>NC_136780.1:9851032-11285199 GCF_947034865.1 Barbatula barbatula
TGCTCAAGAAGAACCTCGGGTAGGGGAAGAGAAGGCCAAACCTTTACGAGCCCCAGAGGACACGGGTCTGGATGCTGTGGCCCCTCGCTCAGTCACCGAACACATGCCCATAAAGCAGGAGCCAACTGTTACCACGGTAATAAATGAATAAGAAGTGTTGCATTTTGTTTTTAAGCTTCATTGCTTGGGCCTCGGGTATGTAGGTTATTATTACCTGTGTTTTCGTCTGTCTGTAGCCTAAGCCCACCTGCATGGTGCAGCCCATGACTCACACTCCTCTGAGCAGTGAGAGAGCTGAAGAAGTGGAGGAGAAGAAGGTGTGTCTCCCCGGATTCACTGGATTGGTTAATCTGGGAAACACATGCTTTATGAACAGTGTGATTCAGTCTTTGTCAAACACAAGGGAGCTGAGGGATTATTTTCACGGTATGTGGCTTTTTCACTGTAATTCTTCTGGTTAGACTGAATGAAAAATTATGTCCAGTGTTATATAGCCATACAAAATGTATGTGATGTTTAATTGGGGTTTGTTGTTTCAGACCGAGGGTTTGAATCCGAGATTAACTGTAATAACCCACTGGGCACGGGTGGTAGACTGGCCATTGGCTTTGCTGTTCTGCTTCGAGCTCTGTGGAAGGGCACTCACCATGCCTTTCAACCATCCAAATTAAAGGTGACTAACCAGCAACAAAATTACTTTTTTCTTTTTTTTTCATTGGAAATTTGTTTCATAACTGTTGTTTGTCTTCACAGGCTATAGTTGCCAGTAAGGCCAGTCAATTTACAGGTTACGCGCAGCACGATGCTCAGGAGTTCATGGCTTTTCTTCTGGATGGACTCCATGAGGACTTGAACCGCATCCAGAACAAACCTTACACAGAGACCGTCGATTCAGATGGCCGGCAGGACGAGGTAAGCTCATTGCTTTTGTCTCAACACAAAATAAATCGTACGTGAGATCAAACTGAATTGAGCTTAATGTTGTGGGTCAGGACTACTTGATTCTTTTATTGGATGCTAGAATGTACATTTTTCAGTTTAACTTTTCAATTCATTTTTTTTAACATTAAATACTAAATAGTCAAAGAACCACCAATATGTGAGTTCTGTAAAATTCCAATGACTAAAAAACATTCTGTTGAAATGTCCTGCCTGAAATGATACTAGGCAATGTTTTTATTCCGAGGTTAATGGACATTTTCCGAAAAGAATTTTCCTAGCAAGATCTTGGGTTTCAAGCATTAAAATAAAAAATAACTTTTCGAAATAGGACTACGGTTTATTTTTCACTTTGTCTGATCTTGTTCTCAATTTTTGTTTAAGAATAGGTTAGTTATTGTGTATAATGAATGATCTTTTCTGGGGTCCGCGCAATCCCCGTTTCGAATGATCTCCAAATCCAGCGTTATATCCACCGTTTATATAACATTCATCACCGAAATGCAGTGAGCAAACAAACACTGCTAAACTTCGGTCAGCTGAGTGAAGCGGCATTGATGGGTGAATGGCAAATGAAAGGAATAGGATCCCTGTTATGAAAACTTTCCAAAACAAGTTGGAGTGCTGGGGGAGTGTATTGTTTTTAACAAGTTGACCGTGTTAAGCATGGTGCAAAGAAGTCAGAATGCATGAATTGGCACGTTACCTCATGTTAATTTTTTTTTATGTGAAGTATGTGAGCACAGGGAACCTTTCATTACCTCTCGATGAGCCTCCTTCTCTGTGACTAATAAATCCGCGGGACCTTGTTCTTGTTTATGGTTTAACAGGTTGTTGCAGAAGAGGCGTGGCAGAGGCATAAAATGCGGAACGATTCCTTCATCGTTGACCTCTTTCAGGGCCAGTACAAGTCAAAGCTTGTGTGCCCTGTGTGCTCGAAGGTAAGACACATCTGTTCACGTAATAACAGCCAAGTTACGATTTCCGCATGTATACGTTTTTGGTATGAAAACTTAAATAACTGGCGGCTCTCCTTCATGTGTGATATGGTAGAATAAAACAAATTTAAAAGTATAAGAGTGAATTGATCAGTGCTGTACATGAAACTGTTTAATAAAGGGCTTTCTCAACGTCGATACGAATTCGCAGTTCCGGAATGAATTAATGGAAGTACCCAAAGAAATGATCTAACGACAGCCCTATTCATTTGTTCCACAACTTTGTTCCTAAAATGATCCGGTGTGCCTGTGTTCATAAATCCGATTTCTTTTTTGTAGGTTTCTATAACCTTCGACCCCTTCCTTTACTTGCCTGTTCCTCTACCTCAAAAGCAGAAGGTGCTGACTGTGTTTTATTTTGCTAAAGAGCCTCACAAAAAACCAGTCAAGGTAAAAACAATACAACGTGCTTAAGTTTATAGGAGTTTTTTTTTTACATTATATAACTTGTCCACTTGCTTGTGTAGTTTCTGGTCAGTGTGAGTAAGGAGAACTCAAGCACGAGTGAAGTACTGGAGTCAATATCTTGCAGCGTGAGGATCAAACCAGAGAATCTGAGACTTACAGAGGTATGAATGTAAAGAATCTTTGGTTCATACCATTTTATTTTTTTCTGTCATTTTGTTTTTTATTCTAGAGTTCTCAAGAATGATTATTAAGGAATTCCCCTTTTTTCTTTCAGGTGGTAAAAAACAGATTCCACAGGATCTTCTCACCGTCTCACTCCTTGGACACAGTCTCATCTAATGACCTGCTATTCTGCTTTGAGGTGCAGTCTAAAGATCTCACCAAAGAGAGGGTGGTGCTCCTGAAGATCCAACAGGTACATGTTTCATCTTGTGCTCGGATGGATAACACCCATTTTCACACCATGTATAATATTTACTGGTCATGCATTAATTGAGTCCATCGTTTGACATTCAGAGACCTCAGGTTCCCAGCATCCCAATCACAAAGTGTGCCGGCTGCTCAAAGCCTCCTGCCTCTGACGACGAGAAGCTCAGGCGCTGTACACGCTGCTATCGTGTGGGTTACTGCAATCAGTGAGTCATCTCAATGCTCTCATCTGATATGTTACTACATGTTGTGCTGTCTGTGAGATTGTGTATTAGTCTGTGTCTTTGACTTTACACTGTTTTTCGTCTTACTACAGGGCCTGTCAGAAGAACCACTGGCCCAATCACAAGACCTTGTGCCGTCCCAACGTAGAGAATATTGGACTGCCGTTTTTGATCAGTGTGCCCGAGTCCAGGCTCACTTACACTCGCCTTACGCAGCTTCTGGAAGGCTACTCCAGGTTGTTATATTTGGAGTTATGCTCTTTTTAAAGTATTTAGGATTTGGTTTTAGAAGGGGATATGTTTCTAGTTAAGTTTTTAACTTATGCATATTATATTGCCAAAATTGCCTAAAACTTAATAAAATCACATATAGTGCTAAAGCATTCCTAAAATAAACGTTTTTTCAAACCAATATTCTAATATGTATCCTGCTTTCTGAAACTATGAGTCATGATCCTTTATTTTAATGTGTTTTTGTCCTTTGCCAATTAAACACCATCGTCTAACTCCACATTTCTGTCTGCAGGTACTCTGTCAATGTGTTCCAGCCACCTTTCCAGTCCGGTCGGACGTCCCCAGAGGCCAGTCTGTCCCGTGTTGACCTGACCTCAATGGCCAGCAGCGTCTCAGAGGAGCTTGAGGAGACGTCATCTGCAGGAGACACTGAGAACCAAGTAGAGCAGTGTGAATCTGTCGCAGCCCCGCACACAGAGACCGCATCCACGGTCCCCACAGCAGATGGAGAAGGTGACTCCGGCAGTCGTGTGCTGGACATCAGCTCCCAAGATTCTTTGGTTGAAAAGGAAACTTCATGTGAGAAAGCTGTTAAACCAGAAGGTAGCTTTGCTAAAGCATTATATGCCCAGTTTCACAGACAAGACTTTATGACATTGGCATTTTAATAAAAGCAACTTAAATATCCTAATTTAACTGAGGCTTAGTCCTGGCTTATGCTAAGGCTTTTCTGTCAAACCGGGCCTTAGGCTTCTAAAATATATTGTGCATATGTGTGTGTTTGTGGAGTCATAGTCTATTATGTTTGTTGATCTGTAGCTGTAGTAACCGGCTATCAGCAGCCATCTGAGTCTGGAAGCGGAAGTGCCGCTCAATTCTACATCTCCATTTTGGATTCAAAGGAGGACAAAAAACTCGAGGACAAAGGTCAGTCGACATTCCTTTTGGCTTAGCTATCCTTTGGGACAGTCACTGTTAAAAGCACATTTGTGATTGTAAATGACTTGTGCCCTCTACAGGCGATGACCTTTTGGAGCTGCCCGATGACTGTACGCTGGAGCTGGTGTGGAAGAACAACGAACGCTTGAAGGAATATGTGCTGGTGCGTTCTAAGGAGTTGGAGTTTGATGAAGACCCAAGCTCTGTGTCAGAGACCGCCAGGGCAGGACACTTCACTTTGGAGCAATGCCTGAACCTCTTCACCAAACCTGAGGTGCTAGCCCCCGAGGAGGCCTGGTACGTCAAACCGCATCTAAACTCATTGCTGAGGACTATAGAGTTAGGCCTGAGTTCAGATTAGATGTTTTATTTAATTACATTTTAAATATGTTTTGATATTTTGTTTCTGTTGTTCAGGTATTGTCCTAAGTGTCAACAACACAGGGAGGCTTCCAAACAGCTGCTTTTATGGCGTCTACCCAACGTGCTCATCATCCAGCTCAAACGTTTCTCATTCAGGAGCTTCATCTGGAGAGACAAGATAAATGATATGGTCGATTTCCCAGTCAGGTACACAAAAACATTATGATTATTTTTATATATATATATATTGATAAGATTGCAGTGGCTTACGACAATATAAAGCCACTGCAAAGAAATTCTCAATAGTTCAGGTGAAGTTAAACAAGATCGAATCCACTGCACTGCTTTTGCAAGTCCTCTAATGTTTTGGCTTGGCCAAATTACCAATATCACGCCTGCGTTTTACATAACTTCTCTATTCACATTAGAAACTTGGACCTGAGTAAGTTCTGCATTGGTCATAAAGAAGACATCCAGCAGCCTCCTGTCTATGACCTCTACGCTGTCATCAACCACTATGGCGGAATGATCGGAGGACACTACACAGCCTATGCTCGGCTCCCCAGCGACAAGAACAGCCAGCGCAGCGACGTCGGTATGTGTGAACTATGGTCACTGGTCCATTGCTGACAAGATGATTCAATTATCTTGTCAGCAATTCGATTTAAAATTACGATCGGCGGTTTGTGATCAGTTTTCAATCTTACTGCACAAGTAGGGCTGCAACAACGAATCGATAAAATCGATAAAAATCGATTATTAAAAACGTTGGCAACGAATTTCATTATCGATTCGTTGTATCGCGCGACTATAACGCGCGCCACATGTTTGAGTGGCGTGAGCGTGGCGTTTCTGTTGCGTGTCAGCTCTGTGGCGGCTGCGTCGTGTTTTCTGTATCTTTGCACACCAGCACCGTGCCTGACGCGGCGCTGGCGCGCTGCTGCTGCTATAGGTGACATAGAGGGAGGCCGCCGACAGACAAGGGTCTTGTATTCACGACATGTTTAAACTTTTTTTCACATAACCTACACCTTCCAAAATCCGAAAAATGAGTAAGTAGGCTGTCTGTTTATTTAAATAACATTTCCAAATGTTTTGTAGCTTTATTACCTGATGTTGGACCGTCACTCAGATGACACACTAGACTACGTTGTTATTGTAGTGTGTCATATTTTTTTCCTTTTTTAATCACATTGTTAAGAGCATAAAAAACAAAAATAATTCAGTCACCAATACATTTTGGGGTTTAATACGAACCACAATTCGTATTAAGATGATTCTCAGATATGTTATTAAAGATGTAACGTAATCAATTGATGCACGAGTTTACTTTATGCAATATGTGTTTAAGATGGACATAAATTAATATTCCCATTCAATGCAATGTATCTTTTCATTGGATATAGCCTAAGCATTTTCTTGGAGGAAGATTTTATGGAAAAAAGTAGTTAATTGGAGTATTCATTTGCAACATTTTAGTAATAATATCTCATACTTAATAGGAATATTAATGTATAATTTGTTTCAATATTCACTTGTTGTTTCTCCAAAAATGCATTATAAACATGATTTAAGTCCTGATGTTTTCTACAGTGGACATGTAAACCCCGTAACGTGTAGATGTTGGTTTAATGAAATTCAATTTGAAAATACGTTCAAATAAATGATGATTAGCTTTCAAACATCAAAATGGCATTCATTAATATGTATTCGTGTACAAAATTACATATAAACATCTTTTCCTATTCTATTTTGCCTGGAAACGCTTCCAACACGCTTGCGTGTCTCGTGAAAAATAGGCGTCGATTCAATTCCTAGCATGCACGCGTTTTCCGTGCGGCTCGTCTCACGCAGGCAGTGTGCAAGCTCTAACCTGTTAACATGGGAGCCGATTTAAAAACGGTCACGCCAGGCTTCTGAGACGCTCACGCCACGCATCTAGTGTGTCACACGACTAAAAAAAGTTGATCGCGCCGCGCAGCATAGCGGAGAAAAAATAAATTAAAAAAGCAGAGCGGAGGTAGAGGAAAGACCATCAGAGAGACCCGAAAAAATTCCAGAAAAAAACAGCAAACCATGAGAGGCTTCTTGATGGGAAATGCATCATGTAAACCACAGCCAGCTGTAATAATAATATAATAAGTAATAATAAAGCTTTTGAAATATGTTTTGCAATGTCAGTTCTATTTTTCAATAAAGGGTTGAAAATGAATGCTTTTAAAAATTTGTATCCGATTCATCGATTAATCGAACAAATAATCGACAGATTAATCGATTATTAAAATAATCGTTAGTTGCAGCTCTATGCACAAGTACGTCTGTCTCCCGGTCCCTCACATACCCTGTCAACGCCGCATACGAGCAGTGCGAAGCAGCATGACAAACAGCTTGTTCTTGATGGTTTCTATTGATTTTTGTCAAAAACTGCGTTTTCGTCATAAAAATACTTTATTTACAATTAAACCGAAACCATCAGCCCAATTGATATTTAATTGCATAATCAGTTATTTGGTTTTTATGCATCGATGCAGAACTGCTCACATCTGCATTGTGATGACTCCTAAAAATGATGATTTAACAGCCCTAATGTGATTTTTTTTATTTTGGCAGGCTGGCGTTTGTTTGATGACAGCACAGTGACGACTGTGGAGGAGAGTCAGGTGGTGACGCGTTACGCGTACGTGCTGTTCTACAGACGCAGGAACTCTCCGGTAGAGAGGCCTTCTCGTCTGCTCAGGCCACACGGTGCCGAATCTTCCGCTGCCACAGGTGGTGCTGCCAGTCAGGTGAGCTCAGTAGCTTCTCAAGTCACATTAGCTCAATGGAAAAAGTATTTGGTTTTGGCAGAGGTGCTATGTTATTGTTCATTAAATTTGCAGAGAATTGTGTGGGTAATGATGCTGTTGATGGTTTGAAAACGTGTTTTGAAGTGTGTGCATCTGCTGGATATAATGTAAGGATTAAAGGATAGTTAACCCAAAAATATTTTTGTCATTGTTTATCCATTTGTGTTGTTGATAGGGCTGTGGCGGTGACAGTTTTTTACTTCTATATATAAAAAACATTTATATTATTATATTGCGTGTAGCAACCACATGACGAGTGGAAGAGAAATATAGATCTTATTTAAATACTGTTTGAAATATGATATCTGACATAAAGGAGGATGGTGTGCAAATGTCGATGTCCATGCGCAAATCTATCAGTGAAGCGGCACACAGCAGTAACATTTGTAACGGTAAATAATGAAAACTTAATATATTAAATTAAAAACAAATTGCGTCAGTGGCTTATTAACCTTTGCAGTCCTTAACAATTCCATTTGAAACAAACCATTTAAACCTACCTTGGCTTTCTTATTCAGATTGCCATAAAATAGTTACTTTTTGATACTCGTTGATGGGAAACTAACATGTTGACATTGTCCAGTTTAAGATGTGTACAGCTGCACTTAACGCACGTTCAGAAGATGTGCTCCGAGCGCAAATGAATAGATGGCTCTCCTCAACCTGTCACGGCCACGGTCAAAGCTTAAGTTGTTAAAAAACCTGTTTATGACTCTGTTGAACATACAAAAACAGATATTTTGAGAAATGTCTTCAGTGGTTTTATACAATTATTGTCAACAGGGGGCAATGTTGTTTGGTTACCAACATTCTTCAAAATATCTTTTGTGTTCTGCAGAGGAAAGAAAGTCATACAAGTTTGGAATGACATGAGGGTAAATAATGATGTATAAAAATTTTGGATGAACTATCCCCTAGCTATAATAAGTATTTCTGGTCCTCTGAGCTTTGTGTTAAATATAACGAAGACCACTTTTATGGATTACACAGATCTAAAAAACCTATTTCCTGTTATGTGATCAAAAGCAATAGTTGAATTTTGATCTCTGTGGCATCAATCAGGAAAAATCTAATCTCGTTTACTGTATTGGAGACACATTTTCTGTGCTTGTGGGTAAACAATTCACAACAGTGCTGTGATCCAAACGTAAATGCGCTCATATTGATGTAGGGTGGAAACAACTTTGAGTAAATAGCCCTCATGAGAGAATGCACCTTCAATTCCAGCTTCTATAATACAAGATGCTGTCCATCAGAGTATAATAATTAGCCTTTATGGTCCTAGCAGGCCAAAGCGATCCATTTGATCATTGAAGCATGAAATGTAAGCAGTCAGCCGAATTGTTGTGGGGATTTGCTGTTCTGATGGTGCTTTTGAGGCAAGATCCTTTCCGAGAAGCTGACACAGGTTTCCGCCAATCGCAGGCGACTCTGATATGGCAGGAACTGGAGGAGGACGAGGAGGGGCAGCAAGAAGCCCCTTTTAGAAGCTTGTTCCGCCCCGGTCTGCGTGGAAGAAGAGCCAGGATGAGGCTGAACGCAGAGGAGGAGGCCAGGGCAGTGCTGTCTCGCCGGAGCAGAGACGTCGTCTCGGATAACACGGACAGTGACCGTCTAAGATATTTCATCCTTGGCACTGTGGCAGCAGTCCTTGCATTGTTGTTCAACCTCATTTATCCTTTGTTATACAGGTCTAACCGGGGTTAACTCACTATAGCTAAAGACAGTAACAATATAAATGCAATCGCAGCTATAACAGAAGGTTTGCACTTTTAACGCAACTTCTTAATGAATGATTTATTTACATATTGATTTTGCTGTTGGGCATCTTTGTTTCTAATGATGACTTAAACCTCTGTTTATTTTAGAAGTCACATGTCTAACAGATCATCATTTGTTCACAATCTTAGCTATCTCCGTTTTGTTTGTTGCGAAGTGGCAGGTTTAAGAGAATGTTGAAATTGAAAAAACACTCAGGAAATCTTTTTTTATGAAGGTTCAACTAAAAACATCAATAGACATAGAAGTTAGAAGGGCTTAATCAGCTTTTAGTCAGATGTTTGATTGTTATTTTGCTTGGCATCATGTATCTCTGTTCTGAACGTACAGAACCAATTCCTTTAAAAGCATAAAGCCATTAAACACAGTTAATAGGAAAAGGTGTGTACAATGTCAGGGCTCAGTTGAAGTAAAGCTAAAATCAATACATTTTATTTCAAAGAGAAGAGTCGTAGTAATCCTCATTAAAATGTTATTATATACTTCACCTCTGCAAAGATTTGGCTCAGGTCACCTGGGTTTGTTTGGTGGAGAAAACTACTGTAATGTTAACCAATAGCCATAATGCTGTTTAGGTCATGTTTTATGCTACTGTTGTAGGTAGTGGCTCTGTTCTAGGGTAGAGCTCCTGTTTTCCCCAATGGATGAAATTAAATATGTCACCAGTCTTGTGTTCATTACATTTTGTTTTTCACTCAAGAATGTTAGTTTACAGTAGTAAAATAGGGGTTGCCAGTGCAGTTTCATGGTAAAGTGTTTGTATTTTTGTGTGAAACTTTGATACTTCAAGGGACAGTTCACCCCAAAATGAAAATGTTATCAGCATTTATTTACCCTTAAGTCATTCATGTATATGTATCGATTCTGAAGAATACAACAGAAGGTGGTTTTGTGTCCTTACAGTAGAAGTCAAGGGGGACCGGTGTTGTTTGGTTATGATCACTCTTCAAAATATCCTCTTTTGTGTACTGCAGAAGAAAGTAAGTCACGCAGGCTTGGAATGACATGAGGGTGACTAAATGATGAAATAATATTTTGGGTGCATTATGAAATGATATTTTAAAGCATTGTTTAATGTAGGCATACTCGCACTTTTTAACCACTTAAAGTGATAGTTCATACAAAAATGAAAATACTGTCGTCATTTACTCACTCCTATGTTATTTCATACTTGTATAAATGACTTTGTTCCGATATATGGAAGAATGTTAATTATTTTCAGTTCCGGGACATCATTGACTACCATAGTAGAAAAAGAAATCTTCAAGAACTCTTGTTTTCCCAAATTCTTCAAAATATCTCATTGCGTGTTCAACAGAACATAAAATACGATCTCTTTTTTCCTACTATTGTAGTGGATGATGTCCCAAGACCTGAAAATTACTTACATTCTTACAAATATCTTTCTGTGTTCATAGGAACAAATACATTTATACAGGTTTGAAATTCGTAAATGAAGACCGATTTTTCATTTTTGGCTGAACTATCTTTTTAAGTGCTTTTCTGAGTAATTGTCCAAGTTGGTCTGAGATGAATTGTTTTCCTTGCATTTTTAATTACTGTTTTTTTTTTTTTTATTCTGTCAGTGAGGCGTGAGTTTTATGGTCAGTGCAGGACTCTGAGTGAGTTCTCTGTTCTCTGATGTTGATCCAACGCTTGGTTGCACATGCTGTATAATGAGAGGAGATCCACATATTGTAAGATGAATGCTACTTTGTTGGGATGTGGCAGTGTCAGATGTGCTGGTGGTCTATAAGGGTTCACTAGGCTGTCCACACTACAAAGCCTGAAAACATTTTGGCTTCTGTAAATGTCTCGGGTGATATTAAGCCACTTCATTGGACACACTGACCAAAGTAAAACCATACGATATACCGTCATATCTTATAAGGTCATACGTCCAGTGTTGCAAATTGTTTTCAGGATTTCTTCAGGGAATTCATGTAACTGTCAAATTAAATGTTACTGGTAAATCTTTAGTCTTTTTGCAGTTTCGATGAAGGGCACCAGCACAATTCAAACACTGTGTTCGTGTATGTAATCACATGCAATGTATAGGTTTATATTTAAGGCTTGGGTTGGTGTTATCTCTTATTAATTAAATATATTGAATAAAATGACAAAATGTTATTTATGCAGCACCACAAATTGTCCCAGCAATAAATGAAACCGATTTTGGAGATACAATTTTTCTATGCTGCTCCGTTGTAAAGGTGCCTGTACTACTGCCTTCAATAAAAATGTAACATCAAGCGTCTTTGATGTCAGTTATTAATAATTATGTGATTCAGGATTAATTAATTGAACCCTTTGTCTTTGTTTTGTTTTGTCTTATCTGATGTGTTTAAAGGTATCAACAGTTGGCGTTTTACTACACGCACAAAGAAAATATCTCTGTTTGTAACAATGGTTTATTTTACAGGCCTCTAGCCAGACTCTATTTGGGACCGACCTGGACTCAGACGGACCCCCTCCGTTGAGCACGGAAGTGACCTCTGACTTGTTTGCACACTCTGGAGAATGCTCCGGTCCGTCCTACAGCAGCATGGAGGAGGTGGATTAAAACTTGAACTTTAAGCCAATGACAATGATCACCAATGGCAGCCATTCAGGGAGTCTGGCTTCCTCACAGAAAGACCTTTATTCTCACAGGTGGATCTAGCATGGCAGAGGTGCTCGTTGCACTATTTTTATTTGCGATTTGGACAGAGATGCGTGCAGACTTTTCCAGCACTAAGATTGTGGAAACTGCACAATATTTGGGCTGTATGCTCAAATGATGTATAATAATAAGGTTAATTAACTTAATGCTTAAATATAAATAATCCTCAAACAAATACATAGTCAAACTGAAGAGTGATCTCCAAGAATCATGCACAGTCAAGTTTTTTTTAAGTATGTAAACATTTTAACACCTAAAAATTATGCCATTCACAATGTCACAGGTTGGGTAAGTTTCTTGCTTGTATTTACATAAGTTGTGTACCTTGGTAAAACCGACAAACGAGCGTGATCAACATGATTTGTGTGGATGCACAGAAGAGCTTGTTTAAGTGTTTTTTTGTTTGTTCTGTATTCCTTTGAAGTGTTCCTTTGTTAGTGTCTTAAGTGATTTGCAAAGTGGTTGGAGTTGTAAACGTTGTAAGAGTGGACAAGTGTAGCGTTTCTCAGACACTTGGGCCATTAGACGGCTTGATGTCCCGTTCTTTCTCATAAGACAATCCAGCGATTGATTTTCTTGGTTTAACACCATGGTAAAACCTGTGGAAATGCATACATGAAGTGCAAAACAGGCTTGATTGACTGACATGCATGTTGACCTAAAATAATCTAGTACTGTGTATTATATATTTGTTTTCCCCAAATTTTGAGTGAGTTGTCGTGTTCCCGCCATTCCTTCTGTTTTTGTATTAGACTGCATAGTAAAGTGGAACTGGGGGTTTGATCGGAAGAATGCTGCTGTGAATAAAACAGAAATGGTTAATATAAATAAAAGCTTTTTTGTGTAAAAACCTTAAAGGTTACAGCTTTGTTTGTTTATTTAAATGTTTACATTAAAGATCAAGGACATTTGAAGAGATATTGCACCTATAAATCAGTGTAGTAATGGTTGTTGAATTTAGCATGCTAGTATTTTATGCTTTCTTTTCCCTTTGTCTACTTGAAAAGGGTTCATGGTATATTTAAAATAATCTAGATTTAATTATTAGATTATGAATATTAGATTCGTGCAAATGTATTATTTGTAATATTTATGATTCCGTTGCCACGGTAAGTGCCAGCCCAGTAGGTCACGTTCTCACAACGTAAGCGTATCCGTCGCCGCCAAGTCTCGCGAGACTTCAAGTTCACAATAACAAGGAAGACAAACTGTCACTGTAGAAGCCGGGTAGAGCTCCGTGATTTCAGCGATCCAACATTCTTTTGCACACTATTACTCGACGAATGATTAAACCAACTAAATTTATAGATAAATTCGGATGGTCTACAAATAGCACCATGTATTACAAATGTCTGTCTATTGGTTAAAATGCGAGTCGTCTGCCTAGCATGCATGGAATCTGGATTAACTGTCAGTCATCCCCAATTTAAGATCCTTAAATTCGTCTACATTATTGGATCCTTGTCTTTGTTTAAACAGGCATAGCAGTAGGTCGTTTTTAAACAAACGCATATCAACGTTTAGCGCAATGTATAACTCGGAGTCGAAGAGGACGCGTGAAACAAGTTTTGACGAACTAAAAAGCAATGGGTGCAGAACTGATTTGAACTCCGACGGGACACGTGTGGATAAAGCATTGACTGACTCGCGAAGAACTGGCAAAAAACTTGTCCTTTACTTCGATCTCAACAATACAATCCTTGTGTCTGATGCAGTAACAAGACAAGGAACTGTTGGTGCTCTGGAATACTTCCTGTCCACTGTGACCTGGGGGCGTATGACGAAAGGTAAGAGATTTTCTTATAACTTACTTAGAAAAGTAAACGTTTCAAAATAACCTATATCGTGTATAACGATATTTGAGGTTTTTTTTTGTATAGAATTACGTATGATCGTGACGCAGACATTTTCAACATAACACCTGGTTCTGCTCTCTCTGCAGGTAAATGGGAATGGATGTGTGATTCGCCGTCTTTACTCCAGCCTTGTACAGGTGCTGTCACATACTACTCTCAGTTTGGCAAGGTGGCAGGATTTACCACGGTAGGTCCAGGCCGACGGTTCCGGAAGGTCCTGGAGGAACATCTGGAGCTGCTTCGATGGCCACCCGACTTACCTGAGGATAAGGAGTTGTCTGTTAAAGGTGAAAATGGGAAGCTGTACCACTGGATCCTACCTTCATTCTTTCAGATGCTGCACGACTTGACTTCAGAGGGTGTGGAGTTCTCCGTTGTCTTCCGTACCTTTGGCACTGATCTGCCACGGGTTTTGTCCGCTGTCCGACGTGCTGTTGAGGATGGGTCACATCCGCTCTTTCCCGAACTCCCGGCTTTGAAGGTAGTTCATATTTGATGATGTAAGTCTTCTTGGAGTTATGCTAGATGAGCCTTATGAACGTTTAACCTCACAGTTGAGGGTGAATGTAACTGCTGGGCGGATCAGGTGCAGCAGTAAGGGTGCAGTTCTGACTCGTGGAGATGAGAGTGTTGCCACACGAGAAGGAGAGCGATGTGTGTACCAGTATCTGAGTGCTGCCGAGGGTCTAAGTGGCTTTCAGGACCACTTTGAATGGTGAGGAGGCACTTGAAAAGGGTGAGCAGTTCTATAGAGTGCTGAATTATTGTTGTTTATCAATGGCAAACTGTCCTTTCCAAATAGGTGGGCACGGAGCACATATTCCATTTTAGGAGGTAAACCACTCTGGATTGACCCTTTTGACTCCAATGTTCAACATATCTTCATTGATGACAATATTAAGCAGAATGATGAGGACACTATTGTCCATCCTAAGGTGTGTGATGTGCTTTTTTAGAATTTCCAACTCAAGCTTTATAAAAATTCACTATATTCTATTGTATATGTGTCTGTAGGTGTTTTTGGACCCAGAGGGCTTGCAGACTCGAACAGCTTCAACATCGGAGCTGTATGATCTGTGCCTTGTACAGAATGATCTGATGAAGGCTATTTGTGACCCTGGTTATTTTACCCAACGCATCCTGATCTGCATGGAGAATTATGAGGGGAACATCCAAAAAGGATAGCTAGGTTAACCTAAGATCATACCGGCAAACATGATGATGAGACTCATTTTGTAAAAACACAATCACTGGTCAATACAACAAATATAATGAAGTATGTCACAATCCACAGATCTATATACAGACATATGTTTACTACTTTGTTTTTATTTTAGTTTTTGGTTAAATTATTAGATCACAGAGAGCTTTAACGGTTTCAGTTCTACAAGTGTATGAATAGGGCAAAGAAGCCAGGTCTTATTTGAACCACCTGTTTGTAATAGGTTATATATTGAAAAGCACACGCACAGGTTTTTAGAAGTGTCATATAGGCTTAAACATTGGCAGCTGTTCTGATTTTTTGTTCTTGGCACATGACCAAGAGGCATGAAGATGGTTCTTGCGGCGACCTCTTGCCGCCATCGGTATTCTCGTGGTTTGAACATCTGAGTATTCTTAGGATTATTTTCATTTAGATGCATTTTACAAAAATGTTGAATACTGACACTTGAATTTTTAGATATTTTTTTCATTCTTAGTTTTTGCACATGGATTTTTGCTATATTTTTCTAACACACTGCTTGAGGATGTGTATCTGAATCTAACCAAACAGAATTTCCAACATCTTTTGTTGATTGTTTGAGTTACTTAAAATTTTACCCATACAGTTACACAAGCACTTCTACATTGTCATATTCTTCATTTTAACATCACGTTGGATGTTTAAGAAGATGATGACTACAAATACACTTCCATTATTTGCGTCACATGTGGCAGTTTAATGAGAGTGTGTCTGCTTCTCAAAATTAATTATTTTAAAGTAACTTTAAAGAGATTTAAAGCAATTTCTAATTATAGTAAATTGTTTAGACAATTACTGCCTTTAGACTGGGAGGAACGGTAATAGGATTAATTAATTTAGTTACTGAGGTCACTGCACAGCTTTTGCTCTTACATGATGGTTTATTTATTATACTTGAAAATATGATGTTTGTGTGTTTTGAATTTTTTTTGTTGAATATTAAACATTGTTTAGAAAGTAGTACGTTTGATTTTATTTTAACAGCATGTGAATTAACAGACGGATTTCATCACGTTAACAAACGCTGTAACTCAAAATAACAGTGAGGTTTCATGTTATCGCTTCAATTGCAACATATCCACAAAAAACTAAGTCGCGCGCGCTTGAGTGTTACCATGGTAACGTGCATAAACACGGCACTGTGTCAGGCGTCGGATACCAAAAACTTCGGCTCTACAACTTGAATTAAATCGGTTTGACTTTCACATTAACAAATAGTTTGACGCAATCTGTTTTCACGTTAACTTATATATGTGAACGCAGTTAACTGATGTATCATTTTTTATAAAAGATTAATGACCTAAAATGTCAGACTTTGATGAAGACGAGGTGCTAAAAGCGGACTCTGAGATAGAGGATGAGGAGCAAGAAAGTGAGATTGGTCATGATAAAGAGGGGATACCAGAACAAGAAGACCAGGTAACCTACATTTACAGACATTATCCACCAACTACACTAATTTGAAGAGAATTCAAATCAGATGGGATTTGCCTTTTTTCTTGCTCTATTATCAGATTGAGCCCTGTCCACTAAACCAGGAAATGGTAGCTAAATGCTTATCTATTCTGTGCCGTACCGGAAACAGTCTGGCCCATGCCTATGTCAGACTTGATCTTAACAACAAGTAAGAAATGTTCAAATACCGATTATGTGACATTAATATAGTTTTGTGTCTCAGTGGTAAGAGTGGGGCGCTAACAATGCCAAGGTCAAGGGTTCGATCCCAGGGGATTGCACATACTTAGAAACAAAAATGTATAGGAGAACGCAATGTAAGTCCCTTTGGATAAAAGCGTCTGCCAAATGCATAAACGTAAATGTTATATGTCCAAGGGTATTATTACAATATATTTGGTGAAAATCAAATACAAAAAAATGAGTTGTTTGCGACTCCGTTTTGTCAGTTGCTTTCAATTAAATAGTTTATCTTAAGGAAGACACTTAAATGTATGTCTCTGTGATACAATCTCAACTAGGGGTCTGACGGATTTGGTCTTGCTCGGCTCTTTCATCCATCTGCGTTACTTAGACATTTCCTCCAATCATTTGTCAGACCTCTCTCCGTTGGCTGGGCTTACCCACCTGCTATGGGTTAAGGGAGATTCTAATCTGATTCAACAGTTTGAAGGCCAGTGGTTTGAACAGCTTGGTTTCCTTCAGTGGCTAAGCCTTGCAAGCAACCGTCTGTGTGATGTGAAAGGGCTTAAAGCTACAGCACTGGAAACCCTCAATCTTATTGGTTAGTGACACATGCTTTCTTTTACACTTTTACAACCAGTACTTGTTTGTCTCAACAAATGTAGAGTGTAGATATTTAGCTGTGTATTAAATCAATAAACATTGTATGATGGCATAGATTTTATTAAAAACTTTATGCACTGAACAGGGCATCATTCTCTATGATTTTAGGTAATGGCATTCAGACAATGCAAGGGTTGGAATGTAATAATCTGACCAATCTGGTGACACTTGAGTTTAGAGGAAATTGCTTGGAAACTACGGATGGCATTGACCTCACTAATTTACGTCACTTATACCTGGTATGGCTGGTAGTTACTTTGTTGTACATATAATTGCAGGTTATTTGTCTCCAAAGGATCTACAGTACCAAATAACACGTTCATCTAATTTCAAAGGCTAATAACAAAATCAAGCGACTGGAGGGTCTGGAGAGGCTAGAGCAACTAAACACTCTTCACCTCAGAGATAACCAACTACAATCATTGGATGGAATCAACTCCAGTATGAAATGTCTCCAGTATCTTAACATCAGGTAAGTGACATACCTTAACTATGCCACTATCTCTTAACTAATATAGGTTTTAGTCATCGGTCATGTTATTTGGTAACATAAAATCCATCTTTTTTCACTTCAAGGGGTAACCTTATATCTTCTCAGAGGGCTTTGCAAGCTCTATTTAGTGTGGAAAAATCACTGAGGGTCCTTGTAGTTCTGGACAATCCTTTAGCAAAGACGGATGATTACAGGCTGTATTTGATCTCACATCTCTCCCAGCTGGAGCGATTGGATAAAGACCCCATAACTGCTGATGAGAAGTCTGAAGCTCAGGACCAAATCAAGGTATGCATGTGTTTTGTATGACATAATCTGTGAATTGTCTGTGATGGGTTAAATATATGCATAGTAATTTTCACCAATGTCCGTCATACAAATATGAAATAGATAAATAAATAATCAGTATTTTGTTGAGTTATAAATACTTTAAACTGGTTTAATTCCCCACATTTTTTTCCATAGGAATTTGAAGATAAATCTGCCATAGATCAAGAGGATAACTGAATAGGCTGCCTGAAGGACTGGATAAATATCGCAAAATTATGAAACATCATATATTTTAAAATCATTTTATATTCAATAAAGTATAATAACATTGCTAATCTGGTTTTATTTAATTGTCTCTTTTCCCTGCAAAAATTGACTGCCACTTGTCTATATGTTGTAACCACTGTAATGCTGCGTTCAAGAACCCCGGATTTGGGATATTTCCCACCACAAATCAGGAAGTAACGTCTGCATTAAGTAACATTGAAATCTTTTAGTAACATATACTGTTTCTAAATGTATTAATGTAACTAATGATTAAGTAGCAATAAACATCACAGGTGTTTATTATCAATAAAATCGCGCCCTTCTGGAAATTATAGATCCGAGGTGTCATGAACCTCGTAAAATGATCAGGAAACATCTTTTTAGGTTTGCAGATTTGTATTGTAGGCCTACATGCTGTCATTTTCAAAACAAAATCAATTTATGATTCTGAGGTAAAGGCATGTGAATATATATTTCACATTAAACACATAGATTTAAACAGCATTTGCTAATAATGTTAGTATATTTAAAAACAATGAAAGAATCATTCTGCAATGTCACACACACAACTAGATTTTCTATCAAGAATGAGATTGAGAGAAGAAAAAATCTACTTCCCTGATTCTTTATAACCGCCCACATTAAAGGGGCAAGAGCCTAGTTTCCAAATAGTTTAACGTTACACACTCCCATCATCATGACTCGACGATTCATCTGATTTAGTTTGATACTTCTTCATTGTTTAACAACAAGCGCACCACCATTGAATCATTACACCATTGTGTGTAAATAGTGTTTTTACTCTAGTACACGTCCGCCCTAAACTAATCATGTGTGAATTATATTTATTACAAAACTGTCGTTTTTCCCCGCGGGGTCTGATCTGGCAACCTCGCTGCTGCAGTCTGGCCGGTGCGTTTGCGAAAAGCGTTTCGACCAATGGTTCGCCTCATAGGATGACTTGACAGGTGACGTAAAGCGTCACATAAAAGCCACAGCCCACCACGTAATAGCGTCCCACATCGTGCTCTGCTCCGGTGTTAACTGCGTTTATCTTATACCCTGCAGATTTACGTAGGCTCGGGAGACTTTAAAGTCACGACGTTTACATTTATTTAACGCATTTCTTGCGCATTTCCGGTGAAACATGAGTTACCACAAACCCGACGAGAAAACTCTTCAGGGCCTAAAAGACATCGCTAACAAGCTCAGGATCCTTTCCATCAAAGAGACATGCGCCTCAAACTCCGGGTAAAGCCTTGTGCATTTATTAAAATCAATTTTAACACATTTTCAGGTTGCTAAATACAATTGCAATCATGCATTCATCTGTTTGGTTGTGCAAATGTAACTTTTCATTCTTGCATTATGTAAAGTTGGACACGCTGTGGTGATTGGCGATAATCTGATCAAACGTGCCTTAGGTAACGTTACAAGTATGGGGAATCGGTGCTGTCTCTGGGAATGATAATAGTTTATCGATGTAAGTGAATTGTTATAACGTTAAATGAACCAACCAAAAGCTTGTGATTGCATTAAGGCTGGAATACAATACAAGACTCCAAATCTGAACAGATTTTTAAAAAACTAGACTTCATACGCTTTTTGAAAGTTTCAGATAGGAACACGCTCACGTTAACTGATCGAATCTGCAGACTGGCACAGACTTTATGCAACAAGTCCAGACTGAACTCTGGGCAAAATCTGAGTAAAAGACTTGTGAGTGTAATTTAGCCTTTAGTTAGCACGAGTTGCGGCGCAATTGAACGCACGTTTCTCCTCGGCTAACAGGCTGTCACGTGGAGGCGTGCGTATCTCGTGTCTGTTGTACCTTGGGTTAAAAAGTTGTTGGCCTGCATGAAGCAGTGGTCTGATAAAAATCAAACCCCCCTGCGATGAAGTTTCTATGAGCTTCAGCAAACTTTTAGGAAATGAAAACTTTGCTTTACGATTGCTCAATATCGGTTTGTCTGTTCGCTGTTGCGAGACTGACCGGTGCGTTGCCACAGACGCTCCTTTCCCAACGTGGCATTTTTAACCTGTAAAATATTCGAAGTTGAGACTTTATTGTAGTAAATACTACAGAGGTTCTTTGCGCATCACTACTTCCATTAGACATGTCGCATTTATATTGTAAAATGAGGTAAATGGCAGGGCAGTCGTATAGAACTGTAAATAAGGTTCATAGGTCACCCATTGCGTTTGGCCATTGGCCTTAATGCATTTGTCTACTGTAACAGTCACCATGCCTGTAATGGAATTGAATGATTTACTTTGTTTGGGGTGGAATTTGTGGCAGTTCACTGCCCACACCCTTATTCTCAAATGTTATTTTTCAATCTTTTATTCATTGAGGGTATTATAGGAATTTCCCCGAGTTTTGAAACGTTTACCTGATAGTGTTTATTATGCGGTTATGACAGTTCCTCCTTTTCTGTTCCCTGTCATTTCTGAGATGCATACAAGGAAAGTTACCAATATACATGTTACTTCCTTTAAACATCTACAAGGAAGTATTGATTTTCACTTTTAGGTTTTACCGATAAGGATTCCTTTGCAGTCGTAGTCTAAATTGTGCAACTGCTCATTCAAGAAGTTTGCCTTAATCCCTTTTTTCAATTTTATTTTTCAGCCTGTTTGAATCTCACTGTAGGACGGATGGTAATCCTTGGTGTTTTGTTCATTTGAAAAACAAAGAGTGTATTAAACAATAACACGATACTGCATGTATTTTGAGTGATTGTAAAATAATTTTGTTCATAGCTGCTATTTTTGTGCCCACGGAGTTATAGTTATTGCATGGATAGCTTGTCACTGTAATATTTTGTAAACAGACGAACTAACAGTTCTACAATGTTCAGAATTTTAAGAATAAAAAAACGTATGTTCTGCGTTTGTACCTCTGCAAGTTTGAACATGTGTTTTTATAACCAGTCCCTTGATTTGATTTTGCTTAAAAATGGTTTGGGATTGTCTGGGTTTTTCCTGGCTCAAAATGAGGCTGATGTGGTGCCATCCTTATCTTGTACAAACACGCACGTGTAGACCTACCTTACCTTTAAGTGGCTTAACCAAACACTATACATATTAAAAATTAGATGACAATTGAGTTGTATAAAACTAAACATTTCTGTTCGGTTGAATACATGTTTTAAGCTTTTTTTTTTCCTTTCAACTAACTTTTCAGCCCACAACAGCCAATTAAATGAACCAGTCTTACTAAATGAGCAAAGCTTGTGCACATCCTGTGTTATGGTTTACACTTTGAATGATTCACTGAGCTCTACTATTCGCTAGTGACTGAAACGTTTCAACAGTTCACAGGAGTCATTTGTTTGCTTCATACTGGCAGTATAACGCTGATTCTGCAAGGCAATTGCACATGTTAAAACATTACAATGATGTATGCAATTGTTCATTTAAGAAACCTTTTAAGAAATTGAACGTGCTTGCACGCAAAACAATGCTACAACAGTTAGTCACCAGAACCGCTTTGAAATACAGCTCTTATTAGCTCTTGTTCTGCAACTATGCCGCATCACTGGGCTGATAACAAAACATCGCCTCCCGTGTGGTGTAATGCTGCAACTGCAGTAACAAATTACATTTGACAGAATACACAGTGTTTTTTTGCCGAGAGTCTAAGGCGGCGCACAATTTGACGGAAGCAGCCGCCTCCAATTTTTCTATGAAGGTTTAACCCTGAACGTAAGCTCACTTAACCTTTTGCCTCATCAAATAAGTTAAAATGTAGATATACTGCAGTGGTCTCCATACTTATCATGTTATGGCTCAATTGTCTTATGTGTAAACACGACTGTCTGGGTTACCAGTCGCTTGATTGAGACATTGGTTCTTGATTCTGATAAGGTATATTACTACACCTCAAACTCTCGTGATGACCGTAGCGACTTCTGCCCTTTAGTACCATTTGCAATCAGCGTTCTACTTTAACCGGCATGTTTGAGTGGTCTTTAACTCATCCAGCATGTTTAAACTTATAGTTAATGGTTGATGCATTGATCTGTGATATTGGTGTTTACTTGCAGACATCCCACCTCATGCTGCAGCGCTGCTGAGCTCATGTCTGTGCTGTTCTTCCACACCATGCGCTACAAAGCCAAAGACCCACGTAACCCCTGTAACGACCGCTTCGTTTTGTCTAAGGTGGGCTGCCGTTGTGCATAATGACTTTTTTCATCTGTTTGACCTTCCACCCCCCCCCATGTACCCCTATATTAACTGTATTACACCTTTCATTTCACTGTTTAAAGGGCCATGCTGCTCCCATTCTGTACGCTGCCTGGGCTGAGGCTGGGTATATCAAAGAGTCCGATCTGTTAAACCTGCGTAAGATCGACTCTGACCTGGAGGGTCACCCAACTCCTGTAAGTAACGGCCCTGTATCACCTCAGATATTTGTCATATGACAAATTGCTTAATGCGATGAGCCGTTTAAGCAAACTGTGACTTTTATTTCAGAAACTGGCTTTTGTGGATGTGGCAACAGGCTCTCTTGGTCAAGGTCTGGGGGCTGCTTGCGGCATGGCTTACACAGGAAAATACTTTGACAAGTCCAGGTATACTAACTCATAAATCATGCATTTTTATTTTATTTTCTCCTTTAGTTCGAAGTGCTTTTTGAAAATCAATTAATTAAAGTGCAGTACAGAAGCCCGGTTTACTGCATAAGTACGCTAAAACAAAATTCCAGGTATCTACCCTCTGTACGCATGCAAAAGATGCCTGTCATTTATTCTAATTTGGAAAAAGAAGAGCTCCGTGTCTGCTGCTCCTTTGATGGTGATGAAACTGAATGTGTCTTTATCTCTGGTTCATTAGCTACCGTGTGTACTGCATGCTGGGAGATGGCGAGTGCTCTGAAGGGTCTGTGTGGGAAGCCATGGCGTTTGCCTCCCATTACAAGCTTGACAATCTGGTGGCCATCCTTGATGTGAACCGGCTGGGCCAGAGTGAGGCAGCCCCACTGCAGCATAACATGAACACCTATAAGGAGCGTTGTGAGGCGTTTGGGTATGTAGATACGATTTCGATTTTTAGGCACTTGGCATTATTGAAATACCATAATGCTATACAGCTGTTTACAAATTGTGAATTTTGTACCTGGAACACGTTAATAGCAAACATATTCCACACAGGGAGCACACTGTGTCCAATAATGCAGTGCATCTTTAATTTCCAAAATATAAATGAAAAAGAAAGAAAAGCATTTGCTTGACCGTCTGTGTAAATATCTTAACTTCATGAAAAAAAGTCAAGTTAGTTAGTCATATGACAACATCAATGTTTGTTACATACTGTTTTACATGCCATGTCATTAATAGTAGGCCATATTCTATTCAGAACATATTTTTCATTGATGTCTGTTGTTAAGTGTTTAATACCAGTAAATATTTTTGTTTGTTTATACAGTTTCAACACCTATGTAGTGGATGGCCATGATGTGGAAGAGCTATGCAAGGCTCTATGGCGGGCAGAGCAACACAAAGGGAAGCCCACTGCCATTGTAGCTAAAACATTTAAGGGCAAAGGCCTTAAAGGTATGTCACTATAGAGTAACTGAATTGAGTTACAATATACTAGTGGCATTATTCTTAAGTTTTTGATGATCTGTGGCTCTTTAAACAGGCATTGAAGATCAGGATAACTGGCATGGAAAGCCTATGCCTAAAGATCGTGCTGATGAGCTTATTAATGACCTCAAGAGCCAGATCCAGTCTCCCAACAAGCACCTCCATCCTCATGCGCCCACTGAGGATGCTGCTGCGTTTGACGGCACCAAGATCCACCTGCTCACAGCTCCAGAATACAAGATTGGAGACAAGGTGATGAACAGGCACATTATTCTCACGTTAATCTGTATTAATTAAGCCTTAATGGTTAAAGTGATCTTTGACTGTTAAATAGTGTTTTTCATAAAACAATAACATTTACGGGGTATCACTTCAGTATATGCATGACTATATTTATACTTGTAATAAAAAGCAGTGTCTACTCTGAAACAGATGCGTAGTAATTTAGTAAAAGTTTACATCCGTAATATTTCGTTTGCCCATTCAGGTCTCCACCAGGAAGGCATACGGTGTCGCTCTGAAGAGAATGGGTGATGCAAGCACTCGTGTGGTGGCCCTGGATGGTGACACCAAGAACTCAACCTTTGCTGATATCTTCAAAAAGGCTCATCCTGATCGTTTCATTGAGTGCTTCATTGCTGAACAAAACATGGTATGTAACTGGATTGCTTTTCTTTCATCATAAATGTAAAAACCATGTTTGTGTCATGGTTGCAAGACAAATAATAAAGCCAGACTGCCTTAACATGTATATAGTCAGTTTAAAGTTTAAGAGGAGATGATGTTGAATACTCTTGTTTGTACTAAAGGGTGTGGCACATATTTATATTGCATTGTGGGTGCCTGACAAAACCTGGTTAAACAGTAATCTGCTCAATCTGACTTTAATCCTTTACTACTCATTTTCTAAATCGCTCTTTATGCATATTATGCAAGTGCTCGAGAAATATACATGACTTTACAAACTGGCAATATTCCATTTTCTCACATGAATATGTATCAATTGTTGGTTAGTACAGTAAGATACAAGGATCTAGAATAAAGTATTTCCAAGTAAGGTCTTGTTTTTAATACTTTAAATGTCTTATGCTGCTCTGCAGGTAAGTGTGGCCATTGGTTGTGCCACCCGCGACCGCACCATTCCGTTCGCCAGCACCTTTTCTGCCTTCTTTGCTCGTGCATATGACCATATCCGCATGGCAGCCATCTCCCAATCCAATGTCAACTTGGTTGGCTCACACTGTGGCGTCTCCATCGGTAAGACATTGTGACGTGAGGTACATGAATTCTGATCTTTTTTCAGACTTCAAGGGAATTCAAGCGACTTATCATCTCTTAGTGTTTCATGGAAAATGAGTTTGTTATATTTATCATCTTTTTATTTCCAGGTGAAGATGGCCCCTCCCAGATGGCACTGGAGGATCTCGCTATGTTCCGCGCTATCCCAACATGCACTGTGTTTTATCCTAGTGATGGCGTATCTACTGAGAGAGCTGTGGAGCTTGCAGCCAATACCAAGGTACAATTGCCAGTAACCAGTTATTGTCAACACCGGTTTATTGTGGCACCCCTACTTTAAAGTATTACTCAATCTGTCCTTTGTGCTTTTCTTTGTGTTAATGCTGGTATCTGTTTTCAGGGTATCTGTTTCATCCGCACCAGCCGCCCTGACACTGCTGTTATCTACGATCCTAAAGAGGAATTTGTAGTTGGCAGAGCCAAGGTGAGAACAAAAGCAGATCTCAATACATCTCTTATAAAATTACCCGAAACCAACTGTGGGGAAATAAGACTGTATTGAAATTTAACTTCGTCAAATGAATTGTTATCCTTAAATGCAGAGTGGATATGGCGCCCCTTGTTGGTCAGCTGTAAAATTGAATTTATAACAATTCCCTGTCTGTCCTGTAGGTGGTGCGCAAGTCTGACAACGATAAGGTGACTGTTATTGGAGCTGGAGTAACTCTGCATGAGGCACTTGCTGCACATGAACAATTGGCCAAAGAAGGTTTGTACAACCCCCTTCTGGCCATAACAGCGTATTACAACACAATTTGCAATTCTTAACGGGTATTTTATTTTTAAGGCATAAAGCTTGTGGCAAAACTAATCTTAAGGTTGTCTGTCACATGTTATCTGCGTTTCAGGTGTGAACATTCGGGTTATTGACCCATTTACTATTAAGCCTCTGGATGCTGAAACAATTGTGGCAAGTGCTCGTGCTACAGGAGGAAGGGTGATCACTGTGGAGGACCACTACAAAGAGGGTGGGCTCGAGTTCTTATTTTTATCTCAAATATAATTAAGATAACAATGTACTGTGGATATTTTCCCTTTTACATAACCAGGTTATTTACAGTATTTACTTTGTATTTTCTTTGTAGGTGGTCTGGGCGAGGCCGTCCTGGCTGCAGTGGGTGAAGAGCCCAGCATAGTGGTGCAGAGACTGGCTGTGAGCCACGTGCCCCATAGCGGCAAACCACAGGAGCTTCTGGACATGTTTGGCATCAGTGCCAAATCTATTGTTGCTGCTGTCAAGCGCACGTTTGCCAACTAAAACCCTCCCATCATTAAACAACCCTGAACTACACCCTCCCTCCTAACACAATACTTATAGACCAAGCTTACAACATCAGTATCATTCCAGCTTTTTCACTGAGGAAAGGATGGAGAAACCATGTTTAGTGTGTGGATTTTCTAACTTGGTCACTGTATTGTGAAAGGCATCACCCCATAGCTTTGCATTTCATTTTTGACACAGTTTGGCCTGCTTTGAAAGCTTAACATGCTTTTAAAGGTTGCATTCCAGTTGACCCTTTTTCAACACCCTAAGACCAAGGCCCCATTTCACATTAGTGTTTCGTCACCTTCCTGTAGCTTTTGACTCTGTCTGCTTATAACTTAAAAGTTAATATATGGAAGATGATGCTTTCAGGGAGGCACAGTATGTATTTGTCGGTTTTTGACTGTAAGTGTGCGTGATACTGAATAAACCAGGTGTTGCAGAGTAAGAACACAAGTAATTTGACTTGGGTGACTTGATAATGTATCGTGTTACAGAATGGGTCTCTGTTAATACCGTGTAAGCTTAGTTTGCACTGATTTTGATGTAAGGTGTTAATAAAAGTAACTATCCATTTCAGTCTGCCTGTATTTGCTTTTGGCTTGGCATATGCATTGAAATGAAGGTCGCCCAAAAATGACAATTCTCTCATTAACTCACCCTCAAGTTGTTCCAAACCTGTACACATTTCTTTGGTCTGCTGAAAACAAAGATATTTGAAATAATGCTAGTAACCAAACTATTACGAGGCATTATTGAATACCATTGTAAAAAATACTTTACACATTGCAATGTTCTGTTGAACTCAAAATAATACATTTCAAAGAACGTAAGAAAGCAAACCGTTCTGGGGAACCCTTGAACCAATACAATTGTATTTTACCCGCTATGGTAGTCAATGGTTCCCCAGATCAGTTTAGTTACAATCGTTCTTCCAAATTTCCTCCGTGTTTAGCAGAACCAAATAATTTATACAGGTTTGAAAAAACAGAATCTTCTTTTTTTTCAAGGTCCGTAAATAAAAAGTACTACTGAAAATGTTTTTACTGTGCACAAATAACATTGTTCTTGAAAGTAGGTCATGACACCATTTACAGTATAACAAACACATTTTAGAACACGAAATGATAACATAATCCGAAGGTCCGTGCGGTGACGTCACAGAAACTGCTTTGGGTCTAGGAATAAAACGTCGGTCTTTCTTTTCGCGGACTCCCAAGACGGATTTTATTCTACGCCCTTCATGAATTCCAAGAACTCTGTGGGTTTAAAGTAATAAATGATGCGTTAGATATGGTTAGTTGTCAGGAAGGCCAATTGTTCAAAAACTGTTGTGGATTTACCGTCGTAATCAATCTTGCCGTCGTTGTTTTTATCTCCGTCCTTCATGAGTTCCTCAATGTCGTCCTCGGTAATGGCCTCGCCTGTTGACTCCAGCATGTTCTTCAGCTCGTCTAAATCAATGTATCCATCGCCATTCCTTACAGAGATATTGATCAAACATGTCTTTATTAATTAAACCCCGCTTGGATAGGTTGGGATATTGTGACATCCGCTGATATTATTATTATTATTAGGACAAACGTGGTTCGTACTTATCAAACATGCGGAAGACCTCCGCTAACTCCTCTTCTGATTTTCCTTTGCTCTCCTCTTTCATACAGCGCACCATCATCACCAAGAACTCATCAAAGTCCACAGTCCCGCTTCCTACCAACAAACAATTCGTATTAATGACTGGCACGTGACTCACGTTTTCTAAAGATTATATTTCTAAAAGTTGCACTATATTGTATCTTGTAGTAACGTTCATCATACCATCCTCATCTACTTCATCCACCATTTCCTGCAACTCTTCTTGGGTGGGGTTCTGGCCCAACATCCTCATGACCTTCCCCAGCTCTTTAGTGCTGATGCAGCCATCCTCAGCATCCTGCACGAAGATGTCAAACGCAGCGCGGAACTCTGCCAAATGCAGTGAGAAGATTGCAGCGTGTCAGCCAAATGTCACAAGTCAACCGCAGCGTTTCGAAAAGAGCTGCAGGGCTAATCTTGTATTGTGTCACAAGACTAGTTCAGCTATACAGTTAAAACTGGCAGACCAGCATGACGCAAACTTACCATTTTTCTGTTCTTCTGTTAAGTTCTCTACCTGTTAGGTGGAAGAGAGAAAAAAATCGTTGATATTGTTGACTGTGAAGCACAATAATCCAGAGGTCTATATATGTTCCTTCTCTGTCCTATTGCTTTAACCTCTGTCTCTCTAAGAGGTTAAAGCACTCTCTCTAACTCCCCACCCCTAAACATTTAAAAATAGAATAAAATAACTTTTAAAGGTGAGTACAGTGCTGTTAAGCAATATGCCCTTAAAGGGCACCAAATGCCCTCTGTTCCATTTTCAGATTTAACCTTGAGTGCCACTGCTGCAACTTTAGGCATACATTATTAGTTATAATGCAGAAATATGTAATTTACAAAGGAAAAAAGATTAGTTTAATCTTAGTTTCTGCATTATCTATAAATAATTAAACATAATTTATACTTACTGTTCAATAAACAAAACACAATTATTATTCATTTGTCATATCTAACTTTTTCTAACTTCTGTGACTCTCTCCTACTTCAAGAACCTCGACCGAATGCACAAATCATAAAAAATGACAAACTGCCATTGCGCTCCCAACTCACCGCTGCTTTATATACATCATCCATGGCTGTCCTGGTTTTCTTTCAATATTCCCTTTACACTTCTCACAGGTAATCCAGCACTAAAGCCCTTTCACCCGGTGCTCTTCTTACCACGGCAGACTCGGGACGAAGAGTTCCGGGGCCACCTGTCTTGGCCTTTATGGCTGGAATGGATAGCTCATAAAAGACAAAGCCTTTTGTCACTCCCCTTTTCCATCTGAGAGAGAAAAGAGGGATGGGGAAAAGGATTAAGAGTGGGCTTTAGGATTGTATGGGCTATAAATAGGGGAGGAATGTCAGAGACAACAGGCAGGAGGACTCGAGTTATGACAATAAGTCCTTGGCACTGGTATCCCTGGCAGCCTGAGCGACAGCCTCATATCAATTTCTAAACTTATGTGCCAGTCACCTGTATTTGCCAATCAAGTTGAACAGCACCGTGGCTCCATTATTGCGGTGGGTATTGGCCGTATTTTTAGCGGTTTGTGTGAGAATCGAAAACCATGAAGATGGTTCTGTTTGAGTTATCAGTTAAACATTTGGGTTTGAATCCCCTTCTTACAGTTATTCTTGACTTACTTGTTCTAATTTACCTATTTCCGCTCAAATTTGTGTTTATTCAGGTTGCACGTTGTATTATAATTGTAGGTAATATCTACATATATACAATCTATCTCAGACATACTGTTAGTGTCACATTGGGGCAGTATCTCAAAGCATAAAGTCTAATGCATGACATCACAATGACAGCTTAGCTATTCTAGATCCCTCTGGCCTAAAAAAAGAACCTTCCCTTAAAAGTAGTAACAGAGTAGGACAGTACAAACATTGAGCAAGGGTTCATCATTTCCATGTTAAGATGAAGCTTCTTCCCTTGCTTTCCTTGGGAAGTCTAGCCGATAATAAAATAGTACTTGTTTCTATTTGCAATAGCAAGTTCTCTACAGCAGCAGGCATTCAACTTCAACAACCTCATTTTAAAAACATGTAACAGCTGAGACACTAAACAGGTTAAGAGGCAGGAGAGAATGAAGTGTCAGTGGAGCAGACTGACACCAGTGACTCACTACAGACAGATATTTGGATATGGAGTGGGAATCTGGCAAAGTGGTTTTGCTAGATAGCGTTAAATTACAGCTATTGTCTCATTCGTACCCACTGTTTGTTTGGAGACAGGGTAATCCCTTTAAAGAAATACTTGATGAAGCAGAGATTCAGGGACCTTGGTTCTCAAAGAGCAGACTTTTAGTCTGGTCTACTCACCCTCATGTTATTCCAAATGTGTATAATTTTTATTTCTTCTGCAGATCGTAAAAGAAAATATTTTGAAGAACATTGGTAACCAATCAGCATAAGCCCCCATTGACTTCCATTACTCAGAATATTCACATTTCTCAGAATATCTTCTATTTTTTTCCACAGTAGAAAGAGATTTTAAATAAACATGAGGGTGAAAAATTATAAAGTTTTTTTGGGTGAACTGTCCCTTTAAGGGGCACGTCAAAGAATACGCTCCATATGTCAACATATTTTGTAGCTTATGCCGTCTGAGTAAATTTGAACAGGCTCGCTCTGCAGTGATACTGTGTGGTGTTAATGTAAATGCAAACAACCTCTTCCTATACAATGTGACCCCGAGAGCTCTTCTGTGTGTATGTAAGACCATGGCATAACCCTAGGCTTTTTTTAAACACTCTGTTTTACTCCCCCACAGCCAACATGTCTGATTGAGTTCTCACAAATAAAAGAAACGAGGAGATCTTGGGCACTGAAAGAGTGGCTTTAAAAGGACTTGAACTACAGACAGATAGCAATTTTTTTTAATCGAGACATTTACAGTATATACGATTGTAATAGTGACTTAAAGGGACAGCTCGCCCAAAGAAGGAAATTCTGTCATCATTTACTTTGTTCCACATTTCTTTGTTCTAATGAACACAGAGAAAGATATTTGGAAGAATGTCAGTAACCAAACAGATCTCATCCTCCATTGACTGCCATAGTGGGGGAAATAAATACAATGGGAGTCAATGGGGGATGAGATCTGTTTGGTTATCCAAATATCTTCCTTTGTTTAGCAGAACAAAGAAATGTATACGGATTTTGAATAATCTGAGGGTGAGTAAATGATGATGGAATTTTCATTTTTGGGTGAAACACTTTTGAGGATACACTGAAAAAAAACTGTAATTTGACAGAATCGTTCGGTTTTTATGGGATTTTCAAACGACAGAAATGGACAAATTTGCTAAGTTTTCATGTAAAACATGAAAACTTAATTTTATGGGACAAAGATGTTATTTTACACAATTTTTCTGGCACCCCAGCTGCCAGAAGATTACCATTTTACAGGATTTGTTTGACAGTGTACTGTACAGTATATTAATTTTATACTGGCTATTTTATATTCTTTATTAATCTAGCAGTGTTTGTAGCTGTATGTTTAAGAGAGACATTTGTCAGAATGCCCGTCTGCCTCCATCTGTTTGTTTTATGAGTCAGTGAACCACGTCTCTCTGTTTTTGGCAATGTCTTTATCTTCTTACATACATGCTAATGGCAGTCTGCCAGCCAGAAATATGTTGCGGACGAGACTTGGAGCCGGAGAGAGTTGTGTACGGGTCAGTCCGACTGCTCGCTTCCTCCTCTCGTGTTTGAATAGCTCCCTCATTTGTCCATCTCAAGTGTTACAAGGTGTGAACACTGTAAACATGATGTGACTGACACTGGGCATCACCATCCTCTGCTTCTCTCTCTCCAGACTCTAGAGTCTGTTGGCACAACCATTGACTAGAAGGGATTGAGATTTTGGGAATGAACTTGGATCCTGGCAACGAAGGTTCTCGTACAAATCTAACCCCAACTATGCAATCTCCTCCCTGTTTTTTTCTCCTCCTACTTCTTACCGATGGCCATGGGGGAATTTATAAAGAGCTAGAGGTGAGCCTTCAGGTACACTGCAAGTGAACAGTAAGAAGGGATCGGGTCAGAACCATGTGGACTCTCGTGGTGCTTTGCGTCTGCTTTGGAAGTTTAACTGTAAGAGCAGAAGCTTTGAATGAACTGAGAAAGACGGCAGAGGGAACTGAAGTTATGGACTCAGATTCACTCATCGGTTTCTCGCCTGAGGCCGATGTTTCGTCAGTGCAGCATCAAATGGTGGTTTCAAGTCCAGAATTAAGTGAGTACAGCAACAATTATAATTCAAAGCATATACAAATATTTCTGGGTACGTCAGATGTGAAGCCATTTCTTTCTTTTTAGAGCGTTCCACAATGCATACTGTTTCAAAGTGCTTTTAAAGAAAAATATTGTGGTGTTAGTGTTAGATTTGCATTTGTGTGTATCGGTGGCCCCAAAATATAAAAGATATTGGACACCCTTAAAAATATGAATTTTATTGTGTTATATATTGCAACAAAATTTCAAAAAGATTTATCTCCAAAACAAAGGGTGCTCTAAAGCTTTCTTTTGAATTATTTCTTATTTCAATTTGCTCTTAAAGTGCACACAAAAATGAAATTCTGTCATCATTTACTCCTCTTGTCATTTCAAACATGTATGACTTTCTTTCTTTGCAGAACACAAGATATGATATTTAAAATAATGTTGTTAACCGGCACCCTTTCACTTTGCAATAGAAGTGAATGGGTGCCAGTGCTGTTCGGTTACCAACTGTAAACTGTTAATGTTGTTGTCGAAGTTAACAAGGACTTTTTACTTCTTTTTCTTTGTTATATATTTGCAAATCCCAGTGACAAACAAAAGGGTGACTAATAATAATGATTTATGGCAAAATGGAGATACGAGGTTTCGGAAGGACAGCAGCGATATGTTTCTTCATAATGTAATTCAAATATCATATAACTATAGTTTTGCTTGACTGAAGTGAATATTTTCTCAAAATCTTTAAAAAAAAGTCACTTTTGTATGTTTGTATGTTTTGTAATCTAATGTAATGCCATTCATACAATCTGAAATGTGGGACAGTGTCCAAATGCTTGTTGGTTCATATTTACAGCCACCTTTTGTCATATATGTGTAACTGTTTCTGTCTTTAGTCTAGTTGCATGTTTACACTGATCAGTGTTCAGATTCTGTTTAGTATTTTTTTTTGTATTAAATCATGACTGTATTTTCAGGTGGAACAAACGAAACACAAAGAACAAGGCACTTGAGGGCCACAGATAATACACAGGTGGGGGATGTTTTTTCTGTCTACATTACAGCATCAGCCAGTCTTTATAACTTGAATCATAAATTTTCCATCAAAAAATAAATTGGAAAAGTAAATATTGAATGCTTGGACATACTTGCACCCTATAGTGACATTTGCTGCACAAGCCACTGGTGTTGTTAGAGGGAAGGCTATGTGTACTTTGGCAGTCTGAAATAGCACAACCATACGATAAATGCAAATTATAAGTCTAAATCTATTCCTCGTTCTAATGTTTAACCTCTTATTTTCCACCTCCTTTATTCCTGTCTGTACTATGTGCCCACTGTATTTAGTTGGTTAAGTTTATTTCTGTATCACTAATGGGTTTGATGTTCCTGGCGTTCTCCGTGTGTGGACTGCTCTACCTTCAGTCAACTATGGGGAGAATTGCAGCTGTGTGGGTGGAGCTTAATGCTGTGATGGAGAGATGGACAGGAACATCAGGAAAACTCAATGCAATCTTGAGGGACCTTACAGCAGAGAAAAAACGCCTGTTGGACCAAGGTGAAGAGCAAAAAGTGAAGAAAAATAAAGAGGAAGAAGAGGATGATGACGATGAAGAAGAGGAGGAAGAAGAAGAGGAAGAAGAAGAAGAGGAGGAAGGAGAAGAGGGAGCGGAAAAAGAGGAAGGAGAAGAAGGAACAGAAAAGGAGGAAGGTGAAGAAGGAGCAGAAAAGGAAGAAGAAAGTGAGGCGGCTAACAGCACCCTGACCAATAATTCCACAGAAATGTTACCAGACGGTTGCCTACTGGAAGGAGCTCGAATGTCCTGCAAGCTTATTGGCTTGTCTCACCTGCCCGTCATAACAAACCTGGAAGTCACCATACTTGAAGTGTCTGGTAAGAGCCAACATAATTATATACATCACCCAGACACTACAATTAAAAAAATCTTTCGTATAAGAGTCAAGGATTGCTGGTTGTAAAACAGCTTGTGACTGTTAAACATCCTACTAATGTTCTGTCCAACAGGGAATAACTTAACAGAAATTCCTCCCGGTGGTTTTGATGGACTCCCAAATCTCGAAGAGCTTGACCTAAGTATGAATATACTGGAAGACTCGTCTTTTGGCCCGAGTCTGTTCATGGTACTGCCATTTCTTGGTTTTCCCTTTAATTACACCAATTATATACTTTTACAATCTTTAAACAGTATGTATAGGCCTCCACCCTAAAATCGTTGTTTTTTATGTCAACATACACAATTTAAAAAAAGATTGAAATTATAAGTGCTTTAACTCGGAACTGTAAAGTCTAGCCAAGAAAAGTCAAGATTCCCCTTAAATAAACCTCTCTTAAGCCTGGAGAAGTGACCACATGCACCTCCCAAATCAAACACTGCTCCGAAAAATAAAGAACCACACTTTGACCAATGGAAACTTCTTCAAAGTGCCACTGTTCTGCAGTTTTGAGAAATTAGCATGAAGAGCAAATGTTCATGTTTTACAGTGGCCAGTATAAAGCTAAATTTAAGGAGTTTGTATGGACAGCACTGAATGAGGGCATGTTTTTACCTTTCCAGACTGAGGCTATTCATTAGCTAGTAGGCACAGTGGAAACATTGCTTTATTAGACTGGTACACCATACAAACACAAAACAGACTTAAACGTAAAACAGGTTTTTCTATTCTTGTTTCCAGAATCTGACAAATCTGAGACGTCTGAACCTGGATGGCAATGGACTTACAACAGTTCCACACTTGCCGTCTTCACTGGTGGAGCTAAAGATACACAACAACAAAATAAACCAGCTGGCCTCACACAGCTTCAACGGTTTGTTCTGTCGTGTCACCTGCACAGACATGATGAACTGAGTTTATTTATTGCCTCGCTCTGCTCTTTAGTTCACTGTGGGTTTAGATTAGAATAAGAAAAGTCAAAGAAAAAGAACTTTGAAATTGTCTTTTTTATTTCAAGGTGAGATGAAGACTCAGTCAAATCAGTAGTATAATAAATTAATCAATAATAGCTGTCATGTCGCCCCCAATGCCACTAGGTGTCAGTATAAGCCAAGACGAGGACCATTGGAACACAAATTATTTTAGATTTTTTGCTCTGGTTAAGGTCTCAACATAGCATCACCCATTAGTGCCTGAGCGACTGGTGTTTTCATCCCAAGTGTATCTCACATTAGTCATATTTCCTGAAGAGATAAATGATTCACTTTTGGTTTAAAAGTTAGTTAGTAAAAAATTGCTGCGTCCGTCAATGAATTAATAGCTTTTTTATATTCATAGGCTTGACCAACCTACAAGTCTTAGAACTGACAGGAAACATCCTCTATGAGGGCAGCGTTGCACCCTGGGCTTTCAGACCTCTGAAGACACTAAAGTTCCTCCGTTTGGATAAAAACCGATTCAGTTCAATCCCAGCAGGATTGCCCCCATCTTTAGAGGTCAGATCTTCAATTCACGCAATGTCTCTCTGAAGGGCAGGTGTTTACATATGTTGTATTTTTATGTATTTGGTTCTTGGTGTATTCGCAGGAATTGCAGATGCAGGAAAATCAGATCGTGGAGGTGCAGGATAGACTATTAGATAAATGTGTCAACTTAAGGGTGCTTGATCTTAGTCACAATCATCTGAAAGAGAACAATATCTACCCCAAGGCCTGGATCAACCTGCCGTGAGTCTTACACATACTATACCCCATTCATACAAATTAAAATGATCACCGGCTCGAACAAAAACAGTTATATATTATACATTTGAACCATTTGTGGTCACTTCACCGTGCAAAATATTGTATTGCAAACAAATTGCTACACATCCCTGTCTCATTACTATTATACTGTGTATTTCTAAACTGTAATACATTCCTCTAACTCGCCACTAGGTGGTGTACAAGCCACCCTATTAAATGCATTGTGATCATTCTCCATCATCAAAATCAGTTGGAGGACTAAGATAATTTATTCTGTCCCAGCTGTCAGCCGGCATCCGCCTCACAGTTTCGATCCTACCAGAAGAAATGTGCTTTTCCAAGGCCTCGCATCAATCATTCTCAAGAGCGTGTTTTACAGGAGGCAGAAGTGGCAGAGATCTCGCTCATCACTCACTCTGCCCTCTACCCTGTCAAACACATTGAGTGATGACGTGAGTTTAGAAAAACGAGATTGACAACCCTCATAACACATCCGGACTGTTTGGGAACGAAAGCTTAATTTCAATATAGGATCACAGAAAGAAAGAATTTCTAACGTGTGTTTTGTGGTTGAGCATAAGCTCATTGTCATGAATGACATGAATGAGAAATTTCTCCTTGGGAATTTTCAGTCTCCTTGCAACAGTACCATTTCAACTCTCTCACTTTATTACCTTCAACATCTGCATTACCACAAAAGCGGAAATGGGAACTGTCGCCATGGCTGTTCGCAGTTTTCATTTTACAGTAACCTGTCATTAACTGCAGTGTGTTTAAGTGAGCTTTGATCAGCCTCTGACTTAACTTTACAGGCTCTTTATGTCCAAGACTGGTGTCACATTGTCACCGAATCACGCTGTTAATGGTTACTGTAAACATGTGCATGTGTGCGTTCATGTGTGCGATCTTGTGATCTACCCAAACAAGCTTCAGCACCATGCTATTATCTCAGCATAAATCTGTGAACCTCCCCGAGTTAAGGCAGGACTTTTACTGTCTGCTTTCATTTCCTCAGCCTTTATGAGTGCCTGTCAGGCCAAATAACATCCCGGACCCAGTCTAAATAGCACTTTAAACCCAAGCTCCATCAACACCTCCTTAAGGCTCCAAGCATTTCTCAAACTTTCACTCATTAACTCGTGCAGCACAAACAGTTGATGTACTGCCGCTGTATCAATATACTGAAACAAGATTTTTACATAGATGACAAAAAAGCAGCGAATCAGAGCCCAAGGTTATTATAGTTTACTAAAGCTATAGAAATATTTCGTGGCTGTGTGTGGACAGTGCTCCAGACATGTAGCGCATTGCGCACAGGCGATCCGAGTTCGAATCCTGGCTCGTGGTCCTTTCCTGATCCTCATGCCCCCCTCTCCTCCCCATCGCTTCCTGTCGGTCTCAACTGTCCTATCCAAAAATGATAAAGCATCCCCTCCCCGCAAAAAAACTATGTCAGGCAACAAATGACAAAAAATAAACAAGTTAACCATAAAATGATAAAAGCACATTATATAATTACAAAACATTTGATTAATAGGAAAACAAAAAATATAAACACTAATTTATGAAAGATTTATACGACTTAGAATTTAAAAAAGCATCCCGGAATTGCATTTACGAAATCAAGAAAAAGTGTGTTTACACTAAAAAAAGCTAGAATATTAAATAGTTTTTTTGTTATTCCATGGTTTGATGTGTTTTACTGTCATCATAAAGTGTGAAAAAAACAACGTGATCTCACTGGAATTTGTAACTTTTTGAGTGAGATGGCTAATTCAAATTAATTTGTGTGATGTGAATTGTACAAAAAGTATGATTATAAGAAAAATAGCATTAATGAAGCCCCTCTCCTAACCCCACCGCTTAACCAAATTTTATTTGCACGAATTCGAACCAAATTGTACGAATAATATGACTTCATCAAAATAAGCCACCTTGTAAAATAGTTACGAATTCCCTTGAGATATGAATAAAGTGACCCTAAACATTTGAGCAATAAATCACATCAAGTAACACCACTGAGAGGGAAATCCTGTTGCTTACGGTTATAGGACTTTGGTGCTCTGTGTGGTTGACCAAGTGCTGTGTGTTTATATAGTGCACAAATGGATGTTTGTTCATGTGCGTTTGTGTGTGAGAAGTGACACCATGTGTCCCATGTCATCCGGTGTGTTGCTTGGTTCAGATGTATGCTAAGGACAGTGTTGATGCGATGCTGGACTGAGCTTACGGGAAGTTTAGAGGCGAGGGGGTGAACCAAAGGACATCAAGTTCACTTGCGTGAGACACAAAAGTGTGAATGCGCTGCATGGTGCAGTTGTGCTTCACGATCTCATTTCATAATGAATTACGTAAAGTCTCCCTGCCTGAGGAGACAACAGAGAGCCAATGCTTGGGTATATACGAGGAGACATATGCACACACTTTTAAATGAGAAGTATGAAAAAAGTCCTGACAAGAAAAACACAGCGATTGCAGAATCACAGATGGAGATGGTTATCTCTCTGCGTTCTCTTGCTCGACCATATCACTGTGCCCGAAATGAAGGGTCTGAATTTGACCGCATGTATGATATAACATGAGATCCAATGAAATCCGCCTTGTCGTGACAGTGGTCTTCCTGTACTGCGTGCCAGGTTATGTAAGGCTGGTTGTGCAATGCTGGCATCAGGGTGCCCTTGGTCGTGTGATGGCAGGCGAGTTCTCCGTTCTTCATTTCTAGTCTGCTCCCTGAAGATCACTGTTATCATTGATTTCATTTGGCTTGTTGATGGAGGGGGGGGCTTTGTGGAGAAATAGTCAATAGTTTCACAATCTGATTAGCTATCAGAAACCAATAATCTTAAAGAGAAAAAAAGTTTTACTATCTGTAATTATCCTTATAAGTCGGTATTTTTAGAGTTTATTCCTTACTCGGTTGGTATCTGGTCACATTTAACGGGTTACAAGATCAATTTGAGTATGTACTTTTTTCAAAAAGTGGCCAATTTCAAAAACTCTTACATCTCTCTTATTCAAAGCATTCAAGCTTTCTCTTAGATAAGCTTAATAATACAATAAAGATGTCATAACAATAAAAAAATGAAGTAACTAAAAATTACAATAATTATTATTTTGGTTTCATTGTGAAATGTTAATTACAAAAAGTGGTCAAAAGTGGATTTGAATCCCTTATGTGCTTTAAAGGAGAAATGTGGAGAGTTAAGTAGCATCTAGTGGTGAGGTTGCAAACTGCAACCAATGGCTCACTCCACCCCTCTCCCCTCCCTTTTGAAGCACTATGGTGGCTGACACAGAGGATCCTGTCAGTTTTCGCTTTTTTGCTGAGGGAGATAACATATTAAGAAACGTGCGCTCTAGAGCAGTTTGTCCGTTTAGGGCTACTATAGAAACAACATGGCGAATTCCATGCAAGGGGACCCGGAGTGTTCTATGTAGATAGAAATAACTAATTCTATGGCAATAAAGGTATTTATACACCTCTGAAGACATAGTTATGTATATTATATTGCATTTCTGTCAATAGAACTACACACTGGACCTTAAGGCAGCGTATGGACTTAAAAGTAGTATATGTAGTAATGTATGGAGAGCAAAACGTCTCTTCCAGCAGTTAACCATGGACCTTATTTTCCACATAAATTGGAAGCCGCTATATAAAAACCAGTTAAAATCTCCAGAGGGAGCCCATAGTAAATTAACCTTCTGAGTTGGCCTACAAATTGACGTCATGACTGAACAGCTCCGTACTGTTTTTTTATTCAAAATGATTTGTTTCTAAGTAGTTTAGTTCATTTGAAGGGCACACATGCATAATAAAACATTTATGGATTTATTCAGCTTTTTTAACAACCCAAATGTTGAAGAAAATCTCCTAAAGAGAGACAAAGAATGCCCACGGTTTATTAGCATTTACACTTATTTCAAAATGTAAACCGTGATTAGAAAAGCATGGTTTTAAACACATTTAAAACCCAACAAATCTGATAACAAAAATAATTATGTTCTCTTCACAATACAACATACAACTAAAGTGGAAAATGGAGATAAAATCGAAAGAACACAATTCTCAGTTAAACAAATCGCCTCCATTAAATTGGAAACACATTTGTGCTCCTGTGCTGCCTGATGTCGCTTCAAAACACACTTTCTCAGACTTCACATTATTTGTTGTAGACAGTGTTTTTTGGCTCCAGCTGTGTTGTGCTGGTTTAATGACCTGCCATAGGGCCCAGTCTCAATGTAAACATGTTTTTTGCACTTTACTTTACTGCACATGGACTTTAAGGAACCCATCATGTACAGTATAATATTATGTAAACGTGTATGGCACAAACAATTTATTGACATCTTCTTTTGTGTTTTGCAGAAGATAGAAAGTCATGTTTGGGTTAACTATCCCTTTAAGCTATGTGTGTGTCTGAATTGAGCATTTGTGTGGTTATTCGGTCATTGTTACTATGATCATTACAAAAAATATAAAGTCCAGATTACTTACCAATACAAAGTAATATATATTCTGAGACCTCACCTCATTGTGTGCCTTCTCAGGAAGCTTGAACTGCTTGACTTGTCCCACAACCAGATGTCCGTAGTGCCCTCGCACCTGCCCAGGGCCTTGCGTCAACTCTCTCTCCAGCACAACCACATTCACGCCATTCCACCGCTCGCACTGAGTCACCTCCGTCCAGGCTTAGAGATTCTGCGTCTATCCCACAATGTGTTGGAGGAGCAGAGGGTTCTGGGGAAGTCGTTCCGTGGTGTTTATCAAACACTGGTAGAGCTGCATTTGGACAACAACAGGTTTGAAATTGTCCCACGGAACATACGTCACTTCAAAAAGCTCCAGCTACTGAATCTTGATCACAACCGTATAAGGTTTGTACACTTAAACTGTGATCTGAAACATAACAAGTTGCCTAATTGCATACTGCATACATAGTCAGCATCCTATTCGGAAATGTACCGAAATATTCAAGCATACTTCTTTTAAACTAATGATACTTTCAATTTACTTTTCATACACTTCCCGGGAATTCTTTGAAAATGCTGACAGAGCGTATTTGGTCCACACTTGTACTACTTACTAGTATTCACTTCAAGGTGTAAACTCAGATGTGCTGCAAGTCTTGAACAAGTAAACTATTAACATACCTGTAAATTCACTTGTTGTATAGATCCAGTGCAAATCATTGCAGATATAAAACTACAAAATATATTGCACTTACAAGTGCTAGTGAAGGTAGTATACTTACTACATAAAGTATGTTTAAAATATTCTTGAACTTTATAAGTATACTTATAAGTGTATTTGTTTATTATAGAATATGTAGACTTATTTATGCTTAAAAACATACTTAATACTTATTTATTAGACAATCCTACAAGTAACTCATTTTAAATGGTCAACAAAGGCAACATTCATTCAAAAGAGAGCACATTATGTTACTAAACAAAAAACATATTCATTTTCTTAATAAGATATGAGAAGATTTGAAGATTTTCACCATTTTACTTAGTTCATCGTAATGCATTTTGGGATTGACTAATCCATGATTTAAATATATTTAGAATTAGGTGTCTAAGAATGCATCATAATTATACTAGACATTTAATGCAGTCTTGGTGTCTGGAGCACACCCACAAGGATGTTGAAATGGGTAGACAGCTCACTATTATTTGGAACAGAGCCATAAAACCCAGCTGCTACTCACCCGTGGATATAATCTTCATTTGTAAAACTCTTTTAACTTTATATCTAATAATTTACTCTGTCCTGTTATTATACAAAATCCCTAGTTTTGTTCTTTATGCTCTGATTTATCTCATCTGATGTAATCTTTGCCTTTAAGCTTTTTCTCTCATTTCTTTTGTCACTCGTTCTTTTAATTGTCTTTTAATTTGTATTTCAAAACCATATACAGTACTTGTCTGTATCCTCAGGCTATATACTGCAACTAATATGAAAGCAGAAATAGTGAGCGCTCTAGTGACTAGTGAACTACGTGAACTCCATTCTATAAGAATATTTGTGTTCTTTGGGGATTTCTAGACTAGACTGGCTAGACTTTATCTTGTACTTATTCTGTATTTTGAATGTCTTGCTACATACAGTTATTAAGTTAAGGTTTCACCTTCTTACAAAGTATGAGAAACTCTTATAGCACAGTAAATCATAGGTATTGTTTTGTCTTTTCAGCTCTGTTCCAGTGCGGTCTCTATGTAAGGTTAAAGGTACAGAGGAGTCTCACCTGTCGGATGTCCATTTAGAGTACAACTACATTAATGTGAAGAAAATCCCTCGTACTGCTTTCTCGTGCATCCAGGACCCTAATAGGATCATTCTTGAGCCCCAGACCCCAATAGTGTTACATTAAGCTCCTGCAGTGTCATGTCAGCTTTCACTCGGCTCCTCCTTTCATCCACTCATATCCTGTAAGAATACTGTAACCCAATGTCCATTAGATCTAATAGTCTGCTAATAGTCATCTTTGTATTTGGTAACTTCCGCAACACTCCATAGATTCATTCGTAAAACTTTACTCTTTGTATATTATGCAGGTTTACAAATTACATTTTATAGACACGATTCTCTGACTGTACTGTTTTCATTGTTAATAGTATCAGTAGAATTGGTTTATAATGAATGATTTCTTTGTGGAGTGAAGCTCACATGAAATTATTTTATTTCACAATATCCATTACACCTGCATCTACAATAATATAATGTATCTTTATTATGTCACAATAAACCAGATTAATTTATAATACTTTAATTTGAAAAATCCATGGCTAGTTTTTATTTATTATATCATTTCAATCGACTAAATGAATGCAATGGAAGCAATGTGTGCAATGGTATTATTATTTTATTATATTATTATCCTCATATTGTTATGACAAAATAGAGCAGTTATCAGCATAACAATCTGAGTAAAAGGTGAAATTACATTTTGAGAGAATTATAACTTTTTCTTTGTTGCTTTCATAGTCAATGTCACAAAATTATAGTAATGACAATAATAAATGCCTTAATTCTTATTTTCAACCTTTCTGTTTGTTTCTATAACGTTTCTATAAGATTACTAGAGGCATTTTGCCTATGTGCTTTAAGACCCCACTGTGCTATGGGTGCTGTTAATAGACAGCATGTCTCAAACCATTTTTATTTGCTTTCTCTGTGAGGGTTTATGGATCATCATGATCAATGACCTCAAAAACACACTGCAGGACTGCTCAGGTGAACAGCTGGAAGCTTCAGAGCAGATGTGATGTTTTCAATGAACAGGTAATGAGACAGAACTTATGAGCTGTGATGTCTGCTGGGTTCAGATATAATTGACGCCTGCAGGTTTCTCTGGGGCCTCTTAATGCATTCAGTGGCATTGCTTCTGGGTGCACACTGGTTTATTGCAATACAGCTTCCACAAATGCCACGACTTCTTGAATCCAGGTTCTTAAGGTGCAGAGCCTGGGGATTGAAGTTGAACAGCTATAGATCTATATAAATCATATTTCAATATTATAGACATCAAGCTGTGGATGACACAAGTGGCATTGCCTGGAAATTTAGAGGCAAAATGATAGCATGTTTAAAACAAGTCAGTCTCTGGTCACCATAACATCCCCCATCAGTTGTTACCAGTTATTATTAAATATAGCTTTAGTTTACTTGAATGGAAAAAGACCAAAATCTTCCAAACGGTTTGCCAAGCTACATTCAAATAACATTTAAAGTTACCTATAACAATTGACAAAAATGCTACTGCAAATTTATATAAATTCTTGTATATTATATATATATATATATATATATATATATATATATATATATATATATACTGTACAACCACGGAAAATAAATTAAGAGATCATTCTTAATTTTCATTTAATCACCATTTAGATCATATTGTGACCATTGTAGTCCAATGTCTGTTGAATAAAAAAAGTAACTCAGGAGTCACATCCAACAGCAATGTGAAAGACTGACAGCATGACATGACACATGAAAACTGTGATAAGAACTGATGTTACTCCAGTTCTCAGTTTCTGAAAATAAATGCAAATAAAAACTATATTTTTATTAGAAATGTGGGAGGATTATTGTTAGCAGTTCACTAAACAAAAAAATGACGATTTTACTTAAACACATACATATAGAGTAAATACAGTTCAACGGAAATATTATTTTGTAATGGTCATACATGTACGTGTACTATAGAATATGAACCAGAAAATGCTTTTTTACAGTAATGAATTGCTTGGATTACTCACAGCTGCCACGTTGAGAGTTGTGATGTATCCCTTAGATGTTTATGTCTCTGCTGTATACTGTCTCTGGCTTGCTTTAAGAGTTGCAATGTATACTCACATCTCGTAAACATTGACCCCATCCATATCCTGTAAGCAAGAAAACAGCTGGACATTAAATACAGGAATGTTTGTGTTTGAAAAAAATATACAACGGTCTTTGAAAAATGAACAACATATGAGATTTTACATACACATCTCATACACTGTGTGTTACAATCTAAATGTTTCTATCTGCACTTACAGTATGATAATAACAATATGATTTTAGGTATTTACCATTTTGCCTCTTGCAAAGCAAGTTTATTAACAGAGTAAATGGTCTGTTTGTTAAGCACAAAGCATGTGTTCTTGTAGCGTTCCACTCTTCAAAGCAGGGGGCAATAGAGAAAAACATACTCCTAAAGAGCCGAGCAGAAAGATGTATACTGTAAACTGAGGATCTGTATGTTTGTTCCACTCCAGCACATCCAGGCCACAGAAACCCTGAAGTTACCTGTGTCCTGAGATGACATTTCATTAGTTAACATGACGAAAAACATGCACATAATCAAACCCTTCATGCTTAAAACCTTAATCTCGTTCAGTTTTACCAAACATGCCCACAATCCTGTGCTTACTGTGGGATATACAGTAAGTCCATTTTTTATTCTATTTTCCTCTTTGATTTCTATGTATTTTTAGCATTTTCCTGGCAATGGCTCTCATAGTTCCAGACATGTGAGGGAGGTTTGAAAGATTCTAATCCTACATGTCTCCTGTTTGGAGAACATCATTCATCTCCATCAGCCACACAAATAGCAATGCGTTGCTCATAAGTATATTTCCCACACAGCTCATATAAAACTGTCCTTTTAACATTAATTTTATATTTTTCAGCATCTTTCTTCTAGGCCTGATTCACACCATTCATAGGTAAAACAGCATTTGCAGAGTGTGTAGATGAAGTAAGATATTTTTGTCACTGAGCTAAAGCAGGATAAAATAATTGAGTGAACCACTTATTCCTTGTTAGCTGTGAAGGGCAAAATATGTACTCAGTGTATTACAATTAAGATTATATAATATTTGATCTCGCTCCTGTTAATTCAATTTCTCAGAGGGTCATTCCTGATAACCTTTTTATTATTGATGGTTAAATGTAAACTTAATTTATGCTGTCAGTGTGAAATAGGCACTATTGCAAAATATACCAGTGATCAACTCTCTCATCATTTTCAGAGCAATAGATGCAGCACTATTTGCATAGACACTATTTGCATCAGTTTCTTGAGTGTGGTTTTCAAAAAAAAAAGAGGGAGATGATAATGGTATTTCATAACGCCAACAAACAGCGGTCCCAGAACAAAAATAAATGCATCTGGACGGAAAACAACACGAATTGCAGCTCACAATTTATATTGTAACCAAAAGTTTAACAACGCAACTTTTTTTTCTAACTCAGCTGAGCATGTAATCACACATAACCTCCATAAACACCACGGCGCTGTTGGCTCGCTGTTTTGCACACAGAGTAACCTTTACTCACCATAATTGTACAGTCATTGCATTACTGTCTTAGCATGAAGCTCCAACCAGCATGTTCTTGCTCATCGTGTTTCTTCTGGATGATAACATATCAGACGGTTATTTTATCTTCGGGAGCATATTTAAATTCAATATAATCGCATGTGTTGTTTTCAGGTCCATCAGAACATCTCTTCGATGGTCTATGCGGTCTGTATTGCGATGGCATCCACTCTTCTGATGGCATCAGCTGACTGGTTCAGATTCCTTGGATTGAGAATTAGAGCTATGAGGATGTTTTTTCTTTACCCAGAGGAGATCCTTTCATATCCTCTTTGGCTGGCAGACAAGCTGTTCTTTCTGCTTTAAGCTTTTTTACACGTAAAAACATGCTGTCCATTGATAGCAAGACTGGCATAGCACAGGCAAAGAAACACGCAAATTCAGATACTTTGTATCTTACTATCCTTCTGGTTATTTAAGTAGTTTTTATAAACATGCTTTTTTACTAAAACATTACTTGTGGGTATTTTGAGACCAGACAATTGAGCTAATAATTGTAAGATATGCTCTCTACAGTGTATTAACATTCATTTAAGTCTAGGACTAGTCTTAAAGGGACAGTTCCCCCAAAGGGAAGATTATGTCATGATTTACTGAAATGGGGTTTGGTTTCTGCATTCTTCCAAATATATTCCTTTGCGTTCATCAGAACAAAGAAATGTATACAAGTACGGAACAATCTGAGGGTGAGTAAATGTTGGCAGAATTTACATTTTTGGTTGGAGAATCCCATTAAATGAAGCCAGCACACACCTGCTTTCTGATCAAACATTGACCTTAATATTACAAAAGCCCATGACAAATATTGTATTTTAATTCACTGCTCGTTGGAATTAAATTAAAAATTTTCAACAGTGCAGCATCTTGTCCATCTGCTGTTCTTCTTCTACACTCGTCCCGCAACAGAGGCTTCCTGTGTTTGTTTTTAGAGGAAGAAGGGGGCATTGGCCTAAAACCCACCCACTGGACAGTGAACCCACAACAAAGACAGCATGAGGCATTCCAAACTTACAGAAAGTGAGAGAGATGACAAAAAGCAAAAGTGTTCGTTAGACAGAGGGTTTTTAAAGACACGGATCTCAAACCATCATTGCATTGGTTAGTAAGTTTGACTGGCCTCATAAGATGAAGTGGATACTCTGTGATGAACATTGGGAAGATATGTAGAAAGGAAAAGAGTGTTATGATGGGTATGGTTTGCCATTGGCATAACACTATATATGGATATAGTATACCTTGCCTTTATGTTCAGGGCTGGGCAGAATATCTCAATATCTCGACTAGCCCATTGAAATGAGAAGATGCTATGGTAGAACAAATACGATGAAAGGATTAGATTGGGAACTGCACCAGTTTTCTGTTCTCATGCCTCCAGCTGCTGTTGGTGAGTGAGCCCTGCTACAGGATTACCCAAATGAATAACGGCACAGGTTGCCAATGCTAAATAGGAAACAGACCTTTATGAGGATTTCTATGACTCAGATTTATATGTTGATAAATCATGAGGTTGAAAATGATATTATTCAACAAGAACTGTTAAAGAAAAGTATTTCAAAAAGATACTAGTTGCTTCTACAGTTATCATTTCGAATTAACAACTTAAACTCTCTTAAAACACATGAGCATGTTTTTATCATTTCTATAAACAACATGACGATTTTACAGTGTAGTATATGTTAGCAGAAGCCATGGTTTCTCTGAAACTTTGATCATCAGTTTTTAATGTAGTCTAATATTAAACACATGGTTTGCTCGCTTACTCTTGACAGTATCAAAGATGCGCACAAAGTCATATGAATATTTTCCAAGTGCTGGTGGTCATTACTCAGTGCGTTTGCATTTTTATGAGGGTGTTTGGTTTAAATGCGGGGCACTCAACCCACCCCATCCCGCATGTGTTCGCCCACTTCCTCTGTGTGTATTACCACTGCAGCTCTCCAACTTACTGACAGATACAGACTTGATGATGAGAGGGAGTTGGTGACAAACTCAGAGACAAAGTCACATCAAAGAGAATACATGTCCGAAAGTGTGAAATTCAGAGAAAAAATATAAAGCACTTTATACTGGCGCAAGAGCGCAGCGTGGAAATATTACAGCTCAGATAAAAGGTGAGTGAGATTTATTTTTCTTGATTTTCAGAAAGAAACAAACTTTTGCTTAAAAGACTTAACAAAAAACATCTCTGGTCAAAATGTCATCGCGCGTATTAATCTTGTTATGCGGTGAACATCCGTTCGTAAATGGTATGTCACTTCATTTAGGTGCATTTATGACTATCATATGTTTTATGCTGTTTAAATATGTCACAGTATAGGCTATATGTAATGTAACTTGTTGCACTGTTGCTTTTAGAAGAATCGTTGTAATAGTAGAATGATGTGCTCTCAAACGTTTAAAAATCGCAATGGATAAAAGCGTCGGCTAAATAAATGTTATAGAGAATGCTTACATGAATGCTTACATGAAAGTTTTAATGTAAATAATTAAATTACCAAGTAAATACCGTGTAGACCATGAAGCTCTTGTAATGTCAATAAAAAAGAAACAAAGACTTGTTGCCATTTCTGTAATGCTTCTGTGGGCTATATAAAATTGATGCAGTTTTTAAATGTGGACCCTACTGACCCCGGAGAGATGCACAGGAAGGATAAACGTTTAGATGTGAGTGGATATAGAATAGACCCCTGTGCTGTGAGTGACTGCACTCATTCACTCATTTATCTTTCCTTGTGATGTTTGTGACCTGTATGATATCTTTCAATCATTTTCAATTCACAAGTCTGCAGTTCTTGAAATTACTTCACGTTTTTGCATTTTCCATCAGGCTGTTCTTTTTACATGAATCCACACTTTAGGTATTTTACAAAACAATTGTATGGGACCCCCATGAACTGTCAAAACATGTAAAAGACGACCAAGCTCAGATGTCATTATAAGAGAGAAAGCTTTTCTGTGACCGTCTTTCTTGTAGACTACCAATTATTTTTAAATCATCATAATGCTGTCAATGCTAAATAATATCCTATACAAAGCAAGTGAGATAACTCATTTCTGGTTTGTGTGAAGGAGTACTTGAATATGACTGACGTGAGGGTGCATGCAGTAAGACTGCACTTTGTTATCAGGTCTGACTTAATTGTTCCGGCCCTATTCAAGTAAAGTGGTGACAGTGGTGGCAGTACTTGGCAAAAGTTTTTTTGGGGGGTGACAGAAGTTAACAAATAACATACAGCCCAGCAGTTAATTCATGGCATAACAGCATTAAACCATCAACCACCCGATGCCTGACAGGAGAGAGTGAGAGAGGGAGAGAAGTAGCAGGTATGCATACAATATAACTTGTTTGGTGATATATCTGACTTTCACTGACTCCTAAACACTGAACGCAAGTTGTGGTTTTGAGAAAAGTTAATGTACAGAAGTACACCACAGATTCACCAGGGTCATGTCATGTGACTTCATTGCAGTTAACCAAATAATTTGCAACTCCCATCATTTTACTTCCTACGTTGGGTTGTGTAACGGTCACCAGCTGGAGTGCCCTTGAGGACCACTAGAGGGCACTCCACATCAAACTTATCATTCATTCACACACTACATTTCCCATAACTCACTACCCGGACTCATCAGCACTGATTGCACACACACCTGCAGATCATTCACATACACATATATACCACTTCCACACACCCATTCTTTGCGAAGTCTTGTTAGCCTGTCTGCATTTCTAAACCCTGGGACAAAATGACCATCGCCCAGTCAGAGCCTCATCCCAAGATGGCCGTCTCCACGCCTGTGTCTTCGGACAAGATGGCCGTCTCCACGCCTGTGTCTTCGGACAAGATGGCCTTCTCCACGCCTGTGTCTTCGGACAAGATGGCCTTCTCCACGCATGTGTCTTCGGACAAGATGGCCTTCTCCACGCCTGTTCCTGAGCCTGTACCGGTTCCTGAACCGTCGGACCCGCGCTATACCCCTGAACCGACAGGTCTGCCTGGTTCCCTTGAAGGGACGTCTCAGCCCTGGCCGCCTTCACAGCCTGCTCCGCCCTGGCCGCCTTCACAGCCTGCTCCGCCCTGGCCGCCTTCACAGCCTGCTCCGCCCTGGCCGCCTTCACAGCCTGCTCCGCCCTGGCCGCCTTCACAGCCTGCTCCGCCCTGGCCGCCTTCACAGCCTGCTCCGCCCTGGCCGCCTTCACAGCCTGCTCCGCCCTGGCCGCCTGCACAGCCTGCTCCGCCCTGGCCGCCTGCACAGCCTGCTCCACCCTGGACGCCTGCACAGCCTGCTCCGCCCTGGACGCCTGCTCCACCTCAGTCTCCGGGTTCTCTTCCGCTCCACGGTCCTGACCCTCCATCCCGCCCCCGGGTCCGCCTCCGCTCCTCCTCTCTCCTGGACAGTGTTAGGAGCATCTGGAATCCGCTCCTTAAAAGGGGGGGCTATGTAACGGTCACCAGCTGGAGTGCCCTTGAGGACCACTAGAGGGCACTCCACATCAAACTTATCATTCATTCACACACTACATTTCCCATAACTCACTACCCGGACTCATCAGCACTGATTGCACACACACCTGCAGATCATTCACATACACATATATACCACTTCCACACACCCATTCTTTGCGAAGTCTTGTTAGCCTGTCTGCATTTCTGAGCGATTTCCCTGTGTTTGTTCCGGCCGTGTTTTATCTTGTACTGGTTCTACCGACTGTGATTCTCTGCTGCCTGCCCTGACCTTTGCTTTGTTTACGACCTTGATTCTGCCTGTCTACTTTATCCCTGACGCTGTTGTATGACCTCTGCCTGTTTGACCATTCTGTGTAATATAAAGCTGCATTTGGATCTCACCCTAAGTCTCGGAGCAGTTTCATGACAGGTTGATGCAGGTGACGGTTTTGTGTTAAACTGCATATAAACTCATGATAAGTGCTGATTGTGAGCTTTGCTTTCTCTATTGATGCTTTTGGCTCAAGCTGTGGGATAGGATTATGTTTGTGTCTGCTTATGTTTATGTGTGTTTGTTTTCCTTCTCTTTGTCAGGATGAAAATGGAATCAGCTTGGTGCTATGTGTACTGTTTGAATTAAAACCTCAAAATCTGGCGTTGAGTCCTGAAAACTCATCTTGAATGACTTTGGTGATGTGCAATTGTAAATCTCTTTCTTAACCTGAATGTGTGTAAACCACTTATCTATATAAATAGCTGGATTGTGCCTAGAACGCTTATTGTTGTAATGGTTTAGTAATATGGTTTTAGTAAATACAGCCTGTATTTAGATTTTAGAATAAGCACATTTGTCATATGTTGAGGTTTAGTCTGCTGATCTGATATGTACCCTATAATGAAAATGAACGTAACTCACTATCTAATAAGATGGGAAAATTCCTGAGTAATTTACAATTTAACTCCCTATTATTGTAATAGAACGTTTGTTCATACCAGCATGGCGGCCCGGTAGCTTCAGTTTAATGACGTTGGGAGAAATCCGGTCATTTATATAGATCCGTTTTTTGGGGGACTGAATTGACAACCATATTGCTACTTCTGTGTGAACACACCCATTGACACAGTGTGAAAGTGCTGAGAGCAACAGAATTCTGTTCTATAAAAGCAGAACTGGGACTTGTATATAATTGTGCCTCATCCTTTCTCTTGCATTCCTCTGTCTGGTCCAAACCAGTTTTTGGGGTGCACATATAATTAAGCCACTATTTTTACAAATCCCAGTTTGCTTTTTCCAGGTCAACAGCATGAAAAATGGCTGCCATTTTCCCACGTGTTTGACTTTTAAGTGAAAGATGGGCAGACAATATGAGGAGAGTACACATGGTTGTTGATATGACAGGATAAAGAATGTGATTCCATTGGACGATGCTTCAGGCTGTAATGGAGTCCTTGGAAATGCCACTCCACAATGGTATTTAACAAACGTTTGCAACAGCTGTGTATGGTCAGTTTTGGGATCTTTCTGCCTCTGTGACAAATGTTTAATATATGTTTCTCATTGTGAGATTATTTCAAAGATCTTTATATTGCTTCAGTTTAAACAACAAGTGTAAATGTTGTGAGTATGGTTAATGATTAAGGAGTAGCCATGGTGATCTGCAAAAGCATCCCATGCTCATTACTCACACAGCACAGAAGCTGTTTTTAATGACGTGTTTGATGGAGGGAATAAAAGACTCAATCTAGGAACGTTTATTTGAATAATGTTTGTGTGGGATCCGAGTAAAATTTCACAGTGTATTTTCACTGAATAAAAACTACACTGTAAAAAATTCAGTAAAAGAACTGACATTTTCTTTCAACTGGTGTGACATAAGTGTACAGTCAAATAAAAAGAATCTTGCAAAATTAGAAGATTTAAGAATATATTATATTTTTTCCTGTGTTTCTTATATGTCATTTTACAGTTTTTCTAACGTATTTCAAAAATAATCTGTAAAAAGATCTTGTCAAAAAGTTTTTTGCTGAAAGCTGGGGCTGTAAAATACCAGCACGTTTTCCTCAAATGACAATTTCCTGCAATTTCACGGTATTCATATTTAAAAAATACATGCAAAATCTGTTAAAAAACAAAAGAATATATTTTTGACATGGAAAATCTGTCTGCTTTTTTACAGTGTAGACTTTGGTGATCATTCAGTTGATTCAGTCCACCTTAAAGAACAAATGTTAAAGCTGACCTGATATATCAAAAATATGCACATTCCCGATAATAATATATTGCTTATTTCCCTCCAAATCAGCAATGAGATTAAATTTAGAGCAAATCTTGACTCCTAGTATTTAGAAATGTTTCTCAAATTTAAGAGACATGTCACAGTTTATCTTCAGATTAGAAAATAAATATATAAATATAAAAATAATAACAAAAGTATAAAATAGAGTACAGAATACAGTTTAATGAAGTTAAAAATTATATTTCAAAACATATTTTACAAAATACCAAAGAGATTAGAATTCATAAACCGCTTTGTCTTTAAAATGTTCGAAGTCCAAATTATCTAAAGGGTGGATTTTCACAATACTATTGAACCTTCGTAATCTTAATATTTGTCAGCAATAGTATTTTGTGTCTGTTTTAAACATTTTAACATCTTACACTACTTCTACCAGAAAGACTCGGGAAGCAAAGTGTAGAGTATTGAACATTTATTAAACAGCTGGTAAACAGAATATATGGTTATGGTAAATATGGTTATTGAGTTTCTTTGGAGTAGGCCCTGTCCGTGGCTCGCATCCAGAGGGCCAAGAAGTCCTCCACTTCCCGTTTTAAGATGAAGACGGGGGCGTAGCCAACCCCCCATTGGGTTTGTAGGGACAGGGACCTCCTGGTGGTGGTGGGGAGGATGGGGGTGAATCACTGTTGCTTCGACTGCGGACGTTGAAAGGGCTTAGTGGCGATCTTTTATGTTCCATGTTGGGAGGGGATTGGTTAGGTGTTGATTGGTAGTGGATGATGCGAGATTGAGTCTTCCCGGCACACTTGCGCTGTAGCTATATTTCTGAAATGAGACGTATCTGAGAACTCCACTGCGTCATTTGAATTCTAAAGGTGCAAGATTATTTTCTTTGGGCGATTTTGCCATCAAACAGAGAACCTTTAATAGAGACTGTTTACTTTCTCTCTCTTTGATTGAATACTTGGGAGGTTAAATGCTTTTCCTTCCTTTCCAAGCTTCAAATCCTGAATCATGTTAAGATGTTGTTGTGGAAATCTTTTTGAATGTGCCTTGAAAGTTTTTCTGAGTTTCTCCATTATTAAAATGTCATGGGGCATCTGAAACGTATCTTCTCACATCTATTGGTCGTCCTTGTGTGTTTCTCCTCAGGGAATATAGGGGAACAGTTTGGATTACACTATATGGTAACAATGTGGCAAATCATTAAAGAATCACTTGAGGAACTCTTGTGTAAACAGTCATCTTCACTTAAGTCATTTTGTTCTCCAGCTGAGACGGTTGCTATATTCTAGAGTGGCCGTAGTTTCCTTGTTGCCGGGATATCACATTTAGTGATTTTACATTATTTGAATGTGCATGATTCAGAGTCTAAGTTCAGGATGAAGATTTGATGAAGGACAGACATTGGCTTTAATTTTAGCTTGTGCTTAGATCAGGTTTATCTTGAGGCCTAAGGTTAAGCCAGGAACCAACAGCTCAGCTGGATATGAAGTTTAGGTTACACCATGTTGGTATCAGTGAGGTCTCCGTTGTTCTGCTAACCCAAAATCCTTAACCACATCTCAGCTCCACCTTTGTGATGACATCACAAGACTGAGCTGGAGGTCAGAAATGACATCATGTGCCATCCCCACCCTTCCAGGCACACACACACACACACACACACACACACATACTGCCAGAAATATTCCCTCCTTTCTCCTTCCTGTCTTATGAATGGCTTGTTTTAAAAAGGTCAGGGTGAGTTTTTCCACCACCACACACTGTCTGACCAGATCCGTCCTACACATGCACACAGACGCTGTCTGTTTATTTTCCACTGTATTTTTGAAACATCACTGAATGAGACTTCAACTAAAAGTTAATACTAAATCTCTGTAAAATCGAATTAAATTATCAGAAGTCTATAAGGGGTGCATAGGATGCTCATGCAGCACAAATGACTGTTCATAGGGTCCCTGTGTAACAACCACACAAAAGACAGTCTCCATAATGATTGATTTCACACCCCTTGCCATATTTCACAACTGAATTTAAATTCACATGTGTTGTGTGTAACATGTGTTAAGTGCATGAATCCAACAAACCACATGATCATTTGTTAACTCGAAGTTCTTTTGGTCTGTTTTTGTAATGTCATGTCACATACAACTGCTCATTATTGAATACATTTCTGGTCATATATAAACTTATAATTGAATTAATCTGTATTACTAAATAAATTAATAAGTGCTATTAAATTCTACATTTAAATACTTTTTAAATACTTTTATGTATATAGTTTTCTCAACTTTCGAGCAGATTTGAAGAATATTTGAATATGAAGGATATTGTTGGTTCAGGGCTTGTTTCAACGTTTGCACAGTGTTGTACAGGAAGGGCATGTCTGGTGATAAATGATGTGCTTATATTTAGAAGGCAATGTTACAATATCATCTCAGCAAACTCTCAATCCTTGTTTCGTCCCTTTTCTCTCATGTACTTTGTAAGACAGTCTAAATCTTTTGTGATAAACATTTTTATTGATTTTCAGGCAATTTTTAGAATACAACATAATATATCTGTATAAAATCAACATTTTCAAAGACAGTCTAAATCTTTATAAAAAGAGCTGTTTGCAGGTTCCAAAAAAAACGATTTTGTTCTCCCTATAACAATGGAGTTCTTGGTATAACAAATACAAAGGAAAGTAATGTTAACATCTAAGTTTTAGATTAGGCCTATTACAGTATATTAGAGTCAGCCTTTTTCAGAGACACGTCCTCCGGGGGTCGCATTGGTTGACCGCATAAGTCATCGAGTTGTCTCATTTTAGTAAAAAAACATTATAAAATCAACATGTATTACTCTTAAAACGTAATCATCTTACCTTGAATGTAACGGTTGCCTTTCTGAAATAAAACCTGAATTATGAACCTCGATGACGTATGTGGTCAACAAATGCGCAGTATCCTGCGCACAAAATGGCCACAAATTACAAAAATGGTCACCAAACTCACCTTATTACATGAATTTTATAATAACATTATCAGCCAACCAGTTAAATGTTTACTTGCTAAAGCCACACATTGCATTTGGACAAGTGTTCAATTTGAAACCTGGATTTTATCTTTAAAGCAGAAAAATTATTTATCATCTTACAGTCTTCTTCAAATGTAGAACACATTGTCCTTATTATGAGGGATAACAGTACATAATAGAGACATTGTATGCTAATATGAGTCATTTGATTTATAAGACTTTATAAGACAAAAGTCTCTTTCTCTCCTTTTTTTCTTTCCTCATCTTGTAGGTCATTGAGTGTAAGTCTCAGTATCTCAGTCATGTTCTCCGGTTGCTCTCTTCTGCTGCTGTTGCATATCTGCAGCCTGACGGTTCCCTCACTGGCCTTGCCCTTTGAGCAGAGAGGATTCTGGGACTTTACCATGGATGGCGAAGGAGGAGATCTGATGTCGGTAATGATGAGAGATGAAGAGGGTTCAGGGACAGAGGAAGAGCTGCCACCAGACGTGCCCTTGTGTCCTTTTGGATGTCAGTGCCAGCTTCATGTGGTCCAATGCTCAGACCTTAGTGAGTATGTCACTGTGTGTGTGTTTGCCTTAGGCATACACACCTGCTTAAAGCATGAATAAGCAGAGCAATGAACCAAATAAAAGGATAGTTCACCCAAAAACAAAGATATTTTTTATAATAACAAGATATTTTGAAGAGTGTTTGTGACCAAACAAAGGCGATACCCATTCACTTTTATTATATCGACTCAAAACCAAGTCAATGGGTATTGCCTTTGTATGATTACCAACATTCTTCAGAATATTATTTGTGCTTTGTGGAAGAAAGAAAGTAACACACGTTTGAAATGACAAGATGGTGAGAAAATTATGACAATATAAATTTTTAGGTAAACTATTCTTTTAAGTTGTATGATTTTGTCCTGGACGTCGTAGTATAGTCTCGGGGGAAAAGCAGACTTCTTGCTTGAAGGAAACTTGCTTGAAGTGCATGAGTTTTGTATCATTTTTGTGATGCACACAGGATGTATCACAGGACTTGTTTGTAGCTGCTCTGTTTTCATTTCCACAAACAGAAAAAACAGACATACCATTACAGAGAAATCATTACTGATTTGTTTATATATTTAACCATTTAGATTGTGATTAGCATTCTCATTATTCAAGGTAATGTTGTTGTTGTTTTTCAGAGAGACTAAAATAATAATCACTGTTCTTATTATAAATACACAAACTGTGGTGTGTCTTTCTGTCTCCCGCCAAGTCCGTCCAAATTATGCTCTTTAACTTCTAAAACCATTGAACTGACAGTCAAAAGGAGCTTAGGAATTCAAAGCTTATTATTTTAAATATATGCATTCATTTTTAGTTTATGGGTCTGACTGTGTTTGTGCATTCACGTGTGTTTTATCATTGAGGATTTGTTTTTGTTTTCTTCTATTTTTCTAGTGTTTTTGCCATGTCACTTTTGTTTAGGGATGTGGATTTGACATAAAACTGAAAAATACAGGCTTGACTTTAAACAGCCCTTTATATGGTTCCTCCCACAGTTATGAATAATGCCTTGTAATACATCGATTGGTTGTGCTTTCTCTTTGTCCTCAGCATCTGGAAGTTGTTGTCATGCAGGCTCTAATTTAAGTTGACTTTAATTCATAGCCTATGTTTAGGCTTATATATATATTACGGTTATCATGCCTCTATCATTGTATAATTTGTTTATATTTAGGAGTGTAGATGTGTGTAACGCTGTGGCTGAAGGCTGACATGGTCTGGACAGCTGGTGGACGTCAGCTTTAATCTGGAGGTTTGGCTTAATTTCTGTCTGTGCTTGATGGTGTCGTTCACAAAGCACTTGTTTGTTTAAGTGGCAGGAGAGGCAAACAGGAAATCATTTTTAATTTTAAAATCTACACGGACTGGCAGACTTTTAAAGCTGTTTGTGATAGAAAGCACCAGAAAAATAATTCTTGGCCATGTGATAATGAGGGGGGCTCCAAATGTGTATTTATTGTGGGGGGCCTCATTATAAAATGTTTTCCTGGATCCTGTTCATTCAAATCACGGTCCTGGCTCTTGAAGATATCCGTGGAGGTGTTCCTTGTACAAACACGCAAGCAACCAGAACTTCTCGTCTTCTTTTCTCGTCTAAAGTTCAGACAAAGTTTTTTTTTTAAACGAGTATAAGCCTAATATGTATCATGCTCAAAAGGCTTAATGTTATAAATGCATTATCCTTCTTTATTTTTACAAACCAAGAAAGCGAGAACTAAACATGAAAGTACCACTAATAATCACAATATTTTAGAAAAATAAACATTCCCCTGTGGTTATGGCTCTGTACCAGTTTTGTGCTAATTGACAGCAGGCCGTGGATGCTGTTGAATGAGTTTATGATGTATAGAATTCAGAATGTCCCTTTAATGTGTTGAATATCTTTTCTAGTGATTTCCCACTGAGCAGAAAGATGGCTTAGCAGTTGCGGTTTGGAAGAGCATTATAAATGGCTGGAGGGGAACAGAGGTCGAACCCAGCCTAGTATAAAATATTGGGCTCTGCTGGATATCATCATGAATCATAGCACTGATTTAGACTCTTGGACGCTGGACTGGTAAAACAGAAACAATTCTGTATGTATGCTTTTGATGTGGTTCTGGTCTAATCTAGTGTGTATAATCTAGAGCTAGTTTGTGATGTGGTCAGAGTGTGGCAGATTCGAAAGCGTATAAAGGAGAGAAATCATACATAAATAATGTCAGCTGTTGGGATGGTCAATGAACAAAAATTTTGGAATAACTAATTATGATCTCTTGGTTGAGATATTCTATTAAATTTTCTTTTGATATTTTGATGACACAAAGGAAGTCCTGTCTTAGAAAACACACAGAAATCTAAACCAAACGGTGCCCTAATGATCTGTCCCTGTCTCTGTATACAGAGATGTACATTCTATAGTTTGGATGTCGTAAACTGGTGTATAAACAATATAAGTCTTTTTGTTTAGGTTTGACTGTGGTCCCCAAGGAAATTCCCAAAGACACCAAACTCTTGGACCTACAGAATAACCGCATCACAGAACTGAAGGAAAATGACTTCAAGGGACTTGCAAACCTTTATGTAAGACACATTCTGATTGGAGCAATAAAGGTGGACCAGTAAGAAAAGAAAATGAATGAATAATACATTAATGCTTTATTTACAATGAATAATTGATAAAATAATTGACATTATATTATCATTACTATATTATATATTATATAATTGTATATATATTATTTTTAATTCAAAAGCAAATAATAATGAAAATAACGGATAGACTTTAACAGATATACTAGCACTTTGGAATTAAATTTAAGTATGTCCGAAAACTTGTTTCTCAGAAAAAAAGAGTTTACAATATAACTCTTTGGATGGGATTTTTTTTGCCGTCTGTTGATGCATGCCAGGCTCAATGCTTAATTCTTTACTTGTTTCTTCACATTAGCCTGATACAGCCAAAAAGTATGTTAGCTAAATATTTAACTTTTGCTGAGTGCTTTATATAATTCTTTAATGCTGACATACACAATTTAGCTGTATTTAGTTTTAATATTTAGATTTTTAAGTATATATTTATGACATTTTTCATGAAAAGTGATTTCAAAAGCATAAAAAAGCATATTTAGGCTAACTCTTGAGACATTTAACAGTCAGTTATGTCACCCATTCATTTGGCACTTTATACAAAGGGTCTGACAGGATGTTAAAACCGTCTCAAAATGCTCCTGTAGTTCTTGAAACATGACTGTACCAAACGGAATGTTTAAGTTTCCTTCTTGGAATATCTATTCTCAATATTTATGCAGTCTTTCCCAGACCAAACAGAATATTTAACATGGCCTAGAAGTACAAGAGATTAAGTTATAAATGATATAATGTATTTTTATGTGCATTTTTCATGGTCATTCTGATATTAATGGTGTTTTTTAAAGTTGCAATGACCCAACAGAACCTCAAATAAAACCTCTCACTTTCTCTCCACAGGCCCTGTCGCTGGTCAACAACAAGATCTCCAAAGTCCACCCAAGAGCCTTCACACCCCTCCTACACTTAAAAAAGCTTTACTTTTCGAGAAACCTCCTGACAGTGGTACCCAGGAACCTGCCCCCATCCCTGGTAGAGCTGCGCATTCATGAGAACCGTATTAAGACAGTTGCAGAGGGGACGTTCTCACGTCTGGGCAGCATGAACTGCATTGGTTTGTATGCACTCTTGCCATTATGTGGTAAAGAAGTTACAGTCTGACAAACCATTTCCTTTTTTAGATGGAGCCTGCTGATTTTTGTGATGGGATATTCTGTCTGATGTTGGTCTTCTTATAGAGATGGGCGGGAACCCTATTCAGAACAGCGGCTTTGAGCCTGGAGCTTTTAAAGGCCTGAAACTCAACTACCTGCGCATCTCTGAGGCCAAACTTACGGGAATACCAAAAGGTGATTAATTGTAATAAAAAGTTATTATCCAGGGATTGTCAAATGAAGGTGCATGTTAACTTTAAAGAACATTTGGATAAGGACTTTAGGTATGACCTTGATTTGATTGTCCTTTATGCTTTTTAAACATAAATGAGCTCGTTTGCATGATTTAAAATGTTGGTGAATGTGATGTTAAATTCAGTAATATAATGATGGATTTTCTTCTAGATCTTCCTGACAGTCTTCATGAGCTTCATCTGGACAATAACCAAATCCAAGCCATCGAACTAGAAGACCTGAAACACTATAAACACTTGCACAGGTGGGTTTCATGAGTCTGAACTCGCATCATACTCATAACTCATAATCCACTCCTTATAATGCATTATACCCTGTCTGTGGCACCTTTCTGAGGCAACGGCGCCCCCTTGTGTCTGAAATCTCAAGGACATATGCATTAAACGGTCCCTGACCCTCCAGACCAAAGACAGATTATAGATTACAAAGGAAAAATTAATACACCTTGAAAAATATTTTATTTTCAAGACCCCCGAAACTGTAAAATCAAATAATTATTCACATTACCAGTCATTAAAAAGTTTATAATTCCAAGCATAACCATCTATTGTCTATTGTTTATTCATTCTTGTGCTTGTCCTCATTTCCTCAGGTTGGGTTTGGGTCACAATCACATTCGCATGATTGAGAATGGCAGTCTATCGTACATCCCAAATCTAAGGGAGCTCCATTTAGATAATAATCACCTGACCCGTGTTCCGAAGGGTCTGCCGGAGATGAAGTACCTTCAGGTGAACAGCTGATCCGATACAATATCAAAATGATGACCATCGACACATGCACACCATTCAATTGTGATTCTTTTCTTTCAGGTGGTCTACCTTCATTCAAACAACATTAGCCAGGTGGACGTAACTGACTTCTGTCCTCTAGGTTTTGGCATAAAGAGAAGCTTTTACAATGGCATTAGTCTGTATGGTAACCCAGTTAACTACTGGGAGGTGCAGCCTGCTACTTTCCGCTGCGTAACTGAACGATTGGCCATTCAGTTTGGAAACTACAAGAAGTAAAGGATGTGGGAGATTTTGGGAAAGAATAATGCTGGAAATAAAACCAAACAGACAAAAATTAGCTGAAATGAGAAGGGTGTGTGGGGGCCAGTAGCAATTCAAAATAATTTATACAGAGTATCTTTAGATGTTTTTGTGATGTCTAAGGAGAAAAGTAGAATATTGGGTCTAATTTGATTTTCTAAAACAAATGGAGAAAATTGGCATGGCTCTGGCTCGATTTTGAAAAAGTCAGTATACTGACCGAATTAATAATGACAGAATAATGTTTCGTACAGCAAGCGTTTAAAGGTCTTACCAATATTTTATCAATTAATGGGTCTAGTAATGTTGATATGTATTGTTATAATGTTTATTATTTTATATTTGTTTGTTTTATTATTATTAGTGAAGTTTGGATGTACTGTTGAAATGGCAAGGTTAGGTCTAGATTTTAAATTCACTTTGCTTAATAATTGTACTTCTGTGTTGTCAAGTTTCTTCCTTTTGTGGCTTTGCCTTGCTTTCCTGCTTTAGGAGCCTCATTGTTGAAGAACTAAATCAATGGGGAAAATGTTTGCTGCACGCTTTATAGAGACCAGCACAGTTTTCACGTTCAGATTAATTCACCCAAAGGCCTTGTGTCCTTTCCCAGCACGTTGAGGTTTGAGGCTGATTAAAAAAAGGACTGTATTGTATTATTATTTTGCACAGTTTCCTTATAAATTTAAAATCGTATAATTTCTTTCTGAATTTGGCAGTGATACTGGATGCATAATACACTGCCGCAATTTGCAGTAAAGAATCTATCGTCTATCGACTACAGGTGCAGAAGTTACATCATGCTGTGACAAATAAAACTTGAGTTAACATGAGTTTAATCTGTTCAGTGGAGTAAAACACGTTTGTTAAGAAAGAACAGGTCTTTTATTTTATCAATAAAGCTGAATATTGATTGATTTGATGATGAGCTTTTTGTGATTGTTTTTATCACAGGTCTAAGAAATAGACTTCAATTATTTTAACTATCACATTATTCCTTTATTATAAAGCAAGAAGTGATTGCCTGTCTGTGCTTAAAAAAATGTAACTGGCAATAAATCACATAAATTTAAATATCTGGATTTTATTTGTTCAAAGAAACTGTGGGGTCCTGGTGTAAATGTCCTGATGTCCAAAATGAAACAACGTCGGCAACTAAACAAAATTGTCCTCCATTGACTTAAATTGTATGGCACAAAACCACCGAGACATTTCTGAAAATATCTTATTTTGTGTGCCACAGAACAAAAAGTCACATACAAGTTTTGAAAGGCAAGAGTGATGACAGCTTTTTTATTTTGGGGTGAACTGTCCCTTTAATTTCCCCACGCTGTCATCATCTTAAAGTCTAAACTATGAGAACAGTGTGGAGAAACAAGCTACAGTACAAGTACAAATCTGTGGAGTTCCTCGAAAGCATGATTTCATTTTCAAGAATCCCACACGTGTGAACTGAACAGTCTGGGACCCTGAGGGCTTTTATTTTACAGCTGTGAAAGCAGCGCGTCACCGCACCGGTCTCCGTACATGTCTGTCAGATCAGGAATGAGCGTCTGCGCCGAGGACGCGTCTCACCACTGCAGACCGCGACGCGTTCAATGCGACAACAGGCTGATGTGTGATACGCTTTTTAATGGCGCGTTATAAGGGCTGTCGACTATCGCGTAATTAATGTTGAATGAAAGGCCTAGTTATTGACTGTCGCTGGAGCCCGATGCTTGGTTCGACATGTCGTTGTGTTCCGTCTGAGTCAAACGTAACGTGGGAGCGACAGTCGTTTAGATTCTGGAGAAATATAAATATTATTTGGTACGATTATTATTCAACTATTTACTGCTAGTGTGTTCATATTTGTTGTTGTTTGTCATTCAATTTAAGTTGAATTTGAATGTTTATTTAAAAAATTTAAATCGCTGCCATTCAGAAGTAAGCACGCGCTCTTGTTGATCAGATCTGCTTGTCTTCAGGGTCCTCTCACCATGTTTTGTTACGGACGAGATGAGGATGAGAACAGACATCTCTTTAACCAATGTTTCCTGCTTTGAGCAAGAGCACAGGTACAGTGCTACTTCTAAAAAATATTGCTGATTTCATCTGAGATCTGACAATAATTCTGATTCTTTCAAGTTACCCTTTGTAGGTGGATGTGGTCGATCTATCTCTATTGATTTTGTGTTCCTCTGTTTCCAGTGACACCCACTCATGCCATAGATGTGCAACCCCTAGCTCACCGAGCTAACTGTATTTCTCCAGATCACCCCTGGTGTTCCTCCACCTGATGCCTCTTGCTCCCTCTTCACGTCATTCCCTTATCTCCCCCTTTGACTTTCCTAACCTTCCTTCCTCCCTCGCTGGCACTGTCACTTCCTGTCAGATGTCATAATGGTGTGTTGTGGTCGAGCGCTGGATGCTCCCTGCACTCTGGCTCTGTTGGTGGGCTTCCAGTTCGCGTTTGTCCTTTACTTCTCACTGGGAGGTTTTCGTGGCCTGGTGTCTGTTCTGGTCCATTCCTCCGAGCCTGAGTTTGACTACTCGCGACCACATGACGTCTACACCAACCTCAGCTCTCTGCTGCTTCACCATCCGGGATCCAGTGGACCAGAACAGCAGCTCAGAGACTGCACGGAGCCTTCTCCATTACTGGGTATATAGAAATCACTATTCACCAGTTTAACGTCACTGGATGTCATTTTAGGATGAATGAAACAATGCGCTCTAAATATTTTAACCATTCACTTTAAACCAGAAGCGTCATGCTTATTTAGACATATCTCTGTATTTTCCATACATTTTTGTAACTTTTAATGGTTACGCTGTGGTAGACAAATACTTATTTACTCAGTCAGTGCAGTAAGGTCAAACCTACTCAAGGTCATTTGCATAAACTGACAACTCTGTCATCATCTCCTTGCCTCCATGTAGGGTCAAAATTCAGAGCAAAACTATACTGCTAGCGAATCTGTCCCTTACTCAGAACGGCTACCAGCTAAACGGCATACTAATAAATGCATGACGCTGCTGCTTTAAACAGTTAATTCTTATGTTTCGCAACACACTTAATTTTTACAAGTGCACCTGTCCTCTTTCCTCCTATCTGCAGTGGGTCCCATTTCTGTCCACGTCTCCCCACTCCCCTCCCTGGAGGAGATAAAAGAGAAGAACCCCTTGGTGACCTTAGGGGGTCGTTACCGCCCGCCAGACTGTAAGCCACGGCACCACACAGCCATCGTGATCCCCTACCGGAACCGCCAGACACACCTCCGCGCCCTTCTCTACCATCTGCACCCCTTTTTGCAGCGCCAGCAGGTCCACTACGGCATTTACATTGTGCACCAGGTCTCTTGTTTGTTAATACGCTGACTTGCCACATCTATTGTATGTGAAAATCCTAGCGGTGGATGTAGCCATCGCATAGTAAATATGCACTATGTGGACATAAGTATGTAAACACAGGAGCTCCACACCCAAATGTGAAGCTGAATATTAACATTAAACGATAACATGACAGTAGAGGGAGGTGCACTTCACTCCAACAATGTTTAGTGGGCTTTTTATGCAGAGGCATGTTGTAACATTCAGGTTTATTTTTGTCATTAGCTGTGTGGAATTGAAAAGTGGTGTCCACTTACTTCTGGCTACTATTTTAAACCTATATTTTTGCTTCAGAATGCATTTGATTAACTCATAGTTTCTGTTATCAGTCAGGTAATTCAACATTTAACCGAGCAAAGCTGCTGAACGTCGGAGTGCGCGAGGCACTGAAAGAGGAAAACTGGAGCTGTATTTTCCTACATGATGTAGATCTGCTGCCTGAAAATGACCACAATACTTACACCTGCCATCCGCTGTACCCAACACACCACTCGGTCGCTATGGACAAGTTCAGATACAGGTAATTTATCCACTATAACCATTCTTCTGTGGTTTCAAAGTTTATATACAAGTTTCTAATTTAATCAAAGTGAAATCAATTTTATAGATTTAATACGTATGTTAGCAGTAATACAAATTTTGCGGTTTCCTGGACAGGAGTTAGCTTTTGCCAGGCCTAAGCCTTATATTAAATTATGACATTTAGACAAAACAAAAAGACAAAACAATGGCACTGAAGTATTATAAGATAGGTAGGTAGGAGAGTTCACCCAAAAATTCTATCATTTACTCACCCTCGAGTTGCTCCAAATCTTTATAAATGTATTTGTTCTGAAGAACACAGAGAAAGAATGCTTTTGAAGAATGCTTATAACCAAACCGTTTTTTGGCCACCATTGACTGCCGTATTAGGAAACATTTAAATGGTAGTCAAAAGTGCCCCAGAACTGTTCCTACATTCTTCCAAATATCTTTCTTTGTGTTCATCAGAACAAAGAAATCTATACAGATTTGATAACTTGAGGGAGAGTAAATTATATCAGAATTTCCTTTTTTGGGTGAACTATTTATAATTCAGTAAATATAACTATTAAATACTGAATAGTAAACCGAATGAAAAGTATTTTCAAAACATATTTTTTACTGTTTCCAGTTTTACTGATAACCACCAGGATATGACGTTTAAACTTTTAGACTATTTATTTCATGCCCATGATGATCTTCTATTCCTTCACAAAATAAAAGTGAAAAAAAATATTTTGTGCACGGTACAATAGATGATACAGTTTCTAAAAGTATCTTTTTCATTATCAGTTCAGACAAACGTGTACAGGTAATTCACGGGTCTGGTCCTATAAATAAGCGGTTCTCAAACTGGGGGGCCCCAAAATGGGTCTGTGGGGGAACAGTTTTTGTGGCATTTTATGAAATATAGACATTTATCATAAAATTAATCAGAAAAATAAGACCACCAACAAAAACCATTAATGTTCCAGCATTGTATTATTGAATATGTCTTTGATTTAATAATTGTTTATTTGGGAAAGGCATAAAGCAATACGACACATACATGGGGGCCTTACAAGTTTAAGAACCATGAGTTTGTAGTTTGTAGTCTGCTGTCAATTGACCACCTAGGTGTAAACATTTGCTTGGAAAAAGAACATTGCAAGGAAAACAACCCATATATTCAGTCCACCAAGGCTGAGAGAAACATCAAGACCTCTCTATGATAAATTCAAAGGGCTGTAAAGCATTTAGACACTGTGAGTTGGTCCTTGGTTAGATATACAGAAAGATCAGGACGAATTTCAGACGTCTTGCCTTAATGTATTTCATAATAGAATTACAGAATAATTTCTGTTGACAATATTGTTCTGTTGAAAATTCAAACATGCCATTTTAATCAGTATTGAGTTCAATTTGCCGCTTTTTCGACCAGGTCTGCATCCACCTCTAGAAATGTCTGTCATGATGTAATGCAGAGGTACTAGCATTAAATGGATGTTATGACACATCTGACGGAATTATTGATGATGGAAGAATATTTTCTCTGCGCCTCTTCAATGCAGGCTTCCGTACTCTCAATACTTCGGAGGAGTATCTGCCGTAACACCAGAGCAGTACCTTAAAATGAACGGCTTCCCCAACCAATACTGGGGGTGGGGAGGAGAAGACGATGACATTGCAGCTCGGTGAGGATGCATCAAAATTGCATTGTGTCGTGCATTTGTGTCGCATGTCTATTGGCTCTCCTTCATCTTTCTTTTTGCATTTCACATTCGCATTTCTCTTGTCTTATTTTTATTACATCCATCTATCCCTCATGCCCTCCCCCGCATAACCACAGGAGGGATCAGTAAGTACATGCATGAATCACCGCTTTGGACTCAAGGCTTCAAACAGTTTAGCTTTCAGTATATCTTCAGTGATTATTACCTTTAGATTTGATTACAAATTCAATTTAGATTTTATGGCAATGAGAAACTGTACGGTAGAGAATGCAAAGTTGTTGAAGCCTTGAATCCAGAATGCAGAGTCAGGTTTAGTGGTTTGTTTATAGTGTTGAGGATTTAAAACGCACTTTCTTTGTGGTTAGTTCTCTGCCCTACACGAGTTTTACCTTCCTTAACGGCGGGTTGTCCGATTTCCGAATTACACTTGTTTAGACAAAGTCGGGCCGTCCTTGTATCTAATCAGCAGTAAGGTGCACAGGGCACAGGATGGACATTAGATGAGCCGAGCGCTGACGAAAGCGAAAGATGGGGTAGGGATGTGTTTGTTTTGTTGATTTGAACATCAACAACGGCTAAGAGAGATCGGACACGCCGCCTATAAAGGGATGAAAAATCTTTCATCATTTGCTCAACCTTTTCGTCATTTCAAACCTGTATGACTTTCGTCTGTAAAACGCAAAATCTATTTCGAAGAATGTTTGCAAGTGATTTGCATTGGTCTTGTGTCTGTACAATACAAGTGAATGGGAACTGCCGTTGTTCGGTTTCCAGCATCCTTGAAAATATCTTCTTTTATGTTCTGCACAAGGAAGAAAGTCATACAGGTTTGAAGTGACGAGTGTGAGTTAATGTTTACAGAAATTTCATTTTTAGATGAACCATCCCTTTAAGTATGACAACCAGGTTTTCTAATTTTACCATACTGTATACAGTATTTGGTCTTTTCAAACTATTGTTCCTGTAGTTTAGTTGCATCTTTTTGTGGTTTTATGTTTTAAAGAGTAAATATTTTGTGATGTTTAAGATCCTGCTTGGGTTTATGGAGTGCCCAACAACAAGTTTACGTACATACAAGGTGTGAAAATACTTTCATTTTCGAATAATAGGCAGTTATTATTACCTTATGTTTTGACTGAAATTATTCAAATGATTCGTTCGGCGATTCATCTGTCTAATCTCCTCCTTTTTGTCAGCCTACTCTGATCTAATTGGTCAGATAGTCTTGTCTGCTGTGATTGGTCTACCGCGTACAGCGTCGCAGTGTCACTAATGGAACGTACCCGAAACTTAAATTAGATAGACAGACGACCTGTTCACGTGATTCATTGGTCAAGCCAATAACTTTGTTTTTTGTTCACTTTCAGCTTTACAACTTGGCAGACTGCTTACATTCACACACAGGAACATTACACACGGCATGAAATGTAATTTTAAGAACATTGTAATAGCTACTCTTTAAGAACGTTCACAAACGCATGCAAATCCTCAACACTCTTTTTAATCTTTTTAGTGCACATCCATTTGGTCCACCATGTAGATGCTGGAAATGCTTTTCTGCTTTGCCTCTTGCTGCACACTTTTTTCTGTGTTCTGTGCTGTCTTTTTATACTTCATACATACTCCTGGATGTTTTTAGGTATATTACTATTTCTAGTTGGCCTGTGGTTTTGCTTTCAGAGTGCGTCTCTCTGGCATGAAGATAATGCGCCCACCTTCGTCTATTGGACATTATAAGATGATCAGACATAAAGGAGATCAGGGGAATGAGCAGAACCCTAGAAGGTGATGTCACATGACCTCTTCTGTTGCCATATGACAAACTCTTCATTCTTGTCTGTATCTAGTTTATTATAGTCAACTGCTTTTCATTCTTCTAGGTTTGACTTGCTTAAGCGCACAAGGCTGAGCTGGCGATCAGACGGACTGAATTCGCTGACTTACATGCTCCTGTCCAAAGAGTTGGAGCCATTATACACTAATTTGTCAGTGAATATTGGGGAGGACCCACACTATCCCCCTGTAAAGACTTCTGCCCCAAACTCAAAGCGTCACCAACCTGCCCCAACTAATAAGATAAAGACTTTAAAACGGGGTGTGGTCAACACTGATGCTACAAAAGTAGAACCTACCCACTTAAAGGCCAACAATGAAAGTACAAATGGTGTTCAGAAAGCTGCTACGAAAGAAGATGTAGAATGATGTTGATGATCTACAGGAAAGGCTACACGGTGATTCAATAATGGAGCTTGCTCTTTATCATCACATACATTTTATATAGTATAGCATTGTTACTATGGGCAGATAAGTTCAAACTGTTCAGCCACTTCTGAATGTCTGACAAAATACTGAAATTGGTGGCCGCAATCATTCCCTGAATATATCTCTGCTGGAGAAGTCGTATCTGAGAGGGGTCGGAGCTGCAAGGCCGCAGTCATTCCCCGAATATCTCTATGCTGGAGAAGTCGTATCTGAGAGGGGTCGGAGCTGCAAATGGCTTCAACATCGACCTAGCAGCGTACAGTCCTGTGTATGTTTTGAGCCAATCTGCTGCCAGCTGCTGTTCTTCACCCCACTGTGTGGGTCTGTTTTTCTGTGCCTTTTCTTGCCCTTGAACCAGTCTCTTATCAACATGTCATAACTCAGTTAAAACTTCACATCACTGTTATGAATACATAAATAATTCTAGAGTTTTATGCTTATTCCGCATAGTTCTCCTTTTAATCAGGATATGTTGCTTTGTGACTTGGCGCTTGAGCAGACTTGTACCACTGTGGTCTAATTTTGGTTTGACTGTATAAACCTTTATTTTCTATTTTAGTTATGAAGGTTTGATCGCGAGTAGTAAGCACTGGCTTGTTTTCTTTTTGAGAGGACAATATTCTTTAGGTATTGTGTGCTGCCTTTGTTGGTATAATTTGTTGGTTTTGGTTTTAGACAATCACTGGGATAAGCATTTAATATGGAGTATATATTTATAAATCTTAAAGCTTAATGTTCTTTTGTTTTAGGCATTGCATATGTAATACATATGGATATATTTCTGTTAAATCGAATAGATTTGTTTAGGTTTAGTATGACTTTAGTATATGGTGTTAGTTGACATATTAAATAGTCAATTGGTGCAGGCGGGTTTCATGTGTCCTTTTGTTAGTCAAAAGGTTGTTGGATTGTATTAGATTTGATAAAATGAACTCCACTCTCTGTCATATAATATATACGGCTAAAGACATTTTATAAACACTGGCATATTCCGAAGCTACGGTAAAAAGTCTAAACTGGCTTTACTAGAATTTCTATAGAAATAACATCCAGTCACAATATTTCCAAATTCACACAACCAGGGTGCATATCTAATCTAGATTTTAATGCATTGCTTTAACTGTTCAAACTGGTTACATCAAAATACAGTGATTATATGGTTCCTTATGTCTTTTTCTACTTAAGTTAAACTAAGTGATGGATATATTATTTGTCGCTATAGTTGTTTAAATAATTCAAGAGAATAATATGAAATGTTGCATGTGGCAGGGAAAATTATATTACACCCATGTATAGAGTATATACAATATATATTTAATACATTGTTTTTTATCAGAAATTTGTTAGAAGTGTTTAACTACTTTAGTACATAACAGTCTCTAGCTTGAAATCTACTCTGTGATGATCTACTCTGATTTATGTTTAGATTTTAAGGATTGTGTTTATTTTAAGGCCGGTTTTCCAGAAAGGGGTTTAAGACTAGTCACAGACTATCTTAAATGTTAAAGGTGTCTCGAAAACAACTTACACTGACATATCTTATAAAAGATCATTGCCATAGTTTTGTCTCGAGATGCACACCAGTAATTGTTTTGATATAAAGGTATGTTTTTTAAAACAGTTTAAATATTCCAATTTAACGTAGGACTAGTCCTGGTTTATAATCTCTCTCCGGGAAACCGCCCCTTTATGTTTGAAAATGATGTGATTGTTGGACTGGTGACTGTTGATTTTATAAAGAATTCATAATGTTGCTAAGGGTTACTCGTAACAGATCTCCAGTTAAAACATGTGCTAGTATCACAGTTGTGTAATAGTTTTAAATCTGACTTCTGTCAGGTACAGTGCTATTACCCCTGATTGTGAATAAACACATCGTACACCGCATTGTAACATTGTGACCATGCAACTGTTTTATATTTATCAACAGAGTTGAACAAAGTTAAATTAAGTACAAGCTTTGATTATGTAATTGGCTTACAGGACCCACTTTTAGTGTAAGTTCATCTTCAGTTCCTCAAGCTTACTGTTGTGCTTGTCTTAAAAACCTTCATTTGTTTCAAGCACCAAAAAGACAAACCGATAACTAGTGAATCAAGCTGATGCTGTGTTCTAGTGGGACTACATGTGTGTCAGTGCATTAAATTATTTCAGCAAATAAAGGATATTAAACATATCTCTTGTTCTCATCGCTTAAGAATATTATTCAAATGCGGATATTAAAGCATTATGAAAGTGAATTGGCTATATTTTCTTTTGATACTTTCCCCTGCATCATTTCATCTGAGTAGATTCCATTACAAAACCCATTTAGTAAAACTAATCTTCATTGAAACAATTGAGTTAATGTGTTTAGACCCACACAGACATTGTAATGCAAATGGAAGAGCTAAGTACAGCTGTAAATCAACAGAAACAAAAATATCCATGAAGTAACCCCGTTTTATATTAGAAGGGGAGATGTGATTATTCAGGTATTGTGTCTGCTGCGATGCTGGTCTGGGTTTGGGGTCTTATCTTTGCTGAGTGACCGGTCTGGACCGTGTTGGGTGGCTGTGTTGACTTGGCGGTCTAGATCGGGCCTGGTTTTCCTGAACGTTTAACTGTTCGGGCTGGACTTGTTGACCAGCCTGGCTTGTTGGTCTAAACTGGGCTTGGTTTTGCTGTGAATCGGGTTGCTCTGTGTGAATCTCTGGCCCTTCTTGGTTTGGGTTGCTCTCTGGTATTTGTGACTCTTTAGCAGGCTGGCTAACATTTTGGTTATCCTATAAAGTAATTATTAGTTAGGATTATTTATTTGTAACATAGGACATTAGACAACAACAGGACCAAATGACAACATGAGAGAAATTAATGATATTAAATCCTTACCATGTTTTGAGAGGCTCTACTTATTGCCTGGCTGCCACCAGAGGCCTTTGGAACCTGACTTGTCTTTCCCCAGGTCCTGAGGCGATCTAGGCCCTCTTGTGAGCGGGCAGTGGGGTTAATATCAACAGGGGAGACAAATTGTGAATCCCATGTTCCCCGGAATGATGGCCATGCACTTCCCATCTGACAATGAAATAATGTACAATTACATTTACAATTACATATAACACCAGTAAAAATGCCTGTAAAAAGATCCTATCCAACTCATGCAAATAGTAATGCAAACCTTTGTTTTTACACCAGGCAGAAAGTGGCCGCGGTCTGTCACTATAAATGTGGTGTAGCCATCCACAGCAGACGGTCTCTTGAATAATAGGGCAGTAAATAGACCAATTACATGTATACACTAGAGTAGGCTGTATGTGTAGCAATTTGTCCAAAACATGCATTATTAAATAAAATAAGTTGGTTGAGCCGAAAATATATTTGATTTTCTAACATCTTACTTTTTACAAAATGTGCAGATGATGAGGTTGACATTCAGTAAATACCAATAGGAGCAACTAGTAAACTGATACCTCTTTGAAATGTTTTGGAATTGTCCAGTTCTGGAGCTTTTGTGACTTAAAGGCGCTTTCATACTGCACACATAATAAGTAACATATTATTCAATAATAGATACACATGTTACCACAGAATAAAGACATTTTACTGTAGGTACCTGGTTGGCGGAGTAACCTGTCGACATGTTGCAGCTCGAGTTTGTTGGCAGTTGTCTCCTAGCAACCCCTCAAAGTCAGGGAAAATCACACGTTCACATAGGAATTTACTTTTGTTGTTTGAGCCTGGTCATAACCAACATTTTAAAACCTGTTAAATTATGTATACTATTAAAAAACGAAGTATTTTGTTTAAAAATATATTTTTTAAAGAAGGTGTCTTCCCAGTGCGTAGAGGGCGCTGTTGACGAATCCAGCGCTACGTTGCACAGCAAAGAAGAAGATCCTGAACGTAGAACATTATCAACGTTGTTTTAGGACAAACGACTTCACTCAACAATACCATTTAAAATATAAATACAACTACAATACATTGATTGACACCTTTGTAAATAAACAGTTTTCTGCAGCAGACTACTGAACTAGCATCCGTCTGTAGTTTAACGTTTAAATAGACAAGTGGAAGCGTTTGGTCAGCTTTTTAACGCAATAGTCACCGCTTTTGCGAAGGATGCAGGCGTCGACATCTGGAGCTGACAGTGGAGCGAGAGAGAGCATTACTGAAGATGAATCAAAAACACATTTCAGAGTCTGCCGTTTTATTGTCGAAACAGGTATCTGGACAAATCGTCAGATTTGTTCGTGTCTATCAAATGACATATTTTCATGTTAAAACGTTTTATACGAAGTCATCTAATGTGTTTTCATATCTACAGGTGTAAAATTAGGCATGAGGTCTGTGCCTATGGCTACAGCATGTGTGCTGTATCACAAGTTCTTCCGTTCGGCAAGTTTGCAGGTCTATGAGCCTTACCTAGTTGCCATGTCTGCAATTTACCTCGCTGGTAAAGTAGAAGAGCAACATCTCCGGACAAGAGATATCATCAATGTCTGTCACAGGTATAAGACATCAAGTGACAATTTATTGCAATTGACTTTTCTGAACTGACACATAGCGGCTCCCCCTTTTCTTTTTCATGTGTTTCAGGTTTTTTCATCCAGAATGTGATCCATTGGAACTGAATGGAAAGTTTTGGGAGTTGAGAGACAGTATAGTGCAATGTGAGCTCCTCATCCTCCGACAGCTTAACTTTCAAGTGTGTTTCGAGCATCCACACAAGGTAATGACTAAATTGCATATCTTCTTTGTCATGTTTACTGCTTTCTTGTATTTTTTTTGTATAAGCAATGTTTTGGGTGTAGGGCAGACTTTCATGAAGTAAAGTTTGTGATCCACGCAGAACTTATTGTAGTTATTGTGTATTCAAAACGTATCAAGCGACTTAATGGGTCATTTTACAAACATTTGTCGGGCAACTTCAGTATGCTTCTTAACTATTCCACTGCTGAACATGTTTGTATTTTGCCTCTTCTAAGAAACGTAATTTTTGTTTGTCCCTTCAGTACCTGCTGCACTACCTTCTCTCTGTAAGGAGTCTGTTGAATCGCCACGCATGGTCTCGAACCCCAATTGCTGAAACCGCCTTGGCTGTGTTAAAAGACAGTTACCATGGTTCTATGTGTGTACGACATAAGCCTCAACACATCGCTGTCACCTGCCTTTATCTCTCTCTTCAGACGTATGGCGTGCAGCTTCCCAGGGGTGAACTAGAGTGGTGGCAGGTATGTTAAAAGGTTTCATAAAATCTCCAGGCAGCATTTCATGCCAGTTGTGCTGTATTTGCACTTATTCACAGAGAATAAATGTTCAGTAGTTTGGTTCTAGGGCCATATCAGGCATCGACAGAACAACAATTGCAGTAACCTTTAGATTGCAGCAAGTTGTTCCCATGGCAATAGGGGCACCTAATGGTTTCAGCTTGGTCTGAGAGAAATAGCATTGTTCTGTTCCCTTGGTGACACCCCCAAGTAATATTTGAAAGGAATTGAGAAGCATTTTATAACTCTGGGAACTCGCACAGCTATATGCTTTGCTTTGGAATCTTGCTGCGTGATGATGAATTAAGTATTAATTAAAGTAATTCATTTGTAGTCTTACCTAGTCAGACTTAAAACTTTAACATAAGGACCACAATGCAGCTTATTCAGGAAAATAACTGCCTGCTTAAACACTAAGAGACTGACATGTAAAATTACATGTTTGGAGTGGATTTATTCCGAAGCACTACTGTGGCTGAGACCAAACTAAGATGTTGTCATGTTTTCGCTTCTTTGCTGGAGGAGATAAAGTATTTACGAAACGCGCTCTGTAGAGCAGTCTGTACGTTTAGGGCTACAAAAGGATTGGATTCTTATTCAAATCTCTACTTATTTTTCAAATATTAATTTCACCAACCCCTGCAAACTCTGGCAAATCCTTTCATTAGCTCTTCCTCAAAAGCACTTGTTGTATTCGGTCTGGGACCCTGTAAACATTATGTGAATAATGAGAAGCCTTTGTGCTTTAATTCCTCGAAGTTGCATCAAGCCAGCCAATCACATTCGTACTGGTTATTTCAGACACTTTTTTTTAACTGTGAGCAGTCTGTAGGTAGTCTGAGACTGAGACTCTATTATAAAATGTATTAAACACACTGTGCCCCACCATCTGCTTTAAACTGGCATCACCTTTCTCACTCTTCTTAGGTTTTCTGGTAAAATTGATATAACACAGGCTTTATAATAGAAATTTGATGTAAGACTTTTTTGCATTACTCTAGAAAGTCTACTTTGACTACATCATTTAGTCTACGCCAATCAAATGAACTGCAAGAGTTTTTTCAAAAGTGTGGGATCTTCATCAGGGCTTTTTTCTTTCATTTATTCTGCAGGTTTATTGTTCAGACCTCACCAAGGATGAGATTGAGACCATCATGAATGAATTGCTGCAGCTCTATGACATGGAGGCCAAGTGTACCTAAGAGAAAGTAAATAAACAGGTATTATAACTGACATGGCAGTCAACATTCCCTGCTGTCTGTATTCCACAGAGACTGTCTAACTGCCTGAGGTCTGATGATGGTTTAACACAAGTCGGATCCTGCATCACCTGATGTTGTGATGTAACCTAATGAGCACTAATCTCAAATTACATCATAAAGCGTGGCTGTTTCAAAAGCCTCTCCAGGAATGACCGTTTGCTGGAGAATGATGAGGAGAATTTAGATTGGGTTTGGATATAGAAGCATGGTGGTGTGAAAAACAGACTTTAGCCACAGCGCATCAATCAATTACCAGGCACCAACCTACTTTCTTCTTCCTACCTTGTGGTATTTTCCCCCTAAAATAGAGGGAGAGGAGTGACAAGAGATGGAGTTGCTGGTTAAAGGGAGAACGAACAAAAGTAATGCCAATCTGTCTCCGGAGCTGATTTATGACTGGATCTGGGCTGTTGCCATTTTATATTTTAATTACTTTACTTACAGAACTTGTCCCAATAGGGAACAGAAGTACTGTGGTACGATTAAAAGTGAAGTGTCTGAATTGTATTCGACATTAGACTACATCATAGGTTATTATTGTAAATTTTTCTCAGACATGAGCAGATTTTGTTTTAAAGTTAAGTCTTTCAAAACTGTTTTTTTTACTGAAGCCTTGTTTCAACAGCACCAATAAATAACCTTTCTTTGCTATTTTTTCCTGATCTGTGATGTTCAAATTTCTGGTTCTAGTTATGTCAGGACATTGCTTTAGAGTGGTTCTTAATAAGTTACTATGGAAACTGCTATTGCGGAGGGAGCCTTTGAAACATACAAATGTGAGACTCCATTATAGCGCACCTGTCAACCACAGCACGTAAAATAATTACAGTTTGAAAAACGATTATGTAGTCATTATTTACTAAATTAGTCTTTGCTAACATGTTAACACGCTGTTTCCCCTATTGCATACAACTAAAAATTGTGTTGACAGGCATGAAGCATTGCAACGTTTTGCAAATCTTTCCATTCTTGAATTGAACAAACAGATTAATATTCTGTCGCCTATGTTCTATATTAAATCACTACGGCCAGGTTTCATAGACACGATTTAGCTCAAGCCAGGACTATGATTGAATTAGGATATTTAAGTCGCTTTTATTAAAATTCCTTAGACAAAACATTACTGGTGTGCATCTTGAGACAAAACAATAGCAATTGCATATTTAAAGATATGTCAGGGCAATTTATTTTAAGTTAAGATGGCTCAAACTTTCATTATAGTCAGGGACTAGTCTTAAGCCTTGTCGGTGAAACCGGGCATACATCTTATAAATTATTACAATCATCACAACGTCTTTGCATGAATTGTGTTAGTTACGACTATTCACACTATAATGTAGTGCAATGCAGATGAATAACTACCTTTATGCAAGTCGTATCTAAACATTCCTGCTTCACTTTCCTTCTCCGCACACAAACACTCACATATGTACGCACAAACACACACCTCTCAGCAGGCAGGTCCTAATGCTGGGCATCATGAATAATGGAGAGGGTACATGTGCAGCCGGATTCTCTTCCATCAATAAAACATCAGCATGGCCCTCACTATGGGATACAGTGCTGGGAATAGGAAGGATAGGATTGATTGCGACTCAAACCGTCCTCTCTTTGCATCTCTCTAGACTTTAAATCTGTTTCCCCCATTGCTAAATTTCATACCCACTGTATCAAGTGAAAGCAAGCTACCTACATCTATCAGACACTTAGATCACGCTCAAAAGCTCTTTATTCTCCCATTCAAGGTTTTTCTACTGTAAATCAACATTTTCTCCACACTAAATAGCTCCTTTGGCTTGCTCTGTGTAAGAATTGCTCAAATAATGGAATTACAGCTATATGTTTTGCAGACCAAAGTGAGTTTTTGTAGTCTTGAAATCTGAACTAAAGTCAACGTTGGGACTGCAGCCAAGTCAATCAACTCTGAAAGAGACAAACTATTGATGTTCAATTTGTTCAATGGGTGTTTAATAAAAGTGTTCTAATGTGGACGTGTGTAATTACAGCAGAGGAAAGGTAGGGATATTAAATCTCCTAGTTACCCGAAAAATGAGTTGGTCTGTGTCCATGAGTGCTGAAAGCGAAATCTTTCTGCTGAAATAGCTGTGAAATGGTGATCAGTTTTAATCTAATCTAATCTTCACTGACTGAACACAGAACCTAGATGCAACAGAAGCCAGGCTGCATTCTTGGAAAGGAACTGTTTTTTTAAAGATATGGCTTGGTGTTTATAGACACTCGGGTAGCAAGATGTAACACGTGATTGGGCGGATTGCGTTTTGACTGACAGCGAGACGCCATCTCTTGGCTTGGGCTTACAAAAGCTGCACTACCTGCAGTGCTAATGCATGGCAGCTCCCCGAGGAACAGCCATCTCCTAAACCCTCACCTCTGAATTATAGATACAACTACTCATCTGAAACTTTCTTTTTACTTTACAGGATGTGCCTTACAAATATTTCAGTGTGAGGAGCCAGTGTGTTGCAATTGGAACGGATACAGTTTTGAGATAAGCGTGCATGCATGTTATTTTTGTATGCAAGGAAGGCCATGGAATAAAAAATTGTTTTTTCATATTGATTAAGTAAGTCTAAAAAATGTAGGCGTAACCCATCTTAATTTCATTGCAAATGGTATTTCCGACAAACTTTCGTGTCTTTATGAACATCTGGTGAAGAGCATTTATCGCTTGTGTGTGTGTTTGCATATGAAGGCTTCAGGAGAGGCTCACTTGAGCACTCATCAGCACGTAAAAGCTTTCTTTCGCTGGTCTGAAAGGCCTCCTGCATTAGGGCTATTAGATTTGAGCCCTGTATGCTTGGAGACAGGCAGAAGATTACACCTGCGTGGGTGTGATGGGGCGTCTGAATTTATGAATCGAAAACAATGGGAAAGTCAGACTTATCAGGGACATGGAGAGGATTACAGTCCAGATTTTAATCAGATGCACTGTTATCTTGGTGAAAAGAAACGACTTGGCTGCAGCGAGATATAACTTATAATCACCACTGTACAGTACAGCTGGTCTGCAGTGCTTATCAACTTATTTGCGTACCAGTTGATTCTTCAAAAAAGCGTGGGGTTTACATCTGGTGTTGAGCTCTCATGCATAATGTATGTATCACAACATAATTAATATCCATGTGTGCAAATCCTGCACCTACGTATGACCTTCAGAGTAGACTTTGCGTATCAGGGATGCTCTGCGCCTCCTGCATCCTGCAGCGTTTGCCCTCCTGGCCCCAAATTTCATTGTCGATAAGGCGCACACGACACAACGATAGCTATCTGTTTTGGGCATTGCATGTGTGCGTGAGCTGACGTGATCGCACTGTAACGGAGCAGAGTGGGAGGGATTTGAGTGATGAATCGAAGGCTGGGGTGGGGGGAGAGAGAGAGTGAGTCTCCCCCCTCCACCCCCTCCTCATCCCTTCCGTCCTCTCCATCCGCGCGCATAGCAGCCCGCGCGGATGCCTCGTCCACGGTCCTCAGCGCGCAGCTCAGCGAGGGGGCACTCATATCACATCGCATATAAAATCCAAATATTGAATCACCTCGCTTTTGATTTACACTTTGAAGAATACGCGTAATAAAATATCCACGGGCGTAATACATTTTTACAGTGGTCGGGGCAGTCATCTCAGTGTCTCCATCTCAATTTTTTTCCCTCTGCGGATCCTCCATCTAACCAGGCAACAACTGCACTATTTTAGGATTCGTAATCTCGATCCGTAGTAAATGCACCACTGAACACCTGTGTGATAGAGGACGACATGATAACAGCAAGTGAGTGAATTCAGTCGTTGTCGATGCGCTCATCTGCATTTCTCTGAAGCGCATCCAGGATTTTCCCTTTCCAGAGCAAGCCGCGGCAATGTCCTTGGAGCATGGCCTGGTGAGTACCTCGTATTCACACCGATTTGAAATGTGCTTTCTATAGCAACAGTTCGTTTTCATTGCATTTTTGGAGACCCATCTGTCTTATGTTAAATTGTTCCTGCATGATTAGCAAATGCCGATCATTTGCCGTTTTCTTATGGTTAGTGATAGCTGTCAAGCACTACAACTACTGCATTGAAGCTCTGACCGCAAATATATTAGTTACACTGTCATGCCACGTTATGAATATGATTCACAAAGACGTCGTCTATGTTTTTTATCGTGATGTTTTTACGGGTTATTATAATTTTTAGAGTGCTCTCACATTTTCCTAAATATAAAATTAACAATTCATTCTATTTACGAACCGGATCAATTTATTGATATTTTGATGTTATGTTTAGGACACTGTTTTTCTTTCGCATTTCTATTCGAGCATAGATACGGAGTTCTCAAACTGGTATCCACACTGGTCACCTTGCGGATGGGGGCATTGCGCTTGTTCCGGATGCGAGTGGCGCACCAAGCTCTCAAGAGCAGGACATCCGCGCTATTAATTCAATTAACATTTTGAGACTCTTAAAAACGAAAAGAACGAGTTTCGTTTGTCGGTATTCTCTCGCGTTGGTTTTGCTTCAAGACCATCATTCGCTCTCTGAAGGTGACCAGTAAAGGTCATTTTATTTTAGACACACCTGACCAGCATCTGCTGAGGGACCACGGAGCGCTGTGTGTGAAGTTGACAGTTCGAGTTGCTCACGGGTGCTCTCTCTGCCTAAAATGTCTTTGGGAACCCTTTTCTTCCTACCGCAAGGTGCACGAGTAATGCTGGGTGTGGGACGAGGAGAGGAGGGGTAGTTGTAGTCTCGCATGCCTCAGACAGCCCGGTGACCGTGTATTGAGTTCGTAAGTCTATGCTCGATTCTGATTGGCTGTTTATGTATGAACGTCAAACCAGGATCCCTTTTATGTGGGTTTACATCATTCGGAGCGATTAAGAATTAAACACCGCGCTGGGACCCATTTGAAACACCCACATTTACTAGACCTAAAAACACTAACAATTGATTATTTTAAAATGCTCTTCTCAATATTTGGATCAAATTGAAGACGTTGGAAATCATTATACCAATATAGTGGTGGAACAATGTGATGTTTTCAAAGAATGATCATTATAAATATGTTTGTTTTTACAATTCTTTACAAATGTGGTTTAACATGTACAATATCTACAGGTCTGTATGCTGAATTGATCATTTTCTGAGTAACCTAATAGTGCTGTAAACGCATGTCAGTTACCATTTTCTGTAGGCTACTTCTTTATTCCATTCAATAGCTTTACAGTTTACTCATAAAAACCTTTGATATCCCGAATCAAGGTTACTGCTTTGATTTTGCTTTGCTTATTGTGAGGAACTTCATATTTGTTAACCATAGTTGCAGTGTTTCGTGTGTTTTACAAAAAGTGGTTGTTAGTGCTCCAGTTCTTTGTCCGGGTTGCCCTAGTTTGAATGCCGTTGTTGCAAAGATGAGGAAACTTGACCTACAAGATGTTTGGACAAAACTTCTGCATTAACTAGTGTGAATGGGTATATATTTAAGAATTCTGTGGCAGATTGTTTCTATGGGATTGATGACAATCTCCCTTCAATGTCTTTTGCTTTGGATTCATCAAACAGTGAATACTTTGAGAGAAAATCACATACATTCAATTGATGGTGTGGTGTGACTGGTGGTATATCATGTGTAGGTTCTGTGACATGACTGATAGATTGCAAATGAAATATTGAGCAGCTGGAATCTTTAGATCAATATAAACCCAAAAACCACTGAAGAACAATTGTAATATAAATACAAATATCTATGAGCATGCATATGACATGATAAATAGAGAAGCTTGCAGTTTGGCACATGAATGTCGGAGAAGATACTGCATTAGATATTGACCTAGGCATGATGCATAAAAATTGCCCGTGGAGTGGAGGTTACATCTCTGTCAAATAAAAATTTCTTCAGCTTCGTTAAATAGAGCACACATAAATAGAACAAATATCTTATCCTCTTTCATTTAACTTCAAACATGGCAAGGCAACTTCACACAATAACCTGGGCCACGACAGTGACTCACAGGCGAAGGCAATGAGCATTTGTTACTGCCTAATGGTTCTTACGCCAATGCAGTCCATGTCTCGCTTTGAAAGTCTGAATCCAGTGTAACGTATACAGGCCACTGCAGTGAAGGTGGAAGGGAGGAGGTAAAAACGAAACGGCAAAGAACAGATGGACAAAGGCTGAGGATAATGTAATGCATATGTTGGGGGGGGGATTTATGAACTTATAAAGAGAGGAAGTAATGCTCATTTAGCATGCAGTGAGTGGTTTTGTGCCAACAGGAGAAGACAAGGCATCATCGTAACCGAGAAGATTCATGTTTCAGTGCTGATGAAGGTGAATTTTAAAAAGTTGAGCGTACAAGGAAGGAATTCAAGGTGTGTTCATTTTTCTGAGTACAAAACTTTGAGACTTAACAAAAATGTAATAAACATTAAAATTCTTGTACACTTAGAGGAGACACTAGTAGCCAATATGAGTGGGTTTACTTCGCAACAAATTGAGATCATATAACCAGTTGAATGCAACCTTCTTTTAACGATAATCCCACTGTTATTGGACACTTTCCTTCATGTAATAATAGTATTAGATTTCTGCATCGGTAACTAAACTTTTGTGTTTACGTGACGCTACTTTCATTTCACTAAAAACTAGAATTCCATATTGGCACCACATTTTTATTAAAAATACATTGTCCTTATGACTTGTTTTGTTTGTTATTTGATCATTTTGGACCCAGATCACACAGTACCAGCAGGTAGCTGCACAAACGTGTTTATACAATAAGTGTTGTAAGCAGACATCTGTGAAAGTCTGAGTGTTGAAATATGTCCGAAGCAAAAGCTTTTGTTTGGTATTGTTGTTTTGCCTTTTATATATTTTTATTATTATTTTATACGGAATAAGTGAAGCAAAAAGCTTTTTCTCTTGCTTTTGTCTGATTGACAGGGTCTGCAGACCTCTGTGCTATATTTATCCTCAAAACCGAGTCTCTCTCATGGGAAAAACTGTTTATTTTATGCTCTGAAAATAAATAATAACAACTAAATTCCACTTGGCAACTTGATAAATAGTTCTGTAAAGTGTAGTTACATTTGCCTTTGCACTAAGTGATGTCTGTCTGTTCACATCAAAGCAACATAGAGATGAAATGACTTTTTTTGTTCCCACATTTCTCTTTGTTCCGTTTTTAGAAATGGAACAGAGGAAATGTTTTTTTCTGACTAAAGAAACTAGTGAATTAGCATCAGGATTCTAATCTGTTCAGATGTCTGATGTCTGTTCATATTCAGTTTGTGTATGCTCTGAGGCTTCTTTCCTTCAGGGCTATTTTAATCTGCCTCTGCCACAAAAGCACCATCTAACTGGTGTTTTAATTTGGGATTGAGGGATGTTTTGAGGAAATATGTGCTTTCTTCCCATTAAAACTTTCACAACTAGTTAATCAAGTATTCACTTTACTGTCACTACACCATGCAATGTACGCGAGTATATATCAACAATAACATACAGGATAAGTTATGGATCCTGTAAAGGCAGCCGGTTTTTATCGTAGAAATAAGTGTCGACAGTGTGATCTGGACCCGACGTGAAGCAGTGTGTCACAGTGAAGGGGCTTATTTCACAATAAAAACCGGCTGCTTGTACAATATCATGCTCATTACACAGCTGCTTGCCACAATTTCTTTTTTAAATTTTCTTTATTTAAAATATTTCATTAGCTAATTTTTACATAATGCAGACATTCCGTATGGAAAAGTTATTTAATTTCGGCTTTAAGTCAAGAAACGACGTTCAGATGTCACAAACAGGCTATTTGGTTTAATCATGTGTAAATGTAATGTCATATATGTTTAATCGTCAAAAAATTTGATTTGCTACATCTCGGTTACCGTGTGTTATTAGTTTTGAGAGGTTGTCATCTGTCAATAAGGAACCTACAAATGTTGCGACTGGTCAATCAAGCGTTCCACCGAGCGGTGTAATAAAATGCAATAAGTCATGCCTCTGACCAATTATGGATAATATGTAAGATAAAGTGAGACAAACTTGATAGAAAGGATTGGTGTGGAATGTATATTAAATCATGTGAAACACAACAAACTACACATTGACATTGAGATTCATTATATCTGTCACAATCACACAAGAATACTGTTAGAAAAATATAATTAAGTATTCATTGGGTAAATATTGATAAATGGGATTCATTTGATATTAGATTTTTATCAGATGTCAGTTCCGGTGGAGCATCAGAAAAATAAATTATTTCAAATTGTATTTGTCACATGCACAATCATACACAGTATGACATGTAGTGAATGCTTTTTACTATTGTTTTGCGGAAAATTGAATTTAATAAATTAAATAGATTAATTGGTCAAAAGATTTGAACTAAAAACAGACAAAAAAAAGATAATGATGCACTAGAGGTAATTATGGGCAGATGTGGTGGGATTTGGCACAGAATGTGTTACTTAGTGCAATATTAAACATTAAACATTCATTTACAATAGTGAGATACACTTAAGTGAACAGAAGCTTGCCTCATCTGCTTCAGACTCTGTGTTCTTCTGACTCTGCCGTGTAGTCAGAACGAAGTGAGCAGCACACTGACTCATCAACCCTTGCTTGCTTTTATCTCTTGCTTTCTTGTGCAGCAGACCTGTATGTTGTTATGTCATTTCTTGCATTGTTTCACTGCTCTTCTTGTGAATATGTTGCTGTCCTAATGTTTAAATATGGGTTCAAGTTTCCTCCAGCTTTGGAAGGGAGTACGCAGGGTGTGTGTGTCCGCGTGCACCTGTGAGTGGGTGTGAGCACTTTTCTGTTGGTAACTTAGACACATTACATAAGGTGCTGAACAATTTATGTAATGCTAAGGCCTTCTGTCTCTACCTTTTAACTTTAGTAGATTGAATTGGGTAGCAGCAGTCAGGGCTGTCTGGGCTAGGGAGACCTGGGAAGGCTCAGTGCACTATCAACAGTGTCAGCACGCTCGCTGAAAGATTCACGAAAACATGTATCAATATGAATATTCAGCATTATCTCCAGACCATCTGCCTCCTACACACAGAACATAACTGCACGGTTAAGCAGTCTCTCCGTGAGGGAGATTTGGGGGCCGCAAAGACCCAGTAGTGAATGTGTTTGTCTGTTTGCCAGAAACCCACAAAGTGAGACCACATTGATTTTGTATTTATTTAAACTTAGATATAAATAAAGTTTAAGGATTTTGAAAAATGTGAATGAATAATACAGAACTGTTTGCATTGTGTCCATTGTTATTGACTCCTCATTTCCCTCTGATGTTAGTGAGTATTTAGTAATGGTTAGTGTTTGTTGTGCATCATAGAGATATTTAGATATGTATCGTAATGCTATTTTGTAAAGAAATATATATTTTACATTTTTATGTGAAAATTCAGTTTTGTTTTTCTGAGACAGATCTCTGTTTATGTAATAAAGTTTTTATTAGTTTACATAAAGATGGTTGAATGTTATAAATTATTTGACAAATATTACAAAAAAAATGGTTTATGTTTTGTGGAAAATGTGTTTCTTTTTTATATTGTGTTGCAATTGCAATTGTATACCAAGTATGTGTATCCGATCGAATTGTCAGCTGAATGTAACATTCTGGCTGGGCCTGTATATGCCTCCTGATCATCCTGTATGCACGCGGTCGTCTTGTCTGCACACACGGGTTTTGAAAACATACTCACCAACATACCCACCACTGAGATGCTAATGTTGTAACCAATAGGCAAGAGATGATAGCAGAGCCAGACTGATAGTGTAAATGTGATTGTAAAAGATTGTGTACAGGAACCAAGAGTGTGTTCACTTGTGTGTTAGGGTATAGCGAGGCCAAAGCTTTGTGGGAGTTAGAGGCATCTGCGGGTTTCCATGGCAACTATGGGCTAATGCAGTGGTTTGGATCACTGAGAGACATGCATGCATGCATCACCATCTGTGAGATCACATGGTCTTCATACTGTATACCTCACCGTGTGTGTCCAGAGATTTTAGCCTTTCTTTGCCTGTCAGATTTGCATAACTGTTATATCAATGACCTGTGTAACACCGGCCTCATTACTGAAGGTAAGAGAAGTGTAACGCTCAATTAAAACAAGCAAATCTTTGAATTAAGTTGAAACTGTGCATTAAATGCATTATCTTGCGGCTAAATGCTTAGTCTGTCTCCAAAGTAATGCCCACTGTACTCTTCTGCCCACACCGGCACTTTGAAGACTAATGTTTTTCATATGTCTGTGTCTGCAGGCTTCCTCACCAATGCCCACATCCTACACCCTTTGAATTCTAACGCATCAACGCACCCGTTCTACAAAATACACCACTCGACCTTCTCCATTTTTGTCATCTCCCGCTCTCGTTCCATGTGTCCTGATGGATTGGAAGCGTCTAGATCCGTCGTTCTGTTGACCCTCGGGGTGAAGGGGTAGAGACTGGATTTCTCGAAATACACAAGTGTCCGGCCACTGTTGCTCAACTTCTTTCTACTGATGGAGAGTTAGAAAAAGCTTGAGCCACTACTGGGGTGGGAGAGGAGTGGAGTGGAGGAGACTAGCCAAAACCAAAAACACATTAAACGTTGAGACTGTATCGTTGAGTTCTGAAGATCTGAACGAGGGGAATCTGTATAGAAGCGGATACATTTATATAAAGTACTTTGGAACGAACACCTTAAAGACCCAAGATGTCCACTACAGCAACCATGGGTGAGATGGCAAACAGCGCGGTGGAGTTTTACCCCAAACGACGCGCAGGCAGTGCAGAGGTCAACCATGCTGGTGACTTCGGGGCGACGTTGGATGAGCTCCGGAACCTCATGGAGATGAGAGGAGCAGAAGCCATGCAGAAAATTCAGGAGAGCTATGGAGATGTAGAAGGCCTATGCCAGAGACTCAAGTCTTCCACCAGTGATGGTGAGAAAAATGTTGTGCCGTCTCTTTCTGTCATTTGCCTTTTATATTATTTTCTCCCCAAAATGAAAATTCTGTCATCATTTACTCATCCTCTTGTTATTTCAATTTTTTTTTTTGAAGAATGTTGGTAACCATACAACGCCGTTACCCATTCACTTCCATTGTATAGACACAAAACCAATGCAGGTGGATGGGGACCGACGTGGTTCAGTTACCAACATATCTTCTGTGTTCTACAGAAGAAAGAAAGTTATACAGGTCTGAAATGACAAGAGGGTTTGTAAATTACAATTCCATTAAAGTTCTAATATGTAAATCTTTCAGGTAACCCCCAAACATCATCCTTTCATCCTTTTTAGTCTCTCTCTCTCCTCCTCACACTACTTGTCCACCACCTCTTTCTCGTTCTCACTCGGTCAACTTCCCACTCTGGGTGCACGCGTCGTGTTGGGTTGCTAGGCGACGGCGCTGTCGGTGGTGAGGTGGGTGTAGAGAGAGGGGTTACTGGGTAAACAGTGTTGGAGAGACTCACTCACTAGAATCAGGGACTTTAAAGGTCCCCGTGGTCTGCAGCCATCACAAATCTTGGCATATCCACCCATTCTCTTCGGGGACGTAATTGAATGCATTGCTGTAATGATACAATGATGACTCCAGATTTAAATTCAGTTAGCGGAGGAGATGAGGCTCAGTCGCGAGAAACAGATAAAGTCCATAACGCTCAAATTGAATTGTGTTGATTTTGAGTACTTTTGTAAGTGTAGTGTAATGCAGTCAAGGAAAGTACTCAAATGCAGATGTAGATTAGATCTTTGCTCAGTTATGATAGTAGTAAATGACAGGTTATCCTGATGCTTGCGCTTGTGTTGAGTTATGAATTATGTTTCTGACATGTTTCAGAATGCAGTGGTGCGTGAAATCAAGCCAGCCAAGACGGGAGCGTTTAAACCTTTGTGGAGAGTTTGTTTCAGGTCTAAAATGAAACTAGAAAGTGGTATATAAGTGTTCTTGGATGGATGCAAGCTTTCAACAGCAACACAAAATATTATTTTCATTTTAGAATCCACGGCCCTTTTTAATAGTGCTGTTTTATTTTTAGAACGCAAATTAGTTTGTGTTTCACAGATGTGCTTTGCGACCTTTGTTTGACTAAAGCTAGTTTCTCGTTGCGCTGCCTGATGCGCTGGTGGCATTCCATCTGACGTAAACCAACATTAAATCAATCCCAATTCGGTACAATCACAGACTGTTTAGAACATCCACTTTACTAACCATGTCAGTTATATCATTTTTATTTGATTCCTAATCATGAACAAAATTTCATAATTGTATCACATTTTTTATCATACAGTAAGACTTTGGAAAGCTAATACCACCTGAATGTTGCTTACTGTATGATGTTAAAGGGATAGTTCACCAAAATGTCATCAAATTCTGGCATCACTCACCCGCTTGTCATTTTAAACCTGTATGATTTCCTTTCCACAGCGATACCTATTGATGTGTATTGGTTTTGTGTCCATGCAATAGAAGTTGATGGGTACCACCATTGTCCGGTTACCAACATTCTTCTAATTTTTTTCTTTTGTGTTCTGAAGAATAAAAGAAAGTCATACAGGGTTAAAAAGATGATGACAAAGAGTAAATGATGACAGAACCGCGAACTATCCATTTAAATGTTTCAATCAAATATCATCTGTAAAGCTCTTACAAGAGTTACAACTAAAACAACTGATTAAAATAGCAATTTAAAACCTTTAACCCTCCATCAGTGTCATGATTCGGAAAACATGAAATCTCTCTTATTGCCTTTATGTATGGAGATAATAGCTAACATCTATCATCAGGAACAGTTCTGCTGCCAGGTGATAAAACCGGATGCTCCTGATTCTAATACTCCTACAATAAGTTTTCCTCTAAGTGCAAGTAGAAGCCGAACTAATTTTGTTACATGGTTATGACAAAGCAGACACAAGGGAGAGGAGAAGTGACAGTGAATAAGGCTGACACTGAGATGAGGACATGAAAATGGAGGTCTATTAGTGCATCGTCTTCTTCAGCAAGCGGACCATGCGTTGCTCTCAGCCCCGCTGCAACAAACACTATTTTCAGAGCAGGGTTTGGATGTATCAATCTATCAGGCTGAACACACACATACAATATACCTGCTGCAGAACATCTCAAACCAGTGGGTGTGGAGAGATGGAGAATGAGAGAGAGAGGCTAGAATTGAGTGGGGAGAGAGAGAGAGAGAGAGAGAGAGAGAGAGAGAGAGAGAGGGAATTGTAGTGCAGCTTGCCGCATTGTCAAGGACACACCAAGGGGAGATGAAGACTGAGTGGGGGGGTGTTTGAAAAGTGAAGATTCGTATTGCTAGTCAGCAGTTTTATTTTAACCCCTTCCTCAGGTGGCATAGTTTTTTACTTGTAGTACCTGTCATGGGTTATGTTCATACAAAATATTGTATTATACAGTCGATATTCTTTAAAAACTAAGTTTTTACAAATTTGGGGTTTAATTAAAATAAGGGATATCGCATAACTGCAGTCTTATTGCGTGTTTGATTCAGTGACTGCTGTCCACTTATATTGAAAGTAAAATTTGATATTTGGGATTTTTAATCCAACAGCCAAAATTTTCAAATCTGTCATTGTTTTATTCACCCTCATGCTGTTCAAGAGTCATGTGACCCTCTCTTCTGTGGAACCCAGAGTTTAACAAATTTATTTCCCAGAGTTAAACAAATTTATTAAACGTATTTCCCTTACTGTTTAATCTTCACGCTGGACATTAAAAACAAAGTGCAGTGCATCATTGGATAAGTCCTGCTCGCAGCATCCTTTGCTGTACTATTTCACCCACTGTTCTGTCATCCATTTCCTCACTCTCTCTCTCTCTCTCTCTCTCTCTCTCTCTCTCTCTCTCTCTCTCTCTCTCTCTCCCCTTGTTCACTTTCATTCACATATCCACTTCTCATCTAGAGTGTTGTATAATCGTGCACTCAGTAATGGTTAAGTTCTGAGTTCGGGTGGTATGGAGTAAGTGTGTTCTGTGTAAGACCCTCAGGTGCCGCTCTGATGCTCTGACTCATTCAAGTCATACATGGCAGTCTATACATTCCTCCATGTCCACTTAAAGTATTTTCCGGTTGGTCTTTCATGTCCTTATTTGTCCATGATGCACACCAACACGCTCACGGACTAACATCAATAGTGCCTTATTCAGCCGAGCCGCTGGGTCTCACTCGAAGTGACTCTTCTGACTTCAACACTGACTAAAAACATCAAGAATTTTCTTTTGGGCTCTGAAAGAATTAGCTGTCTGCAAAAGCAGACCAATGAAAAATCTATTATGAGGCTCCCGCGGACAGCGCTGAATCAATGACATCATCTGTAGCTGGGCGAAAAGGTGCCTGAAGACAGGAAGTTGAAGAACGGCATGATTTGTGCTTGATGTCTTCATCACCATGGAAACTGCACAAATCTATGAAAGAGTGGAAGAGAGAGTTAGAGAAAGACTCAACGTTGAAAGATGTAGATGACTGTGGAGGAAGGGCGCTCATTAAAGCCAGTGTGTGTCATCGTGTCTTTATATCTTCAAATCGGTTTCTTTTTGCCCTCCCTGGCTTGCCTCTGTCTTTTATTTCATGTAGGAGGTCTTTGAAACAAGCAGAAACATGCAATTAATTATTTACGTTCTGTAAGTCAGATTTATGCCTCCTATTACTTTGGACCAGTCTACTTTAACTGAACGACGCATTCAAGAAATATCATACTAGCAAAGGTGCTGTTGTGCTTAATATTTAACTGACAGTCTTGACCAGTCTTGTTTTATATAACCATCAAGTTTATATTCAGTAACAGTTTTGTGTGTCACCAAGCAACAAACTGGAGTAATGTGGGGCGACAAGAATACAATTGCAACATAGTCTTGTTCAGAACAGTTAGAGTTATACAGTGAAATATTTAAAGATCAATAAAATCTATAAGATTTATTTAAATAGTGGGTGTTAATAAGAGAAAGGAGTGAGTTTTAAAGGTTTACTTTAGTTCCATATTTAAAGCTTACGTGTGTGACAGTGTTTTAGTCTATTTCACAGTAGGAATCTATGATCTTGACACAGTTTCTTTGTGCCATTGCTACACAACAAAAAGTATTGGTTTGGTAAAATAATGTCTGTTGCCAAGATACATTAGATGCATTTTAAAACCCGGATTATGTTATAATCATTAGCAATTTTTCACCTCGAATAGTTTTCAAAATACACCAAGGCCTGTTTCAGTTATGAAAATGTGTTTAAGCAGGTACTTCAGAAAGTTTTGAGTACAAACCGGTTGCCGCAGAAGGACACAATTTAAAATCTGCCATCTTCTGCAAACAGTTTCTTCAAAGGCAGTGTGCAATGAATAATCTCAATTTGATGCTTGTTAAAACCCTCCATGCTATATTATGTTGAAATAAATATTTAAATACATTTGGCCAAAAGCCAACTTTGGAAAACTAAAATATTTGCTTTTCTACTCAAATGTATTATTAAAAATGTTTTAATGTTTTAAAGATTTAGTATTTGTGTTGCATTTAGAGTGTAAACTGAAGTTCAGCGTCGGGAAGAATTTAAAGAGGCTTGGCACGTAAATAATATAAAAGTCACTCTAAGGCCTAGGAGAATAGCTATCCACAGATTTTTAATGTAACATTTATACAAACTGTAATTTTAAACCATTCTACAGTTTTAACAGATATTTTAAAACTGTCAAATTACAGAAAAAGTCTGAAAAAAATTAAAAATATTACAAGAAAAAGTATTTTACAGAATTGTTGTAGCGTTGAAGTGACGACTACTTTAGCGTTTACATGACTTTTGGGCCCCACTGTACTTTGGCTGTTAAAAGTTTTATATGTGTAAATACATTTTGAATGCCCAATCCTTAAAGAACTTGTAGTTACAGTACGCCGTCTAACCCTTTCATGTCCATTTCAGGTTTGTCAGATAACCCAGCAGATCTGGAAAAGCGCAGACAGACATTTGGCCAAAACTTCATACCACCGAAAAAGCCCAAGACCTTCCTTCAACTGGTATGGGAGGCATTACAAGACGTTACTCTCATCATTCTGGAGATTGCAGCCATCATCTCTCTCGGCCTGTCCTTCTATCAGCCACCCGGACACGATGGAGAGGGTAAGATGGGAGTGTAAGAATTGAACCTAAACAATGTTACAGTGAGAAAATCGAGGAAGGGATTTAAAGGGATGGTGTGGGTAGAGGGAGGAGGGAATAATGGTTGAAGAGTGGGAGGGTGGAGAGGGAGAACTGAATTAAGGGAGTGTGGGAGTGAAAGGTGAGAAAATGGAGTGAGAAAAGAGCATGTCAAGCAGGATAAGAGAAAAAAAGGGGGAGGAGCCTATTAGCTGTGAATTAAACAGAACAATTCTTTGAGTAGCTTTAGATTAATTTAAAGTGCTCAAAATGTTTTGGGTGTTTTTATGGTCATTATGTATAAAAACAATGTCCAGACCGTCTTTATCCAATCAACAAAGTATTCCAGAGCGCCGTGTAAGAATGACCTTTAACCCTACAGCCTGTGGAAATGTGTCGGGAGGAATCGAAGAAGAGGGGGAGGCGGAGGCCGGGTGGATTGAAGGCGCAGCCATCCTGCTGTCTGTCATATGTGTAGTGTTGGTGACCGCTTTCAACGACTGGAGTAAAGAGAAACAGTTTCGGGGGCTACAGAGCCGCATCGAGCTGGAACAGAGGTTCGCCGTAGTGCGCAATGGCAACGTCATCCAGATCCCCGTCGCTGAGATGGTGGTTGGGGACATGGCCCAAGTCAAATATGGTCAGTTCCTGTCTAATTCCAATTTGATTTCAGAGAATGAAATGAATGCTGAGATTAGGCTCAACTCATCTAAAATGAACAAGGTGTGGATTAAAACAGGGATATTTTTGGAGTATTGGTCACATTTGCAGAAATCAGGATACAGACTCATTTGTTGATCACGAACGCTGTGTATTATTATTGCATTATTGGTAGAACAGAGTGAATGCTTTTTGGGATATTAATGATGCCCTAGATGAGATCATTCTGTTTGTGAGTTTGTCCTAATTTGTATTTGTTCTCAGGTGACCTTCTACCTGCCGATGGGGTCCTGGTTCAGGGAAATGACCTGAAGATAGACGAAAGCTCCTTGACCGGTGAATCAGACCATGTTGGAAAGTCAGCCGACAAGGACCCCATGCTTCTCTCTGGTAAGTTTGCATGGGAACTTTTGTGCACATACTTTAAAACAAAATTAGCTGCATCTCTCACAAAAACAATTGTAATTTTGTTCCTCATTTTGTAGATGGGGAAAAAATGGGATTGAAAGGTTTAATAAAACCTTTTTGAACGAACACAGAATGGGTAGTTGACTTAATTTTTGTTGTCACACCGTAGGAATAATTTGGTTTATTTGTCAACTACCCACATAAATAAATAACATCTTACAGGTTTCAGTAGATTTCTGAATCTCTTTTTGTTTATCTTATATTGAAAAAATCTATTTGCGCTAGAGGTGTAAAAGTTACTCACCTTTATAGGATTTTTTTTTAAATCTCAACACATTTTCAAAGGTTATTTACTGAATAAAATCACTGTGGATAGGCTGATGGCCATTGCTCTTCATTTTAAACAATGTTTTCAAAATGGGCAACCTTGTGTCTGAAGATTTTGTATTCTTTGCACTTCATCCGTCAGTCAAATGGCCAAATCTCGCTTGGAGCAGACGCATTCATGTGTCAGAATAACTGAGATGCTGCAGTGGCATCCAGATGTTGTTAATTAGATCTATGGATGTCTGTTTCCTGCCGTGAGCACTGGTGCATGCCCTCACCCTTCCTCTCTGCTATTCTTAGACACTTGGAATGATGACTCCATTCTCTTTATGAGACTGTCCTGCTACACTGATGATATTATTGAATAATATCCCAATAATACTGTTGTGAAGATGATGCATGGGGGCTATTGTTGTGTTTCTTTTGTAAGTCATATGCTAATAGTGAACTAGAGCAGGCCGGTTTGTGGATATTTATTGTTTGACATAACTCACGCGCTCACGCTGTTAACATTTCCTGATTTGGGGTTTAGAACTGGTGTGTTTCAGTCAGCATGTTCTTAAGTGTGTATTGCCTGGCTACCCTGAACAGTTAAATGCAAAAAAATCATGTTTTAGTCAAAATATTAAAGGATCCTTAAAAAAAGATAAATCAAATAATAGTTATAAGTGTTTTTATGAAATTTTTGTAGCATACATCTTGAATACATTAAATTTTTCATGCATTCATTACTTTTAATCTTATGTGATTGTTTTGAGGGCGTTTAAATATTTTTATTAAACCAAGATAGAAATAAGAATACAAGGAATGTTATTTTATTTCGCAATGTCTAAATTGTATCTGACTCGTTTTTTCCCTTCTGTATCTCTCTTGTCTTTCACAGGTACCCATGTGATGGAGGGCTCAGGAAGGATGCTGGTAACCGCGGTTGGAGTCAACTCTCAGAGTGGCATCATATTCACTCTTCTGGGAGCTGGAGAAGGGGAGGAGGAGAAGAAAGAGAAGAAAGGTGAGTGTGCGAGAATGAAGAACATCAACAAGCAACTGACACACACACACACACCACCATAGCAGAGTCTAGTGTAGGATGAGTGGTGAGAATACACGCACGCTAACACATTGGTAAAAAGAGAGGGGGTGGGAGAACCTTACATAAGAGAAAGATGGCTTTGATATGAATGGAAGAGCCTGCAGGAATATTTATGAATGGTCAGACAATCGTACAGTAAGATACAAGCTTCGTTCCTAGAAACTTTATGGACCGTGTCATGGGTGATTAAACCTGCAGGGAGAGGTCTGGAGAGAGAGGAATGGAGAAGGATTAGGAGTTATATTGGAGGAGGCTGATTAATTATTCAGAGAAAGGGAACCAAAGAGAGAAACAGAGTGAGAGAGTAAAGGTTGGATGTGGGTGGATGAAGGATGAAGTGGCGCCATGTTTTGTTGCTGTCCGCTGAATCGCTTTGTATGTGTCATCATCAGCCACCGAACAGACTTGAACTGCCTCACAGTGAGGATTTGATCGTTTCATGTCAATCAAATGTGGTTTGTTAAATTTTGCACGACATGTATTATGACAAATGTGTGTGAATTTAAAATGTGCTATCAGCTCTTAGGTTTTATTTGCACTTCATTTAACTAACACAACACCACAACTTAATATTTAAAACGATTCATAATCTTTAATATTAAATTAATATTTAATATCAATATTTTATGTTTACTAGTCTCTTGAATACTTCTGATTCTGACTTGATTCAGTCACTGCATGCTGACATTTCTTTGTATAATAGTAATAATAATAATGTTAGTGTCTCTCTAGCACTCTGCACTCTTTTTCTGTAATGTATATTCGAACGATGTTAGAAAGTTTGTTAAATGTTAAAAAGCTGTCAAACTGCTTGAAATTGTCAACTACTTACATGCAAGTTTTCAACACAATCTCACAGCAACTTTTTGCAAGGTGGCTAGTTTCGCGCGATATGCATGATCTAATTCAAACGTTTTAGTAAGATATGCTTTCGTGTGAGTGACTTTAGGTTTAGAGGTGGGGTTAGGAGAAGGGCTTCGGTGTGGCTTTTTCTAATTGTATGATTTCATACGACTCACATTGCACTATTCAAATTCATACGAATTAGCCTCATCGTAAAATAGATACAGATTCCTGTGAGATCAAGTTGAACTTTTTTATTTCCCCTATATTTAATACCATATAATTGCCATTGTTTCGGTTTCTCTTTTTCCCTTCCTCAATGTCCACCTGATCCAAAAAATTCCCCTCTTTCGACCCATATTATCCCCTTGTTTCACTATCCAATCAGACGACAGTAGTTATTCACCCACTACTCTGGCCAAACACAGCAGCATCACCAATGGTATGTAATCTACAGCACTTTCTAGTTCCACAAAACCCGCCCGTAATCTACAGTAGAAATGACTTCGGCATGTATAAAGACAGATTGGCCCAGTTTCCTTTTCATGGTGAATTGTATTGTGTGCATTTGTGTTTCATATGTTCACGTCTATTTCCATAGTTGTGTGCGCTCTCATTCCCAACTTCACGAACATTGCGTGCCCTGTCTCTCATTCTGTCTATGTCTGTTGCTTTTTATTCCCTTGTTCTCCTTCTCTATCTCTCTCTCTTGCTTTCTCTCTTTCTCTGTCTCTCCTGCTCTGTCGCTCTCTCACAGGCAAGCAGCCAGAGGCAGCTGTGGAGACCAATCAGAATAAAGGTACCACGTGGATGGCAGAGTAGATGAATGAAGAGAAAGAAGGGTTAATTATTTTCATGTTGTGGAGAATTTCTATAGACAGCTATAGGAGTACAGCAATGGAAAATATAAGAATTAATGTCATGTAGTATGCACACACAGCCTCACACATTCTAGTGTATCCACATTCGGTTGGCAGTTCATTGGTGAGGAGAAGTGGTCAAACACGTTTTGCTGAATAGTGCAAATGCTGTGGAACTTGAGAAGGATGACACTGTTGTGTTCTATATCGAAACGGTAGTGTTGTTTGTGGTGCGTCATCTGTGAATGTGCAATTGAGTTTGTCCACATTTGTCTTGCTTTACTTTGTTGTTTGTCCATTTGTGTATGTGTGTGTTCCGCTGTAGAATCTCCCCAGAGGAAACTTGTATTGCTTTTAGAGATTTAATAGAACTGTATATACTCAGATAAGTATTAGCCTACAGATGTTTTTCCCGAAATTCCTTTGGAGAAAAAAATTACTACCGGTAGTTGCTAATATACAGACAGTATAGAGCTATACAAAATATTTACAGAGGAATAGGGCTAATATGGCTTAGAACAAACAAGCTATTTTAATTTACTTGAATTAAATAGACAGTTTAATCAAATACAATACATATCGTTGCAAAAAACGGATTTGTTTTTCAAGGAATGTGATAAGTGATATGAATCCCCTGACATTCAAGGAATAGTTCACCAAAAAAAGATAATCGTGTCATTCAAAATCTGTATGTGACTGTTTTGTTCTGTGAAACGCGAAAGAAGATATTTTGAGAAATGTGTTTTTTTGTCCATAACGGGAGTCAATGCGAGGCAGTGTTGTTTGGTTGTTTTCAACGTTCTTCGAAATATCTTATTTTTTTGTTCTGCAGAAGAAAGTCATACAGGTTTAAAATTACATGAGGGTGAGTAAATAATACAATAATTTTCATTTTTGGGTGAACTATTCCTTTCAGTTGCAGACATTGGGATACCTTTAGAAATTTCTAGAGAAGATGCATGCTAGATTACCAAGGTCTTTTTAGGAGAAACATCTGAGAAAGAGGAGGATTCATGTTCTCTTCATTTAATATCAATGCTATTTAAGAAACAAATTAGATATTGAAGAGAACTCTTTTGCAATTCTGTTCCTATGCATCCAGCCTATAATTTAATTTTCTCAATTTGTGACTTGAAGGCATTTATAGCTTTGAATGATTATTGTTTATGGTTGAGAGGCCTTTCACGATGCCTCTGAGTTGTGACACGACAGATTTGTCGTCCATATGTAGTGACGCTAACTCATGTCCCGCCCACCAGCCAAAAAGCAGGATGGAGCCGTTGCCATGGAGATGCAGCCTCTGAAGAGTGCGGAGGGCGGAGAAGTAGAAGAGAGAGAGAAGAAGAAATCCAACGTGCCCAAGAAGGAGAAGTCTGTACTACAGGGCAAACTCACAAAACTGGCTGTACAGATTGGCAAAGCAGGTGCGAGATACTTGATGTGGCCATTTATGAAATGATGTCAAATGGAGAGAAAAATCAGTTCACTGCAATTACACCACAGCAAAGATGCTATTCTCATTTCTTCCTGTTTCCTAAAATGTTAAATTTTATTCTGCAAGCTACTTTCACACACAATATTAACAGAAAATGATATGTGAAAGATTTAATTGAGAGTGTTTTGTGTTTAGGTCTCGTCATGTCGGCCATCACAGTCATCATCTTGGTCTTGTACTTTGTGATTGAGACATTTGTGGTGGAGGGGCGGACCTGGATGACAGAGTGCACGCCCATTTATGTGCAGTACTTTGTCAAATTTTTTATCATCGGGGTGACTGTGCTGGTGGTAGCTGTGCCTGAGGGTCTTCCTCTCGCTGTTACCATCTCACTGGCCTACTCAGTTAAGGTGAATCAGACCAGGTGCACTGTGTGTGTAAACATCAAATTAAATTGAACAAAATATGTAAGCAACGCATGCTTTTGACGGTTAAAAGAATAAAATGAATAAATGCTCAAAACTATATTGCTAATTTTTAGCTCATGATAGCTAATGCATTTACAGTACTTATGTTATCAAATGCAACCCTATTGTAAAGTGTTAACAAACATACATATTGCAATATGCATAGCACAATGCTTTGCAATAACAAAATGATTTTAATTCCTCAAAAATAGGTTATAGTCAAAGCTTAAAGTAGAAGAAAAAAAAACGGTTAGTCGAAGAGACTGCTGATGAAGAAAGAATGTGAAATGTATGCTAGTTATGAAATATCCAGCGTTTAAATTGATTTTACAAACAATCATAGAATATATCAAGTTATCACATATTGCATTTTTATTAAATATCGTGCAGCCCCAGTAGACACCTTTAAGCCTGGTTCATTCATATTCGCCACAATAAACGCCATTCATTCTTTCATTAACTGTTGGATTGAAAATGTAAATCAATAAAACATTGTTTTACTACTAATTCAGAAAATGATGAAAGACAACAACCTGGTGCGCCACTTAGATGCCTGCGAGACAATGGGCAACGCTACTGCCATCTGCTCCGACAAGACCGGCACCCTCACCACCAACCGCATGACCGTTGTGCAGGCCTATTTCAACGACCAGCACTTCCGTGAGATCCCTGACCCCAGCCAGATCAACCCCAACAACCTTGAGATGGTTGTCAACTCCATATCCATCAATTGCGCCTACACCTCCAAGATCCTGGTGAGAGACTGGATACCACATACAGTATTAAGGATCCAATGTGTAATTTTTTTGAAGGATCTATTGACAGAAATGCAATATAATATACATAACTATGTCTTCAGAGGTGTATGAAGATCTTTCATTATGGAGGGTTATGTTTTTATCACCTTAGAGTTTAGAATTGCATAGAATTGGCCACGTTGTTTCTAGAGTAGCCCTAAACGGACAAACTGCTCTACAGAGCACGTTTTTCCTTCGGCAAAGAAGCGAAAACGAGACAACATCTTAGTCCTGTGTCAGCCAACGTAGTGCTTCGAATGGGAGGGGTGGAGTGAGCCGTTGGTTCCAAATCACAACCTCAACACTAGATGCAGACAGATTTTTATACATTGGACCTTTAAGGGCCTATGTATAAACAATTAAATGGTGCATTTTGTTGGCCTTCTCTGTGTCCCTCACGCCCTCCTATCTTCCCTTTTAGCCACCAGATGTTGAAGGTGGTCTGCCCAAGCAGGTTGGCAATAAGACAGAGTGTGGTCTCCTGGGCTTCTTGCTGGACCTGAAGAGAGATTATGTCCCTGTTAGAGAGCAGATCCCAGAGGAGAAGCTCTATAAAGTGTATACTTTCAACTCAACTCGCAAGTCCATGAGCACTGTGGTGCAGATGCCGGATGGAAGCTTTCGCCTCTACAGCAAAGGAGCATCTGAGATCCTTCTGAAAAAGTGAGTTAACTGTGACAGAAACTTGGAATCTGTTGGAGGTGCTTTATATTTCTTTACGTTTATTATTAAATAATAAAAAAGCAAAAATAATATTTTAATGAATGTTTTTAATTTTTGTCCAACCTAAAAATACAGTTTTAAAAATAGATCATTTAACTTCTGAACAAAATGCATCTTGATTTAAAAATATTTGAGATGTCTCTTTTCCAAAACTGATGGATGCATATTTTTCTGCTGGGAACAAGACATACATTTTCACAGTTTTTTTAGAGACGACCCTTGTTTCTCTCCTTCAGGTGTTCCTCCATTATTGGTGCCAATGGTGACGTGAGAAGCTTCAGGCCACGGGACCGAGATGAGATGGTGAAGAAAGTGATCGAGCCCATGGCGTGTGAAGGCCTGCGAACCATCTGCATCGGTTATCGCGATCTCCCCGGTGACCCAGAACCCGATTGGGATAATGAAGCTGAAATCGTCACCGAACTGACCTGTATCGCTGTTGTTGGGATCGAGGATCCTGTTCGACCTGAGGTATGTACTTCAACTTCAGAGACGATTAAGTGACCCTCAAAAACCTTAGAAGAGTGCTCAGTGATATCATCACCCTGTGTTGTTGTATACAGTGTTGTGTAACATATGAGTCAACAGCTTCAAGTCAATTTATTCTGTCAGGAAGCATTCAAATTGTGGTGGTCACATGCAGGGAAAATGGCAGCATGAGAATGTAGTCATATTGAAAAAAATAATATAATTGAAATGAAAGTGAATCTTTTTTTATCTACTTCTCCTGCAGGTCCCTGAAGCCATTCGGAAGTGTCAGAGGGCTGGCATCACTGTGCGCATGGTCACTGGTGACAATATCAACACAGCACGAGCTATTGCTGCCAAGTGTGGCATCATTCAACCTGGAGATGACTTTCTGTGCCTGGAGGGCAAAGACTTTAACCGTAGAATCCGAAATGAGAAAGGAGAGGTGAGCCAGAGACCTTCTTGAATCTAACTCAGAGCCTTATAAAATTAAATAGACAGTCTGGTTTTTAGCTTTTACAGGTTCAGTTGTTGGTCTTGATCAGGTCTTGTCTTCATTCTGTCTCATCTCAAAGTGTATTTGTGTTCTAGATTGAGCAGGAGAGGATTGATAAGATCTGGCCCAAGCTTAGAGTTTTGGCACGCTCCTCCCCCACCGACAAACACACTCTTGTAAAAGGTGAGATGCACTATACATCCACTCATCACACTTACACACCTGCCTCTGAACATATGAATAGACCTCATGACAATCAATTAAAGTTGAATCCATACTCTGTGTTGACAGTTGATACATTCATATTCATCTGGTCAAGGTTATGTGCTAGCGTTTAATTGTTTGCTTTGTGATGATGTCATTGTGTAGGCATCATCGACAGCACTGTACTGGAGCAGAGACAGGTGGTGGCCGTAACCGGTGATGGGACCAATGACGGACCGGCTCTCAAGAAGGCAGATGTGGGCTTTGCGATGGTGAGTCTGACAAACACTCCCTGTTCCCTCGGATATATTTGTGCATTGTTGCCTAAAATCTCTTTTCTTTATCGCCCTCTCTCTTTCTCGCTTGGTGTCTCCAGGGTATAGCAGGAACTGATGTCGCTAAAGAAGCGTCTGACATCATCCTGACCGATGATAACTTCTCGAGCATTGTCAAGGCTGTCATGTGGGGGAGAAATGTGTATGACAGCATCTCCAAGTTCCTGCAGTTTCAGCTTACTGTCAATGTTGTGGCCGTCATAGTAGCTTTCACTGGGGCCTGCATTACACAGGTAACTCACACTCACATGGTCGGTGGTGTTTGTTTTTACCAGTATGTTTTTGAGAGAGGTGGTGTGTTGAGTGTGTTAAAGATGCTGCTATTGGCACAATTACAATGTTGTCCCTGACCTTACAAACCTTTTGATGTATTTAGATAAAAATATAATTGTGCAAACTCTTTATTTTATTTTATTTGGGAGCTTATTACATGTTAATGCTTTTGAAATGGATGACTTGAACTGAAAAACAAAGCAGCCAATAAGAAGAGCCCGTTGTAGATGAAAGCTTCTTTATACTGTTTACAAAAGCATTTTAGGGTCAGACCTTAAAGGGATAGTTCACAAAAAAATGTAAATTCTGTCATCATTTACCAAATCTGTATAAACGTCTTTGTTCTGATGAACACAAAAACGGTTATTTTGAAGAATGTAGGAAAGCAAACAGTTCTGGGTCACTTTTGACTACCATTGTAATTTTCCTACTATGGTAGTCAATGGTAGCCAAGAAATTTTTGGTTACAAGCATTCTTCCAAATATCTTTCTCTGTGTTCCATCAAACAAAGACATTTATACAGATTTGGAACAACTCGAGGGTGAGAAAATGATGAAATAATTTTCAATTTTTGGATAACTATCCCTTTAACAACCCAGCTTCCTAGGCAAAGCGTGACTGCACAGAAAATGCTCAATTATACCAAGTGATGTAAAATGTCAGCAGGTAAATTTTGGACCCTGGATATATACATAGTAAGATAAAATGAGCGGACATGTTATATCAACAGACCACATTACACAGTGATACTTGTGTGTCATGCAGGGTTATAGGAACTGACTGCATTGCACCTCACAAGCTCATAGATAAAGGCTTTAATTAAACCAACCACTGAGCCCCCTGCTGGAGGTTGGTGGTACTGTCATTTACTTGCATTAACTTTAAGAAACACTTCACCCAAAAATGAAAATGTATACATTATTTATTCACAGTTACATCTCTCCAACTTTTTCTAGTTTTTTTATGGAACACAAATGAAAAAAGTTGATGAATATCAACTTGATGAATGCATAAAATATAAGTACAACATACAATAAAAGTAAATGAAGAAAAGCTACAAAAGAGAAAGTTTTAGGTTTGTATTGACATGAGTAAATGATGATAAAATTTACATTTAAGCTAAACGGATTTATTTAAATGTTGTTTAATTGAATGCTTTTCTATCATGCTTGTGTGTGTAGGACTCTCCGCTTAAAGCAGTACAGATGTTATGGGTCAATCTGATCATGGACACGTTTGCGTCTTTGGCTCTGGCCACTGAGCCGCCCACTGAAGCCCTGTTGCTTAGGAAACCCTACGGCCGCAACAACCCCCTCATCTCCCTCACTATGATGAAAAACATCCTGGGTCACGGAGTCTATCAGCTCGTCATCATCTTCACCCTGCTGTTTGCCGGTAAAACAGAGAGCTTGCCATTTATTACACGTTTTAATGTTTTGTCTATTTAGATGAAGACTAATAGGATAGAACTGAGGCATCTGCATTCACACATACGGTAATTTTGTGTTAGAAGGTTGCCAGATTGCTGTACTATTGCTGGATGCCATCATTTTTTTGGTGGGCTGTGCCCAGCGATAGATTTTCGAATCACAAAAAAAGATGTCATTCTGACTTGACAAGGAATAATTTTTCTTGCCACTTAACATAAACATTCCTGAGGGAAAATCATTTGTATATCATTTACAGCCATGCATGATGCATCATATCATTAACATGATGACAATTATCAATGCATGAATTAGAGTGACCACAATTTCTGACACATTCTCTCTCACTTCCTTCCTACTAAGGAGAGAAAATATTCAACATCGACAGCGGCCGTAACGCCCCCCTACACTCCCCCCCATCTGAACACTACACCATCATCTTCAACACCTTTGTCCTAATGCAGCTTTTTAATGAGATCAACGCTCGGAAGATCCACGGTGAAAGGAACGTGTTTGACGGCATTTTCGGCAATCCTATCTTCTGCAGCATTGTTCTGGGAACGTTTGTAATGCAGGTCAGAAATGCCACAGTGTGCCTTGTGCTCCATTTACAACACCAAACATTAACAATGAGTCCCCTTGTTTACAGAATATTTTGCTAATTTGATGCTTTTAGCTTTTAGTGTAGTTCTCTCAGCTTTGTTGAACAGATAATCCTTAAATCCATTCTACATAATTCTATAGGTTTCCTGAAAACATAAAAAAGAGAGCATGGATAAAATCAATGAATTTTGCCTGGGCCTGTCAATGAATTTGTAGTTATGGAATGAAGTATGAGAGATGTGTGGTAGTTGGTGCAAACTTCAGCATTTAACGTCAGTGTTTGGTTCTTGACTGTGAGACAGTGTTGATCTCTGTGCAGTTTGTGATTGTGCAGTTTGGGGGGAAGCCCTTCAGCTGTGCCCCTCTTAATGTGGAGCAGTGGCTTTGGTGTCTCTTCGTGGGAGTCGGAGAACTGCTGTGGGGGCAGGTAGGACAGCAAAAGAGAGAGAAAATAAAATGATTTTGAAAAAAACAAGTATCTACTATGAGCTATCATTGTACTGTATTTAGAATCCCTCTTGTAAGATTTCTTCATCTTACAAACATTTAACTGTCATCATCAGCATTGATCGACGGCAGTGGTCATTTCATCTAGTGTCACATTGTCACAAGTGTTGTAAAAAAATTATTTAAAAATGTAATTGTTGATCATTTGCCACTATTTTATTGTATAATATAGTGAGGTCTAATAAATAATTAGAACACAAAGTTTGATTTGTCTTCATTTTAATCTATGTTGTAATTGTTAAAACAATATTTTGCGAACTACTAGAAAGTGCTGTCATCAAACATTCAAGTACTTTTTATTTATGATTTATTTAAGATGAAGACAAATAATATTTATTTAAAATTCTATACAAAAAATATTCAAGAAAATTGATTTATTTAGACTTAAATGTCCAGTTTATTTGCAAAAACAAAAACAATTTTTAGCTGTGTTTTTTGAGTAATCAATACTAAACAAAGCAACTGCAGTTTGATATTTAATGCACAATAAAATATTTGATTTTTATTAAAACATGAAATTTAATTATCTCTGTTGTTCATTTTAAAACCCACACCTGTCATCTGCCTCATCTGCTTTAAACGATCTCTGCCATCTCTCTCTTTATCTCAGGTGATCGCCACAGTGCCCACGAGTCACCTAAAGTGTCTAAAGGTGGCGGGCACCAGGCCGAGAACGGACGAGATGACTGAAGATGAGATGGCCGAAGACGAGGAAGAAATTGACCATGCTGAGAGAGAACTCCGCAGGGGCCAGATCCTCTGGTTCAGAGGCCTTAACCGTATCCAGACTCAGGTGCTGTGCATGAGACCCCTCAATTCCGACCTTTCAGTCCCAATGGTAGAAGTAGCATTAGCGATAGTCATACGATGGTTTTCACAGACAGTAGAACTTATGTCTCCTCAAAGAAGGTTCTTTTCCTTTTCCTTTTGTTTTCTTCTCCCTCTAGAATCATGTACATTAGCTCATCCTTTCCTCTTTCTTTCTTTCTGTCTTTCTTTCCTTCTTTCTCTTTCCCTCTCCTCTATCTGCTGCCCACTGCTGGGAACCGTAAATGAGTATAGATTCCCCGTGACAAGAATCTATAACTCTGCTCTGTTCTGTTTCGAATCATTTGAAGTCTTCGTTTATTGCCTAGGAACTAATTGGCAACACAAAATGAGTCGCATCCCCACCGTCTGCATGGGACGCGACAATGACGTTCCTCAGACCCACAGGAATATTTGATACGGATCAGAACAATGTTTGACACATCAAGGTTTCAGTATTTTTATACAAGAGATCATATATTTTTTGAACTATCGATACAGTTTTAAAGAATTTGATGAAAAATAGACCCATGAGACTTTCCTTCAGGGAATCCCAGTTTGCTGGTAGGTGTTTTTTGGAACAGCTTTTGGTTTGTCATTAGCTGGGACAAGCTATTAATTATCAAGTCCAAACGTGTAGATCTTAAACCAGCTACTGACCGGCTAAAAACCAACTACCCTTTTCCAAAAATATTTGTTGGCTAAAGGTGGATTTTCTAACAGGGTTGTTACTACTTGACTTGTCCTTTATGAAATGTATTTGTGCGAAGTACAGATATGTTATCTTAGAGTGTGTTATCTCTCTGCTTAGATTTTTCTCCTGATTTTCTCAATTTCATTTTTGATTATATAGGCCTTTGCTGATCGTCCTTTTTGATTTGATTTGTAATGTATGAAAAATAGTTTATTATATTCGCTAACTCTTCCTTTCTTCCTTTTATCTCTCCATATCTTCTTCATTGTTTCCTTTATCTCAAAATGTCTCAGTTGTTGTTGTGGTTGTAAAACTCAACAGGTTTTATTAAGTGGACTGTCTTGCTGTTCAGACAAACTATTTTGTTTTGTAAGGCCTTGAAATGTGCCAAAATGTCCGTGACGCTCATTGATCTAGATTCTAGACTTTAATTCTACACTCTTGAAAATGAAGAGGCTACAAAATGTTCTTCACACTGATGCAAGAAGTTACCATTTTCGACCTCCCCCAACAACGATTAGGTTCAGAACCATTTTCTTAACTCTTTAGTCTAAAGAACCTTTTCCACAACAAAGAGTGGTTCTTTACGGAACCATACATTCACAAATTGGTTCTTCTATAGGGTTATGAAGCAGTTTTATTTTTAAGACTGTATTAATTCTCTCCATGACTTCAAGTGAGGGTTGTTTCTTTTTGAGTTTGTGCTTGGAATTGTTGTTGTAGTTTGCTAGAGCACACGATCTTTTGCATGCTGATTCCTTATATGTGGATGGATGGTTGAATTGTTAATTCAGTGCATTGAGTTATGGTTAATAAGTGGACTTCCACAATGACAGTGAAGTTGATTTGGGTTACAGAAGGTGAGCTGTGACGCCTGTTACTTTGTTGTACAATCAATAATAGTTACTGTAACTTCAAGGGAAGCCTGTAAGAGAAAAGCTTTTAAAAGAACCACATGCACAAACACTTACTTGCTCAACAATATAACATGCTCTCGTTTGGCCATGTTCTCGCTAATATACGCCATCAGTGAGCAGAAATGATGGGATGGTGGAGCATTATGAAGATATTTTTTAAAAATTGGAGTGCCGGGTATAGATTGCTGAAGTGCTTGTAAAGGTCCTTACAAGGTTTCCATTGATTGCCTGAATGCTCGACACTGAGTAAGCAAAACATGACACACATTATAGCAGCTCGCAACGTATCATCAGTCAGCCTAATTTAATCACAGCTTCCATCCAGAGAGCACCTCCATCTTTCAGTGTTATGTTTTTGACTGAGGGCATTTGCAGATTAATTATGGATTATGTGTTATGCACGATCAGTGCATGTTTTTACAGGACTGGCCGGTTTGGTTTGGCCTGCTGAACTTTCTCTGAAGGGTTTAACAAACATCAAAATAGATTCGGTGTAAGATGTTTTCGAGTTGTTAAGTATTTTGGAGGGTGTGAGGTGTGTGCTTTTATAACAATGTATTTGGATATTCAGCATTTTATTTGATCAATTACGGGACATCAAAATTAGTTATCAAATATACATCTAAGTATTCGTGCAAAAGGGATATTAGTAAACAGTTTATCTCCTTGAAGCATTTAATTTCCAAAACATCAGTAGCACCTAACAGAATTAAAACAATGTTGTCTCAAGAATGTATCATTTCTTATTATATCACGATAAAAAATTACACACTTTAAGCATGGTTGCAGGTCTTTAAGAACTAGTTCAACTAAAAATAAATACATTTAGTCACCCTCATGCCATTCCAAACCTGTGTGCTGTTCTTCTATGGACCACAAAAGTAAGACGAAATAATCATACATCTTGACATGTAAGACCACGTACTACAGCTGTGGAAAAAAGTAAGAGACAGTGTGTCTGAATTGACTATTTATAGGTAGTTTAGGTAAAATTATAATTTTTGTTAACTACTGTGAACTTCTAAGAATATTCCCAAATTTAAAATAAAAATGTTCTTTCTGTTTGCATTTATTTGCTAAAAGATATAAAAGATGCTCTGTTTTTTACGAGTAATAAAAATGAAATTTACAAGAATATTTTTTTAACGTGGGTTTTTTAAAGTGATGTTCATATTCCCTTTTTAGTAATACTGTATATAGCAAAATAGCAAGACAGTAATATTTTTACATGTACCTACGAAAAGTAAAAAAATATATTTGATAACCTGGATTTTTATCATAGTTTTCATGTCTCTTGTCATGCTATCAGTCCTTCACATTGCCGATGGATGACTTTATGTCCCTCCCGAAGTTAGATTTTGTTGAAATTCTATAAACACAGGCCTGGAATAGCAATAATTGGGAGTGGTCGTTGCCACCTATGAACACTTAACAGTTGATGCTCCGCTATGAAAAACAGCTTATGAATTTGGAACGGTATTTGGGTGAGGAAAGAAATGACAGAATAAAATTTTTGTTAAAAGCTAAACCCCCAAATATAATGGTGTTAGCATTGTGTGTAAAGACAAGATTCAAGATTCAACTTCTACCAGGTGAATTTTAATCCCAAGCTTATTTTCTTCTCGCTCTCCTCCCTCTTTGCTCCTTTCTCTCTTTCTCTTTCTGAGTGTATATATGATATGGTTCTCTCTCTCTCCTGCAGATGGAGGTAGTGAGTACGTTCAAGAGAAGTGGTTCGTTTCAGGGTGCAGTGAGACGTCGCTCCTCAGTGCTCAGCCAGCTCCATGACGTAACCAATATTTCTACCCCCACTCATGTAGTTCTCTCCACTGCCAATACGAGCGGCGCTCCCGGGAGTGAGTTCCCCTGCTTTACCCCACCTGTGTCAGACACCACACTCGCACAAACACACATGCAAGACCACCATTGATTGTTTACAAACACACACAAACACGTCATCTCTTCACATACATCCCTGCTGAGAAGACCTGTCTTGAACTTGAACTTGAACCTATTCCAGCGTGCAAAACACAACATTTGCTGGTCTTCTCAGCAGGGATCTTTAAATCTTCCTCCTCGCATACGTCGGAACATGAACAAACCTGAACAAACACATCCTGCCGTGTATGCTGTGGTACTCTCTATCTCTCTTTGTTTGAAACCACCTCTTTAGACGTATCTTTGTGATTGAGTGTCTCTTTGCAAGACAGCCTGTCTGGCTTTGACTGATTCTCTGTGGGCCGCTGTTTGTGTTCCCCCTTCTCGCATCTTCCTCAATCTCTATGTGATGTCTTGCTGTGTCGGGCCTTTTCTCTTGCTGTTGGATTCTTCTTTGTTGTCTGATGGTGTTGGTTTTGTTTTCGAATCCCTCTTTCTCAAAAAGCCGTTCTCTCTGTTATCTCTTACAGCATTAACTGATAGCTTCAGCGGTGTCGATTCTAATCCTTTCTTAAAAAAGTGAATATATGTGCCTCAGTAAGTGTGAAATAGTGGTAGTCAAATGATAGATAGTCAAACCCTAAAATTGATGAAATTGGTTAAGCCACTGTTGCTGTGTTGGGATGCTAAAACAAACAGAGCAAAAAAAAAGTATTTTGTGAGCGTATAGTTGTCCCTTCATATTAAGATTGGGTGGTCAAAGAAAGTATTTTATTAAATAATTGTTAAGTTAGTCAAATCTAACAACTTCTTGACAAGAATAAACCTGTTCTACTATTCAGGTAGTTTTGCTACAAATATCCACTAAGAGAATACAGAGAGAACATGGCACTCACTTTTGTTGTCAAGCGTGGTTTACTAAAAGAAACTGGTAATCCAGTAAGCCGAGGTACTCATTGTGGACCGCTATGGCTTTTGTACCCTACACAGGGGTAAACCTTCGAGTATAAAGCCCTAAAAAGATCTTGTCTCTCTGTCTCTCTCTCACTCTTTCATTCTCTTCCCTTACTTATTTTCAGATGATGCATTTTGTACCCCATCATGAGATTCTGTAAAAAGCATCTTCTAATGTCTCTGTGCTACTGGCTCCCTTCCACAGATCCTCACAGTCTCTTTCTCTGTTCCATGGTTCACTGTCATGGCTTCAATCTATTGTTTATTGTGTCCTATTCTCTCCTATGTAGGCATCTTTTGTCTTTCCAATTCTAACTAGAAAATTAATTATTTTAATGATGTTATTTGTTAAACAAAGCACTTTCGCAAATGTATAAGTATATTTTGTGAAAGAAATGTTCTGGGTTCAAAATAGTCTCTACCGACAGGACAGTATGTGTGACAGGACATAATCAATGAATCAATCAATCAATCCTATAGAATCAACTCCAAAGTAAATGTTTGTGTTTGCATTATATATGTGTTGCGTGTATATTCATATGTTTATATGAATGCACACACATACATATGTATATACAGCAAATACGTACATAGATATATAAACATACACACACATTAATCGATTTGACAGCACTACCAAAAATGTAAGTTCTGTTTTTTCTCTTCCTCATGTTGCTTCAAACCATTATGATTTTCTGCCATATTCAAAAAGGGGAAGTTTGGAAGAATGTCCACACTGCTTTCTTACAGACAGTGAAATTGGAGAGATGGCCCTCACTGCAGAACATAAGATCCAGGATGCAAGGTTGGATCCAGATCCAACTCCTACCACTATATATACTTAACCGTAATTTAGAGAGTAAGTTGCAACTTGTTGTCACCAACGTTTGCTCTTATCAACTTCATAATGTAATGTACGCCTGTAAGTAATAATCGCAGTTAAATACTTGTTAACCCAAACCCCCTTACCCTAAGTCTAAATCTAATAAAATACATTATTAAAATGTGTTAATAATTAAGGTTTGTCTTCAGCAAGTTTGTTTTCCGTCGAAAGAATAACTTTAGTTGCGGAAATGGTAGAGCACAACACGAGCATGTTGTGAACTCTGTAAACCAACCAAAACGCAGTGGAAAACGACTGGCTTCAATGTAGATCAGTGATAATGCAATGGGAGGAGACTGGATCTGGATCCAACATTGCCCCCTGGGTGCGGTGTTCTGAGGAGCTACTGAAATTAGATGGGGACTGGACCTGTCCAGCAAAAAAAAAACATAAACAAATATGACTCTTTTGCTATTTCAAATACTCATACAATATAGGCTATCTGTGTTAGGTGTTAACTGAAGTCTTGCTTAACAGCAATAGCCACCATGAACTTTGACTGTAAGGAAAAGAGCAGCTTGGATATCCTGCTATTAAAATATTGTGCGTGCGTGTTTAAGAATGTCATACAGGTTCGTAACATGAGGCTATGAGGACAAAATTACAAAATCTTTAATATAACACATCGATAGAATTTTTAAGAATGCATTGGTATGTTTTCTATTTCTAAATGGACTAACCGCTCCTTCAATAAATCACTGCTTATTGGTTTGTGTTGCTGCTATTTCTCCATCTTTGTGTTTAGATTTTTTTCAAGGGTAGAAGTGTTTTCCAGGGTAGAAGAATTTTGACCATCATGTGTCATTTCCTTTGCGCTGACAGTTCCATGACATGCTTCATGCATATCTGTGCACTTCTCATCTGTTTACATCACTGTACTCGCTTCAGTTTAACCTCATTCATTCATCATCATGTTAGAAGTTTGACCACAAAAGCTGTTTTTTTTCTACTGTTTGGTTAACAAAGCACTTAGATGAGGTTAATACATTGACACGCTTACATAAATATAATATTTTTAGTTAATATGTATTATGTGCCTTTTGAGAAGAGGCTATTTTTAAAAAAGATAACACTTTATTTAGATCATCTATTCTGCTTTCTAAAAATTCTGTACGTATTTTTTTCCTTAACAGCTGTCTCACAAAAAAACTTTTACAGATCAAGGTTGTTTTCATTGTAGGTTTTGTGAGATGTGTTGAAGTTGAGATGAAGCACAGCATTGCTGCTGATAGATATTCATGTTTATCTCTAGTCCGGTAGCTCAAACATTTGCCTTGTATGGTAATGCCTCACTGCTCAAAGGAGATGCTTGCTATCAGTTAGCAAGCTAGTGGAAAAAATATTCTTGTAGTTGGAAGGTTAAAAAGAGGTTTATTTATTCAGAAGTTTGTATAAGCCTTGAATCTTTGATGTCTGCCATCTTATAAAACTAATCATATTCATGTGTCTGTAGCCTATAGTTTTTTTTGTGGGGCACAAAAAACCAGGACACATGTCTCAAGTTTGACAGCAAAATCCAGTTGCAATATAGGAAAAGATCAAATGTATTTCATTGGCTATAGTTAAAAAATACCATATACTGTATAGGCAATGAATATGCAATTCATTTTCAGCTTCATTGCCCTTAACAAGTGTTGGATTTGCAATTCACTTAATTGGGAGAATTTGTTGAGGTTCTGAATAATCTTAAGAACATTTTGCAGTTGCAAGTTGAAAGGATTGTCTCGCAAAATCAACACAGTATACTGTCGATATATCATTTACTTTATAATTTAACACCTTTAGTATTTGCCTTATGATGGCCACATTATGCATAAACCTCACAGAAAGAAAACATAAAACGTCAACATGATGCCATTATTTCACTGTTTCCATCACTGCTTTGTTAACTTCTTCCTCTCCTGTCCTGAATTCCTCAACACTTTGTCTGCTTCAAGTCTTTCTATGTAGCTCTATTTTTGTTTCAGACATCTTTGGGAAATATTTGTTGAGTAAAGAATTTTCTTTTATACAGTTTTTCCATCAAGCTTCTTTCTTTCTTCTCTGGCTGATTGAGAGCAAACATCAATCAGTTTTGAAAACACATGTTTCCCAAAAGTGGGCGCTATACTCGAACGTTTACCTGTATCCATGCCAAAACAAAAAGAAACTAAAACAAACAAAAAGAAAAACAAACAACAAAACGATTTCACAATGCAGATTTGCATGACTTCTTTCGTAGCAACAACAGGCTCTTTGGAAAAACAGCACTTAACCAACTGCTTGACCGTCCCTTCCTGTTAGTTTGTTTGTTTGTTTTGTCTCTTGTGAATTCTTTCTTGGTCATTTTAGCTTCTTTTCTTTTGCTGGGTGTGTGTTGGGATGGTTGGGGGGGGGGGTCTGCACCGGCCTGCGGCCACAGCAAAAGGTTGTGCTCTCGAATCTCCTGCTTTCTAAATATATACACATGATAGACATAGACGTGTGTATATTTGTCACAGCTGCATTTGTTTTACAGCATGGGCTGACTGCTTACCATCATGCATTTGAATGTTTACTTTGAGCTTGTTTTCAATCGGGTCCTGTTACAAGAGAACGAGAACGCTGCACTGGAATGAGCATTGTGATTTTTTTTCCACTTTTCTCCACATTACCAGACTGAAGCAGATTCCATCAACACACATCGACTATCTATTCTGTGTCATCTGCACTCGTCCTCTCTGGTGCATGCCAAAAGATGCTCTCTATCTCTCTCTCTTGCTCATGCACTGAATATGCTTTCCACCCATTTTTAACCATCAACAACTAAATCTGTCATCTAAAGTTTCATCCTGGGTAGTATAATTTACCGATAAAAAAAAGAAAATTCAATTTCAGGCATATGATACTGTACAAAGGTGTGATCCATTTGTGCCAAAAAGGTGATTTTTGTAGAAAGAAGAGACGCCGTGACCTTGTTTATTGTGCCTGCTGGGCTCGTGTCAGTGTGATGGTGCTTGTGTCACATCAGTTGGTGTCATGTAATCAATGGCTCAGTGCCAGGAAGTCACAAGACTCACAGAAGTCATCATTATCCATATAGATGATGCTAATTTTCTGAAATTATCAAACTTTTCCTCTGGTAGTCAATGTGTTCTGAACCTGGTAGTCAATGTGATCTGAATCATTTATCATATACTAAAACCAACACACAAATGCAGAATAGTCATATTTTGATGTTTCTTTAATTTTGGGTCCTTTAACCGTATGTCCCAGATTTTTGTTAGTAGATCAAACGACATACATTTTTTTATTTTATATATATTGTATGTATTGGCCACAACACCGATCAAGAACCACTTCCCATAAATACCAAGTGCTTCTGGGCTATTGTTGAAATTTACTGTACTGTGTTGAAATTGTTTTATTTAAACTTTTAAGTAAGTTACAAGTATCCTTCAATTATTAATGCCCAAAACAGACTATACATTTTTATGGTCTTAATGGGAAAAGCTAGTGGTTCATAATGGTATTTTTATAATAGAAACTATAAGAAATTCTATGTTTTTTCAGCAAGGAAATAGTCAGTCAGGAGATGAAAACATGACACTTGATGTGCAAGAAAAAGAAATAATTTTAAATCTTTGTAAATATCACTTCATGACTTATTTAAAATACATAAAATATTAAAATACGATCTCAAAAATTTACTTCAACTTTTTAATACATTTTAATCACAGAATGCTATTACACATTATATTGTATGTCATTTGTGACATTGAAAATGTAAAAACTGAGAAAGTTAGAAATCCACAAAAAGTGCCCACAGTTGAAGAAACACCAAGTAAAAAACAATATGTTATTTTTGTTATGAGAGTATCAAACAAAACTTGAACAAAACTCAGTTTCCTTATCAGAAAGATAAAACTATATGAGATTTCATATAATTTGATATTTACCACACCTCAGTAACAGTATCTCATCAAAGCCTATGACCTATTTTTCATTAAGGGCGTGTTCATACTTGAAGTTCCGTTCGTTTGGTACATTTGGTCCGGACCCACAACATTTTTTCCAAAGATACCGAACCTAAAAGCACATGTGTAAGGCCACAAACTGAATGGTCTTGGCTTCCGTAACGTCTATCATGCGACAGAACTCTGAACATTCATAAAAATGATGCGTGCTGTCACAAACACGCTCGTTTCTGTCCTCGAAGATCTGCTGCTAAGACGGCTTTTGCACACACCTCTCTTCTAGCTGTACAATCATGTGATTATTAGCGTTGCATCTGGTGACATCACATCCTGTTTTTGGTTCGGTCCGATGCCTTTGGTCCATGTTGCGTTCCTTTTACAATCGAACAGCAGAGCAATCGCACCAGAGTTCGTTTAAATCGAATCAAACATAGCATATGTGAACACGCCCTAATGGTCATCATCAGCCTCATTCCGCATGCCCATTGCTCCTATTATGACATCACGATCACATGACTAGAGTGCCATTGGTTGATTAGCATCCAACCAATTGGTTGTATTGTACTGAATGCTGCTACCAATGAGGAGTAATCATGTCTCCTCCACGGGTGACTTTACAATCACTGCAGGCTGTTGGTACAGGTGGGTCCTCCCTCCGTCACACAAGCCAGAACTCCAGTCATGCATCTGACTTTTTGTCATGGTCTCCATCTGATGTTTTGCTTAGCACTTTGTTGCGGATTCTAACCCACTGTTCCTTTCATTGGCTGTGTGTCTATGCGTGTATCAAGTTTTCGCTGTTTCTGTTTGTCTTTTTCATTTAAACACTATTGGTCAATATACAGTACACACATAACATATGTTTTTTTCTTTTGCCTTTTTTTGTTTATTTCTGCTTCCCTATGTCTCTCTGTTTGAGGCCTAATGCGTTTTCTGGTATACGAGTTTATGATAATGTCCATCCTCTTTTATCTTTGAGTGGTAACTGTGAACTGATAGCTTGGGTTCCTGCGTCTTATAGATTTGGTTTTATTTGTTTGTCACTTTCTTTGAGAAACTCGTAAGATCTGGTTGCGCAGCGTTAATATCATATTGTAAAAATGCTTTCGATTTTATGTTTGACAAACTAAATTATTGGGTAGTGTGTAATTTCTGACCCACTATCAATGCGAAATGAAACTGCAATGCGAGTAAGAAATCTTTGAGAAACACAGCAACAAAGGAGCTGCTTCGACATTTTGATGAGATTTTTCGTGTTCCACAAGTAAATGCTTGCAGAATATTTAATTTTAATGCAAAAATGCCCAGAAACTGTCACTCTGTTGTAGTAACCAAATTATAATGCATGCCTTTTGCCACAAACATTTTTGAAAAGCATTTTTAATCTTTATTAAATATAAAAATATACAGCAATCGATTAGAATTAGAAAAACGGTTTGCTTATTTTTGCAGTTCCATTTGGTGCCACTTGTGTACAGAAATCACACACTGAACCAGTTACTGTTAAGCAACAAAATGATTTCCCAAAAACCTAAAACAAAATGTATGAGTTAAATTGATTCAGTGAGCATTTATTTTTGCAGCAACCTGATCTTGAGCTGTCTGTGCATTATAAAGGCATGTTCAGAACAGGATCAACAGTGATTCAGATCTATCCTGCTGCACGTGTACTAAAAATGTCTTTGCTCCACCTTTCTCTCCTTTTTTTCCCTTCCTTATTTTCTTTTGCCCTCTTGTCCCTCATTCCCTCTATTCACATGTAGATGCGGGTGGTGAAAGCGTTCCGTAGCTCCGTTTACGATGGCATCGAGAAACCCGCGTCCAGGAACTCCATCCACAACTTTATGGCGCACCCCGAGTTTCTCATCAACGACTACATTCACAACATACCGCTGATCGACGACACGGACATTGACGACGAATCTGAGTGGTCCAAGCACAACCACCACTTGCATCCGGCCTTCCGAAAGCCCCCTCCTCCTCCGGTTCAGCATCCGCAACGTTCCCGCCCGCCGCCCCGCCCCTATCGCCAGTACAGCCTCCCCACCACTCCTAACCGCAACAACAACGCCATCGAGAGTGGCATCTACCACCCCAACCTCCCCGGAGGCCCAAATGGGCACAGGACATCGCCCACTCGAGAGCCCTACCCTCTTCTTACTCTGGAGACATCTCTGTGAGTGACTTCCAGAGAAAATAACTTTGATGACCTGCGAGTTAGGCTGACAGGGGAGGCCCTGGTGGACGTGTTATACTCTCTGAGCAGAAAAAGACAGTGTCCATCACATTCTGTCACTGTCGCCACTCCCACCAACCACTTAAACACTCCTCACGTCTCAACAACAACAGCTCCACAGGTATCTCTCCTCTCACTGTGTGGAGAGGAGGCCAGTCTGCTGCGTGTTTTGGTTTCTTTGGATTGATGGAAGTAGGTGAGGAATCCAGACCTGATAGTGGTTATATAGTGCTGGTGACTCCAAATGCAAAGAAATATAAGTTCCCCACAGGTGGAGTAGGGGTCCATTCACCTTACTTTCTATCGGTGTTACCTAAAGTCAATATTATTATGATAATGTTTTGACTTCGTACTATTTCCACCATTATCGTGAGCAGACTATCATTGCCACATCACAGTACAACTTTTATTACTGTGTTACTGATGCTTTATGAATTAGCTTTAAAACATTTTATTTATTTATTTATTGGCTGATCATGACATCTTTGTTCAGTTTCACTATCTCTCTCATCTATCTTATCTCTCTCTCTCCTTGTCTGTGTGTGTGTTGTGTCTGTCCTAAAGCTTAAAAAGGCAACAAAAACGTACTAACAAAAATATACATTTGACGCTTGAAGCTTAGACTAATTCAACTAGAATGCGTCTGCTAACAACAAAGACAAAACCATCGCAGCACCGGTTTGATTTCCGTAGTCCGATCGTTGTTTTACAGCAAGAAATCTTCGTTAGGTCCGATGTTTAAGGCCAATTTGTAGCTTTGTATTTTTTCATTGATATTTTAAACATTTGGTGGAAACGTTCGTGTTTAAAATATGGATTTGGGCATTCCCATTTCAACGATACGGGTTGGAGTTGCTAAGTTTGGCCGTTTCGTTGGATTTCCATTATAGCAATGGTAGTCAGCCATTGTTATTGCATCTTACCTTGTTCAGATTTGCTACAACTGCAAACTCATGACTGGGTAGGTTTGCCCAGACTCAACATTGAATGGTGTGTATCTTTTCTTTCACGTGTAAGCCATTCAAGTGCAAATGACACCAACAAATGCATCAACCCTTTAAACATTTTCAAGCTATTACATTTGCGCAGTACAAACATACCTGCTGGCCCTTTAAATACATTCACACATGCATTGCTTTTTTCCACTGTATGTATAGAATATTTATCAGATTGTGATAAATATCTGTGATGAACTTTAATACCTGCAGACTGTGGTCAGAGGGCATAAACCAGGGTAGGGACATCCATCTTATACTGCCACACCATAGTTGAATGAATATCAAAGATAGGAACGATGGACAATCTTTGAGGGTGTCAATAATTTTGCACAATATCAGGATACGCCGTTCTAGGCAAACACCCAATCGGTGACGCGTTCAGAACGATTTGTTGATAGACACACTGTCTGATTACTGGTCTCATTTGCAGAACGATGTGTTGGCACACAACAATAATCCCTACGTGCATGAATCTCCATGACAGTATGTTTGATTCAATTACATTCCATCGACATTCCGCCGATCAGGGGTTACCTCCTTCTACACCCCATAGCCATCTTCTGGACTGGTACAGTTATGATCGTATAATCGATGCATTGCAACGTAATACAATCATTTGGGGAATGTGACCGGCACTTATGCAACAGACTGCCCTGTCCACAGCTGTGAATACGCTTCACGACATGTATATAGGAATTGCAAAAAAAAGAGAAAACCTTTATCTGTATAGAATTACTTTTCTAGATTGTCCAGTTTCGAGAAACTGGCATATATTGGAAGCGGACAATGCAAGCATGAGCGTCATTAGATCATGTCATTGCATTGGTCAGTTGTGTCTGTGCAGAGCATGTTTATATCATAGCACTCCTCACCGTCATTGTTTAACTTCACTTTTGTCTGTTGATGCTTATCTGTGGCTCAAGCTGTTGGTGGACGTGTTTCTCCGCCCAGCAAATCTGTGCTGTCATTACGTGGTATTGTCCATGATGTTCTCCTCCTGTTACCCTGCCCGGTTTTCCATACAACATGTGGCGAGGAACTTGGAGCCGGAGCAGTGTTACAGTGCCAATCTGACTACTTGTTGAATGCCGGTAGATGCGCTGCTTAAAATGGGTCGACCCAATTTTGTTGCGTAGAGTTTGGATCTTTAAATGTGTGCTTCTATAGTACACAGTATGCAAACGTTTGTAAGTCAAATGAATGGGATATTTTATACTACAGCGGGTGAACAATACCTATAATCTACAGCAAGTGTGCAATCGGTGGATGCTTTTCTATCCCATAAGCCCACTGGAGCTGAGGAGCCATCAAACTGGAAAACTGTGAGCCATACCTTTTTGAATGTCAAAGTTGTTTCTCATGGTTAGATTGTTCTTTTTTGACAACACCAGAGTAAACAGTTTTCCTGTTGGTGGTTAAAACATTAAATTACAGACTGGTCAAGGACAATGGCAACGTGGTGGTTGTAGCATGTCCAGGAATGTATTCATACACCTGTCTACTTACAGAAAACTCTAAATCAATTTGTCTGTCTACCCATTTTAAGCAGGACGATGAAAACTGTCACTTACCTGTGTTATATGTGTATGAGTGTGTCCGGCCTTTTAAATAGTTCTCAGGATCAGGCAGTTCCAGTGGAGTCTCTAAAGATGAGAGCACTGGCAGGTCTAAGAGGCTGAACCCGTTTAAAGGCACAGACACAGTCAACAGGCCAAAGTTGTGGTCACAGAGGATGAATCACTTAACCTGCTAACCATAATAAACATTTCTTAACCTTATCCTCAGCAAAGCTCAACTACCAAAATAGGCCTCAAGCTATGCTCGTATCTGAATAATTTTAAGACTAAACTATATCTAAGTCGTATACCCCTATCATTCAACTCTCCAGAAAGTGATGATATATATTACAGTGGCATATGTATGGTATTTCTCCTTTCCACCACAACAGTACACCACTTCATCAAGACTCAAAATCCTGATAGAGTGACAAGAACATATATAATGCACCACACACACACACACATATTATATATATATATATATATATATATATATATATATGTATAAATATATATATATATATATATATATATATATATATATATAGCTGAAAAGAATATAATTCAAAATTCCATTGTCTGCCTTCATTTTGTTCCATTCTGTTGTAGAAAAATCACGCAAGGTAAGGTGAAAAAAAATTTATGTGAAAAAGAGTAAATAATATAATATATTTAATATAAAAGTTATAAATTATTGTACAACTGCACCATCACTGTTCATTTTTTGCCAAAATGTGCACACGTGCATCTTTTGTTTACAATTGAAGCACATGTTTTGTTTTACTCTTTATTGTCTCTTGCTCTTTCTTTCTCCTTTTGCTTTTTTGTAAAGAATTAAAATTGAACAGCTTGTACATTATTATTATTATTACTATGATTATTATGACTATTACGATTATTATTGTCTTTTTCCAGCAGTGCTCTTTTAACTGACGGAAAAAACAACTGCACATTCTCCTGAACATACACTTACTGCTTTACAATGGAAAAAAGACAAAAATAGAAAAAAATCAACTATTAAATATATTAATAATTACCTGCCTGTTACTTAAAAGAAAAAAGTATCTATCTATGATGAAAGAACACTGCTGTATACTGTAGACTAAAATGTATGGAAATCTAAGAATTTAATGGGAAAATAAGTCAACACTTTTTGTCTGTATAAAAAACAAATCAAAGTATTCTACAATAATAACTTTGACCAGTGTCAGTGGTTGTGTTTCATTGTGTTCCTGTGATTTCCTTTTCTTTGGCTGATCAGTACAATGTTTTATTAACATTATAAGACTTTATATTTTAAGTAGATCCTCACTGCATGTTTCAGATAAATATTGCATGACTTAATGTAGACCTTGTATAAATACACCCAGACTTCTACCCTGAACTGATGCATATTTTAACTTAGAGAATCATTCTCATTCTTTGTATGTTACTTAACATGTGCACCGCCCTTATATACACTTGAGTCTAGTAACGTACATACCTGTATGAACATTTACAAAGAAATGTAGGAGACAACAAATCACCTCAAATATGCAAATAATGCCCATCTTGTTGTTCTTAGTTGAGGAAAGGCAGTAAAGGTTAAAAATGTAATGCTTGTTGTATGAGGGCAAAACATTGTTTTAATATGAGGCTACACAGGTTTTCTACAGGTTTTCTGCCTTTTCTCTCCCTTGCTCTTACAGCCATTAATCTGAAAGATTCAGTGTGTTTGATTGCGTCAAGAGTTACACCAGATATTCAGAGCAACAACATCTCACCTGTGATAATATAAAAATTATGATGAACAACAAAGATCCTATCGTGATTTAAGGTGAGGAAAATACGGTGAGTATCAGTGGGCTACAACAATGAATAAAAACACCAAACCATGTATAATATATATCATGCTCATCCTTATATGATCTGCTGACTGTGCATTATCACTTAAATAACTATTTACCTATCAAATGCATTACACCCTAAATTCTTTGTTTAAAAAGTCGTGGGAGTGACACAAGAAAGACCAGAACATCTATTGGGTAGGGATATAAAAGCACAATCGTTGCTAACGTTTCAGTCGAAGCACTAACTTCTCAGGCAACATTTATTTATACTACTTCTGGTAAATAGTCCTGCTAAATGGTGGAATGGAAGAAGAGAAACAAGCTCTCGACTCCGGAAAAGAAGAGGTACGACAGGCTGTGTTTGTTCATGATGGAATATCACACACACTCTTCAATAAACACATTGAGTTTTCTATTGAATGAATGCTTGTAACTGGTCTCTGTAGTAGCAATAAGTATTCATTTTAATAATGTTATGAAATAATATTTGATTCAGTTCAGTTGTTGTTCATTAGGACAGAACTTTTGGTTAGGTACGTGTGTGGGATGAAACATTTGCTCAGTTATGTGTTTGAACAGAACAGTTGTGCTCTTTAAATATTGACAAGCAAATCCAGGTTTATTGATTGCTGGAAAGACAATAAACACATTTTACCATGAGACAGGAATAAACAAAACTCAAAGACTAATAAGTATCACTAGTAAAAGTAAAAATAGCAAAGTGGGGAGTTCACCTAATCTTCTGCTGACATCTCCTGCAGAACCTGTAGAATTAAATCACTAGGGAACACCCCCATCATCACCAACACTATGTGCTGTGCTGAATGACACATTCTTGCCTAATCCCTTGACAATGTCACTGCTAGTACTATATATAATTACTGCTGGTTTTCATGGTCATGTGTTTTCTCTTTATACAGTATACTACCTTGTACTGTACATAACTGTCATTTTGATATTTTGGCTACAGGAGCAAAGTTCCCTACACATAACTTGTAATTCATAACTCTAAACTCACTTCGAGTAAAAAAAAGTGTTAATCTTAACCATTTTATATTTTGTTCTAGGAGACTTAGTCTTGAAGGTTATTTTATCTTTTAAAACTCAAATAACTTTTTTTGAAGGTAAAAGTTAAATTTGACAAAAAGATTTTAATGCAGGTCACCTCAGGAAGCTGTCAAGTTGAGATCACAGGATCATTCAAATATTACAATTCTGTCTAAAGCGCTTTTCACAATTCTGCACTGTTTTACAGTAAACGCATAATAGTACAGATAGTAGATATAAAATAAAAATCAGGAAATTATACAACGCATTGCATAGTGCTATTCAAATACTACTCACTTTTACCATCTCATTAACTTCTTTTAATTGACATATTTGCTTCCAATAAATGATTCATGGCTAACTGTGATTAATTATGCTCTAAATAATTAAGAGCACATAATATTAAACATCAACCCTTGTGTTCTGTTTGGTGTCCGACCCCAACGTTTGAATACCTTAAAACAAAAGTAATACTTTAGTAACTGTAGTGTCTGCCGTGGAACATTTTCCTTATTGTTTGGAAATGTATACTACATAGAATACAGTGCTTGACAGCTTAAATGCAAATCTCAGGATTGGTTTTGGAAATCTGCCTCCCAATGATTATGAAATGAATGGTCTAAATACTTGACTATTTATTCTCTGTAAGGTTCCTGACACAGGAAAAGTACATCGTCCCTTAAACATGAATCATTACGCTACTAAGAAGAGCGCAGCACAGAGCATGTTGGATGTGGCGCTGCTGATGGCCAACTCATCTCAACTAAAGACAGTACTGCACGCAGGGCCGCAGCATCGCTTTTATGTTGCTCTTATTGTGCTTATCTCCTTTTCCATCACATTGCAGGTCATTGTTGGCCTCTTATTGATATTCATTGGTTAGTTTACTTTTATTATGTCTGTTTTATTTCAGCAAATTTCGGTCTAATTTCGTTAATGTATTTTTCTCTTGTTCCCTTCAGTAAAGTATGACCTGAATGATGTTAAGAAACAGCCAAGGCTAAACACAATGAATGATGCGGCCACTATTTTTGTGTTCTTTACTGTTCTTATCAACATCTTCATCACAGCGCTGGGATTTGAATCTGGACAGTAAGCAAATCCTGTTAGTTAATAAATGTAATATTTTTTTCAAAACATAAAATATAGTAAATCATTTGTGAGTTCAGTTAACTGAGATAATGTTTGGATTAGTATTTTATTATAAATAAACGTTTAAGTGAGCAGCTAGAAAATATTTTCTTTCTAGAATATGTTTGTCTATGTTCGTCACAGTGCAACTCTTTATTCTTTACATCAAAATAATGCCCAGACTTTATTTGTATTGCTAATTTTACATCCCTTCTCCGTGATTCAGAAGCAGCATAATGCCTGGTATTGCTCTCGCTCAGACCAGCTCTTACAACATCTCAGAAGATGTATAAGTTATCCAAACTGCACACAAGGACTGCTCACACGTGACTGCATTGACACACTGTGCCCATCAGCATAATTGAATATTATAAAATTATAAATATATTTCATATGTAAATATACACTGCAAACAATCAAAATGTGTCTTTTTGCCATCTTTTTCTTTCTTTCTCTATCTGCATTACTAGCCTTATCTGGAATTATCTTTGTGAGCATAGCAGAAGCAAATGTGTTATTTGATTTTTATACACTTTGTATGTAAAGCTGTACAGTTATGAATAAACGTTTTAATTGAAGAATTAACTGCACGTTTTAATGCTTTTTGTGTATATTGTAAAACCAAGTTCAGTTCGAAATAGATACGCGACCACTGGGAGTCGCTGTTAGAATAAACATTTGTCTGACTGACCAGCTGTGGTTTTGAACCGCTCTCGCGGTACTTTGATGTCATGCGTCGGTTGGTCTACGCAGCCGCATGAAGTCGAACACGCCTACTGACTGCAAATAATGGCGGGTAATTCAAAAGAGCAGCAACTGTCTCTGCAAGTTTATAACACTCTTCAGGTAATTTTCCTTACATTTTACTCTTTATACCTTTATAGAGTAATGAAATCGTTTGCCGATGTTTCGCGTTCGCTTCTGTTTAGTGGCTGAACGGTAGCGTCAGGGCACCACCAAAGGCAGCGTTAGCTAACAGTTAGCTTACGTACATATTTATATTAATTTTTATAAAGGTTTTACAAGGTATTATTACTACCAATATGGTCACACATTCGTGTTATCAAGCTACGATGACTCTTGCTAGCGATGTATCTTATCTATAAAGTCGGTAACTTTATGTGCAAGAAACTAGACCAAAAACGAGATTATTCAGATGCGAACTACGTGTTGATGGAGAACATGATTTGTTGTCATTCAGAGTCTCGGATGTCCTATGGTGGATGGGCTTTACCTGAGGGAGGCAGACAGCATCCAGGATCTCCTCTGTTCACCTTCATTACATCGCACTGATATTCTCAAGTGGATTTACGTGAGGTCTGCTCTCTGAAGAATGGATTTTGTCTCTACTAAATAAAATATGATGATCGTACACTGAGTGACCAAGCATTAGGATAATGATGACACTTCTATTAAATATAATCAGTCATTTGTGTCCTAAAAACCTACCCGTGTTGATTCTTTTGTATGTGCATTTTCTTACAAAGCATTTGTCCTTCCCTATTGGAGAAGTTTTCAGCATTTAGAACAAGTCAGATTGAAGAATTAGTTCAAGGTAATCTTTTAATTGTTTTATTATAATGAGAGCAGAATCTTTATTTTGTGGCAGAAAGAAAAACGTGCACCTGACACATGCTGTGCCTGATATTATTATTCATAATTGTTTTGTCGTTTTTTCAAACGCAGAACTCACTCGGTTTGGTCATGAAATGATGCTTTGTAAAGCTAATGACCAGGATTTAATAAAGGTGTGTACTTATAAGATTTCAATAAGGGCATTGGCCCAAATTAGTTAAGAACCGTTTTAAAAATAAATGCAGGTTTTATTTGATCTGTCTTTTTGTGTCTCTTGTAGGGTATTGCACCACCCTTACGGCAACTTGTCTTTTTGGAACAACTTCTAATGATTGTTCAAGCAGACTCATCTATATCTTCAGGGTATGTGTGCCACTCTCCGTGTGATCACTTAATCCCATACCAACACATCAAATTAATTTGTATGGCCTTCAGAATTAATGTAGTATTTATATTTAGATGCTTAATGTCTCTGATGGAACAGTGGTAGTTGGTCAGTTGTATTTTTAATACATGACGTTTGCTTAACCTGAGTTTTGCCATCAGTTATTGATTAATTGGCTTAGAACAAAAGTCAAGTCTTGAAAAATTATTAAATAACTCTTTGACATGCTTTTCACTTCTTGTTGATGGATCTAGTCAGAACTCATCTTCTGGAGGTGAAAGTGTGAAGAATGAGGATCTTCTTGGACTGCTGATGTCTCAGGATCAGTCTTCTGACCTGGATCTGGTTCTGAACCCAACCTGCAATCCCTGGTCTGCACACATCCGAGAACATTTAATACGAACACAGTCTGCACCCAACAAGGTGAACGGAAACCACAGCAAACCCAGCGATTGCATAAACAGGTGTGTATGCTTACTGTAAGTACTTTATTGGTTGTGTAGACAAATGTCGGATAGCTGTTGACTTACGCTTGTTTACACTTCCAGTTCTCTATACTGTAATTGTGAGTACAATAACAGTTGTTCATGTCTTGTGTCAACAATTGTAGTGCAACATCTCTATTGTTGCCACATGCTGCCACTTAATGTAATGTTCTGAGTGAATAAAACGTTTACATCGGCATTTGTCATATAAATAACAGATTGTTGTACTCTTTTATTAAAGGACTGATTCTGAACATTCTCGCCTTGGAAGTCATGGAGAAGAAGATCTAACTGAGGCCATGGCACTTCTGCAGTCTACCCGGATTACATTAGAAAAGCTCCAAAAGCAGGTAGGACCATTATTCACCTTCTTCCACATTGATATGTTATTGTTCTTTTACCAATACCATCTGTCAGTTATTGATATACTTTTTCCCTATAATAATGTGCTATATCTGTTTTGTAGTTTGAGTTCCTGCAGACGCATCCGTCAGGTTCTGCAGCTGCAATGTCACCCTGTGCACTGAAAGTGGCCATATCTGATATGTTTCAATTCATGACTGCCTTCAGTCACATCTACAACACAGACTTTAAGAGCTACTGTCAGAAAGTTCCTCCTGCTCTCAGTGTCAGCAATAATGTGTTTCAGTCTGTACATCAGCTCCTGCATACCTGTAATATGGTAATCCCCCTTTCTTCTTTGGTTTGCGGTTTACTTGTTGCAGTCATATTAACTAATAAGACATCTTATTTTCCTGTACTTTCAGTAAAATAGATGAAAGTTTAGATCAAGTTGCATGTAAATAATAGCTTTTTTTATTCTGTAGGAGCTTGTGGCTCTTAAGCAGCTGTCTGAAACTTCACTGTCACTTACACAAACAGTAAGAGAGCTGCAGACCGACAGACGGTACTGGTCTCGAGGAGAGAAGCACACACTACGTGAGTTTTATACTGCGCGTTTATGGAAACACTTTTACCGAACTTTGAAAAGTAAACACAGTTCAAAGCTGTCTATTCATAAGTAACAGTACAGCTTGCTGTTCAGCTCTTTTAAATAGGATTTAAAAGGTTAATTGTAGATTTAGGAAAGCGATTGTACTATACAACTTTTTGTTTTTGGGAGATACTTTCTTACTAGAGCACTAGTGCATATGTGGCTCAAAATATGAGCAAATTGAGCACAATTTTGTATGAACACTAACTGAAGTCCAGAACTTTAATAAACATAGTAGTATTACTATTTTTACTACTGTATTATTATTACTATTATAAATGGTTATTTATTACTGTAGACTGCTGTACTGTTTGTTAGATTCTTCTTTTTTACATAACAATAAGTTTGTAGATGTCAACCTTCCAAGTTAGATCTTATCTTTGGATCTTGCTTGAAAGAACATGTTTATATAAATAAATAAACAATTCTATTTTTATATATAGTTTTGTATAATAAAAGAAATCTTATATTTATATATTTTAGCCAACCAGTTGGAGGAGCTGAAGAACAAATATGTGGCCTTTCTCTCACTTCACCAATCATAACTCGACAGGAGTCTGTATGCTGCCTCTCTTACTGTCTCGGCAATAATGTACAGTTCATATCTTGAATGAAAGTTATATGTGGCAAAGAAAACATGAGTGCTGTTTGCATCTTCTGTTTTGTATTTTAATGTTGCTGTTTGCATCTTCTTTTTTGTATTTTAATGTTCCTGTTTGCATCTGTTTTGTATTTTAATGTTTCACAAAATTAAAGCAAAGCTGTCGTGTCACCTGGCTGTTATTCATCACTTAACATTTACTCAGATGTACATTTTGTCATCTGTTATTGATGTTAATAACATAATTGTATTAATTATAATAAACAATTTATCATGAGGTTTCGTGTTGTCAGAGTTATTAGTAAGTGATTTGACTTACAAATATGCAGCTGTAGTATATTATATTACAATTTATTTCAGTACTTCAGAAATATGCAGTCAGAAATTAGTGAAACACAGGGTGTTGGCCATTTACAAATTAAATGTACAAATTCAAGAATAGCTCCAATGTTATTGCCTGTTCACAGTCTGGTGGGAGGGACAGATGGGAGGGACTTTAAGTATTTAAGTAGAACAATTTTCATAAAGTACTAGAGGTGTTAGCGTACCCACAAAATGGAGAATCAGACACTCAATCCGTCATGCGAGGTAAGTAATAAAGTTTTTTATTTGCAGGTTAATCAAATGCGCAATACTTGTAAATGGGATTTTTGTTCCCTCTAGTCTCCTGGCAGAGAAAAAGAACATCGTCCCTTGAACCTAAATCATTACGCCATTAAGAAGAGCGCAGCACAAAGCATGTTGGATGTGGCGCTACTGATGGCCAACTCATCTCAACTAAAGACAGTACTGCATGCAGGACCTAATAAATCATTTTATATTCCTCTCATTTGGCTGATTTCACTGTCCATCGGACTACAGATCATTGTTGGTGTCCTACTAGTCTTCATTGGTCAGTTAATATTCATACTTGTCATATTTATACTTTTTGTTTCAATTATTAACTGATGTTTTCTCTGCTGTCAGTGAAGAATGACCTGAATGATGTTGGGAAACAGTCAAGGCTTAACAGCATGAATAATGTGGCCACTGTTATTGTGTTCTTTATTGTGATCGCCAACATATTCATCACAGCGCTGGGATTTGAGTCAGGAAGGTGAGATATATTACATTATTGTATTAAAGCTTTTAGTCCAGAAGGTCTTTATCACATAATGAAAAGATGGGTTGGCTCAGTCATTTTTACATTAACATTTTAAGCATTTGGCAGACGCTTTTATCAAAAGCGACTTTAAGTGCATTATACTATGCATTTGTTTCTATGTTCAATCCCTGGGATCAGACCCATGACCTTGGCATAGCTAACGCCATGCTCTAACCACTGAGCCACAGGAAAGCATTTTTATGAATATAACAACTTAAATCAGGCAATGAGTATTTTAATTTTTACATCTGTATTTATTAATTTATTGTGATGGCTGAATTTGTATTTCTTGTGTTACAGACAGGGTGAAATGACTCATGCTGCAGTCTCTCAGACACAAACTGCAGTGTCCCTCATACCAAACAGCACATAAGAACTACATGTGCAGGTTCACATGCCCTGCCTTCTATTTCATGATTTAACTTATTTAACTGTATAATGTCTTCTACCTACTTCTTACAGAACACCCTACCTATCATTGCCATATATGAGCAAAATGTCATTTGGTGTTTTGTAATGTTCATTATGAATGTCTGAACTTCATGTTAATGTTTATTTACTATCTACACAAAATATATTTTTTGTTTTAAAAATTAAAGCTGACTGGCTGAGAAGTTTTTAATGCATAATCTTGATTACTACATGTTAAATCAATTCTGTTGAAAAATGACAACACCTACTGTTAAAAGATTTATTCAAGTCGCTTCATACAAAATGTTTCAAACTTGTTCCAGGTACAAATTGAGGCAATACGCAAGATAAATTGCAGCATAACTATTTGAATGGAGAGACGGTCAATAATATGCCTCATAGAATCTCACACTAGGAATTTACAGTAAAAAAGGGAGAAGCATAAGAATGCTTAAAAATAATGTTTAAATTTGTATTAGCATTTTTATTGAACAGTCTAATGAAAGCAATAAGGAACTCAAGGTGTTGCTATATTGTGAATAACGGATGAAGGAGGAGCAATTTGTGCTCAGCTTTTAATTCAGTGGTACATACTCAACATCATCAAAAATACAGTTTTAAGAAATCATTGAATAGAACTGACCTTGTACCACATTATGTTCCAAGAACATGTGCTATATGCATATTACCAAAAACATGTTATTTTCAGTTTATAATACCACTCAAAGTAGACTGGGAGAAACATAGCTTCAGAGTAAAATAGGTTTTTTCATTTTTTAATAAAATTGAGAATGTGCATTTTTTTATTTAATCATATTTTTTTCTTGTATCATAAAAGATGTGCAAAACATTTTTAGTAAACTCTGGAATTGCACATTGAACAACCAGTTTAAAATATAGCAAAATAAAAAATTCACAATCTGTTCCTGAATAGAACATGTTTGGTTATTTTTAAACTGAATCAATTTCAGTGGATGACAAACATCTAAAAAAGCTTAACAGTATTCTACTTAATTTTTTTAAAGGGACCTTCTTCTGCAGGCTCCATGGTCGAGTACAGGTAATAAAGAAATACAGCAACGACGACAAACACCAAGACACGAAGCCAACCCGGAACACCGCCAGATTTGTTTTCTGAGCTGGCACTTAATTGGCTGGTTTTGGAAACAGATGGGCCTGGCCGAGAAGTCTGATAGGTTGTTCGAGTTTGGCTTATAATGGGCCTTGAAAATAAATAGGAATGAGATTTTATTTTCCAACGCTGTTGCAGGATAAATCAGAATACATTAATATTAATTCTTACAATGATTATAAAAAATACATAAAATAAAACTCACTTGTGGGTGTTTTCTAAATCATCTCTATAGTTAGTGTATTGAGATGATCTTGCACTGGGGGGAAACATAAATGCAGTTAATCCATGAAATCAGTAGGTGGATATAAGCCATTTAATGATAAAAACGTGACTTTTGGGTCATGTTAAAATGGAACAAAGACAATTTTGGTAAGACTTTTTTAAAATTGTTACTATATACATTAACATATAAAGGACACCAAAACATGCTGTCTCACTTTTTTTCAATAGAAATGTTGCCTCTGTTTAATATTCATTAGAGGATGGAATTGACTATTTCTGTCCTGCAGAATAGTGCTAATTCAAGACTAGGTGACAGAAACCAATATACACAACCACTGTTAAAGAAAACATGTTTGTGTAACTGGACTCAAGTCTTGACTCCAGAAAAAATTATTGTTATGACAACTTTCCTCTGTGACAGTTAGCCCCAGTATTCCTTATGCAATACAGATATAACAAGGAGATGAAAAATAAATCTCACTTGTGAGCAAAGTTTGAATCAGCAACTTTTGACCTTCTTATGCTGGAAAGACATAAAACGGAAGTACATATTTACTACATATATGCAACAATTGTATTATATATCATTTGTGACAGCTGCAAGACATGTTGTTGATATAAATAATTATTGCAATGTGTTTTAAGTTTATTTAACATTAATAAATAAAACAAGGTACTTACACATCCCCAGATCCATCAGGCATTGTAAATTGTAGCTGCTTTTGTAGAACATGAAAAACATCTCATTTATAAACTGCATAGAGCTAACCCACATCAACAATTCAGTTAGTTTCTTAAGGATACTTACAGGCTGATAAGTAACATATTCCACTTCTTCCTCTATAAAACAAAATAAAAGATTGTCAGTGTAACTATATACCCAAAATACAGATGATGACAACGCCTGTATTATCATTCTTAAGCCTTACGTTCTTCTCTGTAGAATGTCTTGTCAGGTGAGGATGGCTTAGTGTTTTTGGCCATGGTTTCTTTCAGTTTCTTCTCATAGAGTTTCCGTGTGGAATCTGCAAAACAAAACCAACATGTGAATACTTCCAAATCACATTAGGCAACTTTTGCCTTTGATCAAATCTAACTGGTGCTGGTTTACATACCTACTATGGGTCCATGTTTGATGCCATATTCATCGAGCAGCTGACCAATCTCTTTATCAGACTTATCACTTAGAGAGGCCATGGCTGCAATAATCAAAGTATGATGTTTATCATGTTTAAGGTATAATAATATTATTTATTAATAAAAACATATATTTAATAAGGAAACTATTTCTTATTTACAAAGCAAGTTATTTTAACAAAACTTTTTGAAGGTACCAAATAACTCTGTAGTGGCCTACAGTTCTATACAGCACAGGTTGAGTTAGAAACGAAACAAAATCAGCTGCTCATTTTATCCATCGCTTGGACAAAAACAACAAAAACGTAGTGATAAAACAATACTCACTGGATGAAAATACACACGAAATAAACGCCGTTTTAGAAGCTAAAACATCTGGATCTTTCACACATTTGCTAAGTTCAACACAACAGCTGTAAACTCGCGCGTCGGAGGTATCCTAACTTGTTACTGTGACCAAAATGCATGTTTGTTACGCAAAAAGGCCAAACGGAAGTACAATCTTTCGTCAAATAGAAAAACATAACAACTAAAACGCATTTAGAGAAAACAACTTTAATATCTTCAGTGGAGTTAAGGGAGATGTAACGTTAACGTATTTCGGGAGCTAGCATGCGTCGCCACCTCAAGAACGCGTTTAGCAAGATTCAAGATAAAAAGGAAAACAAAAGCTCTACATTAGCTATAGTTTGGTTTGTGCTAACTCCTACACATGGCCAACTTGTGTAGGTTAAACAACAATATTTTAAATAACTAATTTACCTCAAACGCTTCCACGAACTGATCCTGGATTGAAGTAGTTATCCTACGCCGTGGCGTGTCGCACTCATGAGGAGGAGTCATTACTTCCTGACACATTCCTAACCAGTTTATAACGTCAATAAATATTTTTGTCTACACTGCTAAATTCAAAATGCTTTGCAACGTGACCAAATCATAGTTACTACTAGAATATACATTTGCATGTTCTTGGATTTAATGAAGGAATTATTTGTAATACAGTTGCTTACCGCAGGGGGGCGAGAATGTGTGCAACACGTTCTGGGTTCGGCTGTAGCGTAGCGTTTCATTCACCGTCCTGTATATTAAGCACTTAACGTATTACCTACCTTTATTTGGCAAGTTAATTTTGACTGAAGATTTATGTGTGATGAAATATTCAGCAGCAGTCGACTTGACTTTCACTTAAGCCCTTTTCACACAGAGATGCCTGGAAAATACACGGAAAATGTGTACAGGAATTTGTCCCTGATTCCCCTAAAGACGCGTGACGTAATATACTGCAATGTAGGCCTAATGTTATGTGCATTTTTTTGTCGTGAACATAGAGTTGATTATGGTGAAAGATACGTCATTGTGGTGTTTTTAAATAGCTAAATAGCATATTATTGACTCTTGCAAACAGCGCCGCCGCTCCCACCACGCGCTGTGCTAGGCTATTTTTTGGTGCCCCCACATCACTTTGTGCCCTACGCACGAGGGGGCACCAAAAATAACCTAATGAATTTTTTTTTAAATCTAAAATTATTTCATTAGGACATAGAAATATTATTAGGCAGGCACATTTTAGCCATGTGTATGTAATGACAAAAACGTCCATTTTAAAACAAACTTTTTTATTTATATTTTATTATTGGTATACGCAGAACAAAAGAGGCACAAGAATGCAAGGTTAGTTATAGCCCAACGAGATTAAGCTTAATATAAAATGTCATATGAAAACAAATAAAAGCATATTGTTCTGGCTTGTTCAGTGCAAATTTACACATACAGCCTTTATGAAAAAATATAACGGAAAGCAGCGAAGTTCAAATGAGCCAGTATTTTTGCAACATAGCCTAATACAATACAAAAGGCAGGGTATAATACAGTAATATGATGTACAAAAATTTAAGCTTATTGTTATTGTTAAAGCATTGTTAAAGCAGTTTTTAAGCATTTAGATTTTGTAACCATTTTGGAATAAGGTCATGCGGATCAAACGTAAACCCTGTTAATAGGGCCTAAAGCATATTGCACATAATTTCTGTAATTGCCTCTTAGAATTGTCAGGATTATGTTTCCCAAACAGCAGGCATCAACAAAAGAACTGCATTTATTGTGTTTCGGAATTGTCTGCTTACACAAGTAGAGTTAGAGCTCTTAATCAACGTCACACCGTGTTGCATGCTGGGTGTGCGGCCATATTTGTAGGTGGTAGCAGCTCTTTTCAGCTAGTGAAGTGGCCTGTTTGACTTGATTATTCATATTTTCAACTGCTTAGTCGCAAATGTTTTATGTGATGTTCCAAAGATATAAAAAAAATCAGTAGTACTACTAAAATATCAATAAAATGGGTTTTTGTTAACGACACCATATCAGCAACACCGGTTTCATTGAGGGGCGTGTCTAGACCATAACCCAGAATACTTAATTTCATTGCAGCAATCCGCACCTAAGATTTTTACCTTAGCATTTAGTGATTTAAAGTTCAGCCGTATGATTTCATGGGAAATATCAGTTTGACATCCGACTTCAACCTAGCTGAAGATAAGTACATAAAGTTTTGTGATGTTTCAATTCTTATATAGAAAACGTAGACACATTTTTTAAAGATTCTTAAATTGAAACATTCACAAAAGAAACCAGATTTGGAATTATTCCTGATAGTTTCACAATCACATAACAGTGCAAACTATGCAATAATATTTTACCTTTTGTTTTGCCCGTTAAAATAAAGGTATGGCAATAAAAGGAAAATTACACAGCAGTTTTCCCAATAATCAACACATGCAGTTAATCAAAAATGTAAATGCTCAGCAAAGTTTCCATATTTTACACTACATGTACTGCAACAGTACTTTAAAGGTTAATGATATCAATGCTCACTATACCCGAGTACAATGCAATACTACAATGTACCAAAGTGTCGAAAATAAGGTTTAGACAATAAAATAGACAGACAAATAGTTAGGACAACTTTATTGTTCTATCAAAATACTGTAACAGTCACAACTTAAATTTAAGACAATTACATTTTTTGTAAAATTCTGGAATACTGATTACACATTGACAACAAAGCACAAAGAGCTAGAGAATTGACACGTGAGCAAATAAGTGAAGTTTTGCCAAACAAAAATGTTAAGCTTCCAAGTGATTTTATATGACCGACAAGGCGTAAGAAAACATGCATCAATAACCTTCCATTCAATGCACAAACCAAATGGGACAGTATACGCCTTTATTCTGTCATGCAATCTCCCTTTGGTGTTTAGAAAAATGTCTAAAGCCCTCTATCAAAAAGGCCTCCCAATATTGACATTAAATTTGACCATGCTGATGTTTTTTTTTTGAATGTAAAGGAAGTTTTAAACACAAAGAGAGAAGGTCAAACCCACAGAGCTTCGGCACCAGTGTTACATTGTGATGGGTGCGAAGGCCACATAGCATCACTTCACCCAATTGAAGAGTCAAAGAAACAAATCTGTGCCGATCGAGCAAATTAAATCACAGCCACTTTTCCTGCTTCTAGCAACAGCTTTTCTGTACAGGTATAGCTGAAACAGCAGTCTCCTAAACCAGGCAATAACATTGTAGCAGCTACACTGTGTTAGAGACAAGTAACTGGTGTAAACCTACACAGGGAGCAAAAGCCACTAGGATCCTTGTAAAAAAAACAACAACAATGCAGCAACAGGATCCAAGTATGACTGGTATACAGTGAAAAGGTGCTTTTTAACCATCTCTAGCTAGGAAGCTAAATAGTGGTGTAGGAAGATACTGGATGAGATCATACAGAAGAGAATGGCAGTGAGTTTTCAGTGTTTATGAATTTATGTTTAAGACACGGGCAGAGGCCTACAAAGGTGTTGGAGGGCTGTTAGACAGTGATGTGGTATGGGCTGCCAGGGATGTGCTCATCTCCCCATTTGACCACCAGGATGTATTCTCCTTTCTCTTTCAGCTGGTAGGACACATTATAGAGACGGTTACCCAAGTGTTTCACCAAGATCTCCTCGCAGGGCACTTTGGGTCCATCCACTCCAACCAGGAGCATGTTTCTCCCTGTGGGGATTGATTCATTTATAGTTACATCTGTGCAATTGCAAATCAGAACAGATTTAGCTAGTTCAGCTACGATCAATACTTAATTCAACATTAATTTAACGCCGTGTGTTTCTGTCCCATACCTGCTTTACTACAGTCCACGCTGAAACTGTTCTTCTGTCCTATAAAGCCCTTGTTGAGCCCCAGGCCTTTAGCGACTACTCGGCTAGCATCAGAGCTAGCCCTTCCTGGTGCCGCTTGCTGGCTGGAGGTTACACTGCGTGTAACAGGGTCAACCAGCACTGATGAGGTTTCATGCATGCTGTGGCTATTGACCAAGCGAGAGCCTGAAAAGACAAGTTTCAGTTTTTAAAACAAATAAGGGACATCATAAGGCATCATGGTGGTTGTCAAGATCAACTAGTTGTGACTTAAATCACAACTGTGTCAAATTTCTCATCCAACTGTGTCAAATTTCTCATCCAGATTTTCTGTATTGCTTGTTTTTTTTTCCAAAACCATCAATCACAATAAGTGGAAATAATCACCAAAACACCATATATTGCATTGAGTGTATTTATGACGTACTACAACTGTACTCAATTCACCCATCCTTATGAGGCCGTTTCCTGAACTGGGATTACATCTAGTCCCACACTAAAATCCATGTTTGAGCTGTCGTAACTGAAAACGGCTTGCACGAACATCTATTAAAATTTATCAGTGCCACTATTTTTTGAACAAGTATTTTTACAAACATGCCTTACAAAAAACATTACTAAGTTGTAATTTAACCTAAGGCCAATTCCTATCTGAATCTTGTCCAAGAAACCACCCCTATATATATAAACCTTCAAACCTACCTGTAATTTTAGCTTTGAAGGGACTTCCAACAATATGGTATGGTCCACCATATTTGATTGAAATTAGATAGTTTCCAGGTGCCATTGGCGTGTAGGTGACCTTGTATCCCTCTGGGCATTCTTGACAGTCCATCTTCACCTTGGAAGGCCCATCAATTGTCACTGCTAACGCACCTGGACCAGCTGAACTTGTGTTCACAGTGAATTCACATGGAGACCCTGGAAAATACATAATTTTATAGAGTAATTTTATTACAAGCGCCCAACCAACAATTATCTTCTAATGAACAAATACAGCAACAAACAAAAGAATACCAGTAGTGCCTCCTTCCAAGCCAGCTCCATATGCAGACACCATTCCTGGGTCTCCAGCCTGACCCGTCTCACCTACACGGATCTTGAAGGGACTTCCGGGGATGTGAGAACCGTTGAATTTCACATCTATTAGGTAGAGGCCATTCTCTCTGGGAATGAACCTCACAGCATACTTATCTGTTATAAGAGAATGTGGGGGTTAAGGTTTCACATCTAGCTCAAAAGCAAAACTGCTTAACAGCTCATATCTGCCTTGGCCAAATGGTGCAAATGTAAAACTAAGAGAACATTTCTAATTACAGTGCAAGGAGGCCCCCATGGTTACCTTCATCAATCTCTGTGACACAGCACTCTTCAAGTGCTCCGGACGGGCTGTGAACTTTGGCATCAATGACTCCCTTAGCCCCGTTCAAGCTCACGGCAAAAGATGCTGGCTGGTTGACCTTTAACCCAGACTCCTGCATTCACATGACACTTCCACACTCAACTTCTAGATCAAAAACTTTAATTTCACAGGTGAAGATCTTGTCCTCTTAATCCAGTATAAATCTATTATGGCTGTACATTTCTTACCTTCAGGCTAACAGGGTTAAAGAGAGAGGCCTATAGACACCAAGAAAGCCCATCCCAGCCCCCCCCAAGCAATATACAGTCAAATCAAGAGTCAAGGTGCACAGACAAACAAGCATCTGTTGTCCTCTTTAACCCTTTAGCCTATAGCTTCCAGTTCAATGAAGAACTGTTGGGAGCCTTTAGGACAAGGTACGAGAAATACAAACAGTCCTTCAGTATCCCACAAACCCCAGCATGGCCGTTCAACACAGCAGCAACAGTCAACTATGGCTCTATTTGTGCTTTGTGTGTGCAAATCTGAGTTAATCCATTTTGTTTAATGTTTTATCGTGTAAAATATGTGCAATCAAACTTGCTTGTGTATGGTAAAACATTACATCAAGTAACCTTACTGTCTTTTACTAATAATTTCCTAATAAACAGTACCATGAATGAAATCGTGAAAAGATTTTCTGTAATTGCAGCTGCTGTGTTAAAGGTGGTCTGAGAGTTATTTAGGGTCGGACAAATGTCTGTGTTACTCGAAACCTCACCTGAAGACTGGCAACAGTGAGACGACGGGAATCATCAGAAGGCGAGGCCACAGGGACCACGAATGGACTGTCAGGGATTTGCTCATCATTGAATCTGATGGATACTTCATAATCGCCTATAACGGATGAGCAAGAGTCAGCTTACAACTTGTCAATTTTCTGAACTTGTTCATCCTCATGGTTAGAAGTTCTCTGGATCTCACCAGGCTCCTGGACAATGTAGGAGACACCACTGGATCCATCTTTGCGATCTTCAAAAGCAATCTCGGCCTTGCTGGGTCCCTCCACTGCGATGGAAAGCCCACCAGCTCCTGCTTCCCGGGTCCAAATGCTGAATTCAGCTGCACACGGGAACATGATGCGTTAGTGGCCAAAACTCATTCCGACATGTACACAGATAAATGAACAGAAACAATCCCTGCCTGGTACTCCAGCCTCCGCTCTTTCTAGTCCAGGGCCTCCTGCACGGACCTTATGGGCACCTCCCTCTCCAAGAGGTCCCACTGTAAACTGGAAGGGGGATCCTGGGACATGCTGGCCCTGATATTTAACACTGACTGTGTGCACACCCATCTCAGTGGGAACGAAACGAATGCAGTACGTGTTGTTTTCTCCCTCCATGATCTCAGCCTTGTGTACCTTGCCAGATGGGCTGGTCACCTGGGCGGTCATGTCTGCGATGCTGATCTCTGCGGGTCAAGATTCAGATTGGGATTAGAGGACAAGCACTGATAATGAATGTTAATGGAGTTATTTTTCTAACAGAACTCCTACCAGGGATCTTTAGACTTAAGTCACACTGGCTGCCAACATTGGCCACAGAGGCAGCTCTTCTTCTGCGGGTGATGCTCTCCTTCATCCTACCCTCTCCTGTTACTTTGACTGTAAAAGCACTTCCTGTAGCGGGAACATAATGGGGGAGTCAAGTTAAACCAGGTTTTTCATTAACCCAGCATACTTCTATTTCGAACACTTGTAATCACCTGGAACATGTTGGTCAGCAAATCTGATGTTAATAATGTAATTTCCTGGCTCTGTGGGGCAGTATGTGACTTTGCAGGTGCCATCTTCTTGATCTTCAGTGTTGATGTCTACCTTACTGGGTCCCTCAATGGACAAACTGAGTCCTCCATATCCTAAATAAAAGTATTTAAATGAACGCAGTGCCTTATTTTTGCATTTGAGATTTTCTTCTGAAGATATAACCACTCACCTGCATCTCTGGTGTCAATGATGAATTCGGCCGGCTCAAACGTGCGAGCCTCACTCAGGCCCTGGCCTGTTACACGCACACGGCTGGCATCACCAATCTCTGACTGGTTGATCATGACAGAGATTGGGCTGCTAGGAATATGACGTCCATTCTTTTTAATGTTGACAAGGTGCTCGCCAATTTCTTTGGGCACAAAGGAGATGCCTGAAGAAAACAAGAAATAAAAAATTAGGATGGATCACTTTATGAATGTGGTTTCTTTCTATATACTAGCCTTCTTTCATTGTGACGCTTACCCACATGCCCGTTCCTAAGCATCTTCAGTAGGCATGGCTCTTCTCGGCCAGATGGGGTGGTGAGAGATGCAGTCAACTGGCTGAGGTCAAGCTCACCGATGTCCAGAGGGATATCAGCAGCTGAACCCACCTTCAGATGAGACATGCGCATGGAGTCATCACCTGCGGACAGACAGAAGTGACATGTTGCAGAGCAATTAAGAGCAAAAAATATGAATTTGTTAGCCAAAATCTACAAGTGGAGCTTTAAGTCACCTGTGATTTTGGCCATAAAAGGGCTGCCATGAATGTGCTTGTCGTTGTATTTGACAATGATGTTGTAGTCTCCAGGAAGAACAGGCAGGTAAGACACAGTGCAGGTACCATCTTGATTATCAGTGCAGCTGATGTCCGCTTTCGATGGCCCCTCGATGGCCAGAGACAGCCCACCTATTGAATGCATTTTGTGTGAATGTCTGATTGAGGTTTGTGTAAAGCCATAACGTGAGCCAAGACCAAACTCTATACCTTCTCCAGCATCTTTTGTGTTGACTGTGAATACTGCAGGCTTGTTGACCATGCCATGGATTAAACCAGGTCCATATGCAGTCACGTGCCCGCTGTTGACATAATCCACATAGAACTGCAGTGGGCTTCCTAAAAGGGCAAGAGAAAATAAGTGTGGCAGAATTTTGTAGCCATTTAGAAAAACCACATCCTATAAAAACGATTAAATGGTAGAAACCACAGGCTGTTTTACCTGGGATGTGTATTCCGTCATATTTGATGTCCATCTCATGCAGGCCAGCCTCGGTTGGGGCGTATTTCACTGTGACTGTGCCATCCTTGTTGTCTATAATATCTGGCTTGGCCACTTTTCCAGAAGGCATTTTTACATCCCCTGTGGAACATCAGGTGTGTATCAGCATCTTCCCTCTGGAGGATTCTATGGTTACTCATTTACGCATTTGATGGGATTACCTGTAATCTCTCCCTTCTGGATGGTGAAAGGAATGACCAAATCAAAAGGTCTCAATCCAGCTACGTCCAGTCCGTTCATGCCCATTGCTCGGTCTGTGGCCTATGAGAGCGAGTGACAAAACAAACCAATGAGATGGACATCTCAAACTAAAAAATAAAATCTACAATAGCATGTCTGAGGTCTACATTGTTTAATATATAGACCTAAAATGACTTTGTGCATTGCTCTACTACTAATGTATGTATTTGACAAGCAACTTGAATTTTAAATAGTGGCATAATAGAACAGTACACATTAAGGATTCTTTCAGTCATAACTTTGATTTCTGAGGATGAAGTTTATGTACAAATAGTTTTTAGTGTCAAGATGTCACAAATTTAACTGCGATTGGGGTAAAAATGCCACTAAAATGGACCAAAAATAACTTATCTTCACTTAACATGAATTGTAAGTGTTAAATAATTTAATAAAAATACAGTCTGGTGTGTAAATGGTAAAGGTGAATAAATCGTTTTACATTACAAATGTAAAATAGCCGCAGAGAAAAATAATAACCCAAATAAGTTATTTTATGATGCTTCTTATTTGTAATTAAATTTCATTAAAGCAGATTAAAGGCAAAAACACAGACATGACAACAACACCCTAAAAAAGAAAGTGAAATGAAAAACACATTGGTAATGTTTGATGAGGATGATGTATGACGAAGCAGCGACCGACACTGTGAGAGAGAATTAGATTCTAATGTAATGCAGATTCAGTCTGTAATTGGCTAATCTGGAATGGGGTGGAGTGAAAGCAAAGCAAACAAGCCAACATGACCAATGATGAAATAACACACACAAAAACATCAAAATGCCAACATGACAAAAAAACATCTGAATGCCAACACGACACAAAAAGAGACAAGTGTCCAACACAGCGTAAGCTCTACAACAACCAGCCATTTTGTTAAAATGTTGAGACATTTATTGCTTTCAAAATGGCCGACTCAAATGAAAGTGTATTTCACATAAGCTAAATATAAATGAAATGCATCGTAAACCTGCAGGAAGAGACAAATAGAAGGGTGAACAAGAGAAGGACAAGTACTGATTGGGACTCAAATGAGTAGCAGAGGTAATGCAGACGGGGAGGAAAGAGGGGCGTGTCAGTACCCATGGCTGGCCCATGTTGGGCGCGTAGGCGTACTGCCGGTTCTGGGTCTGCTGCATTAGTTGGTCAGGGGAGTCACCTTCCAAAGCCTGAGACAGGGCAACAGAATCAAAGATGAAATCCCTCGGATAACAAAATCGCCTCTGGGTTAAAGCTGGTCAACCAGGAGGCAGTTTTAAAAGAATACTGCACCGAAACATGAAAATGTTGTCATTTACTCACAATCATATTGTTCCAAAACACAAAAGATGGTAATCTCAATATTTAATCAATTTCACAGCAGAACTGTAACACGGTAGTGACTCCACATCACTTGAGTTGTTTACATCCGGAAGAGCAACAATTCATAGAAGACAGCTTCTGTTTTTTAATTATTATTGGGATGAACTATTCGTTTGAGATAAGGAAAAGTTCACCCAAAAATATATATTTTGTGTTCAACAGAACAAAGAAATTCTTACACCTTTGGAACAATTTGAGGCTGAGTAAATCATATTTCAATTTTTTGGGTGAACTAGCATGTTGATGCTTACCACAATGAGTACCACTGTTAGAGAGCTCATTTTGAGGTGGAGTCTTGTAAATCAATAAGCCTTGATAATACTGGTGTCATTGCCTTTATGAACATTCTTGTATACTTTCATAATAAATTGTTCATCCTGGTGAGCACTAACACGCAAGTGACCAACTATTAATCCAGCTAAAAACTGGTCAACCACAAAGGGGTTTGAGAACACCAAGTGCACTTGAATAAGTGCAAAACAATGTTAAACACCACCCCACTGGCCCATATTACAGAACAAGTGACTACTGTATTAATATAAAGTGCCCTATACAGACGTTAGGCATTTACATGTTGTAACGCTCCATTGACATTCATTGTAAAGCTTATTCTATCAATACACCAGCAAAAAATTCCCTTACAAGCAAGGCTGCCTGTATGAGGTTATGGCCACCATGTGAAATGAATGACAAATGTTACCCTAAAGGAATTATCTATGTGGCATACATGTACCGTGACTTGGAATGGGCTGTTGGGAATATGCTCTCCACCGAAGCGCACACAGATGACATATTTCCCAGGCTGGGGTGCTGTGTAAAAGATGTCAAACGTTCCATCTGCGTTCTCAACAACATCCACATCCACCTCTGCTCCATCTGGAGTGCAGACCGTGCAGGTGACTTTGCCCTTCCCAGCAGCCTTTGCGTCCACAGTAATGACAGTCTGCTCTCCGATCTGAATGGTTGGACCAACTCCAGCTCCTGCAGAGTTACCAAGAACAGTTTAGTCACTTGTAAAAAGCAGGCAGATGTTTTGTTATTAGGGATTTTAGTACCCATCACTCTACGGTTACATTCAACCATGCACTAGATGCAAAATATCTGGAGCATCAAGGAAACAGATGGTTTCAGAGAAGTAGGATCCATTTTTTAAAGATCTGAACGTGAATAAATTGGTAAAATTGTTGGCTAGACTTTTCCTTCTCTTTGGCTATGAAAAGGATCCACTGTCCTGTTGGTCTGTTACCTTAATTTCCAGATCACTAGAATCTATTTAATGTAATGTAAATTAATGAAAGTAAAATATACATTCTCATAAACAGGCATAGTACAGTCAGTTAGTTATTAGTCCCCCCTGCAAATAAATACCTGTTAGATCAAAGACAGAAAGTTAATATGAAGATGTAAAAAATCCATTCTCCAATTATGCAAAATAACTTGGCCTTGTGCTACAAGTACAATATAGTAAATCAAAGGAAAAAGTATCTATTTAGCTCAAGGTACAGTGCAATTCTGCATGCATAACCATACAAAAACTATATCATTATCCAAAGCGCTTACCCAAACCATGACCTCCAATTGAGACTGAGATGGTGAAGCAGTGTGAAAAAGTGAAAAAGTAACAATCAGAGCAAAATACAACAAATGTGCGCAAAAAATAAAATACTAAAGTGAGGGATGAAGTGATTGTGATGGGAATGTGAGCAGCTCTGCACAACAGTAGGTGCATCTGGTGGGGAATGAAGTTGGGAGCAAGTACAAAAATTTAAGAACTTCACACAGGCAAAAAAAGATTCCCATGTTGCAACAAAAAGATTGAGGGTGAGAAAACAGGGCAATGGCTCGTAAAAAGTATTAGTGCTATCAAAACATTTCCACTGGTTGCAAAACCACAGAATTATTCTGACCCCTTCAGCGTTTTCTGGCAGACTTCTATTAAAAATTAATATTTTGGCATAATTTCTGTATTATTGACCTCGAAACCAGAGTCTATTTGATATGGGTTTGAATGGTACAGGGTCATTCATTGTTCATGACGGATCTGACCTAAGCAGTACATACCTGTGACTGTACATTTACTGGCATCTCCTGTGGGGAGAGCTCTGATGCGATATGGTGAGTATGGGATCTCATCACCACCATATTTGATGAGAATGGTGTAACGGCCGGTCATGTCAGGTACATAGGACACAAGGTAAGTCCCATCCTGATTATCACGGATGTTAGCCTTCTTTAGCTTCCCTTCAGGATCCTGAATGAAGAGAACAATGTTCAATAAAAGTTTTAGGATTGACTGGATGCATTTAATGAGCCACTTATCAAAGTTACTTAGGTGGCGACACAGCGATTGATCCTAAAAAGTGGTAGCAATCTACTCACAGTGATTTGGACAGCCAAGAGTCCCTCTCCTGCATCTTTGGCATCAATGGTGAACTCCACAGGCAGACTGGCAGGCACACCGGTGGTATTCAGACCAGGACCACTGGCACGAACTTTACTAGCATCATGAGTAGGCAGAACCTTTACCTTATAAGGACTGAAAAAAGGACATGAGTGTGTGAGAGAGCAAGTAAACGAACCAAGAAAGTTTAGGAATGGACTAGGGTGATCATGATGTCGACTTAGGTCAAATCCAATAGAAATTAAATTAATTCAATTTAAAAAAAGCAAAACCTAATTTATTTGAAAAAAGTGCATGGCATGTTAAATATCCATGCCTGAAAATCATAGCCATCTGCCGACTTCCATGTAACAAAAGTTATGGTTATCTGAAGGTATGAAAAAAAATATTGGGAAAAGGCCAGCTTTTATATGGTATCAAAGCCTTTAATAGGTACAATTTCAACACGTGATGGGTTTTCCCAGATTGCATCACATTGAGCATTGTAGGAGGAGCGCTGCCCTGGTGGTGACAGTTACCTGTGTGGTATCTCCTCATCAGCATACAGGACATTGATAGAATAAGGTCCCTCACGAGTGGGCACATAAGTGACTGAGTGAGTCTGGTCACCATTATCCACCACCTCAGCAGGCTCCACAACACCTACATAACAGTAAAATTCCATTAAAAGCTTAAAACAAGCACTTCCACAAATCTTTTAGACTGCACACTTACCTTTGGGTCCCTGCACTCTGACCTGCAAGGGAGCAACTCCTGCTTTGCTTGCATCCACAGTAAAGACCTGTGGGATATTGGCACGGACGTTGTTTCCAAGCCCCTGACCAAGGCATTTTACTTTAGTCGCGTCGACTGTATCGTGAACAGGAACAGAGAATGGGCTTCCTGTGGAAACATGCAACAGCACATGACCAAACCATCCAAGCAACAAACAACCTTTAAGTAGGATTTTGCGGAAACACTGACCAGTGATTGGTTGACCTCCATAGGTGACATTGAGGTTGTATGTGCCTGGCTCATATGGTATGTACTCGACACAACAGCTGCCATCTTTGTTGTCAGTGCAGGACATTTTTGCTTCAGAAGGTCCCTCCATAGCCAGACCCAGTCCACCGGTACCTGCCCCACTGCACAAAATCGGGGAGGAAAATACAAGGACGTCAGAGATACTGCATCCACTACCACTTGATTCTTTAGATTTTGATCCTCACCGAGTCTCCACTGTAAACTTGTTGGGTTTGTTAGTGATGCCTGACTGAAGTCCTGGACCATGTACACGCACACGTGCTGGGTCACAACCCTCGGTCACAGGCACACGAAATGGGCTCTTGGGAACTGGGCTGTCACCGTAGGAGACCTCAACGCTGTGCATGCCTGGTCAACACATAAGTGCCATCAATATGAAGCAAATATTTTAAAAAGAAAATGGTGAATAATGCTTGCAAAACTCTCACCCTCTTCATAAGGAGTGTACTCCACTTTGTAGGTGCCATCTCCAAGATCATTGATAAGAGCTTCAGTGTGGTTGCCTGATGGGTTGTTGATGCTAGTCTTGATGTGATTGCCTCCAGATTTGGTGAGAGCACGAGCATCCACCGTGAAATCTGTCGTAGCCTCCCGGAAAACTCCTAAAGGCAAATCACACCAAATAAAGCAAAGATGCAAGGTAGGTGCATCACAAGGTAGGTGCATCGCAATCCCAGAAAACAAGTCACACTACCTTTGCCTTCCACTCCCGGTCCAAAGACTTTCACACCACTGGTTTCCACAGCAGGCTCCACATTGAGCCTGGCTGGGAAGTTTGGCACATCTTGATCGCCATACCGGATGGTGAGAGTGTAGGCTCCAGGGTAGAGAGGGATGTAGGTGATGGTGTATGTCCCATCTCCGTTATCCTGAATATGGACCTCTGCCTCTGTCCCATTGTCTGAGATGATCTCGATAGTCAACTCAGCAGGACCGGCATTCGTGCAGTCAACCACAAACTTCCCCGTCTCGCCAACCTTGGCACGCTCTAGACCTGGTCCGGAACATCTCACCTACACATGTGAAGAGCCATGGGGAAATGAGTGGATGAATACAGTTGTTTTACTTCTGAAACCAGTCGTCTGGAGCCTGGATAACACCTAACAATGGAGCAATATTAACTCGGTCTATAGAATAAATGTCTCAAAGAGTTTTTGCTGACAACTTTCTGCAGTCTTGTTAAACTTAATTCTACGATTAAGCAAACACTCTCACCTTAGACGGGTCAGTGGGTGCAATGGCTTCCACGGGGAATGGACTGCCAGGTATAGGAGCTCCATCATAAGTTAGTTCAACCTCATAGGGTCCTTTATCTCGCGGGATAAAACGGACCTGGCTGGTCTCCGGGGTCAGGCCTGGCTCAACTTTACAAGGCACAGATTTACCAGACGGACCGGTGACCTTTGCTGCAACCTTGCCCTGGCCGCCCGCACCTTTGGACTTAACGGTGAGCTCTTGATCTTTTCCAACTGTAATTTCTAAACAAGAAAACAGAGAAATGGATATCTCAATAAAGGTGACCAGAACACATGAAACTTGCTGGTCAAGTTCAATCCGTCACAAAATGGAAAAGCAGTGCGATGACTTACTGTCTCCAAGACCAGCCACTTTAACTTTACTGAGGTCCAGAGATGGAGCAACAGATACAGCAAACGGGCTCTTTGGAATGGGATCACCACCATAGCTTACATTCAACCCCATATTACCCTAAAATGACAAAAGATTATTTGTAATATAATTTTTTTCAATGTTCTGTTCTCAAGCACTCACACAAGGACATAATTCAGAACCCTCACCTGTTGGACAGGTGTGTATTTAACAGTGTGGGTGCCGTCATGATTGTTGATAATCTCAAAGTCACGGACCGCCTCTCCCTTGCTGGGTCCGGTGAACTGAGCATCAAGCTTTGCCTTTCCCGCTGCCTTAGTGTTCACAGTGAAGTGAGTGGGTTTGTTCAACTCCACACCTTCAATGAAAATATCAGAATATTACCTAGTGTATTTAGAGGAACAAATCCTCAAATCATGGGTTTGTAAACTAAAGACTGTAGATTGGGGTTTCTCAAACTTCGTCTTATTCACGACTGAAACTATGGCGGTATGTCTCCACCACTCCATCAGCATCAAATGAAAAAAACGACACTGAAATTCATTTAGCATTATTCAAATGCTTATTCACATGATTAAATAACTGCACGTACCAGAGCGGTTGAGCCCAGGTCCCTCTGCTTTAACCTTGCTGGCATCATGAGAGGGATCAACCTTGATTCTGATGGGTGTCATGGGAATGGCCTACAAAACAGGAGTTTGAACAGATGGAACCATGCTGGACAAATACATTCATATAAACACGCATCTGATTCCTGTTACCTGATCAGCAAAGAGCACCATGATGGTATAGCTGCCTGCTCCAGGGGGCATGTATTTAACCGTGAATGTGTCATTGTCATTTCTAATGATGTCAAAATCAATGTCGGCTTCAGCAGGTCCCACCACCCCGGGAGCACATTTGATGCCTATGCTGATGTCTCCTAGTAAAGTTTGCAAAGAAAAACTATTTGAGTCTGAATATTTTAGCAATACGGTTCAAGATGCTATATTTTGGGTATGACTAAAACCACAAGGCTGTGTCGAGTGCAAGTGTAAGATTTTTACATTACTTAAAAGAAAAACCGCTAAGAATTGCAGAAACACGAACTGTGTGAAGCAGTCCATAAAGCTCTTACCCTGTCCGGCCTCGGCACAATCCACAGTAAAGTATGTGGGCTCAAATGCCTTCAGGCCTGTCTTGGCCACTCCAGGTCCTGATACTTTCACCTTGTTGGGATGGCATCCTGCACCAATAAGCATCTACAAAAACAGACAACAAGATCTTTAAAACATTGCATTCAAATTCTTACCAAGAGTGAATTTGAATTTCTACTGACCCGGAATGGGCTCTCAGGGATATTGACTCCGCCCCATGACACCATCACAGTGTGTTTGAGTGGCTTGCGAGGGGTGTAGCTGCAGCTGTACGTCCCATTACCATTATCTTTCACCTGCACGTCCACTGGGTTTCCATCACGGTCCTGAATAGGCAAGAGATTGTAAGTTTGGGCCTTCAATTTGGAAATAAAGTCATGAGTCACAGATACAGAGAAGAGCAAGACCTGAGCTTGAATCTTCAGTGGAGCTTTGCCACCAAGTTTGGCATCCACTGTGAACTCCGCAGGTTTACCAATGGAAAGGCCACTGGCCTGCAGACCTGGACCATGAGCCTTCACCTGAATTACAATTGGGGGACATATGAATCACAACACCACTAACATGAACAACCTATGATGTTTCAGATCTGTACAATATGAGGTAGCGACTGTACCAAAATGTAGCTATTCGACATCAGCTACCTAGAGTCAGATCTGATACCTTGTCAGGGAAGAAGTCTTTTCCTGGAGCTGACACGATCTCAGCCATGAACGGGCTGAGCTGGATGTCCTCGTTCTTACAGAGCACATGCACCGCATATTCGCCAGGTTCTGTGGGCCAGTACCGCACATCGCAGGATCCATCTCCCTTATCGTCACATTCAATCTTAGCCGGGGATGGGCCCTCCACTGAGAAACCTGATAGAAAAAATGTCTAAATCAGGAGTTTCAAACACAAAAGGATATTTGATACAATGCAGTTAATTCTACCCAAATGGCAAGACGATAAAAATTTTAGACTTACCCAAAGTTCCCACATCATCTCCAACAGCTTCTACCACAAAGTCAGCAGACTTGCCCACTATACCACTCTCCAGTCCAGGACCCCATGCCCTCACCTGCTGTGGACCTGCTTCAGTACCAAGCTTCACCTCAAACGGACTAAAAAGAAAAAATAAACCTCTTTAGACTTGTTTTACAGGACCTTAAGCATATTAACACAATCTCTTATTAATAAGAAAACTGCTATACATTTATTTCATTATAATAATTATACTTTTATTTATAATTTATTATAAAGGGTGGTCTTACCTGCGTGGGATGTGCTGTCCACCCCATGTGATTGTAATTATGTAATTTCCAGGTGTAGTGGGGTAATACTCAAAGCTGTACACTCCATCACAAAGATCCTTTTTCTTACAAGGCTCCTCAAGACCCTCTGTGTAACAAACACAATTTGTTACACAGTTGAGCTAGCGGTTTATTAAAAGGGTACCGTAGCACAACATACAATAAAACAAGGCAAAGTAAAGGAGGTCATAACACTGCTGTGTCGTTCACTTACTCGGTCCTTTGATGGTGACTTTCAGGTCTCCAGTTCCAGCCCCTTTGGTGTAAACCTTGAACTCTGCAGTCTCCTTGATTCTCAAACCTTTAGGCTGGAGACCACGGCCCTTTGCTCTGCACAGGCTTGGATTACAGGCTGGCGAGAACCAATAATAAGTTATTACAAACTAACAAACGCAAATTATACAATTACAAAAAAAATACAGTACAGATCTAAGAGCAAAGGCATTTGGAAGGTTGAAGGAAGATTATTATGTATGGTACTCTAAACACTATTGATAAAACTTAAGTTGTGTTCAAACCATGGATAATGCCTGCTCTTAAGAAGTCAGACAGGAAACACGAAACATGTTGAGAAAGAGATACAAGTATTGCTAAGTCCGAACATCCTTACAAGAGGAAGTGCATGTGCAATAATGATTGTACATTGCTGTACAGTACGGGTGGAAAGGGTCTGACGATAAACTGAGCATGAGCATTAACAATAGCGTTTTAACGTCACAGTCGCCACTTTAGGGAATGTTATCCATGGCAAAGGAAACAAAGCTAAATTCCACAGTCTATCTCTTGAGAAAGCAACGTCTATTAGCACTTATATGGGCAGTCAAATATGTCCATGTCTGTATAACCACTGAGCCAAAATTATGTCATTCAGTTGGATGGGCAATAAACCCTTATTAGGGGCAGAGAAACATCAAAACAAAAGGACATTGACAGTAAAGCAGCTGGTCGGGTACCCAACACAAATCCAAGGAAACAGGAAATGACATCAAAAGCCAAAAGGAGGCAGCTCCAAAGAGGGAAGGAGAGATACCAGTGGATGTAGACGACAGCCATCCTTCAAAACAGAGACAACTGCCAGTAAAGAAAACAGCTGAGGAAAAGCAAGCAAGAAAAGCATTGCAGAAAAAAGAACAAGTAGCAAGGACATATAAAACGCTTATCTGATGTCATACAGTGTATCCATAAAAAATTACTGGAAATGGCTTTTCCTTGTCTCATTAAAACTGTGTATAACCTCCTTACCTACTTCCTTTTCCTGCCTATCACATTTAAAGTCCTCTTACCCTCTCCTACTTGAACTGTGTAAGGGCTCTTTGAGATCTGTCCACCAGCAAAGGTTATGTAGATGATGTGCTGGCCCTCCTGGGTGGGCTTGTAGGTGCATCGGTAGCTGCTGTTGCCCTTATCCTCAACAGTGCATTCAACTCCGTCTTTCTTTCCACTGGGGTCAACAATGACAACCTCAACTTCTCCTACTCCTGCACCTAAGAGAGAAGGTGAGAATTGTTTGGGTAAGACTTTCCTACTTGTATGCTCAAGACCCCCTCAGTTTGATTTGTGTTTAACGTTAGGAGATCTCAAGCAAAAAAAATGAAATACTTCATATTACTATTTAAGGCAAGTACCAGCTGTGTAGACATCGAAGTATGTGGTCTTGTTGGCAATATTGCCTGCAGGCTCAAGGCCTGGACCCTGGGCAGTGACCTTGCTGGAGTCTCCCTGAGCCATTCCCACATCAACTTCGAATGGGCTTTTGGAAATGTGTTGCCCTGCAAACAACACCGTTACCTAGGAGACCAGAAACGGGCAAGATGTCAGTCCCTTCAGTGGCCATCAAAAAGGAGAAAACTTAATCTTTTTCCTTTTAAGAAAGGTTGAGGTACCTTGTGTTGTCCAGTGACTTTTGGTACATAGAATACTGAGTAGGTACGGTTCTTGTCATTATTGGCCGTGACTTTTGCCTCTTCGCGGTGGCCAGCGGGGTCCTCCACGTAAACCAGCACCTCACCCTGCCCAGCACTGATGGTCTCAACAGTGAACACGGCTTTCTTCATCACAACATTACCTGTGGGCTCAATACCTGCATGCCACAAAACCAATACCCATAAGAGTTTACTTTCAACAACCCGTCTTAATTTTAATTTAAATGACAGAAGTGACCAAAAAGCAATGTCCAGGGGTATATTTGCTGAGCTGCGCTTCTGTTAATAATAAAATATACAAATGCAGCATGCATACATTTTTTTTATACGTCTTTGACTAAATATTGGGGAAAAACTGTCAGACATCCCTGTTGGCTACTACATTAGATTTTTAGTTGAACTATCCCTTAAACGCTTAAAGCAACTGTTGGCAGGTTACCTGGTCCATAGGCCCGGGCCTTTTTGGGGTTCAGTTTGGGCCTCAAGGGGGCACCGGGCTTTAGTTTGGCTTTGGGGAATTGAGACAGGTAAGTCATAACCGAATGCTCATCCACATTGGGATCAACGATTTCTTCTGGAGTGATGACCTGGTGAAGAAACAATGCATGCAATTTTACAAAGGCTGTGACCTTCAACATTAAGGAAGATATTGACATCCCATCATAGACTGTCCATTTCATAGTTCCACATGTTTAGTTTGATCAATAGATTTAAAGGGATGGTTCACCCAAAAATGTAAATTGTCATCCTTTACTCACCCTTGGGTTATTCCAAAGCTGTTTGTTCTGCTAAACACAAAGGAAGATATTTGAAAAAAATGTCAGTAACAAACGGATCTCATCCACTCCCATAGTATTTGTTTTCCGTACTGTTGGGAGTCCATAGGGGTTGAGATCTGTTTGGTTACTGACATTCTTCCAATTATCTGTCTGTGTTCAGCAGAAAAAATATATTTATACAGGTTTGGAACATTTTGAGGGTGATTAAATGAAGATAGAATTATTTTTTGTGAACTATCCCTTTAACTTAACCAAACCATGTAACCGTTAAAATTTTGAAAAAGTACATTTTCATTGCAGAACATACAGTCTGCACGCTTGAAGCTGCCTGGCAACGAGATGTTGAGTGGCAAACACATACGAGGAAAGCTCTCTGTATCAAAATGACTCGAACCCTGAGGACGGAAACACACCTAACCACACGCGCTACTGATGGCACGCAACATACCATGTCTGGCACACAATTAGCACACACCGTGACAAAGAAACCTTGTGGGTAGTTTCGGGTACATCGGTGGTGAAAACGATAAAGCCATTTGACTCCTAGTTCCTTATATGGCATGTCTTTCAAAAACACAGGAAAATTTATTGTGTATGCCTTTTCAGTAACAGGTGATGAGAGATCACAAAATCGAAACTATGCATGTCTGACCAAGCTGATGTAGCCCAACAGAGCTGATTGAGCCATTTTACTTGATCATTGTAGGTTTCATAAATTTTTAATTTCTGTGGTATGATTTCCTAGTTTGTCCTCAAATTGGGGTCATGTTTAAACCACAAAAATCTATAGTTATTATTGCATTGAATGAGAAACATGGTTATGTACCAGGTATGGGACCAAGAACATTCCATTCTGTGTTGTGCTTCGTGACTTAGCTCAAAACCGTTACTCATAACACAATGAGAAAAACAAAAGATTAAAATTTGTAAACCATAAAAGTACCTGAGGAACACCAAGCCAGTCATCAGCCTGCTGCATGGCCTCTCTGGCATTATCCACAGGCTTTGTCTGGTCCCATGAATCCCAGTCAGGACACAGACCTGCAAGCCAAAACCCAAACGTTAGACCCAGATTCACCATAGAGGGAGTAAATTTCCCTTAAGCATTTAAGTTGCTCAAGTGTTAAATCCTGAGATCCATTGCTCACCTGGAGCACAACTGTCCACCAGTGCACCAAGGGCTTTCCCTGACTGCCAGTCCCGGCTGAAGTTGGTAATGGGCAGCTCGGGCAGCTTGTTCTGTATCCATCCGAGAAGCCTCTGCTTTGGCGTCTTCTGCTTGCTTGCTTCCGTCTCCTCTTCCTCGTCCCACATGGGCATGGAGATGGAATAGTGCAGGATAAGCGTCCATACCATACCTAGGATCAGCTTCAGGTTTCCATCCACTATGGCCTTACTGTCTGTAGCAGAGAGAAGGCAGGACGGGCTTAAACATAGAACGCTCAAAGAAGCTTTGTGGCTATGGGCAGGGAAATGGAGAACATGAAAATCTAATTTTGTTTCATCCACTCAATCAGCGGAGTTGTTTGCAGTACAAACAGCAAAATACAATATGAAATATGATCTTTACAAACTTAAAGCGTACAAACTTTCCAAACCATATCAGTATCGAGCTTTAAATCAGATTTAAATTGAAGCTGGAAAATGCATTTGCTCTAATGGTCAGATCGATTTCACTTTTTAATCATTCAGGGAAACTGTGAGACTACAACATTATACATAGAACTGTGTCTAAATGTATTCATGCATGCACAACTATGAACTGAGTGACATAGCACATGCATGAATATACTGTATAAATGACAGCTTACAATTCCTTAGAACGCGTTGAGATGTCATGAATGGACAAATCTGTTACAGCATTTAAACACTGTATATTTGTATAATCTGAATGGATCAGATGTGGACAATCAACCCTACAGTTCAAAACTGAACAACACCACAGGTCACAAACAAAGCTTCATGATTTAGTGGAAAAGAAATCTTAAAAACGAGCCCTAATGTGTGCTTTATCATTTGCTCATTTCACAAGATGGTGGATCATGTTGCAATACTGAAAGTGGTCAGCAAAATCTGGAAAGCTTGCAGCAGCAATAAATATCTGAAATGCACAATCCTATAGCTGGCACAACATCAACTTCGGAGTTAAGATATTAATAAGCATCAGTGTATTGAACAGTCTGTTATTTCTGAACAATCGCCTTGTTTGCGGGAAGTCTGACAGCAATGCCTATAAAAGACTATCAAATAGAGTAAAATATATAACCAGTCTCCTCTTACAATCACTCCACCCTGTATCGAGATCAAGATCTAAACACATTCTTTCACACTCGAATACAACTTTTTCACACTTCCCGCACCCCTCATGATATTTCTTGAGCAATCGCCCATTCAGCATGTGGTAATATGCTTGCACGTGTGATGCCACAAAAGACAAATTAGAAACAATTCATTCACAGAATAATATCTGTATGCACCATACAAGAGGTCACCTTTACAATACACAGTGTGTACTTGGCCTATAGTATAAAGGCCTAAAGCTAACTGGAATAAAGAGAATGAAGATGTTGATTAAAAATCATGATGATCAAGATTACGTTCATTGATAGCACTCTTGTGCCCCTGGGGCAGGGTGGGGCAGCGCAACTTCCTGTTTTAACCGAAACGTTCGAGTATGCAGTTAACTTCACAGGGGACAAGCTGTCAATGGCCTAATTGCAGGGAGTCTGAAGAACTTTTAAAAAAGTCTTGTTCGACTTATCTTGCATGCAGGGCTTGAAATTAACTCAATATTTTTTAATTGAAGCACCATGCGTTACCATATTCATGAGCTTAAGCTCTTAGCAGTAAACAGTATGGCATAATTTTCAGCTCATCAGTTCAACGGTCCAGCGGATCGATCAGAACTTCGAAGTGTAATGGAGGCCTTCTAGTGTGTGAAAGTTGTGAACTCTTTGTGAGCATGATTGTAGGATTGTGTCAGGTCAGGTGCACATCAGAGGTATCACAAGTCCACTCCTGATACAAGTTTAATTAAAAAAACATTTATTTAACAATGGATAGCCTCTATTTCACGTTGGTTAATCTGTTATAGGTTTCTTGTTTTTAATCATTCTACACATATTAAACATTATATAGTGGTTTCTTATATCTGTAATTTGTCAACAAGGACAACGACCATTAGTGATCAGTTAATGTCAAAAGAATAAACTACAGCAAAGTGTTTATACTGTTGGAGATTGTGAAATAGAATGTTTTTGCGACGCTATTGTGAGCGTGTCATTTTAATGCAACTGAAAACCATGAAATGGCCACGTGCAATTTTAAGTTAGGCTTACATAGATCGACTGAAATCTATTTTTTGACTTCACTAATCAAATATGTTGTTGTGCTGGGGTAAAAAAAATGTGACACAGATCCTCCTTTGAAAGTATTGTCATTGTTTATATTTTGCACAATAGCTGTAACAGCCAGCTGTATACAGTCTCAGTATAGCTGTATGAGCAAGATATTTCCCTTCAGATAAAAAAAACCCCTCAAACGTATGCACTGTAGATTATAAGATCTCGCATACCGTAACGCATTTGATCATATTCCTGACCTACTCTAGTTATCCAGCAGCTCTTGTTTTGCCATGTAGAATAGAATATTAGCATTTTCTTCCAGCTCTGGCCTCAGTGCGATTTACAAACCCCCAAAGTCTAGTGGAATTCAGCTTGGCTTCTGGTTAAGTTGCTTTTAAATATTCCATTTATCTTACTCTCAGACCAAAACACTAGACGTGTTCTTGGGGAACAAAACAATAATATGGAAGGTTTATAAACCCGTTTAGAAAGCTATTCTGGTGAACGGTGGAAGAAAAAGGGAAGAGGTGTTTTAGCGTTGCCAAACTCCTCAAGTCAGCTCAAGGAGGATTCAAGTGGAAAATCCTTTAGATTCAACAAAACCCTTCATGAAAGATACTGCTGCGTCCCATTAGAACAAGAGGACAGAGGGAGAAGCGTACAAGTGAAAATTTAGTACCAAATCATAGAACTCTGTAGCTCAAGATGAGTGGCTATAACAGTCTAACTCAATTTTATGGCAGCGAAGAGAAAACAAGAGAATAACAGGTCTTGTTATTTGAGCATGTTAGAGCTTGTTTATAGAATAAGAGGCAGACGTTAACCAATGGGAGGCAGGGCAGGGCTCATGCAGACAAACTCAGACAGCACCAACATTTTTATTTTCTATGTATAAATGCATTTTTTCTTGGCCTTTAGGGGTTTATCTCCTTTCAACATCGCACAAATTGGTAGTGTTATGGTGGATCATTTCATCGGTTTAAAGTCACAGGGTGGACTTTGATTTGGTCAATGTGTGTTCAAAAAATATATAACATACAGCAATAATACATTACAGTCATGGTGAATGCAGGAGGGGGACTTCACAGACCTGGTGACTCACTTCACAATGGCAAACATATGAAACATGACAGGAATGTTGTGTTGCAGAAGCATTCCAACCACACGCTGAAAGAAACATACACAAGACACTCATGCCTTTTATGGACATTAATACTCCAAGCTCTTCATCAAATTCCCAAAACATGAATCTTAAAAAACAAGACTAGCAATAAATGAAAGAACGGTGAGATCAAAAAAGTACTGTTTGACTTTCTCCTAGGCAACTATTTTTTGTTTGACAAAAGCACAAGTAGCACAAAAATACAGAAGATTAACCAAGATGGGGAGGGACAGAGATTATCACAGTGAGTCGTTCACTTCCTGTTTGAGATGTGTCACCCACAGTGGAACAGAGCGGAGAAATTGCCAAGACACATTCCCATGACTCACCTCTGTCTGGACATGCCAAATAACCTCTGCTGCTCTGACATCAGCTCTCACCCTTGACCTTGCACCCAACCTCTGACAACATAACAGACTGCAGATGTTTCAAGGCACACCAAAAGTGAAGTGTTTTTTCAAGGATGGATTTCACGAAGTGTGACATTTTCAGTTAAATATTAAACTTTAATTCATGGTGGTTTCATGCATGCTGCATGTACATAGGAGAATTTAGAGGAAATTGCACACATTCCAAAAATCTCTTATCATAGAGCATGGCCCTGTGATTTGAGATGCCTCTTTACAAATGCATCCTGAGACAAACTCCACAAAGCTGACCCCCTTAAAGATGAGTAACAGGGATTATAATTTTTCTCAACATTACCTTCAACTCATGTCTTCCATACAATGACAGTGAATGGTGATCAGGAACTGTCAAGCATAAGTCTTTATGTCCACATATTAACATGCCTAAGTTAAGCAAATAATGATGTCACTGCCTATTATGTAAACATCATCTAAGAACAAGTAATATTAAAAAGAGTCATTTTTGAAACTTCAGCCTGTTGTTATGATTCAATGTCACTGTATGAAAAAACTAGCATATCTGTAAATAACTACAGAAGGAAGCAACATTTGACAACCTTCATTATTTTCTGACAGTCTCTTTAAATCTTGATAAACATGCACACTGATGTCATTGTGGGAGATCAAATGTGGTCAGTCTTTCTTCATCGACAAGCTACAGTTTGAGAAAACTACAAAAGCATGAAACGACTATTGCGTTACAGGTTTTAATCAAAACCATGTGCCAGAGCAAGGCGGAAACCCGCACAAAAAGTCCATCCTAGCACAGGGAACATTCAATATGTGATTTTAGGTGCGTGAACACAGCAAGCAAACTTCCTATTTTACTTTCTATGACTTCCAAATGTCCCTCCCTTCCTCCAGTCTCATTCGTGCTCTCGCTCTCCCTGGAAATGTTCCTCTTGGTTTTTTAGCCTTAAAAGGGCAGAAGCAAACTAGATCCTGGCAGGCCACCCATTCCCCTACACAGGGGTTTCTGATTACAGAAGAGAGAGGGAGGGAGCAGGAGGAGGACGGAATAAATGAGTGAGTGAGATTGAAGGGAGAAAGAGTAAATGACTAGAAGAGTAAAAACTGCTGCGATAGTACTTTTGTAAAACCCCATATTGACAGAGATGGAGTGTCATTTGGCCTGGTTGTTCTGTGGTTGAACAGAACCCAGTTGCATTAGCTTTCTTAAAAAAGAAAGCAAGCCCACACACATCATGAAAGTATTCATCCATATAAAAGATGATTTTAATTTAATCCAAGACCACTGAGAAGCTAAGTGTTTGGGTCTCTAATGAGATGATCATTCCTTTAATATATTTATATTATGTAGCCATACAGTATTGTGTTTCTCAATGGAGGAGGTCTGTCTGTATTTAAATTAGATTGCAGAAAAGTTGCAATGTTCAGTGATCTTTTCATCCATCAGAATATCTTACAAGCATGACTGTGCATAAAATTCTCTGTTTAACCAAGTGGAGAGATAAAAGCCCAACTACACTGATAAGATTTGCACAGGATTTTTATGGAAAAAACATAAGACTTAATCTCTTCCATCGCAAGGCTTTGATGGGTAGTGCCATGTAATTACATCTATTAGGAACCCCCAACCCCACCCTTTCTAAATCGTACTTGCCCTTTTACTTCCTTCTTATTTGCTGTCCAAACCCTCTTACCACCCTTTCTTCCAAGCTCTCAAAAGGAAGTCACATTCTTTGTCCAAAAAGATACAAAAAAAACTGACCATTGCTCCGCATTAGCCCTGCAACCATTCTGTCCACCTAACCAACAAATTCTCCATTTGTCCTTGTGGAGGTTTAAGGTTCTTTCACAAGGCCTTTTGAAAAACATTGAGCACATGGCAGATGTCTTCATGTGGTTTCAAGCAGCTGCAGTCTAGCAGGATCACAATGACCTTAAATATCCTTTAAAAGATTTACAGCAAAATGAAACTTCTACTTCTGAGTCACAATGGAGTAATTCAAGTGCAAAATCACCTTGTTCTTTTGTTTGCTCAGATATTTGGAGGTTCAAGTGCGACAAATTCAAAAGGCAAAGAGCATACAAATAAGATGGCAAAACCACCCTGAGGTTGGATTGCGAGACGTGCCATGGGGTGCTTTCCAGTGGGGAAGGGTGTGAATGTCAACGTACCAAATACGCACATCTGCACTTGAATGCATAGAGTTCTGTTACAAGGGAATGTATTGAATGCATTTTTTAAGCAAAATTCAAGTCGATGTCCTACTTAGGATCACAACTACCTCAGAACTGTTGCCTTGAGACAAGCCTGGAAGTGGTCAGGAAATCCTGGCAGAAAAACAAAAACCTCAGGAAGCCCCAATGGACTGATAAGCATACAAGCCAACCATACATGCCATACATGCCAAGCCATGGACCCGTGCTGAAAAGCATCAGAATTACTGTCAGACTTTACAATCATCATACCCAAAATAATAATAGTTTTTGTTAATCATTGTGGCTCTTAAGGCAAAACAGTTTAAGAGTGCTTAATATTGTAAATCGTTGTAAACAATTAAGATTAAATGTAGAACAATAATTCACCCAAAAATTCATACTTTTGTCATTTCAGACTAGGGTTGTCAAACGATTAATTGTTTGAAATCCCGATTTTAAACCTGAATAACTTTCTTCAGCAGAAAACAAAATATGAATGTTCTTCAAAATATATTTTGTGTTCAGAGGTTTAAAATGACAAAAGGTTCAAATATAGATTTTTGGGTAACCTAACACTTTAACATGTTATCAATAATCATGTCTTTTAATATCACAGGGAGTCAATACCGAAATATTGTGACACCCCTTGTATCACTATAACTCTAGATGTACAAAAACAGAATTTAAGCCCACAGCCCTATGGACTCTATGAATCAAAGTTGTAACATGCAGCTCACTTTGACAAGTTTATGCTAGCAAGTCTTCGTTCTGTCTGAATCGTTGCATTGCAAAGCATCTCAGATTAACGTATGGTATTTAGCATTTTATCTGTAGAGCAGCATCAAATTCATAAGTGTCGAAAAACATGACTAAGGGGCTGTACTTTTAAAGTGCAAATTCTGCCCTGACCTGTTACAGGTTTTAACATCATCCGATGAAGAAACAGATTAGCTTCTTGTGGCTCCACACTCCAAGGCCCTTCTTATGAGCCCCACCCAGATAAAGAAAAAGATGAGGGGCTGTCACACAGTTTTACCTTCGACGGCACCAGGCAGCCGTATATCAGTAAAGACACGTAAAAAATGGGGCCTGTCATGACAGGAGAAATACAGACTACCCCTTTATGCTTGAAACAGACATACCAGGGTACACAGGTGCATATTTCAGTAGTTGGTTTTTGGTTAATACACGTTTTATATGTTCTTAGTGGAAAGAACAAGCATAGATACAAACAGTTCTGACAAGCAAAGACCTTTCTACCAATAAACAAATTACATTGCTACCGGATGTCATATGCATGGAGACAAGAATTCCTCATAGATTGGTGTAAGATACCAGACATCAGTCGGTGCGAGTAATCCTAACACAACAGCACAAGTTCTGCATCTCCATTAAAGTATTTATATATACAGTGAGTGTTAGCAATTGCTAAATAATTATTCATGGTTGGCAACATCTAAAATGTTTATTCATACCCTCTGGGCCCCATTAGGATACTCCACCTTTAAACTAAAATAGTTCACCCAAAAATTCAGTCAATTGCTCACCCTATTGTCATTTCAAACCTGTATGACTTTCTTCTGCTGAACACAAAAGATGATATTTTGAAGAATGTTTGTAAATTAACAATGGCGGTACCAATTCACTTCTATTGTATGGACAAATACAATGCAAGTCAGTGAGTACCGTCGTAATTCGGTTACCAACTTTCTTCAAATCAAAATATCCAATTTTATCTTCTGCAGAAGAAAGCAAGCCATACATGCAATGACAAGGTGCACGATGACAATTTTCACAAATTTACTTTAAGAGCCAATGCTCAAAGTTATTGTTCAGGCATATCGGATTCTAGCTTTGGGCACCCAGAATATACAAAATGGATGACAATAATTTGAGGAACCAGTCATTGTCTGATAACTTAAAATGTCACTTAAAAAGAATGAAATTAAATACTATGTTGTCAAATAAAACTTTGAATATTAAATGAATGACTACTGTAGACACTGTCAAATACATTTCTAATATAGTTTTAACAGGATTCATTTATGCAGCTCAGCAAGAGTAAACTTGAAAAAAGGGCCAAACTTAGGGACACTAAACCTAACCTACAAGTTACCCCAAGCAGCCAAATTCAACTCCTCACTTAAATTGAATATCAGATGGCACCGAAGCAATGAAGCACTCGTCCAAAGACACTGCTAGGTCTCTAAAGTCAGCTAGAAATTGTTGGGCGTGTGGCCCAAGGAAGTCAATCCAGGAAGACTGTGCTGGTCTCTCCCCTTTTAAACGAATACCCCCAAAACAGGCATTTTAACTGTCAAAGACAAGTCAACTGTTGTGATCCTTTAGTTAAAGAGGAGGCATGAGGTAGGCGTGTCCTTATAGAGCGACATTAACGTGGTACAATTCAGTGCGACTCTTCTAATGAACACCCCACCGCTGAGAAAATGACAATAAACGCTGATAAAACATGTCAGGGGTAAAAAAAAGAATCCTAAACCCCGTTAAAACCTATTTTGGAGGAGGCGAACGTTATCCCAGTGAGAGACAAAAATCCCACACCCTCTGTGTCTGATACAAAAGTTTGTGATGGTGCTTTAACAGGAAAGTTTGGTTTCGGATCATTAAGCGCAATATAGCGTTAAAACTGTGCTTAAACTTTCCCAAAACTATCCGCCACGATGCCTGCAGCTTATGGGGCAGTACTTAACAAAGTGGCATGGAGGGAGTGTGCTTACTTTGTCAGATTATCAAACACAAAGGCAACTAATGTAAAATCAACACGGTCCTCGGCAAACGCTGACAAACGTCCATAAAACAGACGCTGAAATGGTTAAGTAACGATATGCAATCGTGGACAATGCAGTCCGTGTCCAGCAAGGCCTTCATTCACATACTTTCCCGTTACTTTATGGCCTGCCCAAAATTTCATGCCCTGTTTATTGGTCATGCTAATGTGGGATCACAATGAAGACAACAAACAGAGGAAAACAAACAAAATTCAGTTAAAACCCCACGTATTACATTTTGTGAATTATATTAGGGATCATGCTTAAATCAGTGACTTTCCCAAAAGACGAAAAGTTACACGTTTAAGAGTCTGGGGTCCACTAAGGTAATGAAATCCTAAAGTTCACTTACCTATGGACACCAGTTTGATATTCTCCCGGTCAAGGAACTCCAAAGCCACGGAGACGTTTTCCAGCTGCATTTGTCTGAACGTGGGGCGCTGGTTGTACTTGCGGAACATCTTCTTCTGACTGAGCACCTCCAGAAGCGCGATGAGCCGGAGCCCATCGCTCAGGTCCGTCTGCAGGTTCGCTATGCGCTTATTGACACATTTCAGATGCTCGTTGCACCAACGCGTGAATGTATTTTGCTGGATCTTCTTCCATGGCGCGTCCTCGGCGAGATCTTTCTCTGTAGCGGGCATTTCTGCGTCCTTGTCTTGGGCGAGTGAAGCGTTGGATAGGGGAGCGGCGGCGGCGCTCGACTGGCTGAGGCGTGGGTGTTGACTCATTTTTATCGACTCGGGTCTCCCGCACTAATTCGCTGTCTCGCTTTTTGGGTGGAGTCTGGAGAAATCGTACAATTTCGGTGCTCTTCTTTCCAATGTTCTGTTTCTAAAAAAGTACAGTAAAGAGGGGTAGATGTTTTAATAAATCAGACTGAAATACTTGGCTGTGCTGTTACGTCAGTATTTTTGTACGTGTAAATCACCACCTGACTGAAGTAACGTTACCTGAACAATTCCCACAAAAATGCTCTTAGGCACGAAATATCAAAAGTTTTAATAAGTTGCTGAATGTGTATCATAAAGTCGTTCGTTAATTTGTATCTGGAAATTGTATCTGTCTGATTGATAGCACTAAAGCTTTGTTGATATATTATGCCATATTTGAGAACATGTGTCATATGAAACAATATTTGGCTTTGGTGATTACAGAATCAAACACTGGTGTGGTGTTGTGTTTGAATGCATCCCCTCCCTAATGTTGTGCTCTGTCTTCATATACCAATGAATCTTCATTGTTCATAATCATTGTTCATAATCTATTATAATATCAGAATTATTTACTAAAATACCAAACATTTTCTTCTGTATAAAAGTAAACATATACATAGCACAGGCTAAATCTAATCAATTAACAACATGCTATGTCATAATTATGTTGATGTATTACCGTCGATTATCAAAAGTTTTACATGTTGAGAAAACTTTTTGTCTAAACCCTTGTTGTGCCGAAACAGTTGTTTAAATACCCAAGGCATACTTAATAATATCTTGGCAGCTTTGTCATCATTATTGTACCAGTTTAGGATTAGTCACAAAACAGAACAATTTATAGGGCAGGTTTCTAATCAGCATTTGACTAAATAAGGCAACTGAGCCAAAACAGTGAACGAGGACACAATCCAAAAAGAATGTTTCCCTTTGGATTTTTTTTCATTTGTCTCTCCAGGAGAATCTTTGGGAATGCCCGTCTTGTAATGAACCGCTCATGGCCCCTGGCTCTCCTCTCGAGCGCAACCCAAACCCCCCCACCCACCACCATCACCACCAAGCTTCTACATAACCACACATTCTAATATGTCAAAGTTCTAGCTCCTATTCTCCTTTACCTCATGTAAGAGAGAGAGAGAGAGGAGAGAGAGAGAGAGAGAGAGAGAGAGAGAGAGAGAGAGAGAGAGAGAGAGAGAGAGAGAGAGAGAGAGAGAGAGAGAGAGATGATAGATAGATAGATAGATAGATAGATAGATAGATAGATAGATAGATAGATAGATAGATAGATAGATAGATAGATAGATAGATAGATAGATAGATAGATAGATAGATAGATAGATAGATAGGGAGGGAGGGAGGGAGGGAGGGAGGGAGGGAGGGAGGGAGGGAGGGAGGGAGGGAGGGAGGGAGGGAGGGATGGATGGATGGATGGATGGATGGATGGATGGATGGATGGATGGATGGATGGATGGATGGATGGATGGATGGATGGATGGATGGATGGATGGATGGATGGATGGATGGATGGATGGATGGATGGATGGATGGATGGATGGATGGATGGATGGATGGATGGATAGATAGATTTGTTCATATTCCCTGTAATACATTCCCCTTTGTTTAAGGTTCTAGTTTATAAGTAAGTCATTTTCATCAGGCCCACGTGAAATTATAATTCCCACAATGCAGTCTAACTTTAAACAGGCCAGTCACTCAGAACACAAAAGATGAACAAACAAGTCGGGCATTTTAGATGAGGTCTAGCCCATATTGTAGTTTGGCGTCATCTGCAGGAAAAACGAATTATTACAGATTCCCATATAACGGACCCGTAAATAGATTTTTTTTTTATTTAGCTGTAAACTGTATTAAGTAATGTGAATGACAAAAGGCAATTACTCACAGTTGTTACAATATAACCTTTCTGCATGGAAGGGTATTGGTAGAGAAATTTTTATAATCAGCAGTGAGTCACACATTCAACCGATACATGTCTTCGGTTACAAATTTATCTGAAGAAAAAACATATCTGTTTCTGTTAGAGTTGTTTTCTACATGTGTACCGAGTTCGTCTGAGGACGCAGATAGTTGTCAAAACAGAAGTGAAGATGGCACGCGATGCAGAGGGTTTAGTAAACCCACACACTGACCGTAAACCGCAAATGCTGACATGCATCCTCTCTGCACCAGTCAGTGAAAGGCACAGATTACACTTCGACGGGTAGAATGGCATTGTGGGTATTTTTTGCTAAAGTTCTTATGTCAACAGGATGTGGCTTTGTTAATGCTGCTTTATACACCACATAAACTGTATTAGAGTTTTAACAACAAAAATCAAATAATAAAAACCAAATGTTTTCACAAAGCACTGGTGGTTTTAATCTCACTGACTCGCGCAGGTGAGGTCGCCATGTTCTGTGCACGCTTCTCCTCTAGCGTGGGGGGGGGCGCAACTCTCACATCAAAGGATGAGCGCGCGCAGCGGACCTTTTCCATATTTTCCCTTATTTGGTGAGGACGCCTTGATTAGATTACAGGAGTGATGCGCCAATAACTCTGTAAAGCATCGGATAAATACACCTTACAGAGCCTCCCGGAAGGAGACGAATAGTCTATATAAAATGTTATTATGATAAATATATTTGTTTGGAGTTATAAATACTGTACAAAGATATTCGCCCGTGCTAATTACTTTTTAATTCACTTTTTTGTTTCGTCTAAATCTGTCTTCAAGTTCAAAAATATGATTACCGTTTACAGCGTAAAAATGACTGTTTTACAAGCTTTGTGATGCACGCCCTCACATGTCGTTGCGCATACAATGTACTTACATGTACGCAATTGAATATATGGATATTCAGTCCTTCAACGCAATTTGTCTTTGCATAGTAAAAGCAAAGTAAAACACAACAAGGCGATACACCCTTTCCGCTACGTTGTTGCACTCAATGACTGCACATAAATCGTACATGAACTCTGCTCATTTAGAGAGCTCACAAAACAGAATACGAGTTCTCTGTTCGTAACAGCATGCGCTCTAACCCACAATAGCTCAACGGCTCCAAATACAAGTAGAAAAACATGCCCCGCAGCATTGTAATTATTAATCGAAAAAATGTTCAACTTACTGTTAGTGCTGAATGTCTTGAAATAATGATTCTGTATCCCTTTAGAGTTTGCGTGTTGCACGAGCAGCAGAGAGAGAACTTTACTGTATCACTGTGCAGAAATCTCACTGTACCACCCTCCCGGACCGGACAGGACGAGTCTTCCTGCAGGGAATGCTTGTTCGCTGAACTCCAGAAGACACACTGGTGACACCCCTTGGTCTTCTGTGTCTGTCCTCTCTGCCTTTAATGCGAGAACCTTAATTGGTAAAGTATCAAAGAGGGGGGTAACTCCTCTGTTCGAGCGAGTGCGTCTCAGGCTGACGTTATACCGGCGACCGCGCCTTCAGATTTTAAAGGTATGATGTCACCCTGTCCAGTGCCTGTATCTGCTCTATCTGACTGTGCGGGATGCCTGAACGCTGTTTTTTCCCTTAACAAAGAACTTCAGTTAGGCTCGCTGTTTCACACCAACAGTTATGTTGCAATGGAGACCGCATTCCTTTTAGTTGGCATATTCTACCTTTGAAAAGATGAAACTTACTGAAAATATGCGCAGAAAGTCAAACAAATATTTTCAGGCAGACTGTACTTCCAATGCACTGTGTAAAATGTGAGATCGTTTGTCCTAAATGTTGTGTGTGCCAGAGAGAGAGAGAAATAATGAATTAACAGTTTTTCAGTTCTTTTGGGAGCAATAGCTTATTTGATAAAATGATGATTGGCAACTCAAGAGATCCAAACATATAGAGCTAAAGTTTGCCGTTTAAAACATTACTTAAACAGTTTCTGCTGGATTTGTTATTGTTCTGTATTGCCCGATATCTGTGTCTCTATAACCCTCTTGGTAACAATAAAACCTGCTGTAGACATCCAGTCTCCCTTGGGTAACAGTCTTTCACTGCAAACATTCCCAGTACTTCATTCCTTAGAGGGAGGCAGAAGAGATCAGCCGTAACAGCCCAATTTATCAGAGAACCTTGGGGCAGGATGACATCATGGTGGCCCCACCACACCTTTAACTAACTCCAGCACTCACAGCACTCGGAGACCAGGTATATTTGTGCCATATGGGTTTGATAGTGTTGCTGCTAGTTTTCTTATTTCTCTTTCTTTTACACAAGTGTATACAAAAATACAAAAATAATTTGTTAAATATTTATATTTGTAAAAAATATATATAAAACTACAGTTTTATTAATGCTGTCTATCATTGGTTGTGAACGTCATCATGTGGTTTGGGCATTTAAGCGAAGCTTTTTATCTAATCTCTCTAATGCAGTTATTCAAACACTCCATTGTGCTGCTGTGACACAATTCATGATGGGTAGACTCAATGTTTGATGACCATGAAGTGTTTATGTAAGTTTCCCTTTTATGTCATATTCTTACAGATGAACAGTGTAGGTAGAAATGTTAAGGTATGTGTTGTATTATAAATCTCAAAATTTGTTTCTTTTTTTCTTTGTTTATATTCTCTATAATGTGATTAAGTCCACCCAGCTCAAGACAAGACAGGCAGGGATCTTTTGGCTGCAATCCGGCTGTAGACATCCAGCTTGTGAGTGGTAAGATATACAAAGTGCAGTATTTTTGTTTTAGCTATATACAAAGACACAGTAACAACAAAGCCAGAAATCAACAGTTGTCATGAAAAGTGAGCAATCTAGGTCTGAGTCTTGCATAGGGTTCCTTGTAGCCCAACAAAACAAGCAAGGTAGGTTTAACGTGTTTGACATTGTTTGGTTACTGCAAGAAAGGGCAAACTGGAATATTTTTTTTTAAGGAATTAAAGGGAAGGCCCGGTACACACATTTTTCTTAAATTATGATATATGCATCTTGTTTTAATATAATTTGTAAAACAAACAAATATTTATGCGCTTTTATAAATACAAAACATATGTTTATTTCATGAAACATATATGCTTATAAAATGTAATGCTCTGTTTTATGGACTGTAAACACAAAAATAGTACAGTAACAGGCAAAGACATCTAGCAGGAGGAATGAACAATAAGCAATAAATGCCTAAAGAGATGAAATTAATAGGGTGCAATAGTGTACATGTTTCATTATTTCCTTTTTTGTATGTTTTATTAGTTAAGAAAGAGAGGGTCATTTATTTTCAAAGATAAGTTTACACAGAAAATAATGTGACAGGAAAATGTTATAATCAGAGGGTTTGTTTTACATTATGTAACAGGATTAAATGAAATGTTTTAGTTCATTGAAAAGCTCCCTAATTATTGAACATGAAGCAACATAATCGCAGCACAATAATGTACATCAAAGCCAGGACTAGACAAGCAGTAAGAGCAAGTATTTAGTCCTTAAAGTGGAGGTAACGTGCTATTTCATGCATTCTGACGTGCTGGCTTCGCTTAACATGGTCAACTTGTCAAAAAATGAGTTGAACATATGAAGTAGTATTTCTGTGCTCCATTCACTCCGCCAGGGTTTGTACAGTTTTCTGAAAGTTTTTTATAACATGGATTCCCATTTCGTAACAAGTGTTCTTAGTCCCTTATAGGACAATTCTCCCCGAAACGCACGCCCACGTGTCATTCAGCGAGCGAAAGACCACGGCCACACGCAAGCGAGCATGAGAGAAAGAGGACGCGGCCACGCGTCAACCACCCAGCGTGAGAAAGAACACGCCCATCAATGCCGCTTCACTTGGCTGACGGAAGTTTAGCTGTGTTTGTTTGCTCACTGCATTTCGGTTATATAAACGGTGGATATGACACTGGATTAGGAGATGGTTGAAACTGATAGATGGCTTTGTCCCAGCGCTAAAAGATGCCGGACATGAACCTCAAGCGGTAAGTCTAACTAAGTTATATGTTTCGGTTTTGTTGGTAATCGGCGTGTATGTGCATAATGCAAACAACATGAACGTATAGTGAATCAACAGTTATGCATGGATAATGCGATAGTTCATGTGCTCGTGCTGTAGTTCTGCCCTCCCTGCATGCCTCCAGGAGTACAGCTGTATCTATCTTTTATAAATTTGATCAAACTAAATAGTCTTCGAAGATACAAATTATGCTACTTGATAGGTCTATAGACTACTGTATAGGTCCTCAAGATTAATGTGAGATTGACAGAAACTGCATGTGTTACCTCATCTTTAACACAAAGAGGCCAAAAAAAGAGACAGAATGGCAGACCTGTTGTTACCCATCTGCTTTTGGGTGTAATTCTTTTGAACAGGTGTGGTGAAAGATATGGCATGTTTTCCACAGGAACGTGTATATCTGTGAAAGGATACAGTCTGTTGGGCACAGAGGATCCTGTTGTTAAATTGTGATACATGGAAAAAAGATTTCATTACAGGGAAGTTTTTCATATTCTAGAAGAACATTTTTTTTAAATCAAAACAATAAAAGTGTCCAAACCAAAAAAAAAACTGTTTGTGTTTACAATGTGTGTTGAGCCTAATCTCAGCTCAGCTATGTATTTTGCCAAATATGAAATTCCCATCCTCAAGGGCATCCTTGTAAACATCAGCCTTGCACTGTGGGGAATATTTGAATACTGGTTCACATGTAAAGTGTCTTTTCATGCATTTCATGTCATTTTTCCATATTGTAAATTTAATTCTTTCTAATCTTGACAAATAAAACTTTTTGTGAAATTCAAATTACTCTTGAATTGATAATTGAATGGTAATGACAGCGATTGGTGGACAGTCGATAAATCCCCAGGTTATATTGGATTATTAAATTAGCGATCCCTGATGTAGGGAAACACACACACAACATCAAACATGACTGAAGACATTGAAAGAGTTGGTACCATCTGTTACAGTTCGAGAGGATATTACAGCAGAGTGAGTCAGAGTCTAAAGCTCTATAGTGTGTAATGTGTGTCATCAACTCCAGCTTGGCTTCTTTTTGTTCTTCACTGTATGTCACAGATAGCAGAGCAGCTCTATGGTTTACTGAGTGGCACATAGAGAGTCATTCAGATCCACAAGACATTTACATTTACATTTTACATTTATTCATTTGGCAGACGCTTTTATCCAAAGCGACTTAGTTTTATGCAGTGGCACATTACTGCAGAGCAATCAGGGGTAAGGTGCCTTGCTCAAGGGCACTTCAGTCATGACCTGCTGGCACTGAAATTCGAACCGGCAACCTTCTGATCACAAGCCCAACTCTCTAACCATTAGGCCACAGCTGACCTACTATGGACATACTATGGTCCAAGTGCACACACAAATACCAGAGCACTACAGTGAAAAGGCAAGAAAAAAACATATTAAATTAAGCTGGTCCTATTCCTGGACCTGGCAACCCATTAGGCAACCCATTAGGAAGAAGTGTTTTCAGTGGTCATGAAGCAGTATACTGAAACACAGTTTACATCAGTTAGATCTAGCTTTTGTGATTGCATTTTGAAATGGAGTGTCTTTGGTTTAATGTGCATCACTTACTATCACTGGTTTTGGACTGGACTACTGCAATGTGCTACTGGCTGGACATCCAGGTTGCACAACCAAACCTCTACAGATGATCCAGATTGCAGCGTCAAGAGTGGTCTTCAATGAACCGCAGAGAGCACACATCACTCTTCTCTTCATGAAGTTATATTGGCTCCCTGTAGTGGCTCGCATCAAATTCAATCCCTATGCTCTGCAAACGAATGATGTCTTGTGGTGCCATCCCAAAAAGGTTAAAAATCACTCTCGCGTACCTTCTCTGGATCAGTTCTACGTATGTGGAATGATCTACCCGCTGGTACAAGATCAGCAGATTCTGTAGCCATTTTTAAGAATCATCTGAAAACACATCTCTTCCGTCAACACCTGACCAATCAGTTTTGACTTCTATCTCTTTTCTACTCTTTAAAAAAAAAGAAAACTTAGCTCTGTATACTGTGTTAGGCTATAATGAGACTTGGTTTTTGTCCTTTTACGGTTTCGATTGCTTCCATTGTTTACCTCATCTGTAAGTCGCTTCGGATAAAAGCATCTGCTAAATGACTTGATGTATGTAAATGTAAATGTAGAAACATTCTCAGGTATGAGGATGCGTTCCCTCTACTATATTGGGCAAATTAAACAGGGCCTGGGCAAAGACAACTATAACGGTTGGTTGTGCCTTGTAGGTCATTGGTTTAAATCCAGCCCTGCATGCTCATTTTCCAGCTGACCTTCCTGTGCAACTCCAAATCTCATCCTGACATAAGGCTGTCTTGTCTTGAACTGAAAGAGAAAGGAAAATTGCAGAAACCTTTTCTCAAATCGAGTATGGATGATGAAGCATAAGTAGCTGCATAAATGGACTCTTAATGGAATTTTTCAAATGCAGTGTAAACCGCATTTAATGCCACAGTTAGAAACAGTAAACATTTGGTTAACTTCCCCTACATGACATGAATAATATGATTTTCTTCTGTTTAGGAATAATTATCCATCCTGCTTTCTCCTTGTTACTTCTCATTCAATGGGTGGGTTCGGCTATACTGAATACAAGTGTCATTGTCTTTTGTTATAAATGGTACTGTAAATGTCTCTTGATATGTTTTGAGTATTACTAGTTTTCAGGTTTATAGTTCACCTAAAAATGAAATGTTTAATTATTTATTCACCCTAATTTTTTTTTTTGAAGAAGGTTGGTAACCAGGCCACATCAGACCCCATTGACTTGCATTAAAAAAGAAAAAAAACACTGAAACATGTCTTAAAATATATTCTTTTGTGTTCCACAGAAGAAATCACATCTTTTTTTTTTGTCAGAAAAATGCATGATATTATAGTAAAACAGTAGCTGAGATCAGGATTAAGTAGGCTATTTGTTATCATGACCAGCAAGTTTCTCTTCTTTCAACCAGCATTATAACCATTTTTGCTTGTTTTATATGGCTGTGTTTGTCCACCAGCACAACACTGGCATAAACAAGCTCGTACTAGCATTTTATCATGCTGGTCCAAGCTGGTATTCTTTTAGCAGCCCTCTCTCTCTATCTCTCTCTCTCACTATAACCACTGCCTGATGGTGAGTCTGGGAATGGACCAGATGTGGTAATCACATTGTCTTCCCCTAAGGTTCCTGAAAAAACAACTTTGACTTTCGTCAATTTACTCCCTCCTGGGCCTGTTTTTGGCCGGAAGGATTCATTCGCCTGCATCCCTGTACAAAAAACGATCTAAAAAGTGAGTAAAAACGGATGGACACAATATAAACTGTATTTAATTCAGCTTAATTGATAATATGTAACATTTGCCCAGTAGTCATGTTGAAGGAGAAATGAATGAGCATACTGCATGCTTTGCATACTTCTGAAATATGATGTGGACACACTCAATAGGCCTCATGCATGAAAGACAAGCAGGAGAATTTTCAGTTTTATACACATAGACACAGGAGTCTGTTTTGCTTGTGCTTCATGCGTGAGGTCTATACAGTGTACAACCATTTATGTGGATTTTGTGGTCCTGTTCGCTCAGGCATCACTTTAAAGGAATGGAGATTGCCTTCTAAGCCACTTTGAGAATTTAGGGATCTGCCGATTGAGCTTCTTCTGGGATTTATTTTCTAACTGCAGTTTATCCACCACTTCACAGTTCTCAAGTCTCAGAACTAGCTGATCTAAACGATCCCCATGAGTCTGACACGATTTCATCATAACAGTTGCAGGAACTCAACCGAAACACAAGAATCCCATTGAACTGGTTATATTTATCCACCAGGTTTGTGAGATAAATGAAACAAATGAATTCATTGTAAATAATTACCCCCAAGGGAAATATAGTTGATGCAGATGTGGGCGGGGGCCTAGTTTATTCACGCCCTACAATAGTGTAGACAGAAAATGTCTTAAAAGATTGATGCACTTTTTGTTCTCTCTGTTGATGGCAATGTTCATCATATGCATGTGATCGTTCATAGCCCGCTCACGGCCATGTGCTGTTTGTTTAGTTGCCAAGGGAGATGTTGAGACATGCTCACAGGGCTTGTATGCACATGGGTCAGTGTAATACAATCATCTACAGAGGACTGGTGATGATGTTTGAGAATCTCAAAAGAAAGATAACACAAAATAAATGAGGGTGTGTTTACAAAACACTTTGAATGAAAGTAAATAAAAATAACGTGTGTTCAAGGTGGGCTTTCTTTGGGAGGACACCATTTCTTTCTTGTTTTTTTTCTCTCTGACTTTCTTATCCATTCCAAGTGGGAAGTCTGACCATATTAAGAATGTTGTCAGAGACAGGCATAGACAAGCAAGTTTGTCAAATCATACATTACGTCACACCCTGCCTTCCAGGCCATTTCAAATCATAATTCATGCAGATCTGTGCATATAAAACAGAATGAGCTGGCAGCATTTGCTCAACTTCAGGTCACATTTGGTTTACTTCACAACTTCAGACGTGTATGAGGTCTGTACATTTGTGTGTATAAGCGGATGTGAGTATTGAGTCACAATGTGGGAGTATTGTCAAGTGTCTGGGGTGGAAAAAGGAAATATATGGAGCAGTTTTCTGCTTAGGTTGTGATATAGTGTGAGATCCCGATTCCTTTTTTTCACTGGCTTAGTTGATTCATGATGTCTTTAAAAGGTAATCCATCCAAGTAAACAATGAACCTGTGCCAAAAAAATTCTCGACAATTGTCTGCCATAACTTCCAAAAAACTTTCGGTCTGAATCAAAATTTTTATTTGAATGACCAACAAAAACACTGACACACAAATTGACTCATATGTAAAGGCAAAGAACAATGTCATACGGTTGTGCAGTTACAACTGGACACAGAGTCACACACTTGCTATTTCTCTCTGCACAAACACAGCCATATATGGTTGTGAGAGAGAGAGAGAGAGAGAGAGAGAGAGAGAGAGAGAGAGAGAAGCTCTCACTATGAACTAAACAACTCTCCATCAAGAAAATCTCTTGTTCATAGATTACACGATTGACGCCTCAGAAGCACCAAAGTCATGTAACTGTGTCAAAGCTGAATAAACATTATGACCAGTAGCTGTAACTTTTCCCTTTAGGCGGACTGGCAGTCTGCAAGTTATATCACTTGTTTGCGCTAAGATAAAGAATAAAGATCCCATGCAAAGTGAAGCTTGGTGGGCCCAGTAGAAAAAGGAAGAAGCCCTTCTGTTTGCTGGCCTGGCGTGCACCCTTAAACTTCTTGTTAATCGCAGGACTAAATATTTATTTTATCTGGTCATGTCGTGAACACTACAGTATTCTTTGATAATGGCTTGTAAAGGTATGAAAGTTCAATATTGATAACTGAAAACCTACATTACAAAATATAAAGGGATTGTTCACCCCAAAATGACAGTTATTTCACCATTCGTCATTAGTTCTGTTGAACACAAAAGAAGACATTTTGAATAATATGGGAAAAACTGTTCTGGGGCACCATTACCCTAACTACCATAGTAGTTTTTTACCTATACTAAAGTCAATGGTGCCCCAGAACTGTCTGCACACAAACATTCTTTCTAAATTTTTATTTTTGTCTTCAACGGAACTACAAAGTTTTGACCGTTTTGGAACAACTAGGTGGTAAGTAAATAATTACATACTTTTTTATTTTTGGGTGAACTATCCCTTTAATGGACGAACAAAGTTTTCTTCCCACCATACACACATCTAAATTTAAGCAGGGACTCAAACTGTGTAGCCCTGCAAATCCGGTGTTAGGACCTCCAAAGCCCATATTCACTGCTTCGTCATAACATGCTCAACAATCCAACCCTCAAAGGAATAACAAAAATATCCTCCTTGTCCTGCTTCGCTGCACACACACTCCTATAATGAGAAACAGCATCAACACAACATCAGCTGCAGCCACTACATATAAATACATGGACCACGATGATCAAGCATGCAGATCTTTTCAAATAGATCAATATACTAGTAAAGCATTCACTACAAGACATATTCATTATGAACAGCAATTTAGTCAGCTAATTCATTGAAATCTCTTACTATTTTTTGTTCTGTTGAACACTAAAGAATGTATTTTGAAGAATGTAGGAAAGCAAACAGTTCTGGGGCACTTTTGACTACCATTGAAATTTTCCCTACTATGGCAGTCAATGGTGGCCAAGAACTGTTTGGTTACAAGCATTCTTCGAAATATCTCTGTGTTCATCAAAACAACGAAATGTGTACAGATTTGAAACAACTCGAGAGTGAGTAAAGGATGCCAGAATTTTAATTTTTTGGGAGGGAACTGTCCCTTTAAGAACAACATGACACATTTTAAAATGTAGGTCATTAGATAAACTATAATTGGGTGGATGTTACCTCAACAGGTGACCACCAGACCCATTACGTTTTTTTAATTAAAAGACTTTCTTTGCATCAGATTTGAGAATAGTATGTCCCCAATATAGAAGAAAGTAGAGTGACAAAGAGGAAAAAAGAATAAGAAAGAAAAGGGCAGAGAGAGAGTATGTCAGCAACCTTATCCTTATTTGGGAAGAGGAATGCGGAGGAAGCTGAGGACACAGTGCCTATGAATGATTGATCTCATTTTCACTCTGTTACACTCTCATTGTAAGAGCAAATAGACTCACAATACGATTTTCACAAAGACCCTAAGAAGCAAGTGATTTGAATGCTAATGTACACAGGTTGAAAATCACTTGACATATGGATGAATCATGAATGATAGATTGTGATCAAGTGTGTCTTGTTTATGATGTCATTTCAGTGTCATTTCTTCATCAGTGAATCACGATCACAACTGCAGGCAACAATTGCATTATGTGTTATAGAATGCATCTACACACACGCACACTGTAATAAGCTGCATGAAGCAGGGACACCATTTTTATACATACATCTGGACTAAATAAGCCAAGCAGATGTTTGAAGCAAATAAATAATGATGTCACCCCCGAATCAAAGATGGCAGTGCTGGCAGTATTTGTTTACCACGTTCTCCACATGTGGGGCCCAGAAGAAATGACCGTCTGCCCTCCATCAGCAGAGGCCACCTGTGTGTGTGTGTGTGTGTGTGTGTGTGTGTGTGTGTGTGTGTGTGTGTGTGTGTGTGTGTGTGTGCCTGTGTTTGCGTGTGTTTGGATCAGGTCTGGCCTATGGGGAATAACCAAAAATATTGTAAAGGGGATACAATTAGGTCAATACAAAAAGAAAAAGAAATAGCCTGAAAAAAAGCCGTGAGAGGAGAGAGAGAGACTTTCTATGTCTATAAATGAGGCATAAAGGCCTGGTTTCACAGACACGGCTTAGCTTAAAGCTAGGACTATGCCTTAGTTCAATTAAGATATTTATGTCGCTTTTATAAACATGCCTTAGAAGAATACATTATTGGTGTGCATCTTCAGACAAAACAATCGCAAGGATATATTTTTAAGTTATATTCAGTTAAGACAGGTCAAACATTCATTTTAGTCTGGGACAATCCTTAAGCCTTGTCTGTGAAACCGGGCCTAAATCTTTAAACAAAAACTATATAGACTGAAAACTATTCAGTAAAGTTTGCTCTCATGTAAAACTGCAGTATCTTTTTTACCCTGAAGCAGATGATGAGATGTTAAGAAAAGTTCTAAACATTCATCATGTAGACCTGTGTTCTTCTAAGCTGCTAAAGGAATACTGACTGCAGGAAGTTTCAGCGAAGACATGTGAAGCCATTGTGCAACTGGGATCAGTGCTCCAAATTTCACAATTTCCTTATTATCTCAAACAAAACTAACAACATGACCAGAATCTGTTCAGGAGGCCCTTTGCGTAAATCTTCCTTTCACTTTAGGACAACCAACCAACACATTAGACACATCTGCTAACCCAAAAACCTTGATTCACATACACATGTACTCTGTATCCCCTACATGCCTGCTTTTAGATGACACTGGCATTGTATGATCTCATCACTATGGCAGTCGACAGTCTAAACTTGTGGTAACAAGTTAGGCAGAGCACCCCTTGAGACATCAGCCAACTTTGAGAACTTAGAGAAAAATGGGGGGGGGGGGGTGTGCAGAGAATTCTTCAGGGTTTGGGGATTTCTACAGAATATTGGAAATATTTCATTTGTCGCATTGTATCTGTGTGCTTTTCTGGTTTTGTTGTTTACAAACGTGTGGTCATCCCCATAGCAACGGATTATGTTTTCACTTCCTGTTTAAGGTGATGCCATGGTGCTGTATGCCAGCTCATCAAATTTCCCTCTGCCACGTAAAAATATTTTGTCTTCAAGAGAAAATGAATAAATGGTCACACCCTCCAAGAAATATAAATATAGAATGTTTTATTTTGGTTACTTAAAATTACAGGACACCTTTTGAGCATGTGTGCACTCACTTGTGTTTTGTCCCCTACAAAATCACAATAATTGACATTGATTATTAGAGTTAATGTTTGATCTCTCTGTGCCTGGAAATCAAAGGTTTTGTCGGATATTTAACGTCAGAGCTAACTATACCAGCCAACGTGCATAAGATAAAGAGATGATGTTGAGTCTCTGAGTTGTGTCTTTCTCAAAACTAAGACTGACTCTATCTCAGCAAAAATGCAAGTGTTTTTGACCTTGAATCCTTGAAACGGAGACAATCTTATCTCAAACATAAGACAACACACTGATGCTCTAGGGGATTTAGTAAATGTTATACAATATTCTTTTCTCATAATATTATAAATTTACATTTAGTCATTTTGCAGACGCTTTTATCCAAAGCGACTTACATAAAGTTCGGGGAGCGATAAGCGATATGTCATGAAGGAGCAATAGTACATTAGGTGCTAATACAAAGTTACTTGTTTCAACAAAAGCTAGACCACTACATGTTGAGAGTTTTTTCTTTTCATTTGTCTGTCAAGTATTCACAGAAGAGGTGTGTTTTAAGTAGTTTTTTGAAGGTTGTGAGAGATGTGGTTGACCGGACCGCATTAGGAAGAATGTTCCACCAGGAAGGAGAATGAGAGAGAATGGGATTTAGTGCCCTTATGAGAAGTATTAAGGCAACGCTCGTTTACTGGACGCAGGGTTCTTGATGGGGTGTAGTGTATAAGGGTGTGAAAGTAGGCCGGTGCAGATCCAGTGATAGTCCTGTAGGCAAACATCAGTAACTTGAATCTGATCTGTGCTTCAACCGGTAGCCAGTGGAGAGAGATGAAAAATATGTGTTTAATATACACTATATCATATTCATATTAAAATTAAAGTGGTATCACAGCAGTTATACAGTATATATGAGACAACATCAACTAATGAAATTGAAAATAATATATTTAAAGATATAATGACTAATACCCAAACCAACCCCTTTAATACCATTTATTTCCAATTTCCGAGATAGTTGAAATTGTTTGTAATTTCTCTTAAATTTTTCTTCAAAAAGTTACACCATCCATCCCCACCTGACAGCGCTTACACAAAAAACACACTTCAACCATTGAAATGCATGCATTCACACAAGCACTGTTGCATAACTGCACATGCAAACTGCGCAGGACCAGTGCAAAGCCAAATCACAACGGCATGTGAAAACCCATTCTCATGTTCTTTTGAGTAAACACTCGTGCCTTGTGCACAGTTAGCCCGTTCATCTCTCTGATTTGGGTATGGTAAATAAAGCCCAGCACCCAGTTTGTGGATCTCTGACGAGAGTACAAGACCCTTATATTATGTGCGAGTTTACCATAATGAGAGATCCTCATCATAACAAAGACGAGTGGTTAAATACGTTTGTGGAAAATATGTATTATAGACCAATGAATGAAGAACCAAAATAAATGTATGCATCAAGCAGCATTGGATGTAACTAGTTATTAAGTAACTGTAACTTAATTACTTTTCCCTTGAAAAGTAAAGTAAGGGATTACTTTTTCTGTAATTTAATTACAGTTACTTCCGATGTAATTAAAGTGAATACTGTGTAATAAATTCAATAGTGGAAATGACATAAAAATGATATGTCTAACTTCAAAACGTATGCTTTAATGTATCTAATGTATTCAATTTGTATACTTTGGACATAAAAGTAAGAATAATTTATGTAGTTGTTTATTATTTATTTGAATTAATTAAAATATCCTGGAATCAATTCTAATCAAGTTTGATATACTGTAGGATATAGAAAGTAATTAGTAAAAAGTAATTAAATACTATTCGGAGAGAGTAATTTGTACAGTAATCTAATTACATTATTGAATATGTAATTAGCACCCAGTAATACATTACTTTTTCAGAGTAACTTACCCAACAATGCATACAGTAAAATTGGTTTAAAGCATGGGGTGGGATCTCATTCCAGACATTTTAATGTTATACCCACAGTGAATTATTTGAGGCTCTCCAGGCTGTGGGAGTTTGAAACCAATTTAGACTGACTTTAAAACAGCTGTTATGAGATAAAATAAATAATTGCATAAGAACTTAGCCTGACCTGTGCACCACCCCATCTAAGGTAAGAATGTTTCCCTGCCCCAGTTAGTTGAGGAAATGCAGAAGGGAACATGTTAAGGGGAATAGTTAAGATTGTTTATACTGCTTTGGCTTCAGCTTATAATAGACTGAATGTTTCCTTAGATGAAAACTCAATCTAATTGATCTCTCATGCATAATGGCAAACTGTACAGTAGGATATAGGCTGTGCATCCAATGTACTACAAGTTTTTTTGTAATGTCACAATAATTGTTACATTTAACTAACAGCAAACGTTTGTTATTCAATGACCAGCCCCAGCATTTGGTCCTCATTATCCACAGTTCAGAAGTATGAGGTCATTCCCCTCCGAAAATGAAGAGGGTTGAGAAAGGGGATTTCAATCCCACACCAGGGCTTTATTTTTACAATGCAACAGCGCTGTCCTTTGGAAGAGAGTGGAAGGGTTATCATTAACTGTTGTATAGGTCTTTGTCGCCCTCGTGTGCATTTGAATGAGATGAATCCTCTGCGATTTGGGTGTTTCCTGCAAATGGACATGTCTTTCTTTTAGACTTTTGTGCAAGGCGTTATATATATTTTTTTGCTACGGCTTTATTCATAGCAATCGTTTTGTGTATTTTGTTTATGTATTTTCTCTTTTCGCCTTTTTTCTCATTAATAGGCCTATTCCCAGAAGCATTCAATAGAAACATTCGAACGCAATTGATTAATTTGGTTTATAATTTCCCTCTTTGTTAAAAATATGACAGTTTCAATCTAATAGTTTTAATAATACGTTTTGTATTGGATGTATTTTAAGATCGATCGTCTGGGTATGGCTCATGAGTAAAAACTTATAATAAGAATAATAAGAAATATAAAGGCAAGCAAAGCAACACCTTAATAGTGCAAATAATTGTGTCAGTCCTCGCGTGTGATACTGCATATTACAAACACACAATTTTGTACTCATATGGACTACAAGTCCCAGCCGTATAAGGTAACTAAAAAACTACACGTCCGCCTTTAGCGTTAAGGGACAGACTATAATCTTTAAACTCACAAATTAATGTATTATAAATTAAATGTTGTTCAATTTGTAGCAGAAATAATAAAAATAATATCAAACGTGCATAGGGCAACCGGATGTAGTCACCCTCGTTGCATTATGACGCAGCGGAAATGCATGTTTCTTCCTTTCCTCCATTAGGTGAGTGCGTGGTGAGAGCGCGCTGCCTCGCTCTCTACTTATTGCTCGAAAAACACATTCTTTGCTCAATCATAACCACACGTTTCAAGACTTAAAAGTGTTTTTATTGTTAATATTACAGATCGCAACCATGGGCCGCCGTCCAGCCCGTTGGTAAGTTGAGAATTTGGTGTTTCAAAAAACTGGCCGTAGTTAAAATGGCAGGGCCCGGTAACCATGTGTGTGACAGTGTACTGATAATCCACGAGTCTCTAGTCATTCACAGTACAAGCTCCTGTAAAATACAATTACATATATTTTTAGTTGACTTGAGTTTTAAAACTTGCTTTGTTAAATATCTGGGCAACAAACTAGCGTTCCAGTTAGCGTTGACGTTGAAACGATGACGTTAGTTGGGCAGTGCACAGCACATTTCGCTTTCTCTAAAAAAATGTTCCCTAAAATATTTATGAAAAGTTTTCGCATATTTTCCACTGACGGAATGTTTTCCCATCATTATAATGGTGATGGATTTGAGTCTAACTGAATGTAAATCATTTCTTGCAGCTACAGATATTGTAAGAACAAGCCTTACCCCAAGTCCCGTTTCTGTCGAGGTGTTCCTGGTAAGTAGTCAAGTTAAATGATTTATATGGATGCATCGATTGGAGTGTTTGTTTTCCTGCAGTTTATTAAGCCGACCAGTCTTGTTTACTGTACTTCTCTGGTGTGCAAAGGCTGCAGACAGTAATTCTTTGGTTGTGTATGAGCCTGGCTGGGAGGTGCTGGGCCCTTTAAGGGACCATTGAAACAATCTCATTGTGTAAATCTTAAATCATTGCATCTTTGTTAATTGATGCTGGTATTGTCTTGGACATGGCAGACTTATGTTAATACTAGACAGTGGTTGCAATGTGAACATTCTCAAGAGAATTATCTTTAGGAATTTGTTTTGGCTTGTGTGCCTCTTCTAAACAGATGCCAAGATCAGGATCTTCGACTTGGGGAGGAAGAAGGCTAAGGTGGATGAGTTCCCCATGTGCGGTCACATGGTGTCTGATGAGTGTGAGCAGCTTTCCAGTGAAGGTAAGGGGAGGGTTTTCGTTCGGTTTTTATGCACTTTTCGGAGCAACGTGGTAAAATATGAAGACTGAAATGTGTAGACATTCCATACCACAAGTTTTTCTGAGATTGACATTTCAATCAAAATTTTCCTTTAGCTCTGGAGGCTGCCCGTATCTGCGCCAACAAGTACATGGTAAAGACCTGCGGTAAGGATGGTTTCCACATCCGTGTGCGCCTGCACCCCTTCCATGTTATCCGCATCAACAAAATGTTATCCTGTGCTGGAGCTGATAGGTGAGCACGGGCGGTGTCTGTGATTACCTGCAGTTTATTAAGCCGACCAGTTATGTTGTCTGTACTCCTCTGGTGTGCAAAGACTGCAGACAGTAATTCTTTGGTTGTGTATGAGCCTGGCTGGGAAGTGCTGGGCCCTTAAAGGGACCATTGAGACAGATGTTGCTGTGCATTTCAACAAAATACTTAGTTTTTTGTCAATTAACATGTGGTCATTTGTACAGGCTCCAGACTGGAATGCGTGGTGCTTTTGGAAAACCCCAGGGCACAGTGGCTCGTGTAAACATTGGCCAGGTGATCATGTCTGTGCGCACAAAGCCCCAGAACAAGGAGCATGTCATCGAGGCTCTGAGGAGAGCCAAGTTCAAATTCCCAGGCCGTCAGAAAGTATGTAACATGATGTCAGTGTTAGTTGATAAAAATATCGAAGCATGATGGTCTTATTAAGCTTGATGTACTTCCCTCTTAGATCCACATCTCCAAGAAGTATGGATTCACAAAGTTCAATGCCACGGAGTTTGATGACATGCTGGCAGAGAAGCGCGTGATTCCTGATGGGTGTGGGGTGAAGTACATCCCCAACCATGGACCTCTGAGCCGCTGGAAGGCAGTGCACTCCAAATAAGGACCACATCCTAAGTTCATGTGTGAACATTGCTCCAGCGATCTCAAATAAAGTCCATTTGTTTGATTTACAATCTTGTCCTTTTTATTGTCTTTCAAAGCAAAATACATTTTTGGGGAGAAGTTTTGTGGCTGGAAGTATAGCTTGTATAACGGTATAGTAATATCAAATGATCCGTGAAAACTATAAATCTGATTTTACCATTGATTTTCAAAACAATTGTAATTTGTTCCAGCAGAAATGTGTCTACTTGTTAACTACACTGTTATGTTCAGGTAATGTCGAACATTGCCTTTAGGGTAAAGTGCTGAACGACAGTCTTAACAAACCACAATGTTATTCAAGAAGGTTTCTGCTTTTGTCTCAAGAGCTCCTGATACGTCTGTTTTTTTTTAAATATATTGTGCTAACAATAACGACATATTGTGGACAGGTTCAGTTTGATTTTAGTGTGGTGATTAAATCAGTGATCACGGATTTGTTGGTAATATAGCTCAATGTCATTTTGTATGGATTGGATCCTTTCATATTTTAAGTGCATGTTATATTTCCTTGCGCTGCCTAAAATAGTTATGTAAATTTCAGAGAAAAAAAATAAAACCAACACAGGTTGAGAAAATAGCAAAAGATAAAATTATGAAATTTTATTACAAAATACATTTTCAAAAGCTGTCATAATTTAGCCACTTGCAATATAAAGGAAAAAGCAATACCATACTGTAAATTTAAATTAAATATGATACATACCAGACAAGAAAAATACAATTTCACTGATCATGTGAATGTCACTATCCATGACATTCTTTAGATACAGCTGTGGCCTGATTTAAGTTCAAGTCCAAAGTTCACAACAGCTCTGTAACAGCAATTTAAAGTCTTCGCTTAACCTAGATGAGATGAATTCTCATCTGCCTTAATTCTACTCATATTATGTGCAGTAGCAGTAAGATGTTGAGAACAAATGCTGTGGGTAGAAAACATGATGCTTTGCTGTTTCCTGAGCGAAATCCAGACTTCACGGTTTTCAGGGTGACCTCGATGGGGTAGTGATCGCTCACTTCAAGAGCCTGAGAGACAATCCACATGTTCAGATTGATGGCTGTGTGACTAAAGCAAAAAACTGCAAATTCTACAGTTCTAGTTTAGGCTAAACTTTTATTTATGAGGTGAAGTTGGCCTGCCTATTAAAAGCTACTGATTGTGACTTCTTAAAAGTGTTTTTTTACCTGAGCCTCTGTAAGACGGTATTCTTTGGAAAACTTGAAGGGTTGTGCTGAAAATGGCTCAATTGCTTTCAGAAACGCCTCTCCATGCACAACAAATCTGTGGATTAAGCCATATATATTTTGATTTGAATATATATTTAACAAATATTCCTTCATTTGTAAATCACTTTGGATATAAGTACCCACTAAATGACGAAAATGTAAAACTACATGAAATTGAATGTTCATTTGCAGTTTTCATTCTGCTGTTACTGTACCTGTCATATGCACAATCAGTCGACTCTTTTACTGTAGTGTCCACACCATCTTTAATCAGCCAGATAAAAGACAGGTCTGAGAAGAGTCTGATGTTCTTACGGTTCTTCTTAGCCACGTATCCACAAGCTGCATTGAAGTCCCCAAGAAACAGGATGTTCTATCAAGAGCAGAAGGATATAAAAGCTAGATTTAGAATGTAAATGTATAATAGTATTGTATTAAAGTACCAAATCAGCAAATTAGCCAGCACACCTCGACTTTCCATCGCTTTTTAATATCCACGAAAACATCGTACAACTCGTCAATCTCTTTGGTGGCATTTGATGGAGTGGTGTGCTGAGGGATCAAGACAATCTCCTTGGCCACTGTTAACAGAGACATCATGAGATCCGACAGACTAAACTGAGATATCTGCAATGATCTGCCTGGGATCAGATTCAATGGCTACAATTCTATTTGTACCTGTTATAGGGGCTTGAAAATGTACCACAAAGGGTTCTCTGGAGAAAGCATCTTCATCTCCTTTCTGTGAATCTGGATACTGATATTGATTTTTTAGCTTGGCAGTGCTTTTCCTGTGTGACAAATTAATTTGTACGGTTTGAAATTCACGAAACAAGATGAGGTGTATATGTAAATAAATTTTTAAGTCACATCTACCACATTTATATGTATTTTTATTTACCCATTATTATACCATAAAGTATAGTCATAATGCATAATTAGTACTTTAATACCTGTAAATAAAAACATACTGCTCCTGATAGGTTTGTGTTCTCCCGAGACGGGCACTTGCGATGTAGTCATACTCAATATTCCTGTCAAGTCTAAAAACACAACATGACATGTGACCTGACTCATCTCTTAAATCTACATTAAATCTGATGGGATTTGTTTTTCAGTATTTGCATAATGTTCACCTGTTGACAGCAGCAAGCAAGCGTGGCATTGCTTTATTTTTCTGATCTCTGACCTCCTGGAGCAAGCATATGTCACATCGAGCTACAATCTGCACAAAATAATTTCAATTTTTGAAAATAATTTTTTGTCATTTTTTAGTTTTTAAGAAAGTTAAATGCTAAATGTGTGCTCTTACCCGTGCTAAAGAAAGCATGACTTGGGAATTGGATGATTTAGAATCTCCGAAACTCTGGACATTAAAGGCACATATTCTGAAACCACTGCAGCTCAGCAGACCAGACAGAATAGAGATGGAGAGAAGCAGAACTCTGAGATCTGTTGTCATTGTGATGCTGAATATTGGAAGGCAGAGATGTATGTGCTTCGTGAATCTTTAAGACAACTCCGGCGATTCGTGTAGAAACCTACAAACAGATTAGGTGACATGAAAAGAATCTATAGAAACCATGTCAGCAGGTTGTAAAAGGGATCTGAAAGTTATCAAAGTGACAAATAGGGTCACCACATCGGGTTTGTGCGGTTGTATGAACAACTTCAACTTTTTAAATGTCATTTTTGAAATTCAGATTTTATTTGACAAATGACTTCCACATTTGTGTGCCAAACACTTTAAGACATTTAGCAGAGTTTAATAAAAAGAAATTCAGTTAAGCATGAATATGCATATTTTAGACACAGCTTTGATCAACAACACCTTTAATCATGTTTTGATCAAAGCATTACTGCTTTTCACTATTTCATGTGTGTCTTCAATAAGATCTGACCAATGAAAAACAGTTATCACCTAATGATAAGATCTAACCTAGCAATAAACATACAGTGACCTATTGTGAAGTAAATAGCATGTTGTTATTCAGACGTAATCATTATGTAGTAACTTGCTTCAGAAACAGAGTTTCCATTTTGCAGAAAGAACTTCACCATGTTAAACATTTATTTTAGCAGTGGTTTAAGTGTAGGCAACCCGGTACTGAACAGTATAACAGCAAGCTGACACAATCTGTCAGATACTAAACATACTACACAGAATAGATTTACTTACTTTATTTGAAATGTGTTGAGTTTAACTTCAAACAACTGCCCTCCGTTTTCTTCTCGCAACTGAGGAGTTTCCCTGTGTCGTTGTACTCGGGAAGCCATACGACACGCCCTCTGCTGTGCTATATGTAGGCAAGGGCGGAGCATCCAAACGCTTATCTTACCGCTCCCTTCAATGAAAACAGCCAGCCATACATATGCAAAAATAACGGAATAATGAAGAGAATAATCTCTTTGCACGGCACGGTCTATCAGGTCTTTCTAGTTCAGGCACAAGTAAACAAATCCCAGTCTGAGAACATTAAAGCATGTCTGCAACAAGGACTAAAGTATGGAAGCCCGTTTCCGCCAGGGTTGGGAATTTATTTTAATTAGTATCTCATAATAATGACTTGAGTATCTCAAAATAATGAGAAATTAAGTCATTATTATGAGATACTGAATAAAAAAAAGTCCCAACCCCGGCGGAAACGGGCTTCCATACTAAAGTGTATATAGTCAATAAGTTTAAAGGTGAAATTCCAGCATTTTAAAGTTAAAATAAATCAATAATGTATAGGCTACCACATGTCCACAACTACAAAACAAATCTATTTATTCTTATAGATATTGACACATTTCTGTTGTAACTGCGTTTAATCGTTTTTATTTATTTATTTATTTATTCAGTTCGGTCCTCACCGACAACTTTAAACAATTAATACAAAATAAAAGTTGCCTACTGCTCTGTCTTAATAGTGAATCGTTCAGGTGTGGTCAAAGACAAATTTCGTATGGCTTTTCGTAACGTTTTGGGGAAATGCACACACAGAGAGAACTGATTCAGAATCAGTTTTAGTTTCTGCATACAGACGCTGAATGTTAAAACCGTATTCAATGCAGTACACGTGTTTGTTTTTAATATAACAGAAACTTTGCACGTGATATGTTTGAATTGTTTTAAAATATATCAAACATACAATGCTTATAACGTAATAACACAGACCATGATCAAGTTTGTAAATATCCGTATTTTAATTTACACGTTGTATCTGAGGTGAAGTGCAGTGGCGCCCCCAGCAAATTTCAATAGGGCGGCCACAAGGAGGCTACAGCAAAATCTTGGGGTGGCACCAAAAACAAAACAAAAAAGTACTCACTGCAAAATCAATCACATTAGGGGTGGCCATGGGGAGGCCAGAGTTTATGCATTGGGGGCCGTGGGCGCCCCTGGTGAAGTGCAAGGCGCTAGTTATGCGCTTTAGATCTCCATCTATTACGTCATCGTCTTTTCACTAAAACGTTAACTGGTTGACGTTGAAGTTCCTCGTTGTTAATCTGTCCTGGAACGAGTTTCTTAGCTTCCAGCTATAAATAGTTCAGCTTTTCAAATTTAAAATTACTGTATCTATTGAAATTGCAAGCAGTTGGTGTTGGAGAAAATTGCAGGTGAGCTCTCCATTTAGCCTAGCTGGTTTAAGATAAATATCTCCACTTGCAGGGTATTTATGGGTTCAGCCGGCATTTGTTTAACACATCCCTATTTAGCCTTTGATCTGTTGATCTGTGATGAACGGAACCTCTGGAAAGGAGGTGTCAGCCGCGGCTTCATTCATAAGCAGTTTACGACGAATCAAATGCTCTCTCTCTGAAGATGAGCTGCATCTCTTCACCCAAATACTCAGCCATGCTCTACCAGGTGAGATGAGATAAATAGTCCTACTTAAAGATGACCTTCGAGTTTCATATGTGGGCTTTCAAGTTAGGCCATTGTGTGACTTGAGCTGTCCTGAGGTTTTTTCACTCAGATCACTATCAGCATCATTGGTATCGTGCTCCCTTCAGATGCTCTGGCTAGAGATGTTTACGAATCAACGATGACATGGACCCACCCTTTGGCAAAGCAGTAACTGTCATTGGGGTTACGCCAGTGAAGCTTGCCCATTTCTTCCAAAAGAACTGACGCTGTGGATGGGCCCTTACAGTTAGTCCTATATCGAATCGGGCAGGATGGATCCACTTGCGTTCTCCTTAGGTCACTGCACCAGCCTAAAAGTGCCCCCTCAGCAGATACATCAGCCAGCTGCTGTGAGAAACTAAAAACCAGTATAGTCTCCTTCTTCAAAGGGACTCGACTGTACTGGAATTGACACTTTAATGTAAAGCGAAGTGAGCTTTATAATAACATTAAACTGAACACAGAATAGGCCTGTGCTGTTTTATGTCACTATATTTTAGAGGATATGTTGTGTTTGGAGTCCCAAATATCTCCTTAACAATCTGAATTGCTGTAAATTAATTAAGATTGTTTTGGGACACATTTTGTAATATAGACCACTTTTGATAAAATTCCATTTCAAAATCACAGAAAAATCACATTTATACAATGCACAATATCATAATATTTATACCATGTACAAGTGTATTATGAAGTACATTTATTTCATGGCTGTTATAGTTTAGTAAATGTTTATTTCTGATGTAGTAGTTTTGATGACACATAATATTGTCAAGTAAGTTTTCCCATTCTGCACTTATGCTGTTATGCACTTATGTTATTGCATGAGTTACAATCTTCTAATGATAAATAAATGATTATCCATAAAACTGTATTAAAATTGAACATATATTATACAAATAATTTATGAAACATTTAAAATTGTATTTAAAAAACAAAGTTTTCAAATTTAAATATTTTAAATTTTCTGTCATGTCACGATCCACCAGGGTGCGCTGTAAATGACTATTAGGTCAGATGCAGATCAAATTTGATATTGAAGTCCCGTCCCGATGAAATGAAAGCTTGTCGACTCCTCGAGGACAGAATCGCTCACATGTGTTGAGACGCCCCTTCATGCACCAGGTTGCTATATCTGCAGGGAACAGTGCTGAGAAAATATCTGGACTTTGCAGAAACTATGTTTTCCCTCAAGAATAGCGACTTCCTATATGTGTTATATTGTCTTGGTGTAAAATTTTAACAATTTTCCTCATCAGGTTAAGTGACAGTTTTGGATGAAGTTCTTGAAATTCCTTTGTTATGCCTTGAAGGCTTGAACCAAGTTATGAAAATGAGATCTCGAGATGTCATAACAAGCAGTTCTCTAAATGTGCTCTGACGTGGAACTCAATGTGACGATGCTTCCTCTGTTAAAGCCATCAGATCTTTCTGAGGGTGAAGATATAACAAGTCAAATTATGTTTGGCAGTTAGATGTTTAACATTAGAATTTTCATTCACGGTGCTTTGTCATGAATTTTCCATTTAAAGATTATAGCAGGCTCCAGGCTTAATCAAAAACAGGACAGAAATCTCTTTTTTGTCTCTCTCTCTGTCCTCTTCTTCTTCCCCTGATACCAAACAAATTCAGATTGAATGCCAAGAAAAGAGCGCTTGGACACCATATTGAGATACACATGACCCTGTTTTTCATAGAACTTCTGTGAATTGTTTTGCAAGTATAAAATGCTCTGTGTCCAAGATTCCTGAACTAATAATAATTTCCTGTTGAACTGGCCAGCACCGTTCGTCCTTCAATATTTTTCCAAATCACGTGTCTTAATGCATCTCTTTGTCACAAAAACACCAGTACTAGAAAAGTCTTAATTGTTGTTGGTAGGTAACGGTAAATTAAGAGACAACAAATGTATCTTCTTTTACTCTCATAGTTTCCTTGTAATTCAGCGCAAGTTGTTTACCAAATTGTTTAAAACTAATTAAATCGTTGTGTTATTATAAGTAGGCCTACATTTAAACAGGGTTATAAAAATATAATGTTTTTGGATAGAAAGCAATATGCAATGAACTTAAACAGCACACAGTGGGTTAAGACCAATTTCACGACTTGTTTTTCAGTGGTTCAGCCCAGATAAGCACTTTAAAGGTCTTGGATTCTCAGCACTTGCACACTGCACTGCCCCCTCTCCACTTCACACAGTGGTCAAGGGCAACAACTATTTCTCCTCTCAAGATGTTGAATCTGAGGATCCTGATCTTTTTCTTTACTGTACCATGGATGTTTTGTGGAACGGCAAGAAATGATAAACTGGTGCCTAGAACCAGAGGGAAATTGAAAATAATAGATCACGAAGAATTAATCCCAGAGACGAGAACTTTCATGGAGCAAAGGAAACCAAAGGTATTGTGTTTGTGCAGTAGCTTACTTATTTGGAATTTCTCACTTTGGAGATTGACCTACTGTACATCCCATATTAATGTTTTTGGTTTGTGATCGCTGTGTTTGTAAAATCCGACTACCAGATCATAAATATTGTTCCAAGAAAGGTATGCAATGGAAAACCTGGGGATAATGGGGTCATATCCAAAGGAAAGCAGCACCATCAGTTTTGTGCAAGTTATCTGAAAAAGTCCTATGAGGTCTTTGTCCAGAATTTTTCGAAAAAGCAAAGCTGCATTAGAGGAAACCAATGTGGTGTCATTATTCTGCTTACAATTCTGTTATACTGCAGAAAAAGGTTGTTCCTACTCCAGATTATGAAAGTCTAGAAATTGTTGACCAGCCGAAACCTGAAAGTCCAGGAGCAGACAATAAAGACGACAAGGGTATTTAACTTTGTATAAAACCTTTACTTTGTGATTCAATACTTGTATTTGCAGTCATTTGACCTAATTTAATCCTGTTTTCAGAACTTCCCACTTGTTTGATGTGTGTCTGTCTCACTGGATCGGTATACTGCGAGGAGGTGTCCCCAGACATGACAACAGTTCCACCTCTACCAAAGGAAACAGCTTACCTTTATGCACGCTTCAACAAAATCACTAAAATAACCGGCAAAGACTTTGGTGATATTGGTGAGGAATGCTAGAAAAACTGTTTTAGGTGTGGCCACAGAAAATACAACGTGTAATGTTTGGAACTAGAATTGGAATTATTGGAAGCAATCTTCAGTAAAATTTTCCAAAAGACTGAAAAAAAGCAGCTAAAGTATGTAATCTTGTCAGCTATGATTCTTTATCCTATTTTAGATTAATGTCTAAAGACATCTGTTAGCTGTCTGCACACCGATTTCAGTGAAATATGTGAAAGCTGTGGCGCTATCAAACACTGCTGTGAGCAGCAAGGCTAGAGAAATAAATGTTTACATATCTCAGATTTTTACATTTTCATATTTTCTTAACAGTGACACTGAGAAGAATAGACCTGTCTGGCAACCTAATCTCAGAAATCGAGGATGGAGCCTTTTCAAAACTTACTCAGCTTGAGGAACTATCACTAGCTGGGAACAAACTGGTGAAGCTGCCGATGTTGCCAGCAAAACTTATGTATCTTAATGTCAATCACAATCAACTTAAAACAAAGGGAGTAAAGGCAAATGCTTTCAAGGTAACACAGAAGAAATATCAGTTTTTGCAAAAAGTTATTTTTTGTTTATGACGACTGACAGTCATGTTTGGATTTAGAAACTCAGCAAGTTGGTTTACCTCTACCTTGGAGATAATGAGCTGGAAGCTGTTCCAAGCCTGCCTGAAAGCCTACGTGTAGTTCATCTACATGTGTGTTCAGTACTGCTGACTGAAGTCTCAAATTATTTATACATTACCATACTGTACTTTTCATTGTATCCATATAGATTCTCATCAAACAGGCCTTTGCTTATCTTTTTCAGAACAACAATTTAACAACGATCACAGATGAGACTTTCTGCAAAGGAAACAACACGCATTATATCAGGTACAACATGCTGGAGGTTCGACTTGATGGGAACCCAATAATGCTGGCCCAATATCCCAACAGCTTCATCTGTCTGAAGTCTCTGCCGATCGGACACTACAAGTGATCTGCTGAGGCATGATGAACATGTTCAATGATGAATATTTTCAAAGATCTTTGAGCCGTTGCCTAACTGGCATCCACTTATGAAGTTGTATTATAGTATACATTTCCAAAAATGTCACAGCTTAATAGTGAATTTTGACTAATCATTTTTGGTGCATTTAGAGCATTTCACAGTTGTGCAAAAAAGTTATTTAGGCTAAGAAAACAGTTTGCTTGACTCTTGTAAAGTGTAATCATTTTGTTATATTAAAGTATTACTACAAGGTGGAGAGAACGTCTGCAGTACCGCATGACAGACAATGTCTACAAAGGGTGTTACTGAAATCCTTGCTGGTAAATAAATACCAATGGATCATCCGTCTTGTCTTTTTGGGTATTTTATTTTCACAAAGCATTTAACGTAAGACGTTAAAAGTACAGGTTCTGCACAAATGTGAAGTACGCAGTTATGTATATTCCATATCTGAAGAATAGATATGTATTTATACATATCAGGCATGTTTATTCTAACTGGTATCCTCCATTTATGTACAGAAAAGCACACATTCAGTCTTTAGACAAAAGGTTTTTGATTCAGTTTCTTCATTTTGAGGCTCACGTGGTCCTTTCAGTGTGTTCTGAAGTTAAAGGTCCTCATTTGGGTTCAGATTCACTGAGAACAATCAAACCCTCCTCAATTTTCTGTTGGTATTCCCTCTCTGATCTCTTTCTTCTGTAGACATCATCTGTTGATCAAGATAAAAACCATATCTTTTTAACCATCACAAATATCCAATAGTAATAAATATTTTATACACATACATTTATTTTATGTCCAGCTCTCTGTATAACGTTAGTGTATTTCAAGTGAAGTAAGCCTACTTTTATATTCAACAAAGGAAAATTATAGGTCAACAAATAACATTTGCGTTTGGATAAACAACACAAGCGAATGCCATTGTTACAGTAAACATGAACGCACTAAACGCTTAAATGATTCTGCAATGATTGAATATTCTACAAATACATATTTTTGTTATTATACTTACAAAATGTTTCTCTTCCTATTCTCACGTTAATCATGATCCACTCCATGACACCCCCGATACAAAAGAACACGGGCAAAAATCTGTATGTCCCGAACCTTCGTTTCCCCGGTACAAGACTTAATATATATTTTAGGTTCGGACTTTTTTTAAGCATTTTTATTTCCAAAACCCTGTCACGTAGACATGCGAGCACCACAACCTGCCCTAATAAAAATGGTGTTTCGTTGGCTTCAATCGGGGAGAGACCACATTATAAGAACACCAATGCCCTTCAAGAATCGTCCTGCGCAAAAACGCATGTAACTGCTGCACAGTGCACATTTACAAAACAGGAAAATATGGCGGCGCAAACGTCATCTCCACTGTGTTCTAATAGGTCCGATCTCGGTGAAGAGGTGTGTTTGATCTAACGGGGCGGTGCACTACAGTTGAGTTTAGGATCACTCAACAAAAATGTTTCCCATGATCTTACAAATCTTTTAATCTTAAGGTGTGTGTTTCAATGTTTAAAATGACCTCTGTATACAAAATATAATATAATGCCAACATAATTTCTTTCATTAGAAAATTAAAATATTTTTAAATGGTTTACTTCGACTCTTATTGGCTGCGTTTATTCATTATTTACTCCATGTATAGAAATACCTTCAACCTTCCCAGGAGGTTGAGACCTCAATCAGCTGAATGAAAAAGGCCATGTATAGAATCTTTTAAATGCTATAGGCAAAGGGTGACAACTTGGAAGATGCTAGAATATAACAGAGTTAATTTATCGTGGGTGTTTTTAGTAACAACATAATTCCCCCAGTTACAATTGGTTTATTCTATAGTTTTGATGGGTTTACTATTATTCTAAAATGTGAAAAATATAAAGAATAAGTCATTCTAAACTTTTGAAAAATGTTTGCCATGTTCATCCACTCTTCACGTCCCGCGAAGACGAACACACCTTATATCAAAAGAAGGTGAAAGTAAACTGTAAAATTATAGATTTAATTCTCTCATCTGATGATCAGGGCAACAATGGAATAGGGCACAATCCAGATGTCAACGGTAGTGAAGACCGATAGCTTTTACATTTTAAGTCCTTTCTTGGGGGTTAAATACATTTCCACGTACAACATGTTGACATTTAATACTTTAACAATGTGTTACAAATGCATGCACATTTTTATCGGTATGTTGCACATTGTGCACAAAGCTTGACAAAATTCGTACCCAATGAAACGTATAGCTGAACCACATAATTTCTGTAAATACACGATTGTGGTGATGTTCTTTTTCTGTACAATGATTTGGTTTTTACTCATTACAGTAGTGTGGTGTTTGTTGAATTCATTTTTGAACCCTTTTTCTAGATGAAAGTAATCTGTGTTACATAATTTTACTCCCTCCCTTTTTTATTTTCCATCATTGAAAAGTTTGGTCTCAAAAGACAGTGAATTTCATACAGATTAAAGCAGCATTGGTAACGGCAGCAACCACATTCAAATGGCACTACAGCTCACAATGATTTGGTCAATCTTCTACCTTGTAAGCTGGACGGCAAAATGTCCAATGGTGCTCCACTGTGTTTTCATTGGCACGCTCACTCATGTGGTGCACTCGTGTGTTTCGTATAGTGAATCCCTGTTTAGCGATGTAGTCCATGAGGTGGACCCTTAAAGACACCTCTTGATGGTGGTCACATGGTCCAAAGGTGAAGGACACCTGGCAGTCTCTGGTGTCCATCATGTGTTTGTTCCACTTTGTGAAGTTGTTGGATATTCCCTCGAGTAGCGTGTGGACCTTGGTGGTTATGGTTAGTTGGGTGATGATAACCGCGACAGGGTTCGAGTACTTGGAGAGTTTGCGAGTGCTCGACAACTCCACCACCTGTTCAAAGGTGTCCAGTGGGTACAGTGGCTTTGGGTCATAGAGGCATTGGATTAAAGGCTCAATCTGATAGAAGTCAGCTTCTTTACGCAGAAGGTCCATCTCCGTAAAGTCGAGAGGGAGCGTGAGCTCAGAAGTGCGTAGGAAGTTTAATATGTAGCGGAAAAGCGTCCCATCCCGGTCGATGAAGTAGTTTCCCTGAGTGTCCCGCGTAGTGGGGAAGTCGCCACGGAACATGGCACCCAGCATAGAATCTGGGTAACGCTGAAGCGTGGACATAGAGGTGGTGTAGAGGTGACCTCCTACATTTAAGGTGACTGGGTGAGTCAACTTTAAAGTAGATGGGCAAAAGCAGAGAAAACATTGACTAAGCAAACATTTAAATGCGAGTTAAATGTAAACATCTTAGGTTACAGTCCTAGCATACCATGCCATACATTAAGATGGCACAGCAATGAGCATGGTTAGTGGCCTGTTTTGATTTGTTGTCATATTAGGTTTGTTGATCATGTATATTATGTTTTAAGATGCTTTAAAGAATTAAAATAGGTTATGAAATTTGTGATGACACCAGAGAAAACGAGTGCATTAACTAAATCCCTGTTTGGTTGTAAACATAATACATGTAATCGATCTGTAATCTTAAATACACAATAATTAATCAATAAAAATAGTAAAAAAACACAGCTTTATTTATCCAGTACATTACTCCATGTACATACCCTATGCCCCCAGTCCCCATTATCCATTTGATGAGGATAGATGGACAGATCTGACCCACAGAATTATTTCGGATATTATATTTGATAAGACCTGCAAAGGAAAACGTATATAGATACATAATATTTAATACACATACATGTAACTTCAATGCAAAGAAACAACTGAAAGCAAACATATAAACAGATCGTGAGATGAACAAGATAGACAAATGAATTAAAACCCCATTTGCTAGCTCTTCTGGTAACGTACTCAATGTGAACAGACTTAATGCAACATCAATAATTCTCTAAATATACCCTAAAATCACGTTTTTCTACCCGATCAGGTGTAATATTTTAACATGCTAATGCTGTTCTCTGGAAACCGCTGGTTAGCCGCCAGCTAACGTTACCACTATGCTATAATTTTACGTTAGCTCCCTGCTGACTATTAATGCAATGGCTATGCTATGAAAAGATCGATTGTTATGAGTCTAGTTAGATGTATGAAACGCACATTTCTGTATTTACCTACGTCCGCAGCTAAGTGTCTGTGTGAAGGGAAAAACCACCGATCGGTCGAGTTTTGAGGATGTTGTACTGCAGACTTGACTGACTGTGACTGTTAAGCTCTTCTCCGCCTTGCGGCGCCGCAAGATCCGACACGCGTTTGACATCAAAGTACCGCGAGAGCTATTCGACAGAACACTTTATATGGTTTTTCGAATCGCTCTCGCGGTGCTTTGGTGTCATCCGCCTGTCGGATCTTGCGGCGTCGCATCACGCCGAACAAGCCTGACACTGGGTTCAAACCAAACGCGAATTAAGCGGTTTGAACTCGAAAATTACATACAAAGTCAATGCAAAGACGCGTATAGACGCGAACTCGCGGCAGGTGATGCGAATGACTCGAACGCGCATCAATCTCGTCTCCCGCGAAAGTTGATAATAGGCTTGTTTGAGATGCGCCTTGCCTCGCCTGAAATATAGGCGAGAGTAGGCGGCTACAGTGAGGGGAGGAGTGAAAAAAAGTGCAGGCAAGCCGGACACTTCCTGAATCTCGCTGTGTTGTGGACTGCAAACGTCAACAATGGAAGAGATCGCGTTCGCGTTCTTTATCGCAGACGAAGTTGATGCAGTTGAAATACCACTGTTTTTACACGAAGATGGTTATGATGAGGAGAATCACCGAAGGTGAACAGTGCTCATTACTTAAAATGGCTTATTCAGTAAATGGTAGGGATATAAATCTATCTGATCTAGAGTGGTATTGCAACTTGCATCTAATGAAATTAATGTCGAGTAAAAAATAAACAGTCCTGACTGCAGATAATTCAGCACCAAAGAATTTTTTTTTATTATTATTAAAGTTATTTGGGTGAACTATCCCTTTTTTACATGACAAATATTCCATATAAATATATTACACAATTGTTTGTCACCTTAATGTAAGTTTCAATTCATGTTTAATGATTAGGAAAAGTGTGTGCTGCAAATTATTCTTAAAAAATAATATGAAACAACAACACATAATAAATTAAGAAATGAGCATGTGTGGGTTTTGTTTATTGCACTCCTGGAATCAGACATATCCAAATAAAGATATCGGATAAAAACACAAACATGAGGCCTAATTGTAAAACAGTCACATTAGATGTATGCATGTATTGATGGATTGACTAATTTATTTAATGGAATAATGTTGTACAAAAATGTCAATGTATAAAGAGAATACACATCTCTCAATAAAGAGAAAATTAAAACAAACAGGACTTCACTTCAAACCAAGAAAATAAAAATAAAACATGTCCTAATTACTAAGTACTATAGAAAAAGTAAATCGTATTAGGCTATAGGTAATGGACTTCTTCGAATTAAGGGGGAAAAAATATCAGCTGACATTCTCAGCCAATGAGCACGAAGCTGTGTCGTCAGTCAGTCGTTTCCCATCATGCTTTTGAGTAGCGCAGTCGGTGGAGAGCAACTGCGCTCGACTGCTCAATCCGACACAGCCGCCTCGCTGTCGCGAGAGTTTTTGGGCACACGTCAGCATGAGGTCAGAGCAAGGCGGACGTAACTCGGACACTTTTCTAACCGGCATGCATCTCACGGTGATCACCGGTGATCGGTTCTGCGCAGATTTTGTTCATCTCAAACAAGCCTAATATTTGTCAGATCGCGTCACTCTCGCGAAAATATCGAACTTCTCTCGCGTGTAACACGATTGTTTGCGTTTGGTGTGAACCCAGCATGAGAAGACAGCCGCCGCACTCTGACTACATCACGTGACGTACACCACCGCACAGAAACGACTGTAATGGTTTCAACACATCTGTTTAGGGAACAGCAAAGCTTTGTGTTGAAACTCCTGCAAATGTCAAAGGACTCAAAGGAATTGCTAAATAAATAATGATTTCATGGAAATAGAGAATGCGTCCTACATCTGGGTACTAAAAATGTCGCTCCATAAATATCACTCACTTCAAATAAAAGTGACATGATACTGCGCAAAAAGTATTTTTGTGACATTTAACCAGTCCAACAAGTTTTTTATGCCAAGAGAAGGTGATAATTCTGTCACATATACAAAAGTGACATGGTCGCCAGGTCTTAGTTAAAGCGGTCTTCCATCCTGGCTAGGCTGGTGTTTGGGTATTCTTCAAGTCTAACCACCTAAGACCAGCAAAACAAATAAAATACCTCTAAAACCAGCCTGCTACACCAGCTAAAACCAGGCGGGTTAGTTTTACCAGAATATAAAGGGTGATGATCAGATGAGTTATGCAGCACAATTATTATGGGCATTACTCCACAGGTTCATTATAGTGCAGCATTGCTTACTTAGAAATAGTGTATTGTTTGTATATTGCATCATAAACACGTGGGACAAACAATGTTGATTTGATCTGTAGTGTCAACTATCACACAATTCACACAAGTAGGCCTACTTCTTTGTTCAGCACTGAAAGATGAAGTGTGTTATTTTTTAAATACTTTTCTCTTATTCCAGCTGAATATGCAGAGACAAGTAAGCCATTTTACCACAAAAAAACCTACATACTAAGGATTCAGAAATATACAGCTGATGGCAGAAATCTCAGGATGTTTTCTTTGTGCTGGCATTTTCTGTGCCTTGCTGGGAGATAACAAAATCGAAAATGAGTTTGGCTGTTTGGCGTGGTCGCTCCATCACTACAGAATGGCCACAGTTATCCAGCAGATCAACACGGGAGCCTGGAAGAGCCTCTTTGAGCAAAGCTGCCCCAGACACATCCACAACCTGAAAATAAACACAGGAATATATTTGAAACTCTGTGTATATGTACAGAGGTGTATTTTCAATAAAGGCCATGATAACATTTTCTGCACATACCTGGTCTTGTTTGCCCCAGATAATTTGCAAAGGGGTGGTTATTTGCTGTGTATGGTCATGCATGGCATATTTAGAATTTTCACCCATAATTTCCATGAAAACTGTTAAAAGAGTTGAAAATACTTATAATTCTGCAAATAACCACCAACTTTTGTTATATATTATATATATTACACATTATAATATTTTATAACGTAGAACATAATTTCAGTAAATATATTTACTTACGCTCATGATAAAAGTCATTGTGCGGTATCCGTACATCCACCAGGCCTTGAAGAATCTAGAAACAAGGGGCATCATCACACACAGTACATGTGGATGTATGTAGAATTGAGATAAAGAGTGTGTTTGTCACCTGTTGAGGCACTCTGAATCGCACATGAGAGCAGAGTTTCAGCATCTCCTCCATCTCTTCTGGACTGGATGGAATAAGTGGAATGTTCAGTCTGTACTGGCTCTGCTCCACATCATCCATTTGAATGTCAAATTTGCTTTTACTTTGGTTCTTTAGGCCTTAGGATAGAATGTGGATACACAGGAGTGATATTAGGGAGTAAATGTTAAAAATAGAATTTGTAAGTTTGCCCAGATATGAAAATTCTGTCACTGTTTATTCAACCTTAATTGGATCCAACTGTAACTGTTTATTGTATACAAATTGTGTAGGTTCTTCAAAACAATTTATATAGTTTTGATATAGTTAATTTAGCTTCGTCTTTTGATTTAGCTATTTTTGTGCATCAAAGAAGCAATATTACTTACCCGCTGGGCAGATGAGGCTCATACTGCACAGATCTGAGGGATAACAGGCTGCATAAACTCCCGCCACAGTCCCACCCATTGAAATGCCCACCAGGTGGAAGGGTTTCCTGTTTAGTCGAATTGCCTCTACAAACTGACAGACAAAAGTGATAAATTCAGAACTATTTCACAAATGCTACGGATACTTTATCATGACATGTTGATTTGTGATCGTAAAGATTTCAGTCTAAGAAGCAGGTTTCCACAAAAACAATATGTCTACTCATCTAACCATATACCTGTCGTATTCTTTTGACTTGGCTCTGGATTGAATAGTCATCCCTGTCAGTACGTGTTGTTCCCTCGTGGCCCGGCATGTCGACACACAGCAGATGCAGATGTTTAGGAAGATACTGTATAGATCAAGACAGTTAGTGCTTTTATAGTTGTAATATAGTCAATAACACCAAAAATATTCTATGCCTCATCCCTGAGACCTGTAAACATAAAATACCTTCACCATCTGAAGCCATGTGTCTTTATGAGCAGAGAAGTCATGAAGCATCAGTATAGAGGGCCTGAGGCCTGGTTTCCCTCTGCATGAGTAAGAGAAGCGATAACCTCCACAGTCTGCATATCGTATGTGCATGCCTAATGTTCTCCTCCAGTACCTCCACAAGCACAAGCAGTGTGTCAAAGTTTCTTAAAGGGACAGTTTACCCCCAAATAAAAATTCCATCATCATTTGCTCTTTCTCAAGTTATTTTTTTGTTTTGATGAACACAGAGAAAGATATAGTTGGAAGAATGCTTGTAACCAAACAGTTCTTGGCCACCATACAATTGTAGAAAAAGTTACAATGGTTGCTTTTCTAAATTCTTCAAAATATATTCTTTTGTCTCTAACAGAACAAAGAAATTTGAATAAAAAAAATCACACTATGTTGGGTATGCAATATTTATGCAGATCATGACACCTTTAATCGGTCATAAAGATGAACTATTATTACTGTATGCGTTTAGATTATTTGTATAGCCTTTTCTGTTTATAGTGAAGTAAAATAAATATAAAAGAAAATGCGTTGATATAAACATATAATTTATATGCACATTTTGTTTATGTACACTGAGTTCGAAAGGTAAAAGACTATGTTTGCATTTATCATAAGTTGATCGCAAATGTTACAATCACACTGTCAATAACACACATATGCTTATTTTGATTAGTGGCTTGGAACAAGTTTAGATTTTTTCCAAACTTACGCATTTTAACCTTACTGTTATAGGAAATACATTTACATAATTAAATATCAAGTTTTACGTGATCTATGTGGAGTATTTGATATTGTATTTACCAGTAGTAGACTTTTATGAGTGATGATGGCCATAGCAAAAATGAGGCCATGAATAAAAGCAGAGGGATTGCAAGAGTCCCTGCAGCAATGGCAAACATGTTCACCATATCCCGATCCATGATAATGTTCAGTTGTTATCTAATGAAAAGCCTAGAATAACACAACATTTCAACAAATGTTGAAGAAAATATATCACGTAGTTATACAAGAGATGTCAGACTTTAAAATACATTTACCAAATTGGTCGGATTATAGAGAAGGAAGGTGGGGGAGGGTTTGACATTATCTGTTGTATCCGATCAATACATGTAACCCAGATTTCTGACTATGACTTTGAGTTTTATTATTTAATCCATTTGTTTAAGGTCACTACATAAACATGTCTATTTGTTTCATATTTACAGAATCACTGTACAATTCTGAACATTTAAATTTCAAAAATGTTATCACTATGAATGATAAACGTAAACCTTCATATTTGGATAAAATGATTAAAATATTTTATTCCTTGTCAAACATATTTAAAACAGTTCAAGAGCAATACACCTACATTTCCAACATGGATTTCATTCAGGAAAGTCCATTACAAAAGCAGCAGTATTTAGAAAGATGCTAAACATACCATTCAGGAGTCACAGCAGGTTTTTGTCATTTTCATCCTTGTGTTCAAAAGTCCACGACAGCTGTTTGTTTGGTCCTAAACAGAGCGATGTTATCCAGTAGAAACAGTGCGTGTACTGATCCTGTGACTTAAATAAATCAATGAGGTTAGATGGAATACCAGTCATACAGTGCCTTGCAAAACTATTCACACCCACTGAACTTTCTCATTTTCACACGTTGAAAACCACAAACAAAAATGCATTTTATTGGGATTTTATGTAAAAGACCAACACAAAGTGGCACATAATTGTGAAGAGGAAGGAAAATGATGACATTTTTTTCAAAGAAATATCTGAAAAGTGTGACGTGCATTTGTATTCAGTCCCCTTGAGTCAATACTTTGTAGAATCACCTGTCGCTGCAATTACAGCAGCAAGTCTTTTGGGGTCTTCTTCTTCTTCGGCGGTCAATCGAAATGAGTATGACTGTCCTCTCCGTCGGGCGCCTTATTTGTGGATCCTCAGGTGGCTGTAAAGGCCGATCTGTGATCCACAGATTCTGCTGCAATGTTGACATTTGAGGTCCGTGGTGGTGTGTAGTGGTGGAGCCCTTCTCTGTTTGTCCTTGCAGTGTTGCCGCCTTGCATCTGCGGCACGGTGGAGTTCTGTTTCGTGGTGTGCTGCACCTTCCTGCACTGCCTTTCTCCAGTAGTCCCTGTTAAACACTAGATTCTCCCAGTCACCGGACGTGATGTCAAACTTTTTCAGACTGGTCTTGATATTGTCCTTAAAGCGTTTCTTTGCTTTGGGAGACGGTTATCGGGCATGCGGATAACATGTCCTGTCCATCGGAGTTGGTTCTGCATTATGGTGGTAGTGATGCTGGACATATTCGTTTCCTCCAGAATACTGGAGTTTGTACGTCTGTCTTCCCAGTTGATCCTCAAGATTTTTCTTAAGGTTCTTTGGTGGAATTGTTCCAGTGCTCTCAGATGTCTGCTGTAGGTTGTCCAGGATTCCGCTCCATACAGCAGAGTTGGGAGAATCAAAGCTCTGTAAACCAGGACCTTGGTTTCAGCCATCAGGTCTCGGTCATCAAAGACTCTTGTCCTAAGTTTGGCATAGGCTCCGCTGGCACAGCTCAGGCGATGTTTAACTTCATAGTCTATATCAGCCTTGGAAGAGAGAATGCTGCCAAGGTAGGTGAAGTGGTCCACGCTTTCCAGAGTGGTGTTATCTAGTTTGATGATGGGCTGGAGTGATGGCTGGTTGGATGGTGGTTGATACAGAACCTGAGTTTTTTTGATGTTCAAGGCCAGACCCAGGGCTCTGTATGCCTTGACAAAGGCATTTAGGATGCCCTGGAGGTCTTCAGGGGAGTGTGCTGCAATAGCATTATCATCAGCGTATTGCAGCTCCATGACGTTGGTATTCCTGACTTTACTCTTGGCTTTAAACCTGTTGAGGTTAAAGAGCCTACCGTCAGTCCTATAAAGGATTGGGATCCCCTGTGGCAACTCTTGGCCAGTAAGGTGAAGTATGGCTGCAATGAAGATGGCAAATAGGGTAGGTGCAATGATACATCCCTGTTTAACCCCAGTTCCACAGTGAATGACTCAGATTCAGAGCCACTGTTGAGCACTGTGGCTGACATGCCGTCATGCAATAGTCTCAGTACACGGATGTATTTGGCATGACATCCATACTTTGATAGTATGCTCCACAGTGCCTGCCGATCCACGGAGTCAAAGGCTTTTGCCAGGTCTATAAAGGCCATGTACAGAGGGAGTCCTTGTTCCCGACACTTTTCTTGTAACTGGCGAGCATCAAAGTTCATGTCAATTGTTCCCCTAAATGGTCGGAAACCGCACTCTGATTCAGGGAGTATCTCCTCAGCTAGTGGTACCAGGCGGTTAGCAAGGACATGAGCTGGGACTCGGCCGGTTGTTGACAAGAGCGAGATGCCTCTGTAGTTTCCGCATTCAGCCTCGTCCCCTTTCTTGAATATGGTAACAATTTGGGCAACCCGGAGCTCTGAGGGGAGCTCTTCCCTTTCCCAGACCTTGATGAGTAGATTGTAACTGTGGTGCCAGAGCCTTGGTCCTCCTTCCTTTAAAATCTCTGCGGGGATCCCATCAGGACCAGTGGCCTTGTTGTTCCTGAGATTTCTGATGGCATTGTGTCTGCGGAATATGGTCGGCGATGTCTGGTTCAGCTGAACTGTCACAGTTCAGAAGTTCTTGAAAGTGCTCCTTCCAACGTGCGTTGATGGAGTCATTGTCTTTCAACAGAGTCTGTCCATCTTTTGGGCGAAGGGGATTTAAACCGCGGTGGCTAGGGCCATAGACAGCCTTAGTGGCGCTAAAGAAACCTCTGATGTTACCTGAATCTGCCATTCTCTGGAGTTCTAGAGACTTTTCTGTCCACCAGTTGTTCTTGAGTTCCCTCACCAATCTCTGAACGTCCGCCTTGGCTCTAGAGTGTGCTGCCCTTTTGGCCTCACATGTTATATCATTTTGCCACACTCTGAAGGCTTTTCGTTTTCTGGAGATAAGTTGTTCTATCTCTGTATCATTTCCATCAAACCAGTCCTGATTTTTCCTGGACTGATATCCAAGGGAGTCATGGATGGTGGATTTGAGAAGGCCCCAGTGCTCTTCGATATTATCAGGATATTCTTGCAGGATAAGACCTTTCTTGAGAGAGTCCTGAAGTCGTTGCTGGATGGCAGTTTCATTCAGGCTGTCAAGGTTCAGTCTTTGCCGGGACTGCTTCTTCTGAATCCTCCTCCTTTTTTTAAGTTTGATGGACATTGTGGATCGGATGAGGCGGTGGTCTGTCCAGCAGTTATCAGAGCCTATCATGGCCCTTGTGATGTTCACATCACAGCGGTACCTGGCCCTTACAATTACATAATCAATAAGGTGCCATTGCTTGGAGCGAGGGTGTCTCCAAGATGCCTTAAATTTGTTTTTCTGTCGATATAGAGTATTGGTAATGACGAGGTTATGCTGAGCACACTTACTCAGAAGCAACACTCCGTTGGAGTTGATGTCACCGATGCCCTCCTTGCCAATAGTGCCCTTCCAGAGGTGTTGGTCCCGGCCTACCCTAGCATTAAAGTCTCCAAGGAGGATGATCTTGTCCTCCCTGGGGATTTTTGACAGGGTGTCTTCTAGGCAGGCATAAAAAGCATCTTTTTCTTCCACATCGGAGTCTAGGGTAGGGGCATAGGCGCTCACTACTGTCGCTGTCAGGTTGTTGGCCAACACCAGATGGATTGTCATGAGGCGCTCGCTGATCCCCACTGGAAGTTCAGAGAGGTGGTTGACAAGCTGGTTTTTGATGGCAAGTCCAACTCCATGGTTTCTAGCCTCATTGGCTGGCTTTCCTTTCCAGAAGAAAGTGTAACCTCCTTTCTTCTCCTTCAGTTGCCCTTCACCTGCCAGTCGGGTTTCGGAAAGAGGTGCTGTCCATCAGGGTGCGCACATTCCAGGCTCCAAAATTCAATTTCTTTTGTTTCTGACCGCAAATGGGGTGTTCCCTCTGGACGCGGTAATCCAGTTGGGAGGTATGAGGCAGGCTATTTTTAGGGCACCCTTTCTAGCCCCTTCCCCATGTGGGGTAAGCCTAAATAGGACTGCTTAGACATGGGTGTAGCTGCCGAAGAGCTCTTCTGCCTCGTTCCTAGAGCCCAGCGATTGATTCTGACACCCATCGCCTAATGTGCCAGCTCATGACTAGGGACTTCCAGACTACACAACCCTGCCCCCGTCGCCACTTGCTGGTCGCCATTATCCAGGGTGGATTCCCTTTGTGGAGGACGCCTGTGCGTGACGTTGTTTAACGTGTGAAGGCTGGTGCACAGACAACCATCACACGATCCTTGGCAGGTCTGGGTCAGGATCCAGTGGCATGGAGACGACTGGGGCCCATCACTGCTGGAGCCTTCATCCGTCTTCCCAGCCGTTGTGATGCTCCACTTAAGTCAGCCATCATCCTCTGCCTGTTCCGACGTTGAGGTCTTTTGTCGTGTTTTTTTTTTTTTTGGGTGTGCTCCCTTAGCCTTTGCCTCTATAGGCTACCCACAAGGCAGCGGGACTATTTACCCATAGCTGGGGCTGTGGTTGGCGAGTGCCAGGATATGTCCACTGCTTGGTGGGCCTGAATACTACGTCTCTGGGGCCCACTGCTGCTCCGAGATCCCCTACAAGTTCAGCCTGGGTCCGCTAGGGCCCAGTCACCGTGTGTGGCCACTCTTTTGGGGTATACTGTATCTCTACCAGCTTTTCACATCTAGAGAGAGACATTCTTGTGCATTCTATTGTAGCTCTGGCTGTGTTTAGGGTTGTTGTCTTGCTGGAAGGTGAACCTCCGCCCCAGTCTCAAGTCTTTTGCAGACTCTAGCAGGTTTTCATCTAAGATTGCGCTGTTTTCGGCTCCATCCATTTTACCATCAATTCTGACCAGCTTCCCTGTGCCTGCTGACGAAAAGCAAATGTTTTTTCCTAGAAACCCCTTTCTCAGACCTGGACCATGTCTGGTGACTTCACTAGTGTACAACTTGCTCAGCAGTGCTGTCAGATTCAAGTAGGGGTAGGAGAAATATTTGTGAAAATAAGCCCTTAATTTTTAAGCAGAAAAGTCTGTGTTTTGCTAAATTGCTTAATAATAAATCAATCAAATAAAACATTTGTACCCCCCTTTAAATAATAATTATAATTTGCTTTTGATTGTGACACTTATCAGCTGTTCCTCAAATATCGTGTACTGTATGTATTATATATACATAATATATAAATAGTTTAATATATGCAATCCCCTGTACACTCAATTTACATTTACATTAAAACACAATATGATATTATCACAACCCTATCCTGCTTTTTTCACATTTTAATTTTAAATATATGTATGTGGTTAAAATGTGATCAAATGAAATATACTTTACAATAAAATATTGTGTTTTGTATCATAAGAAACTTGTACAATAGGGAAAAACAATACACAGGCAGTGCACAAAGACTACGTTTAACTAATAAATATACGCAGCTAGGCTGTGCATAGTTATGAAACTCTGACCTCAGTAAAAATTATTAGTTTGGGAACAAATAGATTCATCAGTCCAACGACTGCCAATTATGAAATGTAACCAGAATTAAAAATATCTTGTGTTGCCACTAAAGTGACATTTTAGGTGTGTTGCTGACATCAAGCTGTTCTCTGCGGTGCTAACAGCCCGATGATCATTGGGAACTCACACCTCAGAACATCTCGAGGCCACTTATAGGCCCTAGTATCCAAAGAGTAGATACTGCAAAGGGTATCTTTGTAAATCAACTGCAGATTCTTGGTTTCATATTTAAAATCTTCGATACAAAAACACCACAATGAAAATGTGGATTTGGGCCAATAGTGTTTAAGATGATGTGAAACCACCAGCTTTCACGACCAATTGTAAAGAGCCTTTGGCACTCCCCTACCTTTTGGAACGCCTCCACCTTTCGGCACACCCAATTATCCGACCTGCAGATACCCCGTCTCATCAGATGTTGTGTTTATCTCCCTTTCTGGCTCAGATGACTCCTCATGGCCGTTACTTTTGTGATTATGATCTATGGGCAGAACACATCACAAATAAACAAATCAGACTTTATACTTTCTGTTCCTCCATGCATATAAGAAATATATCCACCCACACCAGATGCACTCAGTTGTACAGGTTCTGAAATAGAACAGAATAGAAATAGAAAATGAAACCGCAAATAGAGTATTTAGTTTCATCTCCTGAGATTTAGGTCCTGTTTTATATTCTGCTCATGGGAAAATCCTTCAATCAATATAAGGTGTTATCTTACCAGGCTCTTGAGCAGTGTAGATTACAATACAATGCATTCAGCTGCATTGTAGAGATAAACCAGAATGTGTAGCCTATTTTCTTGGCATTTCAAGTGGCATGTTTTTTTAAACAGCAATGTATTTAAGGGTAGTCCCCCCAATGCCTTTCATTCTATGGACAAAATGTTTCTCAAAAAGTCTTCTTTTGTGTTCCATAGAAGAAAGAGTCATATCTACAAATTACATTTGTGTTCAAGATGAAATAAGAACTGGGTAAACCCTTTTAATGCCCAGTCAAATAGTAATTCATTGTTAGGTCACATCAATGCTTGTCCTTTTACATTTAACCAATTTCAGCAGTAGCTAGGAAAAATGCCAGATAGCTCACAAGCCATATCCTTTTCAATGTTCTCATAGTTTGCGGTCCTTTGTGGAACTTTTGTTTAGATCGTTAAATTATCAAAGCAGTTCTCAGACGGTCCCTAAACCATGAGTTCACATATTTAAGCCGCATTTTAAGTACCCTGTTGACAATTTGCTTATGATTTCTGTTATCCTTAGAATTGTTCGATGACTGAACACGTTTAAGTAGCCTATTTTTATTTTCCTTAGGATCACACTATATCACCCAAAAATCTAACCCTAATGCTTGTGACCAAACAGTTCTTGGCCACCATTCGCTATATAGATTTATTTGTTCTGTTGAACACAAAAGAAGATATTTTGAATAATGTAGAAAAGCTAACCGTTCTTGGGCACATTTGACTACCATTGTAATTTTTCAAGAAGCATTCCTTCAAATATCTTTCTCTGCGCTCATCAGAACAAAGAAATTCATACATATTTGGAACAACTCGAGGGTGAATAAATGATGATGACTTGTATATTTGGGTGAACTGTCCCTTTAAGAATGATGTTGAGTTATCAATCCTCTCAGGCTGTGCTGGCTTTCCAGATTGTATAATCACCTCAACTATGATTGCCATTAAAAATAATGAAAAAAAACGAGCAAGTGAATCGATGACTAAAGCTCCCCTGCAATTTCACCTTCACGTTAATGTGACGGCGCGATTTCATCACTGGATATAAACCATGCTTGATAAATGGACATGAGAAATTAAATCACTAACTGCAACCTAATGAGAAATAATGAAGATGCTGAAAAGACATTCAAGGTACGAAAAGCCTCAAGGTCTCAAGAGTTCTTTAAAAAGGATTAAAATTAACCTTGAAAAAGCTACACAAAATATACATAGTTTTAAAAGTAGTAGTTCACCTTAAAAATGTTAATTCTGTCATCATTTACACGCCCTCTTATCATTTAAAACCTGTATGACTTTCTTCTGGAGAACACACACAAGAAGATATTTTGGAAAAATATTGGTAACAGTAAAGCACTTTCTTCGAAATATCTTCTTTTGTGTTCTGTGGAAGAAAGTAAGTCACATGTTTGAAATGACAAGAGGGTGAGTAAATGATAACAGAATTTTCACTTTGAAGGTGACCTTCTCCTTTAAAACACGCTGGAGTTTTGTGTGGGTTATTACTGCATTCATAGTGCATTTTTAACCAACCAGTAGAAGAGCATGAATAAACAGCCAATAATAGAATATGTAAAGAAAAACTATTTGGATAAAAGGCTAAATTTACCTTCAACGCATCAGCTGGCATGTTTAACGGACAACATTCATAAGCATTTGAGAAATATATTTCTGATTCATCTGGTTCAAAACACACTGCAGAAATCAACCTGAAAGGTATTACAGTAGGCTAATGATACTGAGCTCATATAGTGGAATGAAGCAGACAATTTGAGGGATATGTTCAAAGCTGTTTGTTTATTTTTACTCATACTGTATGTGATTTCAATAAGCACCCTTGCACAGAGAAACCAGCGGTACAAATAGTCTAATATTACTCACATTACATTCCCCAGAGCGACTAGTGCTACGCTGAGCAGCACTACATCATCATCACCAGACGGGTTTAAAGCCTCTCCAAGATTAAATGGAATTTCAATAACGAAACAGATGCAGGAACGCTAATGGAGAAACTGGAACATAATGGAAACCAAATAGGATAAGATGATGTTTCTGTAACTCTGTTAGACCATGTAAATGAAGTGCATAATTGTTATTATCGTCCATTACAATTCGTATGGCTTTGAATTTGCTCTAAATAATCCCTATACATTGGATAACAGGGATCATATTTACCAGTGTTTTCTCTGGATCAATGTACAGTATACTAGAATTTCACCTTGAAAGGACTGCCAGGATCCATAATCCTTAGAAATGACATGTATGGAGAGAATTGATGGGATGAAAATTACAGATTGCTCATTCAAATCAGGTGTTTGTTGAACAACTTAATGTTGCATGAGCTCTCAGAGAGGTGGCAACTCACCTACAGACACAAACTAGATTTTTTGTTCACACTCCAAAAACTGCAGAGCCACAAACATGCAGACTTGAGCTATAAAGGTGGGTGATACTTTCTTATTTTACGGCTTAGGACCTCCAGCAGTGAGATCTGGATGAGGAAATCGTTCACATCAATTTAAGATGAACCACCTTCAGCTGTCCATTGCACCAGTGTGTGGAGGTGTTTCTCTATATCTTCTACCTTGGTAAACAGACTTTCCTACCACAGAAGTACAATTTTCAGAGGCCTGAAGCTTGCTCTGCCCTGATCCATAATTTTTACAAGATGGAAATCAGAAACAGGATCCTCATGCCTAGGGAGTTCATCTAATTCCCACCGGTCAGATGAAGGCATGACATCATTGTTGCCAAAACCTTCTCTCTCATTCTTTATTTCAGAATAAGCCAAGCATGTTTGATCTTCAACAGTTCAGGTCCTCATATTTCCCATGAGGTGTAGAGAAGGGATGACTTATTTGGGTGTAGGTTTCAGCCAAGCTCCTGTCTTCGTGGCCCTAGTGTCCACTCGAATGCTTTTAAATTCTCGTCGGTAGTTATAAAGAAGCATATAATTATTTAACAGAAAACAAAAAACGAAAATGTTTACATTTAGTCCTTCAGGTTTATTTATTGGAATTGGCACATGATCGTTAAATTGGGTAGACTTTAATTCTCTGTACAAATAATAACCATAAACACTATTATAGATCTCTTTCAGGACACATAAGTGCTCTAACGTCCTAATTGAACAATATTATCATCATCATCATCATCATCATCATCATCATTAATACAGTAGACAGATCCTTACCACAGCAAAGTACAGTGCATAGACATTCTAATCACTAATGGCTTTCTATAAAGTGAACTTCTGCAATGACATATACACATTATATGGTGTAGGATTAGGGCCCTAAAACCTCAAAATCAATGTTGAAGTTAAAACTTAAATGAATGTTGAATGCATTATTGCAACACTCTGGTCTGGACACACGGGAGCTTTTCAGGGAGGTCTAAGCATAAAACACGCTCATGTTTTTCAGTATAAGGCAATTCACTAAGTGTTCCTTTCTCAAAGCAACCGTGTTCAATAAAATACCTGTACTCTAGTTAAGCAGATACGTCAAAAACGCTACGCATACACAGTTTATCATTTAAAAATAAGATATAAATGACATAAGGTGCACATTAGGGAAAGTTGTGAACATGATTATTATTTCAAGGCCTTCGATATTTGAGTATCAAGTTACGTTTGATACTCAAACTAACACCACAGAAACTACAAGAGTGCAGTGTCTACACAAAACGGGTGCTTGTTACGGCTTCATCATTTTGAGGTCTTTAAAAGCATATACGTCGTCACGGCAACAGTTACACCAGCAGCGACAGGCATCCACCTGATCCATTTACCCTGCAAGAACAAACACAAGGGTGACATTATCTGTCAACACGATTTAGATAATCAGAACAGGTCAACAATTAGGGATGCACATGAGTCGAGACGGGGGTCAAGAGCAATAAGCACAGAGAAACAGATCAGTAGCACACAGACGACATAAGACAAACAGAGAGAGCAGCGATGCCTCAGAGCTATGCTGGAAAACTAAAACCAACGTAATGGAGTTGATTTGATAGGAGACTCTTCTTAGTGTGTTTGCTACATGACCGGTGTCTAAGAATACACAGCATACCTGTTGTAGGGAAACAGCAGTATTTTGCTTATGACTGTATTTTGAAGCTTAAGCAGACAGAATCGTTTAGCGGTCATGCACAGTGCTGAGGATAATGGATGCTTAAGCGGAGGGATGAGATGGGACAGGAGCACTGTGTACCTTTCTACCACAATTGGCCCAAGCACCAATACAGCAAAGCCAGGACAAGGCCGATGGCTACGGCTAGGATGGGCTGCAATAAAGACAGCTAAAGGAGGGAAGGGAGGGATATTACTGAGATCAATATCTGGGATGGTGAATGAGTGCCTTGTGTTTGTATGGGCTATTATCAGACTGGTGAATGTCAGTATCATCATCAAAAAGAAATTAAAAGGTGAAGCGTGTAATTGTCCAATATTTAAAATACATTCATCTGTAGGGAGAAGAATCGTTAAGAATTCATTATGATTTTTATGCGCAACAATTCTTAGAAAACCTGTTTGGAAAAAGTCGCAATTCTAGCTATTGGCCCAAAAATTACACACTTCACCTCCACGCTACACAAAATGTCAACACAATTTGGCAAAATCTAAACTGTGTCAAACTAAAAAGTGCAAGGACAAAACCAATGCAATGTGTGTCTCTATTGTCAGTGCCCCTGTTGTTTAGCGTGAGCGTCAAGTGGACATAACACTCACGTTGTTCTCTTTGTCCAGCAGGAGCCTCAGGCGCTCTTGGCTCTGCTGTAGCTCCAGACTGATGGAACGTTTCTCCTCCTCTGCACTCTCGTGCTTCTCCCTAAAGCCTGACAGCTCTGCCTGGATCGCCTCGTACTGTGAGAGCAAAAAAAGCTTTCAACAAAAGCACCGACCCTAGTCAATAACACAGACACACACAGTGTTCTTTTTTTCAAGTGCAAAGCTCTTTTGTGACGTGACTGCTAATGAGTGTCGGCTCTTTTTCTTAACTACTGTGGCAATAACCTCTTTCTGCAGTTCTTTGATCCTGCTGTTGCTTAGCTCCAGCTGGCTGTTGAACTGGCTGGTGTCTCTCTGGTGTTCCTCCTGCAGGGTTCTCAGACGTTTCTCAAGGTCCGCCTGGGTCTTCTCCAGGGTCTTGACGGTGTTGCTCAGAGTTGTGTTTTGTTTTTTTGAGCTACGAGGAGTCACAATGCAGGTTCAGATTACAAGAGATTACATAATTCATTTCTAAATAAGCATTTCTTCAAGGTAAACGAAAGGAAACTTTTGATCCCAAGACACAGTTAGCGTGGCATTAATGACATCAAACTTGCTTCTGTTTTTTGGTTTAGCATTGGTCAAGGGGGCAAACCTAATTTTTTGTTTGTCACTCAAAGCTAACGTATAGCTAGATGATGTTCTCTTATTTGAAGCTTGACAGAAAATGTTACCAAGAACTGTCTTTGTATTTCAACAAAGCATTTAACATTAAGAAAAAAAGCATTTGTGTTATGCATAATGGTATGGGCTGATACGAGTCGAGCAAAGTTTGACCAGTGCTCGGTAGTTTAAAAATGCCACTGCTTTTGTTATTGAGAAATGACACACTTCACCTTTAGCGTAACTAGTTCGAATAATGAAGGACAGACCTATCAAGCTCTTTCTCCAGCTGCTGCTGTTTCTTCAAGAGCTGCTCCTTCTCAGAGCGTAGGCTGCTGTTCTCACTCTGAAGGCTGATCTTCTCTTTCTGGTGTTTATCAGCCAGCTGCTCTCTCTCAGATTTTACAGACCCGCACTCCCTCCGCAGGTTCTCGCAGTCCTTCTGCAGACGCTCCAGATCGCTCGCTGCGTCACACACACACACAATTAAAATCATATCCAGATGCAGCACATGCGCGCGCACTGACTCACAACACTACTGGGTTACATAACAGTGGAAGTGATGTGAGAAAAGTGAGTCATCTTTTGAATGGCTGTCAAAATACTGCGAATATTTCTGTGCTTGCTGTTTGATGAACCCGTGGCTTGACTTGAAACAGGACCACTAGTCCATTACTTTTAATCACAAGCATAAATTAATAGACTATGCATGCAGGGAGATGACATACCTCCGCTAAAATCTTAGCCGGCTAAGTAACTTATAGGGCTATTGTAATTTGTCATCAAGTGATAAGGATTTGTTTACCACAAAAACTTTAGCAAACTGACAGCACTACAGCCCAGCATTGTTGAGTGCCTCTGTGATCAAGCCTCAAGTAAGTGCAAGGTTTTTTTTATCATATTTGTGGATGTAGCTTGAAATGGATAGCCTGAAGACTTTCCCCTTTTTGGTTTTCGATGTAGTGTTTGGGATAATTTGACGAATGTCGTTGACCGTAATCCTAGGTGCAGCTTGAGTGAAAACGCCATTGTTCCATGAGCAGACTTTTTCTACATCCATGAGTTTTTAGGATCTATGCTTAAAATACTGTAGACATGGCCAGTCAGCAATAAAGTGGGGGTTGTGGGGATCATGGGTACCTTGTTGTTTGGCTGCTCGGTCTCTCTGTTGGTTCTGCTGCTGGTGACTGGCCTGTTCACTATCAAGCTCACGCTCATACTTGTTTGCGACCAGCTGCCATTTCTCCAACTCCGAGGTTAGCGTGGCAAGGTTCCCCTTCAACGCGCTGACCTCGTGCTCTCGCTCGGCTGCAGTTTTATCCATAGCGCGGCGCAACACCTGCACTTCCTCCTGTGCTGCATGCGCTTCCTGTCGCATGCTGAATACTGTGCTGTCTTTCTGATCCCTCAGTTTGCCCATGTCTTCCTGCAGCTTTTGGAGCTGAGCTGCAGACACACATACAGATCCCAATCATCATACAATTGTTATGAACTTTACATTGACAGATACACCCGCCTTCACTTACTTTGTAGCACCTTTATCTGTTTGGTAGACTCCTCTGCTTGCTGCTTATTGGCTCTCTTCTCTTCTTCTAAGAAACCTGCCATACACATTATAGGCCCACAGGGGGCACATTGAGCATTACTATCATTTCAAGTAGCCTATACAACATGTCATACATGCAGGTGCACAAAAATTTACAGATAGCAAGAGAATTATGTTGACATTAACACCTGTTGCTTATTTATGAGTCAAGGAAAGTTGAAAGGGCAGCTACAGGATTAGTTTCAGTCTTTCATATAGTATACAGGGGCATAGCACAGAATCACGGGCCCTGTCCAAAGGCAATATATGGGGCCCCTCAACGCTACTTGTATAATACAGTGCTGAATCTCATTTCTGTATGAATTGTGATATACTTAAATGTGAATAGATCACCTCAGTATCCCCTTAAACATGAATTCTATATTTAATTTGAATTGTGTTTCATTAATAGAGACACTGTGCAGTGTAGTCCAAAGCATTACACATTTAACTATTGAACAGAAATAAATGTTGTACTAGTACTGCATGAATGGTAGTAATAATGCCACTTCATGACTGTTACGGAGATTGCAATTCATATTTCTTAAACAGTTTAATGGCGTTCAAGTTGTCAAGAAACAAAATGGCTTTAATTCAAAATAAAAAGGCCTAAATACACTTTTTATTACTTAAGCATGTAACTATTTTAATTGAATGTTTATATATTATTAGGGATTAAATGAATATGTCAGAAGAACTGCCCCAACTTCTCTTTTACCTTGGAGCTCGACACACTTGTTTTTGCCAGAGTTGGCCTGTTCATGGGCCTCCCGTAGTTCCTGGTTCAGCTGCTGAATGACCTTTTCAGACTCGCTGGCCTCCACAGTACTTCTGCTCAGCTCATCTGGAGAAATGATTGAATGCTCACAAGTCACAAGTGATGACATCCAATGATGAGAACTATTACACGCAAAATTAGACACCATTATGATGCTGTGCGTTAAGAGAATCACTCTTTCGTGAGCAGTTAATAGGCGAACTGCTAGTAGCATTTTAACTTCACCGGATTGTTCTGTCCTCCTCCGAAGTTCAACTCGTCTCCAAAGGTTAATTAAATCAGAATGAATCGCATGCTAATTTCCCTCGAGGTCAGAAAATAGGCCTATTCCATGAATTAATAACTCGACTTAGAATAGATCCATCCTAAAAACATAATGTCATCATTATAGCTTAAACTAGGATTCTCAACTGCAGAAAGGATGGCCAGGCTTTTATTGAAGCAGGCATACAGTATGATTAAATGACATAAAGTAAAACTGTCACCATTTCTTCACCTTCTTGTCATTCAGTGTATGACTCATTCACTTCCCTTTTCTGTGAAACACAAAAAAAGATATTTTGATTTGTGTCCGTACAGTGGGAAGTCAGTGGTGGTCACAGTGTTGCTCGGTTACCAACATTCTTCAAAATATCTTCTTTTGTGTTCGGCAGAAAAGAGAAAGTCATACAGGTTTGGCTGCAATTCAAGTTCGCCTAGACTTAGAGACAAATGTGCCACTTTACCTCCAAATATGGGTTGATGAAATCCAGGGCATTTTATTAAATGCTCCTAAAAATATGACCTCATCTTATAGACCCAAGGACGCACACCATAAATGGCCTTCAAGGCTATATCAACCCCAATCGGTGACACATTACCATTACCATCAGGAAGCCTTGCATGACTAAGCTAAAACACAGCAGCCCTGACTTTTGTAGCCAAACACGCACTGCCTGAGCAGTAAGCACTGAGGGTGAAGGCATTAAGGTTTCATGAGGTCTTGCGGTGGGTTACGCTTATTGGTGCCACACTGCACGAAGAACGACGATCTCTCTGCAGAGCACAGGGACACGTAGGAACGCTCTGGCCTAATTCATCTTTGAGTGTGTATGTGTGTGAAGAAGAGAAAAGAGAAACTGTAACAGAGAGGAAGACAGATAAGAAGACAGGAAAATGAGCTAAATAAAGCGCTAACACCAGACCTTATGAATGTATTGGGTGTACTATGATGCTGTAAATGATGGCAAAACCCTGTGGAACATTATTCAATTACGCATACTACAATCTTATTTAATCGTACTTTAGTCAGAGCAAAACAAGCATTTTACTGCACTAAAAAGCTGCTGATGAGGAGCCATGTAATTTGAGTAGCAATGTAATTTAAGTTGCAGCCACAGATTTATTTTAAACAAGTAAACATTAAAACGCAGAAAGCAAGTATTCTTCTATTTTGCGTAAACAGCTAACAATCATTACGTTGCTGCCAGAGCATTCTAGTTTTAATGTCCACTTAAACTGATGCCTTACAGCTAGTTAAATCACAAGAGATCGGTACAAAAATAAACTACAACAAACTTCCGAGAAACTAAACAATGATGTTTACCTTTGATCAGAGACACTTTATTAAGTGGATCTTTCAGCTTCTGGTCCTCCATTACTCCACACTGTGACGGTCAACAAAATAAATTACGTTCCGGTTGCTGCAAAACATAACTTTAATTTACAGATATTCTTAACGGCACTTCAAACGATAGACAATACTAAAGAAACGAAATGAAAGATGCCTCCTTCAGGTGATGTCAATTATGACCTAGCTTGCTAATCGGGCGAGCATGTTTGAGCTTCACAATTTCCCGAGACGACAGCATTGATTTAAAATAAAAGGTCACATTCTTTTCTCGTTTAAACGTCAAATTATAGCTCATGTAAACATGTAATACTGTTATGTAATATAGCTTAACCATACCGCATCTATTAAGAAGACACGTCGTCGGGTTTACCTCAGTGTTAGCATTGAAAACAAATGATGTTACCTGAAGACTCGTGATGTCACTTCAGTTGGTGCTGAAACAGAGAGCCGCAATATTTCGTCTTTAACTATCGATTCGCTCCGGTGATGAGAACTGGAACAATCCATTCTGAAGCGAGGGGGGTCCTCCGCCTATCTGAAGGGCTAGTGAACGTAAAAAATCGAGAACAATACAGACAACGGTAGCGTGCACAAGAACACTTTATTATTTACATGTCGATGAATATTAGACTGGAAGGGTGGATTTAATTTTGGAAATGTGTTTGCACGCGTCGTCTTGTACCAGCCCCCGCAGGTCATGGTTTTAAGGTCTCGGTTTGCTCACATGGGCATGCGAGCGTCCTGAGGCATCGAAAACAGAGGCTGCAGCTGCATGTCACAATACACTCAGGCCCATTGTTTCATTGTATCTTGTGTAAAAACAGTTAACAATAGTGTTAATTTGTGCTTGTACCGATGCCAACCAAAGCACTAATTTTGATTAATTATATTATTAGCCAAGATTGTCAGGATGACATTCACTTGAATGGGAAAGTACTTAGAAGTATGAAAGTGCTTATTGTGATGGTTGCTGCAGTCGTAGACATTAACATTAATGAAGTTAAATGCAGATCACAATTTTTCTCAACTACAAAAATAGCAATTACCCTAAATGTCATAAAAAGTTGTTCACAGATGCAGAACCATGGAGTAGATATTTTGAGAAATGTCTCAGTGGTTTATCTGTATAATATAAGTAATTGGGGCTCAATGTTGTTTGCTTACCAGCTTTAAAGGCATACAGGTTTGGAAGGACATAAGGGCGAGTAAATGATGAAAGGATATTTTTTGGGGTAAACTATCCCTTTAAAGTCTTTCATATAAACGCGTGCTACGTTGTTTACTGAGCTTTATAAGAATAACTTGATTAGATCAGACTATGTAGCAGTTTGCATGATTCTGGATTCTTTGCTAATATAAGATATAGATATAAACATACTTTTTATCTTCTAAAAATTCTTACTGATCTAATGAAATTTTTAATGTTTCTGAAGGCTGAGTTGTGCTGGGTACTGCCAACTGATGAGGAATGTATGAGAGTTTGCCCTGGTCAGAGTAAGACTGAAATGGCTTGTATGGATCTTTCTTTTGTTGTCATGGTGACAACAGGGCAAACCTCTCTCATTCATAGTTCCTGCCCACGTAAAGGCTGACCAAGACAGACATTGGCTTGCATGCCAAAATATTAGACCCAATAACCACTGCAGAGGATCACTTAGCTTAATATGACCTTGTTCTCTGCTATCCTTGAATGGGATGAGTCATGCTCATAAATCCATGTAACCTAACAGAAGCATCTGGAGCTTCAATTCAGTGACAACAAAAACAAAGCGTTGTTGTTGATCTGGATCTAAATATAGGTGTTAAAGGGATAGTTTGCCTACAAAATAAACAATCTTTTATCATTTACTCACCCTCATGGCATTCCAAACCTGAATGAGTTTTGTTCTTCTGCAGAACACAAAGATATTTTGAAGAACGTTGGTCACCAAACAACACTAAACTCCATTGACTTCCATTGTATGAACACAAAGTTCTCTTATCCTCAAAATGTCTTCTTTTGTGTTTCACAGAAAAAAGTGTCACAAAGGTTTTGTGGGTGAATAAATAACTTGAGATTTTTCCTTTTTGGGTGAACCGTCCCTTTATCTGCCTAAAGGATTCTGTGTTTTAAAAGATTACAATTGTTCTTGAAGATTTTAGGAGCATTCATTTTGACCGTTAAAGCTCAGAAGAAATTGTAAAACTCATGCTTGCGATGAAATTACCACAATCAATAAACATCATCAACAAACTTAATAATTAAAGAACAACATGATATTGTTTTCTATTTGCATCACAAAGCCAGACTTGTGAGGCTGTTCGAGACTGTAGGAAAACACAGGGTGCTGTGAGAGTCAGAGACATACAAAATACTGTAGGTGCATGTAAGTTCGAAAGCAGACAGGTAATTGTCCCGGAAAGAGGGCTGCGCCGCAGGCTATTGCTGAGAAGTGTGAGAGGAGAGCAGATGGCAGAAAGGGCAGGAACAAAAAATCAAAGACACTATGAGCTTGCTGCTTTTTACCATAAAAGCCCAGGCCCTAGCAGACAGTCTTGGATGGGTAGAAAAGACAGTAGTGTCCCCTACCAACCCTTCAGAAAAGCTATTGTTACTTTGTCACATTTCTGAGAAAGAAATAGCTTTAGTGCTTATTACCCAGTCTGACCACCAGAAAAGTGCCCTAAATCCCTCTAAAACAGCAAGCAGACCAGCTCGACCAACTTTTGTTTTATCGGCTGTTTGAATGTGGTCAATCCTTACATCACATACATTACAATGACACAGCAAATGCATGCATTTGATCAATGCTAATAATATAAAAGTATTAACACGTGTTTTGATTGATTTTGTTTATTGTTCAGACAACTGAATCGACTGACGTTCAGAAACCCTTCTTGTGCACTTCAGCATGAACACCAGCATCATTCAATCCAAATGAACACACGTCTATCTCCAGAATGAAGCGTGCCACGGTAGAGGTTTATCTCTAGTCATTGTCATGCTGCAGGTTATTGTGATAATGAGTTACTGGTGTTATTTTAGTAGATACAGAGGTATACCGATTATGATACTGAGGGTATTAAACACTTATATGAATCGTTGTACAGCATTCTTTCAGCATCGCTATAGTTATCCTGTCTGTACTATAAATTCTCAAGTGGTGCTAAATTCAGCTATTAGTCCTAATATGTTCCACCTTCATATAAAAATGTTCTGTGCAATATATCACATACTCCCGAAGCTTATAAAATCGCTAAATATTTTACGTACTTTTTTATATTTCAAGCGTTCAAAGGTGCTTTATATTAGTGGTTTGTTCATTACTAAAATAGCGGTTGTGAATAGAGATCTATATGGAGATCTAGCTGATCATTTCAAGCAAATGAGTATATTTATGGAGGTCCTGTATCCTACTATGTTTGAATATTTAAATTAATAAAGCAGAATATCGAGCACTGTACACATATAACAGTTTGTTTTGTACTTTTCATATTCACATTATTACTGTCAGTTATGCAACAAGGCTCACAAACAGTTTTGCACCACTTTGGCAGTCATAAAACAATTGGCAGATCCACAACCCCCGAAAAGACTACAGACTTGTTTCAGATGAATGATATGGTGATTTCTGAAGCACTGTAAAAATAAAAGACTTCATCATATTCAACGACTTTCATATTCAGATCACAGTCATTACAGTTGGTTTCTTTCTGACATCCATTAGTCAATTCATGTATGTCTAACCACAGTACTTGTTTCCAGTCAGTGAAGTGCTTTGTAAAATCCTCCAGAATGGAATTTAAAGGCAATCTCACAATTTTTTGTCCCCATTCCACAGGTTTCCCAGTCCTGGTCCTGGAGAGCCGTGATGTACTCAGGTTTTAGCTCCGGCCTAGGTTTAAAAACCTGATCCATTCACATCCTATCAACCGTAAGAAGTTATGTTAAGACAGCGATCGGTGTGATGAGGATTGAGCGACCAGGAAGACATTTCGGCCATCCAGAATCAGAAATAGCAATCCTTCTGCCCACCTGCCTTCTGCAAGTCTGGCCCACAGCTGGTTTAACAGCGTTTTACATTGCTGCCTACACACTGTTCTTGTCCGGGAGCTCAGCTTCCGGTGTGCGGGGGAAGTATACGGTGGTCTTGTGCTCTTCGTAACGGTCGATGTGCTTGAGGTGGACGACCATATGCAGGGCGTAGGCCAACACCAGCAGCAGAATCAGAGATGTGATCAGGCCCATCAATATGGCCGGAGTGAAAAAGGTCGCACAGTCGCTTACTGAAGCAAATTTGTTGGATTGGACATTAAAGGCCTGGATCTGAAAAGAAAGAACAGAAATGAGAAAAGATTAATAACAAAAACATTTTATTCACAATGCACTGTTTTGGTGAACAGGTGGCTTAAGTTGGTGATTAATGTCCAAATATCTTCAGAAATAACACAGCTACCTGAAAATCTGTGAAAGTGATGTGCCAGTTTGCCGAGCTGTCAGTGTGCGAGCTGGGCACCAGTAGGGTGTCGTATTTCTGTAAGCTGCTGACATGCTGGCAGTGGTAAGAATAGGTGGCTGGGGCATAGACCTCCGTGGCATTGAACGTGGCCTCATGAGTCCAGTTGTAGTGGATATGAACGCTGTCCAGAGTGAACCAGTTTTGACCTACTGATTCATAGAATGTGTTGGACATCTGAAGCCTTTAGCGCAGGAGACGGACAAAAAGAAGCAATTTATCAACGATAATACGATTTTGCACAAGCTTCAGTCATGAGGAGTGTAGGAGCAAAAAAAGTGTTTACCTGATTACAAGTCCTCTTATGTCTTCCAAATCACCCAAATGCAATGACAACCTAGAGGAATATCATCATTTTTAAAATTGGAAAACAACATCTACTATACACCTAATATTTGAGTACATGCAAATTCATAAAGGTGCATATATATATATATATATATATATATAATATATGGACACCAGTAGGGTAATATATATATATATTTTTTTTACATATATTAATAGAGTATGTATAAAATAGGGCTGTAAGATTTATCAAAATGATAAACATATTGAATATAAAATAAGAATACTGCAGTATGCAAATCGCAATAGTTTGCAATAGAGGATATGTAGTTGTCGTCACACGCCCGCTTGAGTGGTAAAACACTCACCAAAATGAATGGTTACAATCTCAGGAAACGTAATTCTATGCAACATTTGAGTGTCAAAGAACACCTGATTCTTTTGTAAAGTCATATGGTACTCGTAAGTCCAGCTGCTTGTAATTTCAGCAAATAATTGTGTATTTTAGTCTCGGTTTCTTTGTTTCTCCTAAAGCGTTTTACCACTCAAGGGAGCGTGTCCTGGTATGTTCACGTGGGACAGTGACGTCAATGCAATAGCCTCTATACAATGTTTTTTTAATGAAATGTTTTTATAAAAGTTATGTATAGTCAAACGGTTGAGTTTTGCGAATTGCAACCAATGGATGAGTCCAGCACTCAGCCCTCCTTTTCGAAACACTAAGGTAGCTGTCACAGGACAAATATGACATCACGTTTTCGCTTCTTTGCCAAAAGAGATGGCATTTATGCATTTGGCAGACAATTTTATCCAAAGCGACTTACATTGCATTATACCATACACTGTATCTTAGTATTCTAAGCTAATAAAAACATAATTCATCATGCGACGTCTTTATACACCTCTGAAGATGTTTTTATGTGTATTATATTGCATTTCTGTCAATTGATCCTCCTTAATCCCATATATTGTACCTTTAAAGTCCCAGTGAAATTTTTAATTACATTATTTCATGAAATATTGCAGAGTCAATAGTAAATAGCTTATAAATGTGGGTAATTTTCTTTAAAAAATTAATGTACCCTCATAATCTTCGGTTAAAATCTGATTATGCACTTCCGCCCTGAAATTCCTATCCATCTAAAATGACACAAATTCGATGGCTTTGCTTGATAATCTGTTAACTCTTCCCCTTCAACTGTCAGTCAGCTGCCTGTTTCAAAATCAATGTAACAGCTGTTTTTACACGTCCAATCAATTCGGTGTTAAAAACGCAAGCCACGGCCACTCATTTTCTACTTTGAAATTCCTTTTCATTGGGAAATGTGTCAGAATACAGAAGTGAAAACTTTCTGTTACATGGGGACTTTAAAGCATTATTGTTATTGCATGTTGTACATTGTATTATTTAGCAAGCTGTCACACATCACATTTTCCTTCAATATCAGCCCTAATATAAACAAAATTAAAAACAAATATACTTGAAATTTGACAATTATCTAAAGAAGAACATAATTTTAACACATACGTGGCCTTCTCCTTCGAACAAACAGAGCCTTTGGTGTCCACTAGTGCACTGGGTCCAAACACCCTCTCTGTGAGGTCCAGGAAAGTGTTATTCCTATATCGAATAGCCAGTCTCTTAGCTTTGAAAAGGATGCACATCTTTCCATTGTAAGCCACAGTAAGTGGGGAATAGGGTCCAGAGCTGGTAGACTGAAGTAACTTCCGCTTGGTTCTGGGCTGGGCATGCAGATGCCACCCATAAGGCTGTTAAAAACAGGACAAAACAGGAAATGGCATTATGTATGTGCTACGTTTATCTCCAATGTTTCCTCCAAACTCATAGGCTCACACATGCTTTTCTCCTGTAAATCTGTCACGGTGTTATGAGTCTTGTAGAATGCTGGCTGAATTAAGGCAGAGATGTTGCTTATGAAAGCCAAGGTCACATTGACTATCAGAGAAAATGCAATACCTGCAATATTCTTCTGAGTGGATTTTCAGCTGCAGGCGAATAACTCTCCTCGTGTGAGGCACTTGGACTCTCGACTTGTTCTCTTTCTGCATCACAAAATGTTGAAATAGTACAATAGGGGAGATGGCATGATGAGTTCTTCCAATACTGTGACTCACTGCTTTATTTTTAGGAAACTTTAACAGTGACCATGCAAGACAAAAAGCTTTTTTTTTTGCTGTGTTAGGAATAGAAAAGATACAATGTCACTATAATAGAATATGCTATATAGACACTTAAATCTTCATGTTTGATTCTACTGATTTTGAGAATAAAATTAAATTCCATTTGAGTCGGTTTCTGAAAAACAGTTACATTCTACTCAATTATGCTGCATGATGGTCAAAAAAATGTAAATAAATAAACAACGAGGGCGGTCAAATGATTAATCGCAACCAGAATAAAAGTTTGTCTTTAAATAACATGCATATACATTTTTAATATTTATAAACACATACATGCTTACGCATTTAGGAAATATTTAAATTTATTTATTTATATTTACCAATAATTTAAATTCTATATAAATGTTTATATTTTTCTTATGTATGCATGTATGTTTTTGTAAATACAAAATGAATATTCACACTACACCTATATAACATAAACACAATATTTTATTCTGGATGTGAATAATCGTTTGACAGCCCTTTAAACTAGCCAACAAATTACTTATCCTATTCTATTATGCAGTTCACAAAAACTGAATGACCAGCAAAAAACTACATTTAACATAAGACAGAGTGAATATGAAACAGACATAATGCAAACAAAACCAAAACCAGTACACTGACCTGTTCTAATTCTCACAGCTTGATATGCTGGGACCTCCGAGCTGTGTTGGAAAAAACAAAAAGAGAAAAACAAAAGAGCGGGTTGATCTCTTTGTGTCACACTGTGGCCTACTTATCAATGTCTAAGACAGATTTCCCATAGATCCGCTGAGCCTGATGCAGCAGTGATGCATGACCACATGTCTTCAATCCAGATTAGTGTCTCAGAAGACAAGACATTTAGTCAAATGTCGTGATTCTTGAAACGTGCTTAGCACCTCAAGCTTAAAGCGTGTGTGTGCAAGTGTGTTTTTCTCTGACGCCATCAAGTTCCTTGGTGACTGGCATGGAACTTGCTGGATTATCCCAAAATGAACCGTTTAAATGTCTAATCTGAGAGATAATAGGCTTCGCAGACGATCTCTTAAAACCTTTTAAGAAAGTATTGGACTATCTGGCCATGCTTTAGGTAAAAAGCCTTTGTACATAGACTGTATAGTGCCGCTATAAGGACCGCTCTACAATTTGTGCATAAAGCTTTATGATCAAGAGAATAAAGAATCCAGCACATTAGACTCGCAGGAAAAATAAACAGATTACCGCATGGAGCGTTTCATTTAGTTCCTTAGCGATACGAACGTTGCATTACCAGCTGTGAGACATATTGACTCATAAAACACTATAATCCAATCGAGGTGGCGGGTTTTAGCACATGTAGGCATGGAAACAAGCCAAAAAATACATATAAAATACTTTACAACTACTTTTATAAAGATCTCGTTTTCGCTGTGGCTTTCTGGTAGCTCTGCTTAGAAAACCTAAACAAGGAAAGCAAATCTTGTCTTTGGAGCGCTGTTGGGAAGCGTATGTGTGTGTGTGCACGAGGAACGACTCGCCTTTGTTCTAATGCCAGTTTACTGAGGTCAGCAGCTGAGGACTGCGCTGCTGTCATTGGTTATGGCTGGGCACAGTGTGCTGAATTGAGCATTTATGTAATGAAAAGCAGATCTCACACTATGTCTTCACCTCATTGCCACTGTCAGTGCTGCTCAAGATCATCTTTTGCATGTACAGACTTTTTCCATAAGGATGAAATGTTTGGATGCGATTCATTAAAACAGTAATCTAAAAACAAAACAACTCTTAAAAATAGATTTGCTCAATGGTGGGTAATACGATTATAGCCTTTGGTTTAATTCCGCTTGCTCCCTTTCTGAAGCGTCTGTTTTTGTACTGACCCTGAGAAACTTGAGAAGGGTTGTAAACCACTGAACCTTTTTTACTCCTAAGATACATTTCTGGACATACAAGAGCCTTAATGTTTCAACAGCCTGCAATGCCGCACTTATCTCTTACAGAATGAATCCTAAGATTTAGATCTGTTTATAGGGAGGGTTAGTTTGGAGGGCTGTTTACCATATCTGCAGTTTACAGAAACCGGCAACCACTTGCTACTTTTAAAGTTATTTAAAAGAAATTATTAAATTCTGTCATCATTTACTCACCCTCATGTTGTTTCAAATCTGTATAAATGAATTTGTTTTGTTCAACACAAAAGAAGTTATTTAGGATAATGTCGGAAACCAAACCGTTCTGGGGCACCATTGACTACCATAGTAGTTTCGTTTCCTATTTTAGAAGTCAATGGTGCCCCAGGACTGTTCGTTAACAAATATTCTTCCAAATATCTTCTTTTGTGTTCAGTGGAACAATAGAATTTAGTCATGCAGGTTTAAAACAACTTGAGTGTGTGTAAATGATGACACAACTATTGGGCGAAATATCCCTTAATCTGGATTTTAATGTTTTTCAACCACTTAATTGGAAATTAGTATTTAGATCATGGAAATACATAAAAAACAAAACATGTTTTTTTGCATGTTCTTCTAAAACTTTCCAGCCCTTAAAAGAAACACAATCTGAATAAAAATGACTTTAAATCTGTATACTTTTTAGGACATTGTACCACACAAAGACTTAAAACTTTGTTATATATTTGTTCAGTTTAAATGTATTAATTTATATGCTCACTCCTAAACAGTAAATACAGAGATGTCATCACTGTGCCAATCAAATTATATGCATTTATATTGTTTTTAAATAAGTAAGTAAATAAATGCATCTAAACTAAGATATTTATGATGTTCCAGGTGTGGTCAGAGCAAAGGAATTCAGGTACTGGAAAAGTGAACAATAGGCTTCCAATAGATATTCACTATATTCGAAGATGCCCTAGCAATCTCACTTCTTATTCTTACAGTGGAGTTGCATCTGTAAACTGACTCCTACAGACAAAACACTGGATGGGTTCTGCCTGCTGTCCCATTGTCACAGCCATGTTTAAATGTCTCAAAAACAAACTGCACCAAAACAACACTACACTCAAAATCTACAGCTCAAGCTCAGGATATTTACGCAAAGGCCATTTCTACATTTTTCTATTAAACCGCATTTTCTTAGTCTCTCCTGTAATAGACTAAGAGATCAGTGCATCAGCTGCACAGCATCACTGCCCCATTCCTCATTCCCCCTCCCCATAGCGGAGCAGAAAGCGCAGCTCTTACCTCCTGTCCAGGATCGCAGGCACTTGATCGAAGGGCAAACACAGAGAGACAAACACACACAGTAACAAAGAAAAAAACAGGAAAAGCTTGTGTTTAGCCATTGAGACAATCTGACGAGACTGCCAGAGATGAGGTCTGCTTCATAATCTGCTCTGAAAGCACATCCCTAAACCTGAGCTCTCTGACGGGCGGCCCACACAGCCAATCGGCATGCAGGGGGAAGATAGTCGTGCGTCACTCGCCTCACAGGCTTCATTCTTGCAGCCTTTCTCTTCCCCACACCCTCTCTCTCTCTTTCTCACTCAAACACGCACTCCTCTACCCCTCCCCATTCTTTTTTTTCTCTCCTGCACCCTCACTCTCACATACAAACATACAGTAGCTGCTTGCCAACACAAAGCTGAGGGATTTACAGGTTTCAACTCCTGTCCCAGGGACCCAATTGTATAAGCACTTAAAATCCGGCAAGGTTGTAATTTAGTTGAGCTTTACTTGAGTTGAACTGGGGTTCTTAGAGCAGAATAAGAGGTGACGACAACGTGACCTAGATTTACACAGGGTGACGTTGATAAATGAGATGTATTAAAAACAAGAACATACCACAACCATACAACGTAGTGCATTACATACTATACGACATTTAAGGTATATAGTTCATCTTTCATCATTTACTTACCCGTATGCCATTCCAAACCTGTTTGACTTTCTTTCTTCTGAAGAACACAAAAGAAGATATTTTGAAGAATGTTGTTAACCAAACAACACCGGCCCCATTGACTTCCATTACATGGACACAAACCACTAGACATTTCTCAAGATATCTTCTTTTGTGCTCCACAAAAAGAGTCAAACAGGTTTTGAATGAAATGAGGGTAAATAAATGACCACTTTCTTCTGTAAGTTATTATACCTGTATTCTACAGTAGAGGGTAAATGACTACCATTTAGTCATTTAATTCATTTAGATTTAAGAATGAGATCAATGAACCACACGCAGTATTTGATTATGTAGGACTGATGTGTGGCTTAACCGTCATCTAGTTGAATCTTTCAGCAGTCTAGCACACATTTTTAAGCAGCATGAATTAATGATTTGTGCATTTATAAAGACATACTGAAGCAAAACTGTCAAGTTTATACCTAAAGTCTTGTAATCAAGATCTAGATTCTGTAAATCAATGCCAGCAGTGAATTTCGTAAACCAAGTGGGTCATCTACTGTAGTGCTTGTCTAAAATGTGCTTCCAGTGAAAGTGAAGAGCAGTGTGGCAGCTGTCAATCATCCTCATTAGATAAGACAGGCCTAGTTTAAAATTGCCTTCAAACTGGTGTGTGATTTTCAAAGCATAGATAGACAAAAATGCTGAGGCCATGGGCTGTCCTCAAAGTGCTTTGTTGCGTTCACTCATAATGGTTTAACCATAATGATGAAATCCTGAAATGTTACCTGTGACTATTTAGATCATAATTTTGTAAAGTAAAGATGTTAATACAGTTACATCACAATCTGATAATATATAACCTTTGATATGATTTGGACTATAGGAGCTGCAATGAATCCGTGAACATAGATAACATAGCAAATGTTTAAACTGAGACATTTTACACTTTTATGCACCAAATTAGCTCATTTAAAATTGAAGGCCTGCTACAATTCTCAAAAGTTGGGACGGGCATGTTTACCATGGTGTAGCATCTCCTTTTCTTTTCAAAACAGTTTGAAGACATCTGGGCATTGAGGCTATGAGTTGCTGGAGTTTTGGTGTTAGAATTTGGTCACAATCTTGCCTTATATAGGGTTCCAGCTGCTGAAGAGTTTGTGGTGCGCCAAATGTTCTCTATGGGTGAAAGATCTTGACTACAGGTAGGCCAATTCAGTACCCCGACTCTTCTATGTTGAAACCATGCTGCTCTTATAGCTGCAGTATGTGGTTTTGCATTGTCCTGCTGAAGTATACGAGGCCTTCCCTGAAATAGACGTCGTTTGGAGGAAAGCATATGTTGCTCTAAAACCTTTATATACCTTTCAGCATTCACAGAGCCTTCCAAAACATGCAAGTTGCCCATACCATCAGAGATGCTGGCTTTTGAACTTGAACAAGAATGTCAAATTTGGTCTCGTCTGACCATAGAACACTATTCCACTTTGAAATAGTCAATTTTAAATGAGCCTTGGCTCACAGGACACGACGGCGCTTCTGGACCATGTTCACATATGGCTTCCTTTTTGCATGATAGAGCTTTAGTTGGCATCTGCTGATGGCACGGCAGATTGTGTTTACCGACAGTGGTTTCTGGAAGTATTCCTGGGCCCATTTAGTAATGTCATTGACACAATCATGCCGATGAGTGATACAGTGTCGTCTGAGGGCCTGAATCTTTTTAAGCAGTCTATCACAGATTGGAGAGCCTCTGCCCATCTTTTCTTCTGAGAGGCTCTGCTTCTCTAGGACATCCCTGTTATACCTAATCATGTTACATAACTGATATCAATGTACTAAATTGGTCAGCTGAATCTTTTCAAAACTGCTTGCTTTTTTAGCCATTTGTTGCCCCTGTCCCAACTTTTTTGAGACCTTGTAGCAGGCATTACGTTTTAAATGAGCTAATTTAGTGGTTTAAAGTATAAAATTCTCAGTTTAAACATTTGCTATGTTATAAATAAAATATTGGCTGATGTGATTTGAAATTCCTTTAGTTTCATTTTATTCAAACTTAAAAAACGTCCCAACTGGAATTCGGGTTGTATTGGTGGATAGTTATCTGGCAGGTTAAATCCTACATGACTAAGTCCTAAAGCACACTACATAAGGGAATGTAGTCATGGTTTCTATAGCAGCCAACAATAATCAACGTTATTTGTAATGGAAACCATTAGTGTTTGTATTCTTTATTTTCAGGAGGGTATTGGCTCGTGAACTCCCCAAAATAACAAGGCTGGGCAATGTTGCCCCCTTGTGGTAAGGTTCGAGCCCAAAACTATCATTAAAAAGGGAACAGCGACGGTGTAGTTTCCTCTCGAATGATATCGCAGGCTGCCTACAGGGCTATTAGAATGTACAAATATTGGACATCCCTTTCCTTTATATTCACTTTAAGAATATCAAAAGACACACAATACTAATCACTCAAGATTCAGTACGATTTGCCCAAAAAACAAACACAAAATGATCGATCTCTGTTTCAAATTGTTGTGCTGAGGCAGCCGTCTGCGACTCATTTCGTAACATGATCACTTGTTTGGTGTCCCACCTTCTGAGCGACATTACCTGTATTAAGAACTGTTCTTAATGCCTGATGTCAACATTGCGGCACGAATGCCGAGCAAAAATATTTTTGAAAAACATTGCAATCAAAATGAAGCAGTCCTTCACGTCGATGGCACGTGATGATTGATAAGTCCGCTTCCGGTTGTGTTTCTATAGAAACCGCATTGTTTGAGGAAGAACTGCAAACTTCGACGTAGGCTATACCGCAAAATAACAGATACGAGAGAAGGTAAAATTGCATATATTCAACTTTAATAACTCTGGTATGATCAAAATGGCTTGGAGTTTGCTTCTCACTCTCGTGTGGCAACACCAACGCCACACCTTAGGGATCTAAATGACTTAATTTTGAAGCACATCAATGCAATATATTGAATCTAATAATTTCTTTCAGTGGTTCAAGAAAATGCCTAACTCATCGGGGGCATTTAAACCTCATGGGGCTGATGCTTTGCAGAGGTTCAATGCGTTACCACCTATACCAACCATAAAGGTCGATGGAGGTAGGACAGGGTTCGACCTCCCAGAGCACCGACAGGCTCTGAGAAGAAGATTCCTGCAACACAGTAGAAGTAAAGTACAGCAGCAACAGATCCAAAGGATGATGTAAGTAATTTAGTTTAGTGGTGATGTCATTTCTGTTGACTGTAGTGTAACTCTCATACCTTTACGTTATTTGCCACTTTGAATCACTTAATTTATTAGATGTTGATTGATTGTTTTTACGTTTAAAAAAGAAAGATATTTATTTCACTTGGTCAATAGTTTGTAATGTTTTTTTCAGTCTGCGAGAAAAAACGCGCGACTCTTTAATAGGACTTTTTACCTAGTCGTCCAATCACAGTGCAGTAGGGGCGGGGCAAATAACGCAGAACTTAATACTTCTGTCAGCAAGTAATCGAGTTCTCAGTTCTGTACCAGATGCCACAACATTAATACTTGATGATTAAACAAACTGAATCTGAATCACAGCCATGCTGATATAGAATCCGACTGCACGCTTTCTCGCTTGATGTTGCTTTAATAGCACATTAAACTGCAGAACATTGTGGTTTGTGCTTTAAATATCATTAACATCTGTGTATTATAATAAGAACATATTGTAATAGTGATATGTGAAATTAGAGCTGACAGGGCAATGCAAACTCACCAAAGGATCCAGAGAAACGGACCAGTGCCTCCTCGACCCCCTGAACCAGAGCTTCCCTCAACAGTATGAAACCTTATTTGATCATACGTTTTACACTGAGCAACACCATAATATTTCATTTTAAATATTTCAAATGTGATTGTTAATGAAACTTATATTTTTTCTAGATGATGAGTGAAAAGAGGAAGGAATATGTACGTTTTTATTTCCTTTTTTATTTCAGCTTTTGTTATTATTTAATCTCATTTTCTCTTACAAATTGTGTTGTCGTTTCCTCCACTTTTCTCCTGTAGGAGAACTTCTTGCGTCTTAAAGAATGCGTTGAACTCAGTCCAGTTGCACCCTTTCAGCAACAGTGGCTGGAAGGCATGCTGGCTCGAGTGCCCCCTCAGCTCCATCAGGGGCCCGGCAGACAGAGATTGCTGGAGCAAATCTGCGAAGAGGTCAAAGAGAACTATCAAAAAGTGATAATACAGTACAAACGTGAGTTACCTCAGACTCTACTCATTTTCCTTAAAAAATAATAAAAATATCTTAAAATATTGGTAAACTAAATAAGTTCTTAATGTTTTTCATAGTAAATAGCACATTAAGAGACCCGAGGTTAACAGACACAGATCTTACCCAAGAGTCTGGTGTATTTGCAGAGTAAGTGTGCAGGTTCATGCAAATAAAATCTATTTATTTGTTTATTTACATTTCTGTAAATTAAGTGTTACCATTAGCCACCACGAGTCAAATTACAATTTGGAAAATTACATACACATAGAGAAATACATACATTGACATACATGTAAAACATTGGCTTGATAAAGTGCAACAGGACAGTTTTAATGATGAAAAAATTACACTTTGTCAGGATTCCAGATTTCTCCTGTCCGTGGCATGACAGTTTCGTGCAGAGCCGAAAAGAGATACAAAAGAATCTACACACATTACATCCAGCCATGAAAAGTATCTTGGATATTTGTCACAGCGCGTTCTCCCATCTGCTCCTCACTGATCTCTCAGACTGCAGGTACTGTATGCTTTTTACATCTATTAAATTAAAAGGAGAATCCTTTATTATCCATGCTGTAGAATATCAATGTTTAATGTTCATCTGTTGAAATCTCATCTTGGAACCTGTCATAAAGGTCGACAGGGCCTGTAGACTGTCAAAGCCTGAAGAACAAAGTGTCTGTCGAGTGTCACAGAGTCGAGGAGAGGCTTATGAAATCTTGGTTCCCCCAAGTTATTCACCTTCTTACCAGCAAAGCCACTCTGCAGGGAGTTAAACCTAGAAAGCTTGACTCCTTTTATAACTGCGCTTCAACACTTATATCCAATAAGGTAAACTGAGTTTTTAAGATCAGATCTGGGAATGAAAATTCTGTTATCTGTATTAATTTATTTGTTCTTTTGAACACAAAAGATGTTATGTTTGGATGAACTATCCCTATAATTAATGTATAATTGATAAACAAACAGTCTGTTTTACTTTTAGCTGAAGACACTAGTTGAGAGAAGTGTGGTGGCATTTGTCGCCCTCTTTGATCCATTCAACATCAGCAAGCTCCCTGTTTTCAAAATGGACTTGATTTTCGATGATGAAAAAATGGATTTCTACCCCAGCTTTCATGACCTCGAGGAGACTGTACTAGAAATGTTAAACCTCATCATTAATACCATGCAGGTCAGGAAATATGAATTACAGTGTTTTACAGGAAAATTGTTGTCTAAGTGTATTTCGATTCCATTGATCAGATTTTGTCTACATGGATGTTTGATTTAAAGTTCTACCTGTTTCACAGAAAGTACAGACGATCCAGTCATGGTTAGCGGAGACAGACGTCTCTATGGCGGATGCCAGGCTTCCAGATCATGTTAAGATGTGGGCACAAGACACTGTTAGGAACGCTGTTAGGAAAAACTTGGATGGACCTGCCATACACTTCCAGAGCTATGGTAAGTATCTCAGCTTCACTATCACTTTACAATTGCTCATACGTTTTCTGATAAGAACAAGATTGTCACCCTATAGTAAAATCTAGCTTGTAACTTGTTCCTGTTCATATTCTGTAGTTGACCCCTATGACTGGTTAGTCAATGGTACCGCAGAGGCACAAGTACAAGCATTAATGGTAGAAGAGCATTCCTTTGAAGAGTACACTAAGGTCAGTCTGTAAATATATGAATACATTCCTATGTACAGTATACCAATGGATTTGTGTTGTTGAATTTGTTTGTTGTTTCTTCTGCTGTTCCAGCAAGTGGAGCGTTTCAGGTCAGTGTCACAGGAGATATCCGGTCTTCCCTCTCTAATACATTTTGACATGGTACGGCTCGACTGTGAGGAGCTCAAGCAAGGCCTCGCAAAGAAAGCTGATGCATTTTCCAAAGCTCTTGTCGGAAAGCTTGTCACCTCACACCATCGATCCAGTCTTCAGTGAGATATGCTTTGTCAATGTCAATCCCTTTCTCTGTGGTTTACATTTCTCGAAGATAGTGAGGGTAAAGCATGATTTTTTTTTCTAGGATCTGTAATGAGTTTGAGATCATTAGAGACACGGCTTTGAAAGTCCCTGAGTCAACGGAGGAAATGACAGAGATGATTACTTACATTGAACATGTGAAAACTAAAGGAATACCGGAGTTCAACAACAGGATAAAAGTGAGCATTTCAAGATGAATTGCGCCTGTTTACTTGTACATGTACATACTGTGAATAACAATTTAAATTACGTTGAAATTAAACTGGTGGTTAGTGTGCCGACATATAGCGCTAGTTCGCTCGGAGCGACCCGGGTACAATTCTCGTCTCGTGTGGTCCTTTGCCGATCCTGCTCCCCTGTCTCTTTCCAGCACTTTCCTGTCAGCTGTCCACTGTCATATCATAATAAAGGCAAAAAAGCCTCAAAATATAACTACAAAAAAATAACATTGAAATGACAATGAACTGTTTATTCTTTCTCTAGGAAATACAACACAGGTTGAATTATTTGTTGGAAGTTCATACTTTTGATTCAGAGCATCTTGAAATGAATGCAGCAGTGCTTCTCTGGCCAGAAAAAATATACCCGATCTTTAACCAAAGTGAAAAGGTGATATTCTGGAGATATATGGAGATGTTTAATATACTTATATTTAATGTATTTAATATTGTCTGTTTAATAGACAATATAAGCTTTTTCTGATATTGCAGGTGATGGAAGAGGCCAAGTGTAAAGGTGAGCAGGAACTTCTGGGACGGAGAGAGAAGCTGTTGCTTGAGTTGAAGAAAGTAGGCAGCAAAATAGAGGAATTTGCAGAGTGCTCTGAACTTGATATGATGCAACAGGTATATTACAAACTTAAATGTTAGGCCTTATTTATCTCTCCAGTTCTTGAAACTTTTCACTTGTCATGAGAAGCAGTGGTGTTCGGGTCAATGACATTGTGCCTGTTGTTTTTGGGTAAAACAGAAGGAATAACATTTATGAGCTCTTTATGATATTTCAATGTTTTGTCCTATTTGAAGGTTGGTAGGAAAAAATTAACATTTACTTTTGTTATATGTACAACAGAAATGGACGATGTGCCTAAGATCTCCTTTTGTGTTTCACGTGAAAATACGGTCATGGAATGACATTGGGACTTTTATTTTTATTTAGCTTCTTTGTGTTTTATTTACAGTATGCTACTGATGTGAGAACAGTGCAGAAAAGAATTCAGGATATTGAGGATGCAATTGTATTCATCAACAAAGAGGAAGAACTTTACAAAAGGGATCAAACATTTTACCCAGAGCTAGACGTGATGAAGGAAGCTGTTGAGCCCTATCAGAAGCTCTTCAACGTGGTTCTGAAATGGCAGCGTACAAAGAAGAGGTTTGAGAAATTACCAGTCATAAGAATCATATTTCTCAGATGAAATGCAGCACTATATAATTCCCCAAAAAACTAAATTTACTCCTGTTTCATTTAAAACATGTATATGACTCTTTCCTCTTTCTTGGCTCACAAAAGCAGATATTTAGAAGATTGTGTTTTGTATTCATTGTGTACAGTGGAAGTCAATGGGAAGTTGATTGTGACCAACATTCTTAAAAATATCTTGTTTTGTGTCTAGTCTGAGATAAAGGGAGAGTCTTCTCAGACCAATGTCATACAGTGTGTTCTTCTAAACTTTTTTCTCCAAGAATGCTGCCTTAAACGAAGCTGACTCAGTTTTGTCTTTGAGTTTAGATGGATGCATGGATTGTTCTTGGATTTGAATGGTGACAGTATTGAACAGGAGGTTGAGGAGTTCCTCAGAGAGATATACAAGATGCTGAAGTCCTTACAGCAGAAACAAAAGAAGGCTGAGCAGGAAAGAGCGAAAATAGAAGGCGTAAAGAGGAGGTCCAAAGAAGAAGAGGAAGAAAAGCAGGAAAATACCACTATTATTATTTGCTCTAGTGCGCTGGATCAAGTCAAAGAGTTCAAGGTAGGTTTCCATCTGTGCTACAGACAGAGTCCGTTCACGTTATAGTATTATTTTATCATGCTAAAGAGACTATTTCTGAGCATATTTCTCCATTTTCATCAAATATTGCTTTACAGGAGTGTATTCCATTAGTGTCCATTCTGTGTAACCCCGGCATCAGACCTCGACACTGGGAGCAGATGTCAGAAGTCGTAGGCTACGATTTGACGCCCGACTCAGGCACCACTCTGCAAAAGGTCCTCAAACAGAACCTCACTCCTTACCTGGAGCTGTTTGAGAGTTTCAGTGTAGCAGCCAGTAAAGTAAGTGCGCTGTGGTTTTAAACATTGCAGATATATGCCCTAACGTGATGAGGTTCTCTTTCATCATCTCGTGTTCGACCACCTATGGGAAGGGAATCTGTACCTGACCTCTGCAGTAGCATCCAATTGCACCAAGTCTGGCTTTGACAGACAGGAGCGCATGCACTATGCCAGGTGAGGGCACGCCCAGTTAACATTCTCACAACCTCTGGTTTGTTTCTCACAGCTCGTTGGTTGGACTTCACTCTTGTCTACAGGGGGACATATCTGTGGATCAGCCTCCCCCAGACATGATTGTCTTTTACGCCAGGTTAGCTGTTGTTTTCTGCGTGCTGCCCACGCTCGCAATTTTTGTAGGATGGCTGCCTCCCTCTTTTCCCCTTTTTCTGTCACGTCGCTATCTATATCGGTGCCGGCCACTCCCGGGATAACCATTCACGTGTCTCCATATGTGGTGCCCTCATTGCCACAGGGATTCCTCGAGGGATTACCATCCCTACAGTGTGTTTTGCACAGGTCTCAAACACGCTCATAATCTATTGATCTCCCCGTACATTTTAGAAATTGCCTGGTGCTCCCTGCTAAACTCCGGCGACTCAGATCAAAGAGACCACAACCCAGAGCGAGTTGTGTTGTCCGAGTCTGATGGGGAAAATGGCGATGCTGATGCATGCTCGGGGACCTCCTGTGGTGCGACTTCTCTCAACTGGGCCGACTGTAGCGACAAAGAGCGCTTTTCCACCATCGTGCTGAACCGTTCTAAGAACAGTCTGAAACGGTTACTGTTGTGTTTTCACATGAGCCTGGTTCAACTCGGCACGATTAACAACTGTTTTCGGCTCTAAAATTTCTGCACGAGAAGCGAATATGCTCACTGAGGAAAGCGGTAATGTCCGTCAAAGCCAGACTTTGTGCAATTGGATGCTTCTGCAGAAGTCATGTACTGATGCCATTCCCATAGGTGGATCTCTCCACTCCATATTTCAGAGAACCCGGGTTACAAACAGTAACGTATTGTTTTATGATGACATCATTCTACACTCATTTAGGAATTCGCTTTGGAGAGGGCCATGCAAAACATGGTGGAGGTCTGGGATTCAGTGTCATTTCAACATTATCCATACAGAGATACTGGGGTGTCCATCCTCTCCTCTGTGGATGAGATCCAAACCATGCTGGATGACCAGATTGTGAAAACTCAAACCATGAGGGGTTCTCCGTTCATCAAGCCTTTTCAGAAAGAAATCAAGGTCAGAGGTTCTACAATTTACAGAATCTAAACATGTCAAATGGAACATATTACGTATCTTGCGATCTTCCTGGTCAGAGGAGTAAAATAAATATCTATTTTTTCTATAATGGATAAGAAATATTCTGATGTTACTGAATGCACAACAGTTTTTCTTCACATCAGGCATGGGAGGAGAGTTTGATCCGTATCCAAGACACTATAGATGAGTGGCTGAAGGTACAACGTCAGTGGCTTTACCTGGAGCCCATCTTCAGCTCAGAGGACATCATGAAGCAGATGCCTGAGGAGGGTCGTCTCTTTCAGATTGTAAACAAGCACTGGAGGGAGGTCATGAAACACTGTGTGAATGACCCAAAGGTGCCCCATATACCATATTCAATTCAAAATGTAGTTAAACTGGAGATGTACAATGGTCACAGGGTTTCGATGTGTCCATATAATAACATAAAGCAAATTTCATGCCTAAAGTATCCAAATTAACATTCCGTTTGCATAGGTTTTGCCTGCAACCGGTCTTCCTGGCTTGTATGAAAAACTACAAGAGAGTTATGTCCTTCTTGAAAACATATTGAAAGGCCTGAATGCATACCTTGAGAAGAAAAGATTGTTTTTTCCACGGTAATTTAACTAAAATATGCATGTTTGAAGGTGATGTGTGTCATTTTTAGCTAAAATAAATACTTTCATGCCCAGTGTGATAAAATGTTAAAGTAAATGTTGTTAAGAAAAAAATATTTTTTACTTTTAGACAAAATTGAAACACTTAGTCAAATGTCAAAGTGATTGGAAACAAAGGTGCAATTTCCTTAAGTAACATTGGTAGCAGAGAAATAAAACGCTTCACTTTTAAGTTCCTAAATCACATCCTGCCATCTTATTTGTATGTACTTTTGTAAACTTGTAATTATTTATTTCTAATATTTCTACACTTGAAAGATTCTTCTTTCTGTCAAATGATGAAATGCTGGAGATCCTCTCTGAAACCAAGGATCCTTTGCGAGTACAGCCCCACCTGAAGAAATGTTTTGAGGGCATTGCTAAACTGGACTTCCTGCCTAACCTGGATATCCAGGCCATGTACAGCAGTGAGGGCGAGCGTGTGGAGCTCATCCAGCAGATCTCCACCTCTGAAGCGCGAGGAGCTGTGGAGAAGTGGTTGATGCAGGTGGAAGACATCATGTTGAAGAGTGTCAGAGACGTGATCAATCGCTCCAGGCTGGTAAGACTGATTTTCCCTTTAACAATTCCAATTCTTGGATATCTGTGAAATTTAAGTCTTTATTAAGTTTGATAATATAACGTTTTGTTCAGGCTTATCCAGAGACTAAGAGGAGTCAGTGGGTACGTGAGTGGCCTGGTCAGGTGGTTCTCTGTAGTTCTCAGATGTATTGGACGCTGGAGGTCCATGAAGCCATACGAAGTGGAGCTAATGTAAGGAACTACTCTGTGGATCACGGGACTGTGTGCTTATTCTGTGTTGTGTTTTTTAACATGTTGATCCTTTATGATTTACAGGGTCTGAAGAAGTACTATGAGCAGCTTCAGAATCAACTGAATGATATTGTGGAGCTGGTGAGGGGAAAGCTGCCCAAGCAGACACGCACGACTCTGGGAGCTCTGGTGACCATAGATGTGCATGCCAGAGATGTTGTCATGGAAATGATTGAGAAAGGTTTGCTGGCTTGGATTAATCTATCTTGTTGCATATTCACCCTCAAACCTGTATATGTACAGTACTGTATATAGAAAATATTTTGAGAAATGTCCCAGTGGTAATACAATGGAAGTCAATGTAGGCCAATGTGGTTTGATTGCCAACGTTTCTTCAAAATCTCTTCTTTTTTGTTTTGCAGAAGAAATAAAGTCTTACATGTTTGGAGCGAAATTAATGAATCTTGAAAGAATGAAAAATTGTTTTGTAATTGTGCTTCTTCTTTCTCAACGGTTTCAGGTGTTTCTAGTGAGACAGATTTCCAGTGGCTCGCACAGCTACGTTACTACTGGGCCAATGACAATGTTCGTGTACGGATCATAAACTGTGATGTGAAGTACGCTTATGAATACCTGGGCAACTCTCCTCGTCTGGTCATCACACCCCTAACAGACAGATGCTACCGAACTCTGGTGTGTTAAATAACTGGTTTACATTATACTATTTATTATGCTGGTACAGTGCAGAAGATGCTGAGGTGCAAAATTAACCAACAACATTAAAATAACCTCTTACAAAAAAATGCTGTATATAATTTTTTTGTCACAGATGCATTTTTTATATTGTGGAGTATTACTTTTTTACAGATTGGGGCATTTTACTTGAATTTGGGTGGAGCTCCTGAGGGCCCTGCAGGCACAGGCAAAACCGAAACCACGAAAGATCTGGCCAAAGCCCTCGCTGTGCAGTGTGTTGTGTTCAACTGCTCTGATGGGCTGGACTATCTAGCTATGGGAAAGGTAACAGGACCTTATATATAAATATATCCTATTTGGATCAAGAACTCTTTAAAGTAGATCTTTAATCTTTTTTAATTTGGTTTAGCTGGTCTCCTAGCCTAACCGGATGAGAACTTTCATCATAAATAATGAACATATATAAAAACTTATATTAAACTCCAAGTCACAGGTTTTTCTCACTGGTCTCGCAGTTCTTTAAGGGATTGGCATCTTCTGGAGCCTGGGCATGTTTTGATGAATTTAACCGTATCGAGTTGGAAGTTCTGTCGGTGGTCGCTCAGCAGATTTTGTGTATTCAGAGAGCCATTGAGATGAAGCTTGAGTATTTTGACTTTGAAGGCACAGAGTTACGGCTCAACCCCAACTGCTTTGTGGCCATCACTATGAACCCTGGATACGCCGGGCGTTCTGAACTTCCTGATAACCTCAAGGTGCTGCTGACTCCATCCCTTTGTTTTTATTTAATTAGCACTAAAGTGTTTAATATGACTATAATAGTTCTGCTTTTGTATTGTTCAGGTCTTATTTAGAACAGTGGCAATGATGGTGCCAAACTATGCACTCATAGCTGAGATCTCCTTGTACTCGTTTGGCTTTCTCAATGCTAAGCCTCTCTCAGTGAAGATTGTGATGACATATAGACTGTGCTCTGAGCAGCTCTCTTCTCAATTTCACTATGACTACGGCATGAGAGCTGTCAAAGCAGTGCTGGTGGCGGCCGGGAACCTCAAACTCAAATTTCCAGATGAAAACGAGGATATACTTGTAAGTGCATGGCAGACCATTAGCACCTTTTCTACCATATTACAAATTGAATGAAGTTTAATCGGTTGTTTTTATCCTGTTGTTAGCTTCTCCGCTCCATTAAGGATGTTAATGAGCCCAAGTTTCTCTCTCATGATATTCCTCTTTTTAACGGAATCACCAGTGACCTGTTCCCAGGAATTTCTTTGCCCGTGGCTGATTATAAGGTATTTACTTAAATAAAAGTAGCAAACATTTTTGTTTAAATTAATTGTGAAGAATTTTATTGAAATCTTCTGTTTGTATCCATTAGCTGTTTCTGGAATGTGCTCAGGAGTGCTGCAAAAATCACAATGTGCAGCCTGTCAAGGTTTTCATTGACAAAATGATTCAAACGTATGAGATGATGATAGTTCGTCACGGGTAAGCTTATGACCTCACACCCTCTGTAGAATCATGGTAAAATAACAACTTACTAACTTTGAACTACAGCTATAGATGAAATCAATAAAAAGCACTCTCATCCATTCATCCATTCCAGTGTATGTTGAATTTCAACAGAAACAAACCTATGAATGACACCCAACAGCAATGTGAAATACTGAAAGAATGCAAAGATGAATGAAAGTTGTGAAAAAATCCTAAAGTTCATGTGAAAACATTAGTATAGTGTTGTTTAAACATAAATATGAACTTGTTTTCTTTACAGTATTGAAGATTGTCAAAAAAATGTTTCATAGGTTCATGCTTGTAGGCGAACCGTTTGCTGGAAAAACCAAAGTTCTTCATGTTCTCGCAGACACTTTAACTCTAATGAATGAAAGGGGCTATAATGAAGAAGAAAAAGTTGTGTTTCAAACTGTCAACCCTAAATCTATTACGATGGGTCAACTGTTCGGTCAGTTCGACCCTGTATCACACGAGGTCAGATCTTATCTTCTACAATATATGAGATTTAAATCCTTTCTGCTCTTTAAATGTTTCTTTGTTCACCTTGTGCACCTCGTTTCTTCAGTGGACTGATGGAATTGTTGCAAACACCTTTCGAGAATTTGCATCGGGTGAGACCCCCGACAGGAAGTGGGTGGTGTTTGATGGACCTATAGACACATTGTGGATTGAGAGCATGAATACTGTGCTGGATGACAATAAAAAGGCAAGTGTCATATATGAGGAGTGTTGTTTTTGGCCTATAGCTAATGAGCAATTCTGAACTTTTCTTAAATTATTTTTCATGATATTTAGTCATTTTTCCTTCATTTGAAAAGGGTTTAACACGTGAAGAAATTAATACATTTTATTTCATTTTAGTTGTGCCTCATGAGTGGAGAGATAATCCAAATGTCCAGTCAGATGAGTCTGATTTTTGAAGCCATGGATCTGTCACAAGCTTCTGTGAGTCAGTCACTCTCGGTATTTAATGCTAAACGTTAGTGCTCTGTAGAGCCACTTCAGCTTTTATTTACTATATCATACTAAATATAACCCATTTACCCGTGTAGCCAGCCACAGTGAGTCGCTGTGGAATGATCTATTTGGAGCCGTCTCAGTTAGGATGGACTCCTCTGGTTCAGTCATGGATGAAAACGCTGCCTGAGCCCCTTCAGACACCAGACAATTCTACATTACTGCAACAGCTCTTTGACTGGCTGCTTCCTCCAGCACTCAACCTGTTACGAAAACACTGTCGGGTACATTTCTTTCCTTTCACAAATGAATTGATCTGCCGTGTATCATATAAACATATTAGATTATCTTTGATCTGGCCAGTGTGATCACATCTTGACATTTTGTCTGCTCTCATGTGACCTACAATAAACACATTAGTGTGAGCTTATTGGATAACTCTTCTTTGTTTTCCAGGAGGTTATTCCCACCAGCAACAGTAACACGGTTGTGTCTCTCACGCGGCTCTTTGAGATACTCCTGTCTGAGCCTTTAAAAGAAGATCCAGGGAATAAAAACATACGCAAATGGATTATGGTACCGTAAATACTTGTATAAAATATATTTTCCCTACTTTGTTCAATTGGTAACATGATTATTTTGCACTTCACAGGCTGCTTTTGCTTTTGCTTTGGTGTGGTCAGTTGGAGGTTGCTGCGACACGGACAGCCGATGTCGATTCGATCAGTTTCTGAGGGAAATTGTGTCCGGAAAGGCAGAAAAACATCCCCTACCTGTGTCGAGATGGGAATGTCCGTTTGAGGAGAAGGGTCTCGTGTACGACTACAGTTATGAGGTTGGCATATAGCAGCATTACAATAATTTGAATTGCAGTCATAAAAGTGACTATTTCTAAATATTATAAATTTTCTATTCACATTAAGTTTAAAGGAAAAGGCAGATGGGTTCACTGGAACGAGTACATAAAAAATGTAGCATTAGGCGACAAGAATACTAAAGTACAAGATATCATCGTCCCCACAATTGACACAGTGCGATACACCTATCTAATGGATCTATGCATTCAATATGGGATGTAAGTATGTTTACCAAACATTTCACCATTTAGGCTTTTAGACATAAAGAAAGCTGTAACTCGTAACTTTTTGTTCAAAAATAAACAAAAATCAGTTATTAAGCATATAGAAAATCTGTGTTTAAATGTGTCTCTTTACCTTCCCCCTCCTTCACAATGATAAACTTTTAATAATGCTTTTTTGTGTTTTATGTATATAAACATGTTTGTAAACACATACTCTCTCTCTCTCTCTCTCTCTCTCTCTCTCTCTATATATATATATATATATATATATATAAACATATATACAAATGTTTACATGTTTTCATTCACATGAACTCAGGCCTCTTCTGCTTGTTGGCCCCACCGGCACTGGCAAATCTGTTTATGTAAAAGAAAAACTAATGAACAATCTGGACAAAGATCTCTACCTTCCCTTCTTCATCAACTTCTCAGCTCGCACCAGTGCCAATCAGACCCAGGTAACCTATCCCATCACTGACCACATTGTCAGTAAGCTACTGTAACAGATACTCTAAAATGAAATTAGCAGTAACCTTATAAATAAAGCTTTCTTTTTATCTTGTAGAACATTATCATGTCCAAACTAGACAAAAGGCGGAAGGGAGTATATGGACCTCCTATGGGAAAGAAATGCATCATATTTGTGGACGATATGAATATGCCGGCAAAGGAGGCATTTGGTGCACAACCTCCAATTGAGCTGCTTCGTCAGTATTTTGACCATGGAAACTGGTAAACAACACCTTAAACGTTTTAATACAGAAGCATTAACAGTCCTAGTCTTTTGACGTCTAACTTTGCAACTATCATGCTTTGTTCCAGGTATGACCTGAAGGAAACTTCCAAAATCACATTGATGGACATACAGCTAATCGCCGCGATGGGTCCCCCTGGTGGTGGGAGGAATTCAGTGACCCCTCGGTTCCTGCGACATTTCAACATCTGCAGCATCAATTCATTCAGCGATGAGACCATGGTTCGAATTTTCTCAAATGTTGTGACTTTTTACCTCCGGACCAATGATTTCCCACCTGACTGCTTTACGCTCGGGAATCAGATAGTCAGTGCCACACTTGAAGTGAGTTGTATATTTTATGAAAAAAAACCTTTGATTTTTCTACTCTGATTTCTCTAATCTTGTTCTATGTTTACTGTGTGAAACAGGTTTATAAAAAGGCCATTGAAAATCTGCTTCCTACCCCGGCCAAGTCTCATTACACTTTCAATCTGCGAGATTTTTCACGTGTGGTACAGGGCTGCCTGCTGCTGAAGAAAGAATCGCTTTCAAACAAGCGAACAATGATTCGTCTTTTTGTACATGAACTGTACCGTGTCTTCTACGACCGTCTTGTGGACGACAAAGACAGAGCCTGGCTTTTCACTCTTATAGGAGAAATTGTAAAGCAGCACTTTAAGGAGAACTTTGACACAGTCTTTGAACATCTTAGGGACGATAACAAGCATGTACGTAAAAAGTGTTAAATAAAATGTTTCTGTTTTGAATGACACTGTAGGTGAGTTTTATGTTTTGTTTCTCCTCAGCTTCGTGAAGAGAACATGCAGAACCTGTTATTTGGTGATTATATGACACCTGACGTGGATGAAAGCGAGAGGCTCTATGCTGAGGTTCCCTCCATGGTGCGCTTTGGCGAGGTCGTGGAAGCTTGTCTGGAGGAGTACAACCAAACCCACAAGAACTGCATGAACTTGGTCATATTCCGGTAACCCTGCTGTTCAAACTTATTATATGACACCAATCAAGAGAGAGAAAGCAAGAGTAGAAATCCCCAATTATGTATCTTCACCCTTGTTCTCTGTAGTTATGTGCTGGAGCACCTGTCCAGGATCAGCCGTGTTTTAAAACAGCCTGGGGGAAACTCTCTGTTGGTTGGGGTCGGAGGCAGTGGACGTCAATCCATCACCAGGCTTGCCACTTTTATGGCTAATATGACCCTGTTCCAACCTGAGATCTCCAAAAGCTATGGCGTGAATGAATGGAGAGATGATCTCAAGGTATTGTACAGTATAATTAAAGTTAGACCCCAAACTGAAAATTCTGGGATTTTTCCACCTGTTGTCATGTATTTTTGTGTTGTCCAGCGGCTGATGAAGAATGCTGGAGTTAAGGGCCAGAAAATGGTCTTCCTGCTCACTGATGCTCAGATAAAGGACGAAGCCTTTTTGGAGGATGTGGACAGCATTTTAAACACAGGAGAGGTGCCTAACATCTTCGCTGTGGACGAAAAGCAAGAAATCATGGAGGTACTTGCAAATGAAACTTGAGGGTTGTCTTGTAATTGTATGACATTTTAACAATATTTTCCTCTCTGTGTCAGGCTGTGCGTCCCATTGCTCAAGCTGGGAATAAAAATTTGGAGTTCAGTCCTTTGGCTCTGTTTGCTTATTTTGTGAATCGCTGCAGGGAGAATTTACATATAGTGGTAGCCTTCAGTCCAATAGGAGATGCCTTCAGAAACCGGCTGAGACAGTTTCCCTCTCTCATTAACTGCTGCACCATAGACTGGTTTCAGGTGAGATTGGCAAGGTCATGGTGGAGATGCTTGTGTTTCTAAATACAATATATTTTGTACTGTTAGCACGTAAAATTGTGGTACAGTTAACTTCTGTATGATAGATTTCTGGTGATTTTTTAGAAGTTGAAGCATCATCTAAATGGCTATATGTTCATTGATCAGTCTTGAATAAAAACTGATGGCACATCCGAAAGTGAAATTAAAGCTCACATTCTAATCTTTACAGCCGTGGCCTGAGGAGGCTTTGGAGCGAGTGGCTAATAAGTTCTTGGAGACATTGGAGCTAAGCGATCTTGAGCGACAGGAAATTGTGCCGATCTGCAAGACCTTCCATACTTCTGCTATAGATTTGTCGCAAAAGTATAATGTTTATGTAAAACCTTGTACACTGTTAACTACTGTAGTTGCTAAATTACAGGTACTTTCTGATGTTAAAGAGACAGTTCACCCAAAAATAGACAGGTTTACTAAAAGTCGAGAATCTGTTTACATTTCTTAGTTCTGATGAACACAGAGAAAAATATTCGGAAGTATGCGGAACAGTTCTTGGCCGCCATTGTAGGGAAAAATACAATGGTAGTCAAAAGTGCCCCAGAACTGTTTGCTATCCTATATTCTTCAAAATGTCTTATTTTGTGTTAAACAAAACAAAGACATTTATAAAGGTTTTCTAAATTTTTCAATGGTGGCCGAGAACTGTTTGGTTACAAGCATTCTTTCTGTGTTTAACAAAGACATTTTAAAACACGGTAAGGGTTAATGAAGACAGAATCTTTTCCTTTAAGCATGGTTTTTAACCTAATTTTACTTTATTTGTGCAGGTTTTTGTCAGAGCTGGGTCGCCATAACTATGTGACTCCTACCTCTTACCTGGAGCTCATCGCTGCCTTCAGACTTCTTCTCACTCAAAAACGTGACACAGTCATGAATGCTAAAAATCGATATACAAATGGACTGGACAAACTAGCTTTCGCAGAGTCTCAGGTAATGTGAAGATAGTAGATAAATCTGAACTGTCCTCTCAAGTTACACAATATTGACCATTCTCACGTATTGTCTCTGAAAAATGTGAACTAAATGTGAACTATTGTTTTTCTGACTATTGTAAGTTGCTTTGGATAATAGTTTATGATAACTGCCTTATTGTAAATCTCACAGCTTTTCGGGTTAAATCATGGAGATAATTTAATTCACTTTTGCTGGTCTAGGTAGGTGAAATGAAGAGGGAGCTTGTGGATCTTCAGCCTAAACTGGAGCAAGCTACGATTGACAACACTAAAATAATGAAAGTAAGAAACAGAAACATCTATCTAAAAAAACAATTATTTTAGGTATTCTGTTTTTGATTAAAAGACTTGCATGTATTTTACCTCTGCAGGTTATAGAGGTTGAGTCAGTGGAGGTTGAGGCCAAAAGCAAACTCGTCCGTGTGGATGAGGAAACAGCTACTCTTAAAGCCAATGAAGCCCAGGCTCTGAAGAATGAATGCGAAAGTGATTTGGCAGAGGCCATTCCTGCACTGGAGGCGGCACTCTCTGCCCTGAACACACTCAAGGTCGCATCATGTACTTAACAGTGAAACGGTCAAGTGTTATGTTTCACCACAAAATCATAAAACATTGATATGATTAAAAACGGAATCCAAATTTTAATGCCACTGTAATTGTATTGTATTGTAATATTATTTTGACAATGGACATTTGCATTCACCGTGAAAACAAAACTGACATTTTTTTATGGAACCTGCAGTGTTTATTCAGTTCAGACAAAATCAAGCCCCTTCCAACATTTTCCATTATTCCAAAGGTCAATTCAATCAGATATAGCTATATCTTACCCTGCATATCTTGTTTTTCCTCACATAAATTCGGTGACAGCGCAACCTAGTGGTAAAAAGTTAAGCAATTATATTGTGTTCCTAGTGCCTTTAAATCTGATATTCAAAAACATATCATCAGAAATGTCCACTTGGATTTCCATTAGTGCTGGGGCTTGACCCCGTAATGGCTGCTTTCACCATTTTTGTTCAATTTGTATTTAAATAAAATTGTATACATATTTATTGACAAATATTTATTTTTCCTTTTGATTTTGGGGGGAAATGATTAAGATACCTAATAGCACACAGTTATAAAGGATACAATTTGTGTGTGATTAAATGTTACCTAAAGCTTATAAAACGTCAGTCAAAGATGAATTGATTGTGTTTTCTTGGATGTGTGATTTCAGCCGGCTGATGTGGCGATTGTTAAAACGATGAAAAACCCTCCATCAGGAGTAAAGTTGGTTATGGCAGCAGTGTGTGTGATGAAGGACATCAAACCAGAGAAAATCAATGATCCTGCTGGAACCGGACAGAAGGTCATCAGAAGTCCAGAAAAGTCACATCCAGTGATTTATCAGTCTTGATATTTTTTGACAGCATTTTATCTGTTCATATAGATTCTTGACTACTGGGGTCCAAGCAAGAAGCTGCTGGGCGACATGAATTTCCTCAAGGACCTGAAGGAATATGACAAAGACAACATTTCTGTGAGTCTGTATTGGAGATCAGGGTTTGGAGTCTTGCAACTGTGGCTGGTGTATTTTAATAGTGTTGTTTTGTGACAGGCTCCAGTGATGGCTAAAATCCGTAGTGAATACATGACCAACCCCGACTTTGACCCCGGCAAAGTGGCGAAGGCCTCCTCTGCAGCTGAGGGGCTAAGCAGATGGATTACAGCTATGGAGGTTTATGACAGAGTTGCCAAGGTGGGCAGACACATGACTTTAACATATCTCATGCCAAATTACTTCATCACTCGATCACTACTTGAAAATCCTAAATTTGTCCGACTGTATGTCAGGTGGTTGCTCCTAAGAAGGCTAACCTTATCGTGGCCCAGCAATCCCTGGCTGCCACCATGGCCCTGCTGGACCAGAAGAGGGCGGAGCTAAAGGAAGTGGAGGATCGCTTGGCCTCCCTGAAGAAGACTCTTGAGGACAAGACTGAAGAGAAAGCTCAACTGGAGTACCAAGTGGACCTCTGTGCTCGAAAGCTGGACAGAGCTGAGAAGCTTATCGGAGGTTTAGGAGGAGAAAAGATAAGGTTTGAGCCAGGAAAGTCTTTAGTTGATATTTGAAGAATGTAAACTGAAGAAGATGTTCCTGTATTTCTACACAGATGGTCGCATGCAGCCGACAGTCTTCAGCACACATATGATAACTTGACAGGCGATGTGCTAATATCTTCTGGAGTTATTGCTTACCTTGGAGCTTTAACTGCCAGCTTCCGCCACGAGTGTACCAAAACCTGGGTCAAGCTCTGCAAGGTATCGATCTTCTCTGTGAAGATTCATGTGTCCACATATTCAATGTTGTTAGTTCTTCAATGTTCTTATTCTGCTTAGTCCAAGAAGATCCCGTCATCTGATGACTTCTCTCTAAGTAAGACACTTGGCGATCCGATTCAGATAAGGACCTGGAATATCGCCGGTTTGCCCACAGACAGCTTCTCCGTTGACAATGGTGTTATAGTGAGCAACTCCAGAAGATGGTATGACTCAACCAAAGTGTTTGACTGAAACAAGTCTGTTGTCTTAAAATCCTTTTAAAAGATACTCTGTGTTCTCTTCTCCAGGCCGTTGATGATTGATCCACAGGGTCAGGCCAACAAATGGGTGAAAAACTCTGAACGGGAGAATAACTTGAACGTTATTAAGCTAACCGATGGAGATTTCATGAGAACGCTTGAGAACTGCATCCAGTTTGGTACTCCACTATTGCTGGAGAACGTAGGGGAAGAGCTCGACCCGTCCTTAGAGCCACTTCTGCTCAAGCAAGTTTTCAAACAAGGTATTTCACATTCAGCCTTGTAATATAAATGTCTGTTTTTAAGTTTGTTTGGATTGCATGATAAATTCGACGGTCAGTAAGAGGTTGAATATCAAAATGTGTTTCCACACTGTAGGTGGGATGGACTGTATTAGATTGGGAGAGAGTGTGATCGAGTATTCGTCTGACTTCCGCTTTTACATCACCACGAAGCTGAGGAACCCTCATTATTTGCCTGAGTTGGCCACCAAAGTGTGCCTTCTTAACTTCATGATCACCCCGGAGGGTCTTGAAGACCAGCTGCTTGGCATTGTGGTGGCAAAAGAAAGGTAACAAACCCACACTTGCATACTGAACACATATATGCAACTCTTTTCCATAGTCAGGTAAATGAATTGTCACATCCCAAACTGTCCATGTTCCTTATAAATGGACACATGAAAATTACAATAATATTACTATTTTGTGACTTATAAAGAGCCATGCCTTCTTCATTTGTTGTGTATTTTTGCTTCCGGGGTGCACATTTTAATTCACATAAGAAGAAGTATGTTGTCTCTGAAAAACGTGTCGTTTTTGTCACATCCATAACACATGAATTGTTCTCTCTTTAATGAAAAAAGAACTTGTGCATAGACTGAGATTTTTCTGATGTCTGGACTAATGGGTTTAGTTAAATACAAACAGAATATTCAATATATTAGAAAATAATACATTCTTTGAGAATGTTCAAGGTTTTGACGGAAAATGACACATCCATAACGCCATATAAACCAATAATAAACCATCAATCGAACTTTGTAAACATAATCATTAATAATAATATAGATACATTTTATAATATTTTTATAATAGTAGAATAATAATATATATTTTTTATTTCACGTCAAAGTTTGCAGCGTGATTCATCTCAGAGTTTAGGTCTTAGCTTATAATTAAGAAAATGACAATTGTGTAGAGAAATTTATTGTTAGAAATACTTCAATTCACATCAATTCATAGCCATTTTACCAAAAAGCAATGCATTTTACTTGTGGAAATATCTGTAAAGCCTCTTCAGCATACATAACCACAACTTTCTCCACGTTCTTGTACAAAATGAATGCCCTTTTATGCCATTTCTGCTCTGTTTTCTTTAGACCTGAACTAGAGAATGAAAGGAATTCCCTGATCCTTCAGTCTGCAGCCAATAAGAAACAGCTTAAGGAGATTGAGGACCAAATCCTTGAAACTCTGTCTTCAGAGGGCAACATCCTGGAGGACGAGAGGGCCATCCAGATCCTAGATGCTGCCAAGATCATGTCTAATGAGATTACTAAGAAACAGCAGGTTCTTAGCAGAGCTAGTCTAGATGCCTTTTTATTAACATCACATAAGTTTGTAGCTTGACCACTGTGCCCTTCTGGGAAATTTCAGATCGCAGAGAAGACTGAGATTGAGATAGCTGAGTCAAGAGAAGGTTACAGACCCATTGCAACACACTCATCCATCCTCTTCTTCAGTATCGCAGATCTGGCAAACATCGACCCTATGTATCAATACTCTCTCAACTGGTTTGTCAACCTCTATGTCAACTCCATACAAGACAGGTGAGGAATAAATAATGCATGTGTGTATAAGAACCATGATTTTACTGTTATATATTTGTGTAACTATTTGTGTTTTCCAGCTACAAATCAAAGATTCTAGAGAAGAGGCTCAAAAACCTGAATAGTCACTTCACCTATAATCTGTACTGCAATGTGTGCCGGTCTCTTTTCGAGAAGGACAAACTTCTCTTCTCTTTCTTGCTTTGTTGTAACCTGCTGCTGTAAGTTGAAAACTCAAAATTCTAATACGGTATAAAACCATTGAGAGTAGACTTGAACAACATTGTGTATTATAACATGGTCTCTCATTTAATAAGGGCTAAGAAGGAGATAAAATACTCTGAATTTATGTTCCTGCTCACGGGTGGTGTGGGGCTACAGAACAAGGTCCCCAATCCTGACCCAACCTGGCTTCCAGACAAGAGCTGGGATGAGGTCTGTAGGGCCAGCGATCTTCCAGCACTACAGGGCCTTAAGTATGAACTCTCTCCTTGCCGTTTAAATATTTGCATGATACATCCTGTGTAATTTTAATATACAGTATCATTTGTTTCTTTTTTTTATAAAGGGAGAGTTTCATAAAGAGTCCTGAGAGTTTCCTGGGCATTTATGACAGCAAAGAGCCATACAATAGAGCTCTGCCCAAACCCTGGTGTGATCAACTGAATGAGCTTCAGAAAATGATAATTTACAGATGCCTTCGACCTGATAAAGTGAGTAGCCTCAGGTCTAAAATGGACATTTCCTTATCAATGTCTTTTATGATTGAGTATAAAAGAGTCCTTCTGTGTGAGTGCTGTTTATGCAATGTTTATGTCTTGTTTTAATATATTTTTTATTGTTTACAGATTGAGCCAGCAATCAGCAAGTTTGTAACTTATAAACTGGGAAAGAAATTTGTTGAACCTCCTCCGTTTGACCTCAGTAAGAGCTACGTTGACTCCAACTGCACTATTCCACTGATTTTTGTGCTGTCTCCTGGTGCAGACCCTATGGCTAGTAAGTGTTATTAAGCACTTTTAAAAGTTTGTACAGGGTTTCTTGTTTTCAGTGTTTTATGGTATGAGGTGCTGTTATATAGACAGTTTCAGCTGCAACAACATAAACAAACGTTATGTGGCGCAAACTTAACATTCCGGTAGACCTCTTCAAAGAATCAATGACGTTAGTAAGAGGTTTTGATTTAATTTAATTTAATACAATTAATTTACAAACAAATATAAATATTAACTAAAATTAATATAAATTATACAGTATATAAAATATATTATTGTATTATATTATATATATTATATTAACCAAACACAGACCGGAAGTTAACAGGCCTTCCATGAAACCGTGTATATCTGAAAGAATACAACATGTAGGGATCCAAACGATCAACCCTTTCTGTTTTGTTTATTTTTGTCATCTGGACAACACAAACAAATTCTCAGTTCAAAATGTTTTCATACTTTTAAAGAAATATTCAAATATACCCATTCCACAATAAATAAGATACAGTAAATTATACATATAAAAATATAATTGTTATCGTATTTAAAATGCTAAATATAAATGTATTTTTTTGTTTGAAAGCAGAGACTGTTCTTTCATAAGATTTATTGTGTTCATAGGAATAATATTCTCAGTATTAGTATTATGTAAATATAAAAAAAAGAACGGCAACGAGTTTTGGCAACAATTTATTCTTTATGATACAACAGTGTTTTTTTATACTACATTAATGTCTACATCAGGTTTTCATCTCATGTGATATTTCGAAGAGCTTGATGCACCTTCAATCCTTATTCACCTCTACCTACCTGTTTTGTCCAGCACACCTAAGTAAAATACTTTTACATTCATTTTATAGGTCTGCTGAAATTCGCCAATGATAAGAACATGGCTGGCTCCCAGTTTAAATCCATCTCTCTTGGACAAGGTCAGGGTCCCATAGCTGTGAAGATGATCCGCTCGGCCATGAAAGAGGGCACATGGGTGTGCTTACAGAACTGTCACCTGGCCGTGTCCTGGATGTCCACTCTAGAAAAGATCTGTGAAGACCTCAGTCCAGATTCCTGCCATCCAGAGTTCCGTCTGTGGCTGACCAGCTATCCATCACCCATGGTACTTCAATCTTTTAAAGGGTGGTGAAACACAAAATAACAAAGCGTAATAGTCGATATCATTGGATTGATGGTGAGTCTTGCTCTCAGTTTCCAGTGACCATCCTGCAGAATGGAGTGAAGATGACCAATGAGCCTCCCACTGGCTTGAGGTTAAACTTATTACAGTCCTATATTTCTGATCCTGTCTCTGACCCGGAGTTCTTCAGTGCATGTCCTTACAAAGAGCTAGTAAGTCAAATCCTTCTGTCCGGTTGTATTGCATCTCTAACATGTTTTGGTAGTAAAAACCACTGACTTGTGTTGTGTAGGTCTGGGAAAAGCTGTTGTACGGAGTTTGCTTCTTCCATGCTCTTGTACAAGAAAGGAAAAAATTTGGCCCATTGGGATGGAACATTCCATATGGTTTTAACGAGTCAGATCTGCGCATTAGCATCAGACAGCTGCAGGTAATGGACTGGGTATAGATTCAATTCACAACATAGCACTTTAGATACAACACAGTCAAATCACACAAATAATGCAGTTCTGAAAAACAGTTGTTTATTAGACTTGTCTTTGTGCACTTTGTGCATTTCCGAAATGACTTAAGAGTGCCAACCAGAAATTCATTGTATCAGGTTGTATGTTAAGAATCAAAATCATAACGTTGATGTTGTACAAACTGAATTACTGTAACTGCACATTAGTAAAAACATATATTATAATACACAATTATTAGTAAATGAAAGTCCATTGATTTAATCTTTTTCTGTGCCGCAGCTCTTTGTGAACGAATACGAGGAAGTTCCTTTTGAGGCCATCACGTATCTGACTGGAGAGTGTAACTATGGAGGGCGTGTGACAGATGACTGGGATCGTAGGCTGCTTATGACCATCCTAGCTGACTTTTACAATAAAGACGTCATCGAGACCCCACGCTACCCCTTTTCCCCCAGCGGAAATTATTACGCTCCTCCAAAGTCCATATATGAAGACTATGTGGAGTTTATAAAGGTACAGCTTTATGCTTTATGAGAACTCTTATGAAAGTAAAACGGATAAACATGATTTAATGCATTGCATGTTCCACAGAACCTGCCTTCTACTCAGCATCCCGAGGTGTTTGGTATGCACGAGAACGTGGACATCTCCAAAGACCTTCAACAAACTAAACTGCTGTTTGATTCGCTGATCCTGACTCAGGGCGGTGGATCAAAGGGAGGAGGCAGTTCTGGAGGGGATAGTACTCTACTTGACATAGCTAATGACATACTGTCTAAAGTAAGTAAACAATCATTTATTGTATTATAAATGTTTTTTATGAAATACAATAGCTTGTCAAATGTAAAAAAATAAGCTTTTCAGAGGAGTAAATGATTTATTGAAACTCAGCTGTTGGTCATGTGCCTTAGCTTCCAGGTAACTTTGACATTGAATCAGCTCTCATCAAATTTCCTGTGCGATATGAGGAAAGCATGAACACTGTGCTTGTGCAGGAGATGCAGCGATACAACAAGTAAGTTCAGAATTTGAAGTATATTACAGTGGGTTCCAAAAATCTTGGGTTTAACACCAAAAAAAGGAAAATATCATGGAAAATGATGCAGTCAAAATTTGCTGTTGTGCTTCTGAAACCGCGAATCTCCATTATTTCATGATTTTTAATTTTGTTATAAATCATTTTTATAAGTCACCCTATGGCACCGCTTCACAGATAGGGCTTAAAGCTAGTCCGAGACTAAATTAAAATGTGTGACCTGTCTTAACTGATTATAGAAGAATACTTAGAAGAATACATTACTGGTGTGCATCACAAGACAAAACAATGGCCTGATATATTTTAAGGCATTTTTATAAACGCGACATAAATATCTTAATTTTACAATGGCATAGTCCTGGCTTTAAGCTAGGCTGTGTCTGTGAAACGAGGCTGTAATGTTTTTCACTGGGTTTTGAAAATATCTAAACAATGAAAAAGTATTTTGTCATATTTGACAACACACTATTTAATCATTTAAAAATAACAGTTATATTTAATTTCCTGAAAAACAGTGAGTTTGGACATCCAAGGCATCAGGAGGACAGCACCGATATTTAAGATTCTGCATTATTTTTAAGACATTTGTGAAATATAAGGACACATGTGACACTTAGCAGTGAACTAAAAGATATTTACAACTACATTAAAATGTTTTTAGGAAAAGCAAATGTATCAGTCACACTTTTCCTTCTTCTAATAGTATAATTTGTAACAAGAAACATTTAAAACAATGCAACCTTTTCACGTCCGGTCTTTGTTTTAAAGCCCACTTTAGATAGAATCCACATATCACTGCTGTCCTTCTGAAACCATATATCCATATTTCATGATTTTTTGCAATAAATCGCAATTATTACGCACCCTCTTCCTTTGTCACTGGGTTTTGTAAATATCTAATCAATAAAAAGTATTAAAAAGTGCCTCTCAACTTTCACAACAAAGTGTTAAATCATTTTAAAAGTAGTTTTTTTTTATTTTCTGAAAAACAGCAACTATGTTTCAGAAGGACAGCAACAATATGTAAATAGGTGTCTGAATCAGCATCATTATATTCTAACATTGTTCTCTGTGTCTCCTCCATCAGTTTGAGTGGCACTATACGTGTGAGTCTGCAGAACCTAATAAAGGCCATTAAGGGGCTGGTAGTGATGGATGCAGAGCTGGAGGCTGTTGCTGGCAGTTTGTTGGTGGGAAAAGTGCCAGAAAAATGGGCCAAATGCTCCTATCCCAGTCTGAAGCCACTGGGCAGCTATGTAACTGACTTCCTAGCCAGACTCAAATTTCTGCAGGTCAGTGACCTCACCTGTATAAAGAATACATTAAACAATTGTTAAAGGTCCATTGTGTAGTTTGTTTGGATGATCTATTGTCCAATATAATATACATAACTATGTCTTCAGTGGTTACCTAAGAACGAGCTATTTCTATGTATATACGCCGCAGGTCCCCTTTCACGGAATGGACCATTTAGTTTCTGCAGTATCCCTAAACATACAGTATCTGTCGTTCATTTTTCTTACAGGAGTGGTACGACACACACAAGCCCAATGTGTTCTGGCTGTCTGGGTTTTTCTTTACTCAGGCATTCATTGCAGGTGCCTTACAGAATTATGCCAGGAAATACTCCATCCCTATTGACCTGCTTGGCTTTAATTATGAGGTATTCTTTGCAGAAACTGCATTCTTAATACAGATGAAATTGGGAGCTGATTGGTGCTTTTTATTGCCTCAGGTTTTGCCTTCTGACACTGCAAACTCTTCTCCTGAAGATGGGGTTTACATTCATGGCCTTTTCCTCGATGGAGCTCGTTGGGATGGAAAAAGGCAAGACACAAAAAAATGCCATTTCACCTGAAATTCATTGTGAAATATATACAAGCCATTAGCTTTTTATTATTTGTGTTTTTCCTTGCAGTGGAGTTTTGGCTGAACAGTATCCCAAAGTTCTATTTGACGCAGTTCCTATCATATGGATCAAACCAGGTTTGTGAATAAATCAATATCATAGGAGGATTATTGATACAGTTCATTAAATCGCTAAAAACATTTCCTAACCTGTTTTTAGTTGACAAGAGGGTAATGGAACAGCCCCACAACATCTATGTGTGTCCCCTCTACAAGACCAGTGAACGAAAAGGGACACTGTCCACCACCGGCCATTCAACAAACTTTGTCATCAGCATGATGCTCCCTACCAGCAAGCGCCCTCAGCACTGGATCAAAAGAGGCGTGGCCTTGCTCTGTCAACTGGATGATTGACGCATAACCGTTTGCCTTCTAAACCAGCACTTTATCATTGTATTGTTCTCCTGTGTGATTTTGTAATATTCCACTCTTTAACCACTTCCATTATAAAAATATAAAATGTTTTGAAAAGATTTAATGCAAAATAAAGCATGTTTACTGTCAGAACCGCCCCCCCAATCTGCAAACTCATGTGATTGGTTGAGCCAGTGTTGCTATGTAGCGCTGTGCAAAAGCTCAGATAAAAAGAGCAATGTTTTGAATAGCCACAGTGTTTACACTTGTCAGGGAAATGAACCTGCAGATGGCTTCCTAATAGCTTTCTCAGCATATTAAGTGCTGCATAGTAAAAAACACATTACCGGGAAAACACCACAAGCTTAACCTATAATGTGTGTCTCAGGTGGGAAAGCTTTTCTTGAATCAATGCACATCTTCGTGTTTCTCTAAAGTCACAGGTGTTTTGTAGTATTCACAGTGACTTATAAAATATCAAACTGCAAAAAATTGGCCCGTTGTATGTTTATTTCTAGGACCATGGAATGGGAAGATCATTAATTCCCATGTCAGCTGTCTGGTTGGCTATTGCTGAACGGAGTGACATGCTGTGGGTCAAAGCCAGGTGTTGGTTGGCTGGCCTAGCCCGTGAGTGTATATTTTTAACTGTGAGGATATAAATAGTTGTGAGAGTGTAAAGCGTTTAAAAACACAGTACAACCTCCACGAAAACAACAGCATTTCCTGTTGCCTCAAGGTAGTGCATTTGTCTTTGAATGTAAGCATAGCCTATGTAAATAAAATCCTAACAAATTTGTTTCCTAGAGCTCTGGAATTGTGCATGAGATGAAGGGTTGCATGTTTTAAAGACTTTGAAAGTCATTGAAAGACCCATAGTTTTTATGAATTATACTGTGATGCTTTTATTCTCAGCCTGAGCAATCCATTGAATGGGCATGCATGGATCTTATTGCAAAGTTTCTTGTAATCCAAACCAGCACAATAGAAACTAGAGCAGATATTTTCAGCTTTAACACATGGCTAATGCAAACAATCTGTGGCAAGCGTGTAAAGGAAAGCAAGCACATTATCAGGAAACTAAAAGGGATAGTTCACCCAAAGATTCTGTAATCATTTATTCACTTTTAAAACATGTATGTGACACTTTCTTCCGTGGTACACAAAAGAAGGTACAATGTATAGTATAATGCAATGTAAGTCGCTTTGGATAAAAGCGTCTGCCAAATGCGTAAATTTAAGATATTTTGAGAAATGTCTCAGTGTTTACAATGGGGTCCAGTGTTATTTGGTTGCCAATTTTCTTCAAAATATCTTCATTTGGCTCACAATTATAAAATGTAATTAGCCAAATAAGTATGCAATGTGTTTTCATAAGACGAGTCTATGCAATTACTATTTAGAAAAGAAATATGGTAATAAACTAAAATCACTTATTAAAAAAGACACGACTCTGTCCTCACAATACACGACTTCAAGAAAACTATTTGCTTTTGTGTCTACTGTTTTGGTAATCAAATAAAAGTGTATTCCAGAAACATGGAGGAGGTGTATAATGCAGAGGATGACTGGGATGAAGACGAGGCCACTCAATACATGATTGAACTAAGTCTATTGGAGAACAGCAAACATGCTGATTCAACCGCCAGGTACAGCTGAACCCATTCTGTGCTGTGATATCAGGCATATTTGCGGGTAATCATGATCGCACAGTTTGTTCTTACCTCCCTTAGTGATCTATTAGACTGCATAGACCACGAGGAAATATTCACAGCTATACAAGCTGGTAAGAAATCCACTCTGCAGTACAGTCCATGATCTTCTATAAGCGATCAAGAGAATAAATACTCATTTTCATGTGTGATACCAGGTAATGAGGATGCTCTGAAGATCCTGGTCCAGCATAAGGAGGCTCTGTCCAATGCAGACAGCAGGGGCTGGATTCCTTTACACGAGGCTGCGGTACAACCAAAGAGGAGTGTTCTGGAGATCACTTATGCAGGTCCAGGAAATAACTTGTGTTCTATTTACCACATTAAACCAAAGACAAGGAAGTTTATTTGCAATTCAATGTTCAGCATCTCCTGAGGGTTCAGGCCAATGCCGGACTCTGAGAGGGGAGACTCCGTTGTTTCTATCCGTGGTCCACGGTCACAGAGACAACGGCACATTCCTGCTGCAGAATGGCTGTGACCCTGACTGCAAAAATGAGGATGGTGATTCTGCATTGATTGCAGGTGTGGAACAATGGGCTACTTTGAGCATACAGTTTGCTTACCAAGCATGGATTCCTCCACTTAAGTTTAAAACTGCGAGAGACTCATTTTCTTAAAGACAAAAATCTAAAATCATTATTTTGATTTGTGTTATTTTGCAAACAGCCATAAAGAATGACCAGTATGACCTGGCTCTTCTCCTGTTACGCTACAATGCCAAAGTGGACCAAAAAGGAAGTCTTCAGAGAACTGCTCTGCATGAAGCATCTGTGCTTGGCATGGATCACTTTGCATACCTGCTTCTACAATCTGGAGCTGATCCAAATGTGATTGACGCGTGTGAACATACTCCTTTAGGACTTGCTGCGCAAGCTGGACATTTTAACGTTGTAGAGGTTCTGCTGCAGAAAGGTGATTTTTACACTTGTGCTCGTGGATAGACAACATTATACAAAATCAGTTGTCTTCCGAACCTCTTATCTTTGTCATGATATCATAAAGATATCAAGGTTATATAATCATAGATAGTTCTTTACGTTATGAAGAATAATTTGTAGAAAACAGCAAATAAGAGATTTTACCGTCACAGGTTCACTGTTAGAAAAAAGAAAAATATTTGTTTGCATTTTTTAGTGTGGATAATATTTTTCATTTACCCAGGGGAAAAAGTTGTTTTTACAGTGAATACATTTACAAGAAAAACTGTTATTTTACAGAATTTTCGGCCCAGCAGACCACGCAAGGGTTAAACATGAATTATTATGTTGTTATACGTAGGTTTAAACTTTCAACCTGACTTTAATTTGATTTCAAATTGCACATTGTGTTCTCAGACCTTCGGACCCAACTATACTGTAACTGTAAATGATTAAATATCATTTTAACCTATTTTCTAGGGGCCAGTGTGTGGTCCAAGCCCCACTCTTCGAATTCAGCCTCGGTTTTGTTTGACGCAGCGGCCTCCGGAAACCCTGACATAATTTCACTGCTACTGGAATATGGAGCCGACCCCAACGTGCCCACCCACACAGGTCATCTCCCCATCCACCGCGCGGCCTACCGCGGGCACCTGCTGTAAGTACCACACATCTGATACCTTTGATGCAGCTTTTGCACTCGACACAACCACAATTCTTAATGTGTTCTTCATAGAGCGCTGGAGCAACTGATCCCAGTGACTAAAAAGGAAGTGATCAGGGAGAGTGGCATGAGCCCGTTACACTCCGCTGCTGCGGGTGGTCACCCGCAGTGCCTGGAGCTGCTCCTGAGCTCTGAGTTTGACCCTAACTTCATGCTGCACCCTAGAGTGCGCAGGAACTACGATGATGAACGCAGGTCGGCGCTGTTTTTTGCCGTGTCCAATAATGACGTCCAGTCCACACGGCTGCTCCTGGAGGCTGGGGCCATGGCCAATCAGGACCCTATTAACTGCCTGCAGGTGGCCATGCGGCTGGGCAACTACGAGCTCATAAACACTCTTCTACGCTATGGCACCAAAGTAAATTACTACTCTCGTGTCAACACCACCCATTTCCCTTCTGCCCTGCAGTATGCACTGAAGGATGAGGTGATGCTACGCATGCTGCTTAATAATGGCTATGATGTGCAGCGATGCTTTGACTGTCCATATGGACAGGCCTCACACGTGCCTGTGGACTACGAGGGCTGGAGCACCTCTGTCATAAAAGATGTAGTGGTAAGACTAGTTATAAAGTACAGTTCTTCATTAATGTGCCATACAAATGCAGCTCTGATGGTAAAAATGAACTTTTATTTTCTAGTTTTGTGAGGTGATCACAGTGTACTGGCTCAGGCACATCTCAGCCCAAGTGGTGAGAATTATGATGGACTACGTTGATCATGTGACTCTCTGCTCCAAACTGAAAAGTGTCCTTGTTGAACAACCACAGTGGGCTGATATATGTAAAATACAAGGTAAGTCTGTCCGTCTCATCTCATGTGATCATATTCAGACACTGACGCTCTGCCTGAGTTTTTTGTTAAATCGGTGTTCTTTGCTCTCTTCAGAAAATCCTCGAAGACTAAAGCACCTCTGCAGACTGAAGATCCGTGAAAGTTTTAGTCGCTTGCGTCTAAGGGCTCCGGTTTTTATCAGTTTTCTGCCTTTACCTGCTAGTCTCAAAGACTATATTGGCTTCAAAGAGTATGATATTTACAGCAGAGGAAGTATAACAGAACTAGAATAAAAACTGGTGGATAATTCTCTACAAGCTGCTCAAATAAATGTATTTCATGGAGGTTTTATTTCAGTTTTTTTTAAATAAGCCCAAACATGTGTTGTACCATATTCTTTCTTGTTTGATAAATTATTTTGATTATTATGTTTAGACAGTTACTGGCAAAAAATGTCAAATTCTTGGATTAGAATTCTATTTTAAACGTGGAAATAAACAAAAAATGTAAAATCAAATGTTAATCAATGTCGGAAATAGATGTCTTGCAGGATCTTGCGCTGCATTTGATCACTATTGAAAGTTAATAGGCTATGTGACAAACTTTTGTTTAATGTCTTTTTTGTATGTACAAAAAGTAGTTCGTGGTTGACACTGCCCAAAGCTAGACAATACTTGTTTGACCAATTATACCTCTTCTAAAAATGAGCAAAAGTCAAATTTACCTGGATACATAAACATCGCCATATGACACCATGCTCTCGCGGTGTTTTATTCGCCAAACAGTCTGCGAAGCGTCTTGTTTTTTTAAAAGGTGACAAATAATACATAATTTGTAATAATAATAATTACTTTTAGCTTAATCCAAATGAATGTTTGTAACAACACAACCTGAGCGAATCTGTTACATGTATACTTTAAGGTCGTTTATTATGTAAAAATGTGAGTTTAACACACTTCTGTCAGGGGCCACTGATCAACGCTAATGACGTCCAGTAGGAATGCAGTGCACAGTAGTCCCACTGGGGGGCGATGGCGCGCGCGGATGTAAACACAGTGACGCCAGAGTTTTGCAGTGGTGGGGAAGGCATACGTCACAGGCATAATGGCGGAGGCTGGTTGAGGAGAATTACTCCATGAAGCGGCATTGAAACCAACTTCATCACCAGCCGACGAGGTGATCGCTGGTCCTAAAATGGCCTGCAATCTAAGCCAGGAGAGAAAAACCGACAAGGATAGCGCCCAGGCCGACGGCCTAACATCCGAGGATTGCGATAGCAAGAAACAATTGTTGTCAGCCTCTAGCACGGCCACATCCAAGCAAAATGGCGATCAAACTGGATGTGAAGACGAGCAAATGTCTGAAAAAGATGCTTCTGAACGGCGGAGGACCATCGTGTCGGACCTAAAAAACTGCAGCGGTTCGCCTTCAATGTTACCGAAGTCGACCGATGAGCTGCCAAGGAGGAATTTCCAGATTCCGCGGAAGATCAAGGAGCGGAAAGGTTGTCTGTCTGATTGCTGCTACTACTAATGCCGTTCCTAAAACTGACCATTTGGGTTTAATATCCCGGCATTCGCGCTGAAACGGCATTCATAATACACACGTATTGATATTTGAATAGAGGATGTATATGTCGCACCACGTGATTGCTCCTTGAGAGTTGTGTTAGTCGGAAATATGGATTTTTGATTGCGCCCCGCTGCATATAAGTTAGACCCTCTAATGCAAGCACGCGAGTATCTGATTTGTTTCTCGCGCCCACTCGAGTTTTTCCTCGCGTGTATTCTATGTACCAGGAATGTAAACTTCACGGAGGCCGGTGTCATTGCATTGCCTGTGCGTGCGGTTGCTAGGGTGGCTAACGTACTGTCCACCACACCTCCCTCGGCGTAAAGTGTACGCAAAACAGACGTCACATTTCTGACCCCCTCATGTGTAGAGCTTATGAATGGCACCAGTGTGATACACTTGTCCACCACATTTCAAATGTCCGTCTTTGTGCACCACGTTTGGACGTACTGCTAATTACCATTCGGTCTAATTCCCGTACTGTTGCCAAAACAGCCGAAAATAAATCAATATATAACATGTAAATAATGTGCGTGTCAGCAGATGAATACATACAGTTGGGTTGAATGAAAGTGAAACAGGTGCAGGGTGAGGGAGGGCTGCGGGTTGTCGTAATGCATGACGGTTTGTACTTTTGCTGTTTCTCGTGGAAGTACTTGTTGATTTTCGTATTTTGGATGTTAAACGAGAGTTTTCTGTTGTGTTTGTTTAACACGTTCTCAACTAACTTTTGAACAGGTGAGGTTCAAGTTGAGATGTTTTTGTGCCGCTTTCTGGTAAATTGACCATGTTTTTCTATAGTAAAAGTGTAAGTGTTTTTAATTTATTACCATTAGGACAAAAACTAAGCTTGAACTATAGTTAAATGTGAGACCACCGTACATTTGTGGTAACTATGGTAAAACCTTTATTTTGTATAACTTTGTATTTTGTTGTTGTTTTTACTATGCATTCCCTTTAAGGTATCTTTTTAAGTCACTTTTTCACAGCATTTTAATCTTCTTTCTGTCTTGACCGATTCACTTTAAATAGTCCAATAGTGTGACACGTGATTTTTCAACATGAAAGTTATTGTAGTATTTCGTGTAGTTTTGTCAGCTGCCTTCGTGCAAAAAAGTAACTATAAAGCTTGTATTTATTTTACTTTATTTATTTTACTTAGTTTTATAGTCTTAATAGCTGTGTCTTGATGCGTTTTGTCCTCCAGGTCTTCTCCAGCACTTGTCTCCAGATTCAAGAGAGTTTGAAGAGGTTGTGAAGCTTCTCTCCACGTTCTATCTGGATTCCTCCTCTCGTGGGACTTTCAACTACACCAAAGCTTCTCTCATTCACAACGAGCTCTTAGAGAAGGAGGTGAGCATTGAATAGACTTCATTTGACATGAATAACCATCTGTTATGTGCAATAATACATTTTTAATGTATGTATGATTGTATAACATAAACCGTGTCATGTTTATGTGTGTAGTTCATTGAGAAGAAAAGGGAGTTGAAGCAGAATGGAAGGACAGAGGCAGAACTCGCCGAATCTTATGCTTTTCTGCTGCCGGAGAAAAATAAGGTGAGATGGCCAAGCATTAAATGACATCTACAAGGACTGGAATGGTCCGTCTATTGCCACCCCTTTAAAGCACCACAAGTTCAACACTTTTCAAACTAAAGCTCAGAAACAGTGAATAAATAAGATTGTTTGGTAAATCTACAGCCCTCTTTGTGTCATATAATGGGAGTCTATGGGATCCACCTGTCTATGAGTTCCTTAAGCACATTATTCCAAAAAAGAGGCTCCTGGTGACATGTTGACATCTTGTGAAGCGAATCGTTTGATATTTTCATAAAACTGAACGTCATTTTTAATAAAATTAGCCGTACTGTGCAGCCTCTGTACACGCGATCTTTTAGAATTTGGTGGCGGATGGCATACCAGCGTCTGTTGCGTTTAGTGCCACCTGCAGAAAGGGAGTGTTGAGTGACTGTCGCAGAAATAACAGTTGCACAACACTCCCATTCTGCAGGTGGCGCCTAATGCACCAGACGCTGGTATGACATCCACCACAAAATACTACAAGATGATCATGATCGGGACGTGTCCAGAGGCTACACAGTGGCTAATATTATAAAAAATTACGTTCAGTTTTATGAAAATATCGAACGATTCGCTTCACAATACGTCAACATGTCGCCGGGAGCCACTTTTTTGGAATGATGTGCTTGAGGACAGGTGGATCCCATAGACTCCCATTATACGAAGAAAAGAAGGCTGCGGTTTTCCAAACAATCTTCTTTATGGTTCTACTCAAGAAAAAATGTCACCTACATCTCGGATGGCCTGGGGGTGAGTAAAGAAATAGCAAATTGTAGTTTTTGGGTGACGATCCCTTTAAATACACTAAGTCGCTTTGGCTTAATGCATTCTAGGTCCTAAATATTTGATTAATTGATGCGTTTCCTTGGCATTGCTATCAATGCTTTACCATTTGGGCTACAGGGTGACTGTCAGAGCCTTTTTCAAAAACTATTGTACTAAAAAATATCTGGTTCTCTTTTCCAGGTTCACTGGGTCTGTGAAAAGGGTCTGTCTGTGGGACATTCACGGATCAGCAATCTAGGAAGCCCTGGCAAAGGTAAATGCAGGTCTCTGGGACATTGCTTCTAATAAAAGATGACACTATTTGTTTACAAAGAGTTCTGGTAAGTTTTGTCTTACTATGGTCGCTTGTGACTGGTTTAAAGTAGTTAAGTTGGCAAAGGTCTGTATGTGTTAAATAAAAGTGTATGAACCTTAACTTACCACACACATTCATCCTTGCCTTCCAAGACTTCATAATATGTTGTTCAGCTTATATAATATTGTTTTTACAAATATTTAATCAAAGCATATATAGTATGCTGGATTCCAAAAGAGCCATGGGATCATTCCAAGACATTTGGTGACTCGATGTTATCTCAAGTAACACTACTCTAAGATAACTTCTGCCTTTTTGGTTTATAGGGATTTACCTCTCAAAATACTCAGATTTGTTACAAATGAATCCATTTGAAGTGGGTGCTTCTGGAGACATCATAATATTTAAAGTCATGAAGGTATGTGTACAGTCAGTTTTATGCATTTGCACTATATTTTTGTTACAAAATAGCTTTACAGAAATACATACTTTACTAAGATATGCCCTTTTACACTCTGCAGGGTAAATTGAAGACAATATTTGAGAATATGCCCAAAAGTAATCTTGAGCCCACTCCTAAATTTGACTGCCATGTGTACAAGAATGCCAGCAAAGTGACTTCATTGTTGTCCTATAGGGCTTTCGAACACACTCAGGTTAGTCATTCGCAATTTTATTTTAAGTGTCATTTTAAAAATATTAACTGGACAGATGACCTTACATGTCTTCTGTATTTTATTTCAGCAATACTTGTATGAATTTGCATTTGAGGAGTTACGGTCAAGGCCCCGACATGTGTTACCATATGCGGTTGTGTCTTTTCAATATAAAGGAAAAGAGTCTGTCACGGCTGCACACAGGTATGAAATGAAACATTGATCATGTGCTTGCAATATTAGAGAGTGCAACAATTTTAGCATTTCAACGAATGACAGTTAAAAACACAAGGACCAGAATGTAGCATTTATAAAGTCAAATTGATTTCAGTTCATTAAAATAAACATTAATGGTGTTAAACGTAATAAGTAATCACAATTTATCACAAACTTTGACGAGCCTAGTTTTATGTGAATTTAAAGAGTTTTCCTATTGTATCTTAGTAGGTTAAACAGCACTGTGTATGAGGCACCAAGAGGTAAGATTTGTATACATTTCTCTATCTAATAAATGTGATAACATTATACACATCCACGACACATGAACCAGACATGAGTAAACCGACAAACTCTTTTGCGTTTGATGTTTAGTCCGGAGGAGATATACAGTTTGGAGTGGCTCACTTGTGAATAAGGGAGAAGAGCTCTATCAAGTGTACATCCGGTCCACAAGTCTCCCTCTGCTCCCCCTTAAACTGTGAGTCTTAAAGATCCAGTCTCAGTTTTGTCTTCTAAGATATTTGCAATGGTTTTAAGTTTTTCTATATTTTTCAATTTTCAGGCCAGACAAGCTTGATGTCAGCGTGGCAATGCATCTGGATCAAGTAAAGCGAAAGATCCCGTCTGTTCTGTTATCGTGGGACACATACACTGGATCGCGCGAGGGTAATACAAGTGCAAAAAATGTTGTCCTAACCAGTCACAATGTTATTCCAGAGACAAGAAGATTATTTACAATAAAAACAATTAGTCAACAAACTGTTGTTGTTGTGTCTGGGTATCAAGTTATCCTACCGCTTTAAAATGTATCGTGTTGTGTTACAGTGTTGAAGTGTGGGATGTACTGCAGTCTGTATGAAGTCATAGGAAAAAGTAAACAGGAAAACAGTCTCTCCGGACTGGTGCAGCGGCTTGAGAAAGAACGAATGGTGAGAGCATTCACAACCCACTTTAATACACTTTTGATTGAATTAATTTCACTCAAGCCAGGTCCCTGCCTACCTCTGTACGTTTTTTAAAGTCTGTTGGTAAAAATCTGTGTCAGTAAGCCATTATGTGTGGGTGCTTTTATACTTGTTATTAATAGATCTTATAGTTACGCTATAATTAAACTCTTTGGACTGTAGGTTCTGGTGAAGCCGTTGATAGACAAAGGATTTCTCTTTCTACTTTCGTCCTCTCACTTGCAAACTTCCAGCGGTAGGTTTACACACTACATCTTGCAAAGATCAATAGCAGTGACAGTGTGGATCATAAGATTGAATATTGAGGCTTGTTTTATTCTGTTTTGAAGAGAGGCGAGGCAGAAATGACAAGGGCTTACATGCGCTTTATATCTTTCAAGAACAGAGAAACATCTCCAGGTTAAGTGAGTCATCCCCTTCATTGTTGTCGACTAGTTGTTTTGTTTGTATTTGCATCCATCAATGACCTATCCATCTGCTTTTGCTTTCAAGTTTCGAAGAACTCTGAAGTAAATGGAGACCCTCTGGTTTCGTTAGAGCCTAAAGACCCAATCACAGATCAACTCGATAACTTTGTACCTGCCCTGCACCACGGCCTCTTCAAGCTACGTGCCAATCCTCCCAAAGACCTTTCTGCGGGGCTGAAACGTCAGGCACTGGACTACCTGAAGCAGCAGGAACAGGGCGCCATACGGCCCTTTCATGTGGTGGAGTACCGGCACACTTTGGACGACCGTACCAATCTATACCCAGCACCTCGTCCTAAGAATATGGACCTAGCGCTAAATTCTTACATAAAGGGGCCGGCACAGTTTCAACTGTCAGTGGACGCGCTGCTAGTAGACTGTAGACCTGTGATGGGGTCTCCACCAGCAGGTGCCGAAGAGTACAGCCCCGTGTCAGATTGCGGAGGCTCAGACAGACAAGTGGCGAGCAGCAGTACGCCTGGAGTCTCTCAGTCCAACGGTGGAGCTCAGAGACCACAGGGAGAGTATGACAAAGACAAGATGGAGAAATTGCTTAAGTTGATACATCTACATAAGAGGACGTTAGAGAAGGAAGAAGGGAGTGGCCCTGAGAGAGAAGAGGAGTGGGATGCCGCCAGCCTAAAGAGGAGGCTGGAAAGGGAAGGTCCTGGAGGCGTTAACAAGTACCTGAGGACCAGTATGCTGAACGGGGAGCCAGGAAGAGGTGAGTGTGTCATGACATGTGAGGAGGAGGGTACAAGATGAAGTTTGTGTGATATTTGTGTTCAAGTCTGTGAAATCCATGCTTTTTCCTTCTGTCAGTGGCTGTAGACAGCACGGCACTGTGCGACACGGACCTGCGTGAGTCCCCGAACACCAGTCTTCGGGACACACACACGCTACTCAAAATCTTCCTCGGAACGCTCAAGAAGATGGCCCAGCACGCTAACAATGCTAGCAGCATGGACCCAAACAGCATGGATCAGAGTCTCGACCCCGCCGACCTGGCTGCCTGCAATGACCTTGATCTGATGCGAGCCAGGCGTTCGGATGAAGAGAAGGTTAACCAGGATAACTTGGAGGTTTGGACTTTTCTTGTTATATCATCGAGGTTATGTATCATGATTCACCTAAGCTCATCTTGATTGTTGATGTTTTAGTTAACCTATATTGGGATGTTTTGTGTAGGAACAGATGACTGGAAGCAGGAGTAGCATGGAGGTTCACAGTCCTTCCTCTAGTATGGAGCAGAAGCCGTCCTGTCTTTCGGAGACCTTCAATCCGAGCCACAGTCTGTGGAGAACATCTAGCTCTGGTATCTACATGTTTATTGCACAGTCCTTTGAAGACTTGTCTAATTTAGTTTGTAATAAACTTATTGTAGAAAATAAACATTTGTTTAATTGGTGCATTCTCACGAAACCACTTCATCATGGCATTAAAGATTTTAATTATTAAACAATTCGGTAACACAAAAAGTATCATAATAAACATAATCGTGTTCTCAACCTTGCACAAAGCATAATTTTAACATTGAAATTAATTATTTTAAAATTTTGTTGCTTATTCTGCTGAATTTGTCATTACCGTAACGCATCGTGATTTGTTTTTGTGTAACGTTTATTGTAATTTAAATTGGAGTCAACTTAAAATATTCTGAAAAATAATTAGATAAAATAACATTAATGTTTAATAATCTTACTATGTACATACATATTAACATCAAGTTTTTATTTTCCTTGACAAAAACATCTACCAGTACCTCAAATGGCTAACAGGTTAACAGATTACTTTGTATTTTACAAGTTTCAATTGTAATATTCTCTTGTCATGCTGTGTACACGACCATTTGATTCTCATTCCTGGTAGTTTTCAATATTTTTATTTTTTGTTATTTTCTATAAAATATAATTTATTAATATCTAATGAAGTTTGATTATAGAACTTGCTTGAGTATCATGGCATCTCTATTTTAAGCAAAACATGCTATGGGATAGACAGTTTTTAAATGGTTACAGATGGCAATGAATTTGAGTCCTATTTATGTAAAAAAAGGTGTTTAAAATTTGTGTTAAACTGTCTGTAGAAGTTTTTAAATGAATGCTTTTAAACACATCATACCTTGTTTTAATGAATAAAAAGATAAGTTGTTGACGCAAGCGTTGTAAGAATATCATGTTTGACATCTTGAAATCAAGATTTTGTGAGGTTCACCCATTTTGAAATAATTTGGTAAAATCTAAATTGTAAGTAAATCTAAACTTTCTGTATTTTTCTTTAGCGGGAGTAAGTGAGGCCTCTGTCAGTGGAGTAGAGGCGCAAGTCCAGACTTTTGGTAGAACAGTGGACACCATCGTCGACAGCGAGCTACAAAACTTCTGCACAGGCATCCAAGAACTGTTGGAGGCACAGCATATAATGTACATCCCCCCTCCTCCGTTGCCTCGACTCGAGGAGCAAGGCAAATGGACAAGCTCGGCCTTCTCTCCTTTCGTCTCGAAATACGTCTCCTCACTACCAGTACACGGCTACGTCAGCAGTCTCTGTGAGAAGATGAGCTGCTTGATTAGATCTCCCAACATGTCTTCAGAACCTGTGGCTGTCACAACACCAGCCGTTGCTGCACCTCTGCCCACCCCCTTACCATCTGCCCCTCTCCCTTCAGCCATGCCTGCTCCTGCCCCACCCACCCTACCCTCTTCGCCTGCCCCTTTTCACACTAAAACATCATCTCCAGTGTCTAAATCTAAGGCTTTGTTAAGCAAGCCTCAAGCTCCTGCATCTACCCCTAAGCAACCACCGTTATCAGATAAGCATCGTCTTGGCACGGTCAAAGAGGCCCATTTGGTTTCAGCAGGAATATCGATTGAGCCCAAGAATACCAGTGTTTTGGAAAGTTCTATGCGTTTACCTTCGACAGCAAGTGCCGGTCAGCCTCCAGCACCTTCAGTTCCAGAGATGCCGTCAGATTCTGCACCTGCGGCAACCTCGAACGCTGTGAGCAGTAACATCATGGAGCAAATCCAACCGGATGTGTTGTCCACGCTGATGGAGATCATGCAGAAGAATGCAGTGAGGTTTTTCATTCAAAGAGGAGATGTGGAGAGTGAACTCTGTTCCGAGATCAAGGTGTGACTAATATTGCACTATAAATGTGCCCATAGGTGTTTACTGCCGATTATGATAAAATGGTAATTCTCCTTTGTCTTTTTTTGCAGGAGTATTTGCAAAGTCTTGGCAACATTGATTGCAACCCACAGACTTACCTGGAGATGAAAAGTCAACAAAAGTTCATGATCATCATTCAGAATGAGGATATCGCAACTCATGTATATAAGGTACATGACCTTAGAAACTATTAATAGAACAACGCAATCCTTTTCCTAAATGTTGTTCTAAAAATGGCTGTAATAAGCAACCTAGAAAGCATTCAGTGTAATAAATTCTCCCTTTTGTAGATCCCAGCGCTGGTGTCTCTGAAGAAGCTGTCCACAGTTTACTTTGCCGGTGTTGACAGTCTGGATGATGTGAAAAATCGTACCTACAATGAGCTTTTTGTGTCTGGAGGTCTCATTGTGACAGATGAGCTCATTCTAAACCCTGACAATATAAGTCTAGGTAAGAGGTGAAAACAAAACGGCATGTACTTTTAAATTCTTCTTTACCATGTTAAGTATCTTGTTTTTGTAGCTTTAGCTGTGAGAGCATAATACCAAAATCTCTTCTTCAGAGACTCGCATTTGTATTGTGCTTTCAGAAAAGCTCAAGGCATTTCTACAGTTTCTGGAGAATCAGGGCTCACCCTGGAAGTGGAAGGTGCACTGTAAGACTCAGAAGAAGCTTAAGGAGCTCAGCAGGTGAGATTATAGAATGTTTAGCAAATCCTGACAAACCTATAGTCCACAAACCTCTTACTGTCCTCTCACAGGTTAAACACTGAGGCCCTGGATTTGTTAAACCTGCTGACAGCCTACCAGAAGAAACACCTGGTGGAGTTCCTGCCTTACCATGAATGTGACACTCCATCTAGGCAGGCTCCTGATTTGGAGTGTTTGGTGAAGTTGCAAGCTCAACACACACAGCTCAGACACATCATCTTCCTGACAGGTAGACACAACCAACATAATGGGTTGTAAATTTTAAAGCTATCAATGATGTGTCTTACTTTTCATGATGTCATATTGTTGCGTGACGATCCCGCGTTCATGTGTTTATACAGAAAAGCATGACGACTCATTCTCACAGTTCTCCGGCAGTGGAGTCATTGTTGCATGTATGAATGACATCATGAACAACTTCCAGAGTTTGCTCAGTGTTCCAGAAGAACCCACTCTACCTGATCCAGGTACAGTCACCACCAATGCAAACATTTCCTTTGCAGAAATTATAATTTTTTAAGTTTTATGGTTACACACGGTCTTCTCTTTCATTGTGCAGTGGAGCCCGATGCTGTTGTGGATGAAGAGGACATGTCCATCGACTCTGAAGATGACACGCTGGTTATCTCTGAGACTTCCATTCAGACCGAAAATCCTCCTGAAGAGCCGACGGCACCTCTGCCCCCTCCGCCTCAGACTGACGGCTTCCGCCCTCCTCTCCCTGATCAGCCAGCTTTGGACCCCATTAGGAATCCCCATACAGTACCAAATCCACCTGCCTTTCCCACCCAGAGCTCTTACCCGGCTGATTACGCAGCTCTCAAATCGGCCATCACTCAGTATAAAGCCGCCAGTCAGGAGGCTAATCCTAGGCTTGAGTTGGAGGACCCCTTGGCCAATTTTGGGGTAAACCCCCATCAGAGCTACCTGTGCCCCATTTCGGCACAGTGGAGCCCTTACTCCAGGTCTCCTGCCTACCAACTGTCCTCTGCATATTCATCCCCAGTCATGGTTGCCTCCAAAGGAGACTATGGTCCAACTGCTCCTCCACACACCTCCAACCTGCCCATCACCATTCCCCTACCCCATCTCCCCTCCTTCCCTCAGCTCCCTATCATCTCAGTGGAGGTGCCACCTGTTCCAGAATCAGCTTCCTCAATACAGATTCCCTCACCGCCTCTGCCTGCTTCTGACAGTGTGGTGGCTGAGGCACCAACAGCAAGCAGTGACAGTCAACCGGGATCTCAGGATGCTAAGATGGGTGTAGAAGCTTCTTCCTCCTGTTCCTCTCTCCAACCTACTTTTCCATCCTACGCAGATGGTACTCACTTTCCGGCCCTCACTCCTGTTCCTCCCATTCCTCCTCTTTTTAACTGGGGGCCCGCATTGGAGTCTCAGCAGAGTTTTACAGCTGGACAGAGTGTGGGAGGATTCGGTGTACCCCCTTCCACCCAACCCGAAGCCGCAGGGGCTACAGATGGATCGTGGGTGGGAGCAGGTGAGACTAGAGCTTCCAGTAGTCAAGAAGAAAGCACACCTTCTCCAGCCACCTCCACAGGAGGTCCTGTACAGCAGGATAGAGATGGAGAGAAAGGTGCTGCGCCAGGTAGTAAGGCGCCAGGTAGTGGTCTGCCAGGTAGTGGTGCGCCATGTAGTAGTGCACCAGGGAGTGCTGCTCCAGTTAGTTTGATGTCGTGCAGCCAAGGCAGCAGAACTCCTGTGAACTCTTTCTCAGAGAGTCATGGAGGCAGTCAGCCTCCTCCCACACGGGGCGGCACAGCTGCCAGAGGACTCCTGCCCATCCCTGGAGCTGCCCTGGGGGTTCTTTGCCGGGGTGGGTCGGCTAGACATAGCTCACATCACAACAACATGTACGGCCACAGAGGGGGCTTTCCCAGACCCGTTGATATGATGCGTGGTGGTTTCAGGGGTAGAGGATTACCACCACCACCTATGCCCATGAGATCAAGACCAGGTCGGGGTCACATCAGAGGAGGTTGTAACTGGGGATATCCTCCTGGAAGGGGAGGGGGTGGCCGTCCGGACTACTATTCAGACTACACCTACAACTAAATGCCATTGGGAACGTCACAGGCTCCCCTATAGACTACTGGCATTAAGAATGTACATATTTAACTGTAAGAGCACATTAAATCAAAATGTCATGATCTGAAAAATAAACAGAAATCTGGTTTTGTATGAATTAAATTTGTGACTCGGACAGTGGCCAGATATTCACTGTTTCCAGTAATGCTCTTCCTAAAATGAGATGTTTGAGAAACCTTGTTCATACCACTATATTTATATTGCCAAGAAATGTAATTGCCTTTCAATGTTTCATTTTTGTCAATAGTTTTTGTTGGGATTTTCAAAACGATTTGTGAACAAGGAGCAAATTGCAGACGATATTTTTTTAAAGAGAAAAGTCGAGTCATTCTTCATTTTAGCTGTTATGGTTTTTTTTACATTCTTGGTTGTACAGATGTTCTATTAAAACAAGGTTGTATCAAACATTGTGATATTGTGTTCAGTATTAACAAACAGTTGGGAATGTGTGAGCTCTTTGTATATGTACATAGTTATTTATGATGCTGTGTAAAAACATTCTTGTTACAGATTTTCTTTTCCAGTGAGTTGAATCAATGCCAAAGTTGTTTTTTATGTGATCACTGGCACGGTTTGAACTCACTGTTTTACAGCCGGCCAACAGAGGGCGTCATCTTGTTGATTTTACTGCTGTGATGCTACTGCAATTTTCTAAACGGATTATGTATCTTGTCAAAAACAATACACTTTACAATGTTTAAATATATAAAAAAGTCAGGATTATGCATCTTTATTTCACAATTGACTGATTTTGCCCAAGCATGAATATGGTTGGCTTAAGTTCTGTTTAAAATGCAACCTCAGGCCTATTGACATGAAGTAAATGACCGGATAAACAGCTGTGTCTGAAAACAATGAGTAGTATATTGCTCATGTCATTTTGTAAAAAAAGGCTGCAGGAAAAGTTCTTTAATGAATGAAAATTATAAGGCATATATGGACCACCTTTGTCCTGATGAACAAAGCTATTTGGGAAAATGATGGCAACAGACATTTCTGGGACAAATGACTTTTGTTATCCTGACTTTTAGGCATAACTGTCATACCATTGCATATAGATTTGTTCATATAAATCCTGAAAAGGATTTAATTGCATACACTGATTTTAAACGCACTTGCAGATATTCTAGTTATTTCACTAGTTTATTTTGACTTAAATATTTTCGACATTATTACACAGATTCTGCACATTAACTCTTCATTTTGATCTCCACTATGTTCTTCATTTTCCTCATTAAGAGGTAAAGCAAAAAACAAGACCAACCGGCTCTGCAGTAGTGCTTCACTCACTGCAGAGGGAAAAGAAAGCTTAAAATGGCTGAAATATTGTTGGAGTACCTAGATGTTATCCAAAGAGTAATCCGCTAAAACCTGACCTTTAGTCATACTATCTCTCATTTGGTATAGTCATCTCTGAAAACAATGCTGGTATTACACATAAAACTGAGGGAAGGCCGTTCTGGGGCAGTCACGGTTATATAACTAATACTGCGTGTACTGATTGTTCAACTCCATTTTGCATGGAGATTTGTTGAGACTTGTTAATAACATAAAGAAAACTGATATTTTTTTATAGTTTATTACTATTCCTTATTGGTATTCCTTAACCCACGATTCGTTTTATCCACTATAGTGGACAGATCTTTAAAAGGCCTCTGTGGCCATTCAGGGTGTGATTTTACATCCAAACCATAATTGGTGACCATCATTTCGTATGGTTGACCATAAATGTAATATATGTAATGAAAATAGTATTTTATTTTATTCCAGAAGTACCAGAATAGAAACACGTCTACAACAATTATTAATATACTTATTGTGGTGTGTTTTCTACAATGTAGTTGACCCCATGGATTTTAATGAAAATGTCCTAAGATTTACAAATAATAGTTTAAAATACAAACAGGAGCAAATTACCAGGCAAGAATATAAATAAATGAATAACACAAGAAACATTTTTGAAAAATATGTTTTCAATAATTATGAATGTATTTATAGTGTAATGTTTAACAATTAAAACAATGCAACAATACCTTGCATAGCTATAGACATTTAAAACAAATATATATTAATGTCTTGTGATTTAACACATTGTTGTTGTTGTGATTGTTGTACAATTATTTTCTACAGGGCTTTATAAACTGCACAACAGTCGACGAGCAACCTGGAGACACATGTCATGTCACGGTATTACAAATGTGCAAGTGGGTTGCTGCAGATAAATCTGATCACATCTGGAAACAGGCTGAGTGGATTAAGTCTGTAGCTTTGCCTTGCTGCTTTTTCATTTTCATATTTTGCCTTTAGTTTGCATATTGTGTGCATGGTGTGGGAGGGAAATCGTGGCAGGGGTGTTTAATCTCTTCCATAGAACACTCCTGTAATGAAATAGCAATTTGCTTAATGCAAAATGTTGAGATGAATAATATCTCACAAAACAGACATCACTACATTGCTTTTACTTTTCTGTTTTTATAAAACTGGATTTTTTTTTACCTTGGATCTAAACGATGTGAGCAGAAGACATTTTTTGCACATGTTGAACAAATATATAAACATTTGGAAGCAATTTGTATCTTTCAGGTACAAATGTGAACTCTTTAGGTGCAAAAGCGTACTTTTTGAAATGGTACAGCCCCAATGACAGCTTTTGTACTTTTTTTCTGAGACATATGAGGCATAACTGACATGCTCACCGTGCATATACATTTAGTCACTTCTCTGAAATAGCAACTTAATGCAAAATTGTGTGGTGAATAATATCACACAAAAGCCAACATCACTACATTGCTGCACTTTACGTTGTATCTTTATCATACGGGATTAGATGTATCGAATGGTAATAATGCAATTTAAAAGATTAAGCCACAGTCTTAAACTGATCTGGAAGGAATTCTGTTAAAGATTTTGATCAAGACAGACTGATGTATCTTTCATTTAGACCATTCTCTGCATTTCATATCTTATTTGTCATCACCCATTGTGCGAGTTTGCGTGCATGGACCATGTAAATACAATCAAGAACACTATTGTAAATTAAGAGGTTGTTGTCACCTTAACTTCTCAAATGTAAATTTTATAGGAACATGCGCATCAACATTTGCCTGAAGGCGGGTGGCGAATAGACAGATTAGTTCTTGCTATTTGGGGGTTGTCTCAGAAATGTCATGCTGTTTTTAAATATCAGAAAAAAAGGATAAAAAAAGAAATACTCTGTGATTTATTTTGTACCAAAGCTTTTGCTGTTCTCTGCATTTAGAGTACAAAATACATTTTCACTTTAAGAAACGCTTTTGAATCAATATCCACAGCCACCTAAAATACTACAAGAACATTGATAGTTCATCCTTGTGTTACCTGTATAGTTTAAGCAGCTCTGATCTATAGCTCTAAAACTTTTCTTTTGTTCAGATAAAATGCTGCATCAGAGGCAACATAAACGTTACTGTTGTCATGAAAATCACTTTGAATCCGTAGGGACATTTCCATCTCTTTTAATCTTCAATTTAATGTATTAGAAATTCAGACGTTTAATTTAGATGTTAGTTACAAAGTGAACTGCAATAAAAGATTGCAAAATGTTTATATCAGTTTCATAATGTAACAATTTTGGCCTTGTTGCTTGTCAATGCATTACTGTTAGTACAGTCATACACCACCAACAAATACAAACACAAATCTCTTTAAACTGACCAAATACTATGAGGCGAGACATTTCAGGATCAAAATTATTTATTTCTGGAATTATGACAGATTAATTTATGAAGCTGCCCTCGATTCCAACAACTTTATGAGAATCCTGGAAGATGTTGATTTTAAAGTCAATGGTCTGCTACTCGGAGGGACTTCTGTCTCTAACAATGGTGTAGTTCTCCGTGTCCCATTCAATTGTGGGATGTTCAACAAACGCAGCTTTTGGGAGGCCATTTTTCCCTGCCAAGAGCGGCTCGAGGAACACTACGTGCCTGTCCGCCTGAGACTTTGCCTTGTGCCGTTCTGCATTTGCGGGAGCTGTAAAGATAGACGCGAGAGGGTCTTCTCTGAACGAGGAAGCTTCTGGTGAGGGAGGAGGGGGTCTACAGCAATCGCAGCGACATGGGGTTAAATATAAGTACATCAAGATCAGCACAAGGGTCACTACGCAGCCCAACAAAGTGGTGTAGCCGGTGTTGAACGTCTCTTCGATAGTGCGCTGGGCTAGAACGGTTAAATTCACCTCTCTTGTTTCATTTATCATCTTGGTGTTATCTACAGCGGTACATTGGTAAACTCCTGAATCTGTGGGCTGGGCTGCGAGTATATCCAGGCTTCCATCTTGATTTAGACGGAGGGTTCCATTTTGGACCAGCTGACTGATCGAATCTTGGTGAGGGATGGTCCAACTGTAGGACAGCTCTTCTCCATTCAGAGTTCCAGTACAGTCCAGTTTCACTCGTTCTCCCTTGCACACAAATTTATCAGCCTTTGGAGAAATAAGAGATATCATCTTTCCCACCGTACAGTTCTCAAAGAAATAAGAGCTGAGGAGGAATGTGATTGAAACAGGAGGATCGCCGTACATTAAACACTTATAGTCCTCCTTATAGTCTCCAACCGCCCCATATCCCTTTTGCTCCCAATGCCAAAACAAGCGATACACGGAACAATCACATTCGAGGCTGTTGTTGTGCAAGAACAAGCCTCTTTGGACTGCCACAGGCAACAACACAATGTCATCCATAGGCAAACGAAACAAGCGGTTGGAGGACAGATCCAGAGTAACCAGGTTGGGGTGGATGTGTTTGCGCACGGTGAAAAAGGGAAAGTCGGTCAACTGGTTTAAGCTGAGATAAACCTTTCTCAGATTGCTGAGACCCATAAACGTGTTGCTCTCAACGCGGGTAATGCGGTTGTTGTACAGCAACAACACCTCCAACGCCATCAGGTCCTGGAAGTGGTACTTCCCCACCACCTGCAGTTTGTTGGAAGAGAGATCCAAGTACCGCAGATTGCTGATGTTATGGAAAGCTCCTGGACTGAGCATAGAGATGCGGTTATGGGACATATGCAAAGTGTGCAGCCTTGGGAGCCCGTGAAAGGTGCCTGCTGCTAGCCATGTCATCCTGTTATGACTGAGGTCCAAAACAGATGTAGTGATTGATAGTGGACTCGGAAATCTGTCTAGACCCACAGAGCCACAATTCAGGATGTCAGCTGTGCACAGACAGCCCTGAGGACAACTGGACCCCGAGAAACGAACCAAGAGTGAGATCAAAACCACGTAATATGCTGAGGTCATTCTTTTGGTTGCGAAAAGGTACAGATTACAGCAGCGGCACGGCTGGAGAACCATGGATACACAAATCCCCTCTGCTCTCAAATGCAATGAGGCCGTTTTGCATCTGTCATGTCTTACAATACAAAGATGGGCATCTGATTTATCCTTGACAGAATCGGGGCAAAGGATGACATAAGATAAAAAAATCAGCAGCTACTATATGTATAAAAAAAGCATTTCCTTTTCATTGGTTAAATCGTAAGCAATGCCTACCAGAAATTCTCACCAGAATGTCACTTCTTAAGTCTCACTTCGTTCAAAAGTTGTTCATAGTTCCGGTCAGAAAACATCCATCTCGTTTTCCAGATAGGTTTATATATTCCTTAAATTGCACTTGCATATTGTTTGAGTTCTCCTGAGGTGGCGTGTGCTTGTTGTCTGCCGAGAATCCTTTCGCAGATGAGCCCACAGAGTGCAGTACTAATCTCTTCCCATCCTTCCCACTGTTTCATATTCAGAGCACCGCCTCACAACTCTCTCTTTCTCTCTCTCTGTGATTATACCTGATACGTCTCTCTCTCTGTTTTTCTCTCTCTCCGATTGTTTGGTTCCCTTAATCCCCTCTAGATTTGTCCTTTTCTGTTTCCATTTTTTCCATTACTGCTAATGTTTTAACAGGATTTCAGATGCTGTAGCATCTTAGATTCCATGAAAACCGTGAATAGTCTTGGACCTGGATGAGAGAAATTGTTTGTGTAGTGTGAGGTACCAAGCAGCATACAGACTTTTGACTCATCTCTCCTGCCAGGCAATGTTTGGCAGCTGATGTCGGTTGTCTTGGTCATGGCCGTCCTAAGGGAGCTCATTGCTGTCACACTGCATTGGTCTTGGTTTGTTTGTATTTCACCGGGGCAATTGTAGGGGGGCCTGGCCCTCCCGGCTGAGACTGGTTTCTCGTGAGTTTTTATTTCTCCATTTATTTATCATTGGAGTTTGGGTTCCTCGCCACAGGGCCTTGATGGCTTCACCGGGAGACTGCATTTATTTGATATTATTTATTAGAATGATGTTTCTTGTTCTATAAACCCCATGCACTGTGCTGTGTTTTACCTTTTCTGTGTTTTTCTGCTTTTCTTATTTTCTACTGTAAAGCTGCTTTGGAACAATGCGCATTGTGAAAAATGCTATATAAATACAATTTTATTGAATTGGCAAAGAGTGTCACCTTCGCAATCATCATCTTGTACTTAAATTTCTGAAATGTAGTATTGATTTTTTTATTTGACTTTTGAATCTGTCTATCATAGCCTGTTTTCAGTGCAAATGTACAACTTTTCTAAATGGATCTCAGAGACTGAGAAAACTTTCTGATAGAAAATGTTCCTGTGGCTTGTTAAAAAAATTATGTAATGACACATACCTTCCATTTTTATGCCCATTAAATGTTGAAAAACAAGACGGGTGCATAAATTAGAAAAGGAGGAGCATACAATTTTGAGGAATTATGGATCTTAGAGATAAGGCACAATGATCATGCATAGCATCTGTGCACCATTTAAAATGGTAAAACAGAATTCCCATGTTTGTTTTTATACAGTATCATTCTGAAACCCTGACACATGGCATAGATATCTCCCAGCTGTCACACTGACAGAAGAGCATAGTACTCCCACACACAGAGACCAAACACACAGATATGTCTTACAACACTGCAGAAAATGACTGGATATAGTTTTGCACAGATCTGCTCCACACTCACATGATGTGGCCACGTATAAAATACCGACGGTGTGGAAATTGTGAGATTAATCGAAAGACTTTTAAATCCTGGGCTCCAGACCAACTTTTTTTATTTTGTAGCCCCTGACTGAAATCTTTAGGAGCGCAAGCAGAAAATTTAGTGGCACACCTTAAATCACCCTGCAATGCAATTATTGAAATGTTTCCCCAAAACAGCTGTATTACTGACAAATACTTTGATAATAGATAGAGTCAACTCACAGAAATTACAATGTGCAGTTTCATTTAATTTCAGAGGGATATGACATTACTCAATACCAGAGACTGACGGAATTGCAGATTTTTCCTAAATTTAAGCACAGAATTAACAAAAAAGTATGCAGATTCCTAATGTCCCTTGTATTGAGTAATGTCATATTTACTCAACTATGTGGAACAGTTTTAAATGCATTTGCATAGGCCTACTGTATGTATTTTGTACAGAAATCTAAATACGTGTAAATGTGTTAAAATAGTATCCGTCTATGCATTTAACTGCAGGTACGGTGGTTTGGTTTTGCTCATCATTTAAAATGAGGTAGAGCTGACAGAGAAAAGTCACAGCAAACAGAGAATCGTAGTAAATGCGCTCACGTTGTGTCTGTAAACCTGTCAATGATGAGCTGATCTGTATGGAAGCCAATTTCTGCCACATGATAAAAATAGATCATGCTCTCAAAAAGCGAAATTGTGAGATTGAAAGTCATACTTATGAGATAGAAAATGGAAATTATGAGCTTAGAAATCATAATTATCAGATAAAAATTCATACTTATGAGATTGAAAGTCATTTTACGACTAAATGTGCACATGCACAGTGCAGACAGGACACCGCACGCTGGTGACATCCACTGGTTAAAATGGTGTTAATGCAACTTTTTTTTATCAGTTTTCAGAGACTTAGGAAATCACTTACAAAGAAACTGATCGATGGGTTTAAATGTTGGAAATTACCATGCATTTCTTCTTGTCTATGCTGAAATAAAAAATGTAAATTAAACTTAAAGAATTGGTTTGTATGCCAAAATAAGTCTAAATAACACAGGGAATTTTTTGTATGTCTGGTAATTGAAGCTTCCGTGCATACATCCAAATGCATCAGCAGACAAAACAGAGTAGAAAATATATAAAAATATAAATAAAATAGTAATATACTGTATGTAAAATAGATTGAAAATTTGTGAATATTCAAATGTATTATAAGCAATATATCCAGATGCAGTGTTTCTGGTTTCTATTGTGACACATAGAGTAGTAGTAATACCATAGCAATACCATAGATTAGTGAAGCCATCTCGTAAAAAAGCTAAATTTTTTATGTATGATTTTGGAGGTCAAAAATACGCTGCCGTTTAAAAGTTCTAAAACACTTGACTGAAATGTTTCTCATGATCCTTAAATCTTGTTATCTGAAGATGTACGTTAAAATGTTTGAAATGACTTTTGTAGACAAAAATATAATTATATAAACATATTAATACATTTTTTTAGACGACCAAAATTGTGGACCATATAAAAAGCGCCCAAGAAATGGCCATAAATCTAATTTCTGCCAATACTATCTTCCTATAAGGAGATATTTCAAGAAGCTGCTCTTTAATGCCAAGAGTACGATTTTGAAAAGGGTGGCTATGAATATGCAATACTGTATATTATGTAGTCCTTCATATAGTTTTGATTTATTTTGGATGCTTTTAAAAATAATTCTTTGATAAAGTTATGATGAGTACTATAATTCGAAAGTGCTGTCTGTCAATCGAGAATTTTAGTAATTTTTCTGTTTGATGATGCTTCTAAAATGGGACTTTGGATCAGTTCAAAACAAATGAACCAGGTTGCTTGTAACAGCCAATTATATGAAATAAAAAATGTACAGTTATTTATGGATGTCGCCAGCGTGCAGTGTCTTGCCTGCACTGTGCATGTTAAGTCATAATTTTAAGTCATATTTTTATGATTTTCAATCTCATAATTATCTGATTTTTTTTTAATCACGTGGAGGAAATGGGCTTCCATAGGGATCTGTGACCGACGTCACGCAGCTTCGGACTCTCCCCTTCTCACGCACATAGGTCAAGAGGTTATACAATATGACACTACAGCAACAAGATTTTAAATAACCAATATAAATCAAACAAATCTTTAAAGACAACATGAAACCGGAAATGCTTCTGGACCCATGTTTATACGGTTTTTAGTGGTCTATATAATTCAATCAAGCGATTAACAGTACATACAAAACAACCGAAAGGTAGATGTTACCATAAGTAACACACCTGTACGCATAGTTTACAGAGACTAAAGAAAAATCCAAGATGGCGACGCCCATGCAGCGGAATGCATGTGTTTCATTAACATTTTTAATGAAAAAGCGAGTTTGCCAATCAAATACCAATTAACAAGCAGTACAGCAAATCATTTTCTTTGATTTATTACAGAATTTTACGAAACGGATTAAATGAAGAAGAATTTCCGTTGGAGATTATTTCACATTTGTATTGTGTTAGTGCGCTCTCTAGTGGTCTAGCGGTTACAGCGCAGCACGTGGAGTGTGATGTGTCCCTCTCATGTCATTTTGTTGTACACAACCAGCAGATGGAAGCATCCATACATTGTCATTTTGTACGATATGTTAATTTAAACTTCTGATGGACAAAACAGTGATTTGATGTTTTTTACATTTTTTGCTAATCTATTATTTGCTTTTGGGTGCTTGACAAATGTTTTTTATGGTGTGACACAGCAAAATTTAGAAAACAAACTGTTAATATTACATTGTTTTATATTAGTAATGTATATTTATCATATAAAATAGCATAAGAGAGATTATAATTTTTTTTATTTGTGTCACAACATTGTTTACATTTGCATATTAATCTGTCAACTACCCTTTTTCATAAGTGCTTGCAATAATTGTTACAATAAACAATTATAATATTTTTATATAGGCAACTTGTTATTAGATACATCAAAGGGTATTTTTATAATTTTTCTTTCTTACAACATACCATTGTTTGTTTTTGTAAAATTCCTATTTAGTGTTGGCCTGCTGGTGTAGTTAAAGAGTTTGTTCCTGCCTTCAACAGTGCTTACTCAACACGGACTCTGCAGATGCGATCGATCAGGAACAACAAGCAGTAATTCCTCCTGGAGAATGTGCAGATGGGATCAATTGATCCAGAGTTCAAGCAGGATACACAGAGTAGAGTCATAACATTGTGAGTGTGAGATGTCTGTGTTTGTTCAGGTATGTGTCTTCATTCGCAAGACACACCCTTTAGCATGTTGGAAAAATAACACTGTTAGTGACATTTACATTCTTTTGCTTAAAGGTTTGTGTGAATCTAAGCAAAAAATGGAACAACCTGTTCCACTCTCTCATGCAAACTTACAAACAGAAATATGCATTTTAGCCCCCAAATGCCATCCAAATGTTCTTTTAATCAGCATTTCGTGATGTATTATTGCCATTAAAGTCCAGTGTCTGTTGAATTTCAACAAAGTTTAACCTCAGGAGTGACACAGTCATCCAACATCAGACTGACAGCATGACAAGACAAATGAAAACTGTGATAAAAATGTACAAATAGCACGGTTGCATTGCTTAAAAGTGAACATGGACTTGATTTATTTGCCGTATTTAAGGTCAGGGGTTAGGGTAAGGGTTAGTTAAAATACAGAGCATATTTTCTGTTATTTCGACCCGACGTCGTCTCTCCAGTTCTCATTTTTTGCAGATAAATTTAAATAGAAACTATATTGAAATTTGAAAATTGAAATTTGGCAGAAGTATTGTTAGAAGTTAAAAGAATTGAACAAAAAGGATCATTTTACCTTAGCTGAAAATAAATTTGAAATGGTCTCTTCTCCGCGGCTGCCCCAGTCCAGCCTGCCCCGTCCAGTAATGCGGACCGCGACAATATTACTAACTACCGCTAGGATTCAGTAGTGTCACAACATTACACACTTCACTTGTTCGCTTCATTCGCGATGTTGTCAGAGTGATGCATGCACCCTATACAACCCATGTCCTTTGATATAATTGATGGAGCACGGAGGCGCAGGAGGGTTCGAGGGAGGACCGCACCAGGATCACTAATTCTTCATTTCGAAGGTGAAACTGAAATCTATTATTATTCATTTCAATGAAAACTACAAGGAAATACTTGTCACGAAAAGCAAACCAGCATTTATTTGACAGCCTTTTAATGCAACTCAAGATCTCATTTAACTCGCTTTAAATAGGCTACTCTTAATCCTATGGCCACTAACAATGATTTTCATCGATTTGTAGATTTCGTGGCCCTTCACAACACTTAGAAATCAATTGGTCCCTTTCGCCTATTTTCGTGTTGATGTTAAATATTTATTTTCGTGTCACGTTCTGAAAAAAAAGCGTTTTCTGTCAAAGAAACTAGCAATAGGACATTATACAGCATGTAGGCAGCCCGTTTGAAGCATTCAGGGGAGGGCGATATAAATAATGCTGAGCCAATGGAGATACTCGTCCGAAAACTGAACTAAAGAGCGAATTCACTGGCATAACGCGGGTGTCACAGTCGTGAGAAGCGCGTCAAGATGTTTATCTGACTGAAGTTTGGAAGAAGGTCACTCTTATTCACGGACTTTGGGACAGTCGCTTGGACACAATTCAAAGGTAATCTTCAACATGGGAAAGAGAATATTGAAAGTTGTGCTGGCCGCAGTTGTGCATGCTTTGCGAGCCACCTCTGTAATGCAACATACGTTTAGACATTAGATAAATGAACCGTCGGTGGGCATTTGCGATAAAGAATCGTAAAGGATGAAATAGATTTCTAGTGAAACACATTGTTGAAATCGTCATCTTAAAATAATTGATTTAAACTCGTAACGATTTCTCCCGATCTTGGCAGGAGCAGCGTGGTTGATCATAGCTTTTAACGTTACTACTGCCGAACGCTTTTTAAGTTTCAAGGATGGGCAGAGCGATGAAGGTTTCTTCTGCCATGCAGCTTCTCCGGTGTGCGTTCACGGTTTTTGGAGATGCTGTTCCGCATTAGATCTTGCCACAACCCCTAACGTTAGCCCTGCTCACGTGAATAAATGAGAACTGCATAGAGAATAAGCACTTCCATAGCCTATAGCGAATACTCGTTTAGGTGAGTAGCCTACTTATCTTGCTTGAAAGGCAGCTAACTTTATTATTCGCTTGATTAAACAAATCCAATAACAAGAGCTTCAGTGACTGCACACTGCACTTATAATCTCGATTCATTTCATCACCTGTTTCCTGGCGTTTCAGATGTGGGATTAACAATTCATCAAAATCATTTATACAGAGATCTCAGTAATGAATTGTATTATTGCTCCTGTATGACATATCGCTTTATTGCTCACTGAACTCTCTGTAAGTCGCTTTGGATAAAAGCGTCTGCTGAATGACTACATGCAAACGTAAATATGCCCCTCATCTGTTTATTCTCAATGCTTATAGCGCGTCCTCAGATTAAATTGATTTACTTCATTCACCTGACTTCGGGCTTTTTTTGGGGTGTAGGCCTACATTGCGTTTTCATTTATTTATCAAAAGTGAGGGAAACATACAAACAATTCAAATAGAGCCAACCAGCTGTCATTTGTGTAATAGTAGCCCTGGGGTATTTTTTGTCTCATAGGGGGCTCCTCTTACAATCATCTTAATATATAGCATACGTTAGATGTTTATTATTTGCTTTATGTATTCAAATCTTTATTGACTGAGTATTTTGGTGTTTTAATCAAAGAAAACAACAAAACTGTCATTTTACAGTATTTAATCCTATTTTGCGATTTCACTGGCAATTTAAGACGTGCCAGATGAACCAGAAGATCGCGTGATGTACACACTCTGGAGTTTATGTCACTGTTCACTGTCAAATATAACAAACTTTAGAACTTTTGCTCATGATTGCACCATGTGGTTGATAAGCGCAAATGTCTGTTACCAGTGTTGTAAAGAATGTCAGTGTAAGCTTCGCCGTGGGCAGTGAAATACTGTTTACTTAGGTAATGGAACTGGCGAATGCAGAAATGTCATTTGGAAACCATGTCGCACTCTTCCGCAGGCAGGGGATGGGCGGTGTGTACCGCCCCGAACACAAAACTTACAGAGTGTGGTTGTAACGGCTATGAGGCTGCTCAGGTAGCTGCCGCCATAGAATTAGACCGCTTAAGAGTCGTTCTACCACTGAAATAATTTTTTGTAATAACCTAAATAGTTAACTAACCTATATATAAACTAACTCATCCAGACCTGCCTGAAACGCCTCGTGTAACCACACCCCCACAAATGTACGTCAGTTTGTGGTATGATTTGACTGAGACCGCCCAAATGTACACGCAAGTGAGGCGGGCGTACCTGTCAATGCAATTGCTTTGGAACTTGACGTTTCAAATATGGTAAGAGGCGTCATATTTCCGCCACACGCTCGCAGTATTTGACCAATCACTACGCACTGGTTAACTGGCCAATCACAGCACAGCTCGCATTTCAGAACGATGAGCTTTGTAAAAAATCTGTGCGTTTCAGAGAGGCGGAGCAAAGAGGAGATACAAACATACACGGTTTGTGGAAATTAAGCGTTTTTAAAACTTAAATCGTGCATTACATCTAGAACAAACGATAATTGTTGTTTTAGCCGTGTCATGTATATTTATTTAATGATTACGTCTCGTGCTCGTATCCCTAAAGGCGGTAATTACGTGGATGTGATAACCTTCGTCTTCTAGGTGTTCATTTGAATAATCATTAGAAAAATGTAGGCACACTTTCTCACATTTACAGCACGGGCTGATTTGCACCCGGCTGCTTTGTCATGCGATAATTAATGATCAGTGTAATGAGTTGTGTGTGCTCCAAATAAACACTAATGTTAATGCCTCTCTGTGGTTTCAGGATGTAAGGAAATTGCCACTTCTCTCTCTCATATAAAAACCTGACACCAATTCTAGTAAATATCAAAGAAGTCCCGAGAAACATGAATGGTGACAACCCTCTTAACCCAGACTGATGTCATAAAGACGGCTGATTCATAAAGAGCAACAAGTCATATTATCAAGAAACTGCAGACTGTGCCCAGACTTAAAAGAAAGAGGGACAAAATGTATAATGTAAAGGTCCATCAGTCCAGTTGCATGTGGATTTTGATCCATGTCTCAACGCTTAGCAATTAACTACATAATGCAGTCATTGGATTTTAATTCATTTGCATTAAGCTGCTGCTGCTTGGGTGAAGGGGAATAGTTCATCGTCTCCAAACATAGCTGTCAAACATTTGATGTGAGACCTCAAGTGACTATAGCTAGTCACAACGCTTGAGTGTAAGGTCAATAGCTCTCAAGAGGTTTAAAATAATGCGAAAATGTGAAAAATTTAAATATAGATTTTTAATTATTCAGATTGGGTTTACTTTTTAAGGAAATGTAGATCTGGTTCATTAATTTGATTGGACAAGCAGCAGAGTGCTGACATTTCAGACAACAGCACTAAACAATTGTTTGCATTACTTTGCTTTGTTGCTTGGCAACACAATCTTCCTTTTTTTCTACATTTCAAAAAAGAAATTACTGGCAGAAAAAATATACAAACAAACAGAATAAATTAACATCTAACCCTCATATATTACCAAACTGTGACTATTTGGCCAAATCACAGCATTGCTCTTGCTCCTGAGTTATGAGATATTACTTAAATGCACATTCCAAAGGTTAGTTAAAAGTCGCTGTCCATTAATCCTCAAATGCATAGGCAGAGGAAACTGAAGATAGTCATGGCCCGTGATGATTTTATTCTAATTTGTCATTGTTGTGTAAGACCGGCACTTCCTGTGGCATTCTCTTCTTGTCTAAGAGGGGCCGCCACTGAGAAATGATGCGGTCACAGGTGATGGATGGCCTCTTGGCATAATCACTTAGCCAGCGGCCCTTGGGTCCCCTTCACAGTCCATACATCCCACAGAGTGTACAACATTAATTATAGAGTTGTTAATAGCCATCCGGAGAACATGCACACATTAATTTGCTCAGAATTTCACACCACCCACTCACACACCAACACGTATATCTATGCACGCAGACTGTTTGTTGAAAGGTTGGTTATTTGGCAATGGTGAATTTCAAATGCTTAAAATACAGCAGGCATTCTGTCATGCATTTATGAATTGAAACGTATATTCTTCTTGTACTTTTGGGGAGTTACAAAGATCAAAATTTGGTAAACAATGTTTTTTTAACTGCACAGCTGCTGCAGTGAGATTTGCAAAAAGAGCAACATTTCCAAACCCTCTGCTTTTAAGAAGAAATACACTGTAAGTCAATTGCCTTCACAAGATTTTCTGTTCTTGAGGATGAGCATGAATGTGTCTTGAGGTGGATATGGAGATAATGTTTTACAGGGGAGCTGCTGGCTTTAATGCGGTGCCTCAAGTGGTGCTGATCATTTCCTCTAGAATGCAGATTATTGCAGTGGTAATTCTCATTGCTTGCCCTTCTCATGACTAAAAATATTTCTTAAAACTTAAACGAAGAATAAACACTCCCCTCTGTCTCGATTGCTCTCTAATTCACACACAGCTTCAAATACAAATCAACCCTCTGAAATAAGAACAAGTTTGGGTCGGGTATAAAAACAAAGGGGATTCACAAGTAATGTTAAAACAATCGTACACCCAAATGCTGTTAATTATTTTCTCGCCCTCATGTATTTTCAAACTGGTATAAAGAATGTATAAGCATATAATAAAATCAGCAAGATTGGTTACCAGACGAGTGAGAGGCAACTTTGTTTAGCATAAATTCATTGTTATTTCTTTTAATGCCCAATTCAAGAGCTGTATAGGAATTGAAATCACATTTTCAATTCAGTTCTGCATGACACACTTATAAACCTGTACAGTTGTTTTTGTATCGTTTACAGACTCTCCTGTTCTTTTAATTAAAGAAACTCTTACTGTCTCTTCAGTCCCTGCACTTCAGAATATTTAATTCCCTTGCGTTTTAGAAGAACGGTGTTTAAAAATACATAAAAATGTCATCATGAACTTTTAGTAAAAAAGTCAGAAAAGAACACAGAAGAGGAGCCGAAATGGGCCATTTACTTCGTTTTTTGACAAGTTCCCTAACTCGAAAGTTTAACAGAGATGGCCATACAGACCTGTCACATTTTATTTCCACTCATTGCCTTTCTCATTTAACCCAGACACTTTTGAAGAGCCCAAATGATGATGTTTCTCTGGGAGAGAACTATTGCATGTGAAGTTATAGAAGTAGATTTTCAATTAAGATGATAATTACAGTATTCATGCAATTATTACGTTCTGGGGTGACATTTTGCTTGAACTACAAAATCTCAGTGAATGTATTTACCACAATACCAAATCATCTGTTTATATTTGACTAAACCCATGATGATAGAGTCCAGACATCAGAAAGATATCAGTCTATTCACAGTTTTCTAAGAAATAAACATTTATGCGTAATGGATGTGGCAAAAGAAGGACACACGTTTTTGAGAGACAACATACTTTCTGTGATTTCTCTGAATTGAAATGTGCAAACAAGAAGAAATAAAACCCATGGAAGGAACGGTTCTTCGCTCTTCGCAGACCACAACATATTTATTTCATTGTAACGATCATATCCCCATTTATGAGGACTGATGGGACAATTCACTTTCACAAACACAAACAGTCTTTTACCTTTATGAACTCGGTTAACACATTGAGTTATTTTGCTCTTTTTTGTTTGGCCCAATTTCTCAGTTTAAGTGTTAGACTGTGGGGTCGGAGGGGATCAGGTGATGTAAGATAGATAGTGGGGTATATCTCTGTGTGGTGGGACAGTAAGATGAATGTGTTCCGTCGACTCAGAGGGCAGGCATTGAAATAACCTCTTCTTCTCTGCTAGACAGTGTTCTCTTTGGATACATTTCCTGTGTAATCCTTACTTACTATAGAAATGCATAATGCAGTTATGAGAAGCTGTCTTGGAATCGTGTAGATTTGGGTCCACTGATCCGAGATTGTCACGCAAGTAAAAAGTTTTGAGTTTTGAAAATGTGTGTATGGGTCAAACCTTAAAAAAACCTAAATTTTTGTTTTTCCATTTTCAATTTGGAATTTCACAATACACAATTTCAAAGGTAATGGAAACGCAGCTATTGAAAAGCTTTGTGTTTGGCTCAACGACCAAAGAATGATGTCTTTTTAATATGTTTTATAGACCGACAATAAAAAATTGATAGAAGAACTGTGATGCGTTCAATTTACATTTCCATGCGTTTAATCATGCGTCTGTTTTTGAGTTTCATGTAACTTTAAATCTCTCTTGAACACACCCTGTATGGTCTCCAGTGCCCCCGCCAGCTCAGCTACCTCATCCAGGGAAGCTCTTAGGCAGAAGTAATAAGGTTTTTGTGCCGTAGGCCAAACGCCTGAGAAGTGCGGGGGCTCTTGTGATAGACGACTGTCAATTGGAGGAAAAAGGAAGAGCTTGACATGAGAGGCTGGTGAACAATGGAAATGAGGGAAGAGGACCGCACACCATGTGATTGGACCGACTGTAAATTATGTTAGGCACGAAACATTCAGACTGAGGAGGGATGATGGGAGCAGAATAAATAGACACGATTTGGATCAAGTTTAAAATCGCAGGATTAAGGATGAACAGCGTGTTAAGTGTTATCTAGAGCTCAAGTTTAAATCAAACTGCCACGGCTGACGACTATAACCCATCTTTAAGAGGGACTTGTGCCTCTGTGACTTACTACAAACTGAACCAGAAACCTTACGAACTAGCCGTAAAAACCTTTACAGTATACTCATTTTGTGAATAAGAACGATCTGTCTTTTCAATAAGTATTATGTTGATCTGGGATTAGGATGTTTTTTCGGTTGTTATAGTTTCAGGCTTTGACTCTTGTGCTGTTTAGCAATTCAAATTCATCTAATTAATTAAGCATCATAATGAATTAATCTGCTTCCATTGGATTTCTCACAGGGACACATTCTCCAGTGCATAACAGGTGTCAATCATTCTAGCGTCTGTCTGTCCATTAGTCTGTCTATTGTGACCACAATAACTGGAACTTACCTTCCTTCCGCAGAACACAAAAGAAGATATTTTGAAGAATGTTGGTAACTGGCCCCCATTGACTTGCATTGGTTTTGTGTACATACAATAGAAGTGAATATGAGTCAGTGCTGCTCAGTTACCAACTTTTTTCAAAATATCTTATTTTCAGTTCTGCGGAAGAAAGAAAGTCATAAAGTTTTGAAATGATAATTATTTTTGGGTGAACTATCACTTTAACATCTCTGGTTTCACCAAGCGTGTAATATGTAAATCTATATTGTGCTTATTCATTTTAAGATACAAAACATACATTTCTTAAACTAAATGGTAGATGTCGTGTTCTTGCTGAAAAAAAATCTTAAAATGGTGCTGTAGTTTGCGGATTGTAGAAGGTACTTGCAGTTTGGTCAGACAAGCGACCACTTAAATCAGCTAAGACTAAAAACCACCTATACCTACTTACCTCAGCCAAGATGTAACAACGGTAAAGAAGTCAAGATATTAGAGAATACAGATGTATCAAAATAAGCTATTCAGCACACAAACTGCTTTTGCCTTACTGTATTTTTTTCTGTGCGATCATTCCTTTTAGGAGGGCACTGTCAATTTTTCCCCCTGTAAGCAGACACTTCATAGAAAATCTATTTCTTAGGTTAGGACACCATTACTGCCGGGTTCAAAGAGATTTTTTTAAACATAACAAGTGAAATTGTATACTGAGAAGGAAAACGATTCTGTGGCTTGCCAACGTCTGTATTATTATCAAGCCAGTTTTATTTCTGTATGCATTGCATTTTTATGCTTATGTGTCATCTGCATTTTAGCCTCAGCAAGAATCTTAATGCAAAACATGATTTTTCTGCATAATTGGGCAGACAGGAGTCAGTCAAAAAACACGACTCAAACATCTGTATTCTCCTCTCCCTTCTTTATCTCTATTTTCAGCTGTCTTTCATCATTCTTTTAGTATCTAGTTGAATAATTTTCGTTTCCTCTGTCTTTTTCTAGGCATTGCAAACAGGAGCCGTTTATTTCCCTGTTCCTTTGGAAAACATATCCCAGTGATATCACTGTGAAGTAACCACATTTCCCACAGTTCCCAGAAGACATTTCTCCCCCTTTTCTATGTGGAACAATGCCAGAGGAATAGATAAGACAAGGGAATTATAGCTTGGACAACAGGAATCGCTAATAAAACATGGTTTCAGATGATCAGGACTGAATCAGAAATGTCATATCAGACACTCCTGGATGTTTTTTTCTAGTCTGTCGGAGGATAGCCATCCATGCTGGGTTTTAAAGCAAGTGGCTTGGATTCAACATCAGCAGCATTTAATTATACAGTTGAAGCTTTTTAGACAGCGCAGGAAACACGTCTACGTCTGGAGATATGCTGCTATAAAGAGCAGTGATTCTCAAACTCTTTAAAGCTCCAGACTGCTATTTTGTTCTTATTTTATTAAAATTAGCCAGACTGATACTTTGAGCTAATGAACCAAAATGAGCTAATTGTTTGGTAGCGTAACTTTTTTTGCATAGAACTGTCAGTTACATTTTGGAATGAGAACAGAGGCAGTTCATCGCAAATGAACAAAATGAGTTCATTCTTATAAGTTGATTCATTAGTTGATCAATTACTTGTAGTACTTACTTTTTAGTAACTTTAACTCCAACCACTCCCTAACCGAAACTGATATACGAAGTCATGATCCAATCTGTAGCCGGACAAATCTCTCTTTCTTCCAATCGTTCCCTTTTCCACTCATTTTATCCTTTCTATCCGTGCTTTCGCCCCTGAGGAGCCCTACACACACCTCGTTCACCTGCCTTTCTTTCACCCTCAAGCACGTTTTTGAGGGTAACCTCTCAAACCTTTCCTGCCGTTTCTCCTCTCTCTTTCCTAGTATGACGACCCAATCATACACTCCACTATAAGAAAGCCTTTAATTGATGATGCGCAGGTCCAAATGAAACTGCTTCAGTGACTGTATGGGACTCTGGGTCCCTGCAGATGCACTGACCTTTGGAGAGGGCCAGACTGCTGCTCTGTGAACACCACCGGCCTGCCACCTTCACACACACGCACGCACACACACATGATATCCATGTTAACCTTGAGCTCCCGGCAGCAATAGTGATTGGTAAATGTCAGCGCTCTGCCCATTGAATCGTATGGTTTGTCTGAATTAGTGTTTGGGATCTTCGTCCATCAGAAAGGATCAGCTCAGGTCGGAGCTAACATCAGCCTTCAGCAAACGCTTCTTTTGGATCTGTGGGATTATAATGCGTTTCATTTCTGTCTTCCTCTCTGTATCAGGTTCGAGGGTCATACTGACACATTTGGCAGGACTACACAGAATACAGAATCTTGGATAATTTAAGGAGATTTTTGCATTGAAGTTCTTTTACAACGATGGAAAGTGGAAGACGACGAAAGACTTAAAGAGCAGGATGAACCTTTCAAAATAAGCAACACATAAATAAATCATCAAGAGGAAACGCTTTATCCCACCCCTCACTCAGAGTGAACGAGAGCTAGAGTCGAGACCTGTGGCAAACTGACAGTTGCAGACTCTCAGGCTCTCACGCTTGGCGGTTTGTTTATGTATTTGCCTTGTTATTTGCGTTCCTCGCCACCCTGTGCCCGTGTCATGCTCTGTCGCCGGCCTGCCATCCTGGAGCCATGCCCGTCCCAGAGATGGCTTTGAGCCCGGTGAAGTCGCTGTACTGGGAGGTGTTTCCCCCCATGGCCACGCACAGGGTGTACTGCACGCCCGTGTTATGGGCCGGACGACTGTATGTGCTGGGGGGCTGCAGTGAGAATGGCCTGCCTCTGGACTCGGCTGAGGTTCTGGATCTGGAGAGCCAGAGATGGTGCGAGCTGCCCCCTCTTCCCACTGCCCGTGCGGGGGCGTCTGCAGTTGTGGTGGGAGATCAGCTGATGGTCATGGGGGGAATGGATGCACAACAGAGCCCACTGGCTTCGGTGGAAGTGTATCACCCTGATGAAGGCAAATGGGAGAGGAAGGCAGGACTGGGGCAGGCCTCCATGGGCATCACCACACTGGAAAAAGGTAAGAATAGTGGTGTTATTTTAATTCGTGTTTATGCATTTCCACTGCGCTTTGCAATTGTTTGGTTCTCAGAGCAACAGTGGGGACAAGCACAAGCCTGTAATTGGGGGAAAATGTAGTCAGTTCATCTCTCATCTCTCTACCCCGTCAGAGCACAATTAGCCATCTTATCTGGGAAAGTGTTATCTTTGCTACAATCGCCTTGGTCGTAATGAATTCCTCTCGTACTCTGTCCCTTTGTAGAGCTTTGGGTATAACAGCTTTGAATCAAGGCATCAGTCATGCCTTACTGTCACACAAAGAAAGAGAAAACTCTGTTGTCTGGTGTAGGTGTGTGCAGGTGACGGTTTATCCTGTTTGAGACCATGAGGAGTTTATTCAAAGAGCCTTTCCTCCGTCAAGCCAGCTGAGACTGATTCAGACCGAGGATTGTCAGGCCAGCTGAAACAGAAGCCATATTTGGATTCACTGTACACCAGAGAGCTCAGCTGCCTGTGGCTCTGTCACAGAATTATGATATTATCTGTCTGCTCGTGTAGCTGGAGCAGCAGGGAGCTTGTCATTAGCATGTTGATGTAGACCTTTGCTGTAAAATAATAATATTGAGACAGGGGGCCTGAGAGAGGTTTTATGAAATTGATTCATTTATCACTTTCACTCTGTTGATTTTGTATCTTTGCATACAAATCTGTTAGAGCATTTGCATTTGAACCTATTCTGGATAAAGAGTGTGTATGACTTTCTTATGCAGAACACAAAAGAAGATATTTTGAAGAATGTTGGTAACGAAACAACATTGACTTCCGTTGTGTGGACATAATATTTCTCAAAATATCTTCTTATGTGTTCCACAGTGTCATATTACCGATGTCCTTCTAAAACTTTGTACGTCCACATTTCAAGATTTTTATTTTTTTCCATAAAAAATTTTGGTCATCAGATTTAGCAAACTCTGACCTATAAAAAACATTAAAAAGTGTTTGTCAATTTTGTAAGCACAGTATTAGAATAGTTTATTTGCAAAAACAGATCTCTTTTAACCACGTTTTTTATTATGTTATTATGTTTTTATTTTATTTTGTTAGTCCGCTGTATTTCTGTTGAGTTGTTTTTATTACTTAATCAAAACAACCTAATTACATTTTGATTGATAATTCTTGGAATATACAATAAAAACATAATTTTTAACATTTTTTAAAACAGAATGATCTATTTTTGCAAGTGAACTCTTCATTTAACACAAGGGTGAATAATTATAACAGAATTTTGGGGCAAACTATTCATGACTGGAGATTTGTGCAACAGAACTTGTTGGTGGCTTTTTCATCTTTCTGCCACATTTAGACAATTTTGGTACTGTATCTTTTAGACTCATTATAAATCTGTTCTGCTATGGAGAGGATCAGAGATGATGTATTTTTGTAGGCTAACCCGGAAGAAAGTGCCGCGGTGGTTCACTCGTCCGAAAGCCTCATTTTTCCCATGGACATTTGGAAGATCGCAAAAAATAAGGTCTGTGATTAACAAAGGTTTATGTCATGTTTTGTCTATCCAGATAATCTTTACAAATTAACACAGAATTTGTTACTTTTGAAGCCGAAATACAATCGCACCAGCTAAATAGCTAACAAGATGCTATAAACAGACCTAAGGTCGCTCGATATCAACGTCACCACCACAAAGCATCCCGACAACTCTTTCAAACTTTTAATAAAAAAAATCCTGGTAAGTAATTACTCTGTGAATGAATTCGCATCTACGTTTTAAGAGATTTGTGCCCATACTGCATTATTTGTGAGCTTTATACTGTTTGCGTGATGACATCTAAAGTCCCCATTTTAGCAACTTGTTAGCAACCGCCGTTTTTAAGACGCAATAAGGATTTAAAGAAATCACAAGCGGTTTATAATGGGTGTTTTATGTCATAGAAAAAACGAGAAAATATTTTGAGGTTTTGTTTACCACAGACCTTATTTCGGGCTATTTACAAAAAACCCATTCAAAAAACCCATAGTCCTTGGAGTGATGGAACCTGTAGTTCTAAAATGCTAACTCGCTTCTGGGTCATCTCTATTATGGGCTAGTTGCACAAGATGGCACCAGTATATTACTGTCTATTTTTATAATTTAAAAACACCCCTATTTGCGGGCCAAAAATACTCTTGTTTGCCATACAGTGTTATACGACCGGAAATCCCCAAAATCTCACCTGCGCCATCTTACCTGTCTAGATGTGAAAACAAATAACGCTTAGAGGAACTTATCGTTCATTCATAATAACGTCCGTCATGTTACCTCTATTAATATCATTGTTATCAGGCTCAGTTAAAGGTCATAATGCTGTTACAGGTCTTGCAGACTTTTATTTCAAACCTTCACACTTCGCTCATTCCAAATACAGCAGGTCTTGTTCTCTTTGATATCCTTCACATCTCTGGGGCAAATTGCTTTGAGGGTCCAATCTGTATTTGTATGGCTTTGAAATCCCATTTTCCTTTGCACCCCCCTGGCTTATCGGACACGTTCTGTATCAGAATATCAATGGTTGAGCCAAGCCAGCTGGATCTTGTGAATAGCACATCCGGAATACAAGATTTGATCCTAAGAAGGAAAAGGATTTTTTGGTCACTGATGCTATTATGATAATAACAATATTAGAGACTTAAGCCTTACAACTGCAGCTGTGCTTAGATAAAACCACAGAATTTGTATCCCATGTTTGTTTTTCTTTGCTTGGAAAAGAAACAAAGGGAGACGTTTGAGTGGGTGCAGCGGTGCGAGAATGATCATATCCTGTTTGTCATTGGTGTGGGGTTTGGAGTGGAGGGCTGTTTAGGCAGACGAGGTCTTTTTGATTTCCAAGTTGTAATTTGAGGGAACAACGTGTCTCAGCAACTCACTGAAATCAAGGTGACTGACAGCAGTCCTATGGGCCTGTGATACGAGTCTCTCTCTCTCTCTCTCTCTCTGACTATTGCTTTCGTTTCTTTCCCTATTCAATTCCTTTTACTTCCCCGCCATCATTTGATCAACAGAGCATTCCCTGTTGCCAGGCAACAGGTGTGTAAATTTGTGTGAGTTTGCGTTGATATGTGTGTGTGTTTGACCCGAAGACATTTTTAGAACGGAACAGAGCGAGTTGCAGTGCCAATCCATGATTCACTCACTGCTTGCCTGTTTCTATCTCTTCTTCATAAGAGAGGTGGAGAGAGGTTCTATTGCCCTCTCTGCCCCTTTAATACCCATAATGCCCTCTGTGTTCATCAGATTCACTGCGGTTCAGAGTCTCAACTCACCTAGCAATACTGTTATGTTCAGACTGGATCTCTTTATTTTATTTCATGTCCTGCAGAAATGTCTTCTGTACATAGACAATATCTAGTCTTTTTTCACTTGTTTTTGGCTAACACCACTTTTGACTTCCTTTAAAAAATCATACATTAAAATAAGTGAAAACTGTCCCAATATTGACTAACAATTGTGTATTTTCTAAATCTATATGACCTAAAGGTTTTGGTTTGTACATACTGTAGGCCTCTGGTGTACATTTTAATCCTGGTGGACCCATTTGGTCCACTTTTCCTGAAAGTGTTTGGTTTCAGGCTAAGTGAGCCTTCCCTTAGTGAATTATCCAAAGACAGAGTGAGATTGCATCTTCTCTCAAAGACTTCTACCACTGTTTAAAGTGGAAAAAATGAGGTCAGTACTTACAATTATCCTCATAATTTCGCACTGAAACTAACGTATGAAAAACTTGTGTCATAAGATTGTGTCAGTAGTACAAAACAAGTGTGTAAACAACACAGACAATCAGAGTTTTGCTGGAAAGGGCTTACAAAAATGTCTCCGCGGGTTTTAGGGGAAAATAAATGGACTAAATGCAAGTTGTTTTTAATAATCCATCTGATGGAACTCAGGCAAAACAATTTAACAGTTTAATCCAGTATATGGTTTGCTGATCTCATAGCTTGTCTGGTTTTCAAGTTGTTTTGGCCACTTGTCAGACTAGATTGGCAATGCTAGGACACAAGCTTTAATCAGATGTAACCAAGAATCAAATCACATAGTTTTTTACTCTCACAAACACCCCAGTTGTTTGACAATATACATTGGACAATAAAAATTTTTTTACACACGCCTACAACTTTTTGATTATTATTGATGATTTCATAGGACAGAAGTTAAGTTTGGGCCACAAAAGCGTGCATACACAGTAACGTATGTTTATGTTGTTGAAACCAACCATAAGAATCTTCTAGTTGCCCGCTTAGGGTGTATATGGGGCGCCCAACATAAAGGGCAACACACGCAGTTTTTGCAAATCTCATATTAATCTTAAATACCTACACACCGTTTCATCAGACGCGCGTGCCTGAGCCCCAGTTGACATTCGGTTTGTGTTTGGCTAGTGTCTAATAATATAACTATTTATATTTTGTTTAATTTGTGTTAATATTTATTTATATTTTATTGTATAATAACTGTATTAGATAAACGTTTTGTTGAATGTTGTTGTATGTTAATTTTATTATACAAAAACTTGTTGAATAGGTCCTGCAGTTTGGTCCCATTTAAACAAACTGTATGGTACATTGACATCTAGTGGTTGAGCTTAGTATCGTTAAATGAAGTTTATCCAAGTAACGTTTCTTCTCGGTTTCTTTTGATTTTATCAGAAATAATCTACAGGCACTCTATTGACTTGTATTCTTGTGGAGACCAGTCTTGCGAGGCAGCCTCGGAAGAACGGACTTGGATGGACGCACCACAGTGACTTCTGGGACTTTGACGGTTATTGATGATGTAGACCATGAACACAAGACCGCATATTGAGAAACAAAAAGTGTGCATGCGCAATAACATTTGTTGTCAAGATGAAACCGTCTATACAGTAGTTTTGCATACGCTTATCTTCGAAGAGTATTTTGTTTGATCAAATTTATAAAAGAGCGATACAGCTGTACGATTATTTCCGGAAAAAGACAAGCTGCTGTAGGCAGACAGGGGGGACGGAACTACAGCACGAGCAGACAATATATTATTGCATTATCCCTTCGTGTTGTTAACATTATGCACGGACGCGCCGATTGCCAACAAAACACAGACATATGACTTAGTTTGACTTACCTCTGGCAGTTCATGTCTGGCATTTTTTAGCGCTTTTAGCGCTGGGACCGCGGCATCTATCAGTTTCAAACGATCTCCAAATCCAGCATTATATCCACCGTTTATATAACCGAAATGCAGTGAGCAACCAAACACAGCTAAACTTCTGTTATCCGAGTGAAGCGGCAATGATGGGCGTGTTCTTTTAAAGCGTGGGCATGCTCTTCCTGGAGAATGGCCAAAAAAGGGAATATGATCTTGGACTTTTCAAAACAAGTTGGAGTGCTGGGGGAGTCTTCGGCAGCCGAAAACAGTACTAGTGTTTTACTAGTCCCAAAGAATAATTTAAAACCATCTTTTTCAAAAATAATGTTTTTATTATGTTATCATGTTTTTATTGTGTTTTATTGTGTAAATTGTATTTTTTTGGTTATTTTGGCTTGAATCAAAACAAACCAACTGCAGTTTGCTTGATAGTTTATTATATTTTTGTTGTGCATTCCAATTACTGAGTTATCTTATTTTCAAACCAAAGTCTTCATATTCACAGATGTCTCTGTGACTGGAGACATCCCAAATAAATCCACCCAAAGGAATAATTGCCGCAACAATCATTTTTTTCACAACGATTTAATTGTATAAACCATTTTTGTGACAATTTATATTAAAACCATTCAGTCTTAGCGTGACAAATGTAGAATTTGAATAATGTTGTGTGAAAACAAGATGGTGGTGCAGTATGTTTGATTTTGGCCTTGTTAGCATGTGTCTTTATGCAGCCCATGTTGTGTGTAGGTGTGCAAGCTGCTGATAAAATGTCCAAGCAGACTAACCCAAGTTTGTTATGTGGTAATCATAACAATGATGTTGTGTACATGTGTGCTTATGTGAGAGGTCTCATTACATAAATTTGTCGGGGGATTGAGCAGAGATGCAAATCTCTATGGTAACTATCCATCTCGGCTTCAAGCAGGAATTAGACAGCTGTGCAAACAAACACACTTTAACCTCTAAAAATCCTGAAAGTACTAACGCTTTCAATATTAGATTCAGTAACTTGGGTGCAGACGTTGTTCGACTCAGGTTGTGCTCCAAAATCCATCTGTTCCAAAACCCAATGAGCTACCTAGGGAGAATTTTAGAGAGGCATTCTTCTGTACCAAAGTCTGTTAGGAAGGGTAGGTAACATAATTATATTTAGCCTGAAATGCCTTTTTTAACCAAGTTAAATTTCATCAAAGCAATCCCAGAATGCATTGCAGTGAATATTGTTTAACCAATTTAAAATTATTTTAAATTAGAAGTAAAAATGTATTTCATTTGATACAGTGATTTTTTAATCAAGTGAATGGCCATAATCATATTTTGTTATTAATGTTGAGGTGAAATTTCCTGTGAACTGCAGTTTATTTAGTTCAATGACATGTTCAGTGCTGCTTTAGAAGACAGCTGCCTATGTAGGAAGCGAGGCAACCCACTAGGTTTTGGAGCAGATGCCATAATACCTATTGCATCTACACCAACCATGAGCCTTTATTACACGGACACGTACGCACAATCTGAAATAAAACAAGCTGAAACCATTAGTCCCTTCCTCTGTGCTATTGTGTAAGAGTTGTTTGATGTTGCTTTGCGACCCCTGCGCGCGGCAGTGTGTTTTGATCATGGCGTGGTGTGGGGCCCACTATCTTCTGAGATAGTCGCATGAAGAATAGGTAAGAATACATATCACTCCACGATTTGCCCTCATCTTTTTTGTCTCATCTCTCTTTCGTTCTGACACCTGTGTTGCTTTACAGAGCGTTTTTTTATGCTTTTCTAATGGAGCTAATCTAAATACATCCTCAATCACTGAAGAGCTCATTAGTCTAAAACCACTCAACCTTCCGTGTGCATGTGTGTGTGTGTATACAGCAAATCTCAGCAATAGAGGACCTCGGAGATGATGTATTTTTTTAGACTAACCCGGAAGTAAGCCCCACACTGGTTCCCAAGATCCAAAAGTCTATGCATTCTTAGCATACAGACTACATACAGTCGCTCGATATCTGTCACCACCTCCAAGCCCCCGTCAACTTTCTTAAAAACATGTTCCCTTGTAAGTAATTACTCAGTGAATAAATCGCATTGTTTTATATTTTTAGATTGTTTTATATATTTAGATTGTCTATCGTCTATATATCGTATATCAAGGTTGTCGCTTTGGCATGGACGAACTTGTTAACAACCACTGTTTTTAAGACACATAAAGCTTTAAAGAATTTACAAGCATGTTAAAACGTAAAAATATTTAGAGCTTTTAACCAGAGCTTATATATCACTCTATATTCAATTGTCATAGTCTCTTTGGGCTTTTCAGTGTTCTTTATCTCCCTCTTCATTTTCAACCTTCACACAGTTAGCTTTTGAGAAATCCCTCCGTATATTTGAGCTTTGGCAATTTACAACGCCCTGAAAGGAAGACGATCTGAGTTTTATCCCACATAAAGTAATTGTCTCAGAACTGGCGGCTTGTAATTTTCTTCACCCCACTTAAAGCTTATTTTCTTTCCTCAGGGGAGCTTTGGGGGAGATTGCGCTTTTCTAACAGTCTGTGCTTTCGCTGTTGCCTGAGGTGCAGATTTAGGTCCGCAGCTAAAGCGCGAGCTCACTTTCGCTGAATCCACCAGCTGCATTCACTCTTAATCTCAAGGCTCATGTTCTTATTCACTTACATGTCCACATAATCCAGTGTCACTGTGTTAAACACATTCAGTAAATCATGTCTTTATGGAAATGTAATGAAAGTAAAGGGGAAGTGTGCCATTTTGGCATCAAACTCCTAAATTCGTGTTGTTTGGACAAACAGGCTTATGCCACATTTTTTACACAAGAAGTTGCACGTTTTTGGACCATGATTTATGTCTTGTGCTTATACAGAAACAAGACAAAAAGTTAAAGCAGCAGTGCGCCTGGTTTCCTTTCTTTCCCTCTTTGTGATATTTAAACTGGTCTTGCATCACTCAACAGAAGCATGAATCACTCAGTTTGACTAAAGGAAAACATCTGTATTTGGAAATGAATAATTTGTAACTTTTCATGTATCAACAAAATTTGCAGGTTTCCAGGGCGTGCATTTTAGTGCAAGTTGTGAAATCTCTTTCTCATATCTGCGTTCCTTATAAAAAATGGAAAGTGATGGCGAGAGCTTGTTGGTATTCATTTCTACATCAGACCAAACTTCAAAGTCATTTCACACTGTTTGTGCACCCTGGGCGTTAGTTGTCTGGCTCATGATCTCCTGCTGAGACGTGCGTACCTGAGCCTATGGAAGATCCGCAGGTCAGCAGCTTCTCTCCACCTGCTTTCTGTGTGGACTCACCTGGTGGCTGTTATTTAGAAGCTTACAGAAGAGATTCAGAGGAGGGATGGAGGTCAGAGCTCATTTTGAAAAAGATGAAACTTTCCCTGAGCACTTGGTGGACAATAATGCTATCCCACAATCCCATGCGTCAAGAGGACTTTTTACCAGCTGTTAAACATATGTAATCTTTTTGAACAGTGGTGTGGCCCAATAGGGATCAGTGGTGTATGTTCTCAAGTGCTCAAGCTTGTAGACCATTCATCATCACACTCAATACTGACACCCAGCTGTAGCTACACATGAGCCTGAATACTTCAGTACATAGCATTAAACATGCACTTTTCATCCAATGAAACAGATCTCGGAAACAATTAACACACAGTTCTGTTGACTACATTTATAGGGCTATATGTCTATTCTCTTCTGTTCTATGCTATTCCCAATTCATGACTTTACATTATTACACAGGGCTTTGGAAAACTTGATTCTATTTGGTCAGTTGCGACATTACAAGTTTAGCAAAGGGAACATGCCAGGGTTCAATACAATAAAGTGGGTTCTGTTTGTAATCACATGATCTTGGATTACGATTTCTCGAGAAGCGTGAGTACAATAAGTACAAAAATGTAAGTACAATAATTGCGTTTTTATTTGTTTTAATGTAATACTTTACACACTGTTTTGGCAGAGATAAAACTAATATATAATAGGATTGAAAGTATAAGCTAGTTTAGTTTGTATGAAGGTAAGTCTAATAAGCACTATGTTTGCTTACAGGTTATATTTCATTTTGAAACACCAAGCAGAGCAAAAAAAGCAAGCTGTAATAAGAGACAATTAGACAATATTTATATCATGAATTATTAATAATATCGACAACTGAGTAATGGATTACACATGAATACATGACACATTAATACCTTTATACTTCAAAGAGCTCACTTCAAGTGCTCAGCCCTCAAGGGAGTAGGGCATAGGGATGCTTACTTCCATTTGTGACCCTGGACCACAAAACCAGTCATAAGAGTCCGTTTTTAAGATACATCATGAAAGCCGAATAAATAAGCTTTCCTCTGATATATGGTTTATTAGGATAGGACAATATTTGTCAGAGATACAACTATTTGAATATCTATTAAAAAAAAATTGCCTTTGAAGTTGTCCATCAGAGGCGCTGTAGAAGGCCGTTGCTAAGAAGAAACAGGTTTATTTGAACACTCTCTATCGGCTTATCGCTGTAATGACGTTGTGGAGAATAGATGAACCGAGAACTTTTAAGCTTTACATAGATATCGAACTTAAGTGGGTAATTCCCAAAGAGAGGGCAGCAGCTAGTGAAGTTTGCAGGCATTTTTCCGGCCACTTTTGTTCACGATTTTGCTTCATCCACTCACAAAAATAAAATTTTAATATATTTGCAGTGTGACATTTACAAAGTATCTTCATGAAACATGATCTTTACTTAATATCCTAACGATATCCTCATGATTTTTGTCATAAAGAAAATTTGTTTAAACCTGTAAGATCTACATTATTCCTTACTCGTGAAAAATGAAATATATTGTCCCAAAGGGCAACTAGGCCACCCTCACATTATACAGCATAATGATTCTTTATCTCCAGATACGCTGCAACAGACAGATGAAAAACAGCTCTAGTTCTACGTTTTTTCTCCCCTAAAGCCACAGGAGTGAACACACACTGTACTTCCAGAAAAATCCTTGGGCCTCATTCATGAAACATTCGTAAATATATGTGGACATTTTAAGTAATTTGCACGTAAAACGGACCTATCCGCAAACTTTCCTCCGGATTCACAAATACTTCGTAAACGTCAGATTTGATAGTGAAATGTGTGTATGTTAATGAATTCCAATTACTCGTAAACAGGACGCGCAAGCACATTCATTAATATTTAGCATAATCTCCATCTCTGCGCCACAGCTACGCAAATTACGTATCTAGGAATGCTGGAATCCTCTGGACTTCATTCTCCGGCTTGGGAGCATTACTGCATAATAGGCTATATGCCTACCAATAAATTATCAAATTAAACGATGCCCACCAAAGCGTTTTTAGCCATCTGAAACAATACCTGGTGCTCTTCTAAAAATGCACTGCGGGTTTTTCTGGAGACGCGTTGATGTGATTTGGAATATCCATGACAGTTACATGTTACTAGTTTCCTATTTAAAATAATATTACTGAATAGACCGTTATAAAAATGCAGTAACAAGCAATATTAACTTCTCCATTGTTGTATATGATGGTTGGTCAATGTAGTGTTTGTTCCGCCTCTTCTCCACTGTGGTTGGACAGCTGTCCAAAAGAGTACAGTTACAAGCTCTGCTTTACCCAACGTTAAAAAGTGAAAAAAGACAGGGCAAAAGAAATATTATTATTATACATAGTGCATCAAAATGCAGTGTCATCAGTTGGTCTGAAAGAATAAAGAACATTTGAATAGTTTACGCACCATTTACAAATGGTAGGGAGCAGGTGTCAATTTCTTTCGTACCAACTAACATTTTGAAAACATTGGCGCACATTTAACCAAACTTTTATCAAATAAAACAACCAACAAACACGTGGTAAAAGACATAAAACATAAACACAAACTTAACATATGTCCGGGCCTCCGTGATGCGAGACCGGTGCACGCACAGCGGACGCTCATTATCTCTCACGTCACCGGCCTCGCACCTGTCCCTCACGACTCTCGTCCCGCCCTACTCGCCACAATGAACATTTTCATGAATCCGAAAATTTCCGTCCAAATGACTTTACGAACAATTTAGCCAAAAAACAATTCTGCTCGTGTTTCATGAATGAAGCCCATTGCACCTTTCAGTTAGATGTGTTTTTTTGCGATGAGAGGCAAGACACTAAAGTTGTTTGCTTCAGCCTTTGTCTCTCCTACACATGAGCACATATGACTGGAGGTTAGTTGTTAAAGGTCGTTGATTCAGAGGATGGTGAGACATCACGCCATACCTTGACCTCAAGTACACTGTGTGCATGTAAAGAACCTGTTTGAGTAAAGGAGAGACGGAGCATCTTTATGGCAGGTGTGACAGGGCATGATAAGCATCAGGTATGCCTCGTCTCACAACCGCAATTTAACTCCACTGTTGCACTCCTACTTGCAGCCGCCCGCTCACGCTGGGAGGATGAAGCCGAGCAACAGTAATATGAGGGGAGGCAGATGCTCCATCACAGCAGGGGAACGTTTGTTAAAAGAGCACAGATGACTAAAACACATATTGTAATAGAGTGCCTTTCTTTGATCTACTAATTACATGAGATACTATGTGCTTTGTCATGAATATAAATTAAACATGTCTACTTGCATAGTTATAGATAAAAATGTGTCCTACAGCGAAAACACAGAACTTTCTGAGTGTTCCGCTTCGGCGGTTTCTCTTGCATATTTATGTTCAAACTGTCCCCCCTTTTAGCCTTGTCTGATTATGAATTACTTTGTATCCTGTCAACCACGGGGTGTTGCGGAAAGATTTGCCACTACCTTTAATCCATTAGTGGTAACTTGGGTGCAGACTTGTTTGTGTGTGACTGAGCTTGGGAATTCAAAAGCATGTAAGCATTTAAGGCATCACAGGAACGCTCTTAATGCAAAGTCTTTTCCAAAAGGTAAACAGTTTAATGATGTGTCTCCCAGAATACCATGTTGTAGGCAAAGAAGAAATCCCAGAATGCATTGTTATAATGAGATTAGTACAGAAATAATTCAGAGATGTACCAATGTCCCAATAACCTATGAATTAAAAGTATGTACTGTATTTCTTATGGAAAAGTATATACATTTTAGTGTGTAGCAAAACAAAATGCACGCACTGGGGCAAACTAACAGGAAACGGAAGTGGCCGTTGTTGCCTAGACAACATATGGGTTTTTCTCTGGACGATTTTTAGAAATCAACCCAGCCGATGGCTGATATAAGAGGCCAATATGTTTGGCCGATTTGCTTTTTTCCACCTTCATCTCATTAAATCGAATTAAAGAATAAGAGGTGATACAGAATATTGCTTCAATTAAATATTTATTGAAGACATCTAGAAAGATTGAGTTTTTAATGCAGGGTACAAGATAGCAGTCTAATTCATAGTACATTGCTTTCAAGCACCTTCTCAAACTGTTCTGAAGCTTTTTGATAATGTTTGTTGGCACACACTGTTATTAGTCAAATGGTCATAATCTAAGTTAAAGTTAATAAGTTATCACTCATATTACACAGCCTGCTGCTCATAACTGCTTTTATAGTTATATTTAGCTTTTAGCCTTTTTCTAGCCTGACATGAAGGTAGACGCTTTTGTGGTCGAAAGCGTTTAAACAGCCACAAAAGACCGCCTACGGACATAATGCGTAAACAAGGGAAACAACAAGTCAGGATTTAAACTTTGGCTGAAGACTACAAATTTTTGTTTAATGATTAAAAAACGTACCAAGCAAGCAGAATGTTTTCTCCATTTCAGATTTTTAAAACACACTTACAGTGTTCAGTGTTTCTCGCGGTGTCAGTGCAGAAAAACCCCCGCTTCTCTCTCTATGTTTATCTGCCCGGTCGTGTTCATTTGTTAATTGTGTGCACTTATTTCATCCATTCGATAATAGAAAGATCGACCAAAACGCATCTTAATACCAAGTAAAAAAAGACACTCACAGACACATTTAAGCAGTTTGGTCTTTTAACAAGGCATGGCTGCAGAGTGTGAGTTGCTCCGTCTCACGCGCAGCCTCAGAAGGAGAGAAATCCTCGTAGGGCTATTGATAATGTCAGAGTTTGCCTAGCTATACAATCTGAACTGTAATCATTTAGCCGCTGGGCTCGTCACCAGGTTTTGATACCAGTGCATACATGTAGCCTAAACTATGTGGTTGAGATAAGTGTCATGTGGTCGACTAGATCAAAAGCTGAACTCCGTTCAGGTCCAGCAGGACTAAGGCCACAGCATTACCTGCATCAGTGGATAGTAAAATGTTGTTGAAAACATTTAGAAGGGCAGTTTCTGTGCTATGTTTTTATCTAAACCCGGATTGCAACGCTTCATAAATGTGATTGGATGTCAAGAAGGCTGTTAATGACATAATCACTACTTTCTCTAAGATTTTGGACATAAAAGGAAGATTGGAAATAGGTCTGAAGTCTCATAAATCCGAAGTAGCCAAGTCAGGTTTTTTTAAAAAGGAACGCTAGGATGTTTAAAATGTTTTAAACTATCTGGGACTGTTCCTTTTTTAAAAGAGTTTATCAGCAATTTTGCTAATGTTTTTTTTTGGCTCTGTCCTAACTCTGCATTTGCCCCATAAGTAATGAAGGCCAATCGGGGCCCGTGGGACTGGATTTAATCCCTGTCTCTCTTTTCACCCATCATCTTTTTAATCGCGTTGATCTCACAGATTTGCCATTTTCTTTCATCTTTGTATAAGCATTCCCTTTCCATCCTCTTTCTAGCTCTTCTTTTATCCTTCAATGCTTTTAATCCAGTTTAAAATCTTTCTGCTTTCTGCTTTCTGCCTGCTGACACGCTGATGCCCCGCTTCCCACTTTATTTTCTCCAGAAACAATAATTGTAAAACAAACCATCAAATCACGAGCAGTTCAGCTTCACTTCTGTTTCTATGGCAATGGGTCCTTCTGCGAAGAAGTCCAACCACTGGCATATAATTAACACTTGGTGTGTTTTCCTTTGACATGGGAGCAGTAAAGGCTTGATGTACTGTAGTGTGAAGTCTACAGAAATTCATCACTGAGTTTAGATTCAATCTAGAAGATACTAAAAGTGTACCACAATGTGTGAGGTAGAGTAGCTGTCCAGGCTTTCAGCACAAGTTGTGAAAAACTAGGAATATGTCACTTTTTATGTTGAAAAGGTTTAGAGCTTTATTTTTCTCTCTGGGGAAATTGGTTCAGTGTTGTGGTGCTTCATATAACAACATTTACAGTAATACACACAAATGGGTAGTTAAAAAAAAGGTGTAAATGTGTCATATGATGTCGCAGAAAAAATAAAATAACAATGCATATAAATCTCTCTTATGCTATTTTATGTTATAAATATAAAATATTAATTATATTTAATAATATATTATTAACAGTTATTAACTTCCCACATACAAATACACAAAATACATAAACTGAGAAAGGAAAATATTAACAGTCAGCTGAATTTGTTACATAAACAAATTGCTTCAGGCTAGAAAGTACATTTTTAGCGATTAATAGAGCATCTCATTGTCAAAAACATTGCCCAAGGGCCTTCCACTCAAAGCAGAAGTGAAACCGGTGTGCCATCTTCTTTTATTTTATATAGTGTGTGCCATTCTCAACACTTGCTGTACACTCCTAAAAATAAAGGTGCTTAAAAGGTTTTTTACAACAATGCCATATAAAAACCATTCAGTCAAAGGTGCTTTAAAGAACTATCTCTTTCACCACAGAAAAGGTTCTTCAGATGTTAAAGGTTCTTTATGGAACCATTTAGACAAAAAGGTTCTTCTATTGCATTGTGAGTGTATATAATATGTGATATTACGTAAGGGAACGCCCTTATTTATATTTAATTATAATATATAGTTATTTATTTTTAGTGCCGATAGTTAATTAGCATGCTGATTGCACACCAACAAAATCTTACAGCAATTTGTAACTATTTTACGAGGCAGCTAATTCTTATCAATTAGTTTGTCTACTAATCGTATGTTTTCGTATGATTCACATCGTACAAATACATACGAATTACCTACTTTGTAAAATATTTACGTATATCAGTGAGATCAGGTTGGCCATGCAGTGCTCTAGCAGTTTGATGGTTGGCACAATGAAACCTTCCTAAGGGGTTATGCACATTTCGTGTCTTAAAATGTTTTTATGCTGCGATCATCTGTGTCTCCACCTTCACTGAGTCTATCTAAATTGGCTGGTTGGTTCTTGTCATATGACCTGCGGTGCGCATTGGGCATTCTGAAAAGTTTAAATATTATCATCACGATGGGGATGGTAGAAAAATGGGAGCATCGCTGCCTATTTGTGAAATGCGAATCCCCCCGTAGATATGCTTCTTTAAGATCAAATCCTTTAAAGCACAGCAGATACAACCGTGCATGTGGGCTCAACATTCCGATGCCTACTTTCTTAACACAATTTGCAGACGATCATTCAGGCAACCCGCCAACTAGTCAAAATCTAGAATATCTAAATGTGAACTTGTAACCAGAGCATTTATCTAGAGGAAAAGTTGTGTGCCTACACTGCTCTACATATGAAAGGCCAATTGTCTAATCTGCTCAGCACGATAGCACCACCCAATATGCCATTTCACATGGTGTCTGTGTAGTAAATAACAGAGTTGGTACTTTAATCTGTTGCCAGAGCAAACGGTGCTGGATTTGTTGGATTCTTTGGTTTTTAACTCAGTCAGCTCTAAGTTTAGAACTGAAACTTAGTCATAGTTTAAAAATACACAGTGTTTTTCAAAGGCTGATCTGTTGGCACATCATCTTTAAGGGGCCATTCACTTTTGTGTGTGCATATTCGTTATTTTTTTAATGAAGACGCGTGACAAACACGCTCAAATAGGGAGCGGCGTGGTAGCAATGTGCATGCAGTGCGATGCTATCCAATAGATATCACTTTTCTTTTTACAACTGGTGGATGTTACAACATGGCAGTGTTTCGTCAAATTTAACATCACATCCACATAAAAGGCAACAGTTCATATGATTGCAGCCTCTCTTTACACCAATTTTGTGAAATTTTGTTTGTTATAATGTTATATACGTCACAAAAGGCAGAAAATGTCCACACGTTTGTGATCTTGTTCTATTTAAATGACAGCGCTGCATTTTAGAAATGTGTATATCACTAAAGAAATTTTGCTTTCTGTTTATATTCAGGCTGAAAAAATATCACTATACTGAAGACTCACACACTTACAGTAGCTCATGCCAAACACACGCACTGTGATCACGACACAGTTCGGCTTTAGTTTGAGATTATTGCCATAGTAACCTGGTCTGAAATCCTCCAGGTTTTCAGCTGTGGATTATGGAGTTTGGTCCAATAATTTGGTATGATGCTTATCTAAAGCAGCAATATTCATGGCATTAATGTTATCTCAATTAAGTGAATCAATAATTCAGATTACGATTACAGCTTTCAATTTATTTCTGCTTCCATTGTGTCAAAGTTTGTATAGATATTGTGCATCTTTGAAACTTTGATACACTTTTGAGAACACAGTTTTCATCTTGTTTTAAATGAGAATCTACATAAAGTTACTTATCTATAAGCATTTTAATGTTTGTGAATTGGACCTGTGGACGGCAGATATTTGAATGCCTTGAATTTCCTCATCCACACCTCTAAATGAGCCTAAGACTCAGAGCCATGCATTTAATCTGTCAGTATGTCACCCCACATGCTCTCTGCCAGCCGATGACCTAAAGATGAAATTTGCTTTGGGTGTCACTGCAGAGAAGAGTCACTTGCGAGGATGACATGCGCGCACATGCAGTTGCCACCCACACACACCATCCTCATCACAGTCTGTTTCGCTTTGACCAGACACCCAGACGCTTGCTGCTGTGAGCTGATTATTCTACCAAACTGGAAGTGTGCTGCAACTCAGCTGTATTTACTTTTTAAGTATAAGCCGAGCACTTGGTGTTCTGTAGAGCAGAAAGCATGAGCTGTTGGTGATGTTTGTGTGTGTCACTGTTTTGGCGCATCACAATGTTCTGCTCCGGACAAGACAAGCTAAAAAAAAAGGCGGCTGAGCTCAGAGATTAGTCTCATTTCCATCTCTCCGCTCATTGCGTGTATCAGGGATGTGAGAATCTCAAAACATGAATGACATGTTAAAAAATCTGAATTAAAGGGATAGTTTACCTAAAAATCAAGAACTAGTCATGTATTTGTGCAGGTCCATTCTGACCATCCTCCATCCTTGTGTGTGTGTGTTGTATATACTTTAATATCAATTTCTGTTATCTCCTCCCTCTGCTGGACTCTCGCTCTCTTCTCTCCATGTGTTTTCCTCACTTCTCTCTGTGACTCTCTGTACTGAGACAGATAACCCAGCAGACCTGACTCCCCCTGAATACATCTCCTATAGCACCAATTTACACTCCCCCAGATGACCGCGGAGTACAGTTATTGTTGCGCCCACCCATTCCGTCTCAACCTGACGGTATGCTCTTTTTTCTTTACCCTCACACATATATAGGCTATATACTGAGGAGAATATTACCTGTGAGTCCCTGGGTTCCCGCACTTGTTATTCGAGTAATAACTACATGCATACTGTACATATTGTATTCATCTGTTTATATACAGTATGCACAGCCCTAGGACCTCTGATAATTCCCAACATAAACTGAAAGTGATCGTGCACCAAAATACGTGCCTGCTGCAGACGTATCATAACTTATCATAAACCCTTTCGACACATCTGCAGCAGGCACATATTTTGACATGATGCACGATGCACATAGGTTCATTTGACACGCCAAACACGTATTTTGACATGACGCGACACACACATGACGCGCTGAACACATATTTTGAATTACTACTGGCCCTGAAGATTAGGCACCGATCGCCACTGAATATTTGTATAAAATTATTGAGCATAAATAAACAGAATACCCACTTCTCCAGGCACCACTACACCACTGATTTAGAGCGATTGGGAGCAAGTTGGCTGCTGAGTTGTTGCCATTTAGTCTTAAACAGGCTCTACAAAATGAGCATCATTAGCATGTTTATTAGAGACGAAGATGATGATATTTATGTGGAATTTAATTGAGTCTTCTTATTTTATTGTAAAACAAATTATACGCAAAGATGCCTTAGTAGGTAAAACAACATAAACATTACCTTTAACAAGTAAGAACGTATATTATTTTGATGTTGTGTACCAGACCCACACATATTCACCAAATTAACCATTTGATGAGAGCATGCTGTGTAGCCCTGCCAGCGTGTTTCCAAATATACCTCAGTCCGTACCGCAGTGTACTGCCAGTCTCTTTTGTTGCACGACCGTCACGTAAATGTTGTTGGTCAACAGTTTCTTTAAAGCCTTTGTCCAGTACACATTCATTCACTTAAAATGTGTTCTAAAACAATGACAAGTTTTTGCAAACAGCTTTGCGCGGTAGACAGAAGGGAAGACACATTAACATGTATGCGGATGTTGAACTGAAGTTGGGATTTATTGCTGTCACTCAATGGTCTTTTGTTGTATAGGAAAGACAGAACATCAGATTCCACTTCATTAAACTCTACTCAAATTTTTCATTGCTTTGTTCCAATCCAGATGTCATATGACAGCACTCAGCACGACTACAGCTTTCAACGGACTGCTTAGAGATTCTTTAAATTACCCACCCCCATCTGTCTCTCACTTTCTCTCTCTCTACCGGCTTATCCGCTCCATAAATTGTTACTCCATATGATTCCCACAAGAGACCGAGAAGTGCTGTCCTGGGTCTTATGAAATAGCCTTATTTTCTTTAAGAGGGCAATTTCCGCTACTTTGTTCACATGGGATATGATTCATTAGCTTTTTCTCATTACAGCTTATAGGTGTGTGTGTGTGTGTGTGTGTGCACATCACGCAGAGACTAACCATATTTTTTAGGAGTTTATTCTGTATTAAAACTGTTTGCCTGCGAAGAGATCATCTGACTTAAATGTAGATCATTTTTTAACAAATGAAACAGATTGCCGAAATGTTAGGAATGTTTGGATGAGTCATTTATTTGTCCACAGTCAGAATAATTGAAAAACTGTATGGCCTCAGGAAGCCAGGTTGAAAAATTGGTTTCTGGTTGTGGTGCAATTGGCAACGGAATATGGCGTCTGAAAGAATCTCATTTGAAAAACGTGTGCCCCTCATCCTTAATGAAGTTTTCATAGGTGTCCATGTTAAAGGTAAAGTTCACCTCGATTATCGAATGATGCTCGTGATTTTCCACAGTTACTGAATGGACATTGGACTGGCAGAACTCATGTTTATCTGGAGCTTGTGTTCACTCTCCGTCTCTGCATTGCAGCTCTGCTGTTGTGCTATACTTGAACTCTAATGTATATTTTATGTACTTCCTCTGCTTCACTGAATTGGATGCTGCCTGAGTGGTGAATATTTTCCATAGAGTACCATATTGCTCACATCGCACACAGCATAAAGACCATTGCATACTGTGAAATTATGATATTTAGCTCTATGTGAGGTAGTATGAGATGTCCAACATAGGAACACACCCCACACACAGTTTCTCACATGCCCACACATGCAGAAACACAGCTGTGGACACGGTAGGAGGGGCCCTTATGTCTCCGCTGTAAGCTTCCTATATTTAGAAAGGCCTGTAATCGGTGCATAGTGCTCAGTATATCTGTTCACATAGTCACCAAGGGGACACGAGGAGGGATGAGGGTGTGTTAATGAGAAATAAAGAGATGTGACCTTTTGATCTGTGTATGGAGGGTTGTAAATACCAACATCTTAAGCTCCCCAAACAGGTTTCTTAATTGTAAAAAAATAGCCTGTTAGTCCACCCGGAAATTAAAATTCAGTAATTTACTCACCAGTGATTTTCATAGAATTATAGTTCTTAATTTGATTAGAGTTATGTTTTAGAGTTTATTTAATTATAGTTAGAAAAAAGTGCACTTACCCTCTCTCTATCTCTCTACAGGTAGTTTTTGTTGAAACTAGTAACTTAGGACCTAATGTACTATTGCTCTTTGTATGACATATCGCTTATTGCTCCCTGAACTCTCTGTGAGTCGCTTTGGATAAAAGCGTCTGCTAAATGACTAAATGTCAATGTAGAAATCAAAAAGTCCCAAAAAACTATATTTTATAGTGTTTTGTTAACCTGATTAGACAAACATTTATTTTGGTTGAACTATCCTTTCAGGGAAGAGAGTCGACCTTATACTGTATACCCTTTTTTTAAATACTGAAATTATGGACAGAGTCTTAAAAAATCCTGCATTTCTTAAAGGAGCAATGAAGAAATTTTAGAGGCATCTAGCGGTGAGGTTTCGAATTTCAACCAACGGGTCACTTCACTGTTTTTGCTACTTTGCCGAAGGAGATAACGTATTTACAAAATGCGCTCTGTAGAGCAGTTTGTCCGTGGGCTAGAAACAACATGGCTCATATTCTAATGTCATAAAAACTTAACGATTCATTATGTAATATCTTACCTCTGAAGACATAGTTATGTATATTATATTGCATTTCTGTCAAGAGATCCTCCAAAAAATTACACTCTAGACCTTCAATATATGTTTGTTAAACATGATGCATGTACTTTGGATCTCACGCTGGGAGTCACTAAAGACCAAGCCTAGCATCCTGGATGTTGATCTCTCCAGTTCTAAGCAGGTGCCAAGTTTTGCTGATTGATTTTTTCTGTCCTTTGCAGCACTGGGATCAAGCCAAGCGTAACTAGACAGGCTCATTTAAGCGGCATTAGCAGCCAACCTCATCGAGACCACAGCCTGAGCAATACCGGAGCAATACCGCTTCCCCCTGTTCATTTTTCTGTGCTTTTAAAGCTTTGGTCACAACACAGCAGTACACGTTTATCATAGTATTAGCTCCCGATCCCCCATGCGGGGCGAGCCTCTGCATGTATGGACTTTAGTTTAATTGTTTCTGTTTTGTTCTCATTATTCAGATTGAGTTCCTGCTGTATTTCTGACTTTGAATTGTCCTTAGAGATATCAGACAGGATCTTGTCTGTTGTTTTAAGTGAGCGATATATTTAACAGTCCATTTAACAGCTTACCTTCCGTTGCTCACTGCTTTAGTGGATTGCCAGGTCAATCAAAGGGGATTGTTTGGGCTTTCATCAGCACAATGCTGACGCATTCTATCGGAGTGCATGCATGAGTCAGCCTCCACTGTTGCTTTTCCCATCCTGATGCTCTTAGTCACTGGCAGGCCTTGGTGTTGTACTATTCATCTCACTGGCCTCCATTTAGCACTCTGATTGACCGGTGTCTCAAAGCCAAGAGTTTCAATTAGTGCTCGTGTTTGGATGCGTCTGGGATGCAACAGCAGCGGCTCAGCGTGTCCTGACTCATTTCAGATGGGAAACATTTGGCCAGACTGAAGGTCCTTATCAGAGATAACTGGTGTCAGTTTGTTTAAATTATTGAATCCGAAAAAATCCACACTGACAGATCATTTTTATGTTTTCTTGGAAAATAACTAATATTTTTGCTTGACAACACCCTTATTTATTGGCTGGTGTCGTGTAGAGCCATTTGAAGCTGTGATGAAACTGAAATTGGGACCTTAACCAACAGTCCTCCATTGAAGTCCATTAAATGGGCAAGAACCCTGGAAAGCTTTCCGCGTAAGCCTTACTTTTAGCATGCATTTAATATGAACATATATCAGAGAAACAGGCTTCATAAGCAGCTTAACAGAAGTCTATTTTAATTATGATCAGAGAACCAATGACAAGAATAACTAATCACATATTTAAAAACTACAATGACAATTCTAGATAGAAATGCATTGAAAAGTTATTGAAAGTGAAAATTAAACTTGAATTTATGCAAAACTGTGCTCTAACAGGAATTTTGGTTGTCAATTAGTTTTCTTCTACGTCATCATCACAGCCACCCCCTACCATCCTGACTTTGTACTCTTCAAGTGCAGACATTTTAAGCCGTGGCCACTGAGCTGCCAGACACTTTAACTCATACTGCAAATTGACAGCTGTTGCTCTGCTGTCAAACCTGAGCAAGCAGGATCCTCTTCAAGGCTACATCTTTTGCCCACCACCTTGTCTCTCTGATGGTAGAGAGACTTCTGTGTCGCGTATCCTGGCTTCTTTGTTCCCACACATTCATTCTTTGATACGATTCACGAATGAACACAGCAATGTCATTCATGAGGGAGAAGAGGTACCCACTGGATAAGGCCATTCAGTTGTGTCAGCCAGAACTAGGTTCAGCACATGTGCATAGCACCAAACATGTACCTGGTTTGGGGCTTTGGATGACAGGAGTGTGAAGAAGCCTCTGTACTTGCCTTGCATGTTTGATGCCCCATCTGTAGCATTACTGACACAGTAACTGATGTCCAGATTAAAACGTTCCATCACTTCTGTCAGCATCTGGACAAAATATTGACCAGTGGATTCCTCACACTTAACCACTGCAAGAAGCCTTTCCTGAATTGCATCTGTAACATATCTCAGAATTACAGAGCATTGCTCATGGGACGTAATGTCTTGGGTTGTATCTATCTGCACAGAGAATATCACACGTTCAGCAACCTCTTTTGCAATGGTCTCCTGAATTAGACACTTCACTGTAGAAATTACAGTGTTCACAGTGGTTTTGGATAAAAATGTTACAGCAGCACCACGACCCCTAGCCTGTGACTGGTGCATCTTTTTACTTTTTCTACATCTTTTTTACATCTCAGTGAGATGTTCCTTCAAACATACATCATATTTCCCCATGATATGGTTCCAGTCCTGCATTCCACTTATGAAGGGACTGGTTTCAGTTGGTTTGGCAAATGCTAAACATACTGCACAATACAGGGTATGGTTCTCTTCACAGTATGTAAGCCATTTTCTGTCTGTGCCATCTTTGTGTTTAAACACTCTCTGTACTGTCAGGTGTTTTGTCTTCTTCTGAGGGTGGTATGAAAAAAAACCCTCTAGGCTGTGACTGTCTGACTTGGGGCTTAAAGTTATTCAAAGTTGAGCTGGAGTGGGTGTCTTTCTCTGCTCTTGGTCTAAGCTCATCCTGAATAAACATGTTGGAATGGATTAAAAAAAACTGGTTTTATTTCAAGATAGCATGGAATAGATTATTTCACGAGTTCACATCTACATAAAATGAATACAATAAAAGGTTATGCTTATTTGGCGTGCTGTCCAGGAGGAGGGCTCCGAGTTCGGAGTAGGCCTGAACCCAGAGTACTCCCCGGTAGTGGTAAGAGTAGTAGATGGAACTAGAAGTGAGGAGATGGGGTGGAGGAGGGATGCTGATAAACTGTCAATGAACAGAGGTAGGTCTGCTGTGTATCTATACCTGGTCATTGAGTTGATTACTAATTGATCTCCACTTGTGCTAATTGGGTTAATTATGTGAACCTGCTCCTCCCAAACTTTGTTAAATAAAACGTCATATAATATGCTGTTATAACAGCATATTATCCAATCTATTCCATGCTGTTTTAAAATGAATTTATTAATAATCTTAATTTATGCAGTAATTAATCTTACTGCACAAATAATACCACATCTAAATGAAAATACACCATTACAAATGTAACTTCTGTATTGAAAATCTTCAGAGTTTGTAAGCATTAACTGTCACGTTACCAACATTTTCAAAAGTAAAAGCAAAACATATTTCTTAATATTAGCTACTGCATGTGGCATTTTACAGCTAAAATTTTGAAGTTTAGCTGTTTTAACTACTTTAATCATTAAAAATGTAGCAACCTGAATATAACTTCCTAACATCATCCCTAGCGAGTAACTCTCTTTCTCCTCTCATGTTCCATACTTACTTGCCCTGTATCTGCCTGTGAGACCAGCACATCTTTCTGTCCCTCATCACTGGTGGCATGTTGCTGCGTAGCTGTCTGGCTCACTTCTTCACTGCTGATAATTTTAAACTGCGAGGTGCTGCTGCTGGCTGTGCTGCTAAATGTTTCTGTTAGTTTTCGACATTTAGTGATTAGAAATCTAAATTTCGCAATTTTGTCTCTCTCGCTTTCTCGGCCCCACCCTTTTCTTTCCGTTTTTTACCCGCGGCCGCGTTATGCATAATGTTTATTTCATTCTAGCCTCTAACATCTTTGCTGTTAGTTTCTTCCTCCCGCTTCCTCCTCTTCTTCTTCTTCTCCTTACTTGGCGGCCAACATAGACTGTATAGGCGGCCAAGCAATGCGGCCGCGGCCAGTGCAGCTGGCATCCAACTTAAAGGTGCATTGCTGCCACCTACAGTACTGGAGTGTGAAACAGATTAGTGGGTGGAAAAAAACAGGTGATGACTGCGTGCGTGGCGGGCGGGCCCACCGGCCGTCCTGGAGTACCGGCCATTCTGTGATTCTCCAGATCACACAGATGGCCAGTCCGCCCCTGTCTCCCTACTCACTTGTCATTGGTTTGCTGTGAAAAAGGTGCTTGACGTAGGATGTCTTTTTTTTCTGAAAATGTGAACTTTTTATTACTTCAAAAGACGCTCTGAGCCTCATAAAGACATGCTGGCACTGGCGTTAAATAAAACGCTCAGTCAGGACTTTTTTGAAAGATGGTTTACTCCATAGGATTGTAATGTAAAACAGACGCTAGTAGTCAAATGTCAATGTCAACATAGCCTTATACTATAGATAACACTTTCAGACTCTTTAATTTAGGTGCTGTAGCAGTCAAGCATTTACACTAATCCCCAGCATGCATCGAGTTTAATAGTCTGCTGTAATTTCTAATGGAATTTAATTATTTATCACATTTCTCACTTCGAGTCTATGAGGTTATAAAATTGTTGGTAATGCTGTGAGGTTTCTAACCATCTGTCTGTTTCTGCTCGACTGGTTGGACACTCTCTTGTACGCCACTGGAAAACATCTTAATGACGTAATCAATCAATTAGCCCACTTTCTTGAAGGAACTCTCAGGCACTTGGTTCAAAATTAAAGGAATTGTTCACTTTCAACATACATTTTGATTATTTTTAGAAAATGACAGATCGTTTCGCTAGATAAGACCTTTAGTCATCGTCTGTTATTGTTTAAAGCCCTTTGAAGCTGCACTGAAACTGTAATTTTGACCTTCAACTGTTTGGAGTCCATTGAAGTCCACTATATGAAGAATAATCCTGGAATGTTTTCATCAAAAACCTTAATTTCTTTCCAATTAAAGAAAAAAATACATATACATCTTGAAAACAACAAGGGTGAGTAAATTGTCATGAAAATGTATACAAAAAATGGTGAACAATTCCTTTAAGCCTGTGGGAAAGTAATTAAGTTAACGGGCTATTTCAGCTGATAAGGTGTGTGAAGACATTTGTCAGAATGTTGGAAATTGATACTGAGCGCGTTACATGCACAGTCTTACGCCGACTATGCTTCATAAAATAGCTGATATATGTAAGGTCATGTAAACGCGTAAAACGTTTTTCTTTTATCGGGGTAAGGTCATAAACTGTGTAAGCAAAACCCACTCAGCAGAGGTATTTTTTTGCCCTTCACTCTGATTTCGCACTGCATGTAAACGCCTTTACCAGTTTTCTTTTTAGTTTTCTTTATCTGAAAACAAACAAAAACTTTAGTCTAATAGGTTGTGATGCGATAGAGGTTGTTCCTAAAATCTTTAAAATGTATTAGTTTTGTGTGGAAACATCCATAGTTCAGAAGTAAATTATCCATATGTCTTTATCCATAATTCAGAAGTGAAAAGATATTTACACAGCACTTTACATGTGTATGACAAAGGAATGAGTCAATAATGACAGTTCATTTTTGGGTGAGATTTTCCTTTTAGTTAGCAATTTTAAACCGATACACATGTGAATAAACCGATTTTGTAAGCTGTGAATTTAATTTCTTCTTTATTGATTTACTATTTTCGCTTTAACTAAAGTCAATACACTCTCATAATAGAAGCAACAAAGCATTAGTCTTCAAACAAATTGGAAATCACAAATGTGCATGTATTTCACATATTTACTCATCAAATTCCTTCATAAAAGACATAAATCCAATCAGATATTTCTTAGAAGAATATTACTCTCTTTATCATAATTCAACAATGATGGGCTTTCTAAGTGTATACAATTACATTTACAAGAACATGTAACAGTGTTCCAGAAAACTAAACTGTCTTTTGTTGAAGTTAACACTGTTCTGTTCCACATCATTTAAGAGTAAATCCAGACATCCTGTGCTGGTCGTGAGATCTCTGCAGTAGAACTGACCTGACCAAATTACCCCTTCAGTATTCAGCTTGTGTTTGGGTCCTTTTATTACACTGATGATTTGATTGTCCTGTTACTCCTTGTTTGTCTCACTGCTTATTTCCAAAGCGGTGGAATGGTTGTGTGTGAAAGATGGATGTTTGCGATGAGAAGCCACATGAGTGTGTGTTTGTGAGGTCTAGAAGCTTCTCTGTGATTAATCAGACTTGTCACGACCGAGCAGCCGTGCCATCAGTACAAGCAGCTTCTTCCAGCTCACGATTGTCTACAAGATCCAGGAGACAGAACAGACTTCTCTTCCTCTCTTTCTCTATATATTTTGTCCTTGTTTCAACCTACTGAGTTGCCTATAGTGTTAACCTGAGTTAATGCATTAGCTAACCTGAAATAACAATAAAGCGTGTATTTATCTTAATGCATACATTTTTTTAATTCATGTCAGGAAATTTGTAAGTTGATCAATTCATAAAACAGTTAAGATATATAAGTTAAAGTGTACAATGTTTTATAGAAGAGCTAAAGAGCTTACACAATGAAGCGTTTTAAATTTTATTACTTTAGAATGTGCTATTTCTATCTACACACATTGTGGGTCCACTTGCATGTTATTCCCCACGTTCTGTCAACCGTTGTAGTGTTTCGAAAGGGACGGGGAGGGGTGGAGTGAGCCTTTTTCTTGACGTCTCCATGGAGGGCGCCATTACCGAACTTACTGTTTGACGCTCCGCACTTCTGAATAGTATTTGTTACCATGTTAGAGGACATTTCTGTTAAAGGTTAAAAATTAAGTTTCTCGAAGAATTTTAATCTGTAAAAGGCTATCACAACAGCCACAGAAGGATCAGAAAACCTTATGAACGAGTGTTACCACATGAAACAACAAGAGCTAAAGTAGATAACATGCAAAGACTGCTTGGTATTTGCTCTGACTACTGCATTCTGCCCCCCCCAAAAAATCACAATATATTGTTTACTTCGTTATTTACGTTATTGCTATTGCTTAGCACATCACTATACGTGAAGCATACATCCAGGCCTAAGTGACATTATAATAATGTATTAATTATTTAGTTTAATATTACAGTTGCGCTGTATTCAAACAAATGTGTTCACATTGGATGACACAGGAAATACACACTATTTAAAAGTGTTTTGTAATGTCTTTATTTAACTGTATGTTTAGCCAAGTCAGCATTGTAGCTCTATAAATAAAGGCACGTTGACGCTTTCACGTCAAATGTGAACTGTTGATGGTTATGGCAAAGAATTCATCCAATGTTAATGCTGCGTAAAGTGTTTTTATAAACGTAAAGCTCTTGGCCGTCTACATGCATAAGACGATATATCAACTGTGCCTGCTGGCTTAAGTTTAATGTCATCATAACAGTAAATGTTGTTGATCAACTTCACAAAAACTTCAACAAAGTTGCAAAGTTGCTTTTACGGTGTAGGTTAAAAAATCATGCCGGTGCGGCCCTTGTGAAATAATTTAGACACTGCTCCCTGACATTATGCTTAAATGACATAAAAGTAATATAGCGGCCCTTTAAAAGCTTTCAAGCTAACTAATGGGATCAAGCGGCGAACCGGAAGTCTTAAGCATTAGCCCTAAGCGCATACGCAAGGCATAATTGGTAATTTCGCGCATGGCGAAAAAGGTGGATAGGAGACAGGTACCCCTTCAGAAAGTTGTCAGCTAGCCAGCTTGGAACATTTTGGAACACTTGCCCTGTCCCTCTCCCGCACGAACGCTTGTGATCCTCCGAATCTTACGCTCCAGCTACTTTGTCAACTTTCCTGATTTGTGTTTGGCTAATCAGTCAGGTGTGTGTTCCCCGGGGTGTCTGCCTGGGCAAGTACGCGATTATGTGTTTTTACGCACTTAGTCTCTAGCTGCTGTTGTTTATCATCAGTCTGTCACTCCGGGTTCACGTCTCTGCTTAAAGTGCTTGACAAATGGTACAAAACATATTGTGTGTGTGTGTGTGTGAGCATTTTACCGTGTGCGTTTCCCGAGCATCAGACTCATTGCGTTCACGGCACAGCTTGTGTTTGGTTTCTCCGTATGATGTGAGAGGGCCATCGCGGTCTGTCTGGTGCTGCTGTGGTGTATTTGTGAAGAAGTCATGTCAAGTCAGTTCTGCAGATAAATAACAGACTCTAATGAGAAACTAACAATCAGTAAATATTGTTACTGCTCCACATGGGCTTGTACGGCCACTTGGTTAAGATCTTGGGGATAAACATGCAACGTTTGCTTGAGGATTTGTTAGATTTTTATGTGTTTACAGTAGTTTAATGAGCTTTGTAAATAGAGCTCTTGTCAGGGTCTATTTACAATTGTGTTACACTTACACATACTGTATTAATGTTAATAGATGTATTATGGCATTTGTGTTTTGTATTTTAAAGGGGTCAAATGGCGCGAATACATGTTTTTCTGGTGTGTTATAAGTTGCTCATGCATGTATTAGACACGTCAAATTCCAAAAATTAAAGTGTCGGAACAAAGATGAATTCTATCTACCCCTTTATTTTTTTACTAATATTCCAGATATGGCTGTAGAGTTAAATAAATACAGACTAATTTTTTGTGTTATTTCAGTTAGCTGTGTCAGCAATGTGATCTCTTTGCTTATCCAGTGGGAATGAATAGAAAACATTACAGACGTTCAGTAACCTTTAGTTTCCAATCTCTAGTCCTGATGGGCAACTGCTCAGTAGAGTTTAATCGAACACATCTAAAAAATAAATAGAAATAACAGGCAGGTGTGTTTCATTAGTGTTGGAGCAAAATATATACAGTATATAAATGTTAGGAAAATATCAAACTCTACCTCAATCATTAAAGGGACAGTTCACCAGTTCTGTATGGATTGTATAGAAACTAAATAATGTTTGATAAGTGTATGAAACCAGTTCAGGGGCACTTTTGACTAACATGGTAATTGTTTTCTACTTTGGTAGTCAATGGTGGCCAAGAACTGTTTGGTTAAAAACATTCCTCCAAATATCTTGCATCTTCCAAGTAGTCACCCTTTGGTTAGAATTTGTAAAAATGTACACTTGGCATTTTATCATCCACCTTCTTGAGGTCGCAACCTTCTGGGAAGGTTTTCAAACAGTACTGAAGGGATTTGCATTCATGCTGGACTCTTACTGGCTGCTTTTTATTCAGTTTGGTCCAAGTAATCCATTTCAAAAGCTTTTTTAATAAATAAAAAAAATTCTAATAAGATAAATTATTTTGGCACAATTATTATTTTGTCAACAAAAATAATTTCGAACAATGAAACACACCTTGAGATAAAAATATTTTTTGGTTCATGAGAAATATTTTTGTTAAGTGATCCTAAACTTTTATCGGGTATTGTTGTAGTAACATTTGTGATAAACAGTATACAATTATATTTGTGTGATTACGATTGCAATTTTTTATATTTTACATTATTCATATTCATTTATTTATTCTTATTTTTTAATCTAACTCTATTTAATAAACTATCATCATAATTTGGCGTGAGTCAAACCAATTTTTCTGCTGAAACCCGAAAGCCATAAATTGAATTTTTATTAAACAATATATAATATAATATAATAAATATTTATAAATACAAGATTCATTTTCCCAAAATTCATTAAATCAGCATCATAGGCATAGATAGCAATCAAAATAGTGATAACAATTAAAAAGTCTTATTTTAATTAGTAAAACCTGAAAACCAAAGAAAGCAGATATTGTTTTTTCAATGTTCTTTTGATTTTCTTTAGACAATATCAAATATCACAGAATATTACACATCTATTATAAATATATGGTGATGCTGTAAATGACACCTACCTGTCACAACATTCCTTGATATGCATAGCATTTTAAGCCTTCCCAATATAAAGTATTGTTTAGTGTAAAACCATTCATTAAATAATAAACAGTTTTCACTCAAACACAGTTTATTTGCTGCAGTAAAACCACTCCTCTATTGACATCCATTAAAAAACGGCCTGTTGTCTTCCTCCCTGCGTACTGCTGTGACGCTTTTTTTAGCCTTTAGTGGCTTTGGCCGAACGCTGCAAGAACAAGATTATAATCCTCATGCTGTATGTATAGTAAAACCCGTTTGAAAGATAGAAATGTCTGTTGAATGCAATCGTTGAATTTTCCTTTGCTTTGTTTTATTTATTTTCAAAAAGGTCATTTTATGATGAGAATGTCATGCCGTGATTCAGACTGTCTAATATTGATATAGTTATCTCACCGTTATCATATTCCTCTTTAGAGGAACAGCTCATCAGACAAAATGTACAGTAGTGTTGTCTCAAACAGCCACTTGTGTCTAATGGAAGCTTGTTATCATTTGATTATTCTGTTGCATTGTGGGTGCTGCGCGTTTGCGCGTGTCACAGAGATCAGACTAAAGGTCAATGTGAAATAACACTGCCACTTCAGCAGCTCATTTTAATCATTGGTCTGAAGAGGGAAAGATCATTTGAGAAAAGAGAGGAGGAGAAATCTTTCATTACAAACTTGTTTTGCTGCATGCTTTTAGTTTGTGCTGTGAATACTAAATACAGTTTATGAAAGAGCACTGATGATGGAGTATTAAACAGAGCATGATTAAAGAGACTAACAGAGAGGGAGTCAAACTAGTAAATAACAGAACAGAACAATTTCTGATTTGTCATTTAAAAAGACAAATCATTTCAAGTATTTTTCGTTGAATAAAAGTCTTGAAATGTTGAAGGGTGTTTTGACAGTCTAGTTGCCTGGTGAGAACACATTTTATTTCCATGTGTAATCTGTATTCACCTCTCACACTGAAGAGCATCGTGTTGATGGAGGTGCAGAAAGATCCATGGCGCCATTTGACCGACGTTAAAGTGATAGTTCACCCAAAAATGAAAAAGAAGAAAGTTAGTAACCAAACAGCGCCGGCACCCATTTATTTATATTGTATAGACACGAAACCAATGCAAGTGAATGTGTGCCAGTTAACAACATTATTCAAAATATCTTCTTTTGTGTTCTGTGGAAGAAAGAAAGTCATACATGTTTTTCAATTACATGAATTTTTATTTTGGGTGAACTATCACTTTAAACTTGATGTGCCGTTTTTAACGCCACCATATTTATTTGTAGCTTTAAACCAACAGGTGACATTCTCACCCCTTCCAGACTCGACAGAGATAACTTCCAGCTGTTATCACGTTCACATTCTGAGAGCTTTTAATGATTTTGAATATCGATCATGCTTTCTGAAGGGCAGAAATGAGCGGCCTTTAAATGGCATTGTGAAAGAGGACGCTCACGCTATCAGCAAACAGCGCTTTTGCTAAGGCGAGTCGAGCCTTACAGCTCTCTTATTAAATACCAAAGCCATTTCCAGCCCCGCCGCCAGATATCTCTGAAATAACAGTCATTTAACTCTCTACTGTCACATTGGGTGTGTGACGCCGCTGCTCAACGAGTATGTTTAACTTGGCATATGGCGCGCGAGAGCACTTTTTCATCTTCTTCTTGGACAAGAGCACTTTTCCACGTTGTGAGCAAGAGCGGCAAGACCCATGCGGAGTTCGCCGCACAAACCTAATACGCATGCGTCAACGTGCTATCATCCAAGAAGAAGATGAAGAAGAAGTGCTCTCGTGGATGTCCGCCATACACTGACAAGAAAAAGTAGACTTTTGGGTACCTTCCCCTTTAACAGCTCTAATAGTTTCTTTTTGTGATTCGTTGATCTGATGGCAAAAAAAACATTTGAATTTCCAGCTTCAGAGGTATAAAAACATATTAACAATATGATAGTTGAAGCTGCCATCCACAGTGTACCGTCACATATTTGCAATGGCATCTGTTTGTCTGTCTGTCTGTCTGTCTTCCAATCAAAACTCCCATATAAAACAGTTAAAAGGGTCAAAAACAGCTTATAACTCGATACCACTCATAACCCTGCTAAAAAACAACAGAATCCTGCCCAAAACAATAGTAAAAGCTAATGGGTCTAAATGATATTCTTATGGAAACCACTAGAATTCATTTCAGTTTCAAATGCGATTCTATTGGGGTTTTTTCAGCAAGGAATCGAAATAATAATGTAACACGGTTCAATAAAAGGAAGGAGGCGGGAACCGACGAACGAAACATAAGCTTTTAATAAAATAAACGAACAATAAAAGGAACAGTCGACTGCCGTCCAAACAAACGCACTTAAACACACCATAAAAACTGGTTCTCTGTCGTTGTACCCTCCTGTCGCTCGTCCTTTTATACTTCCAGAGCTCCTCCGTGAGAGATGCGAGACCGGTGCAACGCTGACACTCATTATCACTCACGTCACCGGCCTCAGCCGTTCCCTCACAGCTCTCGTCCCGCCTTGCTGGTTACAAATAATATCATCTGACAGCAGTAGTAATAAAGAAAGTGCTATACAGTCTTCTGTTAAGTAAGCTAGTCTGTTCCAAACAGAGCGTATTACCTGCTTAAAGTCATGAAAATGTTTGCACTGTTTTAGTAAGCGTCTTAGATTTAAAACAGCTGTGTGCATGTGGACAACACCGTGTTTGTACAGGATAGATGTGAGCTCATACATGATCAGTGCATGTTTCTTCAGTTATGTGCTTTGGTTTACTGTAAGCATTCATGTGCGTTTTCGAGCCCAGTTGATGTTGTTCTTTTTTAAGCACTACACTACTTGGTCTCGGAGTGCGTGTTTGGTTGCTATGGGGTCTCCCAGGGCGACGAACAGAGATCAGAACGCAGAGCTTTAATTAGAAGTGAACGTGTGTGATTGGGCAGTACAGCCTGCAGGGGGTCAACATGGATGGATTGAAGGCGGCTGGGCTGAGCTTTTGATTGATTGATTGATTATAGACAACAGTTGGTGGATGGAGGTTTGAGTGGAGGTGATTCACTTCGTATAGACCCATGTTTGCAAATGCCTTCTGCTGTAAAACTATTCCCAGAATCCTGCACGATATTCGTATTTAGATTAAGAACAGCCAGCTTGTGCTGTACTGTCCACATCACTGAATGTTTGACTTGTTTTCTTATTTAAATGGCCTTATGTACAGTAGCATGCTCGCAGCATACACAGAATATTTGGCAACAATGCTGTTGAAGGGAAAGTACAGTAATACAGTCATTATTTACTCACCCTCATGGCAGTTCAAACCTGTATGACTTTATTTCTTCTGCAGAACACAAAAGAATATATTTTGAAGACTTATCTTTCAAATACATTAGCATATTGTTTTGTGTTCTGCAGAAGAAATAATTTTTTTCATGTACCATTAACATGGCAATTAACAATATGAATAGACCTGAAAATACTGATGTTGACACATGTGTTAGTGGGGGCTTTAAGCTGTTAAATGCATCAGTCAAAGATCTAAAGTTTGAGGTTCAGATATTTAGCATGAAACATAGCGTGACATTAAATCATATGCTTAGTGTTCAACGTGTCACACTCTATTATACAGTAAATCTGTCACTGTGTACATCGAAATCAAGTTTTAAATGTATAAATATACAAAACATTGAAGAACTAGTTTAACAATGCAGCTATTATCCACATGATTAATAATTTATGAGAATTGTACTTGCAGACGTGGATCTTGTACTTGAAAAAAAAGCAGCTATATAATAAACTTTTCAGTGTGGAAGATTGTCAAGACGTCAAGTACTTGAAACCACTAAGTGCTAATCTGGCTGTAGACTCCTTAGCGAAAGAAGCAGAATTGATCCGAGCTATTAAAAAAGGGAAAAACGTTTTTCAAGAATAGGTGGCAAACTCTGCTTCTGGAGGTTCAGGGTGTTTTTTTCTTCACGAGTGGTTAACATTATCAATGAGTGGATGCAGGCAGTTCATTTGCTGCAGTCCTAGGTTTTGGTGTCAATATTTGTTATTTTGTTTGTTTTAATGTCTGTGAAATCGACTTAATATATTTCATATCTACAGAGAGAACAGCCAATCAATGTTTATTGAAACATTGTTTATGGTCGAGATAATCCGTCCACCTCACAAATGTGGCATATCAAGATGCTGATTTGACGGTATGATTATTGCACAGGTGTGCCTTAGGCTTGCCACAATAAAAGGCCACTTTAACTGTATTGAGGGGCTCTGGGGGTGGGGGTATGAAAACCGGTCAGTAGCTGGTGTGGCCACAATTTGCCTCATGCAGTGCAACACATCGCCTTCGCATAGATGTTGTTGCTTGTGGCCTGTGGAATGTTGGTCCACTCCTCTTCAATGGCTGTGTGAAGTTGTTGGATATTGGCAGGAAGATTGATCCAGAGCAACATGCTCAATGCAAAAAAGGGATGTTTTCAGCTTTCAGGAATTGTGTACAGATCCTTGCAACAAGGGGCCGTGCATTATCATGCTGCCACCGGAGGTGATGGTTGTGGATGAATGGCAAAACAATTGGTCTCAGGCTATTGTCACTGGATCTTGGTGCATTCAAAATGCCATCAATAAAATGCACCTGTGTTTGTTGTCCATAGCATACGCCTGCCCATACCATTAACCCCACCATGGGCCATTTGATCCACAATTTTGAGCATGCCAATTTCATGCCAATTGCACGCACCCTCAAAACTTGCGACATCTGTGGCATTGCGCTGTGTGATAAAACTTTACATTTTAGACCCCCAGCCTAAGGCACACCTGTGCAATAATCATGCTGTCTAATCAGCATCTTGATATGCCACACCTGTGAGGTGGATTATCTCGGCAAAGAAGAAGTGCTCACTAAGACAGGTTTAGACAGATTTGTGAACAATATTTGAGAGAAATAGGCCTTTTGTTTACATAGAAAAAGTCTTAGATCTTTGAGTTCAGCTCATGAAAAATGGTTGCGTTTATAATTTTGTTCAGTGTATTTTAGGCACATTTTTTGTCTTTTAGCAGACTGAAAATGTGAGGTGTGGGAACCATTAAGCACCAGTGCTACGTCCCCTCTAACAGCACATTAGGAATGGATGTGATGTCCCAGTGCTGTGGAGATCATGAAGTGCAACTTTCAGTCCAAAACTGTGTCTGCAAGAGAATGTTTTCTATTTACCAGATGGTGCAACTGGAAGCATCTCCCTTTCAAGGGAAAACAAAACCCATACCAACAGCTGTACTGTCTCCATCCTCATTAAAGTCCCAATGGCCAACCCCAGTGCAATAGTATTGTATTACTGAGTCTAATCATTGAAGCCTTAGTGTGATTTTATTACTGTAACTCTTTCTTCTGTGATATCTTAAGAAATGTCTCAGTGGTTGTGTGTCCATATGATGGAAGTCAAAGGGGTTCTATGTTGTTTGGTTACCAACATTCTTTAAAATATCATCTTTTGTGTTCTGCAGAAGAAAGAAAGTCACACAGGTTTGGAATGACAAGAGGGTAAATGAAAGATGAAATATTTTTCGTTATTGGGTAAACCCTAATACGAGAGCTATATTAACCGTTTACGAGTTTTCAAAAAGCTCAATATGGGTTTAAATTGCGGCCATGAAAGTGTCACCTGTTATATCAGAAGCTATAAGATATTATGAATCATTATATAGAGTGGCTATTGACCAACACTAATTAGATAGTGATTTCTTCTATGGCTTCCTCCAAAATAAGCTAAATCCTTTGAAAATACATGATCTTGTTTCATGCATAATAGTTTGTCAGGCAACCTTTTTTTCACAAAAAACATTTGTTTTATGTGGGCGGCTACAGGTGTGATGTTATTCATACAGAGAGGTATTTATAGTGATCTTGGAAATGAAAGAGGTCTGCCCTTGAGAATATATGTGAGACTGGTTATCCTTCATAAATTAAAGGTTTCGCCCCCTAAAATAGCACAGCGGGCACTTTTCTCATTTTACCAGATTTTTATGGAAAAGCATCACCAGATTAAGGTTGCGTTGATGTTTTTTTTAGTATTGTGACAGTATTGCAGAATTATTAAGCCACGATAAGAAATGAATCATGTGAGGACTTGACTCCCAGGGACCAATAATGGTGAAAATGTAGAGATTATTGTGGCACGTTTCGTATAGATGAACTGACAAATACTGGATCTACAGACAAACTGAGCAGATTTGTTTATTTATTTGCTGAGGAATTTCTTACTTTCTTTTATTTTCCCTGTTGATGTGTTTGTAATGTCCGATTTATACAATAAAAGCAGAAAAAAGGCCTAAGAAACCTAAAATATTGCCAATGGCATTTCCATTGTAGGTGCTTCTGGATGTGAGCAAAGTGAAGAGAGCTTGTAAAGTGGATGTGGTCTGTGATTCAGTAACACGGTGCTTCAGATGAGTTGTTGGCAGTCGTGCAGTGATTTCACGGCCTCTCCATCTTAAGCTCTGTGCTGCCACCTAGTTTACCGCCCCCATGTGTATCTCCGTCTCTCTTCATCTGCTCATTTGTTCCACACTTAACTACAGTCACAGGTTGCTGTGCCGGCGTTCTGCAGATGTCTGAGTCAGCAGCTACTGCAATCAAAGCTGAGACAGAATGAAAGAGATTTAAAGACTGAGATACACTGTGGCATGTGTTAAAAGCGCTGTTTAAAAGACAGCGTCTGTCGAATGAGCTTGGCTTGTGTTAAACCCATCATATTGTTTGGTATAACAGAAATACATCCACGCTGACAGGCTTGAGATCTCCATATAGGGACTGTTTAACTGATTCTGGGGATTTTCCTGTTAGGATTTGTGTTTTTTTATTGGCATCAATGACATCCTAATCTATTTCTGTTATTCACAAGAATGTATGGATTTTTCCATCTTTCATTCTATACATGCTCTCGCATTTTGTCACCTTGACATCGCTGAAAAAAGTTATGACTGCCACCAGTATCAGGCATGCTTTCTTCTCCTGTCATTGGATGTACATTATTCATCTCTCTCTCTCTCTCTCTCTCTCTCTCACTCTCTCTCTCTCTCTCTCTCTCTCCCCTCTCTCTCTCTCTCTCTCTCTCTCCCCTCTCTCTCTCTCTCTCTCTCTCTCTCTCTCTCTCTCTCTCTCTCTCTCTCTCTCCCTCTCTCTGCAGTTCGCTAAGCAGCAGTTAAGTTGTTCTCTGTGCTGAGGCAGCATTTCTCACAGTCTTCACATTCATATTATAATTCCACTGCTGTGCTGCATTTCCGGATTTCCCATGAGAACTTCATGAAGGTCAATGTGAAGTTAAGCCTTAACTAAACTAGCAGCAGTGTTTACACTGTACATGCATTGGTGTGGGTGTTTTATATAATGTCTCTGGTCTTATTTGAATATACTGTAATATAGTATAATCCAATGAAATGTATTAAGTCGAATACCAAACATTTATGTCTATTTGGGCATTTTAGAAAGGAAGGCTGATTATCAAAAGTAAAATAATACATGCTATTCAGCAAACACAGAGGATTTTTTTGGCAGAAAATCCTCACACATTGCCCTCAAATTCAAATCACACAGTGTCTTTTTACACACAGAACATGTAACAATTTACGTGTCACTGGGAAGTAATATGGCATTGTACATGATGCAAGAAAATATTTTATCCTACCTTTGGGATGTGACAGTACAATTCATGTATGACAGCCATTCCGGTTCTCAGAGCAGTAGTGACTGTGACAGGCCTCTGGTGTGGTGGTGTCATTTAAAGCTGTGTGGATTGTTTCATGATTTTGATATGGTATTCAAATCATACATTTTCATTTACTAGGGGATTGGGCATAAATAATACAGTATGTGAACTAGTCTATGTGCAATATTACAAGTGTTTTTTTCCCTTGGCAGTTTATATTCAGTTAATCCAAATGAGTTTACATGAATTCATGCATGTGTTTCCTGGGAATTGAACACATGACCTTATCTTTGTTAGCAGGGACAGATTAACGCACAGGCCTACCGGGCACGTGCCCAGGGCACTAGACCAGCAGGGTGCCCTGTTAAATTTAATATGTGTACATTTTTCATTTATTTTATTTTATCAATAAAGAAGCACTGAATACTGTGAAATAAAGGGATTATTTTTGCAGTTGTGAAGTATTAACCGTAGCGAATAAATCAAATAAATAATCCTAATGCATTGCCACACTGCTGAGAGGGACATCTAGAGGCGAGTAAACAGACACTGTGTAATACAAGAAGTCACGTGTAGAAGATACTAAAAGGCCAAATTACAAATGAGTTTAAAGATTTGTGAGACAGCTGGATTTGGTTTACACTATGGAGGAGTTTTCTCTGAGGAAATCTTTCTGTTATCAAAAGAGTGCCACGAGACCCTCAAGGTTTGCGCTGCGCTTTTTCAAACCATTCCTGAGCGCTGTGTCATGCCTTTTAGACGCAAAGATGCGTTCTGTGCGAACCCCTCCTAAATCCTGTGTAGTTGGGCATAGATAGGGGGCCTTTGAAACGTCCATGGCCATGGCACATCAAAGTCGTAATCCCTCCCTGGTTGCTAGGAACATGCTCAGTATAATTCTATCCTCATCCATCTTAATGTAATTTTAACCTAAATTCAGCAAACACGCAATTCTTATTTGCGATGTACAGTATAAACAAAGCAGACACATTATTTATGCATACAACTTCTATTCAGATAAATGAGGGAAAGTGGAGGGAGAGGACACAACCAATGAGATCGTTTATCTTATGTCCTTCTTTATGAAAGGTTAAAACGGACAGAAACCCATGTGAGCATGAAACACTTCACCAGTCAATTATGGTATGGAAAAAAAATGGGTTAATTCTGAAAGAAAGTGAACGCTATTGCACCCTGCTGCTTGACCAAACCCACAGTAACTCCGACTTTGATTTAGTACATTTTTTTAATAAACAATCTAAACAATTATTTAAATGCCACATTGAATATTTTAATAAAAAAAATTTAACCTTTGATTTTGTTCTTTGAAGTTTCAGGAATTGCACCGTAGAACTGTTTTATATTTTATACAAAAGCAAGTTTTTGGAAAAGTTCACATAGTTTGGGGTCATTATGGGAACAAATTCATATTTAATGTTCAGTTTCCACTGGGAAACAGAACAAATGTGCAGTTCAAGTTTAGAGGTGGAATTTATGAAGATCCTTAAAATAGCCGGAGCTCCGGAATAAAAGAGCAGGTCTCTGGAGATTCTCCACTCCTGCACACCGACAAAGTATTCCTAAATCAGATCGCTTGTGTGTCACTTCTATGGAAGCAAATAAGAGACATAATGTTTTGAAATTTAATAGCCAATGAATACTTGAGTTTGAATTATTTTACTTTGGAAACCTTGTATCTGAATTTATTTGTTTCGAATTTACCTCTATGAAATTTAAATATGAAAATTCTTGATTTCCATTTTAAAAACTTGAATTTAATGCTCACAAATTCAGATACAAAACAAAATCAACTCACAGAATTTCAGATAAAATACATTCAGGTTGATCAAATTCGATTGCTCTTATTCAGATCTAAAATTTCAAGTTAATATTTTTCAAAGAAAACATATGTCTAATTCGACTGCTCAAATTCAGATCGAAAAATTCAAGTTAAATATTCACATGGTAACATCCGGGCTACCCAGGATAGGAAAAACAGTTGAGCCCAGAGCCCGTCTGCAATTGAACCGAACCATTGAACCGAACCAATGAACCGACGTCGGGCGGCCTATCAGAGCACGTCAACCTGACTGTCTGTCATGATCCAAGAAGAGGCAAAGTCACGTATATTAAACCTGTAAAGAAGATGACTTCTAGGGAAAACGAAGGCGCTCCGGTAGTTTGCTGTTTATGTACAATCAGACTCTACAGAACAGAAGTATGTTGTTGCTGATTATTTTTTGGAACACATAACTGTTAGCTATGGTTTGTTGTGTGACTCGTCTCTCTATGTAGGTAAGTCAGCTAGGCAACACGTTATAGCCAGCAGGAAAACTTCTCCGGTTACTTTCGTAACCTCGGTTCCCTGAGAAGCGAGAACGAGACATCTGTATAGGTGTCTGTGGCCTAGTGGTTAGAGCGTTGGACTTGTGATCAGAAATTTGCCGATTCGGATCTCAGTGCCAGCAGGTCATGATTGAAGTGCCATATATGCAACATTCTTGTCCATCACGTGCTTATTTGTACTTTTTCACGTTTTGGTATATAATTCAAATGTTTTTCACTCATGTCTATTCAAAAAATATATAAAAAATAAATTACAACAAAACGAGCAGTTTGCTGATCTTTGTCTTTATTGAACATTACACATTGTTTGGTCTGCTTTGTAACATGACTGCAATTAAAATCTCAGCGCTATGCATACATGATATTATATTATTTAATAATCCCTAAAGTACTTCATTCAGTTCTTTTCTCTCCTTGACAAGTTACAAACGCTGTCTACTGTTGTTAGCCGTTAGCACTAGGTATAAGGAGGGGCTCTGGCATAGATAAGAAACCCTTATTTTAGTTAGATCGAAGGGTCTTTATGACATCCAACTGGAGAAAGCGTAAAAGCGAACAAAACCCATTGACATCCGTTTAAAAAACTAGCCTGTTGTCTCCTTTGCTGTGTTCCGATGAAGCCAAGGTGATAGCATTAGCCGTTGCGCTTTTGGTTTTGGCGTGGGGGGGGGGAGCTGAGGAGATTAAGTATCACGTCACACAACAGCAGATTCGACTAGGAGCAGGCACGATTCAGATATCTTAAAATATAATTGAGACTAGTCGAAACTGAATTAGAGATATCTTTAAATACTTTGCGTATTTGTGACGCGATAATTTTAGATATCTATGAGGTCATTACAGATATCTTAAATAGAGTTTTGACTAGTCAAAACATATTTACAGATATCTCGAATCATATTTCTTACTAGCGCAATTATAATTGCAGATATCTCTAATTATCAATTTGACTAGTGAAATTTCAATTATGACTCGTCGAAATACAATTAAAACTATCTAAAATATATTTTATGGATAGTCAAACCCAAGGTTTTTATGTCAAAACGGCTTGCCATAAGAAGTCATCTTCTTTACAGGTTTAATATACGTGACTTTGCCTCTTCTTGGATCATGACAGACAGTCAGGTTGACGTGCTCTGATAGGCCGCCCGATGTCGGTTCATTGGTTCGGTTCAATGGTTCGGTTCAATTGCAGACGGGCTCTGGGCTCAACTGTTTTTCCTATCCTGGGTAGCCCGGATGTTACCATGTGAATATTTAACTTGAATTTTTCGATCTGAATTTGAGCAGTCGAATTAGACATATGTTTTCTTTGAAAAATATTAACTTGAAATTTTAGATCTGAATAAGAGCAATCGAATTTGATCAACCTGAATGTATTTTATCTGAAATTCTGTAAGTTGATTTTGTTTTGTATCTGAATTTGTGAGCATTAAATTCAAGTTTTTAAAATGGAAATCAAGAATTTTCATATTTAAATTTCATAGAGGTAAATTCGAAACAAATAAATTCAGATACAAGGTTTCCAAAGTAAAATAATTCAAACTCAAGTATTCATTGGCTGTTAAATTTCAAAACATTATGTCTCTTATTTGCTTCCATACACTTCCACTCTTTCAGTGCTTTCTGTTTTTGCAGTTATTGGTCTGTTTAAGAAAAGAAATTGGTGACTTGAAAGCTCAAACTAATTCTCTCTCTCCCTCTCTCAGATGGTAAGGTGTATGCCTTAGGCGGGATGGGGGCAGACACAACCCCTCAGGCCTACGTAAGACTGTACGAGCCGGCAAAGGACCAGTGGTTGCATCTCACCACCATGCCCACCCCCCGCTATGGATCTGTCTCCTTCCTGCGTGGTAACAAGATCTATGTTCTTGGTAAGCCCATTTGTTCTTGTTTTCTAATTAGAGTAAAGAAAAAAGCCTGTGTAGTATCAATTTAATACATCCCACAAGTAGTCCTGTTGTGGAACAAATACATTCCGTTTAAAATGTGTGATCATATATTCTTCTAAGTATATCCTGGGTCTAAAAGTCTCAGACCCCTTTTCTATTTGAGAAGTTTAAACTAGAAATGATCTAAGGTTTTTTTCTTAAGGCAAATTCACTCTGATCTGATGCCAATCCGATCTTTTGTGAGTCAACGATCAATCCGCACAGCAATTTTTCATGGTTTTAAAACAATCATGATCCTAAAACTTAATTTCAAGGTTCAAATAAGAATAAGAGTGTCAATGTGATTTCACACTTTCAGTCATGAATTTTAAGGCTGAATGTTCCAGAGACAGTGGTAGAGCGGTGTGGTACACGTGTACACGTGGAGAAGTGGTCTTCTCTCTGGAGGCATTTGGCAGATGGTGTACTAGACTAGCCAATAATTATAATGTATCTTATTTCGTGAGTCAGAATGTGTCACAATATTCTCCAGGAGTAGCAGATGTGGTAAGAACACATGATAATTGTACACAGCCTGATTAGAGCTGCGGAGTCATTTCTCAGTAGGTGGAGTTCAGAAGAGATCTCAGCAATGACACAAGCTGCTTAGAATGACCAATCTTGCCACTGTTATTGAAATTGCAATATGAAACATAGAACAATAAATTATATTTATTTAACAATATATTTAAATTGTATTATGAAGTTTGGGCGTAGGCCCCATACGATGAAGGAATCATGGCAAAATTATTCTTGTGTTCCTGCCTGAAGATAAGGCAGGGGCGTAGCCTTCCCCCGGACTGAGGACGGGGCTGGACTTGGTGGTGGTGGTGGGGAGGATGGGGGTTTCACTCATGCGTTAGTTTCTGTGAACGAAAGAGAAGATAAGTACAATCCTTATGTACTACGTGCTGAGGGATGATAGGCTAACAGGTAATTGTTTGTGACGTGAGGAGTCTTCCTGATAGAACTTGCGCAAAAGCTTACATTTCTCCTGAGCTATGGAAAACACTTTCATAGAAATCCCTTTTTTTCTGGGTCACACAAACTACCCATTGATGCCTCATAATATCAAATTATTAAATTCTTTTAAGCAATACAACATACTCGTTCATTTCATTTAGGTCAAGTTCAAAAATGATCTTATGCGATAACCTCGATTTTATCACAATTTTCATGTGTCTTGTCATGCTGTTCCGATGCGGATGACTTTATGTCACCGCTGAGGTTTGATTTTGTTGAAATTCAACAGACACACGATTGGAATGACCACAATATATCTAGAAATGCTGATTAAATTAACATTTGGAATAGTCTCGTAATTGTTTTGCATAGATGCGGTGTGTAGTTCCATTTTTGAAGAGGTGCGAATCAGGCTAGCATACTTTACAGTATGTTTTTAAAATGCCTTTATGTGTGTGAGTGTTTGTGAGATATATCTGTGAGTAATCGAAGTGTAGGTTTGTGATCATGGGTTTTATGAGCATGTGGAGTAGTCTCTATGAGGTCATGTTTTGGCAAATTTGTCCTTTTTCTGACCTCTGTCTGTGAGACATCCTGATCATGTTGGAGAGAAAAGATCAGATGCCCTCTTTATCTTTGAAAACACCCTTCTACCACACCATTCACACACATATGTCTACTTGGCTATCTAAATGATGACATAACTGAGACTTCGATTGTTTTTTGATAAAGCTATAAACCAAAATGATTTTAATAATGAACAATTTACAGTACAAATAGTGTAAAGCAGGACTTAGTGGTGTTGAACAAAGATGCTGTGATCTATGCAAATGAACAGGCCAGACCTCCATATAACATTCAGCAGACGCTTAATACATTTTCAGAAAGTGAGCCGCAATGTGGTGAACAGTGAAAACAAGTATAATGATGATAAGATTTCCCCTCAGGACTTCTCCCGCACGTAACAATTTTGTCTAAACAGTTTAACTCACACTCATGCGTTTGACATCACAGAGAATAATTCATGGGCATCCCTTTCGTATAAGATCCAGCTTTGGCTAATATCTCTCCAAAACAGTCTTCATCTTTCTCACGCTCTCTCTCTCTCTCTCTCTCTCTCTCTCTCCGTCAATTTAACTCAAAGGGCTGCTCGCCTTTGTGTTGCTTGCCATGCTTTAGGCACGCAATGAGACTTAAAGTTTTGTCGGACTCTCGGGAGGATCTTTTGCCTGGTTACAGCGGTTGAAGTTAATGAAACATAATTTTTTATTTGTTGGTGGGTGCTGTCAGACCACCAATAGAGCCACAACCGGAATCACATTAGCGCCACGTATGAAGAATGAGTCCTTATCACGAGACGCTCATTTAGTTCAGTTCTGTCTAGGATGTGCCCCGCAAGGTCTATCATCCAGCCCAGACACTCGATCACAAATCTCCCGGATGCACCATGCTGTCTCCCAAAATAAGATCCCTACTGTGCGTGCTAATACTGTTACCCCTGGTGCAGACATGAGGGATATGTGACCTCATTCAAACGTGATCTAAAATAAATACTCTCTAAGAGAGTTGTTTGAAGGTATGTTCTGTTGATGTTTTCATTAAATGGAATACAAGGTTCTTCTTCCTGGAAGAGCGTGATCTAAATCTCTGCCCGTTGCGTTTGATTTTCTTATTGGCGTAAACATGAAAGTGCTTCATGTATTATTAGCTATAAACGTGATCAAATTACCCTAATCACTACGGTGGCTGACACAAGACTAAGATGTCGTCATGTTTTTGCTTCTTTGCTGAAGTTGTTACTTCCTTTCTAGGGTCAATCGCAACATAAAAGGGTAACTAAGGGTAAATATTTATTTAAGAGACATTTGAATGAAAAAAAATTCTACAAAAAAGGAGTGGTCAATGCCTTCTTATAGTTTTAAAGTAAAAGTTAACAAAACACGAAAAAGATGAATTACCAGAATCAAAGGCTCAGAAAATAACTCATCTTGCTAAGATAAATCAAAGTCATAACTAACAAATCAACTTGTACCAAACACATACAATTTGGGGGAACAACAATAGAGCTAAATGGCTTATAATGGACCATGAGGAGTGCTTAATGCAGCCCTAAAATACAAAACACGGACCAGAAAAGTCCAATCAGGAACTCCATCCAATTGGTCACACTGCCACCTAGAGGCAGACAAACTAAAACAAGAGAGATAGAGAGAGAGAGCATAGAGGAAAGCAAATGGCAAACAACTAAATACATAACACCCTCACCCTTACATATAAAAAAAACTGGGAACGGACACGTGAAAGTGTATCAGCAATCACATTGTCAACACCTTATTTATGATAAATCTCCTAATTGAAACCTTGACAAATCAATGACCAACACATAAGTCTATGATTTAAATTGGACATACACTGAACAAACACTAATGGGTTATAATCAGTATATACTATTATTGTGCAATAGATCAAATGTGCACTTCAAAATGTTGAAGAGTAAGTAACAAAGCAAGAGTCTCTTTCTCTATCGTACTATAGGTGAAAACTAAACTGATGTTCAATTCAAGCATCATCCGTCTGAATCAACACTGTACCTGGGCCAATAGCACTGGCGTCAACTTCCAATTTGAAAGGTTCATCGAAGCGAGGAGCTGCAAGGATGGGTGCACTACACAAGAGAGTTTTCAATGCCTCAAAGGCAAACTGACATTCAGGTTTCCAATCAAATGCTTCTCCTTTATGAAGCAAAACTAGTATAAAAAATTCCTGTAATAACCAGTCATACCTAAACTTCTAAGCTCTTTCGTCGCTGGTACTGGAAAATCCACAATAGCCTGAACTATCTAATTAATTGGCCAGACCATACAGTTTCCAACTTCCTTTCCCAGTGTAAGGTTGGCATCCTTCAAACGTTCAAACACATTCCTCAAAGTTTGGATATAGGTTTTTAGTAACAAACAACATCATTATACCTGCCAGTAGCCCTTTTGTATATCAAGTTTGGTAACAAACATTGCATTTCCCACATGGTCCGCACAATCCTCCAATTAAGGTAATGGGAAAGAGTCTGGCCTAGTCAAGCATTGCCTTTCTGTAATCCGTACAGAATCTAGACATACCATCCGGGTTTAGAGACTAACAAAAGTGAACACCAGGGACTACTACTTGGGATGGCCAAACCATGTTCTAGTAGATACTGAGTTTCTTGTTTCATGAGGTTTCTTTTAACAGGATTAACCCGGTAAGGTTAACAAAACAACAAAAGGGTAATCTCTTCATTCCAGTCCCATTCACGCTCTACACAAAAGGTACGAAGCATTGACTTTAGAGTCTGGTGGAAACACTCAATTGCCCCCTGTGACTGAAGATGATAAGGACTGGATACCTTGTGTTTTATGTTCAATTGCTCCATCACCTTTGTAAAAACTTTGGACACAAAGTTACTACCTTGGTCTGATTGTAAATATTTAGGTTACAGAAATTCACGATTGCTTTAAGGACAGATGGGGCTTTAAGACTGCTGAGCACATTAAAGTTAATCAAGTCAATCAAGATACTCTAAAAAGGTTCTCCTAGTTCTGGGATTGGTATTAGCGGTGCAGGAGGAATTACTTGGATAGGTTTTCCAGCTAACAGCTGACTCGCATGGCAAGATCTACAGAACTTGACTTCATCAGACTTCATTGATGGCTCCAAACGCATGGCCGGTACAGCTTTGGAACTAAAACCTGATATACTATTATCCATACACAAGCACTAAACACATCAAGAAAAGTTTTGCACATCACATTCTCCATTCACAGGTTCATCCAGCAAGTGATTCAATTCCATCGTCAACAAATGGTTCAAAAACAGGTTCAACAATTAATTGAAATGCAAGTCCGGAAGATGATACACAGCTATCAACTAAAGCTACGCTCTTTGGGGTGTTGGCATTCCTGCCGGCTTTGCGCTTTAAAGCAGGACAAGTTGCAATGAAGTGTCCATTCTTATGGCAGTCAAAACATTAAAAGTTTCTAACAGCACTTTGTCAGAATTGTCCTGGGAGTTTTCTTAGGGTAAACCAGCACATCTTTAGTATTTCGCATACAAGCACAAACACTACTTTATGAGTGAGCACAAATTCATCGGAGAAAACAACAGCCTCAGATAAAGTTGACACTTTCTGTTCATTCAAATATACTACACTTCTCTGGTAGACAATGTTTACATTAAAAGTTTAAACTTTTTAAACCTTTACAATTTTAACAGAGAGAGAGAGAAGCAAGAGGCAAAATAGCTGAATACATAACAAAGGAGATAACGTATTTATTAAACACGCTCTGTAGAGCAGTTTAGGGCTACTGTAGAGACAACATGTTGAACTCTGTGCAAGTGGACCCGCCGTGTATGTACTGTAGATATAAATAACTCATTCTAAGGTAATAAAAACTAAACGCTTCAATATTTAGATCTTTATAGACCTCATAACACATAGTTTTATGTGTATTATATTGCATTTCTGTCAATAGATCCTGCAAAAAACACTGGACCTTTAAGTAGCCTTTGTTTGATTATTTTTTATTTATTATATACTGTACCTAAAGGAACAGTTATCCCCTCATTACATAATGTAATGAAGATGATCCATTGTTTGCTAAATCCTGATTTATTGAATTAAGTAAATGTAATATTTTATTGGATCATCAATGTGTTTGTGTGCATAAGTTTGGCTATACACCGCCTGTCTGTTATCAAATCTTTCTGCAGACTGTTCTGAGCCAAAGCAGCCACATTTTAGCATGTGGGCATGTGCCATCACTCATCTCAGTATCTGCTCTCTACACACGCCTGCTTTGAATTCACTCGTGTATATGCCCTGTTCCCCTCAACTAATTTTTCATAATTTTGACCATGGAGGCTTTAGTGATGGACAGCAAGAAGCTGCGAGAGTTGAAGGAAGGTAATTGGTGGAGTCAAGGAAAGGTCAAAAGAACAAGCTCACTTTAAATGGGCTGCTGTAACCTCATTGGCACACTTCTTAATTATGAACGCTTTTCCTTCTGCCCTCCTTTTTCTCTCATTCTTCCTCTTTTCCACATTGTTCCCCAGACAGGTTTATATTCTCTTTCTTTTGTTTTCTCCTGTGTGTGTTTTTTCTGGCTCTCTGTTCTTCTCCAGAGGGCTTTCGATAATGCCAAAGCTGGGAGGAGATCAGTCACATTGTGAATTCATAGAGGCGGCAAGAGAGAATGTGAAAAAATGTAAGGCGTGTCTGGAAACGTGACAGCATTTGTTGGTTTCTGGGCTTTTGTAAACATAACCAAACAACATTGGACTCCATTGATTTCCCTTGTATGGACACAAAGTCAAAGTGACATTTCTCTAAATATCCTCTTTAGTGTTTCAAGTCATATACAGGTTTGAACAACATAAATATTGAGAGCATTTTTATTTGTGGGCGAACTATCTCTTCAACTGGCCACTTAAAATGTGGAAATCTATGTTTGCATATGCACATATATGATAGTGTATAATTGCTATTATACTGTATGCATACAGTATATGTGCCAATGTAAACGTGTGGGTTGTATGTGTGTCAGAGACCCAAGAATGGAACAGGCTGTCAGCCTGTCTGAGGAGACCAAAGTGTCGCCAGTGAGCCGTGACATGTGATAATCGCACACACACTGTCTCCCAGCAGGGACAGACGTGACACACTGACTGAATCCTATCACAGAGATACACACACACACCCTCTGACTCCATCTCAATCTTTCCTGAGAAGCCTTATACCCTCTTCTCACATTCTCGTCCTCTAACAGGTGGGCGACAGGGAAAGCTGCCAGTGACGGCATTCGAGTCCTTCGACCTAGAGATGAAGAGCTGGACGCGGTACCCATGCATCCCCAGCCGCAGAGCGTTCTCCTCTTGCACCGCTACCGACGGGGCCTTCTACAGCCTGGGGGGACTTCAGCAGCCCGGACCTCACAACTTTTACTCCAGACCTCACTTCGTTTCCACTGTGGAAGAATTCGATTGTGAGCAGGGTGAGCAAACTTATCTTGCAGATATCTCTGTCATTTTTCATAAACCAAGTTAAACTAAGCTTTATTGACAGAATCATATGCAAAAGAAATATAAGTTTGGGCATGTCAAGATAAATACATTTGTATCGTTTTGAGTAATAAATGTGACGGGTAATAGTGCTGTGCAAAAGAGATTTGTACTGTACACAATGCCATGTTTTATAGCCTACATAAAAACTTTATTTTGCTTTATTCATTCTTTGTAAATGAAAACTAAACTAAGTTGTTGCAGTTTTGTTCTCATAGACTCAATTCTTTTTTTTCACAAAGTTTGTTTGCTCAATGCAGGGGTTCTCAAACTTTTGACAACTGCCAATCGTCGCCTTCTCCTTATTAAATGTCATCTCAGTTTGTGACAATATTTAGACATATTTCAATAATGAATAAGGATTGTAGGTGCTGAACATCTTTACGTAAAATAAATGGACGGGAATGTTCACACAAAGGTCAAACTTGAGAATAATGATGGACAGTTTTTACTGTTCAATTGTTTTCCTTAAATCAATCAACGTTGAGATTGGCTTTAAATGTAAGGTATTGTTACCTCGCTTATACAGTACCATAAGTTTAATGGAATTATATGTTGTGCTCGATCTGAATTTTATTGGACTATATTAATAAGGGACATTAATAAATAAAAAATATTGTCTATACAAATATTGTATGTGCACTTACAAGGCAATATCAGTTTTCAGGGCTAGACTGGGAAGAAAAATTGACCCTAGCATTTTCGGCCCACATCGTCCATGTACTGTTTCTGTCGACGGGGGGGGGGGGGGATGGGGGGGTTCTTGAGGGACATGTCTTCTGCATTCGCCTTGCTTCCATTCGGCCTTTATAATACATCTGTCTGAGCAGATCAAGCCACGTTTGCGTCCCAAACGCCCTGTACGCCAGATGGCCAGTCCGCCTCTGTCAGTTTCCAAACCAGGGTTCAGATTGGATTCTAAGTCACATTTATATAATTATTTCACCTGCCTCGTTTTCTCTCTCAGTTTGTTACTCTGGTTGAAAGCTAAATGTGCTCTCTCTTGACAGCTTCGCTTTAATCACTTCATCCTCGTCCTCTGACAGGCGGGAGAAAGATTGATGTCTGGTTGTGTTCACTGTACATAGCGGTCTGGAGGGTGGAAATATATTTGTTTCTTTTTCCATTGCACCAGTGCAGGAAGGAGTTTAACATTTACTCTTAACTGACAACAAAAAAAGTCCTATTTGAATATTGCTATGTCGGTCTTGTAAAATATATGTTTCCCTTCTGTCGGTCTCTCGACGTTTTGTTGAGAGACTGACTGGGGTTTGATCTTGAGAACCTACCTTCTCCGAGATAATTAATTATAAAACGCCAATGGGCTTGGCGAGTGGCACGCGCACGCCAGTCTCCGCCCCGTACATACAGGTATAAAGGAAGATGGCGGCGGTCATTCACTCATCCTTTGTTCTTCGGAACCTGTGTGTTTGCTATGCTACACACGATACTCGACTTCGAGACTGTTTTACCTGCTGGATTTACGATGCGGAGCAGCGGACTTCTCCTTTCGGTGGACTTCCCCTGGGCGTTTCGGCAGAAGGCTACAGACCTTAAGAGATAAGTCCCTCCGGCTACGAGCAGGTCTCGTAGCTGTATCCTTGGGTGCGACAGACTCGTCCCGGATACCTGTGTCACTTGCTTGGGCAAGCATGCTGAGGCAGGTTTCACTGATGCGGTATGTCCTGTGTGTGCGGACATAGCAATCAGGGTGTTGCGGTCACGGTTGGCTACGTTCTTTCGAGCGCTGCCACCACCCCGTCTGTTTCCCAGGCGTGTTCAGCTGCCGTTTCGGTGAGGTTGACCGCTTTGGCGAGCGGCGGGGTGAATTGGGGACTCCGATAGATGTTGCTCCGTCAGCTTCACGCTCGCGGACAATCTATACCCCTTCACGCTCACCTGGTTCGTCCCCTACGAACGGCAGACGGCCGTCTCATAGTGGTAAGACTTCGCACACGGATGATGACGCTATCTCTGTCACTGCGTCGGACAGCTACCTGCTGGCATCGGATGCGGAAGACTCCTCTGGTCTCCTGTCTTCAGGCAGTCGAGCTCCGGAGGAGACTGACGCTGAGATGTCGGCCATGCTTTCCCGGGCAGCTGCGTGCATCGGGTTGCAGGGTGTAACACACCCACCCCGGAACGCTCGCGGCTAGATACGCGGTTTCGGGGGCGTGGTCAAAAGCCACGCCCCGCTCCGTTACCATTCTTCCCGGAGGTGCGTGACGAGATCGCCAAGTCCTGGAATGCGCCCCTTTCTGCGTGTATCAGGCCGGAGGCACCCGGTGGCTGTGACTGCCCTGGTTGGTGGGGCGGCTAGAGGCTATGTTGACGTCCCCGGGGTGGAGCATGCAGTCGCGGGCCACTTGTGCCCGCAGACGGCTGCCACTTGGGGGGGTCGACCTAGACTCCCGTCCAGAGCATGTAGGCTCTCTTCGACACTCTTGTCGAAGGCTTACAGTGCTGCTGGACGAACCGCCTCCGCTCTCCACGCCATGGCGGTCCTCCAGGTTTTTCAGGCGAAAGTCCTGAAGGATTTGGACGGCAGAAGTCCGACCCAACTCGTATGAGTGAACTGCGTACTGCCACAGACCTCGCGCTACGAGCGACGCAGGCCACGGCATGTGCCCTGGGTCGGTCGATGTCCACAATGGTGGTCCAAGAGAGGCATCTGTGGTTTAGTCTTGCGCAGATGAGCGGCGCCCAGAAGGCCCACCTTCTGGATGTGCCCGTCTCGCAAGCAGGGCTGCTTGATGATACTGTGGAGGACGGCAGTTCTCCGCGGTCTGGAAGCAGACTGAGGCGATCAAGCAGATCCTGCCACGCCGCAACGTGCCCGCCAACAGGTCGGCATGGTCTTGGGCGCAGCCTGCCTCCCAGCAGCCCCGCCCTCCCGCGGCGGCCCTCTGGTTCCAGGACCCTCCCAGAGGACGACCCACCAGAGACGTAGACCCCCGCGGAAGAGGGCATCTATTCCCCGTCAGCAGCCCGCCAAGAGGTCCTCTAAGCGGCCCTGACGGGACGAACCTGGGGGAGATTTTACTGGGCCCGATTCCGGCCTTTCCAACGCTGGATCGGAGAAGGACGCTGCCTGCCGCGTTTCCATAGAGTCTGGGCCCTTTTCAGGGCCCGGCGCCCACATACTCACAAAAAGACAAATCTCCCCTGGGTTTTCCTCCACAGCGGTCTCGTCCACATGGTGTCTTGGAAGGATCGGGCCGCCTACTGCAATCTCCCCCGGACGTTGCGTCGGGCCGCCTGAAGCAGGTAAACATACAGAGCCGTCAACCTCCCTGGGGGTCCCCCCTGTGCGAGGTGACAGCACTGTCAGCCACCGAACCAGCCTCCCCCGGCACGGTGAAGCAGATTGTCCCTCTGGTCCCGCTGTCGCGGTTCTTGGGCGCTTGGCAGCGCACCAGCCCGTCACACTGGATAGAGAGGACAGTCCATCTCGGTTACTCGATCCAATTCGCCAGGCACCCCCCCAAGTTTCGGGGCATTCTGTACACCTCGGTGCGAGGAGAGAATGCTTCCGTACTTCGGCAGGAGGTCGCTGCCCTTCTGGCGAAGGGTGCAGTCGAACCCGTCCCTATGACCGAGATGTCGGCCGGGTTTTACAGCCCGTACTTCATCGTGCCCAAAAAGGGCAGGGGGCTGCGTCCCATTTTGGGTCTGCGCCAACTGAACAAGCACCTGCACAAGCTGCTGTTCAGGATGCTGACGCAGAGGCGTCAGGAAGATTGAGGAAGATTGGCAACTCTTGGGGGCTCACCAGGGCCGTACCAAGGCCCTGTAGGACCACATTAGGGTCCCAAGAGGGTACGGAGCACGGTCAAGGTGGATACACCCTTCTCGCGCTCCTGAAGAACGACTGGCTTATCTTGGCACACTCGCAAGATGTGTTATGCACGCACAGGGACCTTGTGCTTCGGCACCTATACCATCTAGGCCCTCGGGTCAACCAGGAGAAGAGCAAGCTCTCCCCCGCGCAGAGCACCTCTTACTTCGGTTTGGAACTAGACTCTGTCCGTATGTCAGCACGTCTCACCAACGAGCGTGCACAGTCAGTGCTGAGCTGTCTGAGGTTGATCAGCAGAATCCCTCGACGCCGCTGAAGAACTTTCAGAGGCTCGTGGGGCACATGGCGTCCTCGACAGGGGTAATCCCTCTCGGGTTGATGCACATGCGGCCGCTTCAGCACTGGCTACGGAGTCGGGTTCCCTGGACAGCGTGGCACACCGGCACCAGGCGAATTACGGTAACGCCTTAGTGCCTTCGCACTCTCTCACCCTGGTCAGACTTGACCATTCTCCGAGCAGGGGTTCCGCTCGGACAGGTTGAGGCGTGTCGTGTGAACGACAGACGCCTCCCTGCAAGGGTGGGGTGCGGTGTGCAAGTGGGCACGCAGTATCGGGTCGGTGGACGGGTCCCCGACTGCTTTGGCATATCAACTGCCTAGAGTTGCTGGCAATCCTTCTGGCACTGAGGAGGCTCCAGCCCCTCGTGCAGGACAAACACATGCTAGTCCGGTCGGACAGCACGACTTCCGTGGCGTACATCAATCACACAGGTCCTGTGCAAGGTCAGGGAAGAGGGGCATCAGGTTCTGGTAATTGGCGCCATACTGGCCCAACCAGACCTGGCTCTCGGATCTGGTAGATCTGACGACGCCCCCCCCCCTGGCCCAAGTTGCCAAGTTACGAAATATTCTGTGTGTTGCTGACGCAGAGAAGCTTATTCATGCATTTATGACCTCAAGACTTGACTACTGTAATGCGCTACTTAGTGGTTGTCCTGCATCATCAATAAACAAACTACAGTTAGTTCAGAATGCAGCTGCCAGAGTTCTAACCAGGACCAGAAAATATGATCACATAACCCCAATTTTATCAACCCTTCACTGGCTACCCATTAAGTATCGTATTGACTTTAAAGTTCTTTTAATCACTTATAAAGCCTTAAAGGGTTTAGCCCCTACCTACCTAACAGAGCTTCTATCATACTACAACCCATCACGCTCTCTAAGATCTCAAAACGCAGGACTTTTGATAATACCTAGAATAACTAAATCCACCAAAGGGGGTCGAGCTTTCTCATATGTAGCACCTAAACTCTGGAATAGCCTTCCTGATATTATTCGAGGATCAGACACACTCGCCCAATTTAAATCTAGATTAAAAACGCATCTTTTCAGCCAAGCATTCACTTAATGCAAATATGCTAAATAAACCACCAGGAGATGCTGACATTAGATATTATTTTACTAGAATAATTGGATTTATTATATAAAACACCATGTAGTGTGTTTTACCCTTTCTTGGGTTTTTCGTTTTTCCCCTGTAAAGCTGCTTTGGAACAATGCAAATTGTGAAAGGCGCTATATAAATAAATTGAATTGAATTCCCCTGACGAAGGACCTTCTGTTGCAGGGGAAGGGCACGTTGTGGCACCCCAACGCAGGCCTCTGAAACCTTCATGCCTGGCCCCTGGACGGGACGAGGGCTTGCCGTTAGCGGTCCGGGAGACTGTCTTAAAGGCTAGAGCCCCGCCTCTAGGCGGTTATACGCTTATAAGTGGCGCCATTTGTCCTGATGTTCTCCCCGGGTGGAGAACCCGCGGAGTTGCCTGATCGGATCAGTGCTGACCCGCAGGTAAGTATCTCCGTCAGCACGACCTGGTCACCAGGGCGAGAAGGGTGTATCCACCTTGACCGTGCTCCGTACCCTCTTGGGACCCTAATGTGGTCATACAGGGCCTTGGTACGGCCCTGGTGAGCCCCTAAGAGTTGCCAATCTTCCTCAGTTGTAGATGAGAGATGCACTCCTGGTGGCGCTCACCTCCCCGCCGGGAGACCATGTTAGTGTCTCCACATGTAACCTCCCCTCTGGGTAGGATGTGGCCTCCGTAACACACTATTCTCAGAGGAGAGCAGTGTTTACCAAGTGTTCGGCTCCGGACAGCTCCTCGCTACTAGAGGCGTACGCCACTGTCCGTGAGGCCGTCAGTACAGGCTTCTCAGTGTGACCAATACTATGTGACTGGAAGATTACGTCTCGCGGTAGCACTCTTGTGACTTGCTAGCCTAGTCAGGGTCGCTTCGCTGGAGGTCGTGATATCGGTGCAAGCGCTAGAGCGTTTAGATAGATCCCCAGTCAGTCTCTCAACACAACGTCGAGAGACCGACTGAAGGGGAACGTCTCGGTTACGTCTGTAACCTCCGTTCCCTGATGGAGGGAACGAGACGTTGTGTCTTCATGCCCCAACGCTGCGCCGAATCACTGCAGTGACCGGGAGTGCCCTCTCAGGTTCCTCAGTACAAAGGGTGAGTGAATGACCGCCGCCATCTTCCTTTATACTTGTATGTACGGGGTGGAGACTGGCGTGCGCGTGCCATTCGCCAAGCCCATTGGCGTTTTATAATTAATTATCTCGGAGAAGGTAGGTTCTCAAGATCAAACCCCAGTCAGTCTCTCAACACAACGTGACCGAGAAGTTTTTCATGTTAGGGGTACTCAACAGAGCAACAATTCTATTTACCTCCAGTGGAGCACGGGAATAATAGAAGCTGTGAGTCTGCACAGAATTCAGAAATCAGCGTTAAGATTGACTGGTCAATACAGACCAATGTGTTCAGTCTCTGCAGTAGACATAAAAGTAAACCAATCGTGAAGACACATTTAAACAGGATCTGATATAACACAAAGGAAAAACTCATTAATGAATGTCATTGTAAAACACATGGGTCCAAATTGAAACCGATGCGAAATACAGTGAGATGAAAGTGTAAAAAAAACTTGAAACTGTAATTTAAATAGAACTTAAACTTTATCAGGAAACTTAACAACAAAGAAGTTAAAATAGATAAGAAATATTTCATTCACTGCTTGCTAATCGAATAATGAATTTCATGCTTTTGAGTTATTTTCCAATTTATGTTTCAGTCAAATTGTCATGCTGCTAATACTGTATACTTTTGTAATGAACAAAATTAGAAAAATGCAAAATAGAAGCATTTTCTCTAGTGGTCTCAGACTTTTGCGTTCCACCGTCTGTTTTCATCTGTGTTGGTTTTTCTCGTTCTCCAAACCGCTTGGCATTTAATTAAACTGTACTTCTCCTTTGTTTGAGCAATTTTTTTCTGGTCCCAAGAGTACAAGTCAAGGAGCTTTTAATTGCTCTAACAATAAAAAAGAGCATTCTCTCATCTCCACATAAATAGCAAAAAACCCCAAAGGCACTGGGCTCTTATCACAACGATTTGTGTTGTTAGCTTTTTCATCTTCTGTCGCTTTCTTTTCTTTTCTCCCTTTCTCTTTGCCAGCTACATGTGTGTTTCTCAAACTTTTGGGCGGACTTAAACACAGATTGAAGTCTAGTCTTTTTTGTTTATGTGAGGGTCACTTTCACTTGAACCTTTTTAAACCACTTGCCAGCCTGCATATATATTAAACCTTTCCTATATGTACATTACACAGAGCCGAAGGGACCATTGGAAAATGATAAGATATTAAAAATCAATCAAATGGTTTCTGAAAGTTTAAAGTTTAAGCTGGAGGAGTTATAATAAATCAATTCTAAATCTCTGTTAGTGATGCCAAGATGCCAAGGTTTGGCTAGCTAGCTTAATCCAGTTTTTCCCTTTTTGTGGATTCTGTAAAATTGTAAAAATTGCACCTCTCTCCATCAAAATCCACTTAAACTGAACAGTCACGTGTGCGACATGAGAAGGGTTTCTGTGAGTAAAACAGGTTGTAACCTGCTCAATTCTTACGGTTTAATCAGATGCATTTAAATGCCTAGCCCCCATTGCTTTTGTAAAGTAAATGGAAGCCATTGTGCTTCATGACTCTGTGTGTTGTAAGCACGTGTGGATGCATGTGTGTACAGGTAAGGCAGGCCAACGTGAACCCTTCTTGTGTAAGTGGCAATCACTAATTCCATTATCACTTTACCTATTACTGCAGAGGCCGAGGAGAAAGCAGCCCGTTGTAATTACCAGCACACGTTTACGGCCCGTTTCCTCAATTACACATTTCTGCTCTCTAATCTCCCTATTCAACTCATGCAGGATCACACGTGATTGTTTGTATTTATGAGAAGCCCTGGATTTCAGTCTTTTAAAACCGACAAAGCTTCTTACAGATTGAGTATTACAGCTTTAATGGCTGTGTAATCCGTCGCAAAAATGCTTCTCTATAAAGGTTCGTGTGTAATGTCCAATGATCCGTCTTATAGAAAAATTCAATGAGAAGAATGAACCTATGTAGAATACTGCTTGCCTGCGACAATGGGTTATAAACAGTTCAGGAGTCATTATAGGTTTATGTGACAGCACAATGACATATTTACAAGTCAGATAGGTTTGCTATTTTTTTGTTTTATCATAAGAAGGTTATCTTTCAGCAGGTATTTTTTTGTATTTTAGAAAATGAAAAATGGACACAGTTGGACAGTTATATAGGCATGTTAAGATGTAAAGAACATGAGAAACAAATGAGCTTGACGAAAAGTTTACACTTAAATGGACTTTTTTATTGTTCACTCAGGCTCCTGTGTAGTTAATCATTTTTGGTTTACTTTCTTGAATGAAAACAAAGGAAAAAATGAATATCTTTGTATTTTTTACATTGTCAAATCAAGATACGGTTATTTGAAAAATTTGAATTATAAACTTTCAGATATATGTTTCGTTTTGAGAAGATGTATATTCATTTAAGATTTTGAAGATATTTGTACTTCAAAAAACTTTCAATGTTCAAGAAAAACACTTTCTGTAAATAAAAAAAATTATTTAGTACTTAAAATTTGAATAGGTCATATAAAATAGCAAAAAATGTATACAGGTTTGGAACAACCTGAGTAAATAATGACAGAATAAAAAAATGTTGCATCCCTTTGACCCTTACACAACCATCCACTTTTATTATATGACGAATGAGAGCAGTTTTCAAAATGTACATTTTCTCTTTATCTAAAGTCAGTCAGGTTTGAAATAAATTGTCGTTCAGTAAATGATGACAAAATGTTCATTTCGGTGTGAACTATACCTATAATAGTTGCCTTCTTGCTGCTTTATATTTCCCACAAACGTTTTTGCTCTCATCTGTCTGTTCCCTCGATCCGTTATTGACTGATTTCAGATTTCATCGTTGTTAGCTGCAAAAGACAATGCCTTGTCTCTGCGTTATTTACTGAACATTTCTTTCCAATTGGCTCTGTCCTCTTCCATATGCTTTGCAAATCTACTCAAAGTCATTTTCAATCCCACAAGTCTCTTTGAGGATGGAAGTCGATCCCTACAGCTTGGCACCGTTTTAGCTCCAGGCGATTGTGACTCAACATATTATACACGTTATACACTTTTCAGGACTGTATACTTCATATACTCAGAGCGTTAGAAAGTAAAACATAAACTGAGGCTATAGGCTACTTGCAAACATGATTTTACTGGAAGCTTTTTATTTAGAATCCAATGAACTCAAATTGAATAAATGTAGTATATTTCAATATTATGACAGTTAGTGCATGTGTATATTATAGGTTTGTCAAGCTTTTTGTATCAGACTAACTCTTTGTTATTGGCTTAGTTTTGCTGAGCTTTGAGGTTTCTTCTTGACATTTTCCCCCATCATGGTCTTTAGACATTTGTGTGGGACACTAAATCAATTACATTTAGACAAGTACTATAATACATTTGCTTATGAATCGTAAGACTGTCACCTTGACATGTTGGTTTGGTGTTATTTATTCTAAACATAATACATTTTCTGGGCTTATGTTCAACAAAAAAATAAATTACATATTGACAACCAAAGCCACGTTGTCAATGTCTTTGAATTAAATTTAGAGGCGTTTCAGTGCAAATATTGATAAAGGCTATATTGCAGTTCATTTCGATTATTCATATATCATATCATATCAAACGGTTGGCTGCCCTTATTTAAACAACCACAGACAAATGTTTTTATGTTAATTCAATCAAGGATAATTTTGAAGTGGATTCAAATGAAAAGTGCTCTATTGAGTATTAGCTGCTGCTTGTTCTTTGTTCTCGAGCTAGCATCCATCTGCCAGCATATACAAGAAGACCTCATAGTCTCTCTCTCTCTCTCTCTCTCTCTCTCTCTCAATGTCTGTCAGAGACGAGAGCGTTTGGATCAAAGCCTCTGACATTTGGAAAATTCGCTCATCATAAAGCATAATCAAACACAAATGCTGTTTTTGCACGCATTTTTTTACAGTTTTTCCTTTTCTGTCACAATCGGTTTTCTTTTGTTCTTGCATTGTCAATATCCATGTCTCTTTTTATTCAGCACTCTTTTTTCTTATGTATTTCGTTTTTGATTCGTATTTCGTTTCAATTGATGCATAAAAGCTTGGTATGAATTTTCAGTATGCATTAATTTGAGAGTCTTATACGTCGGCGCTAAATGTACTGTAGCTCTCGGCTGTAGTTTTACATAAAAATGCATATTCGTTTATTTGCATATGAGAGTTTTTGCTAAATCAAAAGCATGCACTCACGCTGAAGAGAAAGTACTTTTGTGAATACATTTGTATCTCAGAGATCGAGCTCGTAGATGCAAATGAAATACACGAACGCAAGAAACTGGTAACAAAGGCTATGAAGCAAGAAACTAAGGCTACCTGCATTACACGGCCTGATCTGACACAGAACAAAGGAAAAAGTATGCTATAAATACAAGAACTTTAATGGGCTTACAAGAGACAGCTGGAGACTATTGAGATGGAACAGAAACACATAGTTCTGTAGTTCTGGTACTTTAAGGTTTATAACAAAACCACAAGGTCAAACAGAATGTGACAGTGTTCACCCGGGCTGCCATATACTACGCAATATTGTTTCTAAGATGACAAACGACTGAACTAACTGAACCAAATTAACCAAATGAACTGAAACATGTAGTAAACCATATTTTCAGGAAAAGAATGCAAAGCACATGGAGTGCCAGTAATTGAATTGCAGATCTCTGGGCGTCCCATCAGCCACCGACTCTGGGTTCACCATTGCTAATATTGCTCTGTGATATTACCGGACAACGTAGTCACATCCTTTACAATGTGTCTGAATCTGATGCTGTAGTGCTGTGTGGGCGAGGTAATGTAGCTCATCTCTTTGACATTTATAGTTTGACTGTGGAAATTGGAGGAGAGAAGATGCACCGTGTCAAATGAAAGCCTTTCTTTTTTTTTTCTTTGATACAGCCAGCACAAAATAACTCAATTTCCATCCTGATGGTTTCTTAACGGTCACCCTAACTTTTATGCAAGTGCATGTTGTTTTGTGTGCACGTGTTTTTGGTCCAGTAAGACTTGTAAATGAATGAATGTTTGTTGTTCATAAATGTCACAGTGTATTAATATATGAAGGATAGATTCTACTACTCTTAAATGCCAACTTGCATGAAATATGAGTAAAAAATGTTCTGCATGAAGGAAGCCAGCATTAGAAACGAGTGACAATGTTTTTGTTATTACTCCCTAAACATTGCAGTCTAACTTTATATGAAAACGTTTTATTCGTTTATTCGTTTTAGTCGTTAATTCGTCTGAATGTAATTCAGTTTTTGCTGGATAGGGGAGTTTAAAACAATGTTTTATACAACAATGAGTCTGCATTTAAAGCAATCCAGAGCTTGGCTGCTTTTTCATGTTTGAACAGAGCTTTTTCTGTCACAGCAGCCAAACGTTACAGTAGCTTGGCATACAAAGTAGATGGAAAGGGGTCAAGAAAACCTACAATGACTAACATCCCTGCGGAAAAACATTATAGAAAACATTACCCGCTGTAGAACACCAATAGAAACCATTACAGAAATTCTGATGCCTTCTGATGAGCTTTTAACATTATAACCATCACAAAATTCCTTTGTGTGTTGAGGGTTTTGGGCAATATTCCAATAGGATTTAACATCCCACCAATAGAATCCATCAAATCCACCAGTAGAACCATTACAGTATCCATTATAGCCAGTACAAATCCCTTTAAAACCATTAAAACCTTTAATGGTTTCTATTGTTTTTTAAGCAGGGTAAAGAAGTTGTACTGGTTTGAATGGTTTTAAAGGGATTTGTATTGGTTGTAATGGAAAATGTAATGGTGTCTACCGATGTGTGATGGAATGTATTGGTGGGATGTTAAATCCAACTGGAATAATGCCCAAAACACACTACGAAAAAGAAAGCTATTAGGTTTTAATGGTATTCTAATGGCAACCATTCAAATTTCTGTGATACTTTCTATTCGGTTTCTTTGTTTTTTCAGCAGGGAAATCAGATAATTTTTTTTAAATGTTACAGTTTAGGTCTTGGCCAAAAGAAAGAAACAGTATCTGCAACATACCTTGAGTGCTTCCACACAATACGTGTGGAGTGGTGCCCACAGAATTATGGTTTTAAGAATAATATGGCCACTTTAAGGAAAGGGTTAGCATAGAGATGCCTCTTTAATAAGACAGAGAGATTTAAATTTACATGATGTAATGTGTAAGTGTGTAGACACACACATACTGTGCTCAGAACTGATCTGAGCACACAGACTCATTACCCCAGTGCTTGTGACAAACCTTCAGTGTGTGCTCACTCATTAGATGAGAAGGCTGCTGTTGTCAACTTGTGTTCTCTGGGATTTTGTACATGAAATGAGTGTGGCGTTCGTAACAATGCTGGATTCCTCATCCTTATTCACAGTAAAAAGGGTTTGTGTGCACCGTCAATGCAAAAAAAGATATAATGAAAACTTCCTGGTTATAAAGGTAACTGCGTATTTTGGAAACTGGCTTTATAGAAATATTGTACCAAAAGAGATCTTGTTGCTATTTTGACATTAGAAGTACAAATCCACAAATTAATCTTGTGTTGTTGAAACTTTTCGTTCTCATAAAAAAAGAAACCATCTCAGACATTCTAATGGTTTTCATCACAATACCACTATGAACCGTTAGATATTTCGATTAAAACCATTACAACATTTGTATTTGAAGTGTGTTTTGGACATTATTCCAGTAGGATTTAATTGTGTTCTATTGGTTCCCATGCGCCAGATTACCTGCCACCAACAGAATACATCACATTCCATTATAGTTTCCATTAAAACCAATGCAATTCATATTGTATCCATTACGTTTTCTGTGCAACTCAAGTACCTGGATAATGCACTCATTTAACCGAATAAATTGAAGTGTGGATTGTTGGACTTTCATGAACTCAGCATTCTCTGTTTTGTATAGATATAGATTTTACGCAAGCAAAGTTCACCTACTCTTCAGTTTGACAACGGCTGAGGTCATGCTGGTCAAAATGGGTTACACTGACATCGAAAGTACAATGTACAAAATGATTTTCATTGACATTTCTGGCATGACAAACTCTGCAGACTCTGCTTTTGGCTCTGCAGAACACTCTTTGATATACGGAGATGATACATAAACACTGACGGATATAGTGGGCAGCACTTGTTGATTAATCCACTAATCTGATCTAATCAATCCCAGAATGCACCTGTGCTCCTAAAAATGTGCATGTGTGATTCACAATGACATTGTTCAGAAACAAAGGGCACCTTAATCCAATTTTTTTGTATCTGTCAGTCGAAAACTCTTTAACTGTTAAAAATACAATAAAGACGTATATATATCTATATATAGCCTCACAGTATTGTGTATGTTTTTCAGAGTTAGATAAGATGAGTGTTTGCGTGTGCCCTTGTGCGCGTGTAATAGAGAGGGGCGATGATTGATTCATGAGCTTTAAATAAACATGTCTTCTCATCTCCAGCTGGGTCGTTGTTCTTAGCCTACAGAACTGTCAATCTCCCAACACCCCCTGCTCTTTAGCTGCAGAGAGAAGCGCAGCTGTGTGTGTGTCTGGTTCAATAGTAAGCGACAGGTCGACAGACAGAAATACAGACAGACGGCAGGCAAACAGAGACAGGTAATCCTGAGCAACAATTCAAAGAGAAAGTGCAGTGCTTTGTAGACTTTGCTATGATATTGAACTCCACAACGAGCTCTTTTTATAATTCGGTCTCTCTGAGTTAAAAAGTATGCTCTAGATCTTCTTCAACTTTGGCATTTGCATTTTGTTGCATCTGACATAAGCATTATGTCACTTAAAAAAACTGTGTAACTTGTGGCTCCATTACTGAATATTCTGTTGCATTTTATCCAGCTGATTTAGAGCTCAAGAAAACATCCTGCGCCGCTTATTTGTTCTCACTCTCAACAAACAGAAAGCAAGAGGCTGACAAGCGCAAAACGTAAACATGATTTAACACTCACCAATTTAGTTTTGTCCTAAAGTCCCCTTTATGAAACTCAGCCAGGCAAACAAATGTTCAAACTCAAGACGTTCATTATTGTAATGCTGCTTTTTTTTTGGATTTAAGTTTATTCACAAAGCTTATTTAACTATTTATTTTCTATGGTTTTACTTTTCAAACATACAGTTTTATGTCTACCAGCTATGCAACACACAAGGGATTTCCACAGACGAAACCATATAAATAGAGAATCTATCATCACAGTGTACATGTGTTAAATAAACCGTGAGATTCAAGTGTGTGTCTCTGTGATATTATTGCTCATGACCTCTCGCATCCATTGTTCCCTCGCCACACATTATACATGTCAAGAAAAAGCGACAAACACTTAAACCCCTGTCAGCGTTGAGTCATTGCCAATTTCAACCAATTTATCTCCCAATTTCAGAAGGGGCCGCGGGAGGTGTAGACACCTGCACCTTTCTTCCGTCCCTCCATCTTTTCTTCGGTGTGTTTATTTCTTTCTCTTTGTACTGTGCTTGGGTCTGTCACAATGAGCTCGCCTGAACCTAGAGAGATGCTGAATGGCATTCTCTCTTCTAAAAAACAGTTTGACAGGTCACACAGGGGTCACTACACTTCATTAACCACCAGCATGCTTTGCCTTTCTGTTTGTGGGTGGAGACCGAGAAAGAGAGAGAGCTGTTTCCTTTATCTTTGATTCTTCGCTTACTTACTCTTTATTTTTTATACTACTTAGCACATAAAGTTTGTTACAAGGAATGTGCAGAGATTCATAATCAGAGAAGACAAATAAATACATGAATGTCCGATTTTTTGACTGCTGGCAGGAAGCAGGGTTATAAATATTTGTATTCCTGTAGTTTCCATGCTGTTTGTCAGAATTTCTGTATATACAGAATGTATTTGCTGAGGAATTATAGATTATAAATAATATTATTATAAATAATGATTACACCATAATGATAATCATAAATAGTATAACATAATCATACATATATAATACAAATAATATAAATGACATAATTAATACTAATACTACTACTATTAATAATGATACTACATAATAATAATGAAATAAGTCATATAATAATAATTGAATTACTATTACTAAATATAATAATTATAAATAACTATTAATAACTTAATAACTAAATAAATGTTTAATGGCCATGTAAATGTGGTTGCCATTTGTTAAGGAATGTCAATTTGCCCGCGATTCAGACCCAAATAAATGATATCAACGCAGTCCAGCGGGGGTACTAGGGTTCGGACCAGGCAATCGAACTAAATGTGAAACCAAACTTAGTCAGGGTGAGGACAGGGCCGGGTAGGTGGCAGATGGCACGGTGGCCATCAGAGTGTGTTTCAACATGCTGCATTTGTAAAAGCTGTGGAGCTGACAGAAGGAGAAAAAACAGGATGAGATAAGACAGTGAAGTGCCTGGAGATCACAGTGGCTGAATGAGATAGCAGTTGGCTGTAGGTTACTATGCAGAAAAGGAAATGGATATTAGAGTGGACATAAAAAATAAACTAAGTCAGAGCATAGCGTTTTATGGAAGTCGAGTGCATACATTTGCTCTTGGTCAGATGGTGTCATGAGCAGAGATACCTTTGCAGATACTGAGTGGTAAAGAGAGATAATGATGCGGTTTAGACCACGTGTTTGTCAGCCTGAGACTGGTAAAGCAAGCGGCTCAGAGAGCTAATGCTGCTTACGCATTTGCCAGCTGTTTGATCCCTGAAGTCATTTATCAGTTCATCCCCATAGCTCAAAGCAGACGGACACTATTTGTGTGTGTCTGAACTCCCTCTGACTTTGTCCATTGCTGCTTGTTTTGTTTTATTGCAGTCATTATGGTACATTATGGTCTCCATGTCACTTTTGGCTAGTCCCCACATGCTGTCAAACCCAAATGGCTGCGAGCAACACGCCCCATCTGGCTGAACTCGAGTGAATCAGATACATATTGCGGGTGTTTTACACAGGTCTGTGTAAGTTATTCTGTTCGCCTCGGCCCAAAGGAGGTCTGTAATACCTGAGAATGTGATTGTTAGTATTTGCAAGACCACTGGAGGAACACGTTCTTTGAAATCCGCCATCTTCATTTATTTCACTTGTTTGGAAGCGCTTCCCAAAAACTTGGCACTGGTTAAACATATTTTATGATATAGAATTTATAATGAAAATATGATGGGGTAATGTGATTTATTTGTTTGTGATCTATTTGTTTGGGCCATCCCATAAGTTAGGAAAATCATAAATGAGATATCTTTAATATCTTTATTATTTTTGTCAGACATAAGTGTGAGGAGATAAAATGAGACCAAATGTAAACGTTTGCTTAAATCTCCTGCACTTCAGATATTTCTCCTGAGAAACTGATGCAGAAATATCACAAATATCTCAATGTCACAAACTGAGCTCAAATTTGCAGAGACTACAATCAAAAGTTGTGAAGATCTCTATATAAACTCAAACATTGACCTCACACATTTACCCAAATCCAGATTATTTTACCCTTAATAATCTACACTTTTTACGCCTTCTGTCATGATTCCGCTGTCATGTATATTTTTGGTCTTGCAGCGGAGTCATGGCATAGCCTTAGGTTTTGTGTGAGAAAGACATGGCTTTGTTTTGATTCTGACTTGCCATGTGCTTTCTCTTGTCTCGTGAGTGTTTCCCGCCCTTTTGTCTCGTTAACCTTCCCTGAGTGTTTCAGTACCCACACCTGCCCATTGTTATCTCCTTTGTTAGTCTCCCTATAAGATGCCCTCTTGTCTATTGTCTTGTGCTCGTCCGTTGTACCTGTATGCTGCTGTACTTGTTTCCTGCCATGTCCCCAAGTTCTCTGGTCTTGTTCGTAGTGTATGTCTGGTTCCCAGTTCCTTTTTTGTATTCGTGGTTGTTTACTTTTGCCCCCCTTGTGGGAAGAATTTATTTTCTGTTTTTGTATTTTGTCTAGTTAGAGTTTTTCCCCCATCGTTGGGTGTTTGTTTTTGTTGTTATTTATAAGTAAAGTATATCTGTTAACCCCTTCATCTGTGTCTGCCTGCACTTGGGTTCTCCCCTCACAATTCATGACACCTTCAGACTCTTAATGTATTTAAACTACAGTTGCACCGAAAATATATTCCTCCACCGATATATACGATTATTCAGAGTGATGTTTGCCGATACAGATTCTAAAGATTAAATTAAAATGTCTTTACTTTCTAAATGTTATTAATTCACATAATGACTATCGGTATTGAACATCAAACTGTTGATTTTTCTTAACATTTTATGTACACAAATGAATTGCATTTTCCTGTCCTCTTGTGATAGACAGGATATATCGGCCCAGATTATCGGCTGGTTTTAAACTATTGGCTGAAAGTGTATAAAATTGCTCTAATCGAACGATACTGATTATTGGCTGATCTATCTCTTCATCTCTAATTGTAACAATTGTTTTATTTCTTTTTTTGACTATTTCTTTCTATTTTAATTTCTCATAAGTAATTTTAGCAGAAGCATCTGACACTGAATTGATACCTACTGTAAATCACAAACACAACCTATAACTCCATCTCCTGAGCTAAGAATAAGCAACTAACAAACAATAAAATTTTCCTGTACGATGCTAAACAGTCGAACCGTGACCCCTTGCTTGGTCCCCCCTTATCGATCATGTGATCTTGACCTCTCTTTGACCTCCTGTGTGACCTATAGGTGTGTGGCTGAAGGCTACGCGGAGCTGTCGCATGAGAGAAAAGCGCGCGGACTTTGTAGCCGGCTGTCTCGACGGAAGGGTCATTGCTGCAGGGGGACTCGGTAAGTTACTACCTCAAAGAAAACATTGAATAGATTATGCAAATAAGATCAAGTGAGCTTAGAAAACAAGGAAATAAATCTACAGAAAACAGCGCTGTGATTGTCATATTACAGAACAACCGGCGGCAGAAACTGTCTTGTAATGAAATGCAATGTAAACGAATGGTTTCATCATGTCAGGTTGCTAAGTGTAGTCATTATTAAGTACTGTGCGTTAATGTCACCTAGCAACAAGAATCAAGCTTGCATTATACCAGCTGCAACAATTACAAGCTCTTTTGATGAACTTTGTGAACTCTGTGACCTTCCCTTAGGACGCACTTAGTTTAATTGCTATTGATCCTCACTGTTGCCGTGTATAGTTTAGTCAACATTTCCTCAGTCTAGCCACCGACTTCGTTCATTAAAATAGTTTTATTTAAATCGGAAAGCCATAAACTTAGCTTCATTATCTAAGGAATAATTGGATCTGAGGAACACTGAGGGCTTAAAATCAGTACAAATTCCTAATTGTTGTTTTTAATTTCTGTACAGTTTGCTTGACCTACAGTGTGTTTTTATGGCTCTTTTTTCTGTGTAAGGCTGTAATTCTTTGTGAAATAACTAAAACGATATGAAAAAATAATACAGTCAGTAGAGACATGTACCTGCTACATACATATGAATTTGGGTTTTTAAACTAAGTGATTTTGTGTTTTTCACAGGAATTGGCGATAGCCTTAAAAATGTCATGTGGTGCGACCGTGAATTATCTTTAAATGAATGCATTTCCTTGAATGCTTAAAGTGATAGTTTACCCAAAAATGTCATCGTTACATTTCATACAACGTATAAATTAGATATTTGGAAGAATGTTAGCAATTGTCAATTCTGTGACATCATTGGCTGCCAAAGTAAACAAATGGTAGTCAAAAGTGCCCCAGAATTGTTTGTGTTCCTAGAGTCTTCAAAATATCTCACATTGTGTCTCACAGAACAATAAAAGATACAATATTTTTTTCTACAATGGTAGTAGATGATGTCACATGCATAACACATAACATACTTACAAAAGTATTTTTGAGTGAACCAACCCTTTAACATTCTTTTTTCCAAATCTTCAGTAAATAAAGTGCTAAGAAACAAAGTATTTGCATTTATTTGACTTTTGGCAAGAAATCATCTCATATTTTTGTCTTCATATGTAAACTTATTTTTAACAATATACTTATTTTTCCTGAATATTGCATAAAACGGATTTATCAGCGATTCATATTTCGGCCACAAAAATGAGATATATTTTATGGTCAAACTTCAGTATAGGGGGCAATTCTCGCTATTAACAAACAATCAAGTATGACCTTTTCCTCAATAAAATCTCAATCTGTTGTTGATTAATAGTTAGCAAGGTAGTAGTTAGGTTTAAGTATTGGGTAGGATTAGGGATGTAGAGTTTGGTCATGCAGAATAAGTGCTTTATAAATTCTAATAAACAGCTGATATGCTAATAGTGGGCATGCTAATAACAACTAGTTAATAGTGAGAATGGCCCACTATACTGAAGTGTTACCTATTTTATTTTGAATTTAATACAATCATTGATATCATTCGTAGCACCACATGGTACGTGTGACCCATTTATTATCTGTTAACCAATCAGAATCAAACATTCAACAGCACTAAAATTGGCTCTGTAGAACTACTCATTGACAGCCTGTCTAACAGCCTGTAACCCAATGTGTTTTTTAACTAAATTATTGTTTTATTTCAATCTTTAAACTCAAATGAACAGACGATTATTTAAACCTCTGAATATCTGGTTGAAAACCTGCCTGCGTTTTTTTCCTCTGTCTGCGTTTGCATTACGAGAGGCAGATATTTCTCAATATATGTCAGCTGAAAGAGTGGGCGAGAAATTTCTTTATCTACCCGAAAACTGATATTTAGGGCACAGTGTTACAGATTAAACATGGCACATTTTTTATTTAATCTTTTCCCGTGTCTAGAAATAGAAGAATTTCAGGCATCAAAGAATCCAATGGAGGATTATGGCGTGTGTCTGTGTGTTGTTCTCAGTCTCCTCATTATTCAGAGAGTGTGTGAGAACTGAGGGCAGGTTTCTTTCAATGTGTCACGCTTAAGCACAACACTCCATCCACCTTTCACTAACTCGCTCTAGTCTCTTATAGCTGTTGTTTGTCTCTCTCTCTCTCTCTCTCTCTCTGTTTGCTCATTCAGTTGTGTGTTTGTAGTATTGCTGCGGTCGCTGCGTCTCTGTGTGTGCTGCTCTTGTGAGCAAAACTGACATATCTGTGTCTCTGTCTCGGTGGTGTTTTTCTCTGCAGTTTCTCTTTTAAACGTATTGCTCAGGTCACACAGACTTTACTAACACACACTCACGCAGGTTCTATTGTTTTAATATCAGGCTAATGATATTTGTATCTCCTAATCCTCAGGCTCAGTACTTGACATTATGTATGATTTATATATACAATTAATTTAATGTGATTTGGAAATGGGTTTTGTCAGCCAGCTTGCCCTTTAGAGTTAGTTTTTAAATTTTGTATTAGATTCTGACACTTCTGGTCAAGTATAGCCAAACGTGCACACACACACACACACACACACACACACTCACACACACACACACACACTAACAGGAGGAGATGCTTAATTCCCTCTAGCTACTTATGTCTTTGCAGAATTAATAGCAGCTGTTAGGATGACATTGGAGATGATGTTGGGGAAATTGCTCTTCACATGATTTGTCTCTGAATTATCCGTGTCCTCGTTCAGATTTTCCTGTACTCAACTCTGTTTATAGATAATCACAGGTTTACTTTCAATGACAGCGTCAAAGTCAAGAAGGCATTGAATGACAATTAGGTATATAGTGAGAGAAATATATTAGGGTAGTTAGCATTCGATTCCATTGTTCTGTCCTGTTAGTTTCCATATTTAAAGTCGTCATGGAGTGGACTAAGGGGGCTGAAGCCACGAAGGTTTTCAGTAAAGCCCCGAATGTTTCATTACCGTGCTGTGTATGAATGACTTTAATTTTTCTGAAAATAGGCACTTTGCCTTTATTTGATAGGACAGTGGAGAACAGACAGGAAAGCTTTGGTAAGAGACAGGGGGTGGGACCAGCAAAAGATGCTGAAAGACAGGAATCAAACTTGGATCGGACCGCAAGTGCACTGGCTCGATATGTCGGCGCACTAACCACAGCGTCGGTGCCTAATAGATATGTAAAGGTGTCCCGGACATGCACTTGCCCTGGTGACATATATCTAAGTGAAACGGACTTGATTTCCCACATCGAGGACTGATTGGATCGTTGGAAGATGTTGCTAACAAAATGGAGTCATATTTGAAAGGCGAGTTTGCAGTTAACGGAAGTATTATTCCCCAGTGGACTTATCGTTGGCACCATCCCATGAAGAAAGCTCCACCCTCGCGCCATTCCTCATGACAGGAAGTGATAGAAAGGAGGTTAGCGTTTCTTATTAAAGATTGTGAGGGTGCATGAATTTGTAAAAAAGTGCAGAGATGAGTCATTTTTAACAAAAACAATACAATATTGCATAAAACATTATTTTTCAATTTTGATTTAATGATGTCTTTAATGTATCGCCGCTATCCATGTTTCTTTCACATTAGTTAACTCTACAAAAATATGAGAATCTTGAAGATGTAGAAAACACCAGGCATTTCAAAACAGCTTCATCTGCTTTTACAAATATGTATTTACGCGAACATACGAGCGCCCGAGGATGCGTAGGAACACGCAGGAGATCTTCCAGCGGGCGACAAAGCTACGCTTGACTTGACACTTTTGATTACCGCAAGTGGATTCACCCGACTGTTTGTTCTGTCAGGAAATTATGATAACAGTAGTTACGGCACCAGCCCGTTCATGTCATCTGCACTTCAATTTGAGTAACCATGGAAACTTAGCGACTGGTAGAGCGTGATCATTTACTGTAGGCCTCGCTGCCAAACACGAGAGAATGAGAAACACTCTGCCCAGTCGCACTGACCCTGAGGGAAATGAGAAAATGTTCCTGTCCTGCGACTTTCTTGCATTCACGCCAGGACTTTTATTTGGCTTGCCGGGAACTATTTATTTATTTATTTTGCAACATCAGAGGAAAAGTTTCCTGTGAGGCAGAAGCCGCAAAATCTGTAAGAGTTACATAATTTGAAGAAATCTGCATGGCACCACCTGTTCAAACCTGCTTTAGTCCCAAAACCCACCAGGTGGCATATGCTTCATCTGCACGAAACAGCCGCAGTGTGTGTCTCTCTGTGCTGTTAGAGCTGTGTGCTAGTGTGTACGACTGAATGGCTGGAGAGGATGTGAAGAATTGTGGTATGTTTTCTGCACACTTGACAGGGAATCCGTGTGCTTGCACTGTCAAACTCACCTACATCAAATATGTTTTTATGACAGAAATTCCTTGTGTACTTTGAGATGTGTAGACTGGGAGAGTTTGTTTGCGGAAAATCTTGACGTAGGCATTAAAGGAACAGTTCACCCTATAATAACATTTTTGCCATAATTTACTTACCCTCATGTCATCCTAGGTAACACATTCAGAGTAATTATAATCCAAATCCTTGTCTTTCCTGGCTTTGTAATGCAAGTAAATAGAGACCCAGTCACCCACTCCAAAAAGCACATATATCCATCATTAAAGTAGTAACAAATGTATTTTTGTCACAAACTAATCCACAGAGCTCCAGGGATACATGTTCAGGGTTAATACATGTCTCATGACACAAAACGATTAATATTTTCAGCTAATTTAGTCACGTAAATGAGATTATCACTGTACTCACTCAAAATGTCTCAAAATAGGCTCATTTGAAGCTCATTTGGTTGTTGGGTGTTGTGACCACGAGAACCAATGAGATTCAAAAGATGAGATACGTTGAGTCTGCATTTAGACTTTTGAGTGAGAACAGTGATAATCTTGTTTCCATCCAAACTTGACTAAATTCGCTCAAAATGTACATCGTTTTTTGCATGAGACATGTACCGTATTAACCCTGATCATGTAAACCTGGAGTCTTGTGCATTACTTCTATGTTTGAAGCTTCAAAAACGTAATTGTACCTTTGATAATATAGTTGGATGTTTGTTTTAAAAAAAAGATTTAAGGCAGGAATTAACCCTTATGTTTCTAAATTTAGGCCTAATACATAATAAATAATTTACTTATAAAAATATTTAAAATATTAAATATGAATAGTTTAATTTTATTTATTTAAAGTACTTTGTGGTAACACAATTCAAACCCATGTCTCGCATGAGCACAATAACAGTTGTTTTGTTCTTCTCATTTGGACACCAAGTAAGCCAAAAGTGGCAATAAAACCTGTGTGCATGTTGTAGAAAATTAATTATGTTGTTTTATATTTGTCAGGTAACCAGCCGACGCCGCTGGCGTCAGTGGAGAGTTATAACCAGCTGAAGAGGAGATGGGAAGCCGTGGCCCCGTTACCCAGCCCTCGCTGCTCATGTGCCTCCATACAGACCCCAAACATGCTGTTCCTCATTGGAGGGGTGTCCCAAGGTCCCAGCAACGCAGTGGAAGCCCTCTGTTTAAAAGAGACCGTCTGACACATACATACACTTGAACAAATCCTCACATGCTGGACTGTCCGAGTGTATATACTCTGGAAACACACACAAGCGGACGTGTATTTCTCTGACAAACATTCACAGGCTTTTCCTGCAAAGAATGCATCAGCTTTATACTTCAAATAGTGGAGACAATCTTCTGGAGCTTGGATAGTGTGCTGGACAGAAGACGTTTGGACTGGAAATCTTTGACAAGCAAAAAATACATTTAAGTATAATCTAACTATAGTAATATATATTTATTATGACGTGTATTAAAGACCACATATTTATTAATATATATATATATATATATATATACAATTGTGCATATACTAAAATATATAATTCGATAGACCTACACAGACAGACACACTCCAGGCGCCTTTGAGCAGTACAGCATTTTTTCAGTATCAAAGCAGGGTAATTTTCTGGCAAACTAAAGAGGAACTTAGGGCCATATCCACCGAGCTGCCAGCACCTGTCTAAGGTAGCATGTTTAGCACTTTTTGTATTATTATTGACGGATGTGCCGTGCGCGGACCGGAGTCGGATGCGTGCTTTTGTATCCTCACATCCATCCACATGTGGAATTTTGCAAATTTTGCAGAAAGCACTCCTATGATTCACACATGCACACACTGTAGCAAAAGATAATAGAGATGACAGAGAACGTAAATCTTGCTGGTCAGATTATGGAAGGTGCTGGTTCAAAACAAGTTAAGCTTTATTGATTACCACCCATAATCGTTTTTACTTGTCCCTTATTTTTAAAAACAAACAAATGTTGGGTTTACAGTAATGCACTTGGAAGTAAATGCAAAAAATAACATAAACTAATATAAATACATGCTGCAGAAGTATTGTTTATTGTAAATTCACTCTAAAAAAACTGTAAAATAGCGGTAGCTGGAACGGCAGAAATCAACATAAAATAACATATCTTACATAGATTCTAAGTAAAGCATTGTTAAATAAAATAACATGGAAACATGTAATTTAACTTAACAATACTTTTCACCAAACTTGTAAATTTGCGGTTTTTCTGTAAAAAAATTTTTTACCACATTTCAAAAATAACTGACAATTCTGTTAAATTACAGCTTTTACAGAGTAGTTAATGTGATGCATTAACTAATGTTAACAAATAGAATCTTATTGGAAAGCGTTGCCAAATATTCTAATTCAAAGTACTTTTTTATAGTAGTAACAGTTTCGGTTTCCGCAGTGTGAGCTGAAATATTTATTTTGAGTTGTAAAGTTGTCTGAATCATCCTTTCAGCCCTGAGACTACTGTTGCGGTTACCATTAAAGACATAATTCCTGTGAACGATTCACTGTAAGTGCATTACTGTAAAATGCTTTCCATTTAATAGACAAGATAAAAACATTTTACTGAGATACATACAGTAACAGAAAACATCAGCGCTTAACTTCTACTGATCCCAGAACATTGCTGCGCTACCCTCAAGTTTCAAAAGGCCTGGTTTCAAAATTTACACAACCATTTTGTAAATTGTTTAAAAATAACCTTAGCAAAATGTCAACATTGTTAAACCCATTAAACACACTGAAAAGTTCAGATGATCCGGTGGCGTGCCGCAATCCACAAGTGATGGTTTCCATATTTAATAAGAAGCTAGATCCTTAGGGTAAGAGCTAATTAGATTTAGTTGTGATAGAAGGCTGGCAGACAAACGTTAACTGTTTCTGAATGACCCATTTACTGAAGGAGAGATGAATGCTCTCAAGGGACATGCAAGAAGACAGTGAGCTCACTTCCTGTAATGTTGATGAGCTAAAACCTTTGATGCAGACCTCACATTTCTCATTTTCGGTTCACTGGTACCCTGCAAGGGTCCTGTATTCCCATCACAGATGATCTGACAACCGTATCAGGTCACTGGGCATATTTAGCATGCCGTAGACAGAACGCATACATGTCAGGAATTGGCAACGCTTACTGACAGGTTTGGGCACAGTAAATTCAGCTGTATCTCTGCGGTGACAGGGCAATATGGATTTGGTGGTTTTGATCTGGTCTGTATGTATGTGTGTGTGTTTATATATATATCTGTTTACGGTGAGCAGGGAAGTGACACCCGCATACCAATTTTATTTTGGTCTTAGATGTGTGTTGACCTGTCTTTATTGGCGATACGGTGCCTGAGGGTGGACCAAGACGTTCATGCATATTCATATTTAATCACTGAGATCTTTGTGTGTGTGAATATGGCTGTTTGTGTATACTGTGTGTGTGTGTTTGTATTTGGTCGGGTTGTTAAGTACTGAAATCGTTGTGAATGCGTTTGCCTATGAACAATTGGTGGTTTACATCCAGCATCAAAATGACACGTCTGTCCACAAACATAAGGATCAAAGCAACAAACGCATACAATCCACATTTAAATTTTTTTAGATTCACACCTCCCTAATGACTGTGATATTGTGCTAGCTGCCGGCGGTCTTGTGCAACATGTCACAGCGGAAATACAAACCGGTGATAGATGGATATTTCTGTCTGTTTGAGTCATGCCAGTTTACCAATAACAGCAGAACTGAACAGAATGAAATGTATAACACCAGGAGATTATTTTTTACTATTTTTGTTTTAATGTGGGCTCCGCTGCAGATTACCTCAATTTTATTTATTTTTACTTAAAAATACCCTGCAAGAACTGATGAATTGAGAAAAAGATGCAGGCAGAAATATACAGCTTTTTTGTTCAATATACAAAGTCACACGGCAAAGTCTTTTGCTTACATCTCATTTCGCTGCCTCTTTTAAATGGAAACACTAGAGTTCTTTTGTTGGTATACGTGAAACACTCAAAAGAGAATTTGCATTTTCAACCCATGTGTTCCCTTGGGAATTCTAATAGGTTTTTAGAAAAGCGGCTTTTGATGAATAAAAAGGTCTGCGGTCACTGTGCTTGAAAAGACTATCTTGTTTTGTTCTAAAAAACAGAAATTACACACAGTCATGCCTCTGATGTGAATGCAAGCGGCCTCAACCCCTTGTCTTTATTTGACTTTATTTTCTCTGCGAAACACAAAAGAAGATATTTAGAAGAAGGTTGGTAACTGAACAAAACCGACCCCCATTGACTTAGATTGGATGGACACAAAACCAGACATTTCCCAAAATATCTTGTTTTGTGTTTTGAGGATGATTTTGAAGACTTGAGGATGAATTAATGATGACAGAATTTGTAATCATTTTAACCTTATTTCACTCATGAATTGAAAACTATTCAAAACACATTAGAAACGCCAAAGCTTTTTAAATTGGCACACAATTTGACATCATGACTGAACATCTTCTTTTCCGTTTTTACTTGTAAAAAATGGCCCTTGTTTTTATTTCATTTGACCACAGACTGAGAGATGGTGAATGAGGAGTTTCACTGAATGGAAAAATCTCATATTTTTATATCAATGGGTGCAACATGTTTGCTCTGAGTTGTTCATTTCATAGGTGCAGTGAATATTATTCCGGTATCCCCACAGTGCTTTAAATCACTTTAATACAAATGGGATACAAATGATTTGACTCTGGGCTGTTTTATTATACCATGTTCAAATTCATTTCATCCTTTACCCTTATTTGTATGTAAATCACTTGAGCGTAAACACAGTGTATTGATCACCTAAACTAGTAGCGGTTGTTTTGCAGTGATTTTTCATGTTTCTCCATGTTCTGAATATTCTCTGTGGTGATTTTCCAATTTGAGTCAGTGAACTAATGCGGTTTCTCCAGTGTTTCGTGGATTTACCTGTTTGTTTTGTTCACTTGTGAGGTAACAGGTCATCATGTTGACCCTGTGATACCAGGAGCTGTAGAGATGATCTGATGTTTATTAATGATGTTGTGATGTCATATAGTGATGTAATAGTGGTAGCTGACGGCCCCTGACGTCTTCAACGTTCAGCGCAGGCACTCCGGGCACGATTTCTGACTCGATCTCCATAATAAATCAATCAAAATACACATTATTGCATCGCATAATCTCTAATCTGAAGACGGATAAATCTTGGTTTTAGCCCTGAGCAGGAAATACAATTTGAGTTCATGTTTTCCGGATATAAAATATTGCCATGAAAGATTGTTTCACAATGAGGTAGATGAGCAGAGACACACAGCCGGCCCAAGGGAACTAACACTGTCCTATGAGATTACACTGCACCCATCCACACAGCGAAAGCTGTTTTACCCTCTAGCGTACTGTTGTCTACCATGCACTGAATCAACCTCTGTTGTTACACTTTGAAACTGTTACTCACATTTTTTATTCTGTGAAGAATTATGGGACTATAGATGTGTTGGTGTATGAGCACAGTAGTCGTGACTTTTTTGACATGGCTATATTAATGCTGTTGATGGCTGTGGTTTATAACTTTGTTTCAAGTATAGATACAATTTAAAACATAATATCGGTAAAAAAAGATCAGTTTTATCAAAAATGGCCTGTAACGTTTCAGCAAAAATCTTAGTGATATCTTAAAGGTGCTGTAAGTTCAGATCATTAACCACGCACCCTCTTTCCAAACCCCGCCCTCAAGACATGTCAGCCAATGTTTCTGATTGGCTGGTTTTCAGATTGACCAAAAAGCGCAGACCTGGCTCCTTTTTGTCGTTTCCAGAGTCTAGAGCGGTCACAGGTGTGATTTCTCTGGAGGCCTGTTTTCCAAGATCTCTGTTACGATGTAGTGACTTTTAATGTGTGGTGTTCCAAAAGCAAAAGCTTACAGCACCTTTAAAGTTGTCATCAGGATGAAAGACAGAAAGCAATATATGAGACTACATGAAAATGAAAGTGGTGTGAAATCTTTGACACCATTTTATCCCCCAATGTATGTGAATAGAGATTGAAGCTGCATATCACACAGAGAACTGAAAACTGGCTAGTTAACATCTTAATTGTGTTGAAACGTGTTGACACGCAAGTCCAGTTCAGTAGTTCAGTGCCTATATATATGAGGTAGTGCCTCTACTACAATTTCTGTAATAAAGTCTTTGAACATTTCTATGTGATCCTGTGTGACTCTGTGTTTTGCACACCCTTCTTTACAGAACAAAAGAAAGAATACGTCACCTGTTTGATAATGGATGATGTAGACACTGACAAAACATCTTTAAATGTCTTGCAGGGATAAAACAATTATGCCCAGCTTGCTGTAGCTTGATTTATGACTAAATCATTTGACATTTGTCAAAATGATTTGTGTTTCCCTCACCTTATTAATAATACTGAAAATAAATGAAGCTGTTTTGTTCAAATAATTGGATGATGGACAAGGTCAAATAATGAGTTCATTTGCATACAAATTAATTAAAAAGCTCCTGTAACCGTCTATACTTTAATTAAACAGTAGCACTTTGTACTTATCCTAATTTCTTTTGTTTTATATCCTTTTATTCCCCTGCAGTGTATCTTTATGTGATGGGGATCATTATTAGGCTACCTAACTAGATTAAAGAAGCTAGAGGTAGCTTCAGAAATATTGCTCTCGCTTCCCTGCTGTGTGAATGGGATAAGCTGTAGGTGCAGGAGTGGGAGAAAATTCAGTCACTGCCCACTGGTGCATACGCAGATTTACAGAAATCTGTTTATGACATAATGACAATGTTTATTACACCTGGGGTCAGTATACCTATTGCCAGGATGTACAGTATTCCATTTATTTTCATTAAATGATTCATATTTGATATCCTGCATATTTCGTGCAGAGCTTTTGTACTGCATTATATTGTAGGTGCACGGTATTTCTTGGTGCTGTTATTGTTAAAAGAACAAAAGAACACGAAAAACACAGCACCATATCAAGTTTAGCCTCTGTAACACTGGCACCTAGCTGCGTTTTTAAATATTGCACCGCAAGTGGGACAGAGCCTCTGCAAATTTTTTCGCTGCAATTTAATTGAATTTAAGCTTCTCTTGTAATGATGACATCCTGGCAGCCTATATTTGTATCATCATAAATGGTTTAGTGTCATATCCTATCAAAGCACTGATGGATAATTGTATATTTAAACTGTAATAAGCCTTGAAAGCAAACAAAAAGTACTGCATTTAAACAAAAGGTATTTGAATCCACTTATAAGCAGGAATGATTTATAAGGCGCAGTGATAGGAAACATTACATACATGTGCTTATTACTGCCTTGCTTGCAGTTAATATGTCTTTGAAAATCACTGTATACTTTTCAGCGCTTATTGATTTTACTCGGGCAGGATTTGTTTGTTTATGTCATACATTTTGTGCACAATACAGAAGCTAAATACATGTGAATTATGTTAAAATTATTAGTGTGTTGTAGCTCATGTTATTTAACATTACAAATACAAATAATAACAGTAATCATGTTTGTTATTGCATAGGGTTTTAATCCAATAAGATAATTAATTCATTGTGCAATAAGTGTCCTCGATACATCTGGGCCCAATGAGCTTATCCTCATGAAGTATGTAGTCAGCACATTGGAAAAGGTCTTTAAAGATCATGGATGGACAGAAACACCTACCCTGTGTAACCTATGACCAACTGGAAAACACTCAAACATAACATATGTATGTGTCTTTGACCTGTAGCATTTCAATGTTTTATATTTGCCATGTACATCTTAAGTCAGGCAAATCCTGCGTTTTCATTGAGGCTGAAGGCAGAGGGCTTATCATTATAAAACTATCAACATCATGGCCTTGAATATTGCCATACAGTCTGTCAATAAATGTGTTTTAACATATCCTCTAAGTAACCGTGTCTAGAAGCCATTAGACGTATAGCATATTAAAAGTGATGTTTTTAATCCTTTAAAATACATTTTGGATTTTCTAATACTGTCCAGACCCAACACATCACCCTCATGAATTAGGCCAGACTTTTCTAGATCCCAGTTTTGAACTATTAATAGTGCAGAGGGCAGAGAGGATTATGACTCAGATTGTCCAAATGATTCACCGAGCACAGGACAGAGCAATATCGTTTTTTTAAGGGTTACATTAGGACAGCCTGTACCTATAAACCTCCAACCCCCATCCAAAAGTTGAAACAAACAAGGGACCGCTTATGATAAAAATCTACTCAGTTACAAATTATAGTGACTTTAATCGATAATTTCAGAAAACATTATCTGCTTTTATAATCCACAACATGTACAGCATTGAAACATTCATATACTGTATGTGTCTCCACTGAACCTTCATGGGCAGTTCTGGTTTCTGGCACTAACAATGGTTGGCACAAATTAGCGGTCTTAGTAAACAAAGGGAGGAAGACGTGCTTTTGTGTTTTGTGGCCATAACCTAGACTACAGTTTTAATTTAGACAGGATAAAATAGTGAGCGAGATATAATTAACTTCCTGGTGTCTTCATCACTTTGAAATCTACAGGGAGCCCTGAAACCTCAAGTCAGGAGTGGCACACTCCGAAATTATAAATAATAGCAGAGCTTTTCTTGATCTTATTTCAAGCTAATTGAATCAGACATGGATTGTTATGAATAATCCTTTGCAGTCATGTGATTCAAAATAGTCCCTGTGCTGAATCCAAAGCCAGTCGAGCATCTGCGTTGAAAGTCTACACTGAAAACTCTGTTCAATACAAAACCATTTGTGCTTCTTTTTTGCAAGGGATAAGCATTTATATGATTGGATCTCCACAATATTGTATCATTGGGTATTGTGTCAGTTTAGATGGGGAAGACACCCATGGAAATGAGGCTGCCAGATGCGATCATTATAATTTTTGGTTGAAAAGCAGAGCTTTGGTTTTGGTGTTTTGTCTGCTTTCGTGATGGGTCAGCGACTCAGTGAGGACTCTGATGACAAAGAGATTGATGTTGCTGAACTGCAGGAGTGGTATAAAAAGTTTGTGGTGGAATGTCCGAGTGGGACCCTGTTCATGCACGAGTTCAAGAGCTTCTTTGGGGTTACTGATAACCCGGAAGCAGCAGATTACATAGAAAACATGTTCCGTGCTTTTGACAAAAATGGGGTAAGTGATTCACAAATACTGCTCAACCAGTGTTCATCATCTGAAATTTCAGACATTTTTCTCCACATTAGTGAATTCCATTTACAATTATTAATATCAGAATACACATCTATAATATTTTAAAATTAATGATTACATGTAGGCTTAATATTTATTTAATACCTATGAACCTGATAATAAAAGTTTGGATTAGAAAAGAAAGTGGCCTGTTTCCCTCCCTTTAATTTTTTCATAGGACAACACTATTGATTTTCTGGAATACGTTGCAGCCTTGAATCTGGTGCTGCGAGGAAAGCTGGAGCACAAATTAAAATGGACTTTTAAAATGTATGACAAGGATGGTAGTGGCTGCATTGACAAAACAGAGCTGAAGGAGATTGTGGAGGTAATCATCCCTTGTGTCCAATTCAAAAACAACTGGGAGTATAATGCGTCAATGATTCTCACCCCAAAAAAAGTTGTGTATTTTAGTTGCACTTGTTAAAAATAAGAAATTATAATTGGTTGCATTATTTTGACCTTGAGATGAACCTTTAAAGTGAGATGTTTGTAAAGGACTAATTCATTTAACTTGTATGAATGCATTTATATTTATACCTAAGTTCATTCTTAAATTTACTTTTATTCACACTTTAACAGATTTATGGAAACAACATGGGCATAAATAATCTGAAAATCAGGCTCTTCTGTCATAACACTTTTGTTAGATAAAAATTGTTATGTTGTTGATTTGTTAATCCATGCTTAATGCATGAACAAATGCTTAATGTAGCTTAAGGTACGTAAAAAGCGATCAGTGAAAACTAAAATTCTGTCAAACATTCATTGCAATAAACACTAGCTGCTGTCAAAAGACTGAGTACTTCTTTTACAGATAAAGTGAATAATCTCATGTTTTTATCCCCCATAGAAGTCCATTATAAGGAAACAGTTTAACGTGGCTTAATGCACCAAGAAGTGATATTAAAAGAAGAAATTTACAACACAACTTGTAAATAAGGTGTCCAATGAATAAGCAAACTCTTTGAGCCCTGGGTAGGCACGCAACATGCAAAGTTTTGCGTTAGAGTATATTTCTATAAGAAAAAAATGCTTAACATGGTTGAATGGATGTATTTAGTGATATTGAAAGACAGAATTTATTACACACCTTATAAACAATGCACACTATGTACATCATCGAATGAGCCCTTTAACATTAAGACAACGAGTTTCACGTTAAGCTTTTTCCCATAAAAAACCATCTTAAGAAAACGACTGAACGTGGCTAAAAGCAGTGACTAACTGAGAACATAGAACATATTCATGTTTGCTATCCTGGTCACTGTTAATTGCGATATGTTCAGCCATGTTAAGCTGTTTCCTTATAATGGACTTTCCATGGTGAAGAAAACGCTTAACGTATACATTTATTTACTTTATCTGTAAATTAAGGGCTGGTTCTTTTGACCGCAGCTAGTGTTTATTACAAGGAATGTTTGACAGAAATGTTTTAGGTACGTTAAGCCACTTTAAGCGTTTTTCACGTTAAGTGTTTTAGTATGTCCCCAATGTGGCATGCTGTATAATGTTTACTTTTACAGTCAATCTACAGACTAAAGAAAGCCTGTCACGGTGAACTTGATGACGAGTGCAACCTACTGACCCCGGATCAGGTGGTGGACCGAATATTTGAGCTAGTGGACGAGAATGGAGATGGTAAAACTTCAGATTGTAATTTTTGTTTGTTTGTTTTGTTGGTCAATAATAACAAGTAATTATTACAACTAATTCATCATTTCTCTTTGTTGGTTGAAATGTACTGACCTGATGTAATTTGTGTCTGCAGGGGAGTTGTCTCTGGATGAGTTCATTGACGGGGCACGGCGTGACAAGTGGGTCATGAAGATGCTGCAGATGGATGTTAACCCTGGAGAATGGATCAATGAACAACGACGCAGGAGCGACAACTTTTAAATACGCCCTTAAACCTTTACCATAAGCCTGTCCCTTTAAAGGGGTAATTTGACACGGCTAAAACGAATATTGTTGTTTGCTTTAGATGTACAATGTGTATAAAAGATTTGCCCCACTTTTTAACAAAAGCTTCCGTGCATAGCCGATCTTGATCTCTCCCAGATTCATGAAGCAATCATCCGTGAAATGCGCTGCACACACTTGAATATTCGGACTGTACTTTTCTGGAACAGTATTGTACATAAAATGTAACCATTGGTTTTTAGTTGCCTCGTCCTTTGGAAGGGCAATTAACACACAGCGTCTCAGCGACATAGCTGCACCGACGACGGACCGGTACATTGAGATTTACAAGACCACCACCTTGCTTGCGTTTACATTTGGGCGGTCTTAGTCAAATCGTTTTACGAACTGACGTAGAGTCGCCGGGGTGTGGTTACACGAGGCGTTTCAGGCATGTCTGGGTGAGCATTCGCTTCTAGATAAAATACATCTTTTGTTCCGACACTTAAATTTTAGCAATTTTACGTGTCTAATACATGCATGGGCAACTTATAACACACCGAAGACAAAGAAAAACACCTATTTCTGGCGAATCACCCCTTTAACCTAGCAAACATAGCACAAATTGTATACAGCTTCTCAATTACAGACGTTAGCCCCACATTAATGTTAGTTCTCATCATGTTTTTTTATGGAATAATTTGTAGAGTGTGATTTCCGGTGCAGGATTCTCCAGCAGCTCCTCACTGCAGAACCAGAGGTCCAGGTGGCAAGGTTGGATCCGGATCCAGGTTCCTCCCATTGTATTGTGATTGGTCGACACTGGATCTGGTCTCCTCCCACTGTGTCTTGATTGAACGATTGGTGGACACGTCACACTCGGGTTGTTGCTCTACCATTTCCGTATTAAGTCATACCTAAAGTTATTAATTTGACAGAAAAGTTTATTTATTACCGTGTTTTTAATAACGTCTTTTACAACATTTAGGTTTAAGGTAAGGGTTTGGGTTAACATATTTAACTGTGATCATTACTTACAGGCGTACACTAAATTATGACATAGAAAAGAGCAAGATTTGGAGACCACGGTTTGCAATTTAACTCTCCAAATTGAGGCTATGTATATAAAGTGGGAGGAGTCGGATCTCGATCCAACCACGCACCCTTGATGTTGTGTTCTGCAGTCAGGGCTGTCTCGGATAATGACCTCATGTCTATCTCAGTAAATCCCTCTTCGTTTCATATGCTCACATTTCTATCTCTCATCCTTCATTGCTATGTATATATGTATTTTTTCTTCATTTATGCTGTCAAACATTTGTCAAAAGCTGTCAAACTCTGTGGATGTAATGCATTTGGATTTTATTTCAGTTATTACACAATCACATACTGTAATAACATGTATCGACAATATGTTGAAAATCAGGCTATTCTGTCATAACACTTTTGTTATATAAAAAATTGTATGCTGTTGATTTTTTAGTCCAATGTGGGGGACATTCTTAAATGCTTAACATGAAAAAACGCTTAATTTTTTACGCTTAAGGTACGTAAAAAGCGATCAGTGAAAACGAAAATTCTGTCAAATCTTCATTGCAATAAACACTAGCTGAGTCCATCTTTTACAGATAAAGTGAATAATCTCACGTTAAGCATTTTCTCCCACACAGAAGTCCATTATAAGGAAACATCTTAACGTGGCTTAATGCACCAAGAAGTGATTTTAAAAGAAGAAATTTACAACACTACTTGTAAATAAGGCGTCTTATGAATATAAAATGTAATGTTATTAAAATCATGCTTTCAGTTCATTTAATTGCATAGAATTAATGATAACAACAACCGGTTTTGCTAGCAGCATTACTTTCATAAATGTATATTCAAAATAAAGGAATGTATTACAAAAACCAAAATGTCTGCATTAATTGCCATATCAAGCCTATTAAAGGATGATTTATTTAAACAGTGTTATAAACAATGCAAGCAAGTATATGTGGACCCAGTGATACGTTGCACACTTTGTTGACAAAATGCTGGTGTATGAAACTAAATAAAAACACAAACATTTATACACAAACAGTTAAGTAACAGAAGCCTGTCTGCCATTCAATTATTGTCTATAGGCGGGTTTATTTATCCTATAAGCTTTAATTACATAAGCATTAACTCTTATATAAAACATAAAGGGTTCAACCTCCCTACCACTAAATGGCAGTCAACACAAGCTAAACTTAAAAGGAACCAAACATGTGAAGCAGAAACCTCAGTATAAGTATACTAGTTTTAATAGTTTTGGGTGAAATGGTGATAAAGATGCAAAGGATATACAGTAGGTATAGATGGTATTGGTCAGAAAACGGAATGGACAGAACCCAGATGCAGGCAGACGTAGGGTAAAATTAAACAAACTTTATTTAAATGAAAACACCAACGAGGGGGACAAAACAAAAAAAGTCCTAAGGAAAACAAAATAAGTCCACAAACGTTGAAAACAGGAACAACAGGTAATCCAGAACAAGGGTAATCCAAAACACGAAGTAAGAGACAAGACAGGAGGACACGTGGTGCCAAGTAACAACAAAAGCCACATGTCTCCAAACATAACACAACAAAACCCGAAAGACAATGGCAATGTCATGACTCTGCCCAGGGAGCTAGAAAACTCGAGACAGGAAGGATAGAGTCCTGACAGGTATTGTCATGAGAAATACGGTAGTCATGTCAATAATTCCCCCTTGGTTGTACAGGATGCCTTGTGTGGATCTCCACTTGAACTCCATGAAGAATGATAAAACAGGTGTTTACCTTTGGAAGTAGCAGTGAACAATGATAGTGTCCAGATATACACAGATGGGTCCAGAAATCCAGAATCAGGAAATACAGCAGCACCTATATATATACCTCACATGGGTCATAACATTGTTAAAAGGCTTTCTAATGATGTTTCAGTATTTACAACAGAACAAGTGGCAATATTAATGGCGATGATGTGGGTGGAAGAATCAAATATCAAGAATTTAGACATATGCTCGGATTCTTTTTCAGCATTGTGCAGTTTAAAAAGTGGTAAATCAGAAGCTAGACAAGACATCCTATATGACAAATCCTACACAGAATTTATCCGCTAGATACATGTATTACATTTATATGGGTACCAGCTCATGTAGGAGTGGAAGGGAACGAGACGGCAAGTGATATTGCAAGCGAGGTGACGAAACAAATCGTATGATCTATGATGTTTATCTAACGCTACACACTTTAAGGTGAGACACGGCAGGCAAAAACATAGTTTTCTATAATTTTTTACTTTTCAATTATGAGATTTGGGGCTAACGTTATTTGTCTTCAATAACATGTCGTCTTTCAGACTTGTGGTGAGACAAAAGTTGGCGTTCTAAATCCTCTCTCTCTCTCTCTCTCTCTCTCTCTCTCTCGTTGGATCCAATATGGTCATTTCCTTGTCATCAGCAACCAATCGTGAAAGTAAAATGGGGCATTTAACTCTAAAAGCGAATCTCATAGCTGATGCCAATTTCCGACAACGTGATTCGTTCAGACGCATCACGTGACATGCTCTGACATTTCCACAGTGTTTTTGACTGTTTTTCTGTTCAGTTTAAGGCCATAAATGCCGAGTTATACGTTTTAAAGTGTTTTAGTTGGTTTGTATTGTTGTTGTTGTTGTTGTTGTTGTGGTATGGTATAATCAGGGCTGCACATTTGCTTAAATCACATAAGTCCCTATATTTAGATATTGGTACTTTAGTATATTGGTCATTTCAGGATCATACAGAAAAAGTGCACTCCGGAGTGTTATTCTATTAATGCATAAAGTTATGTGGTTAAAATCCTTGTATTTTACTAATATGCCTTTGTGTTATAGCTGTCTCTAGGGATGAAACAGATGAGAGTGAAAGTGATGTGGAAGAGCTGGATACTTCCCCACCTTCAGAAGCTGAATTGTATTTTTTTTAAATTAACCAGATACATAAACCTATTATAAGCCACATTTTACTACTTATGAACTAAGTTGTTGTTTATTTGTTTGGTCAGTATTAACAGTTGTTTGGCTAAAATTAATTGTATCTAATTTCTATAACTTGATGTTTACTTTTCTTGCCATCTTGCTATACAATATATTGTAGTTTTCTTGAATTTTGTGTCAAAGTAAATAAAATTGGTCTCAAATTTAGTGTGTACTTTGTTTTCACAGAAGTTTATTTATGACTGTTTTTCTTTCACTTTTGTAATGTGAAAAGTTAACACAAATTGTTTTGTTTTGATTAAGAGCCGTGAATAAATGCTATTAAAATATAACAGGGTATCACTGTTTATTACTGAATTTAAAGGTTCCTAAACTCTTAAAATGATTTGGATATACAGTTCACTCAACACAAGATTGGCCCCTCTGTATTAATTGTGGCCCCTCTTGTGCCCCCCTGTTGAAAAAATCCTAGAATCGCCCCTGACTATTATATCCGGGTTACGTATTGGGCACACGAGACTAAAACAACATTTGCACCTGATAGGGAAAAGCGAGACAACTGGGTGTGAGCACTGCGGGGTGACAGAAACAGTGGAGCATGTGTTACTACATTGTGAGGCATATAGTAGTGAAAGGGCTCAACTTGTTGAAGATCTTAAAGAATTGAAAGTCCAACTAACAATTAAATAAATATTTCAGAGTGCACAGAAAGAATCTAAAATATAACCTATATTGTATTAAGAGTTTCTGAGAGAGTCACGTTTGCTACACAGAATTTAAGGTTGTTAAATATACATATGTATAAAGGTATATAAGGAATTCGATTTATTTTCATTTCTTTGTTTTAATTTTTTAAGTCTGTTAGTACTTTCCCCTTCTTCCTCCTTGGTCTTCACACTCCATCCCAGTAGGTGGCGAATATGCACCAAAAGCTGGTGTGCCAACCGCCATTAAACAAAACAAAACAAAAAACAGAAACCTCAGGATTTCTCCTGCTGCTTTATTTTAAATCATTCAAACTATTTCGATCGTTTTGATCGTTTGTAAAGGACACACTTATCTCCGTTACTGTGGTAAGTTATCAGAGCACCGCAACAAGCATCAGCGGCAGTAAGCAAGCACGTGTAAATACCCCCATAACAGTTTGCTCGTACAACATTAGTTGAATTTACTTTAGTTGCTTGGGTCAAAAGTGTTTATCCGGGTTAGTTTCAAACGCCTAGTTTAAACTTGTTTTAAACCTGTTCTCTTACAAACTGCAATTTTAAAATGTTTAAAATTTGAATACAGCTAGCAAGCAAAATGTCATGGAGCTTACTCAGTTTAATGTTGTATAGCCTATTGTGCTTTAAATATAATTGTTATTTATTTATTCATTCATTCTAAACAGCAGACTTCCGTTGCATTACCCCATGTAGTGTGATAACCATGTTGTATTTATTTTACAACCTTACCATGGTGCAGTCTGTTACTAAATGTCTGAGGACTCTAAAGCCAGAGTTAACACGGATAAAGATACACAAGATGTAAGCATGTTTAAAATATTATTTTGTTATTTCTAAAAGTAATTTATTTGTGTTCTATGTGGTTTGGGAATTCAGATGCTGGTTTAGAATCTGATAATCATGGCAGCTCATACCCATACCAGGGGTTTGTCTCAGTATGAACGGATTTGTTGTCTTGTATATTTCAGCACCCGTGCAGCTCGGGATGGCAGCTGCAGTACATGAGAGGAGATTTGTTTACATGTTCTGACACAGACGCCCTGGCACACTGTATCAGTGAAGACTGTCGTATGGGAAGAGGTATAGCTGTGCTATTCAAGAGGAAATTCCGTGGAGTTGAAGATCTTCTAGCTCAGCGTGAGTGCTGTGTCTTTGTTACCACTGCTAAGAAATACCCTATACCTCCAGTTACCTTTTCACCGCCTGTTTAATTATATCCTTTTAACAGGTAAGCATCCAGGACAGTGTGCTGTTCTTAAAAGATCTGGTCGGTTTGTGTATTACCTGGTAAGGCTTTTTCAATTCATTAACATTTACGTGGCGTTTCTACTTTTAATGTAAGAGGAAGTTGTCTAAACTTATTGGCTTTATTTTTTCTCTTTTAGATTACAAAGCAAAAATACAACCAGAAGCCCACATATGACGCTCTCAAAAATAGCCTTGTGTCTATGAGAGAACACTGCTTGGCCAACAGTGTTAGCAGAATATCCATGCCCCGGTAAACTGACAGAACTACGAGACATGTATACAGCTTCGGTTGAAGTACTTTGAAAAAAAAGTATTATTTAGGTTTAATTGTTGTACTGAATACACGTGACTGAAGTCATTTTATCTTGCTAGGATTGGCTGTGGACTCGATAAACTGGAATGGGGACATGTGTCTTCCATTATTACTGAAGTCTTCCAGAAAACAGATGTCTGCATCACTATCTATTCAGTAGACCAAAGCAAGTCTAAAACTCAAGTTCTTAAAAAATGATTCCCATAGATTTTCACAATATCCCTCTAGCTTTCACTATTTTATTTGTTCCTTTATTTTTGGGTGGGACTGTTGTAGGTATCTAATAATATACACTAAGATATAATAGGTTTTGGATTCTGTTGTTTTTACCTGTTCATCCTTTTGGATATCTGATGTGTGTTCTGTTCACCACCAGATGACATGTGTATTTGTTTTGAATGAAGATATTTAATATTGCTTTCATAGTGTTTCCAATTTAGACCTTTGTTAGATGTAAACAACACCGAAGCACTTCCTCGGTTTAATATATATATAACCCTATATTACAATATACTGTATATATTTGTAGTTTAATATTCTTTTGTTGGTTGAATTATGTTCTTATGTTTATGTAGAGTGGAAACACACCAGTTTTATTTACATCTTACAAAATGAGCTATAGAATCATCAAAATATAAAAAATAAGACATGTAATTTAGTCATATTTATTTTATTAACATAAAATATGTTCTTTACTATGAGAATTCCATATGTTTAAAAAATCACCTGAAGGGATAGCTCACCCAAAAATGAAAATTCTGTCACCATTTACTCACCCTCAAGTTGTTCACCATAGTAGAACAAATTATTCTAGCATTGTTCTGTTGAACTGAACATCATTTTATTTTTAAGAATTCAGGAAAGCATAGAGTTCTGCGGAACCTTTTACATTCAACTTTTTACTGGTTGTCAATGATGTCTCGGAACTGAAAACTGCTAACATTCTTCCAAATATCCTCCGTTGTGATCAGCATAAACAAAGTAATTTATACAGGTTTGGAACAAGTTGAGGATGAGTAAATGATGGCCGACTGTTCATTTTTGGGTGACTTCATCAAATCTAAATGGATTACATCTTTTTCTACTTTAAAATATCACACAGCCTGTCATCATAATATTGAAAGTTATCTTGACAGTCCTCCCAGGGTGTAAAGTTGTCTTCCTCGTTCTCTACAAAGGTAGACCAAACGTATACAAAATCCAAAGGTCTCATCATGCGTAGCTTACACCCCACACTAACTAACGCCTGAAGTCCGGCTTGTATCTCTGGCTCCTCCCACTGGAAGAGGCGGGAGCAGTGGATGATAAGGCGGAGCGTCTTGCGGGCTCGTAAGATCTCAACAAGCTTAGCAGCGCAAGCTGCGCAAGGGCTCGATGACGTGTACCAGGTTACTGTGTAGAGAAGCGATTTGTCGTAAAAGGCCAGAACTTGCTGGAAGAAAGCTTCTTCAGCGTGTGAACACGAATGCTCATCCTCCAGATAACCACGAAGCCCATCTGATTCACCAGTGGGCCCTTGTATGTCCACCTGGTAGCACAGGAAGGTCTTGTTTCGCCCTGAGGAATATTCCACATTTTTAAATTGGAACTGAAAGAAGGTGGGGTTCATTCTGTCACTGTGGGAGGAAACACATTATTTGAACATTTTAAAGGATGCTGAAAAAAGCCCTATGATTGTTGAACAAAGTCATTGCCCAATGGGGCTTGGGTCTTGCATTGTTTTACAGATTTAAGATTGCAAACTACAAAATTAAGCTTAATAAATTATGGAAACATACAAATGCTTAAATCCTGGAATGGTTCTTGTCTAGATGCGAACAGTCCACCATTTTTATTTTGTTTATTTTAATTAAGCAGTTGGCTAGGCTAAACGTTAATATAGGTAACACTGTAAATATAGAAATAGAAACGAGTCCCAAAGAATGTGGACACATAATGTTACCTTGCACTTTAATGATATGCATTAGCAGAAAATCGTTGACCTACCCTACAATGGTCTCAAACGGAGGAAGCTCCATAGGCTCCAGTTGAAACTCTTCATCTTTGGCTGGCCCCTGAGCTCCTTCTGGTACCTCTCCATTTCCCTGAGGCGTAACCTCATTTTGGGGCTGATTTTCTGGGGCCTTCTCTGACTTTTTCTTCATCTTTTCATCCTTATCTTTGACCTTTTCTTTCTCCTTCTCAGGTTTACTCTCCACTTTCTTCTCTTTCTTCTTTATCAGACCCTTGCTGGGGGTCTTGCTGTCCTTTTTGTCCGCCATGACTTAGTTGTGCGACGAGTCAGTGAGCGTGTGCTGTTGATTTAGTTTGCAAGTCGGAGAGCTGACAGCTTGAATATGTTCCTAAGTCTGAGAGTTAGAAAAGAAGATAAAGATAACTCGTGTCACAAACAGGAGCCGGTCAGAGAACGCACAAGGGAGGCAAAGTAAAAGGGCAGCTGCTCTCTCTTGTTTCCATGCTATAAAAAGGCCCAAGGATGATGGGGAAGATGGGAATTTTTATACGTTCAGTACTTTGGCATTGTTTAAATGTCACCGCCCTATTGTGTTAAACGCATCAACAACTATTTTTTCTTGCTCAATTTCAGATTAAGAGAGCTGAATGAAATTGCATATAAAGATATGCTCATAATTATCTTTCCTTCTCTTTTGATGTGGATATTACTGTTCACAAACCAACAACAGGGAGTTTATTAATAACTGAAATCTGGCAGAGAGCTCGGAATGACTCAGTCTCTTCACATAGTTGGATCAGGTTAGGGCCTCACTGCTTTCACATGAAGGTCATCTAAAGAGCAGTGTAATACTGACCTGACCTGTCCTGAAGAAATAAAACTCGAGCTTTTTCTTGAACACATTGACCTGTGAGCGGTTTGTGAGGTCACTTTACAAATACACAGCAGAAACTTTTAGAAACAGTGTTTCTAAAATGTGTGACTTTCTGTTAAATGTCAGATAGTACACTGTAAAAAATGCTGGATTATTTTCCATCCATAGCTGGTAAAAACATCAGATGTCCAAATTCCATGTTTATGGCAAAAAATATAAATCATGGAAGATGGGGGAATATGAGGTATATGGGAAAGACATCAGCGATGTTAATTTATAGCTCATGGGTTGGGTTTGTCCATTTTTGACCCAACAATGGTTTTAAAATAACCTAGAATCTTTTAGAATGGTATATGACTATACAAAGCTATAAACTACAATCTATGGTACGACCATAAAAGTATGAAAAACGACCAGAAATTTCATTTTAAGACACGTGTAAGATCTATTACTAAAATCAATTTCTAGAATAAATACACATACAGAACAAAGCTATCAGCTATGACAAATGGTTTAAATATAGATATGTGTGTGTGTGCGAGAAGCTGGAGTGTTTGGTCACGTGTGGCTCATTTATTGTAAAAGTGTTAATAGTCATCATGTAAAACTGTATTTGACCGGCCGGGGTGATCATAAGTGAATTACTTATTAATGTTATGCTGATTGTAAACTGCCTGTTTTAAATGTTATCGCAAATACAACTGGCTCATTGCCCACACAAACCCACCCAGTACCTCCAATTACACAAATACTGATTCACAGGCATCTGTTATTGGCATAAAGATTGCAAGCAGGACTGCAATTTTTTGGCACGGTGAGCGTGACAATGAAGAAATGAAATCGAGGCTCTGCTATTGTTGCCAATATGGCCGGGTCGTTCCCGCTAAGATGTTAAATTAACTGTCGATTGGACTTTGCTTTTCTATTGGAAATTTTGGCAGTTGTCACGTATTGCAGGTACACAAACGTTACCGTATGCATATGAATGAAGAAATATGAAATTGTAGTTTTACAGAACTAAATGGGAAAAGACGATTGTTCATTGCAGCTGCAGTGCAGCAGTGTCACCCCACCTCACACATAAATCTTTTGAGACAGGGTTTATTGATTGAATGTCCTGCTTGCTATTTTCTTCTTCACAGAATACAGGGACATACAGATTGCTATAGGTTGCACAACTTGAAACAAGTGCACGTTACGTATAAATCTAAATGCATTTACACTGAGACAGTTGAAAATTGTGATGTAGAGACAGTAAAATTTACCATTCGGATATACTGCGTGACATATTTTACAGGTAAATGACAAAATTTAGGGTTTGGTATCAAATACTTTACTGAAATGTTACTGTCTGCACAGCTGCCGGATACCACAGACTTTTTTGCTCTCTATTCATCCCTGCAAACTGAAAGATCCCAGTTCACCATCAGCTTTTTCCAATTCCCCACAGTACTGAAATTGTATTATTTTCAATTACAGAGACTGCCTGGAGCTTTCTAGTGGGTGGGTTTTGTACACAAAGAACCCGTACAAAAAGCTTGTCGGCCATATTGTAACTCCATTTGACTAATTATTTTTCTTAATGACTATAAAGCTACTTAACCCCCAATGTTTAATAAAGTTTAGATGACAATTTAGCTTTCTTACACGTTTTAATGAAAACATTTGGTACCTTTTGCTAGGGTTAAATCGCATGCTGATAGTGAAGGAGAACTATGTAAATGTTGAACAATTATTCAGGGATTTGCATCAGTGTGCTTATTTAATTCTGTTTAAATAACATTAAACATTTTAAGTACCATTATATTGTGGTGAAAAATTAAATGAAAAAGCTAGAAAGTTTTTAAAAGGCAACCAGCCACAATGGGCAACACTTTTAACTAATAACTTTCAATAACATGTGGATTAGCTCATTGTAAATGTAGACAACATGATCTACCAGTAAACTAACATGAACTATTATCAAATAGTGCTTGTGTTAAAGGGATAGTTCACTCAAAAATAATAATATTTGTGTTGCTCAAACCTGTTCAAAAATCTCTCAATGGATTGTGCCTCAACATTGGATGTCAATGTTGTTCGGTCACCAACATTCAAAATACCTACCTTTGTGTTCTGCAGAAGAAAGAAAGTCATACATATTTGGAATGATCCGAGGGTGAGTATGTGATGGCAGAATTGTAATTTTTAGGTGAACTATCCCTATAATCATAAGTTACATCGCATACATCCAGTTCACTAAAATGGGAATAGAATTGTCTATAGAAACAAACTACATCATTTTTACGGACGGTTATATATCATGAACAATCCCCTTCTGGATTTGAGGTGTTTGGTTTGAAATCAGTAAAACGGAAATCCTTTAAAGCTTTCTTTGCACTTAAGACCAAAGTATTCTATAGTTAGCTTTTAAGTAAATCAGAGTGTCCAAGTTTTTGGGCAGAAATTGACATTGCTGTGGTCTAAATGTTTTGCTGACCAGGTCAAATATCTGATCCACCGATGTGGTTGTTGCTGGCACGGTGAAAACTTTCTTGGCTACTTGCGAGAGCAAAGGGAAATCGATGGACTTGCGCTTCCAGTATTGCAATGGATCCTCATCCGTTGGTTCTTCGTGGAGATACGTAGACAACTCCTGCTCTACAGTCTTAGCCTGAGCGGTCGGCCTCTGCTTGATGAAAGAGAAGAGCTTGCAACGTTTAGATGGTGATGGCTGGGCCTCTGAATAATGTTCTAGTGGACTCAAAGGCTGTGAATGCTTTCCGATCTCCTCCAGCAGCACCTGCTTGTGCCAGTCACTGTCACTGCTCCAAGACAGTTTGAACTGTGGATCCAGGGTAGTTGCTGTAACATAGAGTGGGTCTTCAAGAATCCCAGCGAGCCTGCGGTCCAGAGCTTGAGATAATCCCATCACAATCGCTGAACACTGTTGAGTAGTGACCTCTGCCAGATGCTTGCGAAGACCTAGTACACATGGCAGGGCTAAGCTGATGGACACATGCTTGTCTCCAGATACCATGTCTGAGGCCTCTTCGAAAGGTTCCAATACCTCCAACAGCTCCCGTAACACTGCTTTTTCTATACTACAGAGGACTAGGTCGCTTCTATCCACAATGTCTTCAAGAAAATCCATTGACTCCACCATTTGACGCATTATTTTTAACTGAGCGTTCCAGTACTTGGATGAGGATCGCTGCTCACCTGTAGAGTCGAACACTTGAAGCAGTTTTTCAGGGGCTACTGTTGCAAAAATATAGTTGTAAAGACAGGCTGCTTTGCCTAAATGAACGGATAACTGAGAGGAAGCGCAAACTCCTTCCTTGACACACTGAGACAATAGTCGAGCAAAGCAGTCTATCCTACTTCGACCAAGACACTGGTCTAAAGACTTGTGGTTCTCATTGCTACCCATGGCCTCCTTATTTTCTCCTGCAACAGCTTCTTCATCGATACTATCGTCATCCCTGTCCACTTTATCACTTCCAATAATATGGAAGCCAGGTAAACCAAAAGCTGATCTTTTTTCAGAGGGCGACGAGTCTGCAACAACTCTGAACACTTTTCCGGAGATGCCGTGGGATTCGGAAATTTCATCGAAATCTGTGATCATCTGCTGGGTGTTGCTATGGCCTGGAAGTGGTAAACATGCCAAAAGCGCAGATCTGATATTCCAGTCTGTATTTATGAAATGACAAGTCACTCCAAGATACCCACAGTTGACACCCACAGTGTCAAGAGACATACTGCAGGATTCTGCCCCTTTAAGAGCTTGTTTAGCAGCTTGCTGCACCTGAGAGACATAGGCAGGCAAAAGCTGCTGCTGTATGTAATGGCAGGGTACCGGCATGTAACGGGGCTCCAGGAGCTGAAGCAGCTCACGAAATCCTTCGTATTCCACTATCTGTGCTGGCTGCAGGTCTCGGATGATCATCTTGGCAATAGCTTCAGAGATGAGGGATTGCCGCGGGTCACTGTAGTCAAACTTGTTCATCCCGGTGCCACTTTGAGAGATCACTCGACCACCTGGAGGGCCAGCACACGTCTGCATGGTTTCTCTCTTCACATCTTTCTTCCTTACAAACTCATCATACATGGCCTGATGTTTGCGCTGTGAACATGAACAGTGTTGGGTTAAGTTACTTAAAAAAGTTTGCTAACAATACAAATGATCTACTCTGTATTCGTATAACTCATTAATTTCCCTTTTTAAAAGTAATTGCATTTTTATTTCTTCATATTTGTATGAACATTGACCACATAGAAATGAAGCTTTTCAAATCTTTAAAACTTCTTTTAACTGTTTAAATTGATGTCACTCTTTAGTAAACAAAGACAATAGTCCACAAAATATTTATTCAATAAATATATGTGCAATTTTTTCAAAACACTTGCGTTCTAATGTTTTTTTTACATACATTTAGAATTTTAAATGTTATACTGTTATAAATTCCATATTGTTTTATACAGAAGTGTTGAAAGTATATCATAAACAACAGTAATTACATGAAATGAGAAAATGGTAAATAGATTCTAGAAATAATACAGTAATCTCTCACTTTGGTCATTAGTTATTACATCTTACAATAAATGTCTGTAGTGTGTATGACTATTCATACAGATAAACCGGTTGTGGAAAATGTCACAAAAAGCTACAAAAAGGTCATATTAATATTAAGTGACCACTCAGAAACACGTCATAAATATGCTAAACATTTCCTTTTTATGACAAGTGTATGTATGTCTTGTATGTTTTGATTGGCTTTCGCTGAGATAGAAGTTAACTTTTACCTTTAAATGTGTAACGAAGTTAGAAGTGACTGTCCGTTTCGCCTGAATCCTTGTGCCACAAGCTTTGCAGTTCGATTCAATTTTGCCATTTTCACCCTCACAGACGATATTGAAATAATCCAGAATGGAGACCCTAGATTTTGACGCCATCTATGATTTTTAAACCTTCCACAATGGAAACAACAATGCAGTAAAAATAATACATTTAAAAACGAATCAAATTGACCATTTACTCTTTCACACCTCAGAAAAATCTGTTTTGATTTTGCGATTCCATATTAGCAGCCTTGTCTGGATGTAGAGATCTGACCGAGATAACGCGTTCACCTGAGCTGACATTGATCATGGTCAATTATATTTCGATTCAGTCGCGGTAAAACACAAAGAGCACATGTCCATCAAAACTGCATGAGTCTACAAACGTTATATTGGTTCCAGCATTAACCGTGATGTAAACATCCCCCTATCCGCTAGCAGAGCAGCTCTATTGGGATGAACAGCGCCAGGAAGTAGATCGCTCACGGACTGCGGTTGCCAGATTGGGTGGGTAATCCCCAACACTAAACCCGCCCAGTCCAACAACAGCCCAAATTTTAACTGACAGAATAAAGTGGTAGAAATGTATAATATTTATATTTATAATGAACATTTTCTCTCTTTAAAACGAAATAAGACAATATGACAAAATATAATAAAAACAGATCAAACAAATGAATTAAAGAGAGTAAGAAAACATGACTAATACATCCAGAAACCACTTCAAAGCGGCAATCAAAAAATGTACCAATAATGACTTTAATCCTCAAAAAACACATGTGTCACTGTGCGAATTCTTGTGCAAAAAGTTCCCACTAGCAACTTGAGTAGGCATTTTACACTCGTTCATGAACTTCGATCATGCACACAACACGACAGCTAAAAATGTGTAATCCATTGAAACATACATTTTATGCCTACATTGTTAAAACAACTAAAGGCAATATATGACTATAACAGTGAAACCTTAATACACAACAAATACCAATCATGTTTGTAAGCCTAATCACATGTGACCCTGCTTCTGCCTTTCCACCTGTGCTACAGTTTGGAAACCCTGCTTCTGCCACCTAATACAAGGACACAATCGGTGGTGCATGCATGGCATCTGAACAATTCGAAGCTCTCATTTTAAACACACTGAGAAACTAAGCTGTAGATTCTCAACCAAACATTTATAACAGTACTGAATTTCACAACTAACATACTACTATGCCATTGACATTGTTTGACCTGATCTGTGACCCTACCTATCCACAACATGACAGGACTGCTTGTGTCACCTGACCTCACAAAGTAATGCATTTCATAAGTTTAGGTCTGCAACTCATATCCGTTTAATAGGGGATTGTCATGCACTGGGAAAAACAATGTTCCCGAATCAGTATGTGATGCAACTTGTCCAATTTTTTTGTCAATAAACTGTTGGTAAGGTTTTTTTACCAGTTGGATGGTTATGTTTATCGCATCTTGTTGACAACACATGACTATGGGATATCATGCTGATGGCCCCTATATTTGCACCTGAACAGGGCAAATGACGCATGATGACGAGGGTGGGTCTGCCTGCCCACCAGAGTATGTGTGCGAGGCAACGTTATTTTGACTGAGCGAAGAGCATTTTTTTCAAATTTAGAACGCTCAGCTGCGCTCCATCACAAGCTCATCATCCAATGCATTTACGTGTTATGCACAGTTGCAAACTACAGACAGACACATGGATTTCCTAAAATATTACATTAAGGTGAACAAAAATATAAATGTACACTGAAATGTATTGACGCCAAAAAAGGTGAATGCGAGTGTGGTGAGATCATTGCAACAGCAAAAAGTTCCTTTTGGAATCTTAAAAGGCTGTCGAGGAAACATGATAAAGTGTTTCGCTGCACATGGAAAGAAAATCTGAATGTTGCTAATACTGTCACATGGCGCTGTTCTGAAATGGAATAATGAACATCTATGTGGGAGGATAAAAGTATGTATACAAGGGTTATTTTAATCAAATAATCATTCGGTGCCCCAGGATAAAGAATGAACTAGAAGGAACTAATACATATGGTAGTGCTGGAAGAGCACCTGTTCTAGTGGAAATGCAATCCATTTGACATTGAATTGTAATGATCATTCATGACACATTCAGTATTCATTATCAGCCAGAACACTTTTGTTATTGCCAACATTCATCATTTTACTTGGAGTAAAAAATTCTTACATAGCTGTATGAAGCATATTTGCATTTAAAAGACTACAATTATTTACATTTACATCATTTTTTGAAGTATACTTTTTAAATGAGATTTACCCCGTAAAACCAACTGTGCATTATTCATCATACTTCACTAGTACAGGTCACAATCACAATGGCTCATGAGGTCCCATCAGTAAACATTTTAATCCATAAAAAAGTTGTCAAACACATAAATGTATTTGTTCTGATAAACACAGAGAAAGATATTTGGAAGAATGCTCGTAACCAAACAGTTCCTGGACCCCATTGAGTAGCATAGAAGGAACATTTTTTTGTTCTGTTGAACACAGAAGATATTTTAGAGAATCACTTTAGGGCACTTTGGACTACCATTGTATTTTTCCTACTATGTAAGTCAGAGGAGTCCAAGAACTGTTTGGTTACAAGCATTGTTCCAAATATCTTTCTCCATGTTCAACCAAACAAAAATATTTATACAGGTTTGGAACCACTAGAAAGTGAGAAATTCATGACAGAATTTTCTTTTTTGGCTGAACTATCCCTACAATGTTCATACAAATATTAATAAATTAAGGTTATAGAAGTAAATGAAAACAAAAACAAAGTAACTGTTATTCTGTTGTTATTTCTGGTTTGGTCTTTCCTGTCTTCTCTTGCTTTTCTTTTATCTGGGCCTGCATTTCTTTCCTTGTAGCCAGTATTGCACTCTGTACGGACGCAATCTCTGCTGAGAGAGTGATCACTAGTGGAAAGAGGGGAAATGCTAAATTGGTGACGCATAATAAACAAACACTCAAACACAATATACTTTATATTATAACGAAAACATCAAAACCTGATTGAAAGTCTTCAAACTGATACTGATGTCTGTGGATCTCTGTAGTATGCGTTTAATAGAAGTGTAAAAGTTATTCTATTCTATTCACATTACTGTGATTTGTTTGAGCCTGGAGATATACAGTACGGAGGACCACAAGAGTTGCAGGAAAAGTAATAAAGCATTAAATTAAGTGCTTTATTTTTTTTTCTGTGCCTCTTGTGGTCCGCCATAATACTGAGAGGTAAAACACTTAAACCATATTTGCTAATTATACTCATACAATGAAATATCATTAAAACATTAAAAAGAACGACCATAACATTAAAAACGAGCTCACCTTCTCTAAAAGCAGCTTGAGCTTGTTTCAGATTCTGTGGTACAAGAATTCCAAACCATTTTAATGGATCTCTGTTTTCTGGTGTGGGTGACTCATCCTTAGTTTTTCCTTCATGGTTAGTCTTCTGTTGCTCAGAAGCACCTTCCTCATTATTCTCCTTTTGTGTGGTATTTATTCGCCTTCTAAGACCTGAAATTTGAAATGATAGTATATTGAAAAACAAAACACTGCATTCATTAAACAACGTTACACACTATGGTAAGGCACTACACTGTGGATAGATTTTTTTTATTAAAAGTGTAATTTATATTTTATTGAGTCAGCCATACCTCCGTCCTTTGCTCCAATGTCCTCTATCGTGTTATTTTTCAATTCATATGTTTTCTTGTCTGCTCTGTTACATTTAAACTCAACTGTTCCACTTTCCAGCAAGCTGTTAAAAAATAGAAAACATACATTTAAATAAATTAATACATTTTCACAAATTAATGTTATGTCGTTTTATACAACTTATAGACCTGTCTTCCACATGAACAAGCGGTTCCATCTCACTTGCATACTGTAAAGAGGAGACTTGCTTATTTCCCATTGAATAACGTGCCTTGGCAATAGAAAACCATCCCTGTGTAACAACATTTAATAGCGGTGTATTAAGAATTCTCCAAATCAAATGTCTTGTATACACGTAATAATAAAATAATCTGGTTGTCACTTCATTAGCCATCTTACCTCTTCTATAAGTGAATTCAGTTTGTGCCTTTTCTCTTCCAAAGCCTCCAGCTGGTCCATGAACAGTAATAACTGCTCGTCCAAACAAATGTGTTGATCAGGCATTTCTACTGTTTTGCCAACTATACAAATAAGCAATGTGTCACTGAAGGAAACCTGATAATAGAATTTAAATGTGAAATTGTAACGCTCGCTGTAACGCTAGCACTAGCAGAGTGAGGTCGTCGAAGCTGTAGCGGTCACGTGACAAACAAGTCATGTGATATGAAATGGTACCGGAAACGAATTCTGTGTGTGTGCCCTTTCTGGTGGCTGAACTACTGGACAAGAACCAATGTCACGATCGTACAAAAGTCATGGATTTATTATGTGACTAATGTTATACTTAATGTATATTCTGAAATCGACAATTACCTGATATGCAAAAATGAAAGGGTGCTGCAAGATGTTGCTCGGTGATGTGGCGTTTTTATGAATTTTGTTAATGATAAACATTGTTGTGCTAAAAAAAATCTAAATTTCTCTTTAGAAAAAATAAAAATCTTGCTTCCCATACCGGGAGTCGAACCCGGGCCGCCTGGGTGAAAACCAGGAATCCTAACCGCTAGACCATATGGGAGATATAAGAAGCCAGAGAAGTAACACTTTTTAAAACGATACATAACTACGCCAGTCTTCTATACTATATCTATACTATATTCTATACTATACGCTCGTATGATCTAGCACATTGTTTTTAGATACAACCCGTAAACTTCAGTTGATTAACTTTGCCACAAGCTACATTACGTAAACGAGCATTTGATGCTGTATGCGTATGAATTTCGAAACAATCCTTAAGAGCCAAATTAGTTAATAGCGTGCAAAGTCAAGTATTATGTGTTCCAAACAATTCAGAAAACTTTACAACAATCACGCATGACATACCAGTACCTAAATGCAAATGCAATAGCAATACATATCTCCTCTGGTAGCTCGCCGTGATCGTATAGTGGTTAGTACTCTGCGTTGTGGCCGCAGCAACCCCGGTTCGAATCCGGGTCACGGCAGGGTGAAAGTCCCTATCACGGCATAAGAGGAACATTTTTTCTTTTATTGAAGAAATCGAATCGTATTTACACACTAAATATCGAATCATGATTATATATAAATCTTTTGTAATAAGTATGGGTTCAACTCAGACACACCTTTCGCAATTGTGACGTCATTCATGTTCCGAGACGATCGTCCAACTGTAAACTGAGTACATTTCATCGAAGGGACGTTCCACGCGCAGAGCATAAAACGATTGGGTCGCGTTAATCACGTGGCCGCAGAGTATGCTGTGACTAGATGGCGCGATGTTTCTGCAGTCTCAAAGTGCAGTTAGTAACGTTGCTCGGTGTTGTATCACATCGCGAATGACATATAGAAAACCATCACAGTTCAAGTATATTTCACACTTCATCACAAAGCAGAGAGCATCTGTGAAACGCACTGGTCGGTGAAATTGGCTTCTGTTATCTCGTGCAAGGTAAAGTATTATGCAACCCGACTGATCATTTTACTGCTACTACCATAATACTTCTATTAAAATTATACTCGTTCTTTAATTTACCTTTACAGATGTTAAAGGAAGCGGACGCTATAAATCATCCCTATTGGCCGCGTAACCTGTCCATTCCAAACTATGTAGCTAATGACCGTTCAATGTTTGAAATCCTCACATTCCTGTTCTCCGTGTCTGGGATACTGCTGCTTGCCACCTGGTCACTAACTGGGTGTAAGGTATCTGGGAGCAGGCTTAGTGGAGGGAGAAGATTAACTCTGTGTTGGTTCACTGTGTGTGGCTTCATCCATGGTGTAGTAGAGGGATGGTTCTCTTTATACTACACCATTATTCCTGAAGACCAGAGTTTTCTTTCACAGCTCTGTGAGTCGAGTTTAAACTACATAAACTACACATGTGGTTACTAAGTGATATAAAGTCAATAGTATATACTTAAATGTCTAAGCATTATCTCTTAACCGGCACAGGGAAAGAATATTGCAAAGGAGACAGCAGATATGCGATGTAAGTTATGCACATACTTGTCACATTTTTAGTATGAATTTTTGTCTCTAACCCAAGTCATTCATTTTTTCAGAGCGGATAATTTCACAGTAAGCATGGAGACGGTAACAGCTTGTCTCTGGGGTCCCTTCAGTATATGGGTCGTCATAGCCTTCCTATATAACCGTCCTTACAGATTTGTTCTGCAGCTCATCGTATCCCTGGGTGAGTTGTTTTGGTTTCACTGCATATAAATCAGCAGTTAATTTGTCTTGTCAACTTTCTAATAATGGAAGCAATGGATTGTATCACATCCTATGGCCAAATTTGTATTGACCTTTTATTAGGAAATGAAATTCTGTATGTTCTACATTAATTACAGGTCAGCTGTATGGGGCAGTGCTTTACTTTTTCACTGAGCACAGAGACGGATACATTCACAGCGAGTACGGTCACCCCATATATTTCTGGTTCTACTTTGTATTCTTGAATGCTTTATGGGTTGTCATTCCTCTTATTGTTATATTGGATTCATGGTGTCAGTTATCAACCAGTCAATCAATGTTTGATAAAGCTGCCCTGAAAGAAAAGTCTAAAAGAAGCTAGTCCAATAGTAACGTTTAACTTTTAAGAAGAATTCAACTTGAATTCAATATGTAAAGAGAAAATAGACTTTGAAATATTGAAATTATATGTTAAATATTCATTACAGTTATTAAAATTTGGTTTGGTTCAACAATAAATGGTTATAATACTGTCGCAACGTGGCGGTTTCATTTTTATTTTTGAAAATATGAAGATTGAATGTGTTTTTATAACACTATCTGATCTACTGCTGGCTGCCCTATTAAAATCAAACGGACTATCCTATTTTCAGATCATTTCAACTGAGATTTTATTACTTGAACATAAAATCTGCTCCGCTGCGATACATCAACGTTGCTGCCATATTACTGAGGCCAAAAGCTCACTAAAACCATGAACAGAGAGCTGCGCTTTTTCAGCATTAAAAAGCACAATCAGGTTTAAAAAAAATTCACACATTTCAATGGTTTACAATACACGTATAGTACGAATATATCATGTCTCTAGTTACTTAATATCTCCATAGTTATACTTTCAAATTAATTGTTGTCATTAGGAATTGGGAGAGTGATGGATCATCAATCATTAATGGAGCCTGTTAATCAGGAGAATCCACTAGAAGGCACCATGTGTCTAGGGATATGTTGGGAAATGCAAGACAAGCAACAGAATAAAAAACACAAGTTGAAGTGTTATTTGAGAATAAAACAGGCATGTTGAGATAAGCCACAGGATAAAGCAACTTCCCCTACAGATTAAATCCCATTGAATGCGTTTGTGTCATTTTAAGATACTTATATTTATCTGTACAGTCTTGTTTTGCTATTTAAATCTATATTAAACATACAAATTAATATTTGTGCGTTTATCATATTGTGCTCTCAGACTTGCGTGTTGTTTAAACGTGATCACTTCACTGTATTATAATAAATTACTTTAAAATGCTGGTAAAACACACCAATAAGCAAGCAGCATCTTGGTTCCAGACCAACAAGATTAACGTTATGAAGTGGCCAGCCCAATCTCCAGACCTTAATCCAATAGAAAACTTGTGGGGGGCATCAAAAAGGCTGTTTCTGAGGAAACACCAAGAAATAGGAGGGATGGTGATCTGTTGTGCAATCTTCCTGTGCTGGAATACCTGTTCACATGTGCCACAGATGTGAAGCAGTTCTCAGAAACCGAGGCTATAAAACTAAATTAGTTCAGTGATTCACAAGAACGTTACATCTTCAAGCATTTTTCATTTTATACAGTAATGTTTGACATTGTATAAAGAAAGATGCAGACACTGCTTTACATTCATTTTTCTTCACTTTCTGTAGAGTAATGACAAATGTGATACTTTTTTGTTTTGATTAATAATAGAATGTGTGTTCCCAATGCATTTGTGTATTTAAATTAAAGTTATTATAGGGATTTTGAGCTTTACTCACTTTTTTTAACCCACTGCTATTATTTCGAACTGTGTGTTATATACTAAAACAAATAAAACACTGCCATGCATTTGAAATAGTTAGAAATATATTATATAGTAAAGAAGCGCTGTTTTGATTTTTCCCAGGATTTTTAATTGAACAAGCTGTTTTCAACTAATAATAAGAAATTAGTTGAAAAATGAAAACGTTATTGGGATAATATAGCCCTTTAATACAAAAGTTGTATTAAAAAACGTATAATAATATCAAATTGCCGAAACCCGGGATCGAACCAGGGACCTTTAGATCTTCAGTCTAACGCTCTCCCAACTGAGCTATTTCGGCTCTATGTCGCACTAGATTACTTACAGACTACAAACTATGTTCAGCAAATGGTGCAACCGGATAACATACATAAAACGTACATAAAGGAAAAGTAGTTACTAAGTACGTTCTCATTTAAGAAGGAATTTACGAATGGCTGGTACATTCTGTGTTCAACAGAAATAAAGCATTTTTTCCTACTATGGTGGCATTGGTTACAAGCATTTTTCCAAATATCTAACTCTGTGTTTATCAAATTTAAAAATAAATTATACAGATTTGGAACAACTTGCGGGTGAGTAAATGAAGACAGAATCTAAATCTAAATATAACATTCATCAGCAGCACAGATCCGCCCATACAGAAACTGACTTTCAAAACTACATTAAAAATGTTGACTGGAGTGAAAAATGTATTTTACTATAATAACCATATAATTAAAAAGTGTGGTTATTATTTGGTGCTGCTATAAAATATACATTATAATAAATTCCTATTCCTAACGGTTTATATTTAGTCCGTGTATTTCATGCCCATGGTCTAGTGTTTTTTTAAAACATCCTTAACATACCTGGCAGGACACCCTAAGTTAGTAATTTTCAGGTAATATCAATATCAAACTCAATGTGTGCGTTTAATGTATTTTGTGTCATACCCTATTAGAATTCTTGTCAACATAATACTCACATATACTGACAGGAAGGCAAAAACAATAAATTGCGTCCCTGGGTGGGCTTGAACCACCAACCTTTCGGTTAACAGCCGAACGCGCTAACCGATTGCGCCACAGAGACTACTGGACATACAGGCTGAACCAAACAAACGCTCAGTGGGTCTCAAACAAACTTTCATATTTTATATAAGAAATAAAAACTCACCGTCCCTGGGTGGGCTTGAACCACCAACCTTTCGGTTAACAGCCGAACGCGCTAACCGATTGCGCCACAGAGACTACCGGACATGCAGTCTGAACCATGAACCAAACAAACGCTCAGTGGGTCTCAAACACACCTTCATATTTTATATAAAAATAAAAATATAAAAACTCACCATCCCTGGGTGGGCTCGAACCACCAACATTTCAGTTAACATGCCGAACATGATAACCGACCCCAGAGCTGGCAAAGTCCTCAACTTGGCCATCCACTCGCCATCTCCCATACCCTTGTGACTCTTTAGTTTAGTGTTCATCTAAGCACAACATGGGAATAAAAGCAAAAGGGTTCATTTTTGCAGGTACTGGATAAATACATTGATCACTAGTATTATTATTTCATTCAAATGTAAGGTTTAAACCATAAAAACATGCATTTCAATTACAACCTGAAGATCACTTAATTACGGTCCCCTGATTTCACCACAAAAAAGGAAAGAGTTTTTTGCACCCACAAATAGAAGGTTTTGCTAATCTAACCATAGTTTAACCATAACATCTGCTGTAAAACAAATGGTAATTGTTTTAAAGGTTATCAATATGCAGAAAACATGGCTCAAAACTACCACGGGAAGAACGAAACGAAGGCAACATAACACGGATTCCTAATAATTGATCACGAAACCAAAGTTTGACATAAAGTTCTTGTAATGTTTCCCTTACAATGTGTTGTAAACAAAGTGACGTTAGCCGAAGTTAACATTACCGGTTGCTTCAGGGAGGCACTCGACAAACCTTGTTTGTTATTTATTACTTGTGACGGATGAAAACGCAACGAACGTTTTCAAAATAAGAAAATGGTAAACAGAAGAGAAAAACAGGTTTTTAAGATTTACATTGATGCGTCATTGTCCGTTACCTGCGCTCGTCATTTCGCGGCACGCAATCGCGGTGCAACACTCGACGAAACGACATTTTGTGACTGATTTAAAAAAAAGTAACGACTTAATGACTAATTAAGAACATAATGTTAAGATTTAAACATTGCTTGTATTACTTAGTTTCCTCATGAATCCGCTACCTGCGGCTCGTCATCCAATCTGACAATTGGAGTGGTCGTGGTCCATTCTCATCCCGCGACGCGATTTGCTCCCGTCCAATCTCATAATGGAGAGCGAGAACCCTGATTGGCTCCAGTCAAATCTCACAATGGAGAGCGAGAGCCCTGATTGGCTCCAGTCAAATCTCACAATGGAGAGCGAGAGCCCCGATTGGCTCCCGTCCAATCTCACAATGGAAAGCGAGACCGCCGATCCTGATCGAGGTAGCGATCAGCGCCATGGGGGGCATCAAAAAGGCTGTTTCCGAGGAAACACCAAGAAATGCAGAGGGATTGTGATCTGTAGTGCAATCTTGTATTCCTGTATACAAGATTGCACAGGTATTCCTGTGCTAGAATACCTGTTCACATGTGCCAGAAGTTGGTTAACTCCATGCAACACAGATGTGAATAAAACTATTAGTTCAGTGATTCACAAGAACGTTGCATCTTCAAGCATTTTTCATTTTATACAGTAAATGTTTGACATTGTATAGAAAGATGCATAATAAGAAATTAGTTAAAAAATGAAAACGTTATTGGGATAATATAGCCCTTTAATAAAAAAGTTGTATTAAAAAACTTATAATAATATCAAACTGCCGAAACCCGGGATCGAACCAGGGACCTTTAGATCTTCAGTCTAACGCTCTCCCAACTGAGCTATTTCGGCACTATGACGTTACTTACGAACTACCACCTATGTTCAGCAACTATGTTTTTGCCCTGATGAAAAATCCAAATTTAAACGAAAAATCACCTGAAGGATTTAGAGGGTTTTGCTTCTGATTTCTTCAAATTTAGAATGGTGTTTTTGTCAATTCTAAGGATACTTTTTTCGTCCAAAAAATGCTCCCATTATTTACTCACACTCCAGTTGTTCCAAATCGGTATAAATGTATTTGTTCCGATTAACACAGAGAACAAATTTTTGGAAGAATGCTTGTAACCATCAGTTCTTGGCCACCACTGACTACAGTAGGAACAATTTAAGTCAAAGGTCCCCAGAACTGTTTACTCTCTGACATTCTCTAAAATATCTTCTTTTGTGTTCAACAGAACAAAGACATGTATAAAGCATTTTTTCCAACTATGGTAGTCAATGGTGGCATTGGTTACAAGCATTCTTCCAAATATCTTACTCTGTGTTAATCAAATTTAAAAATAAATTATACAGATTTGGAACAACTTGCGGGTGAGTAAATGAAGACAGAATATTCATTTTTGGATTAAGTGTTCCTGTTCCTTAAAGTAAACACAATAAACAAACACTAGCATACAAGGGTCAACTTTGTACTAAAGGAATCAAAAAGAGAAAAATCTAAATATAACATTCATCAGCAGCACGGATCCGTCCATACAGAAACTGACTTTCAAAACTACATAAAAAATGTTGACTGGAGTGAAAAATGTGACAACTGGCCTATTTTCCCAATTATTTTACTATAAAAACCATAGAACTAAAAAGTGTGGTTATTATGTGGTGCTGCTATAAAATATACATTATAATAAATTCCTATTCCTAACGGTTTACATTTAGTCAGTGTATTTCATGCCCATGATCTAGTTTTTTTTTAAAACATCCTTAACATACCTGGCAGGACACCCTAAGTTAGTAATTTTCAGGTAATATCAATATCAAACTCAATGTGTGTGTTTAATGTATTTTGTGTCATACCCTATTAGAATTCTTGTCAACATAATACTCACAAATATTACTGACAGGAATGCAAAAACAATAAATTCCGTCCCTGGGTGGGCTTGAACCACCAACCTTTCGGTTAACAGCCGAACGCGCTAACCGATTGCGCCACAGAGACTACTGCATTAACATGTTGGACCATTTGTTACTAAACCATGGACAAAAGATCAGTGGGACCATATACAAATACTTGATGCATTCTCGGAAAACCTGCATTTACATATCTTTTGCAGGTTCATTCTTCGGAAAATTACATGTCAAAACACAAAGATTTATGATTAAAACCAATCCATTTATGATTAATCAGTCAATAGGTTACGAATATTGTGATAAAACAGGCAGTGTCATATTAGCTTTTGTGCTTGTAAAGGTGGCCATTCAAACTGCAATGAGTTAGTTACTTATAACGGCAGTCTATTAGCTCCATTCCCTATATCTATTAAAATGTTCAAAACTTTTACATTTTTATTTAATATTCATTCGTAGACTCAAAACCTACATTTCACAAAAATAAAACAATAATTCTATTAATTCATTGGAGAAACCCCTCGTACTTCAAACAAAATTATTCCATAGATCTTTTACCGCCCCCTAGAGGAGCTGTACAGAATGTAAATGTTGTGGTTGACATCAGTTGCTGAGACTCTTGTCTGCTTACTTGTGGGGCAAAGTAGGTCCTCTACAAAACGTGCTGCATTTAATTATAAATGATACCTAGTATCAGCACAAAATGGTGCATTGAGTAAAATGTTTATATTCGGTTTATTCAGGTTTTTTCAGGTAAATTTTAAATGTGTTTATTTAGTTTATTTAGATAAAGTGTAAATGTGTTTATTCAGGTAATGTGAAAATGTTAAGCACTGTATCCAATAACTGGCCATTTGTTTCGGAGGGCAATTTGCCTCCCAAAGCAAGTCAAGTATAGAAGCAATCAGCAAATGTCCAAGTCTATACAAATCAAAATTGCTCATTTAAATGCACATAATGCATTATGCACAAATATCACATTTGATGTTGAGGATTCTGTGTAAGGCATTACATGCTTCATTGACAGTCTCAAACAAACTTTCATATTTTATATAAAAATAAAAACTCACCGTCCCTGGGTGGGCTTGAACCACCAACCTTTCGGTTAACAGCCGAACGCGCTAACCGATTGCGCCACAGAGACTACTGGACATGCCGTCGGAACCATGAAACAAACAAACGCTCAGTGGGTCTCAAACCCACCTTCATTATATTTATATAAAAATAAAAAACTCACCGTCCCTGGGTGGGCTCGAACCACCAACATTTCAGTTAACATGCCGAACACGATAACCGACCCCAGAGCTGGCAAAGTCCTCAACTTGGCCATCCACTCGCCGTCTCCCATACCCTTGTGACTCTTTAGTTTAGTGTTCATCTAAGCACAACATGGGAATAAAAGCAAAAGGGTTCATTTTTGCAGGTACTGGATAAATACATTGATCACTAGTATTATTATTTCATTCAAATGCAAGGTTTAAACCATAAAAACATGCATTTCAATTACAACCTGAAGATCACTTAATTACGGTCCCCTGATTTCACCACAAAAAAGGAAAGAGTTTTTTTGCACCCACAAATAGAAGGTTTTGCTAATCTAACCATAGTTTAACCATAACATCTGCTGTAAAACAAATGGTAATTGTTTTAAAGGTTATCAATATGCAGAAAACATGGCTAATAAACATTTACTCTAGTAAAACCATGGTGCACTTTCGTAAGGGATGACTACGTTTACGAATATAGTTTATTTTTGTCAAAACGAACTTTGAGATGAATAAATTAGGTATAATATGTATGATTACGGGCAAATCGTTATAACCAGACCACATTAATAAACACACAATCAAAATTACGACGGGAAGAACGAAACGAAGGCAACATAACACGGATTCCTAGTAATTGATCACGAAACCAAAGTTTTACATAAAGTTCTTGTAATGTTTCCCTTACAATGTGTTGTAAACAAAGTGACGTTAGCCGAAGTTAACATTACCGGTTGCTTCAGGGAGGCACTCGACAAACCTTGTTTGTTATTTATTACGTGTGACGGATGAAAACGCAACGAACGTTTTCAAAATAAGAAAATGGTAAACAGAAGAGAAAAACAGGTTTTTAAGATTTACATTGATGCGTCATTGTCCGTTACCTGCGCTCGTCATTGCGCGGCACGCAATCGCGGTGCAACACTCGACGAAACGACATTTTGTGACTGATTTAAAAAAAAGTAACGACTTAATTACTAATTAAGAACATAATGGTAAGATTAAAACATTACTTGTATTAATTACTTTGCTCATGACTTGTATTACTTACTTTGCTCATGAATCCGCTACCTGCGTCATCCAATCTGACAATGGGCGTGGTCGCGGTCCATTTTCATCCCCCGACGCGATTGGCTCCCGTCCAATCTCACAATGGAGAGCGAGAGCCCTGATTGGCTCCTGTCCAATCTCACAATGGAGAACGAGAGCCCTGATTGGCTCCTGTCCAATCTCACAATGGAGCAAGACCGCCGATCCTGATCGAGAAGAAAGAAAAAGAGGGAAAAGGTAGAAAAAAAGAAGGAAGAGTAGATAGTGATTTTCCCCCATTGGCAATAACATTGTTATATTTTTTATCGTAAACTATCGTTAAAACACTATTTTCAATTTCACAATGCATTTGTATAGTAAAAATGATCACAAGGTTACTGGTTCGGATCCCACGGTTGGCAGAAAAGAAGATGTTTACTTTTTGTTGTGAATTATGCTTCATCGTTTAAAATCATATGAAATACGCTAACATTATTTATGTTTTTCCTTATTGCAATAAAAATGCATTGTATTAATTATATATTACAGATTATATACATTTAAACAGGGCTTTTTACAGAGTTTAAGCACTTTTGAGTATATTTCTATAGTGATAACTAATCAATTCTATTATTCATTACCTATAATTGTTGACTATACAAAAGCAAATGTACTGAATCTGCTTCCACAACACAACAGTAGCCACTTTTAAATCCAGATTAAAAACATTTATTTAGATTTGCATTTACAACCTGAGCACTGTGCTGGTTCACACCAACTTTATTTCTATTTTTTTCAGTTATAGTCTTTTAATTCACATTTTGAATACATATTATTTCCTTTTTATTATCATTTAAATTCTAAAGTTGTATTTGTGATTTTTGCTTTTTATAGATGTCTTTTGCATGATGTATTCTATTCTATTTGTCCTTTATCAATCATTTTTATGTGAAGCACTTTGAATAACCTTCATGTATGAAATGTGCAATATAAATGAACAAGCCTTGCTTATAACATTGTGACTGTACAATAGCAAATGAACTGTGGCATATCAAAACAAAAAGAAAGGTAGAGAAGCATTTATGTCAAAACTTTTATTTTAAATTATTTTCATTCTATTACTTATTTAAAGATTAAACATACATGAATAAAACGATTATACATTCACAAAACTTTGTTTAATATAGTGCAACGGTACTGAAAACCTACCTAGATAAAACTATTATACATTATTTAAACCGTTTAGTTGTTTTAAAGTGCAACAGAACAAAAAACAAACATTACAACTATTATACATTAATAATAACTAAAGAAACTAACTAAGAAAGATGACCAGCCTGGTTGGCTCCCGTCCAATCTCACAATGGAGAGCGAGACCGCCGATATGGCTGCGAAGGCTAGAATGAAAGGCTCATAACGCCTACTTCATCTTAATTATTTTATGCGTACATAAAGATTTTTACCCACTATAAAACTAAAAATGTTAAAACAAAGTACTTCGACAGTAGTACTACGAATTTTATATATATATTATAGATGCTAAAATACTTTTCACATTAAAAGTGAAGGACAAGACTTGTGGGAATGGAGACCCTTTGGGCTGGAGTCATTTTTCGGGCCCACTTACTACTATCATACTCTGAAGCATTTAATGTTTATTTACAGATGAAGACTTTTTCTATGTAGACAAAGGCCTATTTCTCTCAAATATTGTTCACAAATCTTTCTAAATCTGTGTTACTGAGCACTTCTCCTTAGTTGAGATAATCCATCCACCCCACAGGTGGATTTGTCTTCTCCTACTCAACAAGGCTGCGATGTCCGATCGCTTCCATATCCTTAACATAAAAAATTATGTGTAGACTTGAAATGGGTTAGATACGTTTTGTTTTCTCAGAGGATTTGCACGCAAATGACCAGGGGTCTCATTTATAAAACTCTACGTAGGATCCTAACCAGAAGTGTACATGCACCTGAAAGCCAAAAATAGCGTAGGCCCAAAAAAATTCAGATTTATAAAATCCCCTGCAAGTGTGCTTACGTAAATCAGCCTCGTATCCCACCCTGTACACGCAATATTTTTACCCATAAATAGTCAATGATCTTCTAAATGGGAATTTTGTTAGGGGGGGACTAAAAAGGGACTAAAACTTTCATTTTGATTGACATGTTGGATAATATAAGTGCCATGTTAATAATTGGACGTACATAACAAGCATTTAAAACTAATCATAAATATTTGAGCACAGTAAGTAAACATGTAACGTTAGGCCTATAACTTCTCCAGTGGATTCCCCCAGCAGGTTGATGTCTTGTGGATTCTCTACCTGAACATTAGGCTGTGTTGCACAACAAGATAATAATATCTGTAAATTGTTTGCATTTTAATAAGTATTTTTCAAACACCCACATGATTGACAGGTAGTTTAGCTAATTAAATGACATGGCTTGGGCAGGGCTATTTAATAATTCTAGACCAATAAACAAACTTTTAATTAAATATACTATGACGTATGGCAGAATGATAATGACTGAACATATCAAATGAAAGAGAACGGGCTGGTCAAGCCTGTAAATCCATTGTTCTGCAGAACTTGTGCTTCGATTGACTGCGTCCACCGAAAAACGCGACACTAATGGTCAAACAATGTAGTTTGTTTGTGTTCATGCATATAATTAAGATTTACGTCATTTTTTCAAAGGGTATTGCACTAAAAACAATACCGCTTTCCAAGTACAACTATGTTTACTTATTAACAGCTTTGTAGACTTTGCACTCTCATTTGCATCTCGGCTGGATAAAGGTGTCTGCTTAATAAATGCTAATAATCTGTTTATTGTAAATTTCCAGAATATCCGTAATGCTTGCATCATGATTTATACAGAAATTAAAGGTTTACAAAGAATAAAATGTTTACAACAAAACAGCATATCAGTATATCTCTATAAAACATACGATTTTATTCAGTAAATGTCTGAAACACCCATTTTTACTTAACACGACTTCCAAGTGAATGGAAATTTTAAAACTGAAAATGAGAAAGTATACAGTATATACACTTTGAAATTACAGTATAAGAAAAGCCCAGAAGTACAATTTATAGACATTACAGAGTAAGATAAGAGCTGCGGCTATACAGACCAATTGTGAGGAAATTTGAACCCGCTTAAGTTATTTAATTAATACGAATCACATCTCAGGCATTTTGCATTTTGAACTTCCGTTGTCTCACGGGCTCTGAGAATTTCTATACAATATTGACATAGGTGTTCTGTTTTAAGCTTTTTAACATGACAATAAACTCCCTTTATATCATTTATTTCCTAGTTAAACATCTTGCTTAGCCTTTGACCGAGTTTATTATTCAAGTCTTTTAATCTGGAGTTGACTTGTTTTAAAGCAGTGCGAGCTGAAACAGAATCAGGTTGAAGTTCCAGTATCTTTCCAAAGGCCTCACGGGCATCCTCTAATTCCCCAAGCTGCATGCGAGCTTGCCCAAGCCGGTACCAAGCCTTAGTGCTCGCTGGGTTCAGCTCAGTCGCTTTCATACTGCTGTCTCTGGCTTTTTCAAACTGGCCTAGCTTAAACTGGCACAAAGATAGATTGAAGTGAAGTTCTGCTTTTACAGTTTTATACTCCTCGTCAGCAGGTGTATGGGAGTCACCAGAATGTTTTGCCTCCTCCTTTTCACCACCATTGGGTAATGCCAAAGCAGTATCATTATCTTCATCCACACCTTCTTTAGACTTTTCTGCATCTGTATTTCTCCGGGTCTGGACCTGTAAAGTTATTACGAGTTTTACAGCTCTGCAGTAGCAGTCTGCTGCCCCCCAGATGTCACCATTACCGAACCGCTGACCACCCCTCTGCTTGTGAGACTGCACCCAACCCCATTTTTCTCCCGGTGTCATCTGCCATGACTCTTGCCCAGAGGTTAATGAGTGTAGCTGAAGCGTAAAGCAGGGAAACGGCTGAGATAATCCCTCTCCTGTTGTCAGAGGACTATTAGCATCACAGCCTGCTGCATTGGAAGTCTTGGCATTGCAGCCACATATTGTGAACTGCAATGAGAAAAGCAACATATGACAGAATATTAAACATACATATTACATTTTGCACATACTGTATTAAATAAGCCAGCATTACCCTTACCACACACATCTCTCCCGGCTTCATTCCTTCGAGGCAACCCTCTATGATGTCACACTGTCCCTCTCCCATACGTAACAAAAACCACTCATCCAATGGGACCTGAAGTACAGAATCCTGGGAGCGAGGATATGAGGCAGTCTGCTCGCTCGAATCAGCAACGGCTGTTGTTTCATGCTCATTGGAATAAGTTTGTAATGTGTTTTCCTCAGCCTTTCTTCGCACTTTCACTTTACAGAGTGACCCCATCGTAGGCGTATTGTCCCCTTGTAGTCTTCGTCCAAGCCACCTTCGGTGTACCTCCCACAGACCACCAGGACAAGAGGAGATCCACGACGTCTGAGCTGGCACATGACCAACTTGTTTTTCAGGCACTTGGACTGTTGTCATACCAAAAGCTTCTCAGAAATCTTCAGTATTTACCTTTAAAATAGAAGAACATACATTACTGACTGTAAAAACCAATAGCATGATTAAGCAAAGAAACAAGTAGTAGGCTAAACCTGATTTACGAAAATGGCTTAAAAACTAACAATATTTGCGAGCAAGGTTTCATGTGTTGACTATCACGACACCTGCCGTCACTGTGCTGCAATCTCAATTTTAAAACATGTTACATAATATATTCTGACTATATAATATATACATTTCTACTCGACAAAGTAGAAAACATTCACTAAAATAGAATCAACGCGTTTACCTACTGTATTTCGTTGCTATTGACAGACTCACTTCCTCTACAGCAAAAATCGCACGATGAAAGCCCTTTATCGCCCCCTACAGGCGCGGCAATCATAAACATCAACTTCTCTAATCTTAACACCAGATGTCGCTATTTGGTCCTACATGAACTGACAGGTAGTTCAACTGTTTTGATGCAGTTTCTTTTATTTTACATAAATATCAGCTGCAGACCATTATGATTAACCGACTAGAAACATATTATAAATACACACTAGCGAGCAAAATAAGATGTAATTGATATTGAATCCAAAAGCAAACATTTAAATGTAAAAACATGATGTATGACTGATCTAATACGGAGTCATTTGACATATTCTGTTATGGGTAAAGAAGAGCCAAATGTGAGTATAAAGTTGATAAAGATGTCATTGGAACATTGATTTGCTGTGAGTTGAAATCTATTTCTACCAAAACAAAAATCCATTCTAATATAGCGCAATATATACATATTAGATGTTCATAAATAATTGATAAAAAAAAGTTCTAAGTAAAGGTACGGGGGCTGGTAATGTGCCCCCGTGACCAGAGGGGGCGCGCTTGACAGGAGCGTCTTTTTGCGTTGTGTTTCCTGGGTGCACGCAGCGTCACAGAAAGGCCGTCCAGTACCGTATAGCAGAGCGTGGGTGAGTGCGTTTGTGTGCATGAGAGAGGCAGGACTAGGGCAGAGTTTCGGAGCACGTTCAGTTGACAGGCGTCGCCGTTGCTACTCGACTCGGATAACAATACAAGCGAAGGCACGGAGTTGTCGCGACTCGCGAGATACGCGCCTTTAACCGGATTAAACCTAGAAAAGCCGTTTTGGAGGGATCCGAGTGGAAGGCGGATGAGCGCAGCCCGCGGGAGGGCAAGTGTGTTTCTGTGGAGGGGTCGAGCTTGCGAAAGATGAACAAAAACCACCGAGTGCCGAGCAACCGAACTCTGAACGCCGTGGAGGTGAAGAGCAAGGTGCGTGTAGCCTACGGGCCGATTTCTTTCATGCGTGTGTAAAGAACAGGAGATTTAACGTGAACTTTAGACGTTGAGGTGTGCTTATAAGGCCCTACTAAGTTTTGTCGACCTCGAATTGTGGGTAAATCCCTCTGAAGGATTGCGAGAACACTTGCGTTGTGTTGTTATGGAGCGATTGTCTGTTTTGACAGCTACTTATGTCGTTTTGTCAGGCGCTTATTCTACTGCACTGCAATTGCTAAAATATATATTTCCAAGTTATTGAGTGTTAACAAACGAGCGATGCCTGATAGTTACGGAATAGAAAGTCGTTTCGATCCTCAAGTTAAGTTTTCCTAGCCTTTAACTGTTTGCTAATAAACAAACTGATGATCATTTGTCTCGGAAAAGTTTTCCAAACTTGTCCTCCAAAACAAAACACGAGATAAAGTTTGAGGAAATGAAATATTGACCGTTCTCGAGGAAGTTAAATCAAACATCGAGCCGCACGTCATCTCGGTAAAATGTACGTCGAGAGCAGTTTACGTGTGTTACGGGACATGAACATCTAAGCGTTACATTTTTACTATATATTCTGTCCAAATCGTATAGAATTTCAATTGCGAGCTGTTGTTTGGTTCTGGCTGTGGTCTCATGAGTAGGAACAACTTTTTGGATCCAGATTTTGTTCTTATTTTGTGTATACATTTCTCCGTTTTCTTGTTAATTTCTTGTTAACAACCAACACAAATATACAGGACTGCTTTGTCATGGACATACCATAATAATCTAGACCTGACATCCATCACATTATACATAACTTTATAACTTATTGCAAGTCATGTAACAATCTTATCTGACCAGTTACCTTATTTAGTTGTAATAAATCTGCTATAGACAATTAAGTTTCACAGTTTTCTTTTAAGATAAACCTATTATTTGTTAACCCGTGTTTCAGACATGTAGGTAGCATATGACTCACAAATATGATTTTTCACAGTAACAAAGTTAATTGCTTTCATTCACTTTAATATGTCTTGCTGTTTTTATATGTATTGTGTTTTGATGTCTGTTCCAGTTTGGAGCAGAATTCAGGCGATTCTCTTTGGACCGGTCCAAGCCGGGACGCTTCGATGAGTTCTACGGCTTGCTTCAGCATGTGCACCGGATCCCTAACGTGGACCTGCTCGTGGGTTACGCAGACATCCATGGGGACCTGCTGCCAATCAACAATGATGACAATTACCAGAAAGCTATATCCATGGCAGCGCCCCTGCTCCGCCTCTTTCTGCAGCGGAAAGGTGAGGGTTGCGTTTGAAGTGGGTCACTGGTCATACTTCAACTCCATATACCTCCCGCACAGCCAAACTGCCTTATTTTTGTTTATATCTTTAGTTATATGGTCACAGCTCACATCTGTTATAGCTTGATGCACGGTCAATGAGAATGTGTACAGCTCTAAAATAGTCGATGATGTGCAAAAACCTGTTTCAACTGATAACATACGTGGGGTGATGACTGTGATCAAGGAAGTTGTCAGACCAGAAGTGGTGGTTTTGTTTATATATCAATGCTGTCAGATTCTAATGTGACAGTGTCAGTGCCTGTAGTCTCAAGGTACATGTCAGAAAAGTCAGTTTACTGTAGGGTTATAACTTAGCAGGCAAAACTCTAATTTTAGATTTTAGATACAGAATAAAGGGACCGTTGCCTTTTGATGGGACCCATTTTGTGTTTGTATCTTGATGTTGTGTGCAACAGTTTTTAGTCCAAGTTATTTTGACTTTACATAGTTTTAGTTTGTTGCATAATCTAACCTGACCTCCTGTGGCCATGTGTTTAATGTGTTAATTTGGGTTGAACATATTTTGTCGTTTACCCCTCACCTAAGCTCACTTAAAGTAGCAGTGTGAAGTTATAGATTTGTCTGGTGACACATGGGCATTGATCACCGTTGTGTGTGTTTTGGCCCCAGTTGGGCGTCCTGTCTGTGGGGTGCCCCATTCTAAGCTGTCTTAGTGTGCCATATGACCTATAGATAGTAAGCCACTTTGTTGGTGGAGATTAGAGGGGTCACTGTGTAACGCTGTGTGTCCTGTGTTTCAATTACACGGTCGACGCTGGCGCCACGCTGTGACCTGTTGCCATGGCAGGGCTTGTGACACGGAAGCACACATTAAGATCTGCCCACTGCCCACAGGCTATGCTGTGTAGCGTAAACTGTACATAGATAAAGTTATATATAGGTAGACACGGTTTTTGCAAGCCTAGTGAGCTTCCTTGCTGTTTACAACCTGCAAAGGCAGTGAACAGACTGAAACGGGATGCTCTGAGTGACGGATTTGGACTGATAAGCACATTGGCCATGAATAGTGCTCCTCATTTGAAGCATGCTAAAAATATGAATCAAATACGGATTTCAACAGAGTTTGACATTAGTTTACTGAAATATATTTATAGCCATTTCACTTGTCTCCATCTGCCATCTTGGATGATATTTTTTCCAGTTCATTCTAGGGTTGCTTTTTCCACATGGATACAGTACATGGCACAACAATAACGGTTGTCCGCTTGTCCAGAACAAGTTAATGTTTTGTATGGGCAAGTGAAAGATAATTTTACTTGCCCGACCGGGAAAAAATAACAACAGGGCAACATGTAGAATAATAAGAATATGCGCTTTAGACAGAGAGCTGCATGTTTTTGTAAAGTGAGTCTGTCGTGTTTGTGCTTATTTGTGTGCGACAATAATCAATGGCGCCCCGCACTGAGTTCATGTAACGTTACCATATATGCGGACGCTGAATCCTGTTATTTAAATGTCGTCTGGCTTTTCTGCGTGTCTGAGTGAATTGTGTGCACAGTTTGACATACGACACGGGTGATGGTCGAGGATTTATCTGCGTCTGCACTGTATTAAGATATGAACACATCAACTTCATCTCCAGAGTTCCTGAGAGTTTATTTTACGAGCACAAACACACAAAAATTCAAGCGTCTTTCCGAAGACCCGTCAAAATAAAAGTAAATTGAACTCAGACAAAAAAAGACTGTATGTACTATAGTATTTATCATGAAAATGTATGTGCCCTTGTAGTAAATTGATCAACACTGTATACTATAGTAAAGTTCAGTAAAAAAACACTTTAGAATCTAAGTAGTAGTAATAAATACCATAGTATACTACTGTGATTTATGTGGACAAATATACCACTATTGTATAGTAAAAGGTTTTGTGCTACTACTTTTTGGCATGTGCTAACAAACTTTAAACCTCTAATACCAGTGTGACGTGCAAAAAAAGATAACTTACAGCATTAACACTAATAATAATTACTGCTTGCTTTGTTTTAAAGCAGTCACTGAGAGTAGGCCTATAACCAAATTCAGGAGGCCAAAGCGGACACTAGTTAAAATGCTTAGAAGCTAACTTGACCAATCTAAATCAGAAACAATTGTATGGATTATATTATTGTTTAAATGAAATATATATTGTTTTATTTTGGACAAGCAATTGTTGTTCTCGGTGAACATGACAATGCTTAATGTCAAGCCCTGCAGTACATGTGATATTGCCTTAACAAGGTATCTGAGTAGGGAGTATAAAGTATCCTATTCACATATAATGTTTTGTGCATCACAGTCTACAATGTGAGTTGAAGTCAGGACCGAAAGTAAAGCAGATGTTGTTTTAATGGAATGGGGGACACATTCAGTGATCCGGGTTAAAGTCGCTGTTACTGTTGTAGGAGCTCACAGGGGGGTTGGGGGTCGGTCATAGACATTCTTGAGTGGTGCGCTGTGTCTGTGTTTGGAATTCTGGGTTTTGTTCTGTCCTGGTCTGTTTTGCATTTTCAAGTGGCTTGACTTGAGCTCATCATGCTGGATCTGGCTGTTTGAGTGTAAATGCCATGTGTACATTGAAACACTGCAACAGATGGTTTAAGTGTGTTTCAGGTGGCCTGTCCCATGTTACACGCTCACTTTTCAGGTTAGCCACAATACGTCAGTCCCATGCTTGTTTACCTGTTGCCATGGCATCGGTAAAGAGGCCCTAGCTTGTTGGAATTAATGACATAGGATTCTTGAGAGGTGATTGGAGCATGCTGGGATAGCTACATTTAAAACACATGCAACATTAGCATAGCCGACTGTTGCGGAGAAGTATTTGCTGGCTTAATGGGTGTTGGCACCTGCGTGTCTATTTGCATCATGTGTTTTCCTGATCAGACATCCTGCTCGCTCGCTTATGGGGAGTCACTTTGCTTTGTGGTTCATCTCGTTCACTCCTCCTCATTCTTTAGTTCATTAGTGACAGATTCCTCTCCTTTATCACCCCCCTCGTCTCCTTGTATTCTGCTCAATTGGTGGAATAGTGAAACTGAGCATGATACCGATAGCTGATTATTCAGACTGATATCTGCCAATGCCGATTACAATTCTAAAGATTAAATGAATATTTTCTGAATTTAATTAATTAATATTACATATTAATATTGATATTTAATATCAAACCTGTAATGTTTCTTATGGTTTTTCATATACAGAGGACAAATTTATCACATTTTCCTTTTAATTGACAGGATATATCGGCCCAAACAAAGTTATGAAAATTGTAAAACTAATATTATAAAAAACATAGTTCTGGACTCTTAGTCCTAAACAATCATTCAGTCGCTAAACAAAGATTGGATATTTTCAAATAAAACAAACTTGGTGCCACACAAAAATGAGTATTTTCTGTATTAATGATTATTTTTTTTATATTACACTCCAATTTACATTCTTAAATAACCTCATCTTCATGTTCTGCATTTACTCATTACTCCCTGTTTCTTGCTTGCTTTCATGTGTAAATAACATAATTGTCACTTGTAAACAATTACATGTCTTTCAAAATTTACAAAACGAAAAAGTCACTTAATACTATTAGTCTGTGTTATTACACCTGCTGTCTATGAATGTTACTAATATTAGCTCCTTCATTACATTTTATTGGATCATTCATTACATGTTATTGGATCATTCATTACATGTTATTTCCATTCATTTCATAGATTTCTCCACATGTGACTTAGAGGTGTGGTTCAGGAAAGCATTTCTATACAGGTGGATAGTTTCATGCCGTGACACATGTTTGAAAACTGAATCACTCGTTGTCTCTTTCACTTCTCCTCTGCCTCATTATTTCCTGAAACCACAAATTTGTTTACTTTTCCATTCATTGAATCAGCGGGCTGAATCAGGACACCGGGCGGCTTCGTGTTTTTACTAACACCAGTGACGTCTGCAGCTTTTATTGCGGTTTCAGTTTTAGGAGGAGCCGCTTTAATAAGGGAGAGGAATTCCAGGGTCAGGGAATGTCGCGTTGAGACAGAAACACTGTTATGTTATGTCATTGTGCCGGGGTAGCAGAGTGGAAGCAGAAAGTTTTAGGCTACCTGAAAACAAGGTGTCTTTTTGAAAGTCACAGGGATGGTGTGACCCGGAATTCTTGACTTTTGACTTGACTTTTAGAATGCAAACTTAAGCATTTATGGGCAACAAAATGTGATGGTTATTAAAACTGTATTATACCAAATTGGGAATTAGTATTATTATCACTTCCTCTAAGGTCACACTTTGGTGTATAAATTGTACTATTGGTCAAACACCATCACATGACATTAATTCAGATCAGAGTTCAACACTTGACCTTTGAAACACTGAAATGTGATTTTCTTTTTCACAGAAGCTTGCCTTTCATGGTCAACTGTATTCGCACACGTATTAATGGAAGTCTAAGGAATGAAAAATCTAGTATGACCTCAGTATAACATGTTAACGTTCTGCCATATGCTGAATACACCACATCATTGTAAACCATTTTCATTATATGTAACAATGGCACTTAACATCTAAACTTTATCTTATTCCAAAGATTTCAATTTATTTAATTTATTTTGCCTATTTTGGACATCACTGAAACTGTAAGACTCTATAATCCGGCGGACAGAGAGGCTTGTGACCCTGGCTATGAGATTTCCCGCTTTTGGCCTTTGCCTTAATGGCATAGATTTCCCCAAAATGAATACTTAGTCATCATTTACTCTCCCTCAAGTTTTTCCAGACCTGTGTACATTTGGTTGTTCTGCTGAACATTAAGAAATATAAATGGATAAAAGAATGTTGGTAACCAAACAGTATTGGGGCACTACTGACTACCATAGTAGGAAAAAGACGAATATGCTAGTCAATGGTATTCAAGATGTGATCGGTTTCCCACGTTTTTTTAGATGTCTTATTTTGTGTTCAACAATACAAAAAAATCTATACAGGTTTGGAACAACTTGAGGGTGAGTAAATGACAGATTTACAAATGAACGCTGTTGATGGAAAGCAGGTCTTTGTTCACCTATAAGCAACAGGTGGGAGATGTACAGCCTGGTGTGGAGTGGAATGCTTTGAGTGTGGAGGGGTATTTGCTGGCCACTTCACTCTCTCTGTTGGGTAAAGAGGGCAAATGCGATCAGTCCAGTGTTGTCAGTGAAGCAGAGAGGGAAGGGGGGTGGGAATGAACTAACAGGGATGAAAGAGGGCTGGAGGGTATGCTGTGTGGTGGATGAGGCTGTGTTTTTGGGGGGAAGGGGTAGTTAGCTGCAGGATTGGGGAGGGCTCACACTGCCGTTGTGTGGAATGTGGTCAGACTGTGATCATTTCTGCTGGTTAGATTAGAGAAGACAGCATAGCTACAGATGGGTGTGAGGAATGAAGCCATTTATAAGCATGTAGAAGTGTGGGACCATAGAGGAAGAGAGGAAGACATAAGTTGTGAGGGCAAGGAAGTGTGTTATTAGGAGGAAAACTTTCTGTTATTTGCCTATTGTTGGGTGGGAAAGGACCTGGTCACTAGTTTGTCCTGTTTTAGTTTAAAGGAGAAGTTGCTAACAAAACCTTTACAGCGTTTTTCTATTCTATACATTTAGGGCTGTGCTGCTGAATTTGAGCAAGAATTTATTATGTAGTGACGTGTCAATACAATCATATACCATGTGTGACTTTTTTTGTTTCATGATATTTTACTGATAATTTACCACGGTGAAAGGTCTTCTACAGTAGTGGCCAAAAGTGATGTCTAACTTGGAACATTTAATTGACATCTTCACGTCATGTGAATTCACGTATGATTGCAGTGTAAACTGAAGCTCAGCTTTCAGAGGAATTTAAGCAGACTTGGCAACACATCCAAAGTTTTTAAGACATTTGCCTTAAAGAATAACACCTGAGAGGGTCAACGACAACAGATAATATTGTGTATGCTTTCTTTTCTATGCATTTTTTCAAATATTCAAATTAAACCGATTTCCCCTGATTTGCTGTCTAATAGATATCTTAAACGTGTAATGCCTGTTTCACACAGTACATATTGCAGTTCAAATGCGGTGTGAAAGCGGCACGCGCTGGATGTGCTTTCACATATACTGCTGCACGGCAACTGCACCAGACGGACCACAGTGCATCCACGTGCTGTGCGAATGATATAATCTGTTAAAATGGGCACGTTAAAAACATGCACCGCATACAGCAAACAGAGTATGTGTAAGATGGCCTTTTTTCCCCCTTTTGTTCCGTACACCTCATAGTTTGATGGTTTCATGTAATCTGAAGAGGCATTTAAAGCAATGTTGAACAAAATGTACCCAATACAGCACTTGTGGTCACTACCGAATGTTTAATTTACTGTATGTGTAATTCATATATATTTAGGTTGTCATTCATATTGTTTAACATGACTAAAGTGCAGAATGTGTGGTGAATATTGTAGATTATTCTGGCCATGAACCGCCTAACTGTGGCGGTTCATGATGTGTCATGTCGTAGTTGGCCTAACCCAACCTAAATATATAACAGAATATATTTCTTTTACCTCTGTCATATGTTAGGAATGCTGATGACTGTGACTTTAGTGCGGCTTAAGTGCTTTATGATGAAGCTATGTATGATTAACCTCAGAGCAGTAAAACGGAGCCATGACCATGTGACCTTTACCTGTGCACTTCACATTCTTGATAGAATCAGAGGCGGACAGAGAGAAGGTGTGCATTTCCTAAAGAAACTTGAGAAAAGGGGGTTTTGGATTAATGCACAAAACGTTCAGTGTGGGCATGTGTTCAGAGATTGAGACGAGGGCCCGGCCAAACACAGACCCGCAGAAACTAGCTCACATTCTGGTTAGCAAAGCCCCTGAGAGACAGTGACTGTGTCAGAAAGGGAGAGAGAGATAAAGATGAGGTGGGAGAGAGAACAATGAGCATCGTCAGCAGGAATAAAACCGATGAATGCTGCAGTAGTGATGTGACAGGAGGAGTCATTCCACCCACACACACTTATTAAACAAGCACACTGCACATCCTATTTATATTTATTACAGTTTTTTCAACCTTTAGCATTACAAAAGTAATGACCCTTATAAAAGCAGTGATGTGCTATTCATCACTGAAGAATATTCCAGGTTAAACAAGCTTGAGTAAATTGTTTTCTTTGGTTTTCAGCAGCAGCTGTGACAGAAATGAATTGTTTTCTGTAAAATAAGAGGAAAATGTGATGCCAGATATACTTGTATAATAAAGTTGGGCAAAAGCATAGTCTCAGACTAAGATGGCTTGATCATTGCTTACATATATTTTCTGTGCTGGTCTACACTGTTGTTATTATTTAAGTGAGTATTTAGCCAGAATAAGTTGACAAGCAGACCAGGCTTTACACTTAAGTCTGACTGCATTACTAGGGCAAATGAATAACTACTTTGAGTATAGTTGCCATGTTTACTTAATGGCAGCTTCCTAGAGCAACATGCAGTTTCATGATTTCCATAGGAGCTTCATACACATTCCCTCTCATTTGTTTTTAAGCATGGCTTATTCTTGAGGATTTTTCCATGTTTCACAGCTCCAGGCTTTGCACGCGCTCTCTGTTATCAGTAGAGGTTTTACTTTATCTCAGTTCTGCTGTTGCAGAATGCACACAGTGAGCCTAAAATAGCAGCACCTCTAACATTTTTCAACGATATAAATTTTTTGTTTTTCAATCTGGTTCTCTCCTCTTTCTTCACCTCCCTCTCCACCCCCTCCGGTAATGCACCGTGACTGGAACGGGGTGGCACACACTCACCATGTGGGAGATGTCCAGATTTAAATTTAAAGCAGCAGAAATGTTGCACGCATGCTGTCATACTGTCAGCAGCTGCTGGTCTGAATTATCGGGGCGCATTTCTCTGTGAGCTGCTGTGGGGAGTCAGTGAACAGAAAGTTGCACAGTAGCTACATGCAGGAGACAACCCTGAACGAGACATTCACAAATGTGAAACATGCATCAGCGACGCTTTCATAAAGTCTTCCACAAAGCTGCTGAATATCGTATGAGATGAACCCGTCTCTTAGTTTGTGTTGAGCAGAGGCACGGTGTGCCATCTCTATTGTTTTCACACCCTTCATCGGATTCTGCTCACGAACGTCCCTGCGTACTTCTGAACCGAATGTGAATATTCAATTATTTAGTAGACAAACCAACAGAGTACACCATTTAGAAGTTCACACATTAAAGTGATAGTTCACCTAAAAATAAAGATTTATTTATTCACCCTCTTGTCATTTCAAACCTGTATGACTTTCTTTCTTCCGCAGAACACAAAAGATGATATTTTGAAGAAGGTTGTTAACTGAACCCCATTCGCTTGCTTTGGTTTTGTGTCCATACAACAGACGTGAAAGGTTGCCAGTGCTGTTCGGTTACCAACTTTCTTCAAAATATCTTCTTTTGTGTTCTGTGGAATTAAGATCAAGTCATAAAGGTTCGAAATGACAAGCGGGAGAGTAAATGATGATAGAATTTTCATTTTAACTATCACTTTAAATGAGGCTTGCATACCCATATAGGGAAATCATGTGTGTTTTTGTGTCATTAGAACACAGGCCTGTCTCTGTCATGTTTATAATGAGTCATTATGACCGGACTGGTTTCCATAGTGACGGCATCAGGTTTCACAAAGAGCCGGTGATCTGTCATTAAAGAAGTAAAATAAAAGAGTTTTGTGTGCAACTACAAGTATAACATGTATATCACAGGTCAGGTTGCTTCAATATATACTTTACTATCAGAAAAGCTAGTTTGTGCCTGGTTGAGTGGCCCTTGGGAACTTCCCATGATGCCCTTCAACATGACTGTGAAGCCATTGTTAAGCTTTAATGTGGAAGAGTGGAGCAGATAAGAAAAGGAGAAGAGGAACGCTGAAGGAGATGAAAAAGATCTGCATACATGCTTGATTGCTCCAGCAACTCGCATAGCAAAGACTTATGCATGTGAGAGAGAGAGAGAGAGAGAGAGAGAGAGAGAGAGAGACAGAAAGTGTTATGCCTGAGCTAAATTTAAATATGTTCACATGAATCACATGGTACTCAAAGTCTCATTTCTTTTGACATGGTTCAGCAAACACCACAAAAAAAAAACAAGGGCTGGGCATATATATTTGTTTTTTTTCGGCCAGGTTAGGTTCATATTCTGGAATTCCACAAATTATGCATTTCTCTTGTTTTAGTGTATTGTAACACATGACAGGAAACAACTCTAGGTTCACTAGGTTTTAATTTTGTTTTACATGTTCTTGATAAGAAAATCAAGTATATAGGTCTATTTCACTCTGGTGAAAGTGTGTTCAACAAGCCGACAGCGGAGAAAACGTGCTGCTTGCTCTTCTCTAACTCCCGGTAACAAAACCCAGATCTAACAAGAATATCAGGCTTTATTGTTTATAATGTTGATAATAAATAAAGTAAACAGTCTTGATACCACCATGCCGCCTGTTAAGATCCTAAAAAATACCCTGCAACAAAGACAGAGCCATTGTAGTGTTTGTTTCCCTGTTTATTACGTGACCGTCATCTGAGGAAGATACAGTATTTGCTGCTGCAGCGCCGCATATAAATATTGTTTTCTTTGTTGTTCACGGTCAGTGTCTGTCTTGTTTAGCTTTGCATTGGATTTGCATCAATAAATAAGATTGGCCTATTTATTTCAACTAAGGTAAGGAATCACAGAGTGTTTTAAAACAAACAAAAAAGCATCCGTGCAAATTTATTTACTGGCTGTTACTTGAACGTGACGACCCTATTTTAACTTCTAGAAGGAAAATTTAGGTATGGAAAAAGGTGCCGTCTTATGTTAAGGCCAAATTCATAAACATTTGGTGCAGTGAAATGTAAATTGTCATGTTTCATGTTGAAATTAGCATTACTTAATATATTTTTAACGAACAAATATGAATTCACTAAGAACGACCGCTCCAAACAAATTATGGAAATAATAAATTTTTGTTAAATCATTTAAGATTATGTTGGTATTTTTATAACTAATGTAAGTAATGTTAACGAATTATGTGGCTCACCAGTTTTGAAACTTTTTAATAGGGTGACGTGAGTAGAGCATAAAACGTGATCCGGGCATCCGGTGTTTAAACTTAAAATATTTAAACTAGCTTGCGATCTGAGTGAACAAAGATTAAGGAACATATACAAATGTTTTTTTATGTTTTCTGTATATTATAATATCATTAAAGATGAAGTGAAGAAGTGTTAAATAAGATGTTACAACTAAGGTATTCTGTAGCAGTAACTTAACCTTCTGGTGATGCAGTTTTATTCGTATAAAAAATAGGAATATTCGAATAGGACTTTTAATACTCATAGTTGTTGTGGATCGAATATTTGAACATTCGTGCACATCCCTAACACATAAATAAACAAATTTACTGACTACTACTGTACACATATATATATATAAACAAACGTACTGAAATCAACGCATTACAAAAACCCAAAATGTTATGTGGGCAATACATAAAAACCACTTAAACATGATTGCAGAGCAGCACTGACCCGATAAAACAACCAAAGGTTCTGTTAACAGTTCGTCATCCTTAGGCTGTGTTCACACGTGACTTCTTTTTTTTACTAGGAAAAGTTGACAATGGTGCTTTTTTATTAAACTTTAGAAAAGTAAAATTAAATTTACACTTATACAAAACGGGTGTTTCGAGCTTGAGCATTCTCGACCAATCACGTTCTTCCCATGTTGTTACGGAAATGAGTCTGACAGGTCTCTGTCATTTGTTAGCTGTGAAAAAGTTATAGTTTATTTTTATTTAACTTTATAAGAACGGTTGACTGCATAGGATCACAATATAAAACAGAAGCTAGCAGCTTAAAAAAAGAAGTCAAGTCTGAACACGGCATAAGATGCTGGCTGTTTAAGAAAGTGCTCTGGACTTTTTTGAAAACACTGTTTAATCCATAGGATTATAATGTAAAACAGACGCTAGCAATTTAAAAAAAGAAGTCAAGTGTGAACATTTGAAATTCATGAAATCACATCACTGAAGTAGAACATTTTGTCTGACCCGGATAAGAAAGATCAATAAATAACATAATTGCAATGTTAGTTATAATCTCATAACATGGGTGGTTTTAGTTAATGATTACAACTCTCAGGTTAACCATTGTTCTCTTTCAGTTAATAGGAGACCTGTTGTGTTTTTTGTAAACATGGAATTGCGTTAAACTCTCAGATTCCTCGCCCTTTTCCAGCCATTCCCAGGATCCAGATGTATTGGTCTTCCTTCTTTATTTTTTTATTTTGAGTATAAATATCTTGCAGGTGAAAGTCTGGGCTGTGAGTAAGCTCCTGTGGAATTCATAAATGGTGTAAAATGAGAGAGAGAGAGAGAGAGAGAGAAGAGGGAGGCTTGGGTTTACAGTAGATTACACATTAGCTGAGGGGCAGAGGGATACTAACAAACAGGCATTCACTGCTATGGTATCTTCTGTTAGTCTCTCTTTACAAGGCTGTGGGAATATTTCAACAAGAGCAGAGAAACACATTTGATGATCTGTACAGATTGAAAATAAATAAGATGTTAAGTTAAAACAGTCAGTGTGTGATGTGTTGGAATTTCCTTGGGAAAAGCAATCATTTATATTAGTCACTTTCTAAATTCAATTAAAATTCAGATTTAAATGTAATCCCAATGCAATAAAGAACTAAACTCTTATCATAGAAAGTAGTTTCAACTCATACCTCGGCTTGCAAAAACAAATAAAAGATGTGTTGACCGTTAAACATTTACAGTGGAAGAGATTTTCATTGTTAATGTATTATTGTAAACAAAAAAACATTCTGTCGTAGCTGACATCTTGACACGGGAGAGATTTCAAATTAATGATGCACAATATATTGCAATTATTCAAATATGCAAATGTACGTATTGCAATATTGCAATGGTTTTAGTTTTTATGTTCTGCAACAGCAAAAAATGGTTGTTCAGAAGTTTTTACAATATGTTTTATTATAATTTAAATAGATATTTTTATATAACTGACTTTACAAACTGCATTATAGCATCACATATTGTATATTGCATTATTTAGCAAGTTACTGCATATCGCATTTTTCTTCAATGACGTGCAGCGCTATAGTACATTTTACACTTTAGTTATATCACAGCCATGAACCATTGATTACTTGTTTTTAGTTAGGGAAATTGACAATCTCATTCCAGGTAAAGACTACATTATAAAAGTGTAAGTCTGCTAAAAGCTTATTTTGTAAACTTGTAGAAAGAAGTGTTAAAGGTAGCAGAAATAAAAAAAAAATATTTCATGGGGTCCTTATTTAGCAGTTCCATTACATGCTTTACATAACATTTAATCAACCTTTCTTTTTCCTTTCCTGTGCAGAGGAGGCCGACTACTCTGCATTCGGCACGGACAGTGTGACCCGTAAGAAGACCCCCGCAGCTCTCGCTGCAGTACTTCTTCGCCCGGACGCCAACAAGAAGAAGCCTCCAATCATCATCAGCCTACCCAAAGACTTCCGCCCAGTTTCGTCCATCATCGATGTGGACATCCTACCAGAAACACACCGTCGTGTTCGTCTCTACAAACATGGCCAGGAGAAACCGCTGGGCTTCTACATACGGGATGGTTCCAGTGTACGTGTCACTCCCCAAGGCCTTGAGAAGGTTCCAGGCATCTTCATCTCCCGCATGGTCCCCGGAGGCCTGGCAGAGAGTACGGGCCTGCTGGCCGTCAATGATGAAGTGCTGGAGGTCAACGGCATTGAGGTGGCTGGAAAGTCCCTGGACCAAGTAACGGACATGATGATCGCTAACAGCCACAACCTCATTATAACCGTCAAACCGGCCAATCAGCGCAATAACGTGGTACGCAACATCAACAGCGGAGGCGGGGCCACATCCCTCAGCTCGGGACGATCCTCGGACAGCAGTTCGTGTTTCTACAATTATTCCACGCCGATCTCCATGGGAATGACTCCATCTCATATTATTCAGAACTATGAGCCGGATGAGGAGAGCGATGAGGATGAAGATCTGGTGATTGAGGGTAATGGTGAGACTACATTCATTCCACAGCCAGTTGCACGGGCGACAGCCAGCTCCAGTATGCCCGCTCTGCCCAGATATGAACCCCACCTCAATCTCAGACCCTCCAATGGTACCATGGCAACGAGTGCCAGCACGGGGTCTCTGAATGCACGCAAGAGGGGCCTGGAGAGACATAATCTAGAGGAAGATGGCACGGTTATTACACTGTAAAGACAGTGATCCAACGCCAATACGCACTTTTGTGTGCCATAAGACTAGTATAGCATGGCTATATATTCAGTGACCAGAGAGTGTGGGACCAAGAGAGGAGACCACAGCACCTTACAGGACCTCTTTATAACCACATCACCACTGAGAGCAGCACAGTACCAAAAATAGCTGCTTCATGAGTAATAATGAACTGCCTGAGTCAGCGTGATTTGAAAAATGCAGATATCTGCAGGAACAACGTGACACCATATGAATCACGACAATCTTTGACTTTGACAACCACTCCCTTACTAGTGCTTTAGCATTATGACAGAGAACAAGGTAGGATGGCTTACCCTGCTTCTGTGTTGCCACGGTAACCCGGCTGAGAGTTAGCACTGTTAAGTTTAGAAGGAATTCTGAATTGTGCTTTTTATCATTTCCTGTCTACAGCAAGAGGTAATCGTGAACATTTCCGAAGTCTAGCTGGATATTGTTAGAATGTCATTATTTTTAAAGTGTAGTTGGACATTTCAAGGTTTTAGACTGCTGCCTCGGTTGAGATACTGTGTACATTTTCTATTTTTTAATCATAGCCAAAATGCAGATTATTTTGTCATATAATGGTATTTTTTTATTTGTACCACTTAATTTTGTTTGACAAGGGCTATCTTCCTGCTCTGTGGTTTTTGACCCATGTGACCCTGTAGGATTGGAATACATTGTGATGTCATTGTGCACTCTGAAGTGGACACAAGGATGTTTCATGTATGAAGAGTGTCTGTAAACCTCAAGTGTTGCAAGCGAATTAGAGAGAAGAATAACTGTTTGGCATTGAATATTCACAGGGACTGTTGAATATCTGCCGGAATATTTGTTTTCCTTATTTTTTAAGATAATGTGTGAAGTGTACGTATCTTTGGAGGTCCACAGTGCACCAGGCAAACCATACAGTTACACCAGAATGGGGTTGAGATTCAGACATTTTGGCATAGAGCACACGTGATTTAGTAAATGTGGACTTAAAGGGATAGTTTACCCAAGAAAAACCTGTCATCATTTATTCATCCTCATCCATGGTTACAAACATTCTTCATAATACCTTCTTTCGTGTTCTGACGAGAAAAGAAAGTCATACAGGTTTGGAATCAGATGAGGTCGGATAAATGATCCAATAATTCTCTTTTTTGGGGGGTACTTTCCCTTTAAGCTTAATCTTTTTTAAGATATGCTCTGCAAACTTGCCTGGCTGAGATCTTGGCCCCGGAACCTTCAGACTCTGAAATTTTATTTTATGTTCACACTTTCTCTCCGTATCTAACTTCCACGCCTTTACAAACACTCCACCCTTTGTGTAAGGCAAGGGTGGGCCTTCCAGCTTGATATATATAATTGTGATTTTTGAAAATGACTTATGTGAATGACATACATTCATCATTATGAACAAACGTTAAAGTCCCAGTAAAATTAAAAATTGCAATGCCTATTTTTTCCTGAAATATTGCAGCGTTAATGTAAATAGTTTATCAATGTGGGTCATTCTCTTTTTAAAAATCGTGTGCCCTCATAGACTTCAGTTAAACACTAAAAATGCACTTCCGTCCTGTAATGACTATACATCTTAAATGACATATGTTAGACGGCATGGGCAGAGCATCCGTTAACTCCTCCCCTTCAACTGTCAGTCTGCTGCCAGTTCCATTTCAAAATGCAACAGCTGTTTTTATACATCCAATTAAATAGCTGAGAAAGACAAACAGCACGCCCACTATTTTTCTCATTTAAAATTCCCTCTTTTGTCCTTACACATGGGGATCATAGAGACATGCGTGATTTTGAATGCACACATGTAAGCTTAAGTAAAGGATCACAATTTGTGTCAACATGCACTGAGGGAGAGATGTGCCTCACTGTAAACCCATACGGACCAGATCTGCTGTCTGAGATTTAGCCGAAATAGCCTTTCATTTCTAAATACTGCTGTCTCACCTACCTAACGGCTGATGAGAAATCTAAACACTGGATGCTGTGAGCATGTCGGCTCATTTCACACAAAACTTTTCATGGCACTTACACTTTACAATATATCATGTACATTACCAAAACCTGCTCGTAGTAGCACACGCACTGTAGCTATAATAATACATAATTCTTACAGATCATTCATATTCAAGCAACATATTGAATGGAGTTTTTAGCTTTGTTAATTTATTTTTTGTAATAACCACTTCACATGATTTGGGATGGTATCCACAAAAGTTGTATTTATTTTCAAACAGACATTATATGTATTTTGACATACAAACCTCATGATTTTTTAATCTCGTGTTTTATTTTTGTCTACTAGCATATTTGGTGAAACTTCATTTTCAAGCCTTTTTGGAACTAGAAATATGAAGAATATAACCTGCTATTTTCCAAACTGTGAATATCTTTACATTTCTAATGGAGACCATATATCTATGAGCACCTATAGGAGAATTAGAAATTAGCTTTTAAGCGTTATCATGTGTCAATTTCTCTCTTTGATAAATGAGCTTGCCAGATAAATCCTAAGGTATAGATTTGTACTGAAAGTCGTCAGTATTTTCTTATTAGTACTACATAATGTAAATTTCTTTCACCATATGAAACTTTTAAAAGATCAATGCTATATTGAGACATAGATGCACATGTATTATAGAAAGTCTTGGGTGAAATAAACTAATATGTAGAAAAACATGTTTTTTCTTAACTGTCTGGTGTTGTAATAAAAGAATGGTAATTTCATCTGTGATAATTCTTTTGTGCAAATTGCTTACATTTACATTATACGGCCAGCATTCATATATAATGTATTTATTAGTTAAAATGGAGCAAAGGAATCGTGATACTACATTGACTCAAAAATTTTAATTACACACTAAAGTTAAAGGGCAACTACAGTTAAATCTTTTAAAATTACTTTTTTAAAGTCTTGGCCAGTCACCAAGCAAAAATAGACTGGAGTTATTCAGTTCGCTTCAGTTTCTTATCAATGCACGATTATTGCAGTCAGTGATGCTATTTAAAGCGCAGAATAAAACTCTGAAACCGTATTACTGTTCATCAATGTTGCTAACTCAATTCTGCAAACCTGCCTCATCCTTTTGGTAAATGGAACAAATTGATGGAGGTCAGGTTACGGTTTTCTAATACACCAAGTTCACAAAATGTCCATCCCTGAACTCTGAGCTCATGATGCCATCATGTGGTTAAAGCACGTAGTTTCATCCTATGCCACATCCAACTACAAATAAAAAACATTTACTGACCTGTAGTTTTAAAATATAATTTTTATTGGTTAAAATGCCCATGACCTATAAAATGCAGTTCTGCGCAACTTAAATATTTTTTTATCTTTGGAGTTGTATGATATTGTAAACCGTTAGCCTACTTATTATCATAAATATATTGTCAATGTATCATTAAAAAGCTGTTTCCAATAAATATACACAAATCTACGAAAAAAGATTATGGGCACAAAAACATAAAAAAAGATATATAAAATAAATTTAAATAAACATATATACTATAACCTAATAAGATGAAGAAATATGTAAATTATGTCATAAATCCAAACACAAAAATGTGGGAAGTAACACAAGTGGAAACAAACATTTAAATAAATGTGAAAATACAATGCAACAAAAAAATTAAGAAATTAAAGTGTGAGTAATCCTTTATTTTGTATTAATTAATAAAACAATTTATTGTATACATTTCTTTGTAGATGTATATTTATTTATTTCTAACATTGGCATAATTTCATAAAAGTTTGATGTGGCTGCGCAATTCTGGAAAATAATGTTGACATGCAATTAAAACAATTATATGTGTAAACATGTTACATAATATTATCACATTTTGAAACAGTGAAGTCCAAAATATTGTATTCATCCAATGACTGCTCGTTGCTTTCTTTATAGTAAGCTCCAATGAACAGCGTTTCGTATTATGTTTGGAATGGACTCCATGGAAAACACACTAATGTTGAAATTGTACGTCTCCGTGCAGTTTATCCTGACCTATGCCAACGCATTCCTGCCCTGACCAAACTGCCCAGTGCCCAGACTAGCATACGTGCCCACACACTTCCATATCAAACACGCCAATCGAGCTCTGTGCATGTACACATCATTCTAAGCGCCTTTGGTCACGTGACGTGACGTGCAGCCAACATGGCGACGCAGTGCTGAGAGAGCAGCAGCGTCCAACTGCCTCCGTGTCTGATCCGGCGACAACGGGCGGCCCGCTCCTGGCCGACACCCTCACACACCTGCCAAACCGCAGGGACCGGGCCAGAAATGACGGCCTGAGGGACTTCTTAAACGTCGAGTGAGAGATGAAAGAACAAGAACAGCTGGAAATTCATCGACGGCATACGCAGACAGAAACACTGAGCACCAAAAGCATGTTTCTGTCTCGAGCGCTTGAGAAAATCCTGTCGGATAAGGAGGTGAAGCGGAGCCAGCACAGCCAGCTACGCAAAGCCTGTCAAGTGGCGCTAGGTTAGCACTTTATATTTCCATCCTCGTGAAAACAGCTCAGGCCTCAATCGCATCTTTAGATCCCATAAGTTAGCTGCCGCTGCCCACTGACATTTTGCGTTGAATTGCGGGTAGCGAGCTAACGTCATCCTAGCAGCCGTCAGTGACAGATCGGACAGTACTGTGTGTAATTTTCGTTAGTTCAGATTGTCACGCTTATTGTCAGCGGTGGTCAAATCGCATGTTTGTGAAGCGGTCTAAATAACATCGGTGTGTTCAGCCTGTCTTGTTTTGGAGCTGTTAGCATGTGTTAGCTGTTACCAGCTGCTATCCGACAAGAAGCTCTTGAATGGTAACGTTGTATCATCCAGCTGCTACGGTGACTTGAACTGTCAGGTATGTGATTTGTGTGTCACTTATCGATTAAAGATCAGTTACTGATCTACACATCGGTATCGATCTGCGTTGTGCGTGACGCCGATAAGTGCTGGGGCTGTTTCGTATACTTTTTTTACAGTTTGAACTCGTATTAAATATGTCTAAACGTGTCATGTGTGATTGCTATCAGCTGGGGACACGTGTTTTTGCAAAATTACCAAAACGGTTATTTATCTGTTTCAATGTGAGCCTGACGTGCAGGTCAAACTCATTCGGCTCGTCTCGCCTGTGCTGCATTACTTATTTACCGACTGAACCAGTGATCGTTGAAACGGGAGGATCTAGTTTCTTCGTGAGCTTTTTCAACATTAAACCTTTGTTCCTGATGTTTCCACATTTCAGTCAAGAATAAAGCGAGCTTCATTGGAACACAAAGATAAAGACCAAATACTGAGTTTGACTGTTAATCTTAAAAAACAATTGATAACTGCAGTTTTAAGATATTTCGCAGGTGATTTAATGCTATTCTGGGTTTGTTTAACTGTATCCTCTTTAAGAAAAGAAAGTGCTTGCCTTCAAACAGACACTCCCATTATTACCTCAATTGAGGTTGAACGCCATACACTTATTTACACAGTCTAAGAGACACCCGGATTCACTGCATGGCTTGTATACATAGTTTCTCAATTCAGCAGCAATAATAAATGCTGCCTTCTCTCGGGTAGTCATGTGTAGGACTTCTACGAAATAATTTATAATATGTTGCAACATGTGCGTCTTATGAAATATGATGTTGCCTAAGGTGTTTCCTTTGACTTTTGGAGATGGCTGCCTGATAATGAAACATGACCAATCTCAAATTAAAGGCACTTGAAAGTGATGAAACAAAAGTAAAGAAACCAGAAAACAAGTTTATTCATGGACCTCAGATGTAATTCATTAATTGGAAATGTTTTGTTAAGAAACAATTGCAGTAAATTGTACAGATGCTTTGTTTACCATGGTATTACTATGAACGGGTACTTGAGCTTTCAAGTTGCTAAAGCAAATGTTTAATGTGATAAAATCATTTCTACATCTTGCTGAGTAGGCACCAATATGTCTGCACAGATATCCTACGGTATTCAAGACTGAGGCACTAAAATTGTCTTATTAAGCATCAACAACAAAAAAAACAGAGATGAGACATCAATAAATTAAAACAGCATATTTTTTTTGTTTTTCTGAATAAGTACCCTCTTCCTCTTCAGGTCTGTTTGCTTTGAAGGAGGGTGTCATTATAAATAATTCTCAGTGATGTAACAGTATCTTTATGTGTTCATTTGTTTCTCTTTTTATAGATGAAATCAAGCTTGAGCTGGAAAAGCAGAAGTAAGTTTACAACTGAGCTCCTTGTCATCTCATTCACTAACACACACCATCCATTAAAGGCATAGTTAGTTTCTTTTAATTCTTAAAAGATTTATTCACTCTCATCTCATTCAAAACCTGTATATGACTTTTGTGTGGAACACAAAAGAAGATAATTCGAAACAATAGAGGTTTTGTGTCCATAAAATGAAATTAAATGGGAACCAGTGTTGTTTGGTTACCAACATTCTTCAAAATATCATGTTTGCGGTTCTGCAGATGAAAAAGAGTCATGCGTGATTTGAATGACATGAGGATGAATAAATGATGACGAAATATTTTTTAATGGGTCATATATCCCTTTAATCTGTCTCTTTTAAGGTTCACTGAAACGTTGACACTGGGAGAACATTTTAATAGCTTTTCTGAAAAGGTTCACTGGAGTTAATGCATCTTTATTCTGAGCTATCCCTGATATGTAATAACATCAAACACTAGTCACACTCATTCGCTGCTGATGTTCTAGGGATTAACCTGGGTGGATATAAAAATAAAAAGACTTTGTGTTGCTATACTGTATAATATAATTTTGTACTCATCTGTACTGTGACTTCTTTGTGTACCAGGGATGGCACTATTGTTCCACCCCGAGCTAACTACATTGAAGCAGACAAGTACGTCCTGCCGTTTGAGTTGGCGTGTCAGTCGAAGTCCCCGCGCATTGTCAGCACATCTCTCGACTGCCTGCAGGTACGTCTGGTGTTCTCAATGCCCTGTGTTCTGTACTCCTGGCATTCAGAATGTAGTGTTGCGTCATCCTGTTCAACCCTGACTTTTCAACCCTGTCATTATTGAATTAAAAACACTTGAAAGGTTTTCAATTAGAGTTTCTCACTCTTGGGATTTATGTTACAGGGAACTAACCACAAAGGTTTAGGATTTAAGATGGTTAGCTAAGGAGACAGACTTAACATTGGACATCAAGTGGGGACCAGTTTTGTTCAGTAATTCGCCACTCACTCTTTTTAAAATATGCTCGTCTCAACACAGAAACTCATTGCATACGGCCACATCACAGGAAACGCCCCTGACAGCGGGGCTCCAGGAAAACGACTGATTGATCGGCTGATGGAGACCGTCTGCAACTGCTTTCAGGGTCCACAGACCGATGAAGGGGTGCAGCTACAAATCATTAAGGTGACACAACCCTCCATCATGCCAACTTGTTTTTCTAGACAAGCACCCCTTCCTTATGACAGAGGGAGAGATGGGCGAGTTTTGTAGTCTGGGAGCACACTGAAAATCTGTGATTCTGGAATTAAAGTTTAAGGTATTTGAATTGAAATATTTCCGATTCATTACATTTTATTTTGTAATTGTCAAAGCCCCCAAAAATGTAATTATTTATTAGGCAATCAATCATCAGCCAAATGTCAAAATCGAGGCCTGGTTCAAAGTCTTTGATTCAAGCCGAACTGTTATCACTGTAGATAAGCACGCTGTATTTCAGCTTCTCTGCCACGCTCTAGACACAGAGAAAAAGAGGCTGTTTACACAAGAGAGGAACGGTTTGCATAATAGGGTAGGGCACCAACTTGAGTAAATTGTTTCGGGTATTAGTTTTAGTTTGCTGTAAGATTAAAGGGATACTTCCCCCACCTCCATTGTCAAAGCAGCCGTTCAGAGCTGAGGCTGTAAGGTATCCGGTGCCTGTCGAGGTGGCAATCCCCGAACCCGGTGGTGGACACCGGAAGTAAGGGAAACCATCAAGCTGAAGAAGGAGTCCTATTGGGCCTGGTTGGCTTGTGGGACTCCTGAGGCAGCTGACTTTTACCGGCAGGCCAAGCAGACTGCTGCCCGGGTGGTTGTGGAGGCAAAAACTCGGGCCTGGGAGGAGTTTGGTGAGGCCATGGAGAAGGACTATCGACTGGCCTCGAAGAGATTCTGGCAAACCGTCCAGCGCCTCAGGAGAGGGAAACAGTGCCCTACCAATGCTGTTTACAGTGGAGGTGGGCAGCTGTTGATTTCAACTGGGGATGTCGTCGGACGGTGGATGGAGTACTTCGAGGATCTCCTTAATCCCTCCATCACGTCTTCCATTGAGGAAGCAGAGGCTGAGGGCTCAGAGGTGGACTCTTCCATAACCCAAGCCGAAGTAACTGAGGTAGTCAAGAAACTCCTCTGTGGCAAAGCACCGAGGGTGGGTGAGATTCGCCCTGATAAACCTCAAGTCGCTGGATGTTGTGGGGCTGTCTTGGCTGACACGCCTCTGCAGCATCGCGTGGCGGTAGGGGACAGTGCCTCTGGGATGGTAAACCGGGGTGGTGGTCCCTCTTTTTAAGAAGGGGGACCGGAGAGTGTGTTCCAACTACAGGGGGATCACACTTCTCAGCCTCCCCGGGAAAGTCTATGCCAGAGTACTGGAAAGGAGAATACGGCCGATAGTAGAACCTCGGATTCAGGAGGAACAGTGTGGTTTTCGTCCTGGCCGTGGAATGCTGGACCAGCTCTACACCCTCTACAGGGTGCTGGAGGGTTCATGGGAGTTTGCCCAACCAATCCACATGTGTTTTGTGGATTTGGAGAAGGCATTCGACTGTGTCCCTCGCGGCGTCCTGTGGAGGGTGCTTCGGGAGTATGGGGTCCGGGGTCCTTTGCTAAGGGCTGTCAGGTCCCTGTACGACCGAAGCAGAAGCTTGGTTCGCATTGCCGGCGGTAAATCTGACTTGTTCCCAGTGCATGTCGGACTCCGGCAGGGCTGCCCTTTGTCACCGTTTGTAATTTTTTTGGACAGAATTTCTAGGCGCAGCCAGGGGCCGGAGGGTGTCAGGTTTGGGGTCCACACGATCTCGTCTCTGCTCTTTGCAGATGATGTTGTTGTGTTGGCCCCTTCAAACCAGGACCTTCAGCATGCACTGGGACGGTTTACAGCCGAGTGCGAAGCGGCTGGAATGAAAATCAGTACCTCCAAATCCTTTTCTCCACCAACCTGAAGTGGCTTGCCCACTTCAGGTTGGTGGAGAGTTCCTGCCTCAAGTGGAGGAGTTTAAGTATCTTGGGGTCTTGTTCACGAGTGAGGGAAGGATGGAACGGGAGATTGACAGACGGATCGGTGCAGCTTCTGCAGTAATGCGGTCGATGTACCGGTCTGTCGTGGTGAAGAAAGAGCTGAGCCGCAAGGCGAAGAGGAAGTGTCTGGGGTGAGGGATGTCTGGGCATCTCTGCTTGGACTGTTGCCCCCTCGACCCGGCCCCGGATAAGCGGAAGAAAATTAATGAATGAATGAATGAATTAACTTTATTTCCAGGTATAAATCACAGTAAATCACAGATGTTCAATGTGGTTTCAAACTTTTGGACCCTACAATATCTATATAAATCAGTGTAATTTATGATTTGTCTGTGAAGTATATCATTGTTATGCTCTGCAGGCTCTTCTGACAGCTGTGACATCACCGCACATAGAGATCCACGAGGGAACGATTCTTCTCACTGTACGGACATGCTACAACATCTACCTGGCCAGCCGCAACCTGATCAACCAAACCACGGCCAAAGCCACTCTCACACAAATGCTTAATGTCATCTTCACCCGTATGGAGAACCAGGCGGTTAGTGTAATTTTCAAGGACATAGTTCGCTCCAAAAAGGCGAAAAGAAAGAGATTGTAATTCTCACGATTAGGCACAGTAAGACCATTCAGAATATTCTGTTTTAAGGGTTTGTAATCGTGATGTGCTGAACTGGGCTCAAGTGGAAATTAAACTCTTACTGTTCCTTACTGTTCTTAGAACTGTTTGGCTTGATTGTGGTAGTATGAGTTGGTAAATGCAAAAAGTGGGATTTTACTTTCTCTTGATTCTCTCGCAGGCTCTGGAAGCTCAGGAGTTGGAAAAGGAAAGACAACATTTACAGCTGGGCAATCCCTCGCCAGTATCCAGTAACCCTTCACCTGTGACCCAGAACCTGTCCCCCACCCCTGGTCGAGGGTCCGGATCTCCGTGGCTCGGTCGAGCCAGCTCGGAACAGAACGGTTCCCCTTCCTTTTCCCTGAGCCCCCCAGCGGTCCCCTCCACCCCTTCCACCCCTCAAGACTCATCCTCTATCAATGGCCAGACGGAAGAGTCAAAGTCAGAAGAGGAGTTTGCTACAAATAAAGAGAGCTCAAAGGAACCTCCACATCCAGGTATCAATGGTTCAGGTCGTAATGACATATGAGGCAAAACACATCAAGTTCTGGCTACTGTTACTTTCAGTGCTATATTTCAGTGGCATGGCTTAAGTGTCACTGGAATGTTTTTTTTATCTTTTACCCTTAATGACTCGGACACTCAAGAGTCAGGCCAAACGCTTAAATTGGAGGCAGAGGAGGCTCACCTACATCCTGAAACTGAAGCAGCTACTGAGGTTTTGGAAGAGGCTGAGCCAGACAGCGGTCTGGGAGATAGCTCTGTTGAAGGAGGTGAGTCACACTTGAACCTAATATGCTCTTGTTCCTGCTGAAAAGCAGATTTTCCTAATCTTTTGCCTTTCTCCAACAGGCATGGATCAGCATTCTGACTCTGATACCAGAATGCCGCCCCCTGCTGTCCGTTTGGACTCGCAGCAGATGAACGGAACTGTGGATGATCAAGCCTCTGAGTCCTCCACAGATATTCTGGTGGGTTTTTAATTGGCTTTCCGTTTGAATTACGGGTGTCGAGTGAGCAAGTCCATTTCATAAGAGAGACATTAAGTTATTATCTGTGAAGACACGCTTTCATTGTGGTCAGACTGGTCTTTTATTATTTGTATGAGCAGGATGCAGAAACCATGCATGGGAGCCAGACAGCTGCCCGCTTCTCCCACATCCTGCAAAAGGACGCCTTCCTCGTGTTCCGTTCGCTCTGCAAACTCTCCATGAAGCCCCTAGCTGATGGACCACCAGACCCAAAGTAAGAACCAAGTGTTTGTTGAAATCAAACCTCAGGAGTGACGAAGTCATCCAACAGCAATGTGAAACACTGAGAGCATGACAAGACAAATAAAAACTGTGATAGAAATTTGGTTAGCATATAAAAAATATTTTTACTTATTATTATTTATACAATTACTGTTGTATTGCTTCAAAGTAAATCTGAACGTATCTTTGGAGTATTTGAGTTCTGAATAATGCAGAGCATATTTTCTGTAAGTTTGACCTGTTTTTCCAGTTTTCATTTTCTGCAAATAGATATATTTTTATTAGAAATTTGCGACAAATATTGTTCACAATGTAAGAACACATGTATTTGTTCGTGTAATATGATCATTTTACCTAAACACAGTCATTTTTAAATCAGAAAAACAGTCTCTGAAATGTATTAATGATGCTGTTACAGCTATATTTATAGACTCTTGGGTTGAAAGACATCTTTACAGACAAACAAACTAGTATTTTCTTTGACTTCTATTTACTTTTCCAAGCACTTGTCGGATAAGTAGAGGGTGACTAGTGTGGGGTTTTGATTTGCTTAAACAATGGTTGTCACATTGAAATTCCTGTAACTCCGTACTCGTGTACCATTTCTGTATTCTCTTCTTCTCTCACAGATCTCATGAGTTGCGTTCTAAGGTGGTTTCTCTACAACTACTGCTGTCAGTGCTCCAGGGTGCCGGTCCTATATTCAGAACCCATGAGATGTTTGTGAACGCTATCAAGCAGTACCTGTGTGTGGCGCTGTCTAAAAACGGTGTCTCATCTGTGCCTGAAGTTTTTGAACTTTCTCTTGCCATCTTCTTGACCCTGCTCTCTCACTTTAAAGTGCACCTTAAGATGCAAATTGAGGTAATAAAATTATGACACTTATGTAGATTAGGATTGTATAACTTTGCATTGCTTATTTGAGTTTATTTTGTTTCTAAAATTATGCTGGATTCTTCTCAGGTGTTCTTCAGAGAGATCTTTCTGACCATCCTGGAGACATCATCCAGCTCTTTTGAGCACAAGTGGATGGTCATCCAGACTCTCACTCGAATCTGTGCAGGTCAGAGGAAATGCACTACTTAAATATAAACGCAGTCTAATAGGAAAATCCAGTGCTGAGTTAGTCTCTGTCCTCTTCTAGATGCTCAGTGTGTGGTGGATATTTACGTGAACTATGACTGTGATCTCAATGCTGCCAACATTTTTGAGCGGCTGGTAAATGATCTGTCTAAAATCGCCCAGGGAAGGAGTGGACAAGAGCTCGGCATGACTCCGTTACAGGTATTTAAAAAGAATCCAACCACACTGCATACGACACAGAACACTGTTCGTTTTTACAGAACATATTGACATTATGAAACATTGGTATGATTCCACATTACTACAACGTCATATAGGGTTCATTTCAGTGAATTTACCCCAGCATTTCATTTCAAATCGCACCTTAAAAACGGGTAATAATTAATTTCAGGAGTTGAGCTTGAGAAAGAAAGGACTGGAATGTCTGGTGTCCATTTTGAAGTGCATGGTGGAATGGAGCAAAGATCTGTACGTTAACCCCAATCTGCAGGCCAACCTCGGTAAGACAATTGTGTATCTTATTCCTTGCATTGCCATAAGTTCCTGTATAATTTATTTTTAGGTTCTGCTCTAGAGGTAAAAGCATGGTACTTTTGTTCGCAATAGAGTTTGGATACATGTTCACTGTAGTTTCTGGTGATAGTTTAGGCTTTGGTTGTTTCACGAGGCTGTGATTCGTATTGTGTTGTGATGTAGGTCAGGAGCGTCCAGCAGAGGGTGACAGTGCAGATGGAAAGCACCCTGATCACCTGTCCTCTCGCAGAGATAGTGTGAGCTCTCTGGACTCCACTGTATCTTCCGGTGTTCAGCAGGCTCATCCAGATCACCCTGAACAATATGAGGTCATCAAACAGCAGAAAGAGATTATCGAGCATGGTATTGATCTGTGAGTCTTCATTTTCTTAAGTTTTTCATCTCTTGTTTTTTCCATCTGTTTTTTATTGTGTGCCTTCTCTGACCATTTTCTGTCTGTCTTAAAGGTTTAACAAGAAACCAAAAAGGGGATTGCAGTACCTGCAGGAGCAAGGCATGCTGGGAACATCGACGGAGGACATAGCCCAGTTCTTACACCAGGAGGAGCGACTGGACACAGTGAGCACATTAATAAACCAGCAAACTAGAATATTTTGTACCACATTGACTACTCAAGTGGTGATGTTGAGTTCTGTCTCCGCTGTATTTAGACTCAGGTTGGAGAGTATCTGGGAGAGAATGTGAAGTTTAATAAGGAGGTGATGTACAGTTATGTGGATCAGCTGGACTTTTGCGGTAAAGACTTTGTGTCAGCGCTCCGTGTCTTTCTAGAAGGCTTCAGGCTTCCGGGTGAAGCCCAGAAAATCGACAGGCTCATGGAGAAGTTTGCCGCTCGCTACCTGGAGTGCAATCAGGGGTGAGTGATGCAATCTGACCATATTTCCAATTGTTTATGCAGTTTCTGTTTATGCTAACATAAGTCTGTTCCTTTGTAGGCAGACTCTGTTTGCCAGTGCCGATACTGCTTATGTTCTTGCGTACTCCATCATCATGTTAACCACAGACCTACATAGCCCACAGGTAAAACCGATCCTTTTTCCCGCTTATTAATAGTGTTTATATAGCCAGAGGTTTAAAGTAACCCCAACTGTACCGTTTGGTTTTTCTCTTTAGGTGAAGAACAAGATGACTAAGGAGCAGTACATAAAAATGAACCGCGGTATTAATGACAGCAAGGACCTGCCTGAAGAATACCTGTCTTCCATCTATGACGAGATCGCAGGCAAGAAGATCGCCATGAAAGAGAGTAAAGAATACTCCATCACTCCCAAGTCCAGCAAACAGAGTAAGAGCATCTTCCAATCTTTATGTATCCTGCTAAATTGTGTTTATAGATGTGGGATTCTGTGTATGTGTAGGTTTCTGTGCCCTTAGAGATTTTGATATTTGAGGTGTTTTTTCCTGCTTTAAGTTTGAATTAAAGTCCAGTTTTTCTTTCTTTAAGATGTACCCAATGAAAAGCAGAGGAGGCTCCTGTATAACATGGAGATGGAGCAGATGGCCAAGACGGCTAAAGCTCTGATGGAGGCTGTTAGTCATGCTCAGGCTCCTTTCTTCAGCGCCACTCACCTGGAGCACGTACGGCCCATGTTCAAGGTAACAGAGACTTTTTGCTTTCAAAACAGAAAGAAAAAGCACATATGGAGTCTTGCATGAAAGGTCACTATTGGGTTATGAGCAGTTTGTGCAATATGAATTTAACTGGAAGGGGTTTCACACATTAGTCTAGAAACATATATTGAAAAGTTAGAAAGTCTGAATTATTTGAAACCAAAGTATGTTTGGTTATGCTATAATTCTTGTGTGGTTTTGTCATGCGTGTATTGATCTTTGTGTAACAGCTGGCCTGGACTCCTCTGTTGGCTGCGTTTAGCGTCGGACTTCAGGACTGTGATGATCAGGAAGTGGCGTCCCTGTGTCTGGAGGGGATCCGCTGCGCTATCAGGATTGCCTGCATCTTCAACATGCAGGTTTGTGATTGGCTCTTATCAGCATTTCTGCACAAATGTCAAGCAAATCTTTAGTACCTTCTTACAAAGCTTGATCTAAATATTATGGGTTGTATTTTCCTGTACATGCAGCTTGAGAGGGATGCATACATTCAGGCACTAGCCAGGTTTACACTGCTGACTGCCAGCTCGAGCATCACAGAAATGAAGCAGAAGAACATCGACACCATAAAGACTCTAATCATGGTCGCCCACACCGATGGCAACTACCTGGGCAACTCCTGGCACGAGGTGAGCAACAGAGCTGTTCAAATTAAATGGAAGCACTCAGTGTTCGCGCCAGTTCCAGTTTTTCCCATTTCCTGCTTTTTGCGTACCCACTCGATGGTGAGGCAATTCCCAGACAATTTTGCTTGGTATAAATTTGCAGGATTGTGGATGGCTGGAAACATGTTTTTCTAAACTAATGAAGTATAATTTATCTAACTATAAAACATACTGGTACTTACAATTACTGGGATATTAATAACCTCCTTAATAAACAGTAAGTACCCATATGTGAAATGTCTATAAAGGGATAGTTTTATCTTCATTTACTCACCCTCATGTAATTCTAAACATGTATTACTTTATTCAACTTTATAAAATTGTGACTCCGCTCGTTGCCAATAACCCCTGCTCTCCTCTGTAACTCCCTACACCTCCTTTTGTGCTTTATTAATACAATGTTTGTAGTTTCTTGCCTGTCTTTTTATATCCGACTTGTGTTTGTCCCCTGTGTAGATTCTGAGGTGTATCAGTCAGCTGGAGCTGGCTCAGTTGATTGGAACAGGAGTGAAGACGCGCTACATTTCCGGTGTGGTCCGAGACCAGGGAGGCAGTATAAAAGGCTTTCCATCAGGGGGAGATGACTTCATGCCTCTAGGCTTAGGTAAGCCATTGTTTGACTGCATTTAATAGCAGTCTGGTGTGTTTATTGCTGTGTGTGCCAACTGAGTTCCATATGGAACAAAACAATATTATTGGTCTCCCACAGGTACTCTGGTTGGAGGTCCAGACAAGCGTCAGATGGCTCATATCCAGGAGTCAGTGGGGGAGACCAGCTCTCAGAGTGTAGTGGTGGCTGTGGACAGGTGCACTGCAGTTATAGGACAACACAAACATATACAGTGTTATTGTTTATGCTGTTTAGACTGACCTTCATTGTCCTCATTTTGTTTTTTTAGAATCTTCACTGGATCCACCAGACTCGATGGAAATGCCATTGGTAGGATTTTGTTTTTAAGTTTGTGTTTCAAATTTAAAGTTATTCAAATTGTGTATTGTGTTTTCTATGTGCATCTATGGGCGTCTATATAGTGACCCTGTTTTCCGTGAGATATTCTCAAAAGTCTAAGACCTATTCATTCATTTGATCCATTACATTCTGTAATAAATAGACCCAAAGTTTCATGGTACTCTACTTTCATAAAAGACAGCTGGCTTTAGATTTTTCCATCTTATACTTAAAATTATACAGGTATGAAATGACATGAGGGTGAGCAAATGATAACATAATTTTGGGGTTAACTATCACTTTATGGCCAAAATGTGACCAAGCTCCATACCATAATGTTTAGTTTGTGCTCTCATCTCCAGTGGACTTTGTGCGTTGGCTATGCGCGGTGTCCATGGACGAACTGGCTTCAGCTCACCAGCCGCGCATGTTCAGTCTACAGAAAATAGTAGAGATTTCCTACTACAACATGAATCGTATCCGTTTGCAGTGGTCACGCATCTGGCAGGTCATCGGTGATCATTTTAACAAGGTTAGTTTACTTTACCAGAGCAACCTGTTATTTGATAAAAGCAAGTGTATGTGAGTTTTGTTTTCTTGTTGGTATGGTAGGTGGGTTGTAATCCCAATGAGGATGTTGCCATCTTTGCTGTGGACTCCCTGAGACAGCTTTCTATGAAGTTCCTGGAGAAAGGAGAACTGGCCAACTTCCGTTTCCAGAAGGACTTTTTAAGGCCATTTGAACACATCGTGAAAAAGAACAGGTAAGACATGCAGGGTTAGAAAAAAATAATACAGATTTGTGTAAACCATGTGGTGATGCTACACACGTGCATGTTCACTTTGTTGTTGCTTCTATATTCATCTTCCTCATCCATTCTAAAGATCACCCACTATTCGGGACATGGTGATACGTTGTGTGGCCCAGATGGTGAACTCTCAGGCTGCTAATATTCGTTCTGGTTGGAAAAACATCTTCTCTGTGTTCCACCATGCAGCATCAGATCATGATGAAAACATTGTAGATCTTGCGTTTCAGACTACAGGTCATATTGTCAGTAAGTACCAGTAATTTGCTTCATTATGAACAGTTTTTTTGTTGTTTTTTTTCTTTACAAAAACATCACTTCTCTTTCCCCACAGTGAACACATTTCAGCAGCACTTTGCGGCAGCCATTGACTCTTTCCAAGATGCTGTAAAATGTTTATCAGAGTTTGTTTGCAACGCTGCCTTTCCTGACACCAGTATGGAAGCCATTCGGCTAATCCGCCACTGTGCTAGATATGTTTCTGAGCGACCGCAGGTTAGTGCTATCCCCTCAGTCTTAAAATTACACACAATCCCAGAGCTTCGGAATTTTTAAATCACTTTCTGCCTTACCAGGCACTAAGAGAGTACACCAGCGATGATATGAATGTCGCCCCTGGTGACCGTGTCTGGGTGCGTGGCTGGTTCCCCATTCTGTTTGAGCTGTCCTGCATCATCAACCGATGTAAACTGGATGTCAGGACCAGGTGGGAGATCTCGTCTGCCCAGCCAACCTTTATCTTTGGATGTAAAATGTGAAGTGGCTATCATTGAGAGTTTGTTGTGTATTACAGGGGACTGACAGTCATGTTTGAGATTATGAAGAGTTACGGACACACCTTTGAGAAGCACTGGTGGCATGACCTCTTCCGGATCATCTTTCGCATTTTTGACAACATGAAGCTTCCAGAGCAGCAAACTGAGGTGAGTGAAATACATTTACATTTACATTTATTCATTTGGCAGACGCTTTTATCCAAAGCGACTTACAAGTAGTTTTTTTATACAGTGGCACATTACTGCAGAGCAATCAGGGGTAAGGTGCCTTGATGATTTGCATGCTCAAAAGGATAACTAATTAATCTTTGCATTTATTTTTGTGTAGAAAACAGAATGGATGACGACAACATGTAACCACGCCCTCTATGCGATCTGCGACGTGTTCACACAGTTCTACGAGCCCCTCAGTGAGGTTTTGCTGGCGGATATCTTTGCACAGCTTCAGTGGTGTGTGAAACAAGGTAGGGATTATTCACTCATCATGAAGGGAGACTTGGGAATTTTAGGACATCTCCATCTGCTGCGTAATACGATTAGCAGGACTTTAAAACGTGACGCCTTCAAATGTCGCCACGTTTGTGGAAATGTGGTTGTAGCGGGTGGTGATGTTTTAAATCATCTGGGTGTGGTAATACAGGGTTTCACTGTATTGCATGTTTATAAATCTGCTTCTGTTGTCAGATAATGAGCACTTGGCGCGGTCAGGCACGAACTGTCTGGAGAACCTGGTGATCCTGAACGGGGAGAAGTTCAGTCTGGAGGTGTGGGACGTCACCTGTGCCTGCATGCTGGACATCTTCCAGACCACCAGCCCTCATGTGTATGAAAATCTTGCACCCACCATCTGTTTATGTGACGTTTTTATGTGTGTTTCATCTGGATGCGTTTTGATTAGGCCTATTATATATTAGATTAATAAACAGATGAATAAAAGCGAGATTCTGTATATTAACTAATTTTGTTTCATCAGCGAAAATTTTATTTTTTTGCCTCTCTGATGTCCAATCTGAATGTGTTCTGGCAGTCTGTTTTCAAGCTGCTTTATTTCTCCGCTTATTAAATGCTCTCACAGTTTGATTCTGACTTTGCTCTTAACAGCTTGTTGACATGGCGACCAGCTGGACAGGAAGAGGAGGTGGGAGAAGGGAAACACATGGTGAGATGACAAGAGCTTAAATAAATATTGCCAATGCACACACAGATAATCGTCCACAAATGAGCACCTCTAAAACCTTAATCTGTTATAAATTGTAGTTTTAAACTGTTAGCACCAAGACACACACAGCAGTAGACTTTGCTTGCTATTTATAGTGAACATTTGCATTTTAAGCAGTGGTTAAATAAATGCATTTGTGTTTTGTTTTTTAGGATGTTGAAGTGGATTCTCAGTCTCAGAGCAGCTTTGAAAGGACAATGTCAGAAAGAGGACATAGTCAGATGTCCACAGCCAGCGATGAGACCTGGAAGGGGAAGTCCCATGCTAGTATGTACTATCACCCTAAAATCCATGAATTATAATATGCAAATTCAAAGTAATTGTATTGCTGGATCTTTCACAGTAGATTACTAGTGTTTGATGAGAATGTTAAAGTCTAAAAATCATATTTTTATGCAAGCATTGTTTCCTGCCACATTCTGTTTGACTTAAATTACCTCTTTCTCTTACACTTTATTACTGATGCGTTCAAAATTATTCTCTCCCTCAACAAACCTACCCCACTATTCATTTACTGTTTGCGCGAAGTCTCTCTCCATAGGTGTACTTTAAAAATTGTACTCTCTCATTTGTCCTAGGGGTCTCGGACCACAGGTTGTTTGCAGGGCTGCTTATGAAGTGTGTCGTACAGCTGGAGTTAATTCAGACCATAGACAACATTGTATTTTACCCAGCTACCAGCAAGAGGGAAGATGCTGAGAACATGGCCGCCGCTCAGGTTTGTTGGGATCAATAACACACCCAAACAATCACAGCATACTCCATTGAAATAAAAGGTATATAGCTTTTAATTAATGTGTGTTAGCTTTGAGACACTATCTATATGATAAAGGTTAAATTATGATAATATTGTCATTCATCAGATATATGCATTTAAAGGGAAAGTTTACCCAAAAATGAAAATTCTGTCATTTAATCACCTTCGAGTTGTTCCAAATCTGTAAGTTTGTTTGTTCTGATAAACACAGGGAAAGATATTTGTAAGAATGCTTTGACTACCATAGTAGGAAAAAATTCAATACATGCTTCAAAATGTCTTTTGTGTTCAACAGAACAAAAAGTGATAAAGTAATTTTTCCTACTATGGTAGTCAATGGGGGATATGTTTGGTTATAAGCATTCTTCCAAATATCTTTCTCTATGTTCATCAGAACAAATACATTTATACAGATTTGGAACAACTCGAGGTGAGCAAATTATGACAGAATTAAAATTTTTGGGTGAACTATCCTTTTGGCTGTATATTTTTCCACAGAGAGATGCACTTGAGGAGGCAGAAAATGGGGAAAGGGAGCCCGATCAGGGCATGTACAAAAACCTGTCGTCACAGCACCTCTTCAAACTGCTTGACTGCCTCCTTGAGTCACATCAGTTTGCCAAGGACTTCAACTTCAACAATGAGCAAAGGACATCGCTATGGAGAGCAGGTCTGCACTGCAGGCTTCACGAAAAGCTTTAATCTGATGATGTCATTGTCACAAATTTCAATCTTTTATTTCTTTGTCTGGGTTGTGGTTAATCCTGTCATTTTAGGAGACAGTCTTTTTATTGTGCCAGATTTTTAATAATTTTTTATCTTGTGTGTAGGCTTCAAGGGGAAGTCAAAACCAAATCTTCTAAAGCAGGAGACTAGTAGTCTGGCCTGCAGTCTGAGGATCCTTTTTCGCATGTACTCTGACACGCAGCTGCAAAACTCCTGGTCAGACATCCAGACACGTCTGCTGCAGTGAGTCCGGTCATGTACTTTCTTAATTCATTACACCTAGTGACCAGTTATGATCTACTCTGTGTCATATGCCTAATACACCTTGTGTTAAAATAAATTGTACTAATTTGATTCATTATTATATTACGTGAATGTTTGATATTGTTAACATTTCAAGAATTATGATGATAAAATTATGATTGAATACGTTATAATTGAAATCATTAAATATAGATGCTACACTCATTACTAAAATTTGCACCAGTCAGTGCTTGGCTATTACAGAGGGATTATCTTTATGACTGTTAAAATAGTAAGAAAAGATTTGTGTAAAACTCACAGATAAGTCACATGCCGGAGGCCTCTGATTTACATGTGCTGTACAGGAAGGTTTGGGACAGATGAGATAACACGTGTTTGTGTATGTATTCGGATTTAGAGTGTGTAGTGAAGCTCTGGCATACTTCATCAGTCTTACCTCAGAGAGCCATCGGGAAGCCTGGACGAGTCTCCTATTGCTGCTTCTTACTCGGACACTCAGACTGCCTGATGAGAAAGTAATAACATACATAAACATTATGTCAGTGCACTAGAGGATTAGATGCAGAGTCCTATATTCAAGTTTTGGCTAGTCACAAATGAACATCTATAATTTAAATTCCCTGAATGTTTCTGAAAATCAGCATTGTGAATCTGAGAATTTGCACCTGTCACAAAAAAATATGTAGACATGATTAATCCTCGTTTTCTTTTCGTAGTTTTTTGCAATAGTTCACCCCAAAATGAAAAATTGCTTGGTCTAGATTGCATGGAACGAGAATTTTCTAGAAATATCCCAACATACTTTTTTAACTTTATTTTAAACTGATATTATGCTTGAGTTTCATTTACTCGCCAACGCCGTTTATACTCTTGTCAAATTAGAAGGTTAAACATTTATACTTTTCTCCTTTAATAAGTTTAAACACCAAAAAATGTTTTAAATGTACGGGGGAGTCCAGTGGTGTAGCAAATGGATATGGTATTTCCTGGAGGATACCCTGTTTTGAATATCTGTTATCATTCAGTGTTCAGTGTAAAGGCTATCATCACGGAAAGCACCCTGCTGATACGCCAGCTTTTCAGTGTGATGACCTTTATATGTAAATTAGACTCGCGCTTTTACACAGACTGACCTCTGACAGCCCTGGGGATCTTTCTTGTCTACAAATAAAACAGACTTTTCCATTCATCACTGTTCTGATAATATCAGGTGTTCACCTGTAGATTGACACTGGGTTAAATAATATTTTGTTATGCATAACTCACTATAACATTCTCTGTCCCTGCAGTTCAAGCCTCATGCCTCCTGCTACTACCACTATCTGTGCGAGATGATGCAGTTTGACCTCATTCCAGAGCTCCGTGCAGTGTTGCGGCGATTTTTCCTCCGCATTGGTTCTGTCTTCCACATCGCTGCTACCCAATTGGGCCAAGTGCAGCCTTTATCGTCCTAAATGACAAACGAACAGGTATCACAGCTCTGAACCTTGGGGGCCAAAAGAGAGGCTGGAAATTGGATGGATGGTCAAGGAGAATAAGCAATTCTCCTGTATTTTTTTGGACCGTACAGGAATGCTTTGGCTGATGCAGAAACGAATTACTCTGGGCCGTGTGTGACTGCCTCATGTTTTATTCTGCCAGTCCTGACTCATCCGCCACTCCCCAATGAGAAAACAGCACTGTGACCTAGCAGGGCTTCTCAACGCTGACACCTCCACTGTGTCATCCGTCTGTGTCCATAAAGTCATGAGTCATATTTTTATTTTACTTTCTTTTGGATGGCTGCAACAATAATTTATTACCAATACTACTGTATAGCTGGTTTCTGATTGTCTATTAATTTCAGTTTGTTGGCTTTTGTCTTGTTAAATATTTTGTCTGTTTTAAAGGCTAAAATGTTGACATTTCAGAATGGAGAAAAACAGAAATCCATTTATATGAGTAAATACAGAAATGTGATCAACCCCTATACAGACTTTGAAAATGACAGACAATGTGCAGTTAGTGTTTGCCAGCTGGCTGTGGGATATCTGTAAAAGATTGGTCCGGAAATGATCATTGTCATGTCCTTTTACTGAAACCATTAAAAAAAATAACATTCTTCCCCATTAAAAATGTAAGGGCTAGTTTCACATTCAGGCTAGCCTCTTTTCTGGCAATAATACGCTTTTTATTTTGGGGTAAACGACCCTGTTGGAGATTCAGTCCATTCACGCTGAAGTCTAAATTGTTCTATGAATGTAACAGACGCAACCATTTCTTAAATGTCACACATCATGCTAATTTGGTTTCCTTTGAAGGGTTCTTTTAGTTTGCATTCCAATTTATCTGTATTTATCACTGAATCCCTAAGACATCAAATGAACATAACATTTTAGTGCACTAAGGTTTGCGTGGACTTTTTACCTTTTATCTTTTATTTGTGCATTGTGCGGTTAGCTCTTTTTGAGTCTGACTGAATCTTTTCTAAAGTTTACATCATGAATGCCATTATCATGGTATCATTATCCAAAAAAGTGAAATGGAAGTAATAAGAATATACCTTATAATCCAGGTATATCTCCATCAAAACACCCACAACATATGGTTACTAATGTATTACCAATACCCCTAATTCATTTTCGTTAAGGATGCGTTTCATTCTTTAAGTGCATTTAAATGTTTTCTCGAAAAGCATTCCTTCCCTTGCAACTATGGATGTCTACTTTGCCTCACTTGAGACTGGGAAATATAAATATATACAGTCTACGAAGAAACGTGTAAAGTTTTGGTGTAAAATATGCAGAAAAATGTTCAGCTCTATACATATTGTGATGTAATCTCCCGAGCATTTGGTGCAGTTATCAATAAAGTTTTAATCCTGAACGGTTAAATTCGCTGAGATGTTTTGTTACTTTTATCCTTGTTTTTTTATTGACAGCGCCATCATTTCAAATGCGTTTTAAAGACGCAATTATGACTTATTTGAATGCGCCACGGGGTGTCGCTAAAATAGTTGCGAACCGACAGCCTTTTGGGGTAACAAAGGTTACCATAGAAATTCTGCGACTCTTTGTTTAGAGCTCATAACATTCACATTTTTCCATAATGTCAAGATAATTATGGGTAAATTACTTGTATTTATTTAGTTTCAGATATAACACAATGTGTTAAAGTTGCCAAGTAAACGAGTTTTTGTATATTGAGTTTGCTGTCAGCAGCGGCGTATTTGAGTGTGAAACCTTAATGCGTTTGAAACATATCCGCTCATCGGTGTTCCTTTTCAAATTTTCTTTCAGTTTTGACCAACGGAATTAATAGTTCAGTATAGATTATTTCACATACTTCCACGCACATCTGATGTCTGTGCAGTAATAAATGAATAGGCCCTTGGTTTTGAGAGCAGCTGTAAGGGGCGGAACTCAGCGCTTGTAGCCTGTGCTGCTGAATGCACACTGCTGACAGCGGCTCCACAGTGACTGCAGACTGGTAGAGGATAAACGCGTCGAAATCGATCATGCGGGAGATCAGGACTTTGCCTTTTCAACTGTCCGAGTAAGTACCGAAGGTCCGCGTGGAGGGTTCATCGGAAACGTTATCTTTTCATCCGCATTTTGCTTTCAATTGATTTAGTCGTTCCCTGAAGAGCCATCTTCCATGACGCTAGCTACACTGCTAGCTAGCCGAATGGAGGAAAATTTGACGTAGTTGGTCTGGCTTTTACGGGAAATGTAACGTTGCCTAGCAAGAATCATAAATTGTACGGAGCTTGTTATTAATTTGCGTGCTGGCTGATCTTGCGACTGCGGCAACGTTACGTTTATAAAGCGCAAATGCATTCAATATGTTGCGTTTATTCGCCAGTTAATACAGACATTCAGCGGACATTAGTACGGCATGCATTTGTATGCGAATCAGCACAGACATTGAGAGATTAAAGTTACATATAACGTCACAGCGATAACAAATGTCAAAATTATATATCTGCTAGTGTCTCGCGTAACGTTATGCCGCTTATCTACGGCACGTACGAGGCGATATTTGGAAAGCTCTCTTTACTTCCAAGTTCGGAGTAATGGAGAGTTTTGCGAATCATTTTGCTCGATGATTTGGTTTCTCCGTGTTTGGTTTTCACTGACGTTAAGCGTGATCGTGTTTCTTCGGGTGTGCGTCGACTGCGGTCGCTTTACAGAAGTGACTGCTTGTTTCCGCTCGGCCGCTGCGTTGGGCCCTACAGAATGGAGTCTTTTATTACGTAATGGCGTGGGTAGACAGCGGGCGTCATGCCATATAGGAGTGTGAATGTCCTATCACAGGGAGGGGAGGTCTGCTTTGAAGAGAAATAACTAGACCTTGCTGGTTTGTTCATTATAGCCACAGTATTACTTTTGATCTACCGCGGTGTTTGCTTGATTTTGTTTGATCACAACCTTTGCACTATAACCAGCATTTACACACGTAATTGACGCGCCTTCGGACCTTTTTGCTTGGTTGACTTAATCTACGATAAGAGTAAGCACATTGCGTTATGGTAAGATGAATGCTCTTTTACTCTTCGTTCTGTCACAAACACGATAATGTCAGATACAGTAAAGATTTTCTATGACTAGACTTTGTTTTGGTTAATATCTAACATGAAAAAAGATTGAATGCTGTTTATGTCGCAAGCTATCTAGAGTTTGTTGATTGAGTTTAAGTGTTGTTTCTTGACGTTACTCAGATAAACACGTTGGATATCTTTGTCTGTATTTCACACCCCAAGCGGTTGTGTCTGCGGGAACGTAACGTTGTGTGTGCACTGAATTGACGTTATGTTCGTAAACACACCGTAGAAATACCACGAATTCGCAATTTTTTCATCAGCGAAGGCAATGTTTCTTCTCTTATTCAAGCCTGACTGTTAGCATAACAACGTATTGCATTATGTAAGAAACAAATATGCCTTGTAATGTAGAGAAAAAATGTGCGTCACGTCAGAAAATATTTATGAATGATTTAAAGTACTGAAAGCGAAAGTTCAATCATTCAAACGTGTATATTACATTTTTGTATACCTCGTTCGTTACGATCAGAGCAGCTTTGCAATGGCCATGTGTTTCGCTCAGTGCGTCGTTGTTGTCAGCACGTGTTTGGCTGATCCAGTGTTTCCTGGGAACTAGCGTGTCCCAACGTGCGCGCGCCCTTCCCACGAGGTATCACATAATGTAATGCGTAAACGATTTAGCCTAAAACGTCTGATGATTTAATATTAAAGAGAAAGTGTATAATGTTAGTTTGTTAAGCATGTTGTTTAACAGATTTGAACATATATATATATATCCGTATAATCAGAAATTAAAGACTAATTGTGGAATGTTTATCGAATTCATGCAGAATATGACGGTTTAATTATAGATATAAATTGCTTTACTATTTTTTCTGTTTGTTTGACCGAATACCATTTATTTAGAAGTAAACAGGTGATGCAAGAGTTCAAAACGATTTAAAGGCGTTCTCGTGATGGATAATACTACAAATCACTGTGGCATGTTTTGTCTGTGACTGGCCATCATAATAATTCCAGTCCGTTATATCCAGATTTGTTTAAATGAGGGAATCATTATTCCAGCCACGATGGCTGCTCATGTCCCCTGCTGTTTAAAATTCACTCATGTCAAGGTCAAAGTATACGTTGCCTTTCCACAGGAAGAGGCAAAATTGTCTGTGTTTTTCATAGGAGGTAGGTGATGAGAGCCTACCATCTGTTCTTTTGATCAAGCCACTCAATTAAGAGGGCTTTAGAGGGTGAAAAAGCTGTTTATTTTTTGTGCCCCTTAACCCCTTCCAAAGTTTCACCCTGACCCCCTCCTCTCCCTGTTTGTGAAAATGATTGCATGTTTACGGATCAATTCATCGCACTGTTGTCTTACTACAGGGCATGAGCCATTGCACCATCCCTGAGCGTCGGCAGAAGCCTGAGAGGGACGCGAGGGTGTGCACTGTGTTCTAAGAACGAGCAAGTAGAAGCTGTAACCAGACGACGGAAAACAACGAGCGACAACGTGAAATATGTCTTACTATAACCGAGAACTGGTGGTATTTTTTATTAAACACAAACTCTCGCAGAGGAACTACCCCTGCAACCACATTGGACTCACAGAAGACACAAATCGGACTGAAGGGGGGCAGGCAGCTGAAGAAAACGGGGATGGGGCGTCAGGAACGACGAACCTGGTTAATGGCTCCCTGAATGGAACGAGTGCCAGTTCCACTGGTACCCCACCAAGATCCCCCACAGCATCCCCCCAACATCAGACAAACGGAACCGGGGGTCTGAAGGCGGTGAAGGAGGCGCTACGGGATTCTGCCAACGAGTTCGAATTGCGTTATTCCAGAGCATTCAGTGATCTCTCCACGCAGCTTCACATCACGCCCGCCACAGCGTACCAGAGCTTCGAAAGTGTGATGGATGAGGTGTTCCGCGACGGAGTGAACTGGGGCCGCATCGTGGGTCTGTTTGCTTTCGGAGGGGCTCTGTGTGTCGAGTGCGTGGAGAAGGAAATGAGCCCGTTAGTGGGGCGCATCGCAGAATGGATGACAGTCTACCTAGACAACCACATTCAGCCCTGGATCCAGAGTCAAGGAGGATGGGTGAGTGCAATGACACTTTTGTCTTTTCTTTTTTGTTTTCTACTGCAGCTTTTTTTTCTTATCCAGTCTATTCTCAAAAATATGTAGTCTGTGAAACCGCGCTTTGAATTGCGAAACAATGCAATATAGATTAAACGCAGGTGGGGTGGAGCAACACAGATTTTCACGCACAGTTCCTGTCTTTGTTAAACAAAGGTTTACTTTTACTTACAAGGTTTTACTTGCATTTCAGGAAAAGTTCTAAGTGGATGTTATTAAGTTCTGTTGCAATTTATTGTGCGTGTATTTTGCATGGGCAAACCACTGGATCTCTTGGGTCCAGATGTGGGCTGTTTTTATTATCTACCTTCTCTTGGGCTTGGGTGGAGATACTCTAACTCTGTGGAGGGGAAATAAATGAGAGACAAGATAACATAGGCACAACTGCTGGTCAGCTGATTATTGATCTTCATCAGCTTTTTTTGTAAATTAAAACTCTAAAGACTAAAATAGAGGGGAATGTACAGTTTGCTTTCCTCAGGTTTTTTTTATTGTTTTCCATTAGTTTTTTCCTTTGATCAGCTGTCCGGCAGATGAAAGGCAAGCGTAAGTAAAGTCATGTGAGAAACCTTTGTGATGGTTTTCTGCTTTCTGTAAGCGGCAGTAATGGAAATGCCCTGTCCAAGTCAGCTCTTTTCCTTTGTGAACAGGGCTGCGATCTGATTGGGTGGTCAGTGAGATATGGATGTCATTGTCTAAGGTCATTGTTAGCACTGCTGTTTTTGACGTGGAGAAAAAGCCCTCTCTCTGATCTGGTTTTGTTCAAGTTTACTAAACCACATCATTTTGCAAAGTCTTGCACGTTTTGTTCTAGTCAACACTTTTTCCAGCCTTAATGTTCCTTTCTCGTGTCTTGTGATGTGTCTTTGTTAAGCGAAAGTGAACACGGTGCTATAACCTGACCTTTGAAACTTTGTAATAGTTCACCCAAAAATGAAAATTCTGTCATCATTTACTCACCCTATTGTCATTTCAAACCTGTATGACTTTCTTTCTTTTGCAAACACAAAATCTATTTTGAAGAATTTTGTTAACCGAACAGTGATGGCATCCATTCACTTGGATTGGTTTAGTGCCCATACAATAGAAGTAAATGAGTAAACTATTCCTTTAAAGGTGAAGTGTGTAACTTCTGTGCCGCTGACATCACCAAATAGAATGGACTTAACCAAATTATAAAGGAAGTTACAGGATTTTTGCCAAGTATTGGGGAAAGAAGGACATGCCAGTCAGTGTATTACAATGAGTTTAAAGTGCTGAATGGCAGTACACACACTAAAAATGAATGAAGGCTTGCGGCTTCACATCCTGAAGTTTAACACCCAGCTGTGTTTTTGGTTCACTTTTAAGCAGAAGTTGCAGGATGCGCTCTTGATGTCACTTCCTCAATAGGGAAGGAAAATGAGGTCTGTGTGTCTGACATACAAAGGCAGACATGCATGTGTTACATGCTATCAATGAATGTAGGCCGCCTTTCTGCACACACCCACTCAACCCTCTTCATCCCACTCGCATTCAGTCTGCCAGCCAAACTTCAACACTTACGGAAGCTCAACCTCAAACAGGCCAGTGCAGCTTATCTGCGAGCAGGGGAAACGCATATGCACACGTGCATTCTCAATTTTCACGGTCGAACAGAATAGGGGCAAAATGATAGTGTGAGTTCACACATTGATTCTTCTGATTCATGTTGGGGATTTACAGGGACATTTTAGAAATCCGCCCCTATTTGCTCTTACTTGTCATTCTAAACCTTAATAACTTTTCTTTGAGTGGAATACAAAAAAATCCAAATCAAAATGTGGTATGCCCATTTACTTTCGCTTACGTCTCGCACTAATTTTTGGGACTTTTGTGTGCGTGCGTGTCTGCTTTCTCCTCCCACAGGCACACTTTTCGACCACGCTTTTGTCTCGTTCCCGTTCTGTGCGCACAATTATGCAGTGAAAGTCGTTGGCAGCTGCATGTTGCAGGTGTATGGCAATACCTGCACGTCTCTCTTCTGCTCCGGGCGAGATCTGTATGGGTGATAGAGTGTAAACTGATACTCTGATACTATAAAAATGCCCAGAATACATTGATTGTTTGATAAGTGGTTATACCTCGGAAAGTAATGGATTGAGCATAAATTGAGTCAAGGTGACAGAAATTGAAAGGACTTTGAGATTCAGGGAAAGAATAACAGATGTGAAAGTGTATGTGTGTGATAGTATTTTCATTGTTAAATTTGCCATTGCACTAGAGGAGTCCAGTGCTGGAGGGGGTTGGGATATTACCAATTAGGGTTAAATTATATGTGAATGTGCTCTGGGTAACTGCCTTTGTTCTTTTAGGCTAGTATGAGATTTATTATTTTAGGTCGGTGAGAGTTTAGGTGCAATAACTTGTAGGCAGGCAAAATAGGGATGCCAGCGGGCGTGGGGTGGGGACTTCACTCTTACTACACCTGCTTTGTTCACGGTTTGTGTTTATGTATGAGTTGTTCCTTAGAAACCCTCATTAGCACCGTGTCAAGTCCAGTTCTTTTAGGAAAGCATTACTCTGCTCCTAAGTAGAACATTGACTTATGAACACCCCGGTCAACACACTGATGCAGTAATGTACTCACGCATGCACAGTCTCGCCTTTGTCGCATTTTAATCACTTTTTACACATTTACATTAGTTATTTCATTATGTCTTCAGCGGTCACGCTGCAGTTCCATCAAACGTATACTAATGCAGATACAATACACACGCGTTTGTCATACGTACACATGCGTCTCATTGTCTATCGTGTTTGCACATGAAACGCCCATGGGTCCACCCTCCTCCTCTCCATTACCCTTCCTTCATCGCTTTTAGTTTCTGTTCATCCATCCTTTTATCGTCTCTACCCTTTCTTTTGATTATCTGTTTTTCTCTTTCATTCAGTCTCCCCCGCCTTTCCTTCAGTCTCACGTGGATGGACGTGTTGCAGATCAGACATGCAACAACATGCCTGCGTCACCACGTTATTGCCCCCGTTCACCCCTTCATGCCGTTGCATCCGTTCTGTGTTTGCCGTCCATCCATCATCCCTTCACTGTACTGGTCATCTGTCTCTCCAATCGGTCTGCCAGTCGTGATGGCAAGACGTGTTTGCGACACGCTTCTCCACAACACCTCCCGCAACCATTCGTCAAGCTCCGATACATCGGCACCGCCCTCTCTGCGAACGTCGCATGAGACTATACGGCTGCTTTTGTGCTCCTGGTCAATTGTGTCTGGGTTGGAGTCACGTATGTTTGCCAGTGTTCATCAGCGTGGAATCGCCAATTAGTGTGTTTGGATGCATGTCGCATTTCAAAATGCAATTTCTACTTCATGCATTTTTACACACGACTTTCATTTGCGATGGTATATGAGATTATAGCACACGCAGAGCATGTGATTACCTTAAACAAAGAACCTGCGCTTACACACATACAAACAGCCTGCAGCATCCAGGTGAGGCACTTGGCTGTAAACACACAATGACAGCAGTAGTGCATACAATCCTGATGTGATGCTGTCGAGCACAAAGTGAGCCACTCCATCCATCGCACACTAAGAAAGATGATATATCTCTTTACGTTGTGATACATCAGTCAGTAATGTTTATTTGTCGCAGTTGCGAGTGGCGCCGCACATGCTCTCCCATTATTATTCTCAAGGTCATAGTTCACCCTGACCTCTGCCCTCATAACAGATGAGATATGGGGCTGCCAGAGCTAAACATAATTTAAAAAAAGAGTCTACTTTTATTTTGGTTTGTTGAGCTTTGTATTTTTAACCACACACATCCATTTATTGTGTGTGTGTGTTAATTTGCTGTTTGTTTGTTGCTGACAAGAGTGAAAATGGCAGTTAACAGATGGTGTGAGCTCTCTTCCAGGCTCCTCCAGCATCCTCCTTTCCAGCAAGAGAAAGAGAGAGAAAAGGAGTGGGGGTGGTGGCTGGGGGAAGGTGGATTTGAAGGACTAATACTACGGCCTTGCACAGCTCTTATGTCACAGACAGGGGGAGAGATGAAGGGGGGCTTACCTTCAAGAAAGCTTGGCCTGATCCATTTAGCCAGATCACGGGAGGAAATTGAGCATTCCGTGAGAGGGTTGGAGCGGTGGGGGTGTATAGAGCAGAGCACTACAATATAATAATGCTTTAAGTTGAACCTATTTGAAGTAATTAAAATGCATTTTAAAACTGCAGCTCATATGGAAGAGCATGGTGTTAGCATCACAGAGGTTCTTTATACAGATCAAATGTATGATTTGAATGCACTTTCAGTCGCTTTAGAGAAATAAACGTAAATATGACAAAGCATGACAACTACATTGTGTAACCACCAACATACATGTTTTACATTCTGATCATTGAATATGTACCACACGTTGGAGCGTGCTCTAATAGCACACATACATCTGGGAGACGTCTACTTGATGTCTGCATTTACATCTGAAAGACATATTTTTGGGGATTGTTTGCTCGTACGTTTCTGAGATGCGTCTGAGACACACTTTGCGAGTGTTAAGTCATTTGTGTGGAAGAGCAACATGCTCGGTTTTCCTAGTGTACTTTAGCCGAGATTATCCAGAATCATAAAACCACGCTGCAGTAAGCTTCCAATAATAAAGACCACCGGCCCACTGAAATCACTTGCTATCTGAGCCATTGTTATTGTCTCACAGAGGAGTGGATAACATTAAGCTCATTGTTCATCTGACCGAATTGTGGCTTAAAAGTGTGCTTTGTGCTCTCACACAGCTGCGTTTGCATTGCAATTTCACTTCAAAACAAATTCGAAGCGCTTCTAGCTTTGAACTGTGGTCACAACAAGCAGTAAGCAGCAGTTACGTCGGAAGTCCTTCTTTTCAAGAAAAAATTCAAAGAAGAGCCAAATTCAAAGATTCAAATCACCTTTGAATTTGTTGCCAAGATGGCACCAATTACATTCTGATTCAGGTGGCAATAAACTGACTTTAAAAAATCAAATTCTAATTTCCAAATGCTGCCCCCTCCTGTCTTGCATTGATGCCACACTTTGTCAACGTAATGCCGCATAGATTGCTTAGTAGATCACTGTGCATTAGTTGCATGGTGTTAGAGTTGCATGGTGACCACAAAGGCACCCTTCTAAATCCTGAAATGACGAATGGAACACCTACAGTTTTCCGTGCGTGTAATTAATGGTCATCGCAAGACCGCAAATAGACATAAAATGCACCATCTAGGACAGGCCCTAATTGTGAATGTTTCCGAGTAAACATGTCTGTACTTTTTAGATGAAGTCATAGTCATTGGAGAGCAAAGCTCACCGCAGCGTTTCAGGGGTGACTAACTCAGGTTTAGCTGACTCAGAATGAAAGCTTAAACTGATGCCCAAATCATGCCAGATTAAGAGTGGTGGGGGCAGTGAGATCAGATTGTTTCGGTATGCGTATTGAATGCACTGCTGTGATCAGACAGAGCGGGCTTACACTGGAAATCGGGTCATGAACAATTCTCTCTCTCTGTCCACTCTGTTCATCCCTTTTCCTCCATGTTCTGTAAACCCCCTCTCCATCACGTGTAGTTGATATCAGATTATGGAGAGCAATCCGAGGTCACATCAGATGGTGTATTCACAGTCATGAAAAAGAGAGCCATTGCAGTCAGTGTGTTATAATTATTTATTGAAATTATTTTTTTTAAATAAGCACGAACCTGCTGTAGCTCAATTATAGCTATGACTATCTTGGCTCCATACCATGTCTGGACTTGCATGTTGGCATGGATAGTGTGCTCATACACTTTAGGTCATCCAATATGCATGTCATGCAGTCTGTTTTCCTGACAAATATCTCCCGAGACTGTATGAGCTTGTTTTATGACAGTGTCTGATAAATCTGGCGCGATCTGTGTTATGCATCTTCGTGATGGCTTGGGTCTACATGTCTATCTATAATCTGTGCAGGGTAGTGCTGCACGATGAACCATATCGCAACCGCGATGTCAGGCTATGCGATTGCATGACGGCAAAATGTTGCGATTATATTAAAGAAACATTTTATTTTAATTTGAAAACTTCAACTGCAATTCTAGTTCTTGTTGCTAGTTTGAACTGTATATCTCAGTTGAGAAATAAAATTCAGCATTTTCAGTTATCTGTGTGTGCATTTTCCTTGATATCAACCAAGTTGTCTCATTATACCCAGTTTATCGCAATCGCACATCGCAATTTTTACCTCAATAATCTCAAGGTGATATTTTCCTGAAATTGTGCAGCCCTAGTGCAGGGTCTGTGTTTGTGGGATACCCAGCTGTGTGCTCACTGGGTTTGTTTGACAGAATGAGATCTGATGGTGACGCCTCCCCAGTGAGATATGGAACAGATTGGAGTCTGAGCCCCTATCTCCTGACTCATTAATCTCCTCTTTAATTCATTTACAATACACACAAACGTCCGCATAGCCAAAGTGAGCACAAAGCACACCTCCAGCAGACAGATCCCCCAGATATGGCCTAAAATAAAACAAGGAGATGTGCCTATCGGATTACTTTGCATGCCGTAATCTGATTGGATGCTAGGTGGGCTAAATTTCATTTGGGCCAAGGGTTTAGTGGAGCCTCTTTCACAGCAGTTGCGGTAATTGTCAGCTAAATTTGAGAGGCGTGTAGTTTACGACCTTTTGGTGTTTGGACATGTCATCACCTTCCACCAGGATTGCATAATTAAACACTAATGATATTTCAGGAAAAAGACGAAGTTGATGTAATCTGGAAAATTAGATACTGGGGATTTAAAAAATGCCTTTACGAGCAAGTGCGTTGTTATGCTCAATGTCAGTACATAGTTGATCTGTAAAGATAAAACATTATAATAGTATGTCCCAGTTCTGCTGTGTGCTCACTGAGGTCTTTCATGCTGATGAACATCCTTCTCAATCTGCTGATGTAAAAGACAAATAGAATAATCTTCAGTGAGCCAACTGAATACGATAACTCAACAAATAGCCATTCATTGTCTAAACTGCTGGCAACAAAAGTGAGTAGTAAAAGTGAAAATTTCCAAATTCCAAAAGTGTCAGTATTTAGTGTGGCCACCATTATTAACCCTCTTGGGCATGGAGTTCATGAACCCTCTTGGTGGATGTTAGAGACCGTACGCTCCATCTTCTGTTTGAGGATGCCCCACAGATGCTCAATAGGGTTTAGGTCTGGAGACATGCTTGGCAAGTACCTAGGCAGTGGTCGTCCTGGAGGTGTGTTTGGGGTCGTTATCAAGTTGGAATACTGTCCTGCGGTCCAGTCGCCGAAGGGAGGGATCATGCTCTGCTTCAGTATGTCACAGTACATGTTGGCATTCATTGTTCCCTCAATGAACTGTAGCTCCCCAGTGTCGGCAGCACTCTTGCAGCCCCAGACCATGACACTCCCACCACCGTGCTTGACTATAGGCAAGACACACTTGTCTTTGTACCCCTCACCTGGTTGGCGCTAGACACGCTTGACCCCACCTGAACCAAATAATTTGGTCTTGTTCTCATCATGTTCCAGTAATCCATTTCCATAGTCTGCTTGTCTTCAGCAAACTGTTTTGCAGGCTTTCTTGTGCATCATCTTTAAAAGAGGCTTCTTTCTGTGATGACAGCCAAGCAGACCCTTATAGCCTAGGCCATCTTTATGTAGAGCAACAATGCATTTTTTTCAGATCCTCATAGTGTTCTTTACCATGAGGTGCCATGTTGAACTTCCAATGACCAGTATGAGAGAGTGAGAGTGATAACATCTAATTTAACACACCTGCTCCCCATTCACACCTGAGACCTTGTAACACTATCGAATCACATGACACCGGGGAGGGACAGTTACTAATTGGGCCCAATTTGGACATTTTCACTTAAGGGTGTACTCACTTTTGTTGCCAGTGGTTCAGATATGAATGGCTGTGTGTTGAGTTATTTTGACGGGACAGCAAATTTACACTGTTATACAAGCTGTACACTCACTACTTTACATTGTAGCAAAGTGTAATTTATTCAGTGTTGTCACATGGAAAGATATAATAAAATATTAACAAAAATGTTAGTGGCGTACTCACTTCTGTGAGATACAGTATGTAACAAAGCGCAAACAAAAGACCCAAACCTGCAATGAGACCCAGGTAGCAAACAAACGTTGGCCCAACGTTTGTTGTTGTGTTGGGCCAACGTTGGGTGTTGACGTTGGCCCAACGTAATTTTGTCCGTTGGGCCAACCATGTTATTGGACGGCCAGCAGACCTTCTGCCAACCTAAAAAATACCTTGCCAACCTTCTGCCAACTTAAAAACCACTAAAACAACATTGGGCCAACGTTGGGCCAAGAGACAAAATTACGTTGGGCCAACGTCAGCACCCAATGTTGGCCCAACACACCATTTTAAAATTGTGATATGGCCTATTCATTGTTGAATTGCATTAAAAAAGAACCACAGACAAACTGAATTGGTTATAAAAATGAAATTTATTGGTAACAAAAAAACAGCAGAAAAAATGCAAAGCAAAGTAAAACAAAGTCAAAGAAATCAACAAGGAACCAAAGTGACAGAAAAGGCGGCAAAGAAAATGCGGAAGAAGGCCAAAAAAACTTTGCAGATTTGAAGCTATTTGATGATGAAGACGGAGCGGAGGAGGAGAAGCAGCAGCATATACTCCTGTAAAAACAACAAACATACAAACAACTTTTTAGAAGATTTAAGATGTGTCGTTCTATTTTAATTACACAACCCAAAGGTTTTTTGCAAGAAATTCACCATATTGGGGTAGCAAATGTTTTATACATCTTAATGCAGTGTAAAGATGAAGTGCACCTCTGTTTATAATATTTTAGTCATATCGAATTACCAACAACAAAATGAACATTACTGTGAACATTAAAGTTTATATTTTAGTCATATCGAATTACTAACAACAAAATGAACATTACATCTGTCAAGAAAATAAAGACAAATAAAAGATATGAACTACATTAGCTCAGTTGCGTCACAAGCTCAGTCAAACCGCCAGATTACACCAACAGTCAACATTAAAGTTTATAATATTTTAGTCATATCGAATTACTAACAACAAAATGAACATTACTGTGAACTTAACCAGGAATTAATGAAAACTTACCTCAGAATTTACAACAGAAACGGAAACTCGTCTGAGGTAAACATCTGACTCTGAACTCACGAGGACGGAGGCGCGCGCGCGCCCACAGATACGTGTGTGTGTGGCTTTATGCGGCACTGACAGGATGATGACGTCAATGTATCGCGAGAGCGATACGAAATTAGATCTGTACGCGTAAGTTCTCGACTCGCTCTCGCGATACGTTGACGTCATCATGAAGTCGAACATGACTAATAACACATAACAAAAGACAACATGTTAAAAACAATAAAGATGGTAGAACTTGTTTAACATTAAATTGTATTAAAATAAACAGAAATATTGTGCTTTTAAAGCATAGCTTTTTAGATCTTCATCCGGGGGTGTGTTCAATTATTTCTACATAAATGCACATTTTGTTCTAAATGGACAGACCTTTATAAAAATTATAAAAATGGTTTTATTATAGTAAAAGTTTAGCTACTATGGTTTTTTATTTAACAACAACAACACACATCAAAAGAAAATTATCTGCTAAGATAATAACAACCAATGGTTATTTTAATAATTTAATAATTATACTTATTTTAATAATTTTATATATATATATATATATATATATATATATTTGGTTCCTTGTTGATTTCTTTGACTTTGTTTTACTTTGCTTTGCATTTTTTCTGCTGTTTTTTTGTTACCAATAAATTTCATTTTTATAACCAATTCAGTTTGTCTGTTGTTCTTTTTTAATGCAATTCAACAATGAATAGGCCATATCACAATCTTAAAATGGTGTGTTGGGCCAATGTTGGGTGCTGACGTTGGCCCAACGTTGTTTTAGTGGTTTTTAAATTGGCAGAAGGTTGGCAAGGTATTTTTTAGGTTGGCAGAAGGTCTGCTGGCCGTCCAATAACATGGTTGGCCCAACGGACAAAATTACGTTGGGCCAACGTCAGCACCCAACGTTGGCCCAACACAACAACAAACGTTGGGCCAACGTCTGTTTGCTACCTGGGTATATATATAATTTGAGGGAAGTGGTGGGCAATTGCAGCTGACCATACCAACGTTGGCCCAACGTTGTATTTCTGTCAGATAGGTTGGGCCAACGTAACCAACCAATATTGACGTTGGCCCAACGTCTGTTTGCTACCTGGGGACCCGTTTTCTTGTTTCTGAGCGTTTTGCATAAAGCCTATTGACATCCAGTTTGTTCTGCAACACGTGTAATTTTAGAGCAAACATGTCTGTCACCTGTCTTGTCTTGTGAAGATTTACTGGATTTATTTTGCTTCAGTAATTTGCCTATTTTCTATCCCCTCTCAGTTTCCACCATCCTGACCATCACAGATCAGAAATTTATAGTTTCAGCTGCAAGCGGAGTGACTCAGCAGAGATTATTGAGCAAGAAAGCAGGCCTGTTCTTTACGTGATGTGGTGCACAGTTAAAAAAAACACTCTCTCAAAGCTTGCTCCATATCAGCTGATTTTCCACACAGGCATGACAGTGTCCACATTCCTGCGATTGTGAGGAAATCCTGCCCTTCCGGACTGGTTATAATTGTTGTGCTGTGAGCCGGTGAAGTTCACTGAAGTATCTCACCGGTTTCTTCTTGTCTCACCATTCAGGCTTGATGCGTTTTATAGTGGCCTCAGGGCCTATTCTGTTCTTGTAAGACATTCCATTCCATGTTCTCCTTAACATTCCCTTGCTCTTATCTGAAGGGAACTCAGCTGCTTTGTTTGGTTGCCAGCCTCAGGCTGTCCATATCTTTTTGGTCTCCAGGTTGAGAGCTTTTATTTGTGGTATATTTGGCTCAGTATTAAAGGTGACCATGTATCATATGGTTTCTATTTTACTAAACCCTGGTTGATTGAGTTTAAACATCAGAGAAATATCAGTCTGTGCACAAGTTTTCTATTTAAAAAAGGGATATAATCTTACATTATGGATGTGACAAAAAAGGACGGTTTTTGAGAGACAAAAAACCTGAAGCAATAATACCCAATAAATGGAGTAGGGATGGCTCTTTATAGAACATAAAATTGTTACTTTATTTTAATTTTCATATGGACGTTTATACGGAATATGTGCCGTTATATGGGTGTGACAATCCTGAAAATGGCACTTACATGACAATGAAAAATCGTGCATTAAAAATAAAACAAACAAAACCTCACATGGCTATTGGTACCACCAAATGTTGATATCAGTGCTGCTAGTATTGTAAAACCTTTGGCAACGTAATTTTTTTTCATGGTATGGTGACATTTTCACTGAATTGCCCAAGAATAAAAATGAAATGCTATCAAAATTTTTGCCATAAAACATGGTCACATTTATTAGTCAACTACTCAGTTGCTAAGAATCGCTTTTACTGTTGCTTATACTTTGTGTTGAGGATTTGATTTAAATCTGTAACTTTTCTATATATTGCTATCTCTGATATAAACAAAAATACAGGTTAGAAAATTTGAAATACTAATATTTACATCGTTTAAAATCAAATTATGTCAGCCTGGCATTTTACATTCAATTGTACACAACGACTAATTAATACATTTATATCATATTTTTATTAATTAATAAATCGTTATTATAAGCTAACTGCTGCAAATTATAGGATGGTGAACTGACTGCAAACTGTTTTTATGTATATGCGCAATAACTGATTTAGATTTATTTTGAACCAATATAAGTTATGGACTGCAGCTTTAAGTTAACGAAATTACTTGGTTAACTATGCTTTTCAGTACTTGATGAAACATTTTCATTTGTAGTCAACATTTTGTTTGCCACCACTTTCTTGGCTTTATTTGCTCCATGGGATTTCTTGTTCACGTGCATCCAAATACACATTTCTGTAGTGCTAGCTAACATGAAAAAGATGCCTTTAATAATGTGTCTGGTTAGGATACGGTGTTATGCAGCATAATTAAAAATGCTTATCTGTAGAAACAGTCTTCACATTGAGAGCTCTCCTACGATGACTTAAAATGCCTTTGTAGGCAGCTCACTAGGTTTTAGAAAAGCAATTGTCTCAGGGAGAATTATCATTGGTCAGCCAAACAAGAAAAGGCAGTTTCACAGGTATAGGTATGAAGGGTGATGGACAGCGAAACCCATCGTCCTCCGGTTACAGTTCAGAAGAACGGCCTTGCACGGTTTTGTATGAAACGCATTATGTTCTAAGTGACTGCATCATCAATCATGTGGATGTAAACAGAACAAGCCGTTCCGGAAAGCATGTCATTGGCTAAGCAAACACCATGGTAAGGGTAAGGGGTCAGGATGGTGTAACAGAGGAGAAACCGGGATCTCTGACTCAACCAAACTGAAGTCTCTGTGTGACACTTTCACAACATCCCCATCTCTTCTTTATTTTCATTCTCTGTCTTACATCAAGCTCTACTTGATGTAATACACCGATGTGAACCAAGTAGCTCAGTAGCTGTATTGTAACCGCAGCAACGTGATGAGAATGACTTTGCAATTTTGCCCCCTTCATCATCTCTGCCAGGTTTAATACCCCTTCAGTGCCTCTCCTGCTCTGTACCTCTTTCAGAAACCAAATCGGTCCCTTTAGTGGCCTCTATTTGGATATTAGCCTGTGGTAACTAACAAAACGCAGACACCTTGCACCTGGTTTCACTCTCCAGGTTTGTATGTGCTCTTTGTTCTGATAGGGCTGTGGAAAACGCCAGGCAGTCGGCGCTGCCTAGCAGCCAGTATCTCTTGGGAGATTTCACACAACCTCGCCGGTGTTTGGGGCCAGTAAAATCAGGTTTTCATGACAGATAGCTTATGTACACATGCTTTCTTATTCACTCAGTCGCACCTACTGTGGATCATCAGTTCTGTAGGTGTAAGTCTTTTAAGGTGTAGTTGTAAAATATAGAGTCACATTGGGTGGAGAGCTGTTAAGAACACAAGTAAAGAATATAGTCAGACATGATGAAGTGTGTTTGGCTGTATTGTTCGACATGTCAGGGCATGTGCGCTACCTGTTTGGTGGGTATAGGATCGAAAAGCTCATGTATTGTATGTTAAATTAATGTGGCCTTAACTCAAGAGAGTTTCTGCATATCTCATGTTAATCTTGAGTACTTAGTATCGCACCCTTCAAATATCTGTAGTCTTTAGTTTGATCACACTTGTAAACGATACAGCTGTACGATTATTTGCTAAAACATATGACGTCCTGCACGCATTGGGGGGGATGCGTAACTAAAGCACGTGCGTACCCATTGCCAACAAAAGGCAGACGTATGGCTCTCCCTCCATCTTTCAGTTTCAAACGATCTCCAAATCCAGCGTTATATCCACCGTTTATATAACATTCCTCACTGAAATGCAGTGAACAAACAAACAGCTGAACTTCGCGAACACAGTGCTCTCTCTCTTGCTCCAGCTGGTTGACGCGTGCGAATGCTCCTTGTCCCGCTCTCCCTGGTTGACGCATGGGCGTGCTCTTTCTTCTCTCTCTGGCGGGTTGACGAGTGGGCTTGCTTTTCCGGGAATATTGTCCAATAAGGGACTAAGAAAAGTTATGTAAGGGAATTTTATGTTCGTAAAAACTTTCCGAAACCTATACTACAGCTGGGGGAGTGTATCGAGCACAGAATTACTTGGTCAACTTGTCAAAAAACTAGTTGGTCGTATGACGATGTCAAGCATGAGAAGACGGCACATTTAATTTTTTATAGAAGTCGGAATGCATGAACATTCCGCAAACATTTTGTGACCATACATAAGGAATTACTGTAGATGCTGTACAGACCATTAAAACAGTATACATGTTTTCATTGTCATGTGACCAGCATGCTACTATGACATAACAGCAGCTGTATAAAAAGAATAGTTGTTTGACAAATTGAGCTAATTTTTCACTACCCGTTATTGTAGACAAAATAAGTTATGGTAACGGAGTAATCACAATGACTATAGATCATTTTACAAATAATGTTACTAATCAAAATAGTTCATAATTTAGTTTTTTAACACTCAAATGGGTGCTGGATTATTTATGACTAGATTTCCAAATGGGGTTTGCGAACCCCTGGTGGTTCACAAGGGAATTGCAGGGGGTTTTTAAGGTGCACTATTATTATGGAGCGGTAGCAGCATTATTCCCAGATAACAACCTCTCAAAACTAATACAACACAGTGACCCGGATGCAGCTAATCATAATCATCTAAGACCGTTGCTTTGGACAATTTAAATATAAATGTGTCTTTTAATAACATGTATGACATTATATTTAGAAATGATTAAACCGGATTGCCTGTTCGTGACGGTTGAACATCGTTTTTTCAGCTTAATCATTATAGAAGAAATATATGCTCAAATTTAAGCCAAACCTCTATAAATGGATCCACCTGTACTGGCTTTTCACACACTACATAAAACGGATACTCCTTGTTACACAATCTCCATACCTTTTAAGGCATGTCTTAACAAGTTTGCAATTTAGGGCTGACTAAGAAACATTGCTGTCATAGCACTGAACATTCCACCCGCCTTTTTCTCAGAGATGTTCTTTAACAAAGCTTGCATGTTAGGCAGGGCTCGGCTATCATAAATATTAGCATTCCTTCATAGGTCGCTCATGTTTATATAGAAGATGTAAATTCCTCTAAAGTCATGTATTGACTGAAGCACACCCTCTCTGTTCTCCGTTCACAATGAGGTCAGCACAGGGCGTGTTCAAACAACCTGACGTTGACGTACATGTGACTTAGGAAGTGAACGAGTGAAGTTATATTTACTTTGAGATCTACGTAATACGAGTTCGGCCAAGTGGCCGATAAAGTGAATGAAAAAAAGTGATGCATTGAAAGGGCTAGATCACCAAAACATTTTATTTCTATCATTTACTCCCCCTGGGGTTGTTGTCTTTGTTCTGTGAAACACAAAGAAAATATGTGTAGGATTGTTCGCAATATTCAGGTCTAGGACATCATCTACTACCATGTTGTATCATTTTGTTGAACACAAAATGTAAGAATTTAAGAAAACAAACAGTTCCAGGGCACCTTTGACTACTATTTAATATGTCCTACTGTGGTAGTCATTGATGTTCCACAACTGAAAATTGCTAACATTCTTATATATATACTTATAAATATACAGGTATGGTATGACACTAGGTTGAGTTAATGATGACATACTTTTATTTAGGTAAACTATCACTTTATAGGAGATTGAGACATATTTTTAACACATCATCACACCCTCGCACCCGCTTGTATTTCCTTCTAACAAATCAGTCCTAACATCAATAATAATTGAATGTACTATATTTGTGTACATATGTTTTTCACTTTGAGCATTTATGGGCACATCTTTTGCACAAGTGCAGTTTTACAATATGCAAGTGACAGCGAGTTAAAAGCTTGGCTAGTGATGTCACATGCTGCGTCATTGCTCATGATAACTCCTCTGCTCTGGAACCGCATGTCTTTTATCAGCCTGTGCCACTCCCATCACCCGTCCCTCAGACTCACACATTCATTTCCGATGAATTAACTCTCATTTGCATCAGTTACCGTGTATGTGTGACAGGAGTTGCCGTGTGGTTACACATGTGACGCATTCCTATGATCTCACTCTTAATGTGCAACTAGTGCCATTTCTCACGTTACTTCACCTTTTTTAGTCCTTGTTTCCTTATCCACCTACATTTCAGGTGAGGCGTCTTTGTGCCTTCAAACGACTTTACAACTTTTAATATTTGACGTTTTAATTTAGCTTGTTATCGGATTTCACTGTCGCATTAGTGACTCCACCCCTCAAGCTTTGTTGAAATTGTGTCATAATTGTGTGATTTGGGTGAAATTTATTTTTACCTAATTCTGTTTGCGCAGTTATGTGTACAAACAGTTTTTTGGTAAGTTTACATAAGCTTGCACAAACACGGAGCCTTGGCCAAGTCATTGCATAGATAGTTCTTGCTGTCTGTGAAGACACTGTGGCATCTTTTGTTTCATTCTGAGGAGAAACCCTGCCTTCCAGTGACTGGTAATTGTTGCGACAGTGAACATGTTAAATTCATCAGATTTTATAGATAACTAGGGCAAAGGGAAGGACTAAAAGATGACATCAGAGTTCTTAAGTGGAAAACAGGGGCTGTGTGTGTTTGACCATGTGTGTGTCCCGAGACTTTTAGTCTGTTTTGTAATCGCCTGCATACACTGAATATTTTGACATGTTTGTTACATTGCTTTAATGCCTGGATCAGAAATGTGGTGTCAGTAATGGCAGTAACTCCATATCTGCAGTCGATAGCCAACAGAAAATCGCTTGTTTCCAAATTAACATGTTTTAGCTATATTTGTTTTTTGCAGTGATAAGGCACTGCAGAGTTATTTTGCCTTTCATTGGCAATTGGTGTGCTCCACTTTATGTGTGCTCCCCGAGGAAACGGGTTACATTATAAAGCCTGAAATCCCCTTTCAAGTGAAACGGGGGTGAAAGCATGCTGAGAAATGAGGGAGTATTTGAAACAGACAAGGTAAATCTTGCCACCTTGTGGTTAAAGAATGAATAATGCATTATCACACACAAACTTGTCTCAAATAGGGGCGGGCTTAATGGTAGGACTGTGGGGGAAGGACAAGGATAGAGTTGGGCAATTGGCTGAAATGACCTATCGGTTAGTTTTAGGAAATAATGTGATTGGATGGTTGGGCATGGTCATATTTTCCTCTTCTGTATCAATGGCTTGTCATAATGTTTGTAATAGCTCTAGAATATTCCACATACTTGTCTGAGTCATATTTCAACTCAAAATCTTATGATTTCATGCTTAAAGGCAAATGTAGTGTTACAATTAGCAGGATCAATGCATTATGGAAGTTGAAATGTCTGTATTACAGTAATAAGATTCGCTATTGAGAATAATGGGAATTTATAAAAACTAAAATGTCTAAATTAGATGATTATTTGTAATAAAAAAGGATAATTATAATGAGTCTTAATGGGCCTTAAACAGGGGTTCCCAACCGTTTTGAGTCCAAAGCCCCCACTGTTTTGAGCCCTCTCACTCATAAATTCTAAAAATTTCTCTCCAATAAATTATTTAAGAGCTTAACCTTAATAATAAGAAATATCTTTGTGTGCTTAATGTGTTATCGTGCTCATTTTGTCTCATTTTAGAATACTAGTCATCTTGAGCCCCCTTTAAAGGTCACCTGGGGCCCCCTTGTAGGCCAACGCCACCCCTAAACCCCAACTTTCCTGTTGAGAACCACTATCCTAAAAAGACTTACATTTTCCCTGTTGATTTGGGGGGAAATTTGCAATTGACTGTCATATGTTGTTTGTTTATTTGCAGGAACGCTTTGCAGAGATCTTCGGGAAGGATGCAGCGGCAGACAGCAGAAGGTCACAGGAAAGCTTCAAGAAGTGGTTCTTAGCGGGAGTGACCTTGCTCACTGGGGTTGTGGTGGGTTCACTGATTGTACAGAAACGCCTGTGAGGAAAAAGGATAACTGAATATCCAAAATCACCCACCGCTTTATTAAGACCTCCAAGTAATATGAAGGAACTTTAAAATTCAGTTTTAAAAAATTCAACGAAACCTTTCGGATTATTTTGTTTCCCTATTGATTGCCAAGAAATTTCATGTTTACACCCCGCATCTCACTGTTTCCTTTTGACCATGTGAAGTTCACCTGTGATGTGATGTCACGTCACATGACCAAGACTGCAGGAGGATGCTGGGCTGCGAAAAGGCAAAGCCACATCCTTCCACCCATTTAACGAAATGAGAAAAACATTGACCAAACATTTGTTCTGTGTGTATCAATGTAATTATTTTTTTTAATAAATAATTATTTTCAGCTTTATTGTCAGACTTTCAAGTATGCTAATTATTCTCTCATTTTTAAAGAGATTGGCAACTAGCAAGGAAACAGACATTTACTTTAAGTGTAATTTAAGCTTATTGTTGATTCTTGAATTACCCAATGAAAGCTGGAAGTTGAATCTGAACTGAAGTATTCAGTCATTAAATCAGCACTGACATCTCTGTGTTATCACGTTACCTGTCTGATGTACAAGAGATAAACAGAGAGGCACGTTTGGGCCCTTCACTGCACGGCAGTTCATGCTTCCTCTGTGAAGGAGGATTCAAATCTATGATCTCTACCATTAGAAGGCAGATCGGATAAAACATCGAAGTCCTTCCCCTTTTATTTCATTACTCTGTTACTTTTAACATCCAAGCTGCGCATAAATTGTGTGTGTACCTGTATAAACAGTAGGACCAACAGCTTTATCTTCTATTTTCTGTTTTGATTTGAGAGAATGTTCTGTATGCTTGTTGCCCTTTAATGATGGATTATTAAACCTTAATAAGATTCAACTGTGGTATCACACATAACTCCTTTATATCTTCAGGATTGTTATAACTAGAACATAGAGGATATGGATATGCAAGGAATGAGAAGTTATCACTTCTATATCTATGGCTGCCATTTCATTGTGTTATGTGCACAGAAAGTGTAAGTAACGCATTAAGAAATTTGATTAAACCATGTTGCCACAAGAACACCTGGTTTCTTGTATGGTCTTGAGAATTGGAGAGTGACAAATGGCTAAATTTGTGCTGGGAATACTGATCTAGTGTTTATAGCTTACATTGTTAATAGATAAGCGAGGTTTGATACGTATTTGTGTGTGTGCTAGTACATTGGACTATTTAGAGCAAAGCCATAATCCCCCTCAATTCATGGTATCCTAAAAGTCACTTATCCTAGTTGTTTTTAATGCATTGGGATTGACCTTCTGTGTCAATGATGTTTTCTGAACACCCACCCATAGACAAATCTTTGGTCAGATAACATGGATTTGCTGGATACATTAGTATTTAAAACCCTAATTTTTGCACCATTAAGTGGTAATAGTTATAAAGCAAGATTGGTTTATTGATTGAAAATGCTCAAATTATTTTTATTTTCAGAAATATGGAATTCTTAATGACTTCTAAACTCACTTGTTGGTTTCTCCTGTCTCTCATTTTCGAGCACCTTTCTGTCTCCTCAATGCTCCTGTCATTTTATTGTCAGAGCACCTGCTGCTCCAATTTCAGAGATCAGGAGAAACGATCTGTAGGCTTAAACCCATTATTAATTCAAATAGCGCGTCAAGTCAAATATTCCTCGCTTGTTGCAGTTAATAATGATTGACAAGCAGGTTAATTCAAACCGATGTGATGAAGGGAATGGTGGTACAGGTGTATTTTCAGACTTCAACTCCAACTGGTGGTCCCTTGGGGGAGCTGAGATCTTTTGGTGTGTCAGTCAAAAGATACCGATCCAAAACGTGACGTCCTTTGAGACCTAACCTAGAAAAGACGTGTCTGTCGTATTGCTATGTGGTTTATTAAGCATTAGACAGGTCTGAGATACTCGGAGTATAGATGAATAGACCCTGATACTAACGTGAAATTGTTGTAAAGTCAACTTGGCATCAAAATCGACACGATCTACATTAAATATGGGTTCTTTGATTTTTAGTGCAAATGTTTTGTTGCACTTCATAACAGACAGAATGTTTTTTTTTTTTTAATTAAATTCTGAAATGTTCAAACCCTGGTTTTATTGAACATCGTTTAGTTGGGAATTAAATTGGTAGCGATTTCATGTTGACTTTGTTTAAATTGTAAACCGTGGAAAAATCCAGTGAGGTTTATCTTTTTTCATTTTCTAATTTGCAAGTGAAGTGTTTGAATGACAATGTAAAAATTATAGTTGAGTCTCAGCGAATTCATTTACACTTTTGCTGCTCTGTAGACACTGATTTCACAGAATACATTCCGTGTTATAAACCTTTGCTGCTTGCATGATTAGTCCATGTATGTCATGTTGCTGTGTGTCTGTGTGTGCGTGCGTGTGACTGATTGAGTGAGAGAGAGAAAGAGATGCAGTGTGTTTACTCTACGAGTTTAACAATATGCTTAAGAGTGAAGTGTACCAGCATTGGCAAGACACTATGTAAACTAGTTAACTTAAATGACAAATAGTCTAGGTCATCATAGCTTAGTAAAATATTTAAGGCATTTGATTTCAAATTTTTATTTATGACATTTGATGTAAATGCATATTGTTCCTATGGCCTTAAACTCATCATAATTTTCTTGGAAGTGTATTTTTGTTGTTCATTGTGTTTGTACCTAGCCATCTTAACCTAAAATTCAAGGACGAAAAAGAAACTATTTTTTTAAGGTTTTGGTTTTATTTAAATTGCTTCACCCCTTGATTGTTTGTCTTAGGAGTTTTTTTAATTGTCTGATATCATTTAAATAAAGACCCATTTGAAATCAGAGCTTTTAATCTTGTGGTCATTTTGTGTTTTCTATTCTTGGCAAATCAAAAATACACATATATTAAGCTTCTTTAATCAGTCAACCTTGTAACAGTTGTTTCTCTGGTCAAATCAAATTGTATTTACATGGTTCCTAATGGGTAACTTTCAAATAGTCGTTTGAAGGGCATACATCATCATAACATATGAAGACTGCCTAATGTGATTGGCAGATAAGACATGCGGCTTTGACATATGACGCTCGGAGCTACATTGACTTCATCTATTTCCACTGGCCCTTCTCGTAGTCCCACTGAGCTGAGAAACCTTCCACAGGGTTCACCCGCATGTCCAGCATCCTCTTCACCTGCATGGACTGCCACTCATCATCAAGGGTACGTGGACGAGGGGGATATACTAAGAAACGTATGTGGAAATTGACTGTAGAGAACATTTATAGTACCATGCACTGTAAAAAGATTTTCAACATTTCAACCTAAAAACTTGTTCAATATATGCCATAAATTTGATAAGCTTTTAAAATTAGCTAAATCAAATTGGCTTTACAAGTCACTTTAATTAGAATTGCACTAAACCAACTTTTAAATCTAGTTGCATTTCAAATATATTATAAAATGAGGTTGAAATTAGTAAAATTGTTTTGATTAGTTAATGGAAAAACATGTTAACATGACTTACTGGGAACATAGTTTTTAAGTAAGGTATACATTTTGTAGGCCTATTGTTATGGCCAAAACCTTTATTCTGACCAAAGAATGTGCTTAATCTTAAAACATTTAAACTAAATATATACTACATGTTCTTACCATAAAATCTCTGCCAGAGGACAATCAGACCAGTGAGCCCAATGAAGAAGAAAATTCCACCGAACACGGTTTTCCACTCACTGGATGGTCTCTTCATCTCTGCGTATGTCATGTTAAACGACATCCTGTACACTGCAAATGAATGCCACAGTGACTAAATAAAGATTACAAACATGTATCTTTTAAACAATGTGGGAACTATAATTCTACTCTTTGCCAGAATTTTCATCCCACTCAAATGTACACTATAATTTTGAAGTTTAGGTAAGTGATAAAAACCCTGGCACAAAAAAATACCAACATTCAAGTTTCTCTTCTTTCGAGAGGTTGTTCCACGGTCCTTTCTCCTTCTGCTTCAGGCTCTTGTCTGTAGCACTGAGGGTCTCGCGGTATGGTTTGTCTGGCAGAGGGGTGTCCAGACGGTCCCAGTACATCGGCAGAGACATATCTGTCTGCTCAGCCACATCTGAGAGAGAAGTCAGAAACATGGTCAAGCCGTAAACAAATACACTTAGTAACTAAATTTGATATACTTTTGAGGTATTTTACTGGTATTTTATTTGATCGTGAAAAATGAAGCATACACATTTGGATGATATTTAAAATTACCATGACCGTGGCTGGCCATCCTGACACTACAAGAGCTGAATGCAGCCACTGTCCGTCTAGACAAAAGCTCCCCTACACGACCAGCAGTCAAACGCAGCATCTAAATTACAAAAGAAAAATAAAATACACTCACAACCCTCTGGAAGACAACAGCACCTGTCTGGTAGATTAAATGCCTGAAAAACAAATGTCATACTTGCATTTTTACAGTTGCTACATCATAGCAAACCTCTGTGATCTTAAAGGCAACGTTAATAGGTGACATTAATTTTAAATGCAGTAGTTCTAGTTGTATAGACTTTTATAGTACTTTTGTCCAAATCCCAGCTTGATCAGTCTGCTTATATAATCATCTTTTGCTGTTAACTGGAGCAAGTCTACTTTCACACAGCTACTTTGGAGCCTCACAAAAAGCACACGCTTATAATACAACATTCTAACAACTTTAATAGTCACAAAGCAAAATCAAAGTGTGTTGTGATGTTAATATAAAAAAAGAATGTTCATTCATTTGTGCAGAGTTTAAACTTTCTGTGTGCAGATGTGGGGGAAGTTTTTATAAATAAAATGGACGAAGCTGGCAAAAGGCCAATGTTCGCAATAATTTACAAGCTCATAAACCCTAAAACAAATAAACAACTGATAACATTCTATTAACATTTTTTATTTGTAAATCTACATTGATATGTCTATAGCTCCATACATTATATATCAAGCTGTTTGTTTAGTTACGATTTGAAGAAGACAATAAGCATTGTTTTATGACTATACGGAAAAAAAGTTTCAATCTCATCTGTTGCTCATCGGTTCCTAAAGCTGTCAAAAGTTGGCATTGTTATGCAAAAATATCAGAACATGTCTTTAATACATACCATCTTTAAAAACACCCATGCACAGTTAAAATACTCTAAAAGTGCACATATTCAGTTTTAAAAACACCCATGCACAGTTAAAAAAACACTTTGAAAGTGCAGTTTTAAAAACACCCATGCACAGTTAAAACACTTTGAAAGTGCACATATTCAGTTTTCTGCTCTTCTGTTTCTTTTCTTTTCAGTCTGCTTGTGAGTCCTACTCATGCTTCTTGAACGTTCCCTCAAAGTACTTACAGTTTTCCAGAGAAGAAACGGTTAGGATGACAGAACTGCTCACAAAAAAACGATAAATAACCCAAGAAATTGTGCGTACTTGCTTCGCTTTATGTGTACGTCACTGCTTGGCTGCTGGCACACACAGACAGTTAAACTGACCATAGGGACACTGGGGTGGGAGGAGAAATGAAGGAGAAAGATGGTGGGAGTGTTGGGTTTAGTAAGCATTTGAACCGTGAGAGGCTGTGCCAGTACAAGTAAACAATCTGAGAAAATCATGTGACCGGACTGGGGTTGAACTGAGGTTTAACACAACATGTCAAACATACTTTGTGCTTGCCTTTTATGCTTTTTTTCTTTCTCACATTTAGCTATTAATGCAAAAAAAGGAAATTGTCAGCTTTCAGAGAACACAGGAAGTGGAGACCCTGAGGAACATAGCACAGAAGAAGATATGGGAAAAGGGGGATTGGAAAGAGAGAGAATTGGAGTTAATCTGGATCACATCCAGTTCAGATCTGGGTTTAGCCTAATGCAACCTTAACTGGTCTGCTTTATAACTCTGGCAGTGAGCCTGTCTGATTAACAGCCAGCCAACGGTCACCACTGCTTTAAAGAGAGATAATAAAGGATAGTGTCTCCAGGGTCAAATAAGTTTAAAAGGGTTGTGAAACATTTCAGCCAAATGCCTAAAAATATTGATGGATGGTACAGACTGTTGCATTATTTACATACAGTATCAATCAGTAAATAGGAAAAACTTAAGTTAACATTAAGTGGTTTCCTTGTTTTGAAGACTTTTTAAATAATGTTAAAAAATGCATGCACAACCGTCGACTTGTGTCTTAATAATAGCAGCAGTTGTCATGACTTTTGAACCATATTTTTATTGTGACACAGTCAGTGCCTTCAAAATATTCCATGTTAAAAGAGATAAATTTGAATTTTGACAACTACACAGCTTATGTTTTGCATGAAATAATTAATTCATTCACAGAAATATGAGCATTTTCACAATTCTTATGATACCCAAATGCCTTCTATTGTGAGTGCAACGTACCCAATCTTTGCCATTCACACATAAACTTGATTGTTCCTGATCAATGTACATCTCTTCCCAAAGGCATTTGTATACAACTTAACGTTATCAGACACAGAGCTACCATGCACATATGACAACTCCCACAATATCACAGTCACTTCTTGCTTCTTTCAGGAGCAAATATGCATAACAAGTTGGGACAGTTCTCTCTAGATGCCACCCAAACTAAAACTGTCACTTTTTGCGGACAGAAGTTCTTAAGTAAGGATTACAAATGTAATACTTGTGATCATGTTTAAAAACATCACAAAGATGGATTTAAATAGAATCGTGACAGCTCTTCTCACCTATGCTGTATGGTCAGTTGTGAAACCTACATGAGCCTGTAGATGACAGTATTACCCCTCACAGAGTCCCAGCTGCAGGTCTGTAATTTCTACAGCTGACGCAGGGGGCAGCAGCGGGTCGGAGTGTCAAGTGGCTTTACCAACTACTTCACACTTTGAAGACATGGAGTCAAACAAAAGCATTGATTAGGTTATCTACAATCTTTTTTATTTTTTATTGTTAAGGAGTAGGGAATGGCACTCTTTTTGTTTGATCCAATACCATGTCACATATTTATTAAATACCCACATTTTATAATCTATTAAAAGGGAATTTCTGTTATTTCACTGTAACAAATTCAAACAATTTCAGCTGCCTTACATTTTTAAGTTAAATCAAATTAGTTCTATGAGTCAATTAATATTAAATTATATTGAACTGACTTGTGAATGTTCAATATAATTAAGTTAAGTTGACTGATAAAGCTAATTTGATTTACCTTAAATGTTTTTAAGTAGATTTTTACAGTGTAGGGATTAAATGAGGAATATTAGACATATATGCAAATAAAATGCAATGGAATTGCAGTGCATACTGTTAATTAGCAGACACATTATTTCGTATTTAAAAAAATTATTGAACATATCAATAATTTGATAATTTAACATTGATTCATTTTGGATGCATATACACAATTCAACTTTATTGAGAAATTACTACAAAACATAACAGCACATAAAACAGAAAAAATGTACTTTGGTCATTGTTTAGTAAATGGAAATAGCCTAAGATCTAAGTCTGAGCCTGTATGTCTGCTGCCTGTGACTTAAAGCATTTCTGTTCCCGTTTAAGGAAGAATAGTTATTAAAACAAACAGAAAAATATTACACAAGATAATTTCTTGACTTTAAAGATTAATCCACAATAACTGCGATGTTAAAATAATAAATAAAACTATTGGTGTTACAAAAACACAACTATTATTATTAATACTTATTATTAATACTTAGGCACTGATATTTCAAGATTAATTCACTCATCCCTAGTCGAGACTCTGGAGATTTTGATATTTGTGACTATCATGTTTGGGTTCACTGATTCGCGGATGTTGACCGTGACACCAACAGCTGGCAGAACAAAGCAGAAGGCCAACTCAGGCACCACTGGCTCGGTACCCCTAATTCCACTCGTTCCCCTCCCACCAAGAGTGGCACGTGTCCCAAAGCGAACATACTGTAGCAGTTTAAACCAAGAGTACAACCCCCGATTCTTCTGTGGTTACACCCATTGTTATCTCTCGGTTCCCCACGGGTCCCTTCCTCCAGCTCACTCCTATCATATGCTCAGATTTAGCATTTTTTGCTCTCTAGAGGAAACCCATGTGCCATTTGTCTTTCTGCCCCCACCCCGTGCGTCTCGCATTGTCCTGTCTCATCACACAACAATAAAAATGCTGAGATGAAGATTGAAGGAGAAACGACCCTCTTGACCGTTAGCCTGAAGTCAGTCTGGTTCTTCATGTCATTTATCTGTGTCCGCACCCAAACAGACACAACTCACCAGCAGTTAATGCAAATGATAAGCCCCCCACTTCAGCACAGGGCAAATGCTTGTGATTGTTATTTCATAAATCTAATGCAGATTCAAGAAACTAATGGACACTGCCATCTCATTACTGTTAAATTTAGTCATGATATTTTAGAATTGCTTGAAAACTTGACCTCTCAATTTAACTTTGAACCTTTACATTTTGTTTACATTTTTATATAGTATTTTTCTGATCTTTTTCTGCTTTTGCACAGATCTTACTCTTTTGAAAGATGTGGACTGTATATTTCCGTTACTGATATGAAACTATAAGGAAAATCTGTCATTATTTACTCAACCTTATGTTGTCTGTCTGCGGCCACAATTAACCATCATTTTATGGATTTATATTTACGTTTGTAAAAACTGAGTAACCCCCAAAAATGCATATTCAAAATTACTCCCTTTCATGCCATGCATGATGTATATGACATTTTTTTACTGGACCAAAATATGTATAATCATATTTTTATAATAATTTCATTAAATAATATTTTTTGCTAGTTATTTTTTATCACTAATATCTTGGTGATTAAGTTAATTGAGGATTCATTTTCATTTATGGGTAAACTAGACCTTTACAAATATTTTGTAACACAAAGGAAAATAATAAAAACAATTATCATAGTTGAAAAAACTGTTGATATTTTGGGCATCTTGGAAAACTCGTTGCTTACTGCCACTAAAATCTTGTGCATTCCAAAATGGCGGATATGTTGGCTGGAGCATTTTAATGTGTCTTCTACATATTCAAATCTACGTTTAGAACAAAGATTTCTACATTTTGGCCCAGTTTCATAGACAAGGCAGGGCCTAAGCCAGGACTATGCCTTAGTTAACTTAGGCTAAAGTAGTTGTTTTTATTAAAATGCTGTAGAAAAACATTAATGAAGTGCATCTTCAAACAAAACAATGGCAATTACATTTTTTAAGATATGTCAGGGCAAATTATTTTCAGTTAAGACAGCTCAAAGTTAATTTTAGTCTGGGTCTAGTCTAAAGCCTTGTCTGTGAAACCAGGGCTTTTTTTCTTAAATAGATGTTTCATAACTTTCTGTGTCTATGTGATCATCGAGCTTTAAAGCTATATGCTTTCACATACCACAATCTGCAAGGTCACTATTTTAGTTATAATATATAATTCACACTCTTAACACCAACTCTTTTTAGGCCATAAATCCTAACAAGCCCTGACCTCAAAAATACAGCCAAGGGCAAACAAAATTCACACACTAACAGCTTTACTTAGACCTTCTTCTGCCAGTCTGCCTATTCCTCCATTCAAATTTAACCTACTTTGCATACTGGCAGCATAAGACAATCTTCTCCATTCAGCACCCCAGGGCATGCTGGGTAAATGGGTCATTCTACCAATGCCCTACGTAGGAAGTGTGATTGCTTTTTTGTTGCTCATTTCATGTGTGGTAACATCTTTGTGTTTTATGTAAACCCTCTCCTCCTCCTCTGGCTCTCGTTCAATGAAGTTAAGCTTTCAAGCATTGGCCATGTATAAGGGATCTCAGATGATGTATGTAGTCAGTGCAGGCCTTGCTAGAATATGGGGCCTGTGTCGCACACCATTTATAGCTTGTTATGGTTCATTTTTCTCTGTTCTCACTGGATCTGCCAAACATTCAGCTACACTGTAAAACATTTACAACAACTTACTGGCAACTTTGGTTTTATAAGTGTTTTGTAAATCACTTACAATCGTTTTGCTGTAATGTAAATATACGAAATATTTATGTATATATACAAGCAGCACCATATATATAGTTTAAAGCTGTCACTGTAAAATTGCAGTAAAGATCTACAATTTTCCAAGTGTACTGTAAATCATTAACTATTGTTTTACTGTAAAAATACAGCATTGTTATGTATAAATACAAGCAGCAAAATATATTTATATATATATTACAACTTTCTCTATAAAATTACAGTAAAACTGTACAAGAGCAACTGTGAATTTAGATGGACTGCTTTAGCTGCTTTATTTTATAGTGAATCAAACCATGTGCAGTGAAAGTCAATTGACTAAATTAACTACAGTTAAGATTTTTTACTGCTGTGATAGGACATTTGTGTAAACCTACTATAGTGGTAAATATTAAGTAGTGTTTACATAAAATAACTGGATTTCATAGATATAACCAAATGTATTTATTGTATAATAAACAAACATTAAGCACTAGTTTCCAAAACTAAGGAGATTGCACAATAAATTTAAGGCTTTAGCCTTAAAAATACAAAAATACTTCCTTCCACAACAGTGGAGATTACACAATAATTCTTTTTCAAAATTTGCAGATTTCAAAATAAGGCTTTAGCAAGAAACTAATACAAGAAATACAAGAAACTACTTTCTTCTGCAACAATGCAGATTGCAATATAGGGCTTAAGCCTTGAAAATTCAACAAGTACCACTAAAATCAGCAGCATTTAGTTACATTTAGTCATTATGCAAACGCATTTATCCAAAGCGACTTACAAAGAGTAATTTATCTGTCAAGTATTCACAGAAGAGATGGGTTTTAAGTCGTTTTTTGAAGGTTGTGAGAGATGTGGTTGACCGGACCGAGTTAGGAAGAATGTTCCACCAGGAAGGAGTTGTGAAGGAGAATGAGCGGAGAAGTGATTTCCTACCCTTATGAGAAGGCAATACAAGACAACGCTCGTTTCCTGAAGGCAAGGTTCTTGATAGTCCTGTAGGCAAGCTTTAGTGACTTGAATGTGATACAGGCTTCAACCAGTAGCCAGTGGAGAGAGATGAAAAGGGGTGTCACATGAGCCTTTTTGGTCTGTTGGAAGACGGGGAGCCTTTGTAGGAAGCATTGCAGTAGTCCAACCTTGAGATTACTAGGGCCTGGACAAGGAGTTGTGCCACATGCTCAGTGAGATAGGGTCTAACCTTTCGAATTTTGAATAAGGTATATCGGCAAGATCCCGTTGTCTTTGCAATGTGATCATTGAAGGACAGCTGTTCATCAAATATGACTCAGAGGTTCCTGGCTGATTCGGAGGGAGTGAAAGTAGACTTGCCAAGCTGGATAGTGAGATCGTGTTGCACGATGGTGTGTGCCGGAAACACAAGTAGAACTGTCTTGGCCGGGTTCAGCTGGAGGTGATGCTCTTTCACCCAAGCTGAGATGTCTTCTAGGCAGGCTGTTATAAGCTGCTACAGTGGTATCGTACACCACTTCTCACTCCCCCTCTGTCCACCTCCGGTTACCAAACCTTTTATTTCAAAACTAGTGCCACAGATTACTTAAATATAAAAAATAAATACATCAAATAAAACATTAAGTGTTATGACATGTTGTCCTGTAGCATTTACTATGTAGCATATTTTAAAAGTACAGTATTGCAGACCGAACTGTAAAATTGACATCAGTCATTTAGCATGCTCCCACAATTCATAGCAAAATACAGTAGCACTGTCATTTTCAAATTACAGTGGTCTATTGTAAATATTTACTGTAAAAATGACAGTAATTACTTACAGTGTAAAATAATGACATTCAGTTAACATGACTTACCTTGCTTGCAGTTTTTCATATTATCTGTTGGCAGAAGATTAAATTAAGCAAATGAGAAGTGTTTGGCTTCAGGGCAAAATGGCAAAACAGCTTTTATAACATTCAGCATCATACCGAATAGCTATAACTTCTGCTTGTTTATTCAAATCAGTTCCACATCAACTCAAAACATCCCTGAGAGTTTAACTAAACATTTTGTTGAGGTGACAACCTTTTAAATGTCACATGTTTGAAGTATTAAAACACAGTTTGTGTTTAACGTTCCTCTGAAAAACAGGACAGGTGGTAAGGAATGTTTTATCCAGTGCTGTATCTGTTGGTGCGTGCATGTTTGTCTCTGGGTTTAAATCATGTTTGATCCAAAGAATGAATAATGATTTCTAGATTACATGTTCACGAAAATGCATTGGAAACTGACAGAAATTGTGAGTGAGTCAAAGTTCAACATGACCTAAATCTGCATTCAAAATACAATGGAACATTTTTTCATTTGATCAATTCTTTCTTACTTTACTGTAGAAGATGCAACAGCTTATGTGTTGTGATTTCTGGGGATATAAGGGAATTTTGTCCTTTTGAGTCATTGTTTCCTTTAATGTGTAGTTTGTAGGTAACTTCTACAGGATGGAAACTTGTCAATTCAGAAATGAAGAGGCTGTTATATTTGGGTGGTTTAAAGAAAATAGTTTCCATTTGTCCCTCAAGAAAACAGACCCGTGCATTTGTGTGCGTGTCTAAAAGAGATACATTTACCAGGTAGAAAAGAAAAAGTCCCACTGTGTCAAAGTCCAAATTTGCATCTTTAACTCTAATCTGTTAAAGTGCTCATGCAAACATACTGTATGGCCATGTGCACAACACAAAAAACACTCTGTATGCACATTACAGTGGGTCAGAGAGTAAGGGTGATGACTCTGGTTTTACATTGAACTTTTGTTAAAGAGTCAATAATTTGTTTATTTACTGAGATAAATGCTCAGTAAATGTTCACACACACACAGACTATCACACACACACATATGCCGCACTCGAGAGGCGGTCTCCCATCCCCAGATCCATCACCTCCGTCGCTTTGACCCGCCAGCCTGACAACCGGGTCTGTGACCAGCGCTGTAATCTCGCAGGATGGCTGCTTGCCGGAACTGGATTACTTCCAGTGTTGCAAGTCTTGTCTATGGTGTATTGTGTACATGTTTTTCTCCTCACCTTCCCCATGTTATGCTATATTTGTCTTCTTACTACATTTCGTTACACTGCACTTGTATGTGTGTAATGACAATAAATTGAATCCAATCCAATAAATTGGTATTAAGTCTTTCTTTGGAGGAAATCCTGTCTGTTCCCGATCTGTTTCCCTATGTTCTCCTTCCTCCGCTACCCCCAAGGACTACACTGCCCAGTATCCTCCACGCTCCCTAACCTGTTTTGTCACCTGACAAAACCGGGCCTTGAACCTAGAACCTCCAAGCCATAAGCAAAGGGTAACTGTCAGATAGCGTTCACCCTGTGTTCCATAAGTCTCACAGTCTCAAACTTACACTGCTGACTTTTAACCCCAAAACAAATGGGTTCTGAGATTTTCTGCTTTTTATCTCTAAATTTGTGCGAGATAGATGGGGAAAACGTATTCTGACAACTGAGAATGTAACTGTCACATAAGGTTCACCTGTGTTGAAGTGCTAAACAGTACAGAAACGTATTGGCGGGCGGGAACATAAAACCATTTAAATTCAATCAACATTTGGAAACACTTGCACTATTAAGTCTGGGGTAATTAGTATCTTTGGACATGACGCTGTACTTGCGTTTACTCTTGGAACTCGCTGTATTTTACTACAACTGAATTCCCAATAAAGCCGTTGTTGTTTATATTCATTCATATATGTAATGTTCCTGTTGTCAGACATAAAATAATAACAGACAAATCGTCGCGTTAGAATTATTAGGTTCTTTCTGCGGTTGTGTAGTTCTGAGATATTGAGCTTTAAAGTTTGTGCACTTCAGATAGCAAAAACGATATGGGGAACAAATCTATTTATACATGAAACAGACAGAGACCCCTAATGTACTCCAAATGTACAATATCAGCATTTGTAAACGTTTTTTTTAAGAGGTTATTACCACTAACCAATGTACCAATGTAGAATGAAAACCCTTGTCCTAAATCAGCAAAACTGTGTATCATCCCTTTTTGCACAGCTTCATGACAAAAGAGAGAGGAGAGAGAGAGAGAGAGAGAGAGAGAGAGAGAGAGATAGAGAGGGTGGCTTTGTTGATGAGGTCGGCTCCCCTGGGTTTGGATCTTTGACACAGCAGTCAGTGATTGATGAGTATGTGTGTGGGTGTGTGTGTTTTAGGAAAAGATTTTGGTGTTGTCATTGCATAATGTTTTACAGCCTGCAAAAAGGTGTCAGATGGTTTAATACAGCCAATTTCTTAGCATTAGCATTTACTAACTGATAAGAAAGTACATTTAAAGAAAGTAAGCAAATCTTTTTTTACATTGTTTATAGATATTTAGTAGGAAATGTGTCATTTTAATGAATGAGTGCCATTTGCTGGTTGTAACTCTTCAAAATGATCATTTAAACTGTGTGGATAAATGTAAAAAATAAAATTGTAATTTGGAATAATAGTTTAATGTGCAGGACACTGCTTGATAAGTTTTTATTATTGTTAAGTTATTATCCATGCATTTTATACATTTAATACCCTGAGGACACAAATGGCACAGGTTTGGTGGAATGACCCAAATATATATATATATATATATATTTATAGGACAGAAATTGTAACGTATTGATTGTGTGTTTAGGATAACTGTAGATATATGTGCTTACTTACATAACTGATGTGCCATATAGAAATTTGGCACATGCAGTATCGACCTCTGATCTGTAGCGTCTAGTCAAACTCATCCCTTTTCTCTCCTGGGGATCACCTGTCATAGGGAGAACGACAGCAGCTGCTTGTTGAGATGAAGAAAAAGACAGAGGATTTTGAGGTTGGGATGGGATGGGGTGTTTTGGAAAAGATGAAAGGAAACGAGAGGAAGAAGAAGAAATTGATATTTACAGTAACATAAATGTGTTATCATGCGTGAGTTTCTTGTTATATGACAGCATTACTAGTATAGCATGTTCAGTTGGCTGAAACGTAGGACATTTAGCTAGAAACAGCATTGCTTTGCCCTATATAAGTATACTCGACTTTTCAGTTCAAATATGTTTATCGTGGCACTTAAATTCAAGGTGCCGCCTGTCTCTTTGTTATATTCAAATACTATTTATATCCTAGCGCAACATCCAGAGACATATAAGCATAGAGAATAATTAGAAAGTTATTTGTAGGCTGACTTCCCAAAACACTTTGTTTGACGTTCCCTGCCGACCTGACACTGCAACATTTGCTTTACCAATGAAATGCTTTTGGGGCAGGATTCCCTGTTTGGGTGACCAATCAAAGATTTAAATAGATATTTTGTTTACCTTGCTCTTAATTTACTCCTCTATTGTTCCTATAGCCTAACTGGTAGTGCATAGTGCTACCAACACCAAGGGCATGGCATCATGGAACAAAAATAACGCAAATAATGCAAAAATGCATAGCTTGAATCAACAGTAAGTCACTTTTCCAAGCACATAAATAATAATAAACTCAAGCTCACAGTGAATATCCTGTCTCTCTCTACTTCCACTTGCATTCATTATAGAGTAAAGTTACATAACACAAAACATAATATGTGTCATTCATTGTCAAGTTTCCCCCCAACTTTATAAACAAGAATACGTATGGCACAACAATGGTTTGGATGTGTATGCACGTATGCTAGCTAATGTATAAGTATATGGGAAAAACTATACAGATGAGCATGAAACAGCCTTGACTTTGTAAGAACCATTGTGTCTATTTCTTGATAAAGACAAAGAGTAGGCAGTGTGTGTGTGTGACAGTGAGTTTTTTTTGTGTCTGTAGGGAGTTGGGGTGGCTGAACCTGTTTAATTCAGTTTATCATCTTTTCTATCTGGCATCTGCTGATCCCTCTGTTATGGTCCTGATGGGTGGCCCCACTCCATAGGGACAGGGCAGGCAAACACCAGAGAACGTGGAGAGGAGGTGTGTTCAAAACAGGGGTAAATATTTTTTCTTAATGGAAAGTCATAGGTCTTAGTTATTTGACAAAACAGATGTAACAGTTATAAACAGTATGATTATTTATGACTATTTATTATAAAAAAATAAATCCCTGCATCTATGAAGCGTCTCACAAATACTGTTCTGTTCTCCATATCTATACTTATCTTCACTGTTTTATCTTGTCACTCCTCTCGGTCTCACCTTTTCTTCTCTTTTTCAGTCAATGAGATAAAGGCGAATAAGTGATAAGAAAACTTTCCTTATATCCCATGCAGGGGTTCTTTCCCATGGGTCTATCATCCAATAGGAATCAGACAGGGTGCTATGAATAGCAGTCTTGGAAAAGGGAAAATAGTTTATTTGAGAATTAAATTGTGTGTGTGTGAAAAGGGAGACTGTCATTCGTGAGTCGCAGTATCCTGGGTTGGCAACGTGCCATGTTCTGACTCAATGCAAGGAAGAGATGCTGAGCGACCAAGATTAGATGCGATTTGGTAAGATATAAGGACATGAAAAGTGTATGCATTTGTGTGTTATAGGGTTAGTGTTCCTAATATAGAACAGCGTAAGCATTTTGACAATATCTTCTGCGACAAATTACAGATACTTAGCCTACAATTTGCATAACAAGACCTGCATCTGAAAAATCACCGCACCTCACCAATTCTCTAAGGGTAGAAGCTAAGAAAAACAATGGAGGAAGCATTAACAGGGTGTTGGAGGTGTTCTTTTCTTCCCCTTTAATTGTGACCAATTATATACCCAGAATAAGCAGAAGATGAAGTCCTGGCTCAGCTAGCTGGAAGTCATTGAAAACAGACAATACATTGACTCTTCACATGATTTAGCGTTGTGCTCCAGAGCACCATGAGGCACGTGTTCTCAGACGTGACGCAAACCTGTTCATGGGAAAAAGAAACAATGAAGATTAGATTACATAACTCAAACCATTCACATTAGTGTTGGCTCTTTTGTTGTGTACGTTTGTTTAAAAGCGACACATTTCGTGACAACTATTACTACTGTTCCACTAGTTTATTTTATGTGGAGCGACAGATCAGCCTGGAGTTTAATGAGACATGTTTGTAATGGGAGACGATTGACGGTTGAGGTTCATGGCCCAGGGGAACGTGTCTTTGTGTTTCAGAGTAGGCATGGCTAACAGTTAAATCAGGCATCGAACAATGGATGCAAACTGCATTTGGCCCCTCACAGCACCGAGTGGGCATGAGTAATAGGGGCTTCAAGATCAGGGCCCTGCCATTTTCAAAACGCTTCTCTTTCTTTTCTGTTTCTCCAGATAATTACATCTTCATTGACCACATCGTAAATCATCAGCAGTTTTAGTTTTTTGTTGTAATATACTGTATTTCCTACACAATGTCTGTATTTCTTTTTTATATATCTTCCTTATTAAAATGTTTCAGTCTTAATTGCTCAACATATTCTTAAATGTTAAAAATGTATGAGCTTGATGACTCTCCTTCATCTCAAAACAACAACAGCAAACTATTACTCATTCAGCATATAGAAAATTGGCTCTATAGTTGTCACACTTGAAGGTGATTCCTCTGAAAACACTGCATCCTTGTGTCAGTATAAAGAAAAAAGGTTTTTAAACATAATTATAATTTAAAAGGGTCTTATACTAGAGTTTTTAGACGAGGATATACAAAACCACTGGAAGGCCTATAGAAAATACTCATTTGTTTATCTGAACATGCAGTCCTTGTGACAACTAGCCCCAGTCACCCTTACAAGTTTAATATATATTTAATTTTATTAAAAGTTTTACTTTTAACTAAATTGAACTAAATGAATGATGTAATTTTAGCCGATTAATTGAATTAGCCTACACTGATGAGAAAGTATAATCAACAGGATGTAAAAAAGGGAAAGGCTCTTAACCAAATTAGTTAATCAAATCACTTTCAATTGAACCCAGACTAGTTTATCAGTAGCCCCATTGTTTATATTCATCAAACTGTGAATCTGTGCTAGTTAATGAATTAACACCATCCCCCATTACACGTATTCAATGTATCGCAATTTAGTATGGCAAAAATATAGCTAACCACCCAGTGAATGTTGTTGTAAATGTTGTAAATCGCGTGTAGTGTTTTCATGGCTCTAATGTGAATTTGAGATGAAAAAAAATGTTTCTTGGGCCGCTGACAGACTGCATGTTTAAACTCCTTCTGTTAATCATTTTTAGTTATTTCTCTCTATATAATTCTTCCCATTTTGTGTGCTTGGGCTGGAGCGCTGTTACCCTGGAAACTGTCTTGCGTTTTCCAAACTGTGAAAGGACCAATAGCGTGATTCGGCTCATACTACATTTGCTAAATGAGGGGGTGTTCAAACCCTCTCTAGACGCATGCACCCTCTTAAAAGAATGTGTTTTTCTTTTTTTATATGAAAAAACTCAGATAAAAAGTTTATATATGTGTGTGAGAAATGGAGACATATTTGAATGATTTGATTCTTCGTTTTATCACAGTAGTTTTAAACCCCTCAAATGTCACGAACTCATTGTGGTATATTCCCCGCAGAAATTAAACGTTGTCCACAGCGTTGCGTGTTCCACGAAAACGTACTCTCGCTCAGTTTTTCTCAGAGATAAGCAAATTATATAAAGCTGTACGTCAAATAATAATAATAATAATAACTACTTAATTTAACGTTTGCCTTGGAAATGCTGCACGTTTGTGGAGGTGAGTTTTAAAACATAAATGTAAGATTGCGACGTGAATATTTCGCAACGTTTTAGAAGTACGGTTAATAACCATTAACTCGATATTTACGATATCAGATGTTGCATTCACTTTGCGGTTTAAATATATTAGAAATAAAGAAAGTAGAAAAGATGTGTAATTTTGTCTCGGATGGGGGCCGTTATTATAGCTGTAAAGTAAAGGTCTTTGAAAATGAATTTGCGGTCTTGTTAAATGTGTTGCCCAAGGGCGAGGGTCCGCGTGAAGGTCTTAAGCACTGCACACATTCTCTGCAGTGATATGTCCTTGACTACAGCTCTGCTCCCTAAAGTAACAAAATATCTAAACAAGTATGAAGTGACAGGTGCTTCCTACCCATTTCACGTGTGTGTGTGTGTCATTTGCACTATTTTTGTAAATATGGGACCGATGTGGGTGTGTTGAGCATGTTTTGTAAAAGTCAAATGAACTTCCTTTTATTCATATGCTTTGTTTTGTCTTTGACCTTTCAGCTTGATTGCGGAAACTTTTCCTTATTATGTTCTTCGATATTAGATTTTCATTATTAATGTATGCACATCAGATTGTTTGAGAAAATTCATCAACAAACTTTTCTGTTCAGTTTTTTTTTTGGTAGTTTCAGGTAGAGCTAATGTGTATTCATTTGTCTTTTGGCTGACGGAAGTTTTTTTTGTCTGACGGAAGTCTCTTTTGTGGCACTTTTGAGTAGAAATGCTGGAACACATTGAAGCATTTTTTTGTCATGGCTTTTATCATTTGTATATTAAGTTAAAGGCGGGGTGTCCGATTTCTCTTAGCTGTTTTTCATGTTCAAATCACCCAAACAAACACACCCCTACACCCATCTTTCGCTTTCGTCAGCGCTTGGCCGACTAATGTCCGTCCTGTGCACTGTGCATAGGGTGGCCATTTCCATAACACCAAAAAGGAGGACACTTTGCGGCATTTAGTGAGGCAAGAATAACCTCATCTGGTGTACTCGCAAATACGATACAATTTTGTCTATCATATCTATGGTATCATGATACAGTGATTCTGAAATAGCCTACTCTATTCATTACCAGACAATTTGATCTACGACATATATAGACATGTGTAACAGAAGAGGCAAAAAAGTGTTTGTTTACAGTATTTGTATTTATTCAAGACACTCCTGTATGACTGGTGATGCTTGACTGCATGATAGACTTTACAAAGCTCTGCAGCGGAGATTTTGTCATCCTGAGGTGATGTTGCCTCTCGAAATTAAGACCTAAGGGAAGACGTACCAGCAGCTCATCGGTTACCTTTATGTTTTTCAGTGCTGGCATGTCGGTCAATGGCAGCTTTCCCTTTACTACTAACATCCACTTCACAGCGACATAGTGTGCAAAATCCATGGAAAGCATCTCTACTGCTTTTGTCCATTCCGGATTAAATGATGTCGGACGTTTCGGCATGTTAACGTTATGATGTGACGTGGCCAGTACGTGGACTCCACCTCCACTTCGTGGAGGCTTGTTTACGTTTTTAACCAATGATATATCAGATATTTATTTGACACCTCTTTCAGCCAATCATTTGTTTGACCGGAGATCTTAAGGCGTCAGCCGCTATGCTGCGTCCCAATAAAGGTTTTAGAGCGAGTTTTTTAAGGCCGATTCAGCGCAACTCCGAAAAGGAGGAGAAATGAGTGTCCGGCTTGAGGCTGCGCCGGACAGGGGGCTTAAAATCCGGACTGTCCGGCCAAAAGCCGGACGTATGGCCACGCTAATGTGCACCTTACTGCTGATTGGCTACAAGGTTGTTTGGTACTCGGCCCGACTTTGTCTAAACAAGGGTAATTCTTAAATCGGATACCCCGCCTTTGAGGGGTCATATGACATGGATAAAGCGAATATTATCCCTTTTTTAGATGTAATGCAATGTGTATACTTGATTTAAGGTTAAAAAAACGCTGTATTTTTCACATAGCTGTATGTTTGTATCTACTCTTTGCTCCGCCTCTCTGAAACGCGCTGATTTGTACAAAGCTCATCACTCTGAAAAGCGAGGTGTGCTGTGATTGGCCAGTTAACCAGTGCGTAGTGATTGGTGGAATACTGCTAGCGTGTGACGGAAAAGTAACTCCTCTTACCATATTTGGAACATCAGGTTCCAAAGCAATTGTACTGACAGGTACGCCCGCCTTACTTGCGTAAACATTTGGGCGGTCTCAGTCAAATCATACCACGAACTGACGTACATTTGTGGGGGTGTGGTTACACAAGGCGTTTCGGGAAGGTCTATGTGAGCATTCGCTTTTTGAAAGATTGCATCTTTTGTTTTGCATCTTTTGTTACGTCACTTAAATATTTGCAATTGTACGTGTCTAATACATGCATGGGCAACTTTTGACATACCAAAGACACAGAAAAAGTTGACCCCTTTGAGTTAAGATAGGCCTTGTTTGGAGAGTGTGTATGAATGCCTGCACATATGGTCTATCTATAGTTTGCCATGTGAATCAAATGTCACTCATAGATAGTTGTCACTCTAACTTGATTGCAGTAAAGGGATACATTAGAGCTCAGAATATGTTTTTCAGTTGAATGAATGTTTTGTGTGCTTTCTGTAAGAAAGGTTTTTCATATATTACATTATATGTAGGATAAAGACTGGGTATTTCCAGCATTTAACTTTAACAGCGGTTTTATGTCAAACTTTTTCTTGAATGTTTTTACAACTGAGGTTTTACTTCAAATGTCATTTTTATGTTAATATCATAAAAAGTTATTATCTCCTGTTCAAGCCTAATAAGCAGAGACTATCAGTAAGCCCTTGAGAGGTTGTTCCCCCTCAAAACTATCAACACTGTGTCCTTGTGACAGTATGAAATCATCAGGAGCTTTCTGACAGTATCATGGTCCTATACAAACACGTTAAGTTGTGTTGGAAATGGTGCCATGCATATATTCTCCTCCTGTATGTTGCCTTAATATTCCTGATATGTTGTAGTAAAATTGTATATAACGTAAAATGTAGTATTACCTGGGGACCTCTAGTCATCACCTCTAGGCCATGTCTGTAATTTGTAAAGTAAAAAGTCCCTTGCATATTACTACCTACCATATTTTGATGAAAATCAAATAGTGGGCTCATAATCCTTTTTCAAGGTTTTATCCACCGTTTGCAAATAATGGAGGCTGTGTTGAAGTGTTTTGCGAGGTATACCTGCCAACACTGCCTTTTGGCCGAGAGTCTCCCGTTTTATTCTTTCTCATGGAAACTCCCCTAACGCGATTGCGAAGCAGAAGATCCGCGATTGTGTGTCTCAAATGCTGACAGGTACGGTCATATATCATTATACACCATAACTATATATAACTATACGCAAAGCCATGCCAACATATCCGGGAAATAAGTCCATAAATTTGAGTAAAATCACAGGCTTCACTTAATCACTTATCCCGTGCGAATGCATCACATGGAATACAGATGTGGGGAGGTCATTTCTAAATCACAAGAGGTCCCCAGATAATACTAATCCTGTGTGAACAGGGCTTAAGCTTATGTTTTTTCGGCGAAGTAATAGAAATGACCATTATTTCGCTCTGCAATTGGGGGAAGTTACTTTTCAACTCTGTTGTTGTTGAGTGACTGCTGATGTCAGTCTTGTGGAAATCATCCTTACTCCCACAATGTTGTGGACTCTTCCTTTATGTCATAACAGAGTCTGATGCCATTATTAGTTGTCTCTGCTGTTAATCTTTGCTGCGGGCCAATTTTCCATTTGTAAGTGGAAATCTGTCAGTATGGGGGAATTGTAAGATTAGTAAATAGTCTGCTGTGTTCTCCTCTTTTTCATGCGAGATGTCTGTTTTTCTCAAACTAACCAAACACTTTAGGACTAGCCACGTGAAGCCCTAAATGCCATTATCTTTCTCTGTGATAGTTGTCTGTTGACTGCCTAAAGGCTCCCGAAGTGTTTTCTTCAACTTGCCGCAACCTGGTCAGTTGGTATCAATGTATATAAGGTCTAAGGCATAGTGGTTTGTAAATAGCCGAGGGGTTTATAACAGGATGTATATACAGTATACACAAACAGACCTCTCAGAATATGACGCTGGCTATTCCATATGGCCCACATAATGTTTTCATGTAGTTTGCTCAATCTGTGGCCTGACTGAGGACATTTTACATATACATTTATTCATTTGGCAGACGCTTTTATCTAAAGCAACTTACAAGTAGTTTTCTACAGTGGCACATTACTGCAGAGCAATCAGGGGTAAGGTGCCTTGCTCTAGGGCACTTCAGTCATGACCTGCTGGCACTGAGATTTGAACCAGCATTCTGATCACAAGACCAACGCTCTGACCACCAGGCCACAGCTGACCCCTGTCAGGACAGAAAGAATTTCACTATATTGCAACTCTGCATTTATATAAGTGCGTCTGCTGTAAGATAGTAACAATATGACGATGTGAAATACCAAGCATCTAATTATAATATAATTTAATATTAGCAGTAAAATTCTAGTGTAGGCTGTTGTTTATTGCATGTACCGTAAAACCATTTAAACAATTATTATTTTCCTTATGGAACTTTTGATCTGTAAAAAGCATGCCACATAAACCACCCGCATGCAATATGACTGAATTCAGTTTCCTCCAGTGTGACTTGCAAACGTGACCAATCTTTTCCTTCTCCTCACATGCTCGTGTTGTGCGCTCCTAAATCTCTAGATTTTTTCCAAGGAATGTGAGTTGGCTCTTTCATGACTCTCCCTTGAAATGCCCTCCCAAGATAAACAGCTCTAGTCAAGCTAGCCCTCCACCCATCCCAGAGGTGCTTCCCTACTGCACGTGAGTGAGAGCTGCTGGCTGCCACCTCTGTATGGCAGACCGGCAGCCGCTCCGCTCTGGCGCTGTGTCTATTAGCCCCTGATTGGCCTCACTTTACATATTTGGTTTTATTTTTGTGTAACCTCCTTATTATGTGACTTCGTTGTAGCAATTTTATATTGTTTTTATATTTAATTTTATATTGTTTTTATAAAATCCTATTTTTGTAATGTATTACTGCACCCTTGAAGTGAGCAGGAATTGGCCAGATAGCTGTCTCTCTTTATATCTCTGATGAGGACTGTGAACCATATGCAAATGTTCACCGTTTATTTAAACACCAGCGATAAATATGTAAACGACTTTCATTCTGATATGTGACCTCACAATAGCTTGTTATTGACGCTTTAACCCACTTTACCCCCTTTGCATTAACATGTGATTGGATTGCCCTCCATTCCACTTCCACTTTGATTGGAACTTACTGGCACAACATGGAACATGCAGGAAAACACAGTATAGTCACAATGCATCTTGGGTGTGTAATGAGGGCTGTACAGTTCCGTATACTGTACATATGCTGATGATAAAGGGACCTTTGACTGGTCAATTGATCAAGCATGTTTATGACTACTGTTTGGGCATGTCTGCATGTAATGAGAGTTGTAATTGTCCGTATTGGAGCTAGGCTGTGTGTGAGTCTTTCTGGAGAGCCTGCAGCGTAGTCTGTGATCTTCAGAACGAAGGATGGACTGCAGCCGTAATATTGCACTACCTCATAATCCTCCCTTTCAAAAGCACTGCCATTCTTCAGCAGCTCAGATGTGCGCCTTACAGATCATGCTGACAGCTTTACCAATGTGCCAAAAAGGGTAGCCAGGCTCTTTAACATAAGCGTTGATCTTGAGTTGTAAGCAGCTCCACCGGACATATCAAGAATTTGTTCAGGGATGAAGTTACGACAGGAAGGTGAGAGATCAGAGGTCTTTGAGAAGATCCAGCTTCATGTCTCTTTCATGCTATCGACAGAAATAGAGAAAGAAATTATGACAGACAAGAGCAGAATTTAAGCACCACATTCAGGTCTGTTATTTTAACTTGCAAGACTAGCATCAAGTCTTTGTTGTCAATTCCAACATGTTTCATTCTTCCAACCCAACATGTTTAAAATGGGCAGCACCTCCAAACAGGCAGTGTTACAGCCATTCCCATAGAGATCTGTTACTATAGCCACAGGCGCTGATTCTGTGGGTATTGTGGTGATGCTATGACTCCGGTATGCCCCCTTGGCATGAGGGTGTGGGTTTCAAAGGCAGCCAAGTGTATGGATAAGAATCCACACCTGGAACTGACAGAATGAATGGACCAGTGCTATGAGGAGGAGGAGGAGGTGTTTGGGTTAAGACTTATTTGTTTGTTGTGCATCTGCTTGGCAGATGTTATCTGTTTTGAGAAGGACACTTACCCTTACTTCTTCCTCTAAACAACCGCACAAAGGTCTGCTCATCCAGACTTCATCCTACCACTCCTTAAATAATCTGGTTGATCATATTTTAATCCTGGTAAATGGAGAGGTGGAGTCTCTTGAGAAGTTGCATGCAGGGCACTGTGGTTTTAAGGTCTCCAATACCTTTGGGTCGGAAAAAATACAAGGTAGTTTTATGACTTGTATTCTTTTCTGCTTCTGTGAGCTGGATCCAGTTATATCGTCCGGGAGTACTTTACGGGATGTCCATCTTGTGTCAGTGCTGTAAAACCAAGACCACTATGAGAGCTGCTTCCAAGAACAGAAACAGTCATACTAGTTGATTCTTTTGCAGGTAATTCCTTTGAGACCTCACTGAAATAGTCTAGCCTAATGACAGGATATCCTTATGACCACCATTGCTTGTCTTTTTGTTTTCTGCAGGATTGTTTATACTTTGATAAAGCCGACCGACGCTCCACAATCACATCCTCTACAGTAATACAGACTTCAGGAAAGCATGTAGGAAAAGATTATTGAGATGTGTTTTGGGAAATGACAACACAAATAGCTAGGAACTCAATCTGGAAGTCTTGACTTAGAAGCAATCGGATATCACTCATCTGCAAAAATAATCCAAGGAATATAAAGCTGGTCGTGTAAATAAAACAAAAGCAGAGATTGTGGCATGTTAGTTAATCTGAATGTATGTTGATGTGTCTGTGGGAAAGTGTTGTTCTTCCTGCTTTTCCAGCAAAGCACTTCCTGAAAGGGTGGTGTGGGAGGAGTTATGTAGGAAAGAGAGGGAGGAGGAAGAGTATTTGAGTTACCGTCTCGCTCGCACACAGACACACAGACTCTCACACATTTACTGAAGCACCGATTTTCAGCTGAGCTCTGTCCTTCAAGAGGCTCCTCAGCTTATATCTGCTCTCACAAAACAAAGATTTCTTACATATCTGGTAAGTTAAAAAAAGAGACGCTTCAATGTATTTGTAAAACTAGTTGCATGACGTCTACAGTTACTTTGTGTTGACTGTGTGAGATAATGCTTAAGGCATGTTAGCTGTTGTAGCTTGTGCATTTGTGTTATGTATAACTCTTGTTAAGATGCTTTCTGGTAATGACAGTGTTTAAGTATTTTTCTGTCATTTCATCTTCACTTATAGTGGATGTGAGTCTAATTTGAGCATGTTGAGGCTGGACTGATTATCTAGTTGAGCGTAATGAATGTTTATAAGAGTTCAGTGTGATGGGAACTGTTTGAGTGTATGATGATGAATTAGATTTCTGTAATTGTCAGGTTTTGCTCCGTTAAATACATGTAAATACCAGTTATTCCAATGTCCTTTATTCTTGTATTGTGTGTGTGTGTGTGTTGCTTTGCATTTACAAACACGTTCTTAGTTGTTATAGGCTGTGGTGTTAGATTTTGGCTCCTGTGTGCTGTTGTTTTGTGGGTCAGCTGTGTGTAAGAAAACAATGACTAAAATTAAGGAACTGAGTCACAGTGTGTTTGTGTAAAAACTATCATGAGCCAACATTTGTGATGGCAGGTCGGCATATTCATACTGGAAAAGATTACGCTTTCTCTCTCTATCTCTCTGAGATCCATTAACTCAGACATTCCAGCTTAGTTACTGGTCAAACTGGGTTAATAGGTGACCTCTGCTTGTGTGTGTTCGGACAGCATGATTGTTAGCGCTTGTTTTTTTGTTAAACTTTGTAACTTCTTGTTTGTTGTGTGTGCTCGGTTGTGGGAAAGCGGAATTGGTAGTAGCAGTGGAGTTGGGTAAAAACAACACGCTGGGTAGCAGAGGCCGCAGTGACGCTAAAACCACCTCATCTTTGTGATTATACGCTGTGTCCACACGTATGCTTTTACATCAGTTAGCACTCCTGTTTGTGTAGCATGTACCACACATAATATAATAATGAAATTGTATGCTTGTGTGTGTCTCTGTGAGACTTCAGTGTACAGAACGTGCGTGACCATCCTTATTGTTACTGTGGAAGGCCAGCGGGGTCAGAATCCATTTAAAAGACCCAGGGGTCATGGATTCCTGAGATGAGTCTGACACAGAAAAGCGTTGCTGTGGTTGTAATTAAGGGATGATCGGGCCATATGTCTGTCATTTTACTTGATCAATACGACAGTGAGTGTCTTTCTTTTTTACCAATGACAAAACCTTGAGGATGTTGCCAAGGCGATTGAACACTGATTGAAAGTGAGTGCCGTTTTAGGTTTAATTGCTCTTTGCCCCCACTGTGCCCTTGCTCAAGTGTACAGCTGGTACTACATAGCTTCATTCAGGGGAAACGGTACATCTCTAATAATCGTGTAAGTGACAGATCGCCTCTAGGGTCAGATACATCTGTCTAAATGCTATTGTTCTGTAAGAGCGTCCTGATCTACTATGACATTTAACCTGATCAGAAAACTCATGGGATCGGATTTGGTCTAATCTGGAGAGCACACGGGAGTAAAATGTAGAGAATTGGAGGTCATAGTGTGTGGCCTGTCTGTGAAAGACAGATGGACTGTTTTTTTCTCATCTGATTAACTTATTAAAGTCAAAATGAGAGATGAAGAACAGGCCAATCACATTCTCTCATCTTTTCATCTCTTAACACGGATCTATGGGGCTACATTTTCGAACGCTTGTTTTGGGAATGTATTTTTTTCGGAGGTAATCATTGCTTTTTGAAGATCCATACATCCTTTGTTTTTAGGCAGACTGTTTGCTTAGATCATAGTGGGCTTGTTACTGTCAAAATGGATGAGAGACAAACTGAGAAGTGAGAACAGTCACATTGTTTTGTGTATGTGATAAATGCCAAAGATAGCTGTATTCACACCTCTTTAGCGGTCCATTGTATTTACAAATGGCAGATGATAATATGTATAGCTGACAGTATCATGAGGGTAAGCCAAGCGTTCAGCGTTGTATTCAGATCTAGTCGTGTGGCGTACAATACAATACCAACTCTGTCACACTTTAATGATATTGTGTTGAGAGCTCATCCTGGCCTTCTGTTAAAGGAGGGTAAACAGCTGTGCTGTGCTTTGGCACACATTGAAGAGGGAAGGCTGTTTATAACCCATATTTACCAGCTGTCTGTCACTGATAGAGCCGTGCAGGAGTTATGGATAGAGTTGGTGTGAGAGGTTATCAGGATATAGGGTTAAATCCTCCGGGGCGTCTTTATTTCAGTGGCTGAGCTAGGTGGAGTGAGGGGTGTGACTCTGTCAATGCAATGAAAGCCCTTGGGAACGATGTTAGTTAGCTTCTTCTAACACCTAACACCTTCTACGGTGTAGTGCAAGATGTCAAATCTTTCAGCTTGCGGTCAGGCAAATGAGATTCACCCGTAGGGCACTGCTACTTTGATTTACTCTTAATACAGCTGAAGCAATCCATTATCAATGAATCAATTTAGAACCGTCACAAAAAGTAAGTAATACGGAGCTACTTGTTGCGAGACCGTATCATGGGATGCAGCTGTTGCGGTGTAAATTGTGTTTCATCTTATCACAAAATCCTTATCAGGATTTCCATATGTTGGCAGCAAAACTATCAGTGCAGGAAAGCAAACTGAAAATTCCCTCACTGTATCTCTACGAGAGGTCATAGTACCTTGGTCCTTTTGTCTTAATCATTTCTTTGCGTAACTTCAGCTGTGTCAGCAGAATGGCTCATATCGGGCGAGATTCCTGTATTTCCGCTTTGCTCATGAGGAGGTGAGCCAGATCTTCTTTGCCAGGCCCTTGCTTAATACCTGACAAAGTTTACAAAAGCTTCCTGAATATAGACGTATGAGAAGATAAAATCATTTAGCCTGAGGATGATAACAGTTACTGTAATATGAGCACACAGGTGACTCAGGGTGGATCTTTCCAGGGTTGTGGGAGCAGGAAAGATGTATTATTTTTTGATATATGGAAAGAAGGGAAGCTTCTGTGTTTATTTGTATCTCACGTGTATCTCTCTTGTCTGCCCTGTAGTCTCAGTAGTTATTGATAGATGGTCTAAAAGCAGCAGACTGCTTCCAGTCAGACACAACTCCCCTTTAATTACATTGTGGGATTTCTTTTGGCCAAAATTAGTGAAGTCATTTTTTACTTTCCCTCTGCAGCTTCAGCCCGACTCGTCGTTTTCTGATGCATTACTCTGTGGTTTTTAAGACTGCGTCACATTTTCCACCTATCAAGCATTGCTCAAATCATTAAATGCTTATTAAACGTATACATCCACTTATAATAGACACAAAAACATCACTGTTAGATGGCGTGCTCTCACACTGTTAACAAATATTTTCCATTCACGTTTTTTATGGCTCGACCAACAGTCCAGTTTACCACTAAACACTGGGGAACATTACATCAGCAGCTCCCAGAAATCAAGACCAGATCTTTATTTTGTGCTCAACAAGGTTTACATTGGAGATGTCTGTGTGCTTCTGTGGGTGTGGCAGTCTAACGTGATGTGTGTAAAAAATATATTTCTGACTCGTTCTGGGTCCACGTTGAAATCCTTAATCTCAGTCAGTTGACACTCTTGACCAAAGCTCAGTATGGTTATGCCATGTACATTTCTGTGGCCTTTAATTCCATTTATGTGTCTGCATGTGTTTTAGGGGGTTTATCTTACATGACACATAAACAAACTAATGGTTTTGGGATCACTTTAATGTGAGCATGGTTTTGACTATTCCTTTAAAGTGAATCAGACCTCGTGTTGGATCTTTTTATAAAGCCAGATCATGTTTTTTAGTGGGGTCTGGTTTAGGTGTAGAAAATATCATAAGCCTGGTATGAAAGCGTGCTTATCTCACGTCTGCCCAAGGTAGTTAAATTATTTTGAGAGAGGACTGAAAGAAATTTGTTGGATGCTTGTAGCTTCGGTCCCTCTGGAAGATGTTTACTCTGTATTGATGCTTGTTAAAGGCCAGTGGAGCGCTAGGGAATACAAAGATGTTGAGGGGAAGGAATGATGATCCATTTTGGATCTTGGACACTAGATCTGCCTCACCCCCAGCATCATGGCAGGATCCTGAACAACTGAGGCTTCTATTAAAAGACTGGCCATTGACAGACAGCTGTGTGTGTGTGTGTGTGTGCAGCATCTAAACGCATCAAAGAATTTGACCTGGATATGCATTTATTGCATTACTCGCCCATAAGCCTCTTAAAAGCCGACAGATCCATGACATGCATGTTTGAATGGTTCTCTTTTCACAGTATTGGCTCTCTTGCAAAATACATTTTTAATGCCAGTCTTAACCTACTCTTAAATGACCTGTTTCTCTGTTCATTGAGACCTTCGGAGTCTGTCACATATTGTATATAGTTATATATGTTGTGAAAGATCTGTTTCTCCCCCTGAAAGGGATTGTTTACTCGAGAATAAACTTACGAGCCTCACCGCGTATCATTACAAACCTATGAATTTCTTATGAAGAAAACAAAAGAAGATATTTTGAAGAACATTGGTAACCAAACAACACTGCCCCCCATTGTATTTACACAAAACCACTTAGACATTTCTCAAAATACCTTCTTTTATGTTACACGGAAAAAAAGAGACGTATACAGTTTTTGAACAACATGACTTCATACTCAATTATTGTAGCACAGCAATCCTTTTTTCAGTCTTCCACATGATGGTTTGAATTTTTTTTTACAGACAATTCTTTCTTTTCTTTAGAGTTTGAGGCCGTATTTATGTCTTTATTTTGATTGTGGTTTTACTTTCTTTTAAATCCCATGCATCTTTGTGCAGTAAAAAAGTAGGGTGTCATAACAGATGCAAGGGCCCAGACACAGATTCTGACTGTGAAAAAATGTAATTGGGTATTTGAATATATATTATTATAAGTAGTGCTGGGTTGTATGGCCACAAATGAATATAACGCTATTTTACAGATTGATACCGATTTCCGGTACATGGCGCTATTTTTTACCACATTTTATTCTTATTGAGAGAGTAAATACTGCAGATGATTGACTTAAAATGCCCTTTTATACTGTCATGGTGAGTGAATATTGTAGAAAAATGCCACCCTATATAGGTTAGCAAGTCCCACATAATGATGCTGTTTATAAAGAGGTGGCACTAATAGTGAAGTGAATGAATCAGGATGCATGACAGTTGCAGTCAAAATACAGAACCTTTTAATTGTGCAAATTTCGCAATTAACTTGTAACTACACAATGTAAACAATCCCCTTCCACTATTATAACTGCAAAGTTTAGACTACTTTAATAACTGAATAGCATGCAAAGGTAACTTGCATACATAATATTTAAGCAAATAAATAGAGAAAAAAGCTTGAAATTAACTTCTTCCCTGGTAGCACCATATCTATGGGTAGCACTGGTGCTTCCAACTTCAAGAGAATGTGCACCCACTTGAAAATTAATACCATCTGTCGGAATAGATGAATACAAAATAGTAACAATTTGACCATTAAAATATGCATACCTGATTGTGTTTACATGGTCACAATGGCTTCATGGTTTCCTGAAATCATATTTTTAAATCATAAAACGACGGCTTAAATTAGATATGTGAGAGGAAATCGATCGCATCACACTGTCAAGCCTCATCATAGCATACAGAGAATCATGTTAGAAACACATCATGTTATATGCTTGTATAGAGTAGTAATGAGGGGAGCACAATCGCTTTTTGAAGAGTATTGCTTCTGAGTGAATTTAATATAACGTAATGCGAACTTGCAATTGCTTCACGTGTTACAGTCATCTGCTTTTCAGTCATTTGCTGTTCATATAGAAAAATGATCATACAGTAGTGCAGAGACATAGAAAGACGCATTCCTGTCATAGTGCAACAGTGATAGGGGACCCCACTGAAACAGTGTCGCGCTGCGCCGTGGTCTGTACATTGTTTAAGCTACATACACCGTAATACGGTATATTGAAAATTCATATAATTACAAAAATACACACCGGTATTCGGTATGAACCGGTATACCGCCCAGTACTTATTATAAGAGGCAAGGAAGAAACCTTTCAGCACTTGATGATGTAATCCAAACTGTAATACCTTAACAGAGGAAAATATACGTAGATGGGAATGAAAGCGAAATTGCTCTCACTCCCCCAACCCCCCCCCCCCCCCCCCCCCCGACACTGAGGATCAAAAGAATATGAAAGCATTAGAAGAGAATAAGAGAAGAGTCTATTTAAAGGCTGCAATGATTATTTGAGAACAATGGTTTCTCTTTTTATAGTGGGTTTATGGCAATTTATAAAACCTGCTTGTCTGAGTCAAGAGGAGTGAATGCTCATCATGAGTGTTTTAGAAATATTTTAATGAGCGTTGGTTTAGATCTAGTCTGGGACCAAAATATAAAACATGCTAATCTGCCCATATTGTACTCTGTAAAGGCCATGCACAAGGCACTTTTGTGTTCATACAAACACAGAACAAGTGGAACGGGCGAGAGGACATTAAAATATTTTCATACAACCGCACTGTTTGATGCAACCGAATCTACAAGATTGCAGCTGTTCTCTAGAGCAGCCTTTTCTTTTTTGTGCCTTTTGAAAGAAACACATTTGAATGAAAATAAAGTAGGAGTGTTTGTTGTGAGTGGGGGGGGAAGGGTGCAATTGGTCAAAATCCCAGCCGTCGGCCAATAAGACCCCGGCTGCCGGCTTACTCCTTTCTCCTCCCCTCGTGTTCAGAATTCATTTCACCGTTCTGATTGGTTGCTCGCATATGCAGCATCTGGAGCCTCTAAGAGTGTAGTGGGAGGGGCCAGACGTTGTATTAAAACCAAAAGTCTGCCCCCATTCGCTCTAGAGTGTTCCAGGATCTTTTATGTGTGTGGAGCAGAGGGAGCTGGCGGAGGTTTTGTCTTTGCCTATCCATGTTTGACAGTATCTTTCTCTCTCTCTTCTTTCACCAGGAATCATATACAGGATTACAAGAACAAGATACTCAGGTTTATAAGGAGTGTTTTACAAGTCTGAAACACCCAGAGAGTGAGAAGAAAAGACTGAGCCAACATTGCTCTTCAAACCCTCTTGGCATCAGCGCTTTCTTCAGGATCTGCCCTGTCCTGGTGGATCACTCCTTTGGACTGATGTGGAATGTGACCCTTTTTGACCCCTTTCCACAAGCCTCTATTCAATCAGCTGGACTGGGGAGAGTGCAGATAATAGAGGCAAGAGGCCGGCACACACAAAAAGAGTAAAAGCAACAGCAGCAGGAGTGTACGGACTGGAAAGTTAAAGGAGCCCTTGAAGGTGGGGAACAAGAGCTTAAAACACAAAGGAGAAGGAATAAAGAAAAGTGTGAATACAAAATACTTTTGGGGGATTTTAAACACAAGGAAAACTACTGACCATTAGCCTTTATTTCATCTTTAATCTCTGTCTCACTCATCATGCCTGTGGAGACCCTTCGTCCCACAGATGGCCGCCTTGCTGGGGGTCCCTTGACCTCCGCCATGCCTTTCCGTATCTTCAACAAGGGACCCGAATACTTCCGCAGGGCTCCCGAGCCGGGAGCACGAAAGTTAAGCGCAGTAGAACGTCTGGAAGCAGACAAGGCCAAGTATGTGAAGAGTCAGCAAGTGGCTCTCAATAAACAAGAGCCCGTAAAACCGCCAATCATACGCAAACCGCTGTTATCACCGAGCATGATTATGCAGTGCCGAATAAACACTCCACCAGCACGGAAAATAACTCGCCGGCTACCTGATGCAGAGAACGGAGGACCGGAACATGGCATGTGCAGAGGACCTCAACTCAATTTGGACATCCTAAATAACCTAATTAATGTTTGTGATGGGCCATTCTCTTCCTCCCCAACTGCTTCCTCGCCGTCTCCCTCTGTTTCCTTGCCCTCCTCTGGGGGTCACAGTGTTGGAAGTGGACAGTCTGCGGAACCCCAGCAGTGCATCAATTTCAAAGCACACCTTACCTCCTCTCGCACCTCCTCTCCTCTTAACAACCAGACAATATCTGCAGAACCCAATCGAAGACCACCTCCGGTTCCAGCCAGGGCTCCAAGACTTGTACCAAAAGCTTGTTATGGACCCCCTAACTCTGTAACGGTGAGACGGGTGGATGTGCGACCGCAGGCAGAGATTAGAAAACCTCGGTTGCCTCTACAACCTAAACCCAGACAGACCCAAACAGCTCAACCACAGATAGCCCAGCCACAGGCACCCCCTCCTCCCACACATCCAGCTCAGCACCAGCCCATGTCTGCTCACCCTCCATCCCCCGGCCTGCCCCCCAGCCCACTGCTTCTGGGCGCTGGAGTTTTACCCCCTGCCTCCCCTGCCTTCACCCGTCTCTCAGCCAGCTCACGAGGATCACGCCCTGGATCGACCCGGAAACACCCCACCCTCCACCGCTCCAAGTCTGATTTGAGTGACCGCTATTCTCGGGCCACAGCCGACCTGGAACGCTTCTTCAATTACTGTGGCTTGGACCCCGAAGAGGTAGAAGGTATTGGTGGTGTGGAGCGTTTTGCACGAGCCAGTTCAGACATTGTTTCTGTCTCCAAGCTTCGAAGTGTAAGTACCCCAAGCTCAGAGTGTGGAGATGGAAGGAGAGGCGAGGAAGAGGAGGACGATGATGATGATGATGGGGCCATCAGGCCTAGTGAGCGTGTTCCTTATGGCATCTCAGTCATAGAGAGGAATGCACGTGTTATTAAGTGGCTTTACGGAATCAGACAAGCAAGGGATACCTCGCAAAACATCTCCAACGTCTAGCTCTATACATACAGTATGAGAACCAGACAGAGACCATTAAAATGAGACTTGCTGTAGCATTCTTGAAGTCGTTCACACAAACAATATTTATTATTAAATTTTTATGATGTTTGAAGGCTCTCTAAAATATTTGTTTTGGTTGTATTTGATAATGTTCATGATGTTTTTTTACATAGAATTTACATCTTTTAAAGTGAACTGTAAGGATGATGTATCTCCATCAGAAAACAGACTTTTAGCACTGTGACGTGGATACGTTTGGATATAAGCAATAATACGCTAAAGGCATTATAAATGTGACTGAATGGATGATGATGATGATGATGGCGATAATGAGGGCAGCAGTCGATCTGTTGTGCTTGTGCGGTTCAGGTACAAAGTCTTTATAAAACAGCAGTGCTGTGGAACCCGTGGCCTAAGCTAATTTCGGTAGAAACCATAGTAATGGAATAAAGAAGGTACTTATACATGTATTGAATTTGTTGAAGATTGATTGACAGCTATTTAGATTGCTTGAGTAATGAGGTCATAGTGTCTGTGATAGGCCTCAGTGACGTGTTTTATAAGCCACAACCAGACCCCAGATACAGCTTGCAAATACCAATACACTTTAACATGAACCCTTGCACACACTTTTCTCAAATTCACAAGTTTGTCAGACAGTTGAGATGTTTTTGAAGGTGAGACTGAAATACTGTGAAGAATTCAGAGCTTTCAGGAGGCACTGCTTCTCTAAAAAAATGGCTGGTCGACTGTTAGTATTGAATATTAGTTTAAAAACGGCAGCATGTGAGGGCCTCTTGTCAGCATGCACACATGGATTTACAGCTGTATTACCTGGCACAAGCACAGTTGCACGATGTGCACTCAAACATATGGGCATACATTCCATTCAGCATATTGTGTGTTCCTTCTGCTTGTTTATAATTGACATTTACGCATTTGGCAGACGCTTTAAGCGACTTACGTTTCGTTGCATTACACATTTGTTTCTATGTGCAACATTTATTCATTGTTCTATGTGACTATGTGCAATCCCCTGGAATCGAACCCATGACCTTGGCTAGCGCCACGCTCTTACCACTGAGCCACAGGAAATATGTTTTTTAGAGGAGGTTATGTCATGGGAGTGAGAGAGCAGAAAGAATTGAGAGACTGAATTCTGAAAGTTTGGCTCCACTCTCAGGGTAATCAAAGCTGTTAAATCTATTTGCTGTGGAGTTTTCACACTTGAAGTAAAAAGAACGGCCTTACAAAGAGACAGAAAGGTTAATCTAACAGAAGTTGACAAGTCATGAGGCTGGAGGTCATGTTTTTTTTTTGGTTTTACATAGTTAAAGACGCAATAATCGAAATGTTTTTGACTGTGCAATCCAACTATAGCCATAAATGCATATTTGCTCTGCCAGCACAGAAAGAATGGATACAAAGGTACAGACACTTAAACAGTTCAGTGCAGTGCAGTAGTTATTTGAAGTATAACTGGATGTTCTGCTTGTTCTCTGAAGTTTACCATTGACACAATTGCAAATGAAAAATTGTTAAAAATGCAAGAAATGTCAATAAAGCTATGTTTTTGAAAGTAACTTACTCATTCTCGTTATTATTACTGTGAACAATTTTTTTACATTTCTACAAATTAGGACTTCACAATGTACCGACATTTTTTAAATATTGCAAATGTACATATTCGAATGGTTTGCAATAACTAAACATAACTTTGGGATTTAATAAAAATATGCAATCAAAGTTTCAAGTTGATTCATTCTTGATCCTGTGTCAGACCAGATGCTTTCACTCTGTGAATATTGCATGAGACGTAGCATATTCAATTTAAAGGTAACAGTTACATCCCAGCTTGAGACAAGACCCAAACTTTAATTGAGCAGATCCAAGACATATTGACTTTTAATAAAGGGGTTGTTTGGTCTGAAAGTTAGCTTATAAGTCCAAAAGGGTTTGTTTTTATTTTGCTTACTGACACATCAGATTTTGCAGTCGTCATCTAGAATTTTCATTTTTTTTACTTCTGCAAATAGTTCTGATGCGTATGTTTTAGTGTCATGCATTATTAAACATGTACAACCAACACAGATTAAGTAAACAAATATTTTGCAATGAATCTGTCTTGGATAACATGTCTTACAAACCTACCTTTGAAAACTTAACATTTACAATGCTATTCATCATGACTCTAAACCATTTTTTTGTTTGTTTTAACTTCCCTGTGATACACTGCTTATGAAGCTGTGCTATACCAGTGGCCCGTTGGCTTGTTGATGGGTATTAGGACAGACTTCAAAGTGCTGTCTTTCCTGTGAGAGGTAATCAAGTAAATATGGTGCCCTAAGGACGAGGCTAAGACTTGGTGTCGCAGAGACAGCCTGTTGCCCCAATCACCTGTGAATTATGACCAACCTTCAGCAGACAGACAGAGAATAATGGCCGGAGGGGGATGGGGGAGAGCTGTGTGACAGTGAGGAGAGAAATGAGATAGATATGCTGCAGCTGAGGGGAAGTGATTGCTGACCACCAGAAGAGGAAGATGAAGAGAGCAGAGGTGTGATGAATTTATGCCAATTAGCTTTAAAGCTCCTACTTCAAGGAACATGAAACCCTTGGGGATGAATAAGAAGGTAGAGAGATAATTAAAGTAATAGTTTAACTAAAAATCCAAAGATATGGATTTGTAATGATATCAAGGTGTGTAAATAATGACTGAATTTGTATTTCTGGCTGAACTGTATCTTTAACATCTGTCCTGGCCCCCAGAGATCTCCGGTAGGGTGAATTGAGGTGAGGTGTGTTTATTCAATAGTTTTCCCTGTGTGCAGTGAACTCATATAAACAGAGAGAGAGAGAGAGAGAGAGAGATGCTGTGGGAGAGACAAACGCTCATATTTGCTCGCACACCAGCTGCTTTATACAAAAGATACACAAAATACAGTATATATCTTATTCACCTCTGAGAATATATTTTAATAGGAATTTGTGAACAACGAGAAATTGTTGGGTTTTACATTGAAAAATGTTATGCGTAACTGCATTATGCACTAGTAATCTTCTCTAGTGTTTATTAAAGTTCCTTCCTTTCCCCAGATTAGCAATCTTTTTTTAGGAAGACCCAACAGAGAGATGCTGTGTAAAAAATCTATTACATTTTATTAACCAGTGTGGGCTTTTTAAATTGTTCTTTAATTAACAAAAACTAAAAAGACTGTAATGAAAATTCCCCAAATTGTATATTGAACAATGCTGATTTGCAAACTCCCAGCATGCATTACGACGAAATCAAATTATACAGTTAATAGTAAATGCTTATTGTTTTTGATGACATATTTATGCTGGTGTCACCATTTTGGTTTATCACAATTTGTTATTTGTGTGGAGAAACGTATATTTTTACCTAATTGTTTAAGTGATAGTTCATCCAAAAAATTTTAATTCATAATTTGTTCTCTCTCAAGTCATTCAAAACCTCTTTGTGACTCATAATTTGAAAAATATATCTGTGGTTTTATGTCCATAGTGATGTCAATGGGTTTCCGTTTTGTTTGTTTACCAACATACAAAATATGTTTTTTTTTTGTGGTCTGCAGAAGAAAGTCAGTCATACCAGTTTGGATTGACAAGGGTAAGTAAATGATAAAATTCCCTTTACTCACCCTTAAATTGTTCCAAATCTGTGTACATTTCTTTGTTCTAATTTTGCATATGCAGGATAAAGAGATGTTGTTCTTTTAAACACAAAACTGGATATTTTGAATAGTTTAGGAAAGCAAACACTTTTGACTACCATCGTATTTTTTCTACTATGGTAGTCCCAGAAATCTCTTTTGCTAATGTTTTTCAAAGAATCTTTCTTAAGTGTTCAACAGAACAAATAAATGTATACAGGTATGAAACAACTCCTGCAGATAAAATGCAGTAAATTGTGTTTGTGTTTATGTAAACCACAGAGCACAGCAGCTGCTAGTGTATGTCACTCGTTGAGCCGTCAGAGGATGTGTGAAGCTATAAACTGATTAGATGCACAGTGCAGATGGGTCTGTGTATGTGTATCAGACTGAATGTGCTGCATCACATTGGCTTGTCTGCTCTCACCAACCTGCATTTTGAAATGGTCACACCACTCATCTGCTTAAAGATCAGAAAAAAGATCAGAATTTTTTTTGGGAAATGGAATGTGAGCTTTATCCTATTGCGATATAAGGAGGGAGCAGTTCATTCACTTAAAATGAATGGGGTAATCTGTATTTCAATATTTCAATATTCAGCAATTGCCATGTCACTCATAAAATGTCTTTTATTTTTACTTGAGAACATGCATGCTCATTATTTGGATCAGTTCAAGAATACTGGTGGTGTTAATGAAGAAGACATGTACACTTACTGAGAGATCTGAGCAAGATACAATGAACAGTCTCATCAATCATCAGCCATGAATTCTTGGCTAAAAACAGTTAAACATTGTCAGTCAACACTTGTTTAATATTCTCAATATAGACATTTTAAAGACAATCTTCAGACTACTTGGATGAGAACAGTTGTTTCTTTGTTGTTAGAGAGAACTGGCCTGTAGTGTTAGAGACATATGTTGGTAGACTGCCACTGATTCTGGCTTGTGAAAGTTTCTCAGGAAATGTAACGATGCCTGTCTTGTTTGGGCTTAAACTCATGAGATAAAGGAGTTTTGCCAATGAGATGAAGGCTCTGTTTATCTGGACTTTGACCTAACTGCTATGCTAATCCCCCTCGAAAAACGTGCCTTGAAATGTACATTTCCACATGCACTCATTGTACTGCGAGAACCTTGACCCTACAGTTATTTACTCTCTCAGATTAAGAAAATTATATCCTTAGCAGATCCATGTGGTCCTTAACCAGAAAGATAAACCAACAGCACTTAATGTTTTAATGGCTCTTCTGTAAACAAAGCAGTGTTTTATCAAAGCCACATAATGATGAATAATAGAAGCAAAACTGACAATCCTATCGCTAAAACTTTGTTGAATTAATCCATTTTTGAGTGCTAGCTTTAACATATTTTTAGCTGTATGAAGGTCAGCTTTTTGTCAGTGAGTCCTTCAGCCATCTCTTTAACTACCAGACTCAACAGATCAATGTTTGATGGCCTTGATGGAAGAGTGGTGCTTGAGTAGGCATGAACTCTTCCTATTAAACCAGACCATGTGTGTGACATGTGTGTCAAGGCCAGCTGTGCAGTTTGATATGTCAGTGTGGAGCATTTCAGAGGAAATTTAACACTGATGTGTTTTGTGATCGAAAACATTATTTATTGTGTATTGCTAAAGCAATGGAAATATTTTTTTACGAAACAGTTTATGAAACAGATCATTGCTGTCCGAAGGAAACCTCATATCGTATCTCCATTTCTCATTAGAAAATGTTTTGTTATTGGTCACCCCTCGTGTTTGTCTGTAGGTTTTGCAAATATTTCACCAAAAGAAGTAATAAAAAAGAGCTTGTCAACTTTTACAACACAATGTTTTATTCTTTTTTTAAAACACAGCGTTTCCGGTAAAGTGGCAGTTTCTGAGATACCATTTTTTAGTCCGACACAATAATTGTGTTCCTTGTTTTGCACTACCATCACTATCACCAAAGAGTGCAGTTACTTGTGCATTTTATTTTTTGTGGTTGGGTAATTTGTCTTTAGATATACATTTCCAGATGTGTCTGCTGCATAAACCACACATTTACCCAAACACAAATGTACACACTCTGCCTTTCAGTCGTTTTCCTTTACCCAATTGACAGCTGGTGTTTTTTTAGATAAGGACCAGACCGTCTAGTTCCTGTTTGTCTTTGAGTCCCCATGTGTCTAAAATCTTTTATCACTTTGGATAGCAAACTTCTTTTATTTGTCTCTATAAAGTTTCTACATAGCATAAATAGTTCAAAGGAAGCAGCTTCGCCAGAGCAAGAAGTGCTGATACCTTCTTGGAGTAGAAGCCGTTGTGTGTGGGTTGGTCAAGTAAGGAACCTTTTTCAAGACCCTATGATAAGGAAAGACCCCTAAACACATCTTTTCAAAAACACACTTATGTTATTGGGCCTGTGGTGCTCTTTGTTGCTTCATATAAAATGTATTAAAGTGTCGAAAAGCTTATGTCATGCAGTTAAATACCGTGTCCATTAAAACCATTATTTTGGACAATCCCAACTCTGTCCTTAATTCTTAAAGGGAAGGCGGAGTATACTTTTTTTAATAATGTCCAGTCGTTGAAAATGTTAAGGGCAATTTTGTACTTTTTCAACCAGTGTTGCACTGGTTACAGTTCAGCTCAGGTTTCTGAAGTCTGACACCAACAGCTGTGTGGTTCAGTTTGTCCTTCCAGTTTAGAGTTTATCGGCTGTGTGGGAACCTTAGGAATGAGCCAAGGGCAGAACCACTAAGCCATGTATGGACTGTGAGATAAGGCAGCAGAAATGAGGAAACAGAGGAGGAAACATTTTGGGGAGACATCTAGAGATGCAGTATTCAGGGCACACAAACAACGGCATCATCAGCAAAACTTCTTTCTCTGGCTCTCTCATCTCCTGATCACTCGAGCGGAGCATTCTTACAGCTACAAGCAAATCCCTTCTCTAATTAAAAATGCAAAATGTAGCCCACTTTCCACTCTCGCTAATGCGCGTAAAGAGAGCTATGATGCGCCTGCCACAGCAGTTTTCGGAATCTGCTTCTCCCTCTCCATCCTTCTCTGTTTAGATCTCAGTAGTGTACACCTCTCTCGCCCTCTCTCTCTCACACACATTTGAGCCTGAGGTGTGGTTGAAGATATTCAGACATAAAAAATACAAAACACTCCCTTTAGCAAGCATACACAATGATTCACATGTGAATGTTCTGAAAAGCATGTGTATATGCACTGAAATATATATGTTTCATTTATTATATATACATATTAACATATATAAGCTACATATTTTCCATATGCAATGTTCTAGATGTTGAAACCATAACAGTTACATTATAGAATAAACTCAGAATGTACAGGCAGATTGGGTTGTTTATTTACATTTTAAGCAACATCCTATACTTAACATTGAATTATCATTTTGTTTATCTTTTTTATAATTTATCCGTCTCTTTCTCACTCTAATGGGGATGTCATGCTGTGCAGCTCAAGCTGCCTTCAAAAGGAAACAGTAATGTCTCAACGGCAATGTCTCCAAACTGGGTCATTTTAGAGATCTTACTGACGCAAGAAAACTGCAGCTGAGGCTGAGAACAATGCGCTCAGAGAAAGGTTGTTTTATATGCTTTTACAGATTTCATCTGTGTGAACTGCAGGTGGGCTGCCCGCGCTATTAATACCGCCTAATAACATATTCTATTTTAATTTAAATTGTATAAAGTTTTTGTGAACTTTGCTTGAAGTTGCAGCTGTGGCAGCCATCGAGGCATTTTAATGTTCTATGTCCTTTAACATAAATGTCACCGTTATACGGCTGCATAAAGATATGCCTAGTCACATTTGTTTCTTTGTTCCTTGCCCATCATGCACCAAACGTTCATGTGCAATGTTGTCTTTCTTTTAACAGTAAAATTCAGATCTACTGTATGTGTGTTTTGACATACTTTTTTAATGCATGTGAGTTTGTCTGAAGTTTTCAATAGCCTTTGTAAAAGCTCTGCACAGTTCTTATGAAAACACAAAACTTTGACCTGACTGTGGTTCCCCTGATAATTCTCCTCCGTCTCTCATTCACGTGTGGGACTTATGAAAAATGAAAAACCCCTTACACACGCGCACTGACTCCACTGGCAGTAGAAAAAGCATGTGAGCTGGGTTAAAAGCTGAAAACGTGATTGGAACTCAAATAGGAAATTTCAGGACTTCATTCTCTGTTGAAAAACAGACTGGGATAACTAGCCAGCAGTAACGTAATACAGCCGTGGAAAAATTAAGAGACCATTCCAAATTCATTTATGCAGCATTTCTAGATGTATTGTGGTTTTTCCAGTCCAGTCAGTGTCTGTTGAAGTTTGACAAAATCAAACCTCAGAGACAAAGTCATCCAACAGCAATGTGAAAGACTGACAGCATGACAAGCCTTGCCAAAAAAACTGTGATAGATAGCCAGGTAATCCGGATCACATACATTTTTCCTGAATGCACAAATATGTTTTCTTTGCAGTATTTGAGGTCTGAAAGAAATGTTGTTTGTAGTTTACAGAAAGAAACTACAATTGTCATTTTAACTAAACACATACCTAGAAATATGAAATTCAGAAAAACTGAAAATACTTTTGAAATGGTCTCTTAATTTTAGCAGAGTATATACATTTATTAAAAAATGTTTGGTCAACATTGAATTACCCTATTTATATTAATATTTATAAGTGACATTTATTGTAGAAATTTCTATTATCTCCTCCACCATCTTTGTATTTTTCCACTTTTGCAATGAGCCTGTGTTGGTTCTGGGATACATGTGTATACATGTGTTGATGCGTCATGCTAAGGCTGTGACAATTTTGCAATTTTGAACCATCGTTTACTTACCTTCATGTCATTAAATCATGAATGGCTTGCTTTCTTCTGAAGAACATGAAAGAAGGTATTCCGAAGACAATCGGTAACAAATATTTATATTATTTGCAAAATACAACATGCATGTGAATGATGACGAGTTTTATTTTGGGTGAATCATCCCTTTAAGAAAGCATTATGGGATATGATGATGTCCAAAGCTGCACATTTCAGTGGAGGCACTATGTCATCTGCGTATTTTTCCACTAAACATCACAAGAATACTATATAGCAGGGAAGTGCGCACATTTGGACACATACCTAGCGTCACTAGACAGGTCGTAACGGGTCAGAGGTCATGTAGGCAGAGTAACAGGAAGGGTCTGAAATAATAATAGTTGTGTGTTGTGGTTCAGGCCATCAGCTGTGCTAGTATCTGAATGTGTGTGTTAAAGGTCTTGTCTTTCGTTTGCTTTTACTCCCTCCACCCCGGTTACTGACGCATGATCACACATCATGTTGAGTCTGCAGTGTGTTAAGGTCACCTGCATTTCCATTCTTTTTATCTATTCATCAATTATTTTAGTGGAGAAGATTGGAGAATCTTATGTTTGGGTTTTTGCTTGTTTCTTCAATACACCGTGAGCTCTGACGTCCTGTAGTGTATCTGTCAACAAATATAATAAAAGGGCTTCAAATAGTCTGACTCATGTCTGCTGAGAGGTGGAGGCAGGTTTGCGTTTTTGCCTGCTGATAAGGTTTTTGTTGTTAGAAGTTTAACAAGCAGAGAGCACATATTAGAAAGCGGAGTAACCCGAGGCAGAAACTGATGAGAGGTGTGGAATTTCGACAGAGCAAACCGCTCTTATGTGTCCTTGCTTGTCGCATTACTCACCGTGTGCGTGCAGTGCTGGATAATATCACGTGGGGTCTTTTTATACCTTTTTTTGCGTCATCACTTCAATTACTCACCTCGGGCAGCTGCGGGGTACCTTGTGCACATTCTGCTCAATCTTGACAAAGATGACCCAACCGTCCTCCTCAGACCTGTGACGCAGGCTCCTTCAGTGAATGTCATCACCTCCAGATCAACTTACAGACCTGACTTTTGTTTTGGAGCAGCTAAGTTTGGCTCACGGTAGCCTGTGCCCTCTCCACACCCCTGCCGCCCATGCTGCGTTCACCACACTGTGGGTGCTGTGTTTCTGGGGTCCTGATAATGAAGCTCCGTTGCTCTTTCCTCTGACTGAACGACAGAAATTTCAATCTTACTTATCTTAGCCACCAAACACAAGTATGCAATAATGGTGCAACTGTTGTAACAGAGCTGGTTTTGTTCAGTAAGCTCCTCAAGTTAAATCCTGTGTTTTGTTTTTTTGCGTACAGTTATTGTGGTTCAGTAATGTCAGTGTGAAACCATGCTATTGGCCTGTTTATTATTTTTATTTGTGTGCGTGGATATGTCGAAGCTAGATTTCCCTGCATGTTTTTGTCAAACATGAAAACTGCTATGTTTCATACAAGGAACTTTGGTTTGGTAGAGCTTGTATGTGGTCGACACAGCTGCATATCTGTCGTGCCTGTGACTGTCCAGTTCAGGCAACGAAAAAATTTGTGGCGAAACAGGGAATTTAAATTACAATGCAGTTTCTTACACAAAAAAGCAATGTATCTGCTCAGACTCCACAGCAGTGTTTGTGGACCCCTAGAAGTACACACACAGAGTAAAAAGACCCATTAAACATTATAAAAGATTGAAGGTACATTCTGTGGTGCACTGGCCGCATCTGCTGAATATTTTATAAAACGTTCCCTCCTTCTTTTCTTTCATTCTTGTATATAGGACAGGATGTCACTCACTGCAACTTCCTGTCTGAGAACTTTAACCAAAGGGGAGGGTAAGAGTGAGGGCTAGTGACATCGTAAGGGTGAAGTGTGCAAGATGACATTAGGACAAGGATATTGAATAATTTTAGGCAGCACTCGATTTAAAAATCATTCCAGAACACATGGAATTGTCCTGGAAGTTTCCTTTCGGAATAGTATGGATATGCCCTGTAATTGTAAACAAAATAACCTCTTTGTACATAACCAGAAGTTTCTCTGTTTTGCTGCACTGTGATTTATCGAGCGAGGCTGATTTGCTTCTGAGATGCAGACCTGTTTTCCCAATGTCATTTGGATTGTGTTTAAGTTTCCCATTACAGCAGCTGGACAACAACAGCTGCATGTGTATGTGCATGTGTGTGTGTTGTGTACGCACTGTTTGAAACTGTCTTAATTTATATTTCCATCTTTCTCTCTCTCTTGTTTTCCAAGAAATCCTAAGGTCTGCAATCGAGTGCTCACGTTTTTTCCAGTTCTTGTGCACCTGTTGTTCCCTCAATGTTCCCAAGTCACGTTAATAGTGTGAGTATTACAGAGCTGTTCCTTAGCAGATGTGCATCAAGACAAGTTTCTAAAACACACATTTTGACTCTTACAATGGAATCAATTGTAATAAGGTACATTTGCAAATCATGACATATCAGCCCATACAGCACTCTGAAATTATTGTAAAGAGTTGCACATCACACCTCTGAACTAGTTTACTGCACACAAGTTTGGACATCAACTTCATTAGAAGTAATGGATTTTTTTTGTGTGTGTCGTGATGTTACATGTTACATTTTTATGGGCCATTTTTTTCATAGAAAAATGCACCCTGGCGTATTTATGTGTATACATTTACATTATTTTGTTTTCCACAGAAGAAAGAAGAATCATACTGGTTTGAAACAACCTTTTGAATTTCCCTTTCAAAACCAAAATGTATGTCAATATAATGAAATATATAATGCAATTTATTAAATATTAATTTTCCATATTTTGGAAGCAAGTGGTCATATTTTTCAATATATGAAAACTGCAATTCCTGATGTATTACTAAACATATTGAAATATATTAACTGAATAATTGTAAATATAATATATATACAGTATATATTAAATGATTTAATACATTGACAGCAATATATATTTTCTTTGTATAAGGGAAGTGTAAACATAAGGCTTTATTCATTAATGCTTTATTTCAAACCAACAACACAGTACAGATTTACTACTCTACCCCTCACCACACCCCATTTACCCTAAATGCACATGCATCCACAAAGTACCAAAAAACAGTCAGCCAAATATCAGCTGTTGTCCTCGCTGTTTATCTACTGGCCTAGTCCAGACATCTAACCATGTGAGGTTCTTCTTCGTTGCCAAGGCGACTCCCCTCCTCTATATGTTACTGAACAAAAGAGGCTTTTCTGCCCTACACAGGCACAAAAGTGCAGTAACTACACATTTGGTTAAGATGTCGTTTGAAAAGTCTCCTGGTTCAATTTTGTCCCGTTTCAGAGAAACAAGAGTGTCGAAATTGCAGTGACTGGCTGGTGTGAAAACTTTCAAGGCATTTTTCTCAGTTTCATTGTTTGTGAAGTTGCTGCACTTTACCTTTGTAGGGCAGTATTGTCTGGATGTCTGCAGGAGGAACATTCTGATCCAGGAGTCCTAGCGTCTGAGAGAAGAGCTGATGTCGTGTCATAGAGACGTAAAGACCTCTACCTGCATACGCTTTGGGTTTTTTAGTGTCTTGTGTTGTGTGATATACCAAACACTTTCATTGTCTGACCACTAAGGATAATTGCACTAATGATGTCATAAACAACATTCACAGACTCTGACTAATTGTTGATTGTCCAATCCAAAAAACAGGTTGGGCTGTTATGTTACTTTTATACCCTAAAAGGGATTGGTGATGTCTGTTTGTCTTTTCCTTGATCTAAAATGAGACCCCTTAATAAAATATCTATTATTTTTGTCAACAGTGAATGCATTGGATTGAATGATTGCTCAAGTCTCCTGCTACTTAGATATTTCTCGTTGGAAAAATACCCAATCTCAGGAGTTTTATTCCACTTATTTAAAATGTGGTAAAAATATTAAACATTTCAGGCAGCTGGGTTAAAATTCTGCAAAAAGAATGATAGTTTTAACATTATAGGTTGAAAATATTTAAATATTTTTTTGTTTCACTGTTTCTTATAGTGAAATGCAGACCAAAGTGCTGTTACAATAACCATACATACACATTAAATGCGATTAAATTAAACATTAAATAAAATGCACCATCTACCACTTAAAAAACATACACACACTAACAGCTAATAAATACAAATGGGTCCTTAAAAGAAATGGCTTGGTGCAGTTTAGAGAGCACACTTAAATAGACTTAAAATAGATTGGACATTTAATGTTATACATTTACTAGTTACACTGTCAAGAAGGCTATCAATCTGCTCTCTCTGTTTTATAGCCTGCGTGCCTTTCTGTTCGCTGGTTAAGGACTGTAGGTTTTCTGTAATAAGTGAGAAACATTCATTCTTTTTTTTTCTTCCTTGCCATCAAACAGGTGGATTGACAGGTGACAGAGACGGAAGGTGATTCATAGAAGGAGGGAGGGACAAAGTAGCAAAAAATAGAAGCGATGGAATAGACGGTGGGGTGGGGGAGATCAGGAGAGATGAACAGTGTGTAGTTGAACTCTCTGATTAAAGTGTCAAGAGTGAAAATCGATGGGTCATAGCGAGGGATGTCAAAGACTGTATACACACGCTCACCCGCATGCACTTACACACACAGAAAAAAGCAACATAGAAAAGCTGATGAGATGGAAGCATACACAGTAATGGCCAAGCATAGACAGAAATGGCCTAGCATATATTTCATGACATTTTAGGCATATTAAGTTATGTTTAGTGTCTCTGAAAATTCTGAAATCCTTTTTTTACTGTATGTATTTTTTGTATGATATCTTGTTTTAAACAACTTTTTTGGTGCATTGAGTATTTCTTTTTTTTTATTAATTCATTCACTTTAAGTATTTGACAATACAAATTGAATTTGACATGGTTAGTGGAAAAAAGCAAAAGGTCCCTACATATCATAGATGCCAATTTGATTCTACTTTAAAGACATTTTTTACAGTTTGAAAGGAGTGACAAGCAGTGAGGACGTATAAGGAGACAGCCTTACCCTAACTATTTTATTACAATGATTATGTATAAATTCCATTCTAAAAATTAACAATTCACAATAAAGAAGATAGTAAAAGGCAAAATGATATAGAATAGGAAGGTAATCCCACAGCTCTCTGGTATACGAGCAGCTCCCTTCCTGTTGAACCAAACATTATCTCTACATCTAACCCCCATGAAGAGCAATAGAGCTCCACAGTTAATCCCATGAGAGGAAGAGAAGGCTCGGAAATATGGCTTCGCTAAACATCAACTTCCAAAGCTACAAATGACGATGGTTGAAGGTACTTCTGTCATTTGTGTAACAGTCTGATTTCTTATCTTTGCAATTATGGAACCATTTCCTCTTGTCTTTAGTGTCCAAACATTAAATTGTGAAATTGAGACTGTAATCCAGGTTTCAATCATTGAACAGAACGTGACTCTGGAAACTATGATCATAACAGAGGAAATGAAAGTGAGTTCTGGTTGGAAGTGATAAACTCTGATTTAGGGGATTCACTCCCACATATAAGGTGTCATTCCTGCAACTGCTGTGTGTACGTGTGACCCGAGATGCTATCTGCATAACTGGTGCAATTATTCCTCAAGATACTTTTAGGAAATGGTAAATAATCCAGGTTGCTTATTGAGACCCTGCCCAAAAGAGAGATGTGTTATGGGTTTATCAGCTGAGAAATGGATGCAATTTCATTTAATGATGCCCATTTGCTATCTTGTCACCTCTTTCTTACTGAATAGTTCCACCTTTCCGGTTTGGACCTGTGGGGACCTAGAAACTATATGGGCACTCAAAGGATATACAAAACTGATATTTTGCTGCCTTAGATTTAGAAGGTTCTATCTGACATTTTGGTCAAAACTGAGTTATTCACATATCCTTATTCTGTGACAATTTATTTATAATATGCCATGTTTTTTTCTTTTTTTTACTTTGCGAACATAGTGCTCTCTCCTCCACACAAGTGAAAGTGACTTGTGCGCATGCTCCTTCTCCCTCTCTCCATGGTTGATGCGTGAGCGTGCCACGTGCTTTTTTTTCGGGAGAATTGTCTAATAAGGGACTAAGAAAAGTTGTTGTAGGCTAACGCTTTTTCATATTCTATTAATTTTTCAGAAACCTGTACAAACGATGTGGAGGAATGTATCGAGCACAGAAATACCACATAAAACGTCCAACAAATTTTTTGACAAGTAAACCATGTAAAACATGAGAAGACATCACGTTTAACATTGTAAAGAAGTCAGAATGCATGACACACCGTTGCACCACCCCTTTAAATTTTACAATATTAAGCCCAAACGGCCAAATAGTCAACAATGTCAAGTCTTAATTACAAATATAGACATTATCATGTTATTTCAGCCATACTCATCTTTAGAATTATTTTGACCTGTCCCACCTTCTGTGGAATAAAGTCTACGTCAGATTACAGGAGCTGCTTTCTGTCTAAACCAACGAAATATATTTGTTCCTGTAATAATGTGTCGAATTACACACCAATATACATTACAAAAATTAACTTCTGCACTATAGATAAAACATTAAGTACCGCCTTTTATGCTTAACTTGAACCAAAAATTATGCGTTCTAAAATATAGCAAAAAGTCCCAAGAAGCAGTGGGTTACAGTGCAGTTTATCAGCTAAGGGCGTTGTGGCATGTCATTAAAACCCCCTAAGCTGTTATATAACCCACTGTTTTACTTATTGCTTTTATATAATGGTTCTTCCATATGCGTAGCAAGGTCTCATGAAATAATTAAAAAAGTGATATTTAGGCTATGTAATGCGATCTGACCAGTTCCAAAAATCCACATTTGCAAATTTAAGAAAATGTTGATATTGTACATTTAGAATACATTTAGGGTATATGTCGTTTCACGTATGCAAGAGTTTTGTTCCTCATATCATTCTTGCATAGGAAATGCAAAAGCTTCCAAGCTCAATATCTCCAATAAACCAGTCTTTGTACTTTCATAAATTTAATTTATGTTATGTTTGTCCCTTGTAGTCTGTTAATGTACTGTATAATGTTATAGGAGTATGTATGTTTATTTTTTAAATGAAGGGTTTGGTCATATTCTCTCACAGGTGCAACCTGTTGCCAGGACGTCCTGTTCCACACCCCAGTCTTCCTCTCTGCTGTTCTTCCTGATCTGTGTCAATGAGAGTGTGTGTTAATTCGAGCACAATTAATTGCACGTTACACCTAAAGCTTTAAAGTGCTTGATCGTGCTAATCTATGCAGTTTAGGAAACCTCTGCAAACGGTATTGCAGAAACAAATCTCTTTTACTGTCTTCTTTACTTCTGATTAAGTATTTTATTTTTTTGCTGTATGGTGTATAATATTCTATGATCAATCTTAATGTCTATGTAGACATTGCATGACAACACATGGTCCAAAAGCACTTGACATGGCCTTTTGTTTTTGTTCTTTCACATATCTTCTAGATCAGGGGTTCTCAACCTCTTGCAACTCATGGCCCACCAAGGACTGTTTGTAAAAATGTAGAGGACCACATTTCCAAATATGATAGTATGAACGCAGAATATTCCAAGAGTACATATACTCTGCTGTTAATCTTTTATGCCACAGTAGTAGACTGTTGTACAATCATAGAAAAGACTTGGCAGGTAACAATAACAGGGATGGTCAGACCAGACCGGGTGTTTTGTGTTCAAATGGCTCTGTAGCTTTGATGGTTTTAGCGCATCGTTCGACAAAATGTATCCACTTATAACACAATATGCCTTCGGCTTAGTCTCAGTCGCCTACCTGCCCTTACAAAACCAAATTTAATGTATTCTGCCGACGGCTGTGACGGTGGTTTGGGAAATATATATTATTTATATAAATAATATTTATATTATTATATTTGCTTGTAGCAACCACATGACGAGTGGAAGAGAAATATGGACCCCTAAATACTTGAAATGGTTAACATCCGTTCATATAATGCGCAAATCCATCAGTGAAACGGCACACTCCAGCATATAAAACATTTAAATAAACATCAATAAATAATGAAAACTTAAATGATTAAAGTTCAATATCAAGTAAAAAATGTCTTGTTGCAGTGACAATTTCAGTCAGTCGCGTATAAACCCTTAAAGTCTGTTACAATTCTATTTGAAACAAACTGTTTAAACCTTCCTTGGCTGTTCTATTCAGATCGCCATAACTTTTTCCTACTCAGTGGTGCAAAACTTACATGTTGTAGGCCTACAGCTGCAATAAATGCACGCTCAGAAGATTTTCTCAGAGCACAAACAAACAGATGTTTATCAGCATAGAAATAGAAATCCTGATTGCAACTATAATTTTTATTACACTTATATTTGTAACAAGTAGTGGTCAAGCTTTTGTTGAAACTAGTAGTTTGTATTAGCACCTGATGTACTATTGCTCTTTGTATGACATATCGCTTATTGCTCCCAGAACTCTTTGTAAGTCGCTTTGGATAAAAGCGTCTGCAAAATGACTAAATGTAACTTTGTCACAATGGCGGCAGCTCACCACCGTCATGGCACTTTACCACCGCGGTCACAACCTTAATTCTCACCGCACACTTCAACGCTTTTGCTTGCAAAGGACTGTCTCCGACATCTGATTTTCTTTGTAGAAAACGAGCCATTTTACAGTAACATCATTTACTGTAACATAATTTATATTTGAATATCGTAACGTGTTAATTTAATCAGACGATGTGACGTGATTGGACATTTAATTTGACGTTGTGACATGTTTGGTGTTGCGACATTCAAAGATAAATTGACATTTAGTATGCATCTTGACTCGACTGTTTCTTTAACATGTAAATTCATAAGACTAATTAAATCATTACAAAATAACTAAATGTGTCAATTTAAAAATAAATAAAAATGTATTTGTCGGTAGTCAACCACTGCCTTAACGGCCCAACAAAGGGCCGTGTTCCACTTGTTGAGAATCACTGTGCTAATTGAGTAAATGTAAATGCAATCATCTGTTTTCCATATACAATAATATTACAAATTTAATCTAAATATTAGTAACTAATGTAAGAGTTAGTAACTACTGTGTGTCTGTGCTAAATAGTTTTGTCTCATCATTTCATCTCTCTCCCTCTCTCTGTGTGTGCGGGTGTGAGCATGAGGATTTATGTATTGTAGACTTCATTTTCTATGCGTGTTCTACATTTTTTCTAATTTTGAGGATGAATTTTGTCCGTTTTTAAAGGGGGGTATCGAGTGACCCTGAAGACGTGTGTGACTTATTTTCTCACTAACATAAAATCAAGATATCATTCCATGGCATTTTTTCAAAGTAGATCTAGAAAGTGTTGACCACCATACAACATTTAATGCAATATGGTCAAAGGTAATTTTAGCAAACGTCATTTTTAGGGTCAAAAAGACCCGAAGACCGCAGAATGGTTATTCATGTATTCAACCCTGATTAACTGTGAAAATCAAACCACCCAGAGTGCCTGAAAACATAGAAAAAATACTTACACTGTGTTAATGCCGAAACAATATGCACTAAGTTGGATGCTCACAAACTGAACTAATATTTTTGTACAGAAAGCTGACTCTGTTGAATCAGCTCTTGCTAGTGAATGGAAATTAGGTAAAGCCACACAATAAATAACCCTTTTATTATATAGTAAAAGTGTAGCAAACATGTTTTTCTTACAGCTTTATTAAAAATGCATGGATAGTAAATAGCTGAGACAACAGTAAAAGTGTAGTTACTACTGTTTTACTAGAAATAAAATACAAAGCTTAAAATATATATGGATAAATCAAGATTATTTGTTGTAAGGCAATCTATTATCTGCTAGTGTGTGACACTGTTTCGAAAAAAGTTGTCAAATGTACTGTAATATTAGACATGCGTGTAATGCATGATTCGTGCCAGATAAAATGGCACGTGCTGCCATCTGCTGGCTAATACAAATATTGCATAAATAAAATACTTTTAACCTCAATACATCTTCAATTAAATGTAATGAATTAGCAACGGTGTCACGTCCCAATGTCTGATTGAATATATAACTATGTATATATATATATATATATATTTCTATTTGTTTATTTTTTTCTAAGTGGTGATTTAATCTTTACATTAAAACATTCCTCAATTTTAACAATATGCTACAAGAACAAAAGTAAGAGCATTCTGAAAAGAAAAACTACATCGGAAATACTAGTAAACGTCGGCTTCGTCTGTTTCCTGTCGGAACTTTCCTCAGTGTAACACTTCAAAATGGCGGAGCGGGAAGAAGCGGTGAGGGAGTTCGTTGCTGTTACTGATGTTGATGAAGAGAGGGCCCGTTTCTTTCTCGAATCAGCTGGCTGGGACCTACAGGTCAGACATACTATGAACATTTTATGACTAATCTATTCTGCCATAATACACAAAACACAACTGCAATTTCTACAGATATCGAGCCTCCACTGGCTGACAGAATGTATAACCGGCTAACGAAATATGCAAGTCACTCTTCATTTAAACCACCAGGAGTGTCTTAAACTGGTTAAGCTGGTAAATCAAACTCGCTTGAAATGATTCTTACAGCTGGGTTTGCAATCTGCATTGCTTAGCAAGTGGATGCTCTTAACCTTTACTGGTATATTTTGTGTGATTGATATTCAGTGTCAGTGCTAGTAGGGTTAGCTTGCTGGGTTGATACTCATGAGTAGATTGTTTATAAAAAAGTCTGTTGGCGCAGTTTAAAGCAGTTGATATAATTATTCCAACGCCTTTCTAGTTTTATAGGACATTTGTCTCCGTAGATGAGACTGGTTGTCAGTTGCTTCTGTAGAAACTTCACGTACAGTTCACGTGCCTTTTGTGTTCTTCTGTGATATAAAGTGGCAACTCTCTCTACTGTGTCCTCAGCTCGCTCTAGCTAATTTCTTTGAGGATGGAGGAGATGACGATATCGCCACTCTTCCTCAGCCAGAGTCTGTTTCTGTATCTCGATCCACAGGACCAAGGTAACACAAGTTGGTTTGTTTTGGATGCTTGCACACTTAATATGCGTTGTGGTTAATTGTGTTTTATTCTCTTTCAATTTAAGTGAACACAGAGTTACGTCGTTTAGAGATCTGATGCATGAAGATGACGATGACAGCGGCGAAGAGGAAGGACAGAGGTCTGTATATTGTATTTGTCATTAAAACAGTGTGATGTTTAGGTAGTCGACACTACCATAACAAAGACATATCAAGTGGAACAACGTTTGGTTTGGGTGGTGAGAAAAGTGTAATCTTATATTAACAATGTATTTCAGTATACTGTGAAATGGCCATGCTATGTGACAAATAAACGGAAAAGTGAAACTACCGTAATTAGGGAAATCATTTTTAAAATAGTCATATTACTCTATAACTACAGATAAAAACTTGACATGACAAAGAAAAAATGACATTGTTGTGTAAACTACAACACAACTGATTAAAGGGTTATTTCACCCGACAATTTCCCCACTCACCCTCAATGCATCCTGACAGAATATGGGTTTCAAAGTTCAATTCAAACATTCAAAGTTAATATCACGTATCCTTTAACTTCCAAGCAGAAGAATGGAAGTGAATGTGCATCGACTTTTTGAAGCTCCAAAAAGTGCATCTATCGATTTAAGAACAGCTCGAGTCGATCTTCTGAAGGGAATCGATGCGTTTGTTGAAGAGAAATATCCATATTGACAGTGCTATTAACGCTGATGTCTAGCTTTAGTTTTCCAGCGGCTAGACTTGAACCTGAGGCTTGTCTTCCACCAAATGACAGTGACGAAAGCTCCCTTCAAAAAGCTGATACCCATTCTACCGCTTGGAAGTAAAGGATACGTGGTATTATAAATTCAACTGCATTATTCCTCAGGAAGAAAACCTTGTTAAGTCAGGATCAGCGCGCGAGAGCGAAGTGGGAAGCGCCTTTCTGAAAATTCTGCTCGCTCAGCCCTTTTGGGGTTTTAGTTTTTTGCTGTTGGATTATTGTCCCATGTACACCATATGAGCCTGAAGCCTGAGTAATAGCACAACGGCAACGACATGCACGTTAACTACAAATGCCTCGTCCATTTGCGCAGTTGTGCGGGTGACATGAGGTTTGATACAGGCTCATTTAAATTTAAAAACATTATAACATTTATTTCTCTGAAGAAGACATCGTGTCACTTGCCCAATGTAACAGTTGCTTTTCCCAAATAAAACCTAAATAAACCATAATGTCATATGTGGTCGAGGCTGACAAATGTGATCTCCGGAAAACCCATGCAGCCTTCGAAGACGCAGCTACTTTGTCCAAGTTTCTAAAAGTATATTCTAAAATACTATAATGATTGAGGTTTGACGTTTAAGACCGCGTTGTCACCTTATTTTGGTCTTTTTTTTCTTTACCGCCCTGTTTCTTTTGTTAACCCCAGTAATAATAAAGGTGTTCATATTGCATTTAATTTTTTAACTTTTGTGCGATTATTTTCAATGTTGCACTATGGCAGCTATGTTCACGGAAATAAACTAACGAAAATCAAATATACTTTATCAGTTATTATACAGTTATTTTAGGCACTCTTTAAATAAAAAATCACTAAAAATATTGGCTGAAATGTCCCAGAATGTCGGACTGAAACATAACTGCTCTTTATCATCTATCCTACTACTAAAACTGAGACATTTAATCAAGAAGTTTATTATAACCTGAAAACAATTAGGCTTACTAGACACATTTTATGTCAGAGCAGGATCTAAAAGGGATTTGATTTCCCGGTGAGCGGAGTGTTTGCTTGTACCATGAGCGACTGAGCGAAGCTAAATATTGAGACACACCGCTTCGCTCACATGCTCTGGTTAGGATACCTTGAGGGTGAGTAAAACATGGGGAAATGATTATTTGCCGGTGAAATGGCCCTTTAACCCTCAAACAGTACAGCCGTGCAGTTAGTGATACACAAGTAACATCAGTCTTTTCCTGCAGGTTCTTTGCTGGCGGGTCAGAACGCAGTGGGCAGCAGATTGTTGGCCCTCCCAAAAAGAAGAGCTCAAATGAACTGGTTGAGGACCTCTTCAAAGGTGCTAAGGAGCATGGGGCAGTCGCTGTTGACAAACCAGGCAGAGGACCTGGAGAATCTAGCAGGTCTAAGGTATTATATTTTAATTCATTCAAATTTATAGGTTTTTCGTATATGTACCAACATTCAGACATTTTTGCTCCCAGTGCATGCCGTCACCTACTGAATGTATTGAATGTCATTTTTTCCAATATCTTAGTTGCTTAATACTACTATCTCACTACAGCCTTTTGTGGGCGGTGGCTACCGATTGGGTGCAGCACCAGAAGAACAGTCTGCTTATGTGTCAGGAGAAAGACGACAGCCGAGCAGTTCACAAGATGTAAGTCAAATGGCTTGTGACTGCTGAAGTCATGGATATAACAGATCTCATTCTGTCAGAATAACAAGTGATGTGCCAACAGGTACATGTGGTGCTGAAGCTGTGGAAGCATGGGTTTAGCCTTGATGATGGAGAGATTAGGAACTACACTGATCCTGCAAACGCCCTCTTCCTCGAGGCGATCCGCAGAGGGTGAGCTCTGAATTCTCTCTGTGATTAATCCATCTGAGTTTGGAGATTATCAATTTGGATGAATAACCACCTGTTTTGCTAATTCATAGAGGTTATTGTTAGGAATAAAAAATTACAATTAGTTTTTGTTTATTTGATTATTGGTATTGGCGAAATAGTTGTATAGGTCAGCCAGTAGTACACATTTGGGATATTAGAGTTAGGGCTTGATATGAAAGCATATCAAGATCTTCATAACAAAGAATCTCGATCCATGATCTGAATTGAAATACAGGGTTGTACATTAAGTTTTTTATCATAGCACTGGTTCTACAGAGGTTTGACGTTTTGTAGCACAGGCCAAACAGTTGTACGGGTAGCACAGGTGTAAAACGTCTGCTATCATTTAAAAAAAAACACAAATGCACAGATCATCACATAAATAGACTGGCTAACAACAAAGGACATTAATGTTTGTCCACATAAAAATAGTATAGTAGCATATACTTTTGTATTTACTAGGCCTATAGTAAACTACAGTAAAATTATTAGATAATATAGTGTGTTTGAACCTTATTGTATAAAATATTAAAGTTACTTCTATTACAACAGTTGATCCATTTACAACAAGAATACCACAATTTGCAATAGCAAATACTTTAGAACACTACAGTATTTTTTCATTTGAGCATTTAGGCTAACCTGTGTTTTATTTTGTCAAATATGTTTTATTGAAGACACAGATTAAGAAGAGTTACAATCATACATGATTCTTTGTTTTATTTTGACTGATCATTGTGGAGACACTCCCACAATTGACAATTGACTTTCAGTGTAAGTAGATAGTTTTTTTCGAACAGTGAAAACAGTTGGATGCACCAGAAATAAACTCCCAGGGCAACTGTGGACATGATGTTCATGTGTCTATGTCCTCATGCAGTGAGACACAGACAAATCCATGTGCATTAAACTGCAACACATTCACTCATACAAGCAGAACCAACGATTTTAATAGCAGGATTCTGCGTCCGCCTCTAAGAAATCACAGGGCTCTAGATATAGGCTATATAAACTCAATGCAGCCTGGAAACAAGTCACAAAATAGAGTAAAACTAAGTAAATTAGCTGTGCAGCAGTGAATGTTGTCAAACACACCACTTGCTTTAGACGACAGACAAGATCACGATTCTGTTGAAAAGTTGATTTAGGACGATTTAAGATCATCAGATCGCCCACCCCTAATTATAGTTATCGTCAAACTAAACTAGCTGCACTACTTAACCTCTCATCCTTTCTCTGGCTTTTTCAGGGAGATTCCTCTGGAATTAAGACAACGTACCAGAGGTGGTCAGGTAAACCTTGATATGGAGGATCATCGGGATGAAGACTTTTCCAAACCCAGATCTGCATTCAAAGCCTTTGCTGGAGAAGGACAGAAACTGGGCAGGTAGGAATGATTTTTCCTTCCTTATTTCTGAGAACCAGTTGTTTAATCCATGATATCTAATGCTCACAAATTCTTGAGAAGTAGCTTGGACAGCAAAGTCCTCACCTTTATATCATCATGTTAATATTTTACTGTACATACCAAGCAAGCACAGTATACATGCTGTGTAAGGCAGGTGCAGTCAAATGTTAATATGCTATTGTATAAATCTTACTTAACGGATACATTGACCCCGAGTAATTCAGAGTTATATTCCCCTCAGTGCAACTCCAGAGTTGGTGTCACTCCAGAGAAACCCCCAGGACCAGTCTGCCAGTGAAGCTGATGCTAGTGCTTCCATCAGTGTGGACAGCTCTCAACCTGTTACCAGTATCCAGATCAGACTGGCTGATGGAGGCCGATTGGTGCAGAAATTCAACCACACCCACAGGTAAAAGCTTACATTAGCTACTCCCACCTTACATGTGTGAGACTGCACCTGATAGATCTTCCTCTTGGCTTATTGATCCTTCTTTCACCTTCACAGGGTTTCTGATGTGCGTCAGTTTGTAGCAAGCGCTCGCCCGGCTTTAGCTGCCACAGAATTCGTTCTTATGACAACCTTCCCCAACAAGGAGCTGACAGATGAGGGCCAAACGCTGAAGGAAGCCAACCTGCTGAATGCTGTCATTGTCCAGCGACTGATGTGATGCTGTCATCTGCTGGCTGAGCTTTATAAAAGCATGAGTTGGAGATTGGACTGAAAGGACTTCTAATTACTTAATTTTGTTTTCTTTAGTGATCTGTTGCTCCTCTGAGGCGGTTTTGTGGGGCGTTGGTTGTTTCTGGTTGAACAAAATGGAGATAAGAGGGAAGCAGTTACATTGTGATGAATTTAACGGAAAGAAGAGAGGAATGAAGGGGAGATCAAACACATTTTACAGTTTTAGAATAACTGATGCACATATTCTGATTGAAATAAAGAGCTTTCTGAAGAGTTTTGACATCCTTTTACCTCTGTGTCTATCTCGCAGCAATATGCTGCTTGTACTTTACCTCCTCGATTTTTGATGTCCTCATTTCTTTCCTCTTTGGTCCTTCTCATAAACATTTTATGTCTCACCAAAACTGAAGTAGCCTTATAAATTAAAGCTCCATGCAGTGAAACTGATCTCCAAGATCAACTGTTAATGACAAACTTTATTATATTTTTTTTACAATTGCAGATTTCTTTACAGGGTTTAAAGATTTTTTTGATTGTTTATGCTGTCACACTTTTTTTTGCTTTGTTTAATTATACAGTGGTTAGCAGCCATCTAACTTACCACTGCTGGTGAACATAGCAGTGGCCATCTTGTATTCTATGCAGCAACTGATTATAAAACTGGATGTACGGTGTGATTGTGTAGAGCTTTGGTCAACCTAATATTAAACCCAATTGTATGGCATTGGAGGTTTTTCTTGAAACACATTTAGTTGTGGCATATGGTCCCCGAGATACAAGTAAAACTACTCATTTTAAGTGGACTATCCCTTTAAACTTTGTGAGTGCGAGACCACCGGGGATTTACCGTATACTATACTTTGGGAAGAATTTGTATGCACGTCAGGACGCTGTTTGTTTTTGAAAGCTGAGAGTCATAAGATGGTGCTAGACAGCATTATGGGAGCTATTAGTGTAGAAACAGGAGTCATGAGTTTGTCATGCACTCCCAAAGTCTTCAGAGTGGCGGTCCTCTATTCATACCGTGGTTTGTTGTGGTTTAGTCCTCTAGAGTGTTCCGAAGTAATACATTTGCATTCATTTTTCTGACTGGGAGAACTTAGATTCAGACATTTCTTTCTTAAAATCTTAACAATTTTGCATATGAGTCTCACTGTAATGTATTTGAGTGGGAGTTGAGTATAACAAGATTTTATAAGGCCCCTTTTATTACTTTAAATTAAATTAAGCCAATATATCTGTTATAGTTGCCCTTCAAGTTAAACAAGTTTTCTTGATCAGCCGCGTGATCTGTGTTGAGTATATATTTCATGCATGTGCGCATTTATACACGGCTATTTACAGTCTAAATAAGTGAAAATTAAATATCTAATTACTTACATGAGGCTATTAGAAATGTCATTATCACTTACTGGAATATGTCCACAAAAAGCATTCTTTTCATTACAAGTTTTTCAGGGATTACAAAGCAAGTCAATCTATTCCCTTTTGCGCAAATGTATGTACACAATTCCACTGCACAGAAGCAGAGGTACACAAACCCAGGCCAGAACAAAACAGAACCCAAAGTGTCCTGAGCTCAACTCCCTGGAGTCCTTTAGGATTTCTTTATAATGCAGAGTGTAAATAAGTGAGGCTGTGAAGTCGTTGAGGCCTGGGAGAGAAAATGGAAAGTGTCAGTAAAAGGAAAAAGGTTTCTTAGGAGCAACTCAAATAAGCTTTTATGTATCTTGGCCTGAACATGAACAGATGTCACATTTGAGCAATAAAGCAAAATAAACTGAAACACACTGAGGAACATTTGCATGCTAAAGAGAGGGTTTACCTGCAAACACCTGGCAGAGACCAGTGAGGTAGAAGAGTCCTCCTTTAGACATAGTGAAGAGTTGCCACAGGAATACAAGGAATGAAATGCCAGAGAAGACCACAGACAGGACCATTAGAACCTGGACAGCCTGAAGCCATTCTGATGGAGAAAAACATTCACCCTGAAGCACTACTAGTGCATTCAATTCCCAGATTTATTTTAGAGAAAGATAAGCTTGAAACCAAAAGGTATTGTTTTACCAGTCTCATCTGATGTTGCACAGAACCAGCCCTCCGTTTCATTGTCAAATCTGCAGTTGTACCACAAGTCTGAACTCTCAGTATCATCCCAAACCCACCAAAACTGAATGAGAGTAGAGCAACCAGTCATTATTACACGTCGTACAAACAAATGTGTCAATGTAATTCTTGGTATTATCTTGTGTCTTTAAAACCGACCTTCTCCATGGTAGCGATAAAGAGAACCGCCAATATGACGAGATGAAGCAGACTTACAAAAATCAGAAGGGATGCCATACTGCAGAACAGCACCTGTCAGCCCACAAGATAACACAACATCTGAAATACTCTGCTTTTGTAGCACATCTCTTGTCCAAACTGCCTACTTTCATAATATAAAAAATCAGCAAAACCAAGAGGCAGGAAAATATGAACTGAACACGATCAAGTCCAGAACTTTGATATAAATGGACTCTTTCATACGTCAGTGGTCTCAAGAGAGATTTTGCATTTCCTCGGATCAAAAACGGTGGAGAAGAAAACCTTTTGTGAAAGCCATCTTCTTATTACTCATGTCTTCTAGTTCTATTATTCTCAAAATAGATCAAAACAAAAAATGTTCTGACTTTAGATCAAATTATCTTAAAAAGTTAAAACACACATTAATTCTCTAGTTACAACCATTTAATAATCACCAGTACAAATTTAGTATGTTGCTGTATTATGAAGTGTTTCGTTTTATTTATTTTAATTGTTTGCTTAATACAAATAATAGAGGCTGAATAAATGAAAGGTAAACTCACCAAAACTAATCCAAGTTCAGAAGACGAATGTTGACCACGATGCGACTCCCTTCCTTTTTGTGGGGTCAACTCCAGAAACGCCCATTTCCATGCACTTCATAGTAGTCCTGCGCTTCTCCGCAGTTCTCCAGCCTCCGTTCAGGAAGCGCATGAGCATAGACACACGTTTCATTTCCCCTCGCCGCTCCTTTATCGACTTCCTATGCGACACTTATCAAAACTTCAATCTCCCTTTGAAGATGTAGACTGGTGTGTTTTATTCATCATCACCCAAGATATGAGGTCACGGTCATTAAAGAGGGAAAGTCACAGGAATGCAGGAACCTCGATGTTGATCACGTGCAGTTAAACGTAACGTTAAGTGGACTCAGAAAAAAGAAATGGAATTTATAGTATTGTAAAAGCGACTTAAGTGCAGTTGACAGTACTTCTGTTTGTTTAGTTATATACTGCAGGTGTAGTAATATTTAATGTTTGTTGATTGCAGTTACTTATTTTATCCTCATTCAGTTAATTAGTACTCCGGTCCAGTAGGGGTCAGTAATGACTTTATTTTGTCCGCTAGTATCGAGGAAGCCGCTGAACGTCACACGTCAGAGGAAAAGCAATGGCGACACGGGGCGCTGGGTTCGCACGGACCCAAACAAGCAAAAGAAATACACGCAAAAACATCGTTAGCAAAATCCGCCATGGTCAAATCACAGGTGTGGGATTGACTAGAGGGACTCAGGTAAGATTGCGTAATAAAATGACGACTGGTCTGACAATGAAGCGTTTATTAGCCAATGTTTACATACGGAGGCCCGAAGATCACACAGTAAGAAGTTACTTAGAATGAAATGTATATGACTTAATTAACACGTCATCAAATAAACAAACCTATTCCCTAGAGTAGATGACAAATGTATTCGTATATAGGGTTGTACTTTAAGTCAAACGGTGGGTGGGTGTTCACCTTTCTTCTCAACCAAGCAAACGTAAATATTTTCTTGGTATTTATAGGTGTATATAACTGACAAGTCATTTTTGTCAGTTTGCTTGTATCCGTTTGCATTTGTAAATTTGGCAGATGCTTTTATCCAAAGTGACAGTGCATTGCATTCAAGCTGTGCAATTTATGGATTCGATGTTATTCAGGGGTATTCATTGTTAAATAGTAATACATGTTCTATAATAGGCCAGTGACAGAGTTTCTACCAGGCCTGTCTTATTTCAAATGTTTTTCAAATGATATGATTGTGTTGTCAGGTTCCTGTGGTTCTGCTGGAAGAGAGAGATAAAAGAGTAAAATGGCAGGGAATACCAGCGTTACTCAGGAGACTTCATGAAAGCAGCCACCCTAACAGTGATCTCTCTAACATCCACAGCATGGTCATGGTATGTACGATCCCTCTGTTGATATGAGATGACATTCATATATCAATTTGTTCATTTTGTGAGCAGATGTTAAGTCATTCTGTGGTTGTGCAGGAGCTGTCGTCATTGCTGTCTATGGAGGCCATGTCATTTGTCACAGAGGAGCGCAAAACACCCCTGCAGTCTATTTCACCTAATACATATACATTTGACCTCTTTGGAGGAGTTGATGTGAGTTTTCTTTAAATACGTTTAATGCTTGACTCATCTTAAACGGAGGGGACTAATCCTGTTTAAATGTAGTTTTTGGTATTCTACTTGAGCGAGGGTTGTAAATCAGGCAAGTAACTTCGAAGCCATTATATTCTTAACACAGAAATGTTAAATGATCAAAAACTGAATAGCTGGATAAGTACAGATTGAAAAAAATAGCACTGATCAAAATCTATCTTATTTTCCCAAAAACATAAAAAAAATGTGTTTGCCCACAGTTGTTTGTAGAGATTCTAATGCGACCAACACTCACACGGCAGGGAGACCTACCCATACGTAAGCTCATTTCAGATTTTATGTGATTTTTTTGTATTCCATACTATTTGTAGTCATTTATTTATTTTTGCTTGTTTGCTATCCCAGTGCATAAAAGTTTGCTTTAATTTTCAGTGAGTGATGATCTCATCAAGGACTGTCTGAGCATTCTTTACAACTGCTGTATATGTGTAAGTATAATCATATATGGATGTTTCTGAAAGGACAAAATGATCTGTCTTGTCCTCATTTCTTCATAGCCTCTGCTTTTGTTTTGCAGACAGAAGGCGTTACAAAAAGCCTGGCAGCGAGGGATGATTTTGTCATGTTTCTTTTTACGCTTATGTCAAACAAAAAGGTTTTTCTACAAACAGCCACTCTTATCGAGGATATTCTTAGTGTCAGGAAGGTAATGAAAAGCATTTATCTTGATAAGTGTATGAGTTCTATCTCTGTGGCCCTTTTAGCACCAAATCAATTCTTATTTATATTCCATAGTGATAGAATTGTATACTATTTTACCTTTAGGAAATGGTCCAACTGGATGAAATTCCCAACCTCCCCAGTTTGGTCCAGAGCTTCAATCAGCAACAGCTGGCCAATTTCTGTCGTATCCTTTCAGTCACCATATCAGAGCCAGATGTGGGTGTGGATGACAAAAACACCCTCCTCGCCCGTAGTACCCAGCAAAAGACCAGCACCTGCCCATCACGATCTGACACCAACCAGGGTTAGATAGCACTTATTGAGTCATAATGTCTTAGCAGGAATACGCATTTTGTAAAATAAATGCACATATAACAACAGATCAGATTGTATTTCATCCAGTCCAGTTATTGTTTCACCAATATCTTGTGACAAAAACTCAAATATGTATTTTTTACAGTAACTCTGCTGAATATCCCTGGCTTTATTGAGCGCCTTTGTAAACTGGCCACGCGGAAAGTGACGGAGGCAACAGGAGTCTCTGCCCGCTTGGAACTTGAAGACTGGCACAGTTGGCTTGACAACGCTCTGGTGCTGGACGCTCTCATGCAGTTAGCAATTGAGGAAGCAGAGCAGAGCAATACAGGTAAGCCAAAGGAAACAAGGTTCTACGGTTGTGGAATCTGACCATTCACATCTATCACTTGATCTGCTTTACCTATTATTTGTGATCTTATGTCTCACTGTCTGTCTTTCAGAGTCATCTGATGAGAGTTCCCTGTCCTCCAGTCCGCTTAGACACAGATTGCCTCAGTCCATGAAGATAGTACATGAGATCATGTATAAAGTGGAGGTTCTTTATGTGTTATGTGTGTTACTTATGGGCCGACAGAGAAATCAGGTGAAGTGACTCTCTTAAAAATATCTCCTTTGTAAACTAATCTAAAATAATGCTTCAACGTTTAAAATCTTGTGTCTGCTTTACTGTGATTCATAGGTTCACCGAATGCTTGCCGAGTTCAAGTTAATCCCAGGACTCAATAACCTTTTTGATAAACTGATCTGGAGAAGACAGCCAGCTGGCCATGTCTTACATCGACAGAACCAGAATTGTGACTGCAGTCCAGTAAGAAAAATTAGTTTTTAACCAGAATTGAATCATTCTTGGCTTTTACATACTAGACATCTGATGATAACACGCATCTGTTCCGTAACATCAGGAGATCTCATTCAAGATTCAGTTCCTCAGACTGCTGCAGAGTTTTAGTGATCACCATGAGTGAGTATCAGACAGAAGTTAAAGGACCAACTAAAGGATCTTTTGTACCAAGTGACAAATTTTCGTCCTTGCCGCAGGAATAAGTACCTCCTCCTAAGTGGACAAGAACTGAATGAACTGAGTGACATCTACCTGAATGCCAATATCTTTGAAATGGAGGCTCTGAATAACACAGACAGGTATCATACTTATGTCACATTAATTGTTTTAAAATAATTATATTATTTCTCATTGGTTAATACGTTTCTGTGGTTTCAACAGGAACCTTGTGTGTGATGGTAAAAAAGGTCTTCTTACACGGTTAATCTCGGTCATGAAGAAAGAGCCAATTGATTCATCATTCAGGTAATACCTTCAATTGGTATTGTGTGTGTGTATGGAAGGTATGTATAGACGTCACTTTCCCACGGGGACAGGCTCCCCTTGAGCGCCAGGAATTGTTCCCCTGAGTGGTAAAACACGCAGCAAAATGGCTGTGGAGAATAAGTGAAACAATGAATCCGGGACTAAAACACGCAATTATTTTTATGAAATTACAAGCGGCTAGACTCAACATTGATCCTTACGGCTTCACTACGACGTACAAAAGTATCAGGTGTTCCTGGACACTGAAATGTTGCAAATTTATTGTATTGTATTGTATGTATTGTAAGCGTCATATCTGAGAGTTTTGCCACCACTGGCGTGCTCACGTGGAGTTCACGTGGTAAAGTGACGACACGTCCATACCCTTATAGTTAGTGTTCTCGTATCATTGAAATTATATATTTATTTTATATATTTTCCATTTATTGGCTCTTTGAAAATGTAAAAAAATATTGAATTGAACTCTGAAAATGTTGAATTGAAAATCTAATGCAAACCAAATACTAAGAATATTTTAAAAGCTTTATTAAAGGAACAGTTCACCCAAAAATGTAAATTTTTGCATTATTAACTTGCCATCTGATTGTTCAAAACCTTTATACGTTTCTTTGTTCTGCTAAGCACAAAGCAAGATATTTGGAAGAATATCAGTAACCAAGCAGATCTCATCTTCCATTGACTCCATAGTATTTATTTTTCCTACTATGGCAGTAAATGTTCGATGAGATCTGTTTGGTTTCGTGTTCTGTGTTCATCAGAACAACATCAGATCTGTGTTCATCAGAACAATTTATACAGGTTTGAAACTATCTGAGTATGAATAAATGATGACAGAATTTTTATTTTTGGGTGGAGTATCCCTTTAAATGAGGAAATAAATTTCATTAGGTCTCGTGTATTTATCACAACTCATATCACATCAGATTCTGGCAGGCGAGAGCAGTTGAGAGTTTTCTTAGAGGAACACCATCATATGCCGACCAAGTGTTCCTGCTCAGAAGAGGTTTGTTAGAGGTGAGTGAACTGGACTGTGACTGGCTGTGTCGTGTGTACAACAACTGTGAAGTCTCACCCATTCTTTCCTCCTTTCATTTGGCAGCACATTCTCAATTGCATCATTGATAGCGGGTGCACGTCCCATGATGTCCTTCAGAGCTACTTTGACCTACTTGGTGAGCTCATGAAGTTCAACATTGACGCCTTCAAAAGATTCAACAAATATGTCAACACTGAGGAAAAGGTTTGGATTTGTGTCAGAGGTCCTTTGATCTCAATTCAGACATAATGATACACCAGTAGATATGAAATCTCATATCTGTCTCTCGCTTGTCTCAGTTTCAGAGGTTCCTAACCCAGATCAACAGCTCTCTGGTGGACTCTAACATGCTGGTGCGATGTATCGTCCTTTCTCTGGACAACTTTGAGAGTGAGACGAAAGACGTGAAAGGTGTGAATAAGAACAGTTTTCAAATATACTGGTATGCGTACGAGATTAAAAAATGTTTTCTTTCTCTGTTGCTCAGTGGTTGAAATCTTTTCAGAGTGCCGTCTCCTGTCCTACATGGCTCAAGTGGAGAACCGGTTGTCTTTCCTGTTTAGACTGATCAACATCATCAATGTGCAGACTCTCACACAGGCAAGATATATTACTTTTGTTCTGGTGTTCAACTAAATTAGATGATCACGTAAAACTGACACTGTTTTGACCAATCACAGGAGAACGTGAGCTGTCTGAACACCAGCCTGGTGATTCTGATGCTGGCGAGGAGGCGGGGCAAACTGCCTTTCTATCTGAACGCTCTGAGAGAGAAAGAGTATGCCGAGAAATACCCCGGCTGCCTGCTCAACAACTTCCACAACCTGCTGCGCTTCTGGCAGCACCACTACCTCAACAAGGACAAGGACAGCACCTGCCTTGAGAATGTGAGCTCACTGCGATTGGCCAATCTCAGACGTTTCATTACTGTGGTTAAATTGAGTAGCTAACCTCTGTGTGTCTCCTGCTTTTGAACAGAGTTCATGTATTTCCTTCGCCTACTGGAAGGAGACAGTGTCGGTACTGCTGGGTACTGCAGATTCTGTTAGAAGTTCATGTGGTGCCATTTCCACCTATATTGATGAAGCTTACAGGGACCTGAACAGAGATTTCATGGAGCTGTGACTCTAGAGACTGTGTGTGATGTTTCGAGCTACTGAAAGGACTTGCTTCACATCAAAACTGAATCACGGTGTGTAATTTCACTAGATTCAGTTGCATTACAGAATTAGTGTTTGTGTGACTGGAGATCTGAGCGTGTGTGTTTTGTGGATGTTGATCTGCTTGTGTTTAATAGTGTGATTGTTTATTGGCTGTAATGATCTGACGGCTGTGCGTTGAATGTGTGCTTGGGGATATAAAAAAGTGGAGGGGTTTGTGTGTTTGGAATGGTTCTAGTGCAAGGAATGAAACTTCACTGCCCACTGTCCCTCACTGCAAAAAAGTATAGGACATCCTACTGTCTTACAGTATGTTGGTGGTTCACTTAGTTTACATACTGCCTGTATATTTATGTATGTTATGTATGTAGTTTTCACTTGATCTCAAAATTTAACTTTTGTGAACTCGCAGAGTGACATCACAGTCAACAAAAGAAAATAAATTGTTTTATCACAATAATGACTTTTTCTTGTCTGTTTGGTTACAACAGATGGTTCTTGTTAACCATTAAATGGATAGTTCACCTAAAAAACTAAAAGTTATTTCATTAATTCACCCTTCATTAATGTCATTCCAAACCTAAATGACTTTCTTCTGCAGAACACAAAAGAAGATCTTTTGAAGAAGGTTGGTAACCTATTTACTTCCATTTTATAGACATAAAAATATCCTCTTTTATGTTCCACAGAAGAGAGTCATACGGGTTTTGAATTATATGAGGGGTTATAGAATAGATTTTAGATGAACTATCCCTTGAAAAACCCACTGGCATTACAAACACTGGTGATGATCTAGAAAGGTATTTTTTATACAGTTAACCCTAACTTAACCCCTGAAGTGAACATCTGGGTTAGGTCATGTGACAAGTTTTATTATTAGATGACAACATTTTAAAAAATGGAATCTGCCCGACTGGCTTATTTAACAATTCTTGTTTTTGTTACTGAATTGTTAAAATTCAATGTTGATTTCATGTCCTGTATTACAATTAACCAGTTTTGACTGCATTTCTCTAGAAAATGTACGTAAGTTATTTTGTCACATTGGGCTGAAAAGCTTAAAACAGTAGACATTTTATTTCAAAGACACAAGTCTGTGTGGTCCATTTTGTGTTTTATATCCCTCGTTTAAGTTCCCCTTTAAGGATGAATGGGTCTGGGTTCTTACGTTTTTTGTTATAACATTTAAAAATTCTGTTTGCAGAATACACCTGAGGGGATTTTGATGAAAATCGGCATCTTTAGTTGAAATTCATTTGCATGTATAAACAAAGCCCACACAGTATAGGCATTTTTATTTTAAATGAACTTATGTGCAACACGACATGACCGTGCAAACATTTGAATCATTGACGATGATATTTTAGAGATAAACAGAATAACTTAAGAAAAGCTCAGTCCAAAGATTGTCAAAACAGCGGAGGGGCGCAGACAGGGAAATACTGTATATCCCTTTGAAACGTCCTTGTTCTTCACCCGTCCTGTAATAACACTGAAATGATTTCCAAAACACTCCAAAGCTGTAGCCTAAAACCCTTTAAAGTCACAGAGGGCTCTTGGCAGAAAGCTGGACATACAATTAAACATTTCTAAATGTATATTTGACCATTGAAATGTATGTCATTTATCGATCACAAGAAGTTAATTTGCATTAACCCTCAGTAGGCATCAGTCAGACTTGTGCCTTGCTGCATTTTCTGAAGGCTAGAAAAAGTTTTCACACGTTACATCACTCCAATACACTTGCTTTTTCGGTCTTCACTCCGTGATCTGTGAACACCAAAGATAAATGTATGATTCTTTCATATTCAAGCGTGTTGTATCTAAAGTTCAAAAGAAAAAGGTGTTTATTGATATCTTCTACCTTAACAACGTGTGTCTCTCGGGTACGAACCCGTAGCTTGTTGACCTGAGATTCAGCAATATCAGCCCTTTCTTCAGCTTCATCCAGTTCGTGCTGGATCTTCTTGAAGCGGGTCAGATTGCTGTTGGCGTCCTCCTCCTGTCACACACCAACCAAATGCGTATCTTATGACATACGTACATCACAACTAAAACTTTTCAGCCTTCTTATAAGCTGAATGGATAAATGAATGCTTATAATGAATAAACATTAAAAAAAACGTTATGTGAAATAATACATACTACATCCTCTGCATGCCTCTTGTAGCTCTTCACTTTAGCCTGTAGTTTTTCAATCATATCTTGCATCCTCAAAAGAGTTTTTTTGTCCTCCTCTGTCTACAAAGAGAACACAAAGTCTTCTGTAATCTATAACAGCACTGTTTTTATAGCAGATCACCCTGTGTAATACCTGGTACGTGAGCTCTTTAATTCTTCGCTCATATTTGCGTATTCCCTTCTGGAACTCGCCACTTTTCTTCTGTTCACATTCCAGCTCTCCCTCGAGTTCCCGCACCTGAGGTACAGATAAATCCACACAATACCTGATATTCATATCTGAGGCAAAACTGGAAGAAAATTACTTTTTGCTGAGTTGCACTGTTAGACTGACCCGATTTTCCATTTTCTGAATCTGTTTCTTTCCTCCTTTCAGTGCGATCTGTTCGGCTTCATCCAAGCGCATCTGCAGATCTTTAATGGTTTGCTCCATGTTTCTCTTCATCCTCTCTAGGTGACTGCTAGTATCCTGTTCTTTTTTCAGTTCTTCTGCCATCATGGCTGCCTATGGATAGATTTGGTTTTAAAGGTTACCATTTACAAAATCAAAGTTTAAGGTAGGGTGACCATACGTGCCATTCTTCCCGGACACGTCCTGGACAAGTTTTCGGGTACATCCTATGAAGATGGTCATTTCATTGCATCGAGATTTATTATTTCAGGTTTTAATTCAGAAAAGCAACTGTTGTATTTCAAAGTAATAATGAAACTACAATGATTTAACATCTTAAGTATACAGTAAAGTATATTCAGCCTTTACTTGTAATGAAGCTTTTGGCTGAGTTATATTTTAAAGTGTGTTCCAAGTATACTAAGTTGTGTTTACTCTGAGAGTACACTTCAAAGTAGGGATGTACCGATACCATGTTTCAAAGACCATGTTTTTTTTATGGTATTCGCCGATACCGATCCCTGTACCTTTTCACAACACATTGAGACCAATAAAAATAGAATAGCTTAATTACAAACAACTAAAATGAAAAGTTTTGGTCTTTGGTATCGGTGCATTTTTACGAGTATGAGATTTGTATCGGGCCCGATAACGATACTGGTATCGTGGCGCCCTACTGCAAAGTAAGCTTTCACAAAATAATGTGCTACATGTATTGAACTTGTAAACTAACAGTAAGTTCATTTATAGTTATAGATGCAGTACAAACCAAAACGTACTTGTAAACCAGCTGTGTATTTCAAGTGAACAACTAAAAGTACACTTAAAAACTAATAAATAATAATACACTTCTAACTAAGCAAAAAAGTGTAATTTGTCCCAAGCAGTATTGAAATAGTACACTTACTACTACAGTACTTCATTCATATTAGTATACATATAAAGTATATTATTAACTGTATACTGCTTGGGACAAAATGTACACTTTTTAGCTTAGTGATAAGTGTATTATTTATTAGTATGCTTAAACCATACTTGAATCTTACTTAAGTATACTGAATAAAATGAACTCGAAGTATACTTCTTGTTTGGGGTAGTTGTAACAGCTGGGTGAACTTTCAAACCTTATCAGTTTTACTAAACATGCTTAACTTTTGTAACAAGAATTAATGTGACAATTCCTTGCTGAGAGTTTCTAAGTGGTTGGGTTCTTACTGGACCAAATAACCAAAAAAAAAACAGCCCAAAAAGTAATAGCACACATCTCCTCAATAAACAAAATCAACAGAATTATTATTTTATATAGCACAAGCAGCACAGTAGAAATTATATTTGAGATGTTTGTTTACTTTACTCGACTGCTTCATTGTTTTTGATGAATGGTAAAGTAGTCCTTATTGTTTTTTTTCCATGGTAACTCACATCAGTTATGGCCTTCTTCGCCTTCTCCTCAGCATTGCGGCACTCCTGAAGAGCATCATCGACCTCCCCAGACAACACGGACAGATCGCTCTCTAACTTCTTTTTGTGGTTCAACACTGCTGTGTTCTGTTAAGATTATTGGAGGTTCATGAAATCTGACTATCAATATGTTATCAAAGATCATTATATAAATCCAAACACACGCAGATGTGACTCTAACCTGAGAATGCAGCAGATTCACTCTCTCACTGGATTCCAGAAGCTCATGCTCAGCGATTCTACGGATGCGGTCGGTCTGCTCCACCACTTCACGCAGCTCCTCCACCTCTGCTGTGAGCAGATTGTTCCTGCGTTCTGTGACCACCACCTGCTCCTTCAGATCTTCATACTGATGCCTAGACTCGTCCAGCTCCACCTGCAGGTCCTGAGAACACCAAGAATGTATGGGAAGACGAACAAACAGAGATGACAAAATTGCAGAGAAGAAATTGCATTTTCACACTCACCTTCATTTGAAGCTGTAGGTTGCGAACTAGTTTCTGAGACTCCACAGCTTGTCTGTTCGCATGGTTTAACTGGATCTCCATCTCATTCAGATCTCCCTCCATCTTTTTCTTAACCCTGATGGCCTCATTTCGGGCCCTTGTCTCAGCCTCCAGCGTGGTCTGCATGCTGTCCAAGGCCCGCTGGTGGTTTCGACTGTATTGATAAAAAAAGGATGAAAGATTTTTGTAGGAATAGTCTGGAGGTTTATACATGTTTTCTTATGTTAGAAAAAATATATATTTTACCGGAGATTGTCAATCTCTTCATCCCTTTCTGCAAGCTTCCTTTCAACTTCAGTTCTGACCTGGCTGAGCTCCAGCTGGATACGTAAGGTCTTACTCTCCTCGTGCTCCAGAGTGCCCTGTATTGAGTGCACAGTAGTTAACAGCACATTCGCTTCAAAGCATTACTTTTATTATCTAAGTTTTCCTTTTGTACATAGACACTATTTCATTTTTTTTGTTGTGCACATAGACAGTATTATACAGTATTATATTACCTCCGCTTCCTCCAGTGCTGCTTGAATGTCACTCTTCTCTTGGTCCAGTGTCTTCTTTACCTTCTCAAGCTCATGTATAGCCTTATTACCCTGACCAATCTGTTCAGTCAAGTCAGTGATTTCCTCTGCAAAAACAAACATGCTTGTTTGAATAATTTTCAAATACATTTTGGTCTACAAAATACTACTTCAGAAGGCACTGTGCCATCCCTAATAGTTTGTACCTTGAAGGTTTTTGTTCTCTCTTTTGAATGTCTCCAGCTGATCAAGTGCTTCTTCATAAGAGTTTTTCAGCTTGAAGAGTTCTGTGCTTAGACTGCGGGACTCTTTTTGAGAGATGTCCAGCTCTGACTGTGTCTCCTCAAACTTCTGTCTCCATTCAGAAAGGACCTGGACATAAAACAGCAATCCGTTTTGGAGAACACATTTTTACTTTCTAACTGGGGTTTAAAAGAATATATTGGAGATATTCAAATGAAATTGGTCCTGACCTTATCAAAATTGCGTTGCTTTTTGTCCAAAGCAGCAGCCACCGCATTAGATCTCTCCAGGTCAACCATCAAGTCCTCAATCTCCGTCTGCAGTCGGTGTTTGGTCTTCTCCAGGGAGGCACACTTGGCATTAGAAGCTTCTATAGTTTCCTCTGATGTCTGAAGACGAGCAGCAAGCTTCTTCCTACAAAACAAAAACGCAGCTTTCATATCTGCTTTTCTGTTTATTTAGAAGCCAAATGTTTCAATCTTATTTTGAATCTTTTGAAAATTTTGAAATTGTTTAGATATCAGGTTTTCTTTTCAGGTTGTATCACAACATTGCTTGTAAAATGATCACCCTATTGAAATAAACAGCTTATGCTGAAGCATGGTAGCTGGTTTGTGCTGGTTTAAGATGATCATGTGCTTGTCCTTAGTCATGTGCTGGTTTAAGATGATCCTAGACTAGCTCATGACCATCTTAAACCAGCAAATGACCAGCTTAAACCAGCACAAACCAGCTAACATGCTTCAAAACCTACCTAACCAGTGTATGCTGTTTTTTCAACTGGCCTGGGCCATTGAAACAACTAGATATTTATTCAATCTCCTTTTATGTTTTGCATATGAAATAAGGCCATACAGGTTTTAAAAAAGACTCTTACTTGGCCTCCTCTAGCTCCTCGGTTCTCTGAACGGCATCAGTCTCATACTTTGTCCTCCACTGAGCAATATCCGCATTTGCTTTAGATAAAGCACGCTGTAACTCGGATTTGGCCTCCTGCTCTTCCTCAAACTGCTCTCTCAAGAGGTCACAGTCATGCCTGGAGGACTGTACAGCATGAGCTAAACTGCCCTTTGCCTGCCAAAGACACAAAGTCACACAAATACAATATTTAATAGGGTGCATACAGTATGAGATTTCTTTCTCCAGAATTATTCATTGATACTTCTGGGTGAGGTCAAGTACTTTAGCAGACATGCAACAATACATCCAGTGTATTCAAAAACAGGCTCACTTTGCATTCCTCTTCCAGCTGTTTCTTGAGCTCTTCCAAAGTCTGACTGAGAGAAGTCTTTGTTCGCTGCAGCTGCATGACCAGAACTTCTCTCTCTTCCAGTCTGCGACCAACCTCGCCTGTTAGCAGTAAGAGAGATTGCATTTACATTTATACATTTCGCAGATGTTTGTTTCCATGCTGACATGTTTTCTTTATGTGTATGACGTTACAAAGCAATGATTTTGCAACAGAGCTACAGGAACAGATGTAGAGACTGACCGCACTCTGTCTGGGCTCTTGCTTTTTGAGATGTGACGTCCATTAGCTGCCTCTGGAGTTCATCCACTTTGGTTTTAGACTCGTTTAATTGGTCCTCATACATCCTGCACATTTTCTCGGTTGTGGCCTGCAAACAAAAAAAGTTCTCTTCGTTAAGATAAATTGTCCTACAGGAACTATGCCCTTAAGATAAAAAAAGCATTCACAAATCGCACTGAGCACATTGAGAGGTCCCACCTTCCCTCTGGAGAGATGCTCAAGGTTGGACGCCAGATCCTCAGACTCCATTCTGGCTTCTGCCTTTTCCTTTTCCAGCTTTTGTTTGACCCTCTGCAAGTTATCAAGCTGTTCGCCCATTTCAGCCACAGTATCTGCATGTTTTCTCCTCAGCATGGCCATGGTGGTTTCATGATGCAGCGAGGCCTCTTCTAAATCCCTCCGCAGCTTCAGAAAGTCTGACTCCCGCTTCTTATTCATCTCGATCTGGACCGCAGTTGCACCTCCTGCTTCCTCCAGACATTCGCTCAGTTCCTCCAGTTCCCGTGATACATCGGTACGTTGCTTGTCTGCCTTCGATCGAGCTGCTCTTTCAGCCTCTAGTTCCTCCTCCAGCTCTTCAATACGGGTCTGTCAAGAGTTTACCATAATATTACCTCAACACACTGTAGAAAATGCTAGGATTAACCAATGTGGGTTGTTTCAATTGAAAATGCTGGGTTAATTTAAGTCATTACTGCGTCAAATATAAATACTGAATTTCCTGGGTTTGTCACTTTTTAACCCAATGCTGGGTAAGTGCATTTTTTGCTACCAAATATCTATTTACATACTGTGCACTTTTATGGTGATATTTTAATTAGTCAGCCAAGTCTAGTAGACCACAGCATTATTTTGTTTTAACTACAATACAGCCATAAAAATGTAAAATTAAAAGTATGTAAAAATATTTTCGAGATGTTTATTTTATACCACTTACAGGCAAAATAGACCAATATGATTAATGATTGTTAAATCCCTTTTACGATAATAGTTATTATTTGTTTTCCAAAAGCTCACTTCACCCCTTCCTTTAGAAGCACCATGGTGGCTGACACAGAACTAAGATATCATAGCACCTTCAAATAAATATTTAAAAAGATGCAAACACATAAGCCAAGTAAATATATTCACCTGTAATTCTTTAATTTTCTTTTGCAGTTGAATCACCAAAGCTTGCTCTTCATCAATCTTAGCACCAAACTGAGCCATTTCATGGTCCTTCCTACACAACATACCAAGTACTTTAGAACGTGAACTGCAATAATAGAGCAAATTTGTAGCACAGTATTTCCATGTGACACATTACAGATACTAAGACTTATTCAGACAAAATCTCACTTTTTCAATCTGTCCTCCAGATGCTGTTTGCTATTCTCCAAATCCATGGCTGACTCAACAGAGAGCTTCAGGTCTCCTTCCATTTTACGCTTCACTCGCTCCAGATCCATACGTAACTTCTTCTCCTGCTCCAGAGAGCCCTCCAACTGTTCGCGTAAATACAAGTTTATCTTAACTAAATTTGTTTATCTCAAAAACAAATGTAAGGATTTTACTTATATAAAACGTTTACAATTCTTGGCACTGTCTTTTAAGACCCTAAAGCCTGTCCTATAGAATTTAACTGTGCTCGCTCCATACTCACGTCATCCACCTGCTGCTCCAGTTTGATTTTCGCCTTTGACAGCATGTTCACTTTGTTCTCCTCAGCCTGCAGGTCTTCCAGGGCTTGCTGATGTGCATCCTGGAGGGCTTTCTTCTCTTTAGTCAGCTTGGAGATGCTCTCATCCAATGTGGCCATTTCCTCCACCAAGTTTTTTACCTGAGAGGACGAAAGAATGAGGTGAGTGCTTGAACAGAAAATAAAAAGAGAATGTAAAGAATTTTTAAAGCAAATACCTTGTTCTCAGTGGCATGTTTTTCCTTCTCCACCTTGGCCAGAGTGATTTCCAGATCATCTAGATCTTTCTTTAGCTCAACACACTCATCTTCCAGTTTGCGTTTCTTGGCTGTGAGGGTGGCATTGAGCTCCTCCTCATCCTCCAGACGCTCCATCAGCTCCTTAATCTTTCCCTCCATTTGGATCTTAGCTTTGATCAACAGGTTACAGCGCTCCTCAGCATCTGCCAGGTTATCTTGCTCCTGAAAATAAAATGTTTAAGGGATGATGGCACCTTCCTTGCATTTAACACAGATATTAAAGCCATTAATAAATAAATGACATCTTATATAATAATTCACTCACAGCTTGAAGCTGAAGAGAGAGGTCATTTTTCTCCTGTACCAAAGAGACCTGCCCCTCCTCTAACTCCTTCCTCTTCACCTCCGACCTCTCTAGAGCCTCCTTTATCTTCTGGAACTCCTCCTTTAGTGCCACCAGTTCCTTCTCCGTGGCTGCACTCCTCAGCAGGGGTTTGATCTTGAAGAACAGACACATCCAAGGCCAGTTCTTTACAGCGTAGAAGGCACGAATGTTCCACTGAATCACCATCAAAGCTTCCCTGTGTGAAGATATCCACATGATGCATCATTGCTAAATGAGCATTTTAGAGAAATGGATCAAGACTTTTAGACTCTTCTGCAAAACTTTATGTCCATGTTGGAAATAAGCTGGAGCCATTTTGTTGACGCATAATATCTACATTCGTTTGTTCAAAATTAACTCAGTATGTTTAGCACCAAATAGGGCCAGGCTGCCACACACCATTGTGTAGCTGTTTCTATATCTGTAATCCCACCGTGACACTGAACATGCCCAAAGAGTAAATCAATTCCCTATCGCTGAATCTGGGACAGTCAAAGGTTGAGCAGTAGTCATTGACTATCTGAACCCATTTGGCGAAACAAGAGGACTTAATCCCCTGTCACCTGGACTGGCATCTAAACAATTTGCCTGCTCCCAGACAAAAGAGGGTTATTTATAATAAAGAAGAGAAGGAGACACTGGTTAGGAACCGGGACACATGACCCTCCTCTGCACCTGCTATTGCGAATGCCATTTGTGGTGGAGGGGCTTTAACTGGCTTTTTATGTAGCGTGCACACGCACAAAACACGCAGACACACGCCAGACACACGCCAGACACACGCCACAACATAGTTCACATACACTCTGGACATTCCCACCATATATTTGGAAGCTCACAGACTCTCAACAGTTTATCACCAGCGCTTAGAACCGACTCAAGAAATCCAGATCTGCAACCTGATACTTCAGTCAGTGAGTAATAGCAAAACTATGTGCGTTTGGTTATTTAGATGCGTTACGTCCAACATCAAGGTTCGAACACAGCATCCGAGTGGTATCTTCTCCTTACGTACTTTTCTATCATCATCTTCTTTCGCTCCATCCTCATCAGTTTACCCCTGCAGAACGCCTGCAGCAAGGTAAGGATCTCAGAAAGTCGTTCATCTCTCATGTCCTCCAGCTGACCAAGAAGTCCTGCCTTGAAGAATACCTGATGGAGGACACATTCAGTATTTGTCAGGAGGACCAGCATTTGGTCACTAAAAATAAGCAATATAAAAGGAAAGAAAGTTTTTTTAACCTTGCTGTGGCCAAACTTGTACTGCGTGTGGTCGATGTCCAACGAACCCAGAAGCTTTTCAACAGCTTTCCTGCTGTCCACATACGTGTCCTCTGGGATGGCCACAGGATTGAGGATCCGGTAGCTGGAAAGTCACAAAGGCCTACTTTAAACTTTTCTTCTCTATAGTTTTGTATAATCTAGAGCAGGGGTCTTCAACTACATTTCCTTGAGGGCCAGATTCTAAAAGTATAAATGGGATGCGGGCCAGTTTGTTTTACCATATAATTTCTTCTGAAATTTTTTATTTTTGTTATTTATTGCATTTTGTTCCTTTTATAATGTTTTTGTTGCTGTTACTTTTAGATCATATATTAAAACATGCAGTAAGATATTGCATGTTCCTTTTTATGATATTTAATTAAAAGGGATTTTGTCTTTTTAATTGCATTTTATATTCCTTGACGCATTAGTTTACCCAAAGATAAAATTGCTGTTAATTTACTCACCCCCAGTCCATCCAAGATGTGTGTGGCATTGTTTTTTCAAGAAGATATTTATGGATATATTTGTTTGAAGTAATAAAACTCAAATCAATGAAAGTCAAAAACGCTAATATTTTCAGCACAAAAGTAATCCCTGCCTCTTGGCGTTGTATAAAAATTATCTTTTGATCTGTGCAAAAAACTTAACGCTATTATCGCATCTTCAGGTGAATTATAATTGCACTGATGTGATCCACGCACTTAAAAGGGCAGATCCTTTGTAGTGCAAGTTGGAGGGAGATGAACAGCTGTCTTCGTAAATTTAGGAAGTTTAAATCATACATGGGTAATGAGTGCTGCAATTAAAACAACACAATTTTCCTTTATCTGAGACAACCGTTCACTTGGTGTACCCTTCCTATAGTAACTTTCAAGGGCACAAGACGCGTTTTGGAACGACACCACGGGCAAACCGACATCCCGTGGCTGTGGATTGTCGATTATAACGTTGCAAATAAGATACGTTTTCTGGACAGACCAATCAAATCGCTTTATAAGACGTCAGTATTGATATGAATATTACTTTTGTATTGAATGTAGCAGCGTTTTGCAGTTCAAAGATGTGACGTCCCAGGGCGTGCATTTCTTAAAGCACACCGCTCTTAAAAGTCTCTACACTTATTTGAAATGTGAAGGCGGGCAAGGTAAAGATGATTGGCCGGTGGCCCGCCAGGTGAATAGCCCTGATCTAGAGCCTCCTAAGAGATTATGAATGTGACCTATGAGGGCAACTCACCGTTGTTTGAACTCTGCATAGAGAATGCGATTGGGGAATCCCTTTCTGCAAATGCGAATCCCTTCCAGAACGCCGTTGCACCGAAGCTGGTGCAATACAAGGAACGAATCCATCATCCCTTTCAGATACAAGAGCAGAAACATTTTACATTTTTGGAACAACATTCCTTCTATACAGTAGAGGAAAAAATCTGAATATGATTGGTGTACCTGAAGTCTTGGTCTCATTGGGGATAATGCATCGCACAAAATGAGGCTGAGTGCTTCTCAGATTTTTCATCAACTTGTTTAGATTCTCCTAGAGAAAGACAAGACGAATGATCAATCAGCATGCTGTCCTTCAACTGAGTTGAGATATTGACTGAGACTGAAAGTAGCATTCCTTTAGCACAACTGGAGACACGCAACTCTTACCTGTGTCGTGTTTGGCATCTGTAGCTGGTGAAAGCAGAACCAGCACAGACTTAAAGTGATGTTCATGGGTCAGATAACCTAAACATCACTGCAAGTCTTAACTGGCTCACTCTCCATTTCCAAAACCATTACATTTTATTTTTATTTCATTTGAAGTTAAAAAATGTGTGTGGCATTTCTGGATCACTTAAGGATTTGGTATAGTAACACATCCTTTTAAAAATTCATACAGTTTTCTCTTCATCTCATGTTCTCTCCTCATTCACCAACCTTGTGCAGCTGTGACACGGTTTGGAATGATGCACCTTTCTTTCTCTTCTCTTTGCTTCCTGGCTTTCCTTCTGTACCTGTAACATGCAGTATGTGTGCACTTTAATACACTTTAAACCTGGTCCACATTAGTACCAACAACTGTAAAGCAGTTGCTTAAAATGCACCTGTATTCATGCCGATGAAGTTCTCGAAGAGGCATGCCATTAACTTGTTGGAGGACCTTTGGAAGATTCCCACTACTGTCTCATTCAGAGGATCCCTGTTTTTGTCAAGCCATCCACTGATGTTGTACGGCACCTGGAAACATACATACACACATCAAAATTATATTTCACATGTGAAGCAGCCTAGCGGATAATGTTCCAAGTTTTTGTACCAACGCTTATGAATTGAAACCCTTGAGCTATCACCATTGTGCCTTTAACCTCAGCACATAACCTCGGATTCCTCCACATGATCCCTTTTACTTATATGTTGCCATTCGATGGCGACGCTGCATTCTGTAAATCGGTCCCTAATTCCATCAGTCCCAGTTGTGTGGCTAATAAAGGCTCTATTGTATTCACTGATAGAAATAGCCATATGAGATATCTGTGTAAATGTGACAGTATTTCCACTCACCACACCAGCATAGTGTACCAGCTCGAAATGGGTGTCATATTTGCGTTTTTTGTCAGGCCTTGGTCTCTGGAAGTTGGGAGACTTGCCAAGGTGATTATCATAGAGTTTAGCTTTAAAGCTGCTCTCTGTGGCTTTGGGAAACATGCACTCCTCCTCTAGAATAGACAGGATGCCCATAGGCTGCAAGACAATGCAAGAGGGATGCAATAGCATTAGTCTGGTGTATACTTGAACCATTTTGTGCATGATTTCATGTCTAAATATCAACCTTTTCTATTAGGTCAATGCAGGCCTGTAGGTCTAATCCAAAGTCTATGAAGGTCCACTCGATACCCTCCGTTTTATACTCCTCCTGCTCCAAGATGAACATGTGATGGTTGAAAAACTGTTGCAGTTTTTCATTTGTGAAGTTGATGCAAAGCTGCTCAAAGTTGTTGAACTGTTAGGAGCACAAAAAAATATTTTTTTAAATATGTACAGAAATTAATGAATAATGTCTTGTTTCTTTAAGAGGACCCACGTGTGATGTTTAAGGACTTGCCTCAAAGATCTCAAAGCCTGCAATGTCGAGTACTCCTATAAAGAACTGCCGTGGGAGTGCCGTGTACAGTGTTCTATTGATTCTGCTAACCAGCCATTTAAACATACGGTCATAGGTGGATTTGGCAAGAGCACCAACTGCATAGGCCACCTATGATTACAGAAAAACAAAATCATCAGAAATGTGTGTATGTATCTCTCTAACATCCACAGAATGAAGACCATGCACAGTATTGTGCCGACCTGTTCGACCGTCTGTCCCCTGACTATGTACTCATTGCCCACTTTAACCCGCGGGTGGAGCAGCCCCTTTATGAGGTCAGCTGAACTGATCCCCATAAGATAGGAGGCTTTGTCTGCACCTGTGGACAAAATCAGAGAGCTTTATCCAACCTAGACGCTGACCAAAACCACTAGACTTAGACATCTGTTTACACAAAAATCACTCCTACTTTCAGTGCCATCCGCCTCCGCTTGCTCCTCTCTCTGCCGCACTTTGAACTTCATGTTTCCAAAGTGCATGATGGCACCAACTATCTTGTAGCAGCCATATTTCTCTTCAGGAGTGAAACCAAGGGTGTCCATTGCGTGCTAGAAAGAACAAAGGGATTTGTGCTCCATGGGTGTACATCAAGATTTAATGTAAAAGGATTGGTGAAGGAAAATGGCGCATTTAAAAACTGCAGGAATCTCCATCATACAAGCAACACTTACATCGGTTGCAAGCAGCTCATCTCCATCATCCATGTGGTCCACAGTTGTGACACCCTGCGAGCAGAAGTGGTAGTCAAAGGGATTTGATGAAACCAACAGCATGTCTGTTAAAGAGATGAAAGGTGTTTGATTTTTTTGGAGCATAGCAGAAATACAGATGTCAATACTTCAGTCTTGGTTCATTGATGTAAATATTGGCTTTGCCCAAATACCTTGAAGTTCTGGTTTCCTATGCGAGAGGATCTGGTAGTAGATGTGATAACTTCTTTCTCCACCTTGCTGAAATATCACTCTGGATTTTTCCAGAAGATCTAAACAATGAAATGAAGAACATGAAACAACAACAAATATATTTCATCTATTAACACAAAAGTAAATTTTTCGAATGAACGTACAGATGTCAAAATCAGCAGATGCTAGTTTCCCTGTAGGACCAAAATGGATTCTTATAAATTTTCCCTGTGTTGAGGAGAGACAAAACAGTGAAACAGAGCAGAATATAAAAAGAACATGAGATGTTATGCACTTCTTATAATATTCACTCACAAAGCGGGATGAGTTGTCATTCCTCAAGGTTTTAGCATTGCCAAAAGCTTCCATAGCTGGGTTTGCTTCAATGACACGATCCTCTAATGTACCCTGTGTGTGTTGAAAACAGAGGGATGTGTGAGTTTACCTGACACAACTCATGAACTCAACACACAAAATGAAATCTTTGAGTAGACAAAACAAACTAATGGATATGAATAATATTATCTTTGATGATTGGGAGGGAATAAATAACGTCTGGGTTGGTTTTCGAAAAGAGAAGATCAAAATGTTAAAAAACAAGAGACAATATGAAAGACTTGCAAAAAAGGGGAAAAGGGAATAGGCAATGTAGAATGGTATAAAAAGGGTTTTTTAAACATACTGGAATGGGAATAAGACAACAAAACTCTTAGGGTCAGTCCTTATCAGTTAAAAGGAAGTCTGTGAATCCAGATATAAAATTAAAGTATTATCATAATCCCCAAAAACAAGATGTAGAGGGAAAAGGACTCGCAGGGATACAAAAACGAGGGTAATAATGGTGGGTGATGAAAAAAAGCACAGATATGAAGTCACTGCCCTTACTCCTTTTTTGACTGCTGCTTCGCCAAGAGCAGCTATAATGGCAAAATACTGAATTACACGTTTCGTGTTGACGGTTTTGCCAGCACCGGATTCTCCACTAGGCATGAGGAAATGCATGGGAAATATGCATGAAACATAATTAAATCCAAGATGATGTAAAAATGAAAAAACCTGGCAAAACCCAATTTTTTATACCATGTCAAGATCAAGTAATGCAAAAAATGCAAAAATTGATTCCACATCTTTCTGGCTAGTTGTAGAAAAGAAGTGTAATGGGGTGGAAAAGGAGTACTTACGTGATAAGCATTGACTGGTTTTCACGATCTATAGGAAAAATAGCCCAAAACTCTTAATCAGAACTGAATGTTAAAAAGTCTATTAAAAAAATAGAGCGCAAAGCTGAAATATGTTGAAGACTGTACTTTTTAGCATCTCATTGTAGGCATTGTCTGCTATGGAATAGATGTGAGGCGGAACATCTGAGCGACGCTTCCCCTTATATGCAGCAACCACTTCAGCAGAGTACACGGGAAGCCATTTGTACGGGTTAACTGTCACACAAAAAAGTCCTGAATATGTCTGTGGAAGGACAGAGAACAATAAAATTGATCAGACAAATGTGAAATTCAGGTGACAGATTGCTTGATGCATGAATTATTCTTAAACCATCGTGAGATACAGACTACAAATGGGTTCTTACATAGATCATCCAGAAACTGTAACGACGGCGGAGGTTGAAGAGAACAGAGGCCTCATTGAGGTGTGTGAGCATGGCCATGTCTTCAATCATGTCAAACTTAGGGGGGTTCATCTGCTGAATATCACCCTCTCTCACTGTTAACATCTGTTTGAATGAAATTATTTATTCATCATTCTATTTCCATCGCCAAAATTTTATTTGTTGCTTTACAACAAATTTTTTTGTTGCTTTTCTTTGTTGCTTGAAGCATTAAAAGTTTATGGTTTTTTTTTCAGTCAATCGCATTTCCTCAACATATATCAGTCAGAAAAACATTATGAATACATCAAACATCAACATTGTTGCTTGGGTAAACTTAAAACAGCCACCCTGCTCAAGAGAGCAATGGAGATTATTTAAGCTTCACTGACCTGTCCATCTTTGGTCTCCACCATTACTTTGTCTCCATCTGTATCTTTAAACTCCACATCAATGTAGGCTTCTTTCTCATCTGGAATCCAAACACGTTTCTTCCCTACACACAGACACATAAACAAAGTACGGGTTAGTGCATTACATGTCATGTAAGGCATTGTATTCCAAAAATTGCATTAATGTTTATTGTATTATTATTATTATCAAAGCCATCAAAATATGTATTGAAAAAATATTGTACTGGTCACAAGAAAGCAACAATTGAGAATAGAAAGTATTAGGGTATGTTATGTCAATGTGTCCAAGCAACATACAAATACTTGCTCAATATACTGTGTGACACATTCAGCAAATGGGCACGATTTAAATATTTTAATATTATTAAAAATGTATAGTTTCACAACCTAAAAATAAAATCGAACCAGTTATCACAGATTGGAGACAGTACCATCAAACGCATGGGCTTGCGCAGCGAGCTGCTCCAGGTTGGTTTTACGCAGGAACGTCGCAGCGTCGCCAAACTCCCTCAATTCCATAAAGCGTGACATGATGAACGCTTCGGGTCCCCAGTTTGCACTCAAACACCTGGAATTTCAGAAAACTGTTTAGGAAAAATGATCCAGAATGCATTCCTTCTCGTGGGAATTGAATACATTGCCATTTAAGCGTAAAATATAGTATTTGGGTGCGTTTTGAATTTTTTGAAACTGTAACATGCAAAATCATCAAAATACAGCGCTTCCTCCAAACGCATGCATACAAGTACTAACCTCAGGAAAGTCTAAACGGGTTGGCCTCTCAACAAGTTGCACGCTCTCCTTTTATTGTCTCTCTCAAGGTCAGAGATGGGGAGATATGTCGGATATCCCCATGTGTCCGTGTGTATTCAGTTGCTCATTGGTCGCGTGGCCGTGCTGTCCGGCCCTGCGCGATCACAAAAGGCAAACAGGTTTGACGGAACCTACTGTAAGCGGGTTATTTTTAAAACGACATTGTTGTTGATCGTGATTTAACCACTGATGTCCAAAGGTTAAATGCCCGACTTCTTTCCGCGCATATTTTAAGGAGTGCATAAAAATATAAGATACAGATCTCAGATAATGTTCATTAGTTACAACACAAAGTTTGTTTTCACCATGTAACACAACCACAAAACAGAAAAATGTTTTAGAGAGGTTTACAGGTACATATAAAAGTGTGCTTTGCAAAATAAATGTTATTTTGAAGGGTTTTATAACTCTTTACGAATTATCTGTAATCTAACATTATTTCATTGGATATAATCTGTAATATTCTACATAATCCGTAAAACGTTTTCATCTCTGTGATCCAGAAAGTGGATGTTTTTATTGTTTTAAAGTCTTTCTGTGTAAGAAAAGAAAAGCTTTGTGAGAGCAGATTGTTCTCTAGCTGAAACAGTTTAGAGAACTATTTTGGGTTTTTTCTGAGTGTTACATTGTATAATGACAGGTGGAAATTATGATTTTGTAATTGAGGCCTGATATGTGGGCATGGTGGGAGTCTCTTAAAAAACGTAAAAAATGAAATGAAAAGACTGAGAATTTTTTAATGAATGTTTTACATCATGGAGCTGTCCATTTTAATGTGACCAAATTGTAATTTGCATTAAAAAAAGAAAACTTCCAACTGTGTCTGCCTCCTGTGACAGTCTACTTGAGAAAACAAGTGATATGTTTAATTTAACACATGATCTGGATAATGTTCATGCTTGGTTACTGATACAGGCCGATCCGCCGCAGCAAATTGGCGCCTCAGAAGCTGTCGACCTTGAGAGGTAAAGCTGAGATAAGTGTCCTTTAGCAGAATCCAGAGCCCACTCTGTAGGCCGAAAATAGAAGAGAATACAACTCCCGTTCCCAATAGCCAGCATTCCATGCACAGATAGCCATGTTGTCTGTCAGGAGTTTGTGGTTAAAGAGGCGGTCCTCTGTTTGTTTTCCTTAGAAATTACTGAGAGTGATCAGCCAATGATCAAACACTAAAAGAGTTTTCAATCTGTCTGACCTATAAATACTGTTAAAGATGCACAGGTGTCACCAGTGCCCTTAACCAGAGTAAACTTACGCTTTCTATTCGTTTATACTGTAAAGCAGTTAAACAGTAAATGTAAATTCTTCTATTATTTCACTCCAAATCTGATTCAGAATATTGAGTTGTAAAGACATCTCTTTTATACTTGAGTCTTTTTGTTTTAACAGCTTAAGCCCTAACATTTCTTTTATCCTATTTAACAGTGTAGACTACATGTTTTGAACACAGAAAACCACCTTTTGTGTTCCACAGAACAAAAACTGAGAGACAGACATTTGTTTTGAAGTAAATAATTTCATAATTTACTGCATTTTGTTGTTAGGGCATTATCAATACATTTTTTAGACATTTCTGTTAATCTTTAAACACAATGCAATGCAGTGCCAAACTCAAAATTCAGGTGAAATAGCTATAAAATATTAACATGGAAAAAAGCTTTATAGTAAAATTTTCTCTCTTATAGTTAAATTTGTCTTTCCATTTTATATTTATTATTACTATCAAGGACTGAACTCCTTTAACAGAGAATATACTCTGTTACTATTACTATAAACTATATACTGAGAATATACTATTACTATATACTGTTCAATACCATCTTAAATTAATGGTTTGTGTGTTAAGTATATATATATTATAACAATATGTAGGCCTATAAATATAAACAATGTGCATTATTATAAATATATAAAGGTCATATAAAATGCTCAAATATACAATATATATTTCTATTAATATATATATATATATATATATATATATATATATACACCTATAATTCTAATGTATTAAATATATTCTTTTCTATTCTATTCTATGGTGCATACTTTTAATTTATGGCAATTCATGAGAATGTCATGTGCCATAAAGGAGTGTTCGAGATGGCAAACCTGAATTAGGTTTGAGGTCCGAAGCCTTACACTTGGTAAGCAGTTGTCATAGATTATCACACTCTCATCCAGTGCCACAAGGTTCTACCACACAGGCTAAAAGGTCAGGAGTGGAAGAGGTAGCATTGTACTTTGTAGCCCCACACTTAATATTGTCTGAGAAAATATAGCTAAACTGCCTCCGAATAAATGTTTTCCTACTGCCAACCAAAACACATACATCCTGGCCTTCTTAAAATCATCCTACATTATTTTTTCTATACTGATCTACCTCTGACGGTAGGGTTAGACCCTTGCACTTCAGTGATTCTGCACCTGTGTGAGCACAAATGGGAATGAGAGTGAAGGAAACACTGGTAAACCCTAGATATTGTAATCCCAGGATATCTAACAGCCCAGAAATAATGCGATCTAATCAGTCTTTTAGCAAGTGGCGCTAGTTTCATTTTCTCCTGTCCATCTCCAACACAACACCTGCATTGTGTCTGCATTTTGTTGCCACTCTATCAGTCTTGCACACATACACACTCAAAACACAACCTAGATATGAGCACCCTCAGCTGTCTGTCTATTTTAGTCTGGATTTTGACAGCACTATATCTCCCCCGCCCCAGATCCCCTATAACAATCCCTGACGCCTTCACCAGAACAATAGCCAGCAGCTCACATAAACCTTTTAAAGTTAAAAAGGGCCCATGCTTAAGAATAGCCGAGCCACTTTAGCAAGATCCATTGGCTTGCACATAGTAAGCGGGTGGACACAGTTAAAACCAATTTACTCAAAACTGTTAAATGCCTGATTTCTGAGTGTGGAAGCTCAGTTTTAAAAATAGATAGTTCAGACTCTGAATTTTGATGGAGCTCTGGTCAATGTTGTAAAACAACTGATGTAAAAATAATATTCTATATTAATGCACTAGGTTCTTTGTTGCTTGACAAACGCAAGCAGCTTACAGTTAACTGTTGAGCGAATAAACTCAATTACTTTCATTATTTTTTACATATAGTTAACTATAAGTGTTGCATATTTATTCAAACGTTTAATTGCTTTAGATACAGAGATACAAATGTGTAAAACAAAAACTAGCGACATACATGTAACTCATAACATATTCATCTGTCTCATTCTCTCTTAACATTCTCAACACACACATCTATTATATTTTCAATTGAAATAGTACATATAACTTACAATAAAAAATTGTCAATACACTTGAACAAATAAACTAATTTACTAATCGTGTTAGATCATGGGAACATGACGGCTACACTCCGGCATGGGAAGTCTATGGGTTAATTTGGTCTCTGGAACACTCCCATATATTTCGCTATATAAAATGCCTCTTAACAATGAGCCACATTTCACAAAGGCATGGCTTCAAAGACCCGAGGATTGATGGAAACCTCTACATGAGTTACTCAGAAAGCCCATAGTAGACACAGCCAACACATTGACAACTGCTGGAGAGAACACACAAATGCACACAGACACACACGCACACTAGGACAGTGTTTACAAACAGTTTTTGTGCATATTGTTTATAGGCTGTAGCTAATTTTAGGTTATTGACTATAACTACACCGATGACCAGTGATGCTGATCAGGCACCGATAATGTTTACACTAAAGATGAAAATATATATCCATGCATGAAGATTTTCCGATATATTAGTTAACTTTGTCACACTTGTTGAGAACACATTACTAATCTCAAAATCACATTTCCAAAAACCAAAACTTTAATTAATTTTAATGTATTATCTACACTATTCAAACATCTTTTAAAATATAAACTTAGCATATATCAGCATACAGCAGAAAATAATTCTTTATTTTCCACTACGTGAGCTGAGAGGACAAATGTTGTTAAAGGTAGAGGTTTTGAAACAGTATATTTCCTCCAGCCAACACTTGAGCTGAAATCTTTATGGTTTAACTTGTGAGACTCCTGTAAGACTGTAGAATCTTGTCGAGTGCTATGTGGCATTAGACTAGACCTCTGAAATGGCTAACACACACTCCTGTAACACTACACACACACATTTGGTGACTTGATTATAGAATAAGAACTAATGACTAATAAACACAGCCCTGTTAGGATCTGCCTGATGGTTATATCTACATTTATGACTGACGTTAATGTTAACAGTAATTCACTACTCCCAAGAGCTATAGCTTTGAAATTGAAGCCACACTGATTATAGATAAAAGCAGTGATTTTCAGTGATACACACAGGTGGCATATATTCAGAGAACAAGACTCTGTTTTTTTTCATTTATTTAACTTTTTTGCAATTGCTCTCTGTATTTTTACCCAGCCGTATTAATAATTTGATTTAACCCCATTCATATATATATATATCACATATTGCAACAATATTCTCAAAGCAATACATTTCATGGGACGACAGACTCATCTAATTTAAATGCTACCGCCATCTATAGGACGACCAGTGTTACAAAAACAATGTCCTATTCAATAATATAAATTGAATTGAATAGTTAATTTTGTAATAAAAGATATAAGTATCGAAAATAAACATAAAATCATAATAAATATGCAATCATTGCGGTAACTATTTATACGACGTTATTATTTTGTGAGAGCATGAACTTCATGGACTATTATTTTGAAAAATGTGTCACACGTATATGTAGACACGCGAGTAAAGCACCCGCCCATATAATATTTGGTGTCTCCACAGTTTATTAGTTTGTTCATAATTGAATTTGTTTACATCGCTCTTAGCGTAATGGAGGGACAGATAACGAGAGAAGATGCCTTGTCAAGGGAAGGTTATAGACATGCATGTCACATGATGCTGTACTGTGACTGTAGCGCCAAACTCTTCGGGAAAATTCCCATCAAACACATAGTGCTGGTAAGAAAGAGTTGTCATACTTGTTAGCTTCATACCATTATAGTTTTATTTAAAGAGTACGAGTAACACATGTGCTCTGGTTAACGTGGCATGAAGTATTTCATTAACGTTGCATTAAATAAACTATGCTAATGAATGCCCGGGCAACATAAACCGAGAATCCTGTCATTCAGATGCAGATGCGCTTTGATGGGTTGCTGGGTTTCCCAGGGGGGTGAGTTCATTCTTCTGGACCAACAAACAAAACAAAACTTTAAATAATGGTTCTGTAGCTGCCATTGCTTAGCAAGCACATATGTGGAGTCTGTAATTATGACGTCATCTGTAGATTGGTGAACCAATCAAAAGAGACTTTAGAGGCGGGGCTAAGCAGAGAGCTTCTTGAGGAGGTGGGCGTGGCTATACCAGTGGGCGTCGAAAATCATGTATCCTCCTGCCTTGCTACATCCTGCCCTCGGCTCATCACACACTTCTACATCAAGAAAATGACAGAGGCAGAGCTAAGAGAAATAGAGAGAGCAGCTGTGGCTACGGCCACAGATCACGGTTTGGAGGTAGAACCATGTGCTGCTCAGTTTTTCTCTCTCTTTACATGCATACACACACACCTGACATATATTCACCCTGATTTTCTTGCTTCGTGTTTGTCTCAGGTGTTGGGTATGGTCAGAGTACCGCTCTACTTCCTGAAAAACGGAGGTGGTCTTCCTTATTTCCTGTCTCATTCGTTCATCAGTAACTCCCGGGCCCAGCTGCTCTCTGCCCTGGAGCGCTGTGGTCTGCTGTCCCAGGGGGAACTCGAGAAGGCGGTGAGACAGGCTGAGCAGATGAGACGCACACACAGTGCTGATCCGCACTGACACGAGTTTACACAGCAGTGCCTTTTCACCTCAGGCCCATGATGCTCTCACAGTAGCCCAGCCCCCAATGCCAGTAGGACTCCCCCATACATTTACCTTAACCTGGTTAACATTATAGCATAAATAAATAGCTGAAACATAGCTGTTATAAAAAATATTTAATTTAATTTATTTAATAACTAATAACCATGCAAAATGTATTTATGACTTATGCATTGAATGTTGCATGAGCAAATTGTTATCTGATAACTTTATGTTTTCATGCCAATGCGACTAATCTGTTTTGTTATTATCATAGAGTTATTAACAAGAGTTCATAAAGTTACACAAATAAACAACTGACGGGTTATAATAATTCTTCATGCGTTTGCATTTTCCTGAATTTGTGTTCATTTGCATTACCTAGAAGGGCCACAGAGGTGTGCTGTCATCCTGCACTATTCGACTTGTGCAAGCAAGTCTATCGCTGGCTGGAAAACTGCAGTTTTTGATTTAAAGTAAATTAGCATACAAATGGCTTACTTATAGTTGTCGGTGTGTATTAACTGGAATAGGAGAAATAAAAACACGTCTGTTTCCTCTGAAATAGTGTAATTATCCAGAATGCTTTGTAGATGAATCATTTAGTTCACTGGAATCAGAGTTCTCTTTAACCCTAATTTTAGCTTGCCCATTTTTCATACAGAACAGTTACACAGAACTTGAGACTTTAAGAATTTGCATTACTCATTGTATTATGAAACTCATAAGCTAAGCCAAATGAATCAACATCATAGCCTGCCCTCACTGACCGCTCTTATGTCTCACAGGGAGAAAATCCTGTCTGCCATTGTCCAGCACCTATTAAAAAGCTTACAAATGCCAATGGTTTCAAATTATTAAACAAGCACATATAGGTGTTGAATTCTGGTATTTTACCGTATATGGATTAATTTCGCAAACCATCAGCATGTCTCAACAGAAGCTATGTTGATGTGTTTACAGCAAGAGAGAGCACCTTTGTTTTAAACATTTGCATTGCTGTGCTGTGCACATGTATGTTTTGGGGCCACAGAGATGAAGTAGGTCAGAGCTGTGAGGATTGACTGACCAAGTGGAAGCTGAACTGTCCCTAGGGATGCTCGGACAGAAGGGGTTGATGCAGGCGATGGGCAAGCAGAGAACCAATGATAGAGTTGGCGTATCAGATGCAGTACCATCAATGTTAAACTGTGTTTGTGGTTGCTACCCGCCGGGTCTTATACATCAATCGTATTGCACAAATCTGACAACCTGTTATGGTGTACGTCACATTGATCTCAAAATCACATTATGGATTCCCCCAGCCACCTTAACAGTGGGTGGGGTGATGGTTCCCATAGACCATTTAATTGCCACAAGGGAATTGAAGCACGTGCAGTGATCATTGTTTTCCAAGTTCTATCACTTTTTCAATCCTTTGTGACCAACTGTCTTCTATCAATTGTTGAATTGTTCATCCTTACTGTATACAGCTACATGTACGTACATCTTTGGTTGTGTTGCTTCTGCACTGAAAATCTCTTTAGGGATCAATAATAGAAGATTGGTAATGTGTATGCGTTTGTAAATAAAGTGCATGACCGTGTGCCGCACATTATAAGATTTTTGAAAGCCAGCGATTTAATTCCCCTTTATTTGTCATCACATCCTGTGAATGTTAGAGAACACCAAAAAGAGAGGAAGCAAAAACAGAAATGTGGGGGAGGTGAAATAGGGCTTGAACTTCTTGCTGCACCTTATTAATCACAAGGGAGGCGTAACCAAGTTACAATCCACCATACATATTAAAATACATAATGAAAGTGAATATTTGCACGTCCCACCGCGTGCTTCTCATCTTGGATCTGAATGTAATTCATTTTCATTTAGGAATCCAAATGTACTCTCCTTCATAAATGTGCAAATGGAGCTGCTTTCGAGCTTATTATTACTAAAGAGAACATAACTGCTTCAGAATGAATTAGTCAGTCGCATTTGTGTTTCCAAAAACTGAGACTCCCACTCAGAAGAGACAAACGCTATTTACGACCCACACACGAACGCTTTCGACACACGGCTGTTGGTGTTGAGCGAGTGCCTCACTTCCTGTGAGGTGCGAGTTCATCCGTTTCTCAAGGCATTATAGAGGACGGCGCGCCTGCTCTTAATGAATCTAATGGGCTACATAACAGCACGTTTAGATAAATGCGACAGGTCAGTGATCAGCACGTGACGACGCGCGTTGCACTTACAATTCTGCGCAATATCGCAACAATCAGTTGCAGCGGCAGCAGGTGCATCGTGCAGCCATCGTCGTTGCTCTGTTTCCTCACCCGCTTTTGTTATTGCTGCTTCCTTAATCACTTTTGAATGGGCAGTATAGGTTTTACAGCCTATAAAATGCGAGGGCTATTGCATTTAATAGACCCATGACTGTACAATAGTCATGTGGGTAGAGGGGGCAGTCCATGAACACAAAGCAAGGTCATAAGAGAGGCATTTCATGGCTAGAGAAAGAGAGAGAGAATATTAGGAATGAGAGCTCTGGAGGGGAAAGTCTAAGAGAACAAGACAGCATATTCATATCCATCCCTGTATTTATAGTAGCCTAAGCCTGCGGGGAGAGGGGCGAGGGGGTGTGGTTTGGGTTATGACATTCTCTCTGATTGCCTGAGAGGAGCCCAGACAGACAGACAGACACACACACACACACACATAAAGAGAGGGAGGTGCTGTTTTTCAGCATGCGTGTGTGGTGTGTATGCATGTGTGTGTGAAGAGAAGAGGAGCTGTTTTCTAGCATGCATGCATGTGTGAGCTTGGGCGCGTAAGGAAGAGGCACTGGTTTATTTTGAATGCATGCCTGAGAGAGAGAGTCATTTGTGTCAGAGGAAGGGGAATCAAACTGGCTGCATGAAATCTATGGGACTTAAACACAGCTTTCTCCGTGTCCGACAGTGAGAGGAGGTGACGAAGCGACAGAGAGAAATACAGAACTACGGAGCATGAGGTAAGATTGAGCTTCTTAAATGAAAATGTTATTTCACCTGTTTTCTTTTACGGTTCCTCGCAGCATGTCTGGTTGTATGTTTAGAGCATTACTGCCTCCCCCACCTCTTCAAACGTGCAGTGGACACTCACTGCCATGTTTGTGTGTGTTTGACAGAGAGCCATTATCAGCATGCATTATCACTTCAATGTTCATGTCAAAGAGCGCATGTTTTTGTGTGTGTGGATGCATACCATTGGCTTATGCATCTCTCATTTCCATGCACAAGCTGCATGCTCATGCATACGTGACAGATTTGTCCGTGTTACGTGTGAGTGGCACATGTACACAGAGACAACTACTAACAACTGCACACAGACTGGCTTCTTCCTCTTTCACTGTGTCTCAGCATTGATCCTTATCACTCAGTCCGGCCCACATCAGTGGTTCGATCGCCCATCTGGCGCTGTCATTTCGCTCATGGTTTCCTTGTCTCTGATTCATTTTGTCAAGCATCTCTTTATATTACTCCCTATATTATTATTGTCTTATGCCTTTTTTTACCCTTATAACGCTCTTGTATCAGTACCCTTTGAATTGCAACTTAATAATACATGGCTTTCGATTAAAGGAGATGTTTTTTTATTCAGTTGCAAAACCATCAGGGCCCTCTAGGCCCTCTGTGATGACCCAAACTGTCGTAAAAAACTCTATTTAAAAACTTGTAAATAGTATTTTCAATCAAAGTTGGCATAAAATAGATATGTATATTTCACTTCCTGGATGGATGCAGACACTATCCACTTGAGATTTCCAAGTCTCAGAGGAGTAATTCAAGATCACGGAGCAGTCGCAGTTCTGTGATGTCATACGCTGTCTACGCAGCCAGCAAGAAGTTGAGCATGTGCTTACACAGGGTTACACGCCTTCTAGTAGAATACCGCTGGCTGACAGTACAGTAAACTAATGGGAGAGATTCATTTTGAGTGAATTTTGAGTCTTGCTAAACGGCCACGCTTTATTATTTGCTAACTTTCCACCATCTGGGAGGTTGTTCACCAACAGTCTCGTAAAGCGGAAGAAGCACAAGAAGTTGGTTCCCAGAACTGCAAAATAAGAAGAAATGCAGAAGACGTTATTCAAAACAGCATGTGGATGAACTTTGTTATCAAGTCTCGGAAAAAAAAAGAGAAAAGCTGATAAACATTGTTAAAAACAACAGGAATAGACTTTGTTAGTCATTTGTGATATATAAGGCCGCCGTGCATCAATTCATTCGGATTGCTGATGTGCACATTTGGTAATGTTGCTTAACGCTTTATTTGAGACGAGTGATTTTGACTTTGGTCAGGGTTAAATTTAACATATTGTGCATCCATATTTGCTTTTATTCTGCATAACAGTGACATTTTATCAGATATATGGTAAATTTACTACGGTCAGTTGCATACGTTTAGTTCACTGTGACTATACCAGTTTAATATTTATTCGCTGGTGAATCTCTGTTTACTGTCTGCTAGAATAGCACCGGTTTTCTTTGCTGAGAGCGCTCTTATGAGGTGTCGCTGAGTTGGTTTACTCATCAGATTTTAAGGGCAGTGTCTGTCATGTGGTCCATTATTCCGTTGAAGAGCACATACACGCCGATCATAATACACATGTGATATAATGATTTGTATTTGTATTGCGTGTTATTTTGGTCTTGATGTGTTCGGCTTGTTGTGTTTCAAGTCTGGTGTAGCATTGTAAATGTATCTTGTGGTAACAGTGATGGTATAGTGATGTATTCTCAATTCTATAGGAAAGCACAGTCAGGTAAAATGCCTTATTGTACTGTGGTAAGTGTGTGTGTGTGTTGGGACGGGCTTGATTTCGTGTGTGCAGAGCGCCAAGGCTCAAATGTCACGGTTTACTACTGCTTTTGTTAATACAAGACTAACAGGATGAGATATTGTGGACAAAAGCAAAGCGTTAGATAGCACATGGGGACATAACATAAATGGCAACATAAAAGAAAACCATTTCAAAGGATTTCGGTGTAAACAAACTGAGAGTCCAATATATTACACTATATATGATGAAGACATGAAATTGTTCTGCATAGCATGTGCATTAGAGGTCGACCGATATGCGTCTTTCAGGGCCGATGTAGATATTGATTATTAAAGGTCAAGTAGACAGACAACCGATATATACAGTGCATCCGAAAAGTATTCACAGCGCAAATGTATTAAAAATAAAAAACGAAAAAAGCACATGTACAGAAGTATTCACAGCCTTTGCTCAATACTTTGTTTAAGCACATTTGACACCAATTAAGGCCTCAAGTCTTTTTGAGTATGATGCTACAAGCTTGTCACAGCCAGTTATGGGCAGTTTCTCCCATTCGTCTTTGCAATATCTCTCAACTCCATCAGGTTGGATGGGTAGCGTCGGTGCACAGCCATTTTCAGATCTCTCCAGAGATGTTCAATCGGGTTCATGTCTGGGCTCATTGTCCTGTTGGAAGATGAACCTTAGAGGTCCTGAGCGCTCTGGAGCAGGTTTTCATTCCGCTTCTAGATAAAATACATCTTTTGTTACATATATGGGCAAAGAAAAACTTGTATTTCTGGCAAATCACCCCTTTAAAAAATTGGACAGACAAGGCTAGACTAAATGCAGTGGTGGAACAAACTAAAGGCTCATAGCAGGGAGGAAAGATCTGTTCCCTGTGCCCACAGAGAGCATCACGTGTACACTCCATGAAACGGGCAGACAGTGCAGTAAAATGTATCGTGTTTGTCAGATTAGCAGCCTCATCTCAGCATGACCTCAACTCACATTTACCTCTCTGAGCCGCCACTCACATCTCAGTGGCTCCATTACAAATGCCTCTTTATCCCATCTCAGTCATGAGAACAAGCTCTTTATGTATCTCAATTAGTCAAAGTCAGGCAATCCTGAGGCATCCTCAAGGAGTTAAATATGGCCACAGAGTAGCTGTTTTATTTATTCTTTGAATTGTGCTTATATCATCAGTGTTTATCTGTCACACAAAAAAAGTTGTTTTGTCTTTTTGGAACATGGTTTTAAGTTGGTCCATTTAGTAGCAAGCAACAACAGAATGAACTAACGGCTGGTCTTATAAATGCAGTATATATGCAGAATATGGCTATTTTTTCACCAGTAATTTTTTTAAGTGACCTATTTGTCAGTTATGGTGACCCATACCCGAAATGTGACCTCTGCATTTAACCCATCCAGAGAGTAGTGAACACACGCACAGAAAGTCAAAACACGTACACCCGGAGCAGTGGGCGGCTATCACTGCAGCACCCGGGGAGCAAGTAGGGGTAAGGTGGCTTGCTCAAGGGCACCTCAGTCGTTTACCGCGGGCCCTGAGGATCAAACCTGTCACGAGTCCGACTGTCTAACCATTAGAACATGACTGCCCCTATTGCATTCAATATTACCCCATGCATAAGTTTGGAAAACTTGAAATAGTATCTAATGTGTAACATTAAGTGTGTGCGTGCCCTTGAAATGTCAGCATGTCAACGTAAATATGAAGAAATGCTTCATGAGACATACAGTGTTGCTTGTGTGCATGCATAAAACAAAATATGCATTCATGCATAAGTTAACGGGGGTAGATTTCTGGCAGTTGAGCAAAATGGTTCCTGCCCCAATGTGACCCCCTAGAAATATTATCATGTCATGTGAAACTGTTTTAACGGCGGTAATTATATTTCACTGTGGTGTTCATGGAAGAAGTAGCCAAGCTTAGGTGTATACCTTAAAACGGGTGCCCAATACGTCGATCGCAATCTAGTGTTGTATCGTGCAATTTAGTTCATGTAGTTTTCAATGTAGGGTTCTTGTAGTTATGATAGCTAAACCCACATACAGTGGGTACGGAAAGTATTCAGACCCCCTTAAATTTTCTTAAATCATTTAAGTTCATTTTTTTTTCATTAATGTACATACAGCACACCATATTGACAGGAAAACACAGAATTGGTTGACATTTTTGCAGATTTATTAAAAAAGAAAAACTGAAATATCAAATGGTCCTAAGTATTCAGACCCCTTGCTGTGACACTCATGTATTTAACTCAGGTGCTGTACATTTCTTCTGATCATCCTTGAGATGGTGCTACACCTTCATTTGAGTCCAGCTGTGTTTGATTTTACTGATTGGACTTGATTAGGAAAGCCACACACCTGTCTATATAAGACCTTACAGCTCACAGTGCATGTCAGAGCAAATGAGAATCATGAGGTCAAAGAAACAGAATTGTGGCAAGGCAAAGATCTGGCCAAGGTGACAAAAACATTTCTGCTGCACTTATAGTTCGTAAGAGCACAGCCTCCATAATCCTTAAATGGAAGACGTTTGGGAAGACCAGAACCCTTCCTAGAGCTGTCCGTCCGGACAAACTGAGCTATTGGGGGAGAAGAGCCTTGGTGAAAGCGGTAAAGAAGAACCCAAAGATCACTGTGGCTGAGCTCCAGAGATTCAGTCGGGAGATGGGAGAAAGTTGTAGAAAGTCAACCATCACTGCAGCCCTCCACCAGTCTGGGCTTTATAGCAGAGTGGCCCGACGGAAGCCTCTCCTAAGTGCAAGACGCATGAAAGCCCGCATGGAGTTTGCTAAAAAACACCTGAAGGACTCCAAGATGGTGAGAAATAAGATTCTCTGGTCTGATTCTAAGCGGTATATGTGGAGAATCAGGCACTGCTCATCATCTGTCCAATACAGTCACAACAGCGAAGCATGGTGGTGGCAGCATCATGCTGTGGGGGTGTTTTTCAGCTGCAGGGACAGGACGACTGGTTGCAATCGAGGGAAAGATGAACAAGTGACTTAAACCCACTTGAGCATCTCTGGAGAGACCTGAAAATGGCTGTCCACCAACGTTCACCATTCAACCTGACAGAACTGGAGAGGATCTGCGAGGAGGAATGGCAGAGGATCCCCAAATCCAGGTGTGAAAAACTTGTTCCATCTTTCCCAAAAAGACTCATGGCTGTATTGGATCAAAAGGGTGCTTCTACTAAATACTGATCAAAGGGTCTGAATACTAAGGACCATGTGATATGTCAGTTTTTCTTTTTTAATAAATCTGCAAAAATGTCAACAATTCTGTGTTTTTCTGTCAATATGGGGTGCTGTGTACATTAATGAGAAAAACAATGAACTTAATTTTAGCAATTGGCTGCAATATAACATAGAGTGAAAAGTTTAAGGAGGTATGATTACTTTCCGTACCCACTGTATATTGTGCATAAAAAACATTCTCAATATATTCATAAATAAATGTGTGTTGCATTTTTATGGTAGGTAGATCATTTTGACTTGGTCATTTTATAAGTAGCTCACAAGCCAAAAAAGAGTGTGGGCACCCATGCCTTAAAACATGTTTAACAGATAACCAAAACATTCCTCGATGAAATTTGTTCAAGGTTTGCCTAGTTTATTGATACTTTGTGCATTGTGATGTCATTTACTAATTGTTGATCTGAACTGTATAACTATATTGAACAAACTCATCTGAAAGCCTCATGGCAATAGGGGAAATTGTGAGGGACCTGTTTGTGTCACGGATGTGGTGTGAGAGTAGTAATGCATTATCGCATTACATGGTTTGTGTGCTGTTGTCCTGTGGGAGGATAACTGTTGTGGGTTAAAATGTTATATTAGCAAGGGTGTTGCTTAGTGGATGATTCAGAGTATAGAAGATTTTCACAACCTAGTTAGCTCTTTTCTTTGTGTTTTGTATTTTTGTGTGAAAATATATTTGGTGGAAAAATTATAGGGCGGGGCATGATTTTATCAGTTGGACATTAATTGGATAGGGAAAATGGTCTCTGCGGAAAAGAAGCGCCATTTTAAAGGTGGAAAATGATCACTTTACTTTTATGTGGAATAATGTGCACAAGTAATTTATTCTAGACCTATAACTAAATCGGATGAATTCTCCTTTCATGTTGATGTTAAAGTGTGACATAAGTAGTGCCTGGAATTCTAGCAGTAGTTAGTTTACATTATGAATTCATGTCTGCATGTTCAGAATGTGCTATGCCAAAGCTTTCCATATTGGGTTTTACGTCAGTTGGTCCTTTAATGTTTAACCTTTATAATTCTTGTAGTTCTATATGTGGTGTAGAATCACTGTATTTCACTGAGACTGTACAGCAAAGGTCTCAGCAGTGGATGCTTTAAGTACGTATGCGAGGAGGTCCTGTGGTCTTCTGCTTTGAGAGAGATAAGACCAGAGATCAGCCTCTTTCCAGCTTCCACTGGGAGCGTAAAACAGGATTGATCTCCAATTCCCTTCGGTTTCTTTAACTCAATACAGCAGGCAGATCAAGTTTAAACAAGCACATTCACTCGCTCTGGCCTCTCACACAGGCATTCCATTGCTGGATCAATATGTGCCTGCTTATGTCTGTGTAACATCATAAATCATCCCTCCCCTTAATATGCTGATTTGTGAATTCTGTATACTGTACATGATGCTGTCAAATGTGTCGACATAACCTTGCATTCTACTTATAAAATTGGTTTTCTTCTGAATTTTTTTAATAGAGTTTACTATTTAAAAGGCGGTCTTACACAGAGACTCTACTGCCAAGAGTGTAAAAAACATTGACTTCCAGCAGCACTGTCCAACAAATTCAATTCACGCTTGTGAATCAATAATAGCATTATCATAATGAAGTCTCAGCTGGGTTTTGATTGGCTGACTGAGGCTCATGACCTCTAAACACTCAGATGGAAAAAGAGAGCTGAAGTCTACAATGAACACTCAATACAGTGTAGTGTGCTTTTTATACATGAAGATTAATAAAACATATTTCATTCCCTAAACATATTTTTTATTAGTAGTACATTTTTATCATTGTTGTTTTTTAATTGAAATTATGAATTTTCAATGCAAGCTGATTTCGGTTACGCCACAGATTGACCTTATTTCAGCAAACATATTGTGTTACGTTTCTTTGCGTGGCTTGGTTTTTAATAAAATTGTGTTGATGAACATTAATGAGCTAAGGTACGTACAAACCCTACTTACAAGAAAATACATCCCCAACACATGTGCACACTATACATATACATTTACGCAAAATCTTTTAAAATTCTGCCATCGTTTATTCTCCCTCATGCTGTTCAAAAGAAGCTATTTCGAGATACATCTCAGTGGTTTTGTGTCCATATAGTGGAAGTCAATAGGGTTCAATGTTGTTTGGTTACCAACATTCTTCAAAATATCTTCTTTTGTGTTCGGCAGTAGAAAGTCATATAGGTTTGGAAAGACATGAGGGTGAGTAATCGATCAAAGAATTTTCATTTTTGGATGAACTAGTCCTTAAGGTTTTGTCACATTGTGCTGCCTTAGATTCTTGCAGTGTTCTAGAGCAGCAATCTTGACTACAGAGAGTAATGATGAGTCAGATCCCTCCACCCTCTCATAAGACCAACGGTCATTCCTGACGCAACTCGCATCCCACAACAGTCACATACTTTTGTAATAAACACTTTTTTTGTCTGTAAAATTATTGAAGCTTGTTACTCGAAATAATATCCTTCCCCCTACAGCAGGCCTAATCCTTTTAACACTGAGCTCTTCCCAAAAAACATCAACAGTCAAATGGGATTAAAACTTGTGACCTCTAGCGCTTAAAGCAAGAACTATAAGCCACATCGGCTCAATAAAGAGCTGAGCACCTCTAACACAAAAATCCTAGAATCACCCATAATTGACAGGATGTCTTCTTTTGAGAATCTTACTGAATCACTCACAAGAGAAGACAAACAGGATGTGGGCAGGTGTGCTCTGTTCAGTTAACAGTTTTTTTCCTTTCATCTGGAAGTGCCCGTAACACATCATGCTGAAGTGACTTTTTTATCTTTTCTCTCTCTGTCTCACATTTTGTATTTACTTCCACGTTTCATTTATGTGCCTGTCTTCATCGTTTGTCACATAAATAACACATGTTGTTGTCTCTCTTCTTTAGGCGAAGACAATCGCAGATACGTTCTCAGGAATCATCCAAAGACAATTATCAAGCTCCAAAGCTCCCATATTCTCTGCTGTGAACATACTTTTAAATGCACACACTCAGAGGATTTTAAGAAGTGTTTAGATTGGAACTCGCTCTGTGTCCACACACACATGCTCACAGAGACTTCCCTAATCTGCTTTTGCTGAGGGCTCAGATCGAAAGACGCTTTCCCTCTAAGTGCCTGGTGTGAAATCCTGGCTGAACATGTCACATATCTGCAAAATAATGGAAATATAATTAATTTAGCTAAACGCACACAGCAGGAGTTAGAAAAGTTCCTTTGAGAAGAGGACGAAATCTGTGTGTTAGAGTATAGACATTTTGAGCCTGAGCACACGGAGAAAAGCGCTTCTACGGCGAAAGGCATCATGACATCACATGGAAAACTGAGAAAGGAGAAAGGGTGTCTGGCAGAGTATGAGACACAAATCAAAGGTAAAGGCAATTCAATGTAACTCAATCTCTCTCTCTCTCTCTCTCTCTCACTCTCTGTAAGGCTATACTTGTGGATATTTACAGTAATATTTCACTAAAAGAATATTGTCATTTCCTCACACTCATGTCTCTTGAAAGCTTTATGACTATCTTCTATGTAACACAGAATACGTTATTTAGAACAGAATGTGTAATCGTCTCTCATTTGCAAGGAAATTGAATGGACACAGTGGTTGTCCAGCGACAAAACAGGCATCCATCAGCTGATACATAGCACATCTTTTCCATACTGTGAGAATTTTCTGTGTTTACCCTGTGAATATAATCTGGATTGTGAGGATATATTTATAGCCAGTATTAGGGATGCTGTCGCATCCAATCAGGCCCTATACACTAGTGCAGAACACAGTTCACACTGCTTTTGTGCTGAAATCCGTTCAGCTTTTGTGCTGAAGAGGTTCCGAACATGATCCCTTTCCCTCTTTTGCTCAGAGGTTCGCGGTCAGCTGTCAGAGCAGCTAAAAATCCTGGATGCGCAGGTGGAGGTGAAGACGCAGCAGCTGCAGGATCTTAGCGAGTACTTGCGCAGACGGGGTGAGATTGAGGCGGAGTATGCCCGCTCTTTGGAGAAACTCAGTGAGAAGTTCACCGTCAAGACCAAGAGGTAACTAGCACGATAGTTTTTATATCTCATATGTGAGTGAGTGAGGTACTGTGGTTCTTTAAGGGATAGTTCACCCTGAAATGAACATTCTGTCATTGTTTACTCACCCTCTTGTCTCTTCAAACCTGTATGACTTGCTTTCTTCTGCAGAACGTAAGAGAAGATATTTTACAGAATGTCGGTAAACAAAAAACGTTGGTCCCCATTCACTTCTATTGTATGAACACAAGTCAATGTTTTCTGTAACGGTTTTCTGGTACCAGCATTCTTCAAAACATCTTTTTTTGTTTTCATCAGAAAAATGATCATACAGGGTTGAAATGACAAGAAGGTGACTAAATGTGAAGTATCACTTTAAAGAATATTAACGCACCCTTCAAATATCCGCAGAGTCTTTAGTTTGATCACATTTATAAAAGACAAATACAGCTATAGCCTACGTTTATTTTAGAAAACATGTGACGCGTGTGAGGGAGGGGGGTTGAACCAAACCACGTGGGCACACATTGCCAAGAGAAAAAAACAGACATCAGTTTCACTAACGGCATGCAGATCATGTCCAGAATATTTTAGCGCTGGGACAGCCGCTCCATCTATACGTTTCAAACGATCTCCGAATCCAGCGGTACATATCCACAGTTTATACAACATTCATCACCCAAATGCAGCGGACAAACAAAACCGCTGAACTTATCGAACATTGTGCTCTCTCTCTCCCCTGCACACACGCGACTTGTGCGCATGCTCCTTCTCCCGCTCTCCATGGTTGATGCGTGAGCGTGTCGCATACTTTTCCGGGAGGATTGTCCAATAGGGACTAAGAAAAGTTGTTTCGTAACGATTTCTTATGTTCGAAAAAAACTTAACGAAACATGTACGAACACTGGGGGAGTGTATGGGGCATAGAAATACTATGTAATACGTCCAACTCGTTTTTTGACAGAGGACAGAGCCATTCAAAAGACAGACAGAACAACTGAGATAAAGTCAGTGCTGGAGCAGATATGCATGTTTTGCTGTAACGTTCCTGACTTGACGTTTTTACAATGTGCCTGGAGGCATTATGAATTACAAACAGGCCCACACCTGGGAGCTGAGATCAATGATTTAGAAGATGTAAGTGAGTGCAGGGGGTGCTGTAAGACCCTGTGTAACCATCTTAAGGATGAGAAGAAGGCACGTTTAACACAGTAAAGAAGTCAGAATGCATGACACACCGTTGCACAACCCCTTTAAGCAGGAAACGGGTTAAATTCTGGCATATTCATGGTTTATATAGATGTATTTATGTATGTATGTTATGTTTATGTTATCTCCCTGCCTACGTCTTTCTTTAGGAAGGAGCAGTTGGACATGTCGGTGGCTCAGTGCTGGTCCGTTCTGCTGACCGAGACCAGGCAAGAAAGCCGAGATCACAGCTCAATGAGTGAACTCTGTAGCAACACCCTCACACAGAGACTCACACACTGCATTGAAGACACACACCGCCTGGCAAAGCGGGTAAAGATATTTCTCTCGCTTTCTGTTATGAGCTCCGGCTTCCACCCCCCCCCCCCCTTTCTCTGACATAACATACTCCCACTGACAACAGCACCATCTTCCTCATTTCACAATGAGTCTTTACTCTCTGTTTCAGAGCAAGGAGGTGGGGCTACAAATGCAGGACGAGCTCTTGAAAGTCACCACAGAGCTGCAGACGGTGGGTTTGAGACTAAATTTGTGTGTTTGTGTTCTATAGACAGTTCTATAGATACACGTCTCATCGCATTTTAGCACATCCTGTACCATTTCCGGTGCCCTCTGGGTACCTTTTGTACAGACAAACAGTTTTTTAGTTCCTAGTTGTGCCTGGGTCAGAACTGCATAATCAGGCTCAATGACCCTGGCTGGCAGCAGCTGTGTGCTCTCTCTTCAGTAAGCACAAAATAGCCTCCATAACACAAGTATCCAAACTCAAAGCTCAAGGCCCTGTGCTTGTGTGCGTCTTTTAAAATGTTAAGTCTGTGGTATTAGATACATTTAGTTGGAGCGTAAAAAAATATTTTATTGAGCACACTTTAATACAGTGTAAAAAAAATTCTAAACAGTTTCTTGTCCAATAAAAGATCACTAAATTAAATAAGGAATGGATGAGATGATGTATCATAAAATGCCTTTTTGTGTAACCCATTCACTGGCAAAAAAAAATATTTGAGCATAGTTTGAAAAAGGTTACACTGATAGGATACTTGAGCATTGTTACAAACAAATGAAAATAGAAATACTAACAGAAATCTACAGTGTGCTTAAATTGAAATTCCTGCAATATTTTTAAAGTACACTTTGTTTGCAGTACGTGTTGTAATAGGGCTTTCACGATCTTAGATTCTCACTACATGATTATCGTGGAAAAAAAAATCACAGTAATAATATTATCACACTATGAATGTTTTTTTTAAAAGAATAACTGTTACTATCAGTCAAATTCATCTTAAATTTAGATTATTTTGTGTTTTCACTATTTTGGACAACGAATCACACATAAATGTAGGGAGTGAGAGAGAGATTTTAGAACCATTATGTCGCTTAAAGCAAAACTATGAAATAATTGTTTACGTGTAGAGCTTACACAGTATTGATATCCCCTTGTTTTTAATATCATGATTATTGTCAATACCGATATATATGGTGACACCCCTAACTCCATCAGCTCATTTGACTTTGGTTGCTGATCCTTCACAGGCTTTAAAAACGTATCATCAGTACCACACCGACTGTCTGGCTGCTGAAGGGAAGCTCAAAGAGGCCACGCGACTGGAGGAGAAACAAACGGGCAAGTCATCTGATCTTGGGCTCAGCCAATCAGGAGGGCAGAGACGCAGTTCAGTGAAAAAAATTGAGCGACTGATGGAGAAGGTAGTGGTGGTGGTTTGCGAGAATGGAACGTGTTCACATCCGCTGCTTTGCTCTGTGAAGATGGCACAGGAAGAGCAAGATCTCACTATCTCTAAACCCACCGTATGTATGTGTGTGTTTCAGAGACAAGGGAAAGTACAGGAAACTCAGCTGAAGTGCACTAAAGCTCGTAATGACTACTTGCTCAACTTGGCAGCGGCTAATGTCACCATGAATAAGTATTATCTGGAGGATATTTGCACTCTGATTGATGTGAGTCTAATTCACTTCTGACCCAGCACTATGTGTCTAGACACTCATCGGGATGTGGTTGTTTTGTAGTTCCTTCTTTTGTTTTGAAACGAACCCTTACCAAAAAATAGCATGGACCCTATGTAATGTTTTTTTTGCTGTATTTATAATGGGTTTAATTAAGTCAAGTGTCTGGGCTAAATTGTATCAACTTGAGACACATAGTGCAAAAAGCACAAATTTACAGACTTGAAAACTGCGGTAAGTGTCTTACAGCACCCCCTGCTCTCACTTACATCTTCTAAATCATTGATCTCAGCTCCCAGGTGTGGGCCTGTTTGTAATTCATAATGCCTCCAGGCACATTGTAAACATGTCAAGTCAGGAACGTTACAGCAAAACATTCATATCTGCTCCAGCGCGGACTTTATCTCAGTTGTTCTGTCTGTCTTTTGAATGTCTGTCATCTGGTTGATTTTGAATGCAGTGCACAGATCTGGGATACCATCTGTCTGTGTCTCGGGTTGTACGTGGATACCTCTCCAACAGAAACCGACTGGTCCAGAACATGAAGAATGGCCTTCAGCAGCTGGACACAGCTGTGACTGCACTGAACCAGGGCCAGGACAGAGATGCTCTTCTACAGGCTCACAACACCGCGTTCTGCCTGCCCTTCCGCTTCCAGTACCAGCCCCATGAGGGAGACCAGGTGACAAATCAAACTCACACAATAGCTGTTCAACAATTCAAATCAATTTTATTTATATAGCACTTTTATACTATAGCTTTATGTACCTTTAGGCAGTAGTTACTGTAGAAACAATATTTTATTATATATAAAAATAAAGGAGACATAGAACATGGTATTGTTTTTCTCAATACACTGTACATTGATGACAATTTAAGTTTCATGATTTTATAGTCTGATATTTCTATAGTACTAGTCAGTGCTGTCTATATAAATGCGCTGATCAAAAATGGCGGAGGGCCACCAAGATAAAATAATAAGGATTCAGCTTGGGATGTGATCTCAAAGAATAAGTTCATTTGATTAAATGTATATTTTAGTATGCATACTAATATCAGTGAACTTGTGTATATATACTGTAGTATATAAGTGTATTTAGGTATTACTTGGAACTGGCTCACTTTTAGTTTATGAATTTATATTTTAAGTCTAACAACTACTGCAACTATAATACAAGCAAACTTATAGGTATACTTATAGTTTACTAGTTTAATACTTGTAGCACATTTTTAGTTAAAAGTACACTTTTAAGTATTCTGTCAGTAAACAACTTATTTTATGTATTTATTTGGTATTCGAAGGCCATTCAGAGTAAACCCGACTACAAGCCAAGTATACTTCATATTTATAATTTTATAGAATATATTGAATACAAGGCCATAGGCCAAATATACTTTTGACCTTTCTGTCAGAATAAGTATAATTAGGTGTAAAAGTACATCAAAATTAGACTGGAAGTATACTTTTTTTGGTTAAAAGAAATATACCAATAGTACACGTATTCATCTTTTTTTGTAAAGGAAAATACAACAGGAACATGCATGTGTGTGTTACAGGTATGTGAAGTGAGCGCAGAAGGTCAGGTGAGGTATGAGCTTGAGACCAGATTCCAGCAGCTTCAGTCAAGACTGTCCTCTGTTACCCTGGAAACAGAAGAGGTAAAATCTTATGCCATGCTCCTTATTGACCACTTCACAGTCACTTTATGCATCTCTGTGATACAGTTATATAGATTTCTGTGTCAGACCTGTGAATGACCCTTTGTGCTGGATCTCACTTGTGAACTTCCTTTAGATCAGTAAGACACTTAAGGCAACGCACTCAAACCTACTGGAAAACATCTGCGACGATGACTGCAACCCCACCCCTGACACCTCCACCCCCCAATCAGCAGAGAGCACCGGTGAAGGCACAGGAGTCAAACCCAGCCTGGCAAAACGCAGAGCCAATCTACAGGACACAGAGAGTTTCTACTTTACAGTAAGCTCTGAGCCTACACATATACACTCAGAGCAAAGTTCTTCAGTGGTATCAGAAAGTAACAGTCATTTATTTGATGTGTGTTTTTTTTTTAGAAAGTAAAGGAGCATGTAAGTGGCAGTTCTCTGATATCAAAACTCCAGGCCAAGCATGACCTACTTAAAGAAGGCATACAGAAAGGTAACTAACCACAACTAGTTTACTCTTCAAACTAAAAGAAGAAAAAAGAGGGGTGGTTTTAAGTTTACAAGAGCAAGTGAAGCAAAAAAGTGCATGTGTGAAAGCTGAATTATTAATGGCTTTTTTGTTTCATTTACATGTATATAGACAACATAAATATTAAAGCAACATTTTACCCCTTAAATAAAATCCTGTCATCATTTATTCATACTTGTGTGATTCAAAACCTTTATTTAACACATTCTTTTGTGGAACACAAAATATATTTTAAAAAATGTGTCCGTGTTGTGTCCTGACAATGAAAGTCAATGGGGTTGAAAGCTGTTTGGTTACCAGCCATTCTTCAAATTATCTTCTTTTGTGAAGAATGCTTATAACCAAACAGATCTTGCCCCCCCCCATTGACTGCCATAATAGGAAAAACAAAAATAATAATTGTTCTGTTGCACCCAAAAAAAGGATATTTTGAAGAATGTAGGACAGCCAGCAGTTCGAGGGCACTTTTGACTACAATTGTATCCCTTACATTTCTGTATATGGCTTTATTGACAGAAAAATCCCCCCAAAATTCTGTATATTGCTTTATTGCAAACTCCATGTAATTATCTGTCTGTCCTCATTTTCCGTGCATGTCTCCTGCAGCCGAGGCCTTCGACAGCGATTCCTCCAGGTGCGTCTCAAATCCCATCTGTGTCTCTGTCACTATGTTCTTTTCACACTGTCATGTGCTGACAACGCTGGCCACGACCCTGCTGACGGTCTTTGCGTGTTCAGCAAAAATGAAGACAGATCCAATATGGCACAGCTTATAAAACATGTTCAGTTTGCTAATGAGGCTTAAATATCTGTAAATGTTTCCATTATGCAATATTGACCCAAAAATTTGTGCACGCTAAAGAGTATGTTTATGTTGTGAGTGTTGTTGTTGTTGTGCGTGAGTACTGATGTGTTAGCATGTTTGCATGAGTACACTGATGCCATAGTGTCACAGTGGAGTGCTGGTGTATATATTTCCCAGAATGCAGCCTGGTAGGGCAGTGCGTGTGCGGAAAGCCAGGCCCTTCTCCCAGTACAGCCACAAACTCTTCTCTGGAGACATGCTCTCCTTCATCCAGGTATAGCCCTGTGGCTGACAGCCCTCTGCACTAAGACAGATTTCCGTAATGTTCCTGCTGTGTCTCTCTAACATCTCTGCGTGGCTTTCATAACACTGGTGCTCGTTCTCATTGTGTTTCTGTAACTAGTCACCTGTGTTGCTTTCTTGCATTTGTATGGCTGTGCATTTGCGCGGTTCTGGTTTGGCTTTGAGCATGAGCACACCCCTATGTCCGATGATCATTGCACATTAAATGCGATTATGCATCTGCAATGAAAATTTGTGAACCATTTTGTTTGACCACTCGGGTCTATTCAAAGCGATGCCGGATAATGAGAACATATGTGAAAATAATGCCGTCACTTTGTGACATTTCTGTTCATTAAGTGAGTGCGGTTTGCAGAATTGTGTTATAGTGTACTGATTCATATTTCATTTGACATGCTACATTATTTCCATAAATTACACCGCTGCTTATTAAATCAGGTGATCATCTGCAGGTTTGTAAAAACCTGTGCCGGCCAAGACAAATGTCACTTGTGGGTTTACTTAGCCATACTTTGAGGACAGTTTAATAGTCAAGAAGATGCCTTGTAATGCACCTTATAAAGCATTGTCATGTCTTATGAATAATTTTAACTACAGTTAATGCATTATAACACTTATTAATTCATTGTTACGTGTGCTATTAAAAGTGGAGATCTTTTCTAACTGACAAGCACTGTCTGTGTTGTGTTCCAAATACAGTCATCATTTCAATAATTCTGCAAGTGCATTGTGACACTCATGCTCAATGTCTCATCTATGTCACTAGTGACATGTTGCATCATGCTCATCCAGCTTTTACATGCAAATAATAGCGTCATACAACGCTTTGGTAGCTTTCATAGCATTTTGCAAATTCAGATCAAATCAAGAGTGGCCGCAGGATATGGCCATCTGATAGCATTGGGATCTCCAGGCTTCACAATTTAAGCTTTTGCATAGAGCTCATGACATCTACTGTGCATTAGCCACGAAGTCTGGCTTCATCTATAAACTGTCACTCTGTGTCTGTATGTGCATGACCTGTTGAAAAGACTTGCTTGGACCAGCATAAAAGTTGGTTTAGACTGGTTTATATAATGATAGACCTGCTAAGCCAAAGTGTTAAACAGCTAATCTTAACTGGGAAGCTGGTTAACCAGCATAGTTGTTCTGGTGATGCTGGTTGACCGTGATGGTCAAGATAATAAAATGTATGTGGACACAAGCATAGCATCCAGTACAGATGGGGCAATTCCAGTGTTATGGAGATGATGTTTTCAGTCAAAACTTGAAATATAGATTCTCAGAGACCGTATCTATTCCCAATATATTGAACCATCTGTTTATCTGAAATATCTGTTTTATGGATGTAACAAAAAGGACAAACGTGTAAGATTTCTGTGAATTAAAATGTGAAACCAGAAGTAACAACACCCCCCCCCCAAAATGGAGAAGAGATGGCTCTTTATAGAACATTTTTCATGTGCTCATCAATATGGACTGTTATGGGTGTGACAGTTCACTTACCGACTATAGAAAACTACTCTTAAAACGCATAAAATGCATGAAGAGGTTGACATTAACATGGTACTGCCCTATTTGGAATTGTTTGGTATATATGCTGGTTAGTTCTGGTATGGTTCTAGCTTCACCAGAATGACAACAATGAATGAAGATCCTTAGCATCGGTGGTTTAAATCCCCTTTGGGCACTAACACCCAACATTTGCCGGTGGCCTATCCAGGTTGTTTCAGCAGGGTGCACAATATTTTCTCAGAGATTACCTCTATGTTCTCCTCTATTTCTGGGAGCTCAGGCCTGCAGAGCACTGCTCCGCCATCTGGCTCTCTCCTCTCACCCTTTGTTGTGTTTGTATAGTGTCTTAACAGTCTGCTACACCCTGCATTAATATTGGCTGGTGTATCTCTTCATCTAAAGTGGACAGTAAATCTATGAGAAATGCACTCTCGCTACGCCGCTAATAATTGGATAATGCAGCCAGGGCCACAGAACTGCTTTGCCACCAACAGATTTCTGACTTAAATGTTTGATCAATGGGCACAGTTCCTCACGATTGTAAAACTGACATTTTTCAGACAAAGAGCGTGCAAATCAGATTTAGAAAAAGGAACAAAGCCCCAAGCTTTGCTAACATGCAGTTTCTGACTTAAGTGCATTATCCCGGTTTGTATAAATCTAAACGAAAACAGAATGCTGTCCTTGCGTGTTGCTTGTCATCTAAACTCCTTGTTCTCTACTTTTGTCACTCACCTTTGCCCCCAATCTTTTGAATCTCCTGCTTTTGCATTTGCTTTCCTGTCATTTCTCACTTGTTTTCCTTGTATTATATTACTTCTGGTCATTCCACACGATCTACACCACCTTTTTTACTTTCCTCCTTTTCTTCTCTGTGTCTGCTTGGCCGCCTGTGACTGTAGAAGACTGAGACGGATGTCGAGGACTCAGGTACAGCTGTTTGCCCGTCCCGCATCTTTGTGCATCTGTTTGTTCTCTGCAGTTGCTTTCTATGCATTTTAATTGTTTACTGTACTTTATATGAACTCCCAAAAAAGGACACTTAAGCCAACATGGATATATTGTAAAATGTAAACATGTCATTCATTTTGAAACAAATATAGGACAACACGTTTCATTAAGATAATTCTATTAGGTCTTAAATTTTAAAACATAAATTTGCTTTAAATTAGGAAAAGAAGCAAACAGACACATTGTAGTATAAATAATATATAAAATATCATCTATACAGTAATTGCAAACAAATGACTTTAGTGACAGAGTGACTTAAGTGTCCAATTTAAAATGAATTTCCTGTAATGAATTTTATATTTTTGCACTCCAGTACAAATGCATAATTTTGTCAATTCCCCTTTATTTCTATTTCTCAGAGTTCTGGGCAACAGATCCCCCTGGTGGTGGAGAGCTGCATTCGCTTCATCAACCTGCACGGTAAACCTGTCCATCACAAACATTCATTAAGTACCATAGACAATACTAAAGTAAGTCTGTGTAAATGTTAATGTGATGTGTTTTGTTCAGGTCTGCATCATGAAGGCATTTTTAGAGTGCCTGGATCACAGACTGAGGTTAATAATATCAGAGATGACTTTGAAAGAGGTAAGAAGATAGACGACAGGCGTGTCGTGCCGCATCCAGTGTGGACAATGTTTTTATTTATAATAGGTTCTAATGTTTTTCTAATGTATTATGTCATCATGTGTCTGGTGTAGACACAGTGTTATAGTGTATGTTATATTTATATATATATATATAATTTAACTCTTAGAAATAATTATTTCTCACAGTCTCTTCTGTGTTGTTCTGGTTTGTCAGGAGAAGATCCACTCACTGATAGTGAGAGTGACATTGATTCAGTGGCAGGAGTTCTGAAGCTTTATTTCAGAGGTCTGGAAAAGCCTCTGTTTCCTGATGAGAGTTTTAGCCAGCTCATGGAGTGTGTCCGTAAGTTTGCATGTGTGAACACAAGTCCTAAAAACTAGGGATAGTTCAACAACAACAAAATATGACGTGTTCCATTAAATGCATGTCATGTGTGATCCTTTCTGTGAAATCCAGGCTGAAGTCTCATAATCAAATTATTTTGTTTTATTTAAGATTTCATCATAAAGTAGTTATAGTCCAAAAATAGGTTATGTGTGTTTATCACTATAAATAATAGGACAGATTATATGATAGATTTCGATCAAATTTTCATTTATAAAACAAAATTATAAATGTAATATTTTAAATACTGAAATCAATGATTTTATTGGTATTATGTTTTAATATTTTGCAAACAAAAAAAACACTGGAGGTAAGCTTCTTAAACATTTATTTTAGTCTTTGACATGGCCTAACTGATTAAATGTTTTGGCATTACTTGGTCAATATAAAAAATTCACGATTATCGCTGCTGTCCGTCTGAAACCTTGTATCTCCATAATTCATACTTATCTTTGGCCATAAATCATTATTATTAGTCATCTTTTATGTTTGTCTCTGGCTTTGGCAAATATCAAACCAATAAAAAGTATTAAAAAGTGCTTGTCAACTTTGTACTTTTAAAATGATTAAATACAGTGCTGTCAGTGTTTTTCCATTTTGCCGAAAAACTGTGAATTTGGACATTCAAGGTTGTAAGAACGGCAACTGATGTTGTGAAAGTAACTTTCACGACTAACTTGATTTTCACAAGCAAAGTCACATTACAAGTGTCTCTAATTGATTCACACTTTTTCCTGACTAAATTCCAGTATCTCTTTTCATTTGTGTCGTTTTGTTACAGAGATTGAGAACATGACCGAGAAAGTAGCTCAGATAAAGACATTGGTCTCGTCCTTCCCCAGACCGGTCGTCATAGTGATGCGTTATCTATTCGCCTTCCTTCATCAGTGAGTTCTGCTCTCTTAACCTTAAAGGCCCTTAAGATCATTCCAAACCTGATTACGATGTGCGGTGATAACTTGTGTTTGGTTTGTGCTTTTAGTGTCTCTCAGTACAGTGATGAAAACATGATGCAGCCCTATAACCTAGCCGTGTGCTTCGGACCCAGTCTGCTCAGAGGGGGTGATGAAGTGACCCTGGCACCTCAGATCAATGACTTTGTCAAGACCATGATTCTCCATTGTGAAAACATCTTCCCCGGGGCATTCGAACTCCCGGGCCCGGTATATGAGAAATGCATGACTCTGGAGCAGGAATATTGGTGAGTCTTAAAGCTTATGTCTTATGTTAAATATAGTCTTTTTGCAGCCCTTTTATTTTCTATTTTTTTCTGTAACAACATTTATTTTCAGTGAACCAATCACAGAGGAGAGCGAAGGAGATGCTGAACATCTTCCCAGCGAAGATGGTAAGAAAATAAAACACTGTACATCATACATACTTTTATTCTAAAGTTTTTCAAGGTTCTGAATAATTCTTTATTATCTCAATGTGTCCATGTGTGTTATGTGTTGGGTTCTTGTGTCCTCACGTTGCATTGTGGGCATTTCACTTTGGTTGTGCTATATTTTGGCATATGTGCTATTTGTGTGTTGCCATGCTGTGTGCGCGCTTTGTGTGGCGTATGTTCAGAGTGGGAGGCAGTGGCCAAGTTTGATTATGTTGCACGCTCCGCAGCCGAGCTGTCATTCAAGCAGGGTGACCACCTCCAACTACATAGCAAAGCCTCTGCTGATTGGTGGAGAGGGGAAATAGGAGGAGTGAGAGGCCTGATTCCACATAATTACATAACAGTGTTGGAGGGGTGAGACCATATTCTCCATAAATATCAAAGATTAAATGTCTTCATGATAATAGATTGAATAAAACAATGTATACTATGAAATAGTTTTTATTTATTTATGAGGCTTTATAAATGACGTCTAGTGACGTTTACTTAACTTTACCCACTAGTTTTGGTAACTCATCCTGTCCTCTGATTCTCAGGGCGGAGCGTAAGGAACGAGGGAAGAAAGAAGACAGTCGAGGGGGCAGCACTGGAAATCTAACAGAAGATCAACAGCTGGCTGAACACAGCACCCGGTACATTCATAAACTCCTCTGTTAATAATACACAATGAATACTCTGCATAGGCCAACTGAGATTTTACCTTGAATGTGTGTTTGCTGTCATTGCCCAGCATGAGGGTGAATAGTGACAGCGCGTCTCTGCCCAGCCGGCAGAGGACAGGCAGTGGAGGCAACAGTGTAGGCGTGGTTGGCAGTGGCAGCGGAAGCCCCATACGGAAGCTGACCCTGCAGGTGCCCGAGGGACTTGTTCTTACACAATCAGCTGCAGTTGCACGTCAATTCTCAGGGTGAGACCACTGAAACTAACCACATGTGCAAACTGATGTTTAAAAAAATGAGTATATGACCTCTGTAAAACGGTTTGTTTTTAAGGTACACTGAATGTTTACCTTATTTTCAGAAGGGAAAAAGGGAGGATAGATATGGTAATAATCGCAACACTGCGGCGAAGAAAAAGAAAAAAAACTTTGCTGCCAGTAGCATAAACCATGCAAGATATAAAATATTTTATCTTATTGCAGCTGCCACGTTCTTTTGGCCGATCAGAAATTATTTTATTCACAAGCACCTACTGCCACTTTGTACACTAAAAAATGGTTTCTTCCAGAATCTCTGTGCACCATTTACAATAAGGCTGAATTCAATTTGTAGTAATCCTGTTTTATCGTGTAACATTTACTGTATACCAGTCAGACGTGTAGGATCACTCGACAAAATAGTTCTCATGATCCTAAAGATCTTTTAATCCGTTAAGGTGTACGTTTTAAAATTACCTTTATAGACAAAATATAATCATGCTAACATAATCATTGATTTTATTAGAAAACTTTAAAAAAAAATGAATTACTTGGACCAAAAAAGGAAGAAAAAGCAAAAATCAACAATAAGAGTCCAACATAGATGGAAATTCCTTCAATATTGTTTAAAAAGCTTCCCAGGAGGTTCAGACCTTAAGAAGCTGGATGAAAAAATGGCAAGTGTAGGATTTTTTATTAATTCTAGTCAAAGTTACTCTGAAGATTTCCATCCTTTAAAAGTCACCCCGAAACTGAAGTTGCGATAGACTTTTCCGTATCGTGGCGTATATCCGAGTAAAACTGCTTCTAAAATTAGAAAAAATGTAAGGGGGCTTTATTGGCCCTTACCTTTTGAATTGGTTTGTTGTAAATTGGGCCTGGAGTGGAAGGGTAAAAAGTACTGGCCATTGGACAATCAGTATTAATAGTCCTATCTCTTTATTGTTGCTTACGTCATGAGTTACTGTTAAGAGGGGGAGAGGAGCTTAATGTTTTTGATTTAAGATTAAAAATCCAAATTAATAAAATAAAAATGATGGTGTGACGGGTTTAGTATTAATCTAAATCTGGAATAATCTAAATAGATTGATCCTAAATTTTCGAGTGCTGAACAGGGATACACAACCGATCAAAGAATTTTAGAGATTAAGAGTAGATGTGATTGACCCCTACTGACCTTACTAACACCCTGCAACAGTCTCTCATCATAACCATGTTCAACCCTGTTTAGCATTCCGGTTACATTTTCTAAGATGAAGCATTTCAAACCTTTCATGCGAATAAAAATGGCACTAATAACTAATATCTCTTTCTCTCTTAGTCATCAGGAGCGCAGGCACACTTTAGACAGTGTGAGGCCAATAGGAGGAGCCACAGACAGACAAACAGTGCATATCGACAAGGTATGATTCTGTCAAATTAAATTTAACTTAATTCTGGTAAGCATAAAAATATGAAACTGGAGAATTGTTCTATTTTCTGTATATTGTTACATCCTTGATCCTCCAATAAAAAGATTTATTAAAAAAGAAACTTTCAAATTACTTGCTTGTTTCAAACATACCGATCGACCCTCGATGTCATATTCCTTTTTTCCTCATTCACTTCTTTTCACTTTTTCCTTCGTTCTTCCTCTCTCTTGCTCTCTCAGGAGGTCAGTCGCCAGATGAACTCTGTCTTCAAGGAGCTGTTGTCTCGCCATCCAGCTCCGCCCTCCTCTCCCCCCGCATCCACTCCTTCCATTGCTTCTCGCCCTTCAGTGAAGAAAGGTTTTGGTCTCCGCAGCAGAGGTCTCTTCAAACCCCAAGACCAACAGGACTGACAGAGACTGGTATATGAGTGATTTTGAGTATTGAGTGAAGCTGAGTGGTAGGGCAACAGTGAATTCATCACAAATATGAATATATTTTTCCAGACGTGCAGTATGGTAGTCTTTATGCCTTATTAACTCAAGTGTATTAGAAAATATTTCCGGTTAAGCCTAAGCAATCACTTAACCAGTGACTGATTATGATTTTATATTTGTGTGAGTCATTGATCCTGTTATTGGTTGTATTTGTGTTTTAGCTTTGACGGCAGTTAATCATAATCATCTGTAGCAGTGTTGTTCGATGTGTCTGGGTTTTTTTATTGTAGTGTTAGGCTGTGTCGCTTTGGAGAAATGTTCATATCTGCTGATGATGTTTTCATGGAGTACCAGACAGCAAACCTATTGGTTTCAAAAGTCTCACATGCCACATAGATACTGATGAGAGAATAACATCAATAACAGACAGAGCACACATTGTTTATTTTAGATAAAGACGTGCCGCAAATGTTTAAAAAGAGATTATGGCCAGCGAGAGAAATGTAATTTGTTTTCATTTGTGATTTTCTTGTTTTGCTTTTTTATAGGCTCCACGTACAAAACAATGATATTAAAATGCTTTTGCATTCATGAAGAAAAGTTGTTTAGTTTAAATAACCATTACTGATTTTCTTTCAAGATTTCTTAGTCATTTGCTATTTAAAATGCGTTTGAGCCTTTTGTTAATTTCTTTGTACAATGCATTACTATTATTTTTAACATAAGTATTTTCAAAAGTGGCCAACACACACACATACACACTCGCATAAAAAAACAGGTGAAGCGGCCAAAATAAGCACAGCTGTTACCCTTTACCCGCTGACTCTATTTTCTCTCGGTCACATATGAAAACTTAAAAGACAACTGTGAAGACAAGTGCCATCAAACACTCAAGAGCATCTCAGGAAATGTCAAACATCAAACACGTCAAAAAAAGAGTGGAGAGGAGACTTGACTTCTGAGATGATCAAACTGTGAAAGAGCAAGTGCATTCACAGGAAGTACAATGGCACTCACTTCCTGTCCTCTGCACTGGTGCACATTAATGCCCCGGGTCACTGTCTTCCTCACAGTTGCATTCCCCTAAGCAGTGTGTTTCTCTGTTAGATGATGTCTTCATTGATGTATGAGATACAATATTATCAGAATAAATTATATAGATTGGGAAATACTGTCAGTTTTTCATTAGTGTGGTTTTATTGTTTTGTGATCTGTAGACGAATGATTTTAGTTGATGTATAAAGTTCCTTTATTTAAAGTATCCCATAAACTTTAAATAAGCCAATATTTCAAATATAAGATGATATTTGAGAAAGATGGCTGTGTGCAGAAAGGGTTAGCCAGTCCAGTAACATGATCAGTGGGGCCCCTCTCCATTCCTCTCCCCAAAATAACTCTACACTCACCCAACTAATTCTTCATTGAGTACAGACGCATTCACAAGCAGACTAAGGTACAGAAGACGGGCCAGAAAGAGTGAGGTCACAGCTCCATACTGAGACAGTTCCTGCTATGTTTTCCCATTGATAGTCCACTATAGGCCACACTGGGTAGAACATCCAATTCATAAATTAGATGCGGAGCAGGGCACGATTTATGCAGGATAACATTTTAAGCCTGCCTGGCTGATAGATCGTAACCTTTTGCTTAAGTTAAAGCATACTTTGCTTACTGGCACAGGAATATCGTTTATTTTTGGACCAGGACTATTGAAGAGGGGTAAGTGAGAATGTTCAAAATTGCCAAAAAATATACATTAAATTCACGAGTATACTTAAGGATACTGTACTTCATATTGTTGACGAAATGTTTTTATTCTACTTAATCATTATTTGTGTATTTAGTTTCGATTTTTTTCGATATATAAAATGTGAAAATCTACATCCACACAGTACTGATGGGTTTGCCTTTTCTTAAATCTAGTCAAGCAAGCATGCAGAACTCCTGTAGCAAGAGTAAATATAGTAGCAAGAATACAGTTGTCAGTGTATGTCTTGTCTGGTCTGCCTCTGACACAAAGCCTGTAATTGCCAATTCATAATAATAGTAATATGAGCACAAGATGTGTTTTCATAATCTACAAAGACTCCTTTAACCTCACTGCTGATGATTTACTGATTAAAAGTTCAGTGTGTGGCTTACAGTCAATATGATCTCAGATGAGTATTTGGTGGAGTGTAAGATTGATGACGATGATGATGACTATGACTACGAGGTGCAGAAAATGCAGCCCTCTCCACCTCCACCACCACAGTTTAGCTCAAGCCCCTCCATCACTCCGCAGCCCACGCTCATTCACATCGACATCAGAGACCCATGCGGTGTCAACAAACATTTGAAGGTGAGCGTACTTTATTGATGTTCTGTACTGTATGCAATAGAATGTTCACATGTTGAGAATAGACCTGTGAATAATGGGTGTTTTCTGAATTAAAATAACAAGCACAACCAGAAATAAAAGTGTAGCTCAACTGGAAGAGAATGGTGCTAGCTGTTACAGGACCAACATCAAGACCATCCTCCTTTTTTATGGTCTCAAAACCAAGACTTCAACTCTGATACTAACTAAATATATGTTTTCCATACTTTGTTATTGTCCCTTCTTTGAGACACCAGGTAGAGTTCAGCGATGTTTTAGCAGAGCCTGCCTCCTCGCACAGCTATGATCATGTGTGGATTTACAGCGGGATCGCATTCGAGGCGATGCGGCTATGGGGCTACCGCTGTCTGACGGCCTTGTGTGCTGTGCCCATCTCTTGTCTCTGTGGCTGTCTCTTTGCCCTTCTGGCGTGTATGCATATCTGGTAAGTTAATTTTGTTGCCATATAAAATCAGTTATAGAAAATTAAGCAGGTAATAAAACAAATTTATTCTTACTGGTATTCAACTTATTCTTACTGGTCCTTGCCATCAGGTGTGTGATGCCATGTATCCAGGTGTGCCACACGTGCTTGCCCTGTGTAAGGTCACTGTGGATGAGTGTGGTGAATATCTTCATCGCTCCATTCTGCACGTCTGCGACTCGCTGTTGTAGTGGCATACATGTGCTGTTCTCCAAAGAGTGATAAAAGAGTCTGAGGAAGCTGGTGAATACTGCGTTTCAAAGTTGACCCTAAAAAACAACAAAAACAATATCCTCTGGAATTTCAAATGTTCAGACTTTCAACGAAAAACATAACATGTTATTCTCTTTGTATTTACATCTTTATGAAGAAGATAAATACCACATGTCAAAGTATTCTGTTCTTTATAGACCATTTTCAGTTTCACTACACCAAAGTTTTCACAAAATACAACAGACAGACCATTTATAACCTCATCAAAGGTTCAGAATATTCTAAAAGAATATATTCAAGATTCAATTATGTATGTAAGATTTAAAAATAAGTGGTCTATATTATTAATATAACAGTAGCCTATAGGCTATTACAATTGAGTTTTTTATGATTATCTTGTTGTCTTTTGTGTCATGTATTATATAATAATAACAACAACCCATGGTTACCATTTCATTATGTGATTTACAGTGTGATCTGTATTTGAATAAACCAATGAATAAAACATATTTGTTAAACGTTATAAGCCCTTTTATCATTTATACTTTTAGTAATGTCATGAGTACATGTATTATAAATGTCCAGTTGTATTAAAATAGTTACATAAGTTGACCAAACAAAACAAAACTATTATTATTTCTATAACCTGTATGTACACTGCAGCCAAATAACGGGCAAAAACATTTTTTTTTCATTTCTTTGTCATTTCGTCATTAGTCCAAATATGATTATTTTGATTTAAAAGACACAGTTTGTAAAAGAAACAAAAGCACATCTTTTCAAGAAGTTCTCTGACACTTTACAGTCGTGTTCCCATAATTCCACTACCCGGAAGAAGCAGCTCGCGCAGTGTGATGAAGCGCGGAAGTAGCACGGGGGAATTCCTCGACAATCTGCACCTGTCTGATCTTCTTTGGACGCTTGTTACTTGCTTTACTTTGTCAACATCTTTTGTGTATTTCCTTGCCGGTGAGGCTGAAGATGTTGCCTGAGCTGAGCGCCTGCGGTTGACTCTGAACGGGGCCGTGTTTGCTTATACAAGTCACTCGGCTCACAGCGGATCTGTTTAGCAAGATACGTGTAACGTTACGTGTTAACGTCTTAAATACGGTAATATTCGCGTTACATTACATCCCAAGATATGTTTATCACATCGTTAATGTGTATGTGAACAATTTGAAGCTTGTTATTACGTGATTTTTTTATGTTATGCGTTTTTTTAAAACTGATGCTAGTTGTGTCGTTAGCTTAACCCTGTCAGCAACCTGTAAACAAAACACGGAGCCATTAACTTCAATCACCCGTGATCCGAGGACGAACGGGTTTTTAAAGAAATTAGATAATTAAAACCATACTAAATACTAATACCATATTATACACATAAAATGCTAACCTGCTATTCGTTCTGACACTTTGTTAAAGTGTAACCTATTTGTCTGGAGCGTTAACGCCGCATAAAAACGTAATCATACGTTTGATCTCTAACGGGTTATTTAAGTGTATAAATGTTTTTCATAAGGGACAGGAGTGTCCGCGAATAGCCCCCCTTCGGCTCGTGTACACTTAAAAGTGAAACCGGAATTCATCCATTATACTTGGCGAATGAGCATCAGACTGTATTCTGTAAACGCGTTGTCGCGTTAACATTACCACCTCAAAGCTGATCTGTATTGAAAAAGAGCCCCATATGTTTATTGCCAGAATCATGGTCCAGCCGCAGCCGTCCGGGGGTTGCACTCTGCAGTGGGAGTTGACTGGAGAGGAGGCAGTAGGGGCCGGAGGTCAAGGGTCACTGATGGCCAGTTCACAGGGGTCTCTGAAGGTCCCTCCTGAATTAGCGGGAAATGAAGTGGTCCTTCGACTCGTGACAGACAATCACCAGCTACGAGGTGAGATAAGAGAGTGAGATTAAGTATAAGGGAAATCTGGCCACCTATTACACATGTATTAACTGTGTAATAATACACATAGTGTTCCTTTGTAAACGGATGGTCAAACTTTCTTTTGAATCAATAAACAATTTGAATTGTTCAACAGAGGCCCTGAAGCGAAGCAACGATGCCCTCAAAGAAAGATGTGACGAGATGGAGCAATGGCAGAGGAGGTCAAGAGAGGAACGAGAGTTTCTGAGCTGTAGGTTTCGCGAGGCCAGAACCTTAGTGCAGCGACTGGCACAGGAAAACCACAGCTTGTTGGGCCAGCTCAACCACAGCATCACTCACACGGGAAGTCTGAATGTTGACCATCCTAAGGAGATCGGAAGTCAAGGTCAGGACGAAGGCCAAAAGTGCACCAATACAGAGAAGAGTGTCCTCATGGACACACCTGAAGTAGGTTCCCTCTTGTGAGAATTAATTTAGATTTTTCGTAGTTTGTGGAAAGTTGTAATTCAATTGAAATGAATGTTAATGGCGCTGTTTGCTGTTATAACACAGGTATTACATGAAGCTACTCTGATAGATCAAGCTGAAGGAGACACTGAGAGACACCCAATGCCTCAAAGTTTGGTAATGTATCATCATTCTTAACATTTATAATGCAACAGTGTGTGCCAGATACTTAAAAATAACTAATTTATCATTAATACAATGTACTGTGCATTTTATACATTTAATTCATTGTATTTTGAGTAAAATCCAAGATCAAAGTTCCCTAAACTAATATTTATTTTTGTTCCATCATTCTACCTTTCAGCCTGCTGATGGCTCTAATGACTTTCTTAAACTGCTGAAAAGCCACAAAGAGAAGCTGGAGGAAGGGATGAGAGCGTTGAGAAGAAAAAACGAAGCACTGGAGAAGGAGAAAGCAGAGAATGAGAAAGAGAGAGAAAACCTCCTTGCCACAGTGGAGCAGTTACAATCCAAACTCACTCAAGTAAAACATTGTTTCCATTTATTTACTGCAGTAAAGGCATGATGCATATACATTTACTGTGCATATAAGAATGAAAGGGTTCATCGTCTTCCACTAGTGCTATTACTTTGTTTTGGGGACTGGGCAACAAAAAACTGCAACAACAAAAAAAAATCTTTTAAGCCATGCAATAATTTACAATAGTTAAAATATGATGCAGCATATACAATTGTCTACATTGTTTCGTTTATAGTTCAGATTAGCTCAGTTTAGTTAACGGTTTTATCTTTTTTCTTTCTCAGAATGGTGGTGTTACTGAAGAATCAGTCCAGCAGACATGTGCTCTCACTGTTCCTGCAGAACGGTACTTTAACATATTTACTCGACTCTGGTCTTCGGTTTTAAATGGCGTGATAATGCAGTGCATTACCTATTTACATGCACTCAACTCTGCTTGCTTGGATTGTACTTTAATCAAATCTCGATGGTTGTGGTGCTTTGCGTCGGTTTAATGTGAATAGTTTGCTCTTTTTCTGTCTTAATACCTTAACCCATGTGTCTGCTTAGCTCTCACTTGGCTAAACTAACTGAGCAGCTTCAAGCTACGCAAGGCAGGTGAGGGGAACCGTGAATGTGTGCATGAACGTCCATCCCCTCATTGGTGTTGAAAGAGCATGATCGAAGGAATATTTAGATGTAAAGTAATATTGAGGTTAATAATGTTTGTATTTTTCGTGCGGCGTAGGTACAGGGAGCTTCAGGAGAAACTGGACTGTCTTCAGAAGAACTCTGTGCAGAGAGACAGAACTGATGCTCTTCTCAAACAGAAAGAGAAGGACTTTGCTCAGGTGAGCAAGCACGGAGAAAACTGATCCGGCAGGTGTCTTCACATGTTCAACAACAGTTTCCCAAAAATAATACGGACTTTTCGTTTGTAGCTGACAAAGGACAGTGAAGCTCTAAGAGCTCAAGTCACATCCCTACTCGGGGAGCTGAATGAACGACAAAACTGGCTGGAGAAGAGCGAAGCAGAAAAACAACTTTTAGAGGATATGTGAGTGAATCTGTTCATCCTTGCATGTGTATATGTGTGTTGATGTATGTGTTGTGTATGGTCTGTGTGCTCAAGGGCTATTCGCTGTGCTTTTCCAGGCTGAGTAAGAAGACCGAACGGTTGCAGGTCGTGGAGAGAGAAATGGAACAGCAGAAGAAACAGCACAGTGTGACTGTAGATAATCTCTTACTGAAGACTCAGAATCTTGAAGCTGCATTGAAGAACGAGAGGCTCGTCATAGTAGAGGAGAGGTTAGTCCCATTGTACAGACACCGGATTAATCCGGATTAAACACAACTTCCTTTTTTATTGTTACAATTGGAATAGTGACCAGCAATTCCTGTCCTCATGCAGGAGGAAGTTAGCACAGCTCCAGCACGCATACACCTGTCTGTTCCAAGACTATGACAACAAACTGAAAAGCGAAAAGCAGGCCAATCACAGGGTAGGTAGCTGTTATTTTTTCAGTGCCTCTTGATGAAGAATGACCTTTTAATTCTCATTTCTATGCATCAAAAATGAAATAACTTGAAAACTATAATGGTTTCATGTTTGTGGTAAGATTGTTTCTGAATACATCAAAGATTGGTGTGTGAATAAACAAATGTAAACGGAAAATATGCGTGTGTGGGTTTCCATTGCAGAGCGGAGAGGCGGATACACTTGCTAACAGGTTAGCAGAAGCTGAGAAAGCTCTGGCCCTGAAACAGGATCTTATCGATAAACTCAAGGAAGATACTGAGCAACTGAGAGCTACTTTAGAGACTATACCAGTACTGACTGCTCAGGTGAACACTCGCATACGTACTCGCACTCACCTTTACTTATGTTACCATTATAGCTTTTTATTCTATCTGCTAATAATCTAAATGAGTGATCACAAATCGGGCACGCACAAAATAGGACTTGCTGCTCTTTAATATTTACTAAGTCGAATGTCAGTTATAAAGGTCAATGGAAGTTCGTGGTTAACCGTTAGAAAGTGTCTTGGATTTTAGTTTATTTGAGGTTTGCAATCCTGGTTACAAACTTTGATGTAGTGTAAAATCCTATCCTATGCAAGCTATGCGAGGAATGAACAAATGAAAGAAAATCGCGTAACAGGGTTTCAGAACTAGCTCATAATTTGGTTTAGATTTACATGCTCAGTATTAAAGGGACAATTCACCCCAAATAAAAATTCTGTCATCATTTACTCACTCTTGAGTTGATCTAAATCTGTATATAATTTCTTTGTTTTGATGAGCACAGAGAAAGATTGAAAGAATGCTTATAACCAAACAGTACTTGCCCCCCTTTACTACCATAGTTAGAAAAAATACAATGGAAGTCAAAAGTGCTCCAGAACTGTTTGCTTTCCTACATTCTTCAATATATCTTATTTTGTGTTCAACAGAAGGAACAAAGAAATGTATAAATAATTATTTTTCGTACTGTGGTAGTCAATCGTGACTTCATTTTTGGGTGAACTGTTCCTTATTGGGTAATTTTGCTTAACTGGTCATTCATAGTGTGAGGAAATAGTTCTCTCAAATGTGCTTTAAATCCATAATGGCCAAATGTACATGTATCATCCTCCTCATACAAAGTGTCAATAACTTATCATTTATCTCATTCAGAATACATAATGATGTTATACACGCAAACACTATCATGGTGGGATGTAACAATATCAAAATCTCACTGTACAATAATACCTCTGCATAAAGTTCACGGTACAGTATTTATTGCAACATTTTAGTTGACAAATGATGACTTTGAAACATGCCATAAGCAGTCTCTTTTTTTATCCTCTAATCAAACCTGGTGCCTAGAGGTATGGTTTATAGGATGAGATGGGTCAAATGAACTACAAATTCCTTTTAAAAACATTCTCTATGATATATTGTATCATACATTCACGTGACCACAATAATTTTGAGACTTTGCTATTGCGATAACATGATAACGATAATATTGTTACATCCCTACTATCATGCCCATGTGTTTTTTATGCAGGCAGATATCTATAAGATGGACTTCCTGGCTGAGAGGGAGGCCAGAGAGAAACTGAATCAGAGGAAAGAGGAGTTGCAGGAGGAACTGAATAAAGCACTGGCTGACATAGATAGACTCAAGCAAGAGGGAACCTCACGGTATGAATATGGTAGAAGAAAAAGAGAACAACAAGTAACAACATAATTGTATCAGTCATATCATGCCTGTGTGAAACCACATCCCCTCATAACCTTACAAGACACTCAAAGCCTTACAAGACAGATTATATATCTTTCAACGATCATGAGCGGTTAACATCATCTGCTTTTGGTTTACTCACAGAGCACGTATAGAGGAGATGCAACAGAGACACTTTGAGGGCTACAGGCCTCGACCACTCCTACAACCTTCAACTGGTAAAAACGCATTGTGTCTGAATTATTTGAAACCACCAGATCTAATTGTTCAATAAATAAATTATCGTTTATAAATAATGCATTTTAATATCTCTAAAATTGACCATGTTTGGTTTAAAAATCTATTCCTCTTCTATAGCACCATTCCCAGGAGCAGCCATGTTCAATCCGGCCCAGCCTCCATCTGCACGCAGGCGAGAAGATGCTCAAGATGATCTGCCAGATTTGAGCTGCCCCAAATGTTTGTACAAGGCTCCAGACATGGACACCCTTCAGATTCACGTCATGGACTGTATCCAGTGAAGTGTTCACGTGCTTCATCTGAACTCTAACAACAATAGAAACAACAAGAAAAACATGGTAAATCAATCTAGATCTAGAACATGGTAAATATACCGTGACATGAACCATCCGAGGAGTTTGGACATTTAGTCTTGCTTGTTAATGCAGACAGATGTTTAGCAAATATTTTTATCTTGTGGTTCTAGAGTTGCCACTATGTTCCAGTACACTTAGTGTATGTATCTCTTTAAAGAAAAATCTCATCTGTGCTTTAAAGAAATCTCATCTGTACTGCCTTTCTGTGACAGCATAGTGTAATGTAATGCACGTGAATGTTTGCTTTACATCTGCACATATCTGACAGTGACTGTGTTTCCTTTATATCGGTGGTAATTGTTTCTCTGGATATATGCACTCTTGAGGAGTCATGCCAGCCTGTATTAATATAATGTATTATCAGCCAAAATTATGATGAAAAAACTATTTGTACATATTATTGTCATGGAGAGATTTAAAACAATAAAAGTGTGAATACTGTATGATTTTGTTTTTATTTAAAAACATGCACAGTATTTCAAAAAGGTTTCTCATTTTCCATTTGAACGTTTCAGTGTAATGAACTGCAATGTTTAGAATGGAAAAAAACATTTAGCGGTAAAATGGTAAATGTACTGTTTTACTGCTGTTATATTTTCTAGTTGTCAAAATATGTCAGTGGCTGTGATGAAGGACACATGATTCATACATGCATACAGTACATTTACATTTACTTTGCCTCAGAAAGAAAGAGTCCAGTTTTTTTATTTGCAGGTGGCTTGGTTTATTATTTTATATTTGTGCTAATTGTTACTGTATTGTTTCGTAATGGGACCGTTTCCACAGGAACCATAAGCAGTTCGAAATATTATGCCAAAAACACACAATAATATTCCACCCAATTTTCTTTTGTTACTATTCGTGGGCTGTGGCCATGTCTTTCAGAAATGGCAGGAGTGAGATAGTGGAATAAAAGGTAGACATCTTTGGGAAAGTTTGGTAAAAGAAAGGATGACGTTATGATGTCATTGTTGGTTAAACCAGTGTCTGTATAGAATGGGGAAGCATGAAACTGGAAATTGTGATAAATGTGGTCATGCAGAGTCAATGGAACATGTACTTATTGAATGTGATGCATATGAAAGAGAAAGATTTCAATTAACTTGAGCGTTAAGAGAGTTCGGAATAAATAATTTGTCACCTCAGGTTCTGTTAAAGGGCCCAAAACAATCTAGAATTTAGCATGAGCTTATCATTTCCCTAAAATAAACGAGAATGATTAATAGAATATAAGATACCCTTGCACAAAAATTAATTTCATGTGGTTTCCAAATTCTCAACCATTATGCGCTCCACACTCCAATCCAATAGGTGGCGAGAATGTGCCATAAAGTTGGTCTGCCAACCGCCATCCAACACCATAAACTTTCATACGTCTGCAGCAATGCGTCCCAATTCGCCTACTTATAATATGCCCTTAAAGTATGTACTATTTCTGTTTTGGAAAAGTATATACATTTTAGTGTGTAGCAAAACTAAAACGTCACGAGCTGCAAAATGCATCTCTTCCTTGCATTTAAGTATTTTTTAATTATTTCATATATAATGTTTACTGTATACTCACATTTATTAATTTAGAGAAGTATCGTTTATTTAACTTAATTAATGCAGTGGAGCGCCACTAAGCTCCGCCCTCTTATGGTGAGTTGTGGGTTATATCAACCGTTAAAGTGTCCATAGATTATTTTTTATTAGAGTAACAAAAGCCTACAATATAAACAAATAAATATATAAAATGAGAGAAAAAGGTATAACACTATTCCAATTAAATAATAATACAAAATATAAAAGAAGAAATAAAATAATACAAACAGATGCAAACATAAAAAGGGGCATTCAGTTACAAAAAGTGTCCATGGATTCACAGTAGAGCATCCGGGAACTTTGAAGATACTCGTTTCAACATACGATGAATTGGGACATACTCATTCTATTTTCGAATCCATATTATATTACTTATATACGGACAGTATGCGAATTGGGACGCAGCATAGACATATAATTAAATACATAAACGTAATAAATAACTAGATGCCGCATTGGCCGCGTTCAGTTATTTCCACAGTGAAAACATTCGTTTTCTATAATCCGTACATTAAACTATATACCTTAGGTGTTTTGTTCGATCGATTAAAAATAAATATCCGATATAAACTATAAAGCGGAGTCTAGTTATTTATTATCTACATGGATCTGCAGTACCGGAGGCTTTCAACAGATGGCGCGTCGACAAAATACACGTCATTCTTTAGTAGAGGTGACGTGTCTGTCTGTCTTTCATTGGGTGGACGGCCGCTCGCGTTTGGTCTTTTTTCAGGTTCTAGTGTGCTGTGAATTTTAGTGTCCAGGGATCAACATGATGAGAGTTATTACAGCTATTTTGGCTCTATGTCTGGGTTTTTGTGCAGGTAATTTCATTTAACATCTACCAATCTTTTATTATTATTAATGTATCACGTTGATCGTTCAGAGAGGCTAACAGAAAAATGTCTCAGACCACTGTAACTTACCGGTTAAGATTTTGTCCCACGTTTATACATTGTTCATCTTTATGCTTGAATACAAATACTTTTTGCTTTAGTTTATTCATTCAGTTTATAACCAACATCTCGGGTGATACATTTTAAGTATGACGATGGCTAACGTAACGTTACATTGCTAAACTGCGTTATTTGTACGGATTGTAGTGTAACTACTGTGTTCTTTCTCCAGCTGATACTTGCACAGATCCCGTTATTTCTCCATCTTCATACACGACGACAGACGCACTCATCTCTTCTGAAACCGTGTTCATAGTTGAGTTGAGTCTTGCGTGTGCAAACGGAGCACAAGTGAGTAGATTATCAACCTATTTACAAGGTACATATGTGTACAGTTTATTAGTACAGAAATGTAGATTGAAAAGAACTCATCTTTGTCTTTTAGAGTGTTGCATTGTATGCAGATGTCAATGGGAAACAGTTTCCTGTGACCAGAGGCCAAGATGTTGGAAAATACCAGGTCTCCTGGAGTGTTCCCCACAAGCAGGCCAGTTCAGGCACATATCAGGTTAAATTCTTTGATGAGGAGTCTTACAGTACTCTACGAAAGGTATGCAGAAATAGTTTGGTTCTTTATTTTCTTGATCAAATCTGCAAATCCATCCAAATGTTCAACCAGCAGTGCTAATGATAAACAATTTTTTCTCAGGCTCAAAGAAATAATGAAGATGTTGATGCCATCAAGCCATTGTTCTCGGTCAATGTGGATCACAGGGTGAGTAGACATACTGATCTGCATTGTATAGACTTTATCTGTGGATTTAAGTGCTTTTTTGGGTTGTAAACAAACCCTTCAAATGTATACAACCACAAAGCATTGTATTGTTACTTTTATAAGTCCCATGAAATGAAAATTAAGTTATTTGGTTCTAGAATGTGTTTGCCTTAAGGATATCTATAAACTAGTGCAATTCAAAAATTGTCAATTCACAGTTATAAAAAGGATATATAAATAAGCATTCAAAATGTACAGTCTCTCAGTTCAACCAAAAGGAATCAACATGTTTTTCAGCTTTTCATCGAATTTTTCTGAGCAATCAAAAGCTCAAGAATGTTCTTTCTGTCCCTGCGATTGGTTATTTTAAAAGGTCCCTAATTCCCTGTTTCGAGAGGAAATTGCCTCAATGCATCGAACAAAGATTTAAAGGCACTTCAGTGTGTCTTCAACCACTGGATTTCGTATTTTCTGTTTACCTTCTGTGCTTTTGTTCTTTTTATTAATACATTTGTAAATTGCAGGGTGCATGGAATGGTCCCTGGGTGTCTACAGATGTCTTGGCTGCACTGATTGGTATTGTGGTGTACTACCTGGCCTACAGCACCAAAAGTGCCATCCAGGCTTGAAGTCTACGAATACAGCAGTGAAGACGACAGGAGTCAAAAAATTCACCATGCAGTTCATGTTACGTTCACATTCAGGCATTATTCCATTCTGTTGTGATATGCAAATAAATCATAGAACTGTTTCAATGTAGGGTTAAAGGATCAGATGATGACAATAATAAAAACGGTAAAAGTTGGTGGTGTTTTTTATTTTCTAACTGTGTCAAGAATTTGAAATTGTATGTCTGTGCTATTAATATTAAACCTCAAATGAACAACGACTGGGATGAATAATGTGTGACAGCATCATGGTCCGGTTCTGTATTTTGAAATGTCCCAAATATCGATGAAATTCATTGAATGTGGGAATAAATACATTTTTTGAAAGCCTTCCTGACTCGTTTATTTTTTTTTGTTTTACGTTTTTGGTGATAGGTTAGTTTTTAGTCCAAGCGTGGAAACATACAAACAAGAACATCATATTCTTAAATTGCACAGCTGGGATAGTCAGTCAGCATTTTTGCATTAAATGCAAAATGTGGTTAATATGGCAAATCATTGATGGTCGGATCTTCACAATGCCGGACGAGGTTAGGTTCACATTCAAGGTGGTTGTTGTTAATATAATCGGCGAAGTACATATATACATATATAATCATTTAACTACGAGATTCTTTTTAAATCTCACATGTATAAAAGATGTATTTCGACAAGGTGTGCGTGCGCGATAAACATCTGCAACTCGTGTCCTAAAGTGACACCTGGCTCGGCTCCCCCTACGCTGGGTGAAATGGTTCAGTCTGTCAGCCCGCCTCGTCCACATATCTAACGCACGTTTTCAGCCAAGTTACCGCTCTGCTATCCCAACAGGTCGCACGTCTTTTCACCCACATCTCATTCTGAATGAGGAATTAATAACATCGAATTATTCATGTCTGAACCACCTTCAGGGGATTCTGCCGGAGCGGGAGGTTATGGAGCCTTTTACCCGGCGGGATACCAGACGTTTCACCCGGAGGATCACGGCCTAGACCGCGGCTTCCGACTGACGGCCTTCTCCGATCTGAAAGGATGAGGGTGCAAAGTCCCGCAGGAGGCCCTGCTCAAACTCCTGCAGGGACTGGAGCCTGACCGCCCGCCCGGAGTGGATGGCGGTTCGGGCACGGGGGCTGGAGACGAGACCGGTGAATTCGGCCAACTTGTTTCAGCCGCACAGGGTCCCAGACTAGGTAAAGCATGCGAGTGACATGTCACGCTGTACCCACACCATTACTGTCAAACTGGTCTGATAAAGCGTGCATGCAGACACGTCTAATAGCTGTTTGATAGTTATCCGATCCAAAGTTCAGATCAAAAGTGAATCGGTAAACCAAAATGTATCACGTTTAAATAAAGTCTATACGGATTTAGATATACAAGTAAAATATTAGTATGTGCATTCACACGCCTTTCTACACGTGGAACAACACGTACAGCATTTGATCAAAAATCGATAACTCAATTTCTGTAGTTGTACGATTTTATAGTCGTGTTTTATGTATTGGGTTCCAAAACAGCTAACGTTACGTCAACAAGGCTCTTATAGTCTTGCTAAACTCCTGGCAAGTATAATACTTTCATCTGAACTACGGACCCAGTTATTGCTAAAAACAGGCCATAAGTAATCCAGCATAAATCCCCCTTATCTTTGAAAGCTTGGCTGGTTAATAAATATACAGAGCAGGGCCTTCATCACAAGTAAATGTGGATGAATACATAAAGCACCTTTGAAAATGTGAGAAATACTATGATTTAACTGTTGCTTGACTGCAGGGATCGGAATGGACTCGTGTGTCATCCCTCTGAGACATGGAGGTTTGTCCCTGGTTCAAACCACAGATTTCTTCTATCCTTTAGTGGAGGATCCCTACATGATGGTGGGTGGCTGGCTTTGGAAAGTTAATATGTAAAGTACAAGAAATGCTGTACTCAAGCATTTTGTCTTTACAGGGCCGAATCGCCTGTGCAAATGTGTTGAGTGATCTTTACGCCATGGGCATCTCGGAGTGCGATAACATGCTTATGCTTCTAAGCGTCAGTCAGAAGATGAATGAGAAGGTGAGATTTGCTTTCTCTGTGTCTGATCCATTCCTTTCATAGTTTCCTTATTCTTTGATTTGACATTTTTTAAAAGCAAAGTGAGATTAGTGTATCTGTTTGTTTTTCTGTACGTTTATGTGAGGTGTTTGCTGGTTCGGTAAGCTGTCCACGACATGGTTAATTAATGTGTTATGTATGTACCAATGCATTCTCAGGAGAGAGAGCAGGTGATGCCTTTGATGATGAAGGGCTTCCGGGATGCTGCCGAAGAGGGCGGGACTTCAGTAACTGGAGGACAAACAGTCATCAATCCCTGGATCATAATCGGAGGGGTTGCCTCAGTTGTGTGCCAGCCAAGTGACTTCATCATGTGAGTTTCTTCCTGTCCATCCACCAGAAAGCAGTCATCTAATATAGAGCTGCAACTAACGATTATTTTAATAATCGATTAATCTGTCGATTATTTGTTCGATTAATCGATGAATCGGATACAATTTTTTAAAAGCATTCATTTTCAACCCTTTATTGAAAAATAGAACTGACATTGCAAAACATATTTCAAAAGCTTTATTATTACTTATTATATTATTATTACAGCTTGCTGTGGTTTACATGATGCATTTCCCATCAAGAAGCCTCTCATGGTTTGCTGTTTTTTTCGGGTCTCTCTGATGGTCTTTCCTCTACCTCCGCTCTGCTTTTTTAATTAATTTTTTCTCCGCTATGCTGCGCGGCGCGATCAACTTTTTTTAGTCCTGTGACACACTAGATGCGTGGCGTGAGCGTCTCAGAAGCCTGGCGAGACCGTTTTTAAATCGGCTCCCATGTTAACAGGTTAGAGCTTGCACACTGCCTGCGTGAGACGAGCAGCACGGAAAACGCGTGCATGCTAGGAATTGAATCGACGCCTATTTTTCACGAGACACGCAAGCGTGTTGGAAGCGTTTCCAGGCAAAATAGAATAGGAAAAGATGTTTATATGTAATTTTGTACACGAATACATATTAATGAATGCCATTTTGATGTTTGAAAGCTAATCATCATTTATTTGATCGTATTTTCAAATTGAATTTCATTAAACCAACATCTACACGTTACGGGGTTTACATGTCCACTGTAGAAAACATCAGGACTTAAATCATGTTTATAATGCATTTTTGGAGAAACAACAAGTGAATATTGAAATAAATTATACATTAATATTCCTATTAAGTATGAGATATTATTACTAAAATGTTGCAAATGAATACTCCAATTAACTACTTTTTTCCATAAAATCTTCCTCCAAGAAAATGCTTAGGCTATATCCAATGAAAAGATACATTGCATTGAATGGGAATATTAATTTATGTCCATCTGAAACACATTGCATAAAGTAAACACGTGCATCAATTGATTACGTTACATCTTTAATAACATATCTGAGAATCATCTTAATACGAATTGTGGTTCGTATTAAACCCCAAAATGTATTGGTGACTGAATTATTTTTGTTTTTTATGCTCTTAACAATGTGATTAAAAATGGAAAAAAATATGACACACTACAATAACAACGTAGTCTAGTGTGTCATCTGAGTGACGGTCCAACATCAGGTAATAAAGCTACAAAACATTTGGAAATGTTATTTAAATAAACAGACAGCCTACTTACTCATTTTTCGGATTTTGGAAGGTGTAGGTTATGTGAAAAAAGTTTAAACTTGTCGTGAATACCAGACCCTTGTCTGTCGGCGGCCTCCCTCTATGTCACCTATAGCAGCAGCAGCGCGCCAGCGCCGCGTCAGGCACGGTGCTGGTGTGCAAAGATACAGAAAACACGACGCAGCCGCCACAGAGCTGACACGCAACAGAAACGCCACGCTCACGCCACTCAAACATGCGGCGCGCGTTATAGTCGCGCGATACAACGAATCGATAATGAAATTCGTTGCCAACATTTTTAATAATCGATTTTTATCGATTTTATCGATTCGTTGTTGCAGCCCTAATCTAATAATAAATTACAACTTACCTGCATTGAATGGGAATGAGATGAATTATACTGCATTGTCTAACTCGTCTTAATGTGCATTTTTTTGTGATCAGGCCTGACAGTGCTGTACCTGGAGATGTGTTGGTTCTTACAAAGCCTTTAGGAACTCAAGTAGCAGTGAATGCTCATCAGTGGATGGATATAGTGAGTCCTGCCAAATCTCACTCGCTGATATCATTAGATTGATTCCTTGCATCACATTTTTGATCTTTCACCCATATCTTTCTCCAGCCAGAGAAATGGAACAAGATAAAGCTGGTGATCACCAAAGAGGAAGTGGAGCATGCTTATCAGGAGGCCATGCTTAACATGGCCACCCTCAATCGCACTGGTAACACATATTCTTTAAGGATTCATTGGAACAGTGGGGTTGATATTTAGCACATGCCACCTAGTTTTACATCCTTGTAAAAATTCAAATGCCCTATATCTGTCCATTTGATATCAGAACAGTAGATACAGATTTATTAACTTTATATGCCAACATAAAATCCCTGTATATTGGTTACAAATAGTTCTCCTTCTGTCTCGCTCTAGCTGCTGCCTTAATGCACAAGTTTAATGCACACGCTGCCACAGACATCACAGGCTTTGGGATCATTGGACACGCCCGTAATCTCGCCCAGCAGCAGCGAAATGATGTAGCCTTTGTCATTCACAACCTTCCTATAATTGCTAAAATGGCCGCAGTGAGCAAAGCTTGCGGCAACTTGTTTGGACTTTTGCAAGGAACCTCATCTGAAACATCAGGTAAGATCCACAGCGCAGCTCGATCGATAAACACCGTCTCTTTAAGATGAAGTGATGATTATCTTAACATTTGCTATTACACTTTTTTTTTCAATTTATGTGCAATTAAGAACATCAATGTAATAACTTAAATAACAAATTACAGTTGATGCTTCTCTTTTTAACTGACAAATTGAAAAACTCCCCATTTTTGTAGAAATATGGGAATATGTAAGGTGTTCGATTTTCTGTTAAACAGAAACCATAAAGATGTGTACACGCTTAACAATAAATCATCCTCATGTCTTTCCTGCAGGTGGTTTGTTGATCTGCTTACCACGAGAGCAGGCGGCTCGATTCTGTGCCGAGATGAAGTCAAGTCGTGTGGGTTTTTCAGGAGCACTGGGGCAGGATGGCGGGGCAGGCGATGGGCAACAGGCATGGATCATCGGCATAGTGGAGAAGGGTAATCGCTGTGGTCGCATTATCGACAAACCTCGAATCATAGAGGTGCCGTACCGTGGGTCTGTGATTGGCACACAGGAGAGCAGCAGCAACAACAACAATGCGAGTCCTCATGAGGTGCAGTTGACATAACTCTGCACAACCGTGAAGGGACTATAATCTGTCATAAATCATCAATCTGTTCTTTAATTTTCTCCTGTCTCATTGGTGGGCTTGATAGAATTTCGTGTGTGTGTGCTTATGTCATAGACAGTGTTTGTGAGTCAATGATATAACATACAAAAGACAAAAAGAATAGGTGAATAGGTCATTCTGCTTGTCCATTTCCTCCCCCTGTTCAACCGAAGGGTTGAGAGCGACAGACCAAAAATGTTAAATTACCTGGTGGGAGATGGAATGGACAACAAACTTAAATGTTCTTCTTTCATTCTCATTCTTAAACACGCACCGCCCAACTCTGTAATCTGAAGCCTTGGATTTTTTATTTTCCAGTTGAGATGTTTTGGTGTATACAAGCTTTTCTTTACAAGCTTTGGTTTTTCTAGTTTTGATTTCCTATTGGAGAATTTTGACCAAATACATATTTTCTCCAAAAATGAGTGTAACATTCAGAACATCTGGGTCTTTCAACAAAATGAGGTAGGAGTTATCATGAACAGGTATCAAAAACACTGCTTATTAACATTAACAATTGTTTATGGTTTAGCTTTTACGAAGAGGAATACATGCAGTAAAAAGCTTTAACTAATGTAAACAAATAGGACATTATTGTAAGTTCACCTTCAAAATTGAAATTCTGTCATCATTTACACACCCTTGTGTCATTTCGAACCTGAATGACTTTCTTCTTCCGCAGAACACAAAAGAAGATATTTTGAAAAAATGTTGGTAACAAGAATAGCACAGCCATTGCAACCAATGCAAGTAAATGGGTGGCTGCTGATATCTTCTGTGTTCTGCGGGGGGGAAAAAAGACTCATACAGGTTTGAAATGCCAGAATGTTAATTTTGAAGGTGAACTACAACTTTAACAAACTTTCCCAACAAGTCAGAAAGACAACTTAAAATGACAAACGAAGCCGAAGAGTTTTTTCTATTTAGCTATCTGACGATCAGAAATATTGGTTTCATTGTGATATTTAATGGTACAATCAATTTTTTATTTTTGTGAAAGATTCAGATATCCAAATTGTGATGTTTTTTTCAGGTGTCTATTTTGTATTGTCCACTTAAATCTTATTCATCATGCTGTAATAACTTTATTTTAGAAAATCTGTGTAACGGTCACATGCCTAGTGAAATAAGATATATGTTCATTCTTTGGTCATTTTCCTATCTAGAATAACCTTATAATGAGGTGCTGGTTAGATTGGGGTAAAGCAGTAGTTAATCATTCGATTCACTATAGACAACATTTGTCATGGTTTCAGGAAGGTTTTCCGAGAAGTCATTATGAATAATTTGCAGAGTGTGTTAAGATATTATGAATGATGTGCATAACTCATTTCATCCATATCTTAAAAAAGGTGCTCTGGTTTTGCACCACGTCACTGATAAGGGATTGAGCAGCTTTCATCAGTTCAGTGGGTGATCCCAGAATGCCTGTTCTTGCATTTCAATGGCTGCAGTGGAGCATGCGTGTCTGATGTCCTTTTTTATGATGCCTCTCTCTTTAACCCCAGCTAATGGGACAGGTGAGGTTGATGTAAGCAGAAAGGAAAGGATAAGTTGTTCCATTCACCTGCAGCGATTGTCATTGCAATTTCATTCATGAAATGTTGTTGAATAAAACTGTAATTTTCTCTAAGAAAACTTTGTGTTGAATTTTGAATATTTGTTCTTAATGGAATAGTTCACCCAAGCTTACTGTTCATTTATTCAATTCCAATCCATCCAAGATGTGGGTGACTTTCTTTGGTTTCAACTAAAAATTATTCGTACTAAAGTACATGTTGGTTCATAAAGTCCTTAGGTTCCATGATAGATTTACACTGTACACTGAACATGCAAAACACACAAGTTTTTACATTTAATATACGCTCTTAAGAATAAAGGTGTTCACACCGAGCGCGAATGAGGCGTCAAGCGCGAGTGATTTACATGTTAAGTCAATGTAAAGACGCGATAGACGTCTTTACATTAGAATAGCGCGAATGAGGCGGCGCGAATGACGCGAATTAAGCGAATGACGCGAATCGCGCGAGTTGAAAAATCTGAACTTTGGCGGAAATTCGCGCCGCGTTAACCAATCAGGAGCCTGCTTGAGTAGTGACGTAGACGACGTAGCGAGCAGAGGCAGAAATAAAAAATGGAGGACACGCTCATCTCAGTGTGTGGACACCCGGAGCTATATGATACGTGTTCATAAAAATAGGAATAAAAAGGATCTTGCTTGGAAGAAAGTGAGTGAGGAGGTCGGAGAACCCGGTAAATTGTAAAAACATTTTCGTGAAGCGAATTTCACTCGCGAATGACGCGAATAGCGCGAATGACGCGTTTTTCACGCGCGAATAGCGCGAATGACGCGAATGAAGCGAGTAAACACAAAATGTTCAAGCGTCAAACTACTCGCGAATAGCGCGTTTTTGACGCCTCATTCGCGCTCTATGTGAACACACAGTAAGGGTTCTTTACAGAGATGCCATAGATTAGAAGAACCATTTTTGGTTCCACAAAGAACCATTCATTCAAAGGTTCTTAAAAGAACCATCTCTTTCTTACTCTTTTTATAATCTAAAGAACCCCTTTTAGCCACAAAGATCCTTTTGTAAAAACAAAAGGTTCTGCACAGAGGAACCTTTTGAAGCACCTTTTTTTAAAAGTGTGTTTGTTCATTGGCTAATCTTTGCATTGTGGAGTGAGGAGTTACTACAAAAAAATTATTTTACTTTAGATTGAAAATAGTTTTAATGAAATGATGATGTGTGATGTTTTTAGGGTTTTGTTTGTAGTTTAGATAATTTCAATAATTGTATGTTAGCAATTAGAAGAAAACTAACAAGAAATCAATACAGTTAGGAAAACTGTTTTGCTACAGTTTTGCTTCACTATCTTAAACTACATAATCAATCCGGGAAATATTCACTTTAATTTTGCAACTTAAAAAGCGATTAAATGTCTGTTTATACTAGGCTACATATTAAAGGGCTCATATGACAGGGCTAAAATAAATATTATCATTTTTGTTTGAGATGCACGAGTTTTGTTTTAATGCACGATTCAATGTTCAAAAACACTGTATTTTCCACATACTGTGCATGTTTGTATCTCTTCTTTCCCCACCTCTCTTCAAACACGCAGATTTTTACAAAAGCTCAACGCTCTGAACAGTGAAGTGTGATGTGATTGGCCACCATATTGCATTGCCACATTGCATGTTGCATTCAAAATTGAATATTGCTACCAAATGCTTTCTTATGCCACAAGATGTCAGTAGAATCATCTCAGTGCTACCTTTCCCTCACTGAAGATGTTGAACACTCCATTACAAATATCAAATTTAAATGTTAAAGTTTACCTCTAAAATCTATAGTAACTGACAGGTAAATTGAAAGTTTTGTAAGCAATTCTTAGCATGTGGCAGTTGGTTAGTTGTTCCTGGGGGAGCTGATACCGACAAAGAATGACTCAATTGGTAAGAAATGTCAAGATGATCAGAAACAGATTTTTCATTGCAATGCCAACGGATAGATTTAAGTTGATAGGGGGCCTACATTTTATGCTTTTCAAAAGCCTTAACCACGAAGTTGCTTAAAAGGTTACAAATGTGAAAATGAATGAATGTTTAGTTATGATCTTGAAGGATTTGGGCAAAATAAGTTTGTTAAATTGAAAATAACAAATATATATTCACATGACATGGACATTTTTGTCCACATTGTACATAAGAGTTAGGCTATTTAACAAACCCGACAAAGCTCAAAAAGTAATAATGTATCAAAATGAGTGTTGTCAAAAATATATGAACATATCTGCTTCACATTTAGTGTGTTGAAATTAATTTGCCCTCTAGATCCCTGCGCTCTGTGAACAAACAACATCTTGTGGTGCCATACCAGAAAGGAAAAAATCGCTCACATACCTCCTCTCGATCTGTTCCACAATTATGGAATGATCTGCGTGTTGCTACAAGATCGGCCATCTTCAAGAATCGTCTAAAAACGCATCTCTTCCGCCAACACCTGACCCATTAATACAGACTTCTATTTCTTTTCAACTTTTTCTACTGATTCTGTCATCATTTACTCACCGTCTTGTCATTTCAAACTTGTATGATTTTCTTTCTTCCGCAGAACACAAAAGAAGATATTTTGAAGAATGTTGGTAACTGGTCCATATTCACTTGCATTGGTTTTGTGCCCATACAATAGAAGTGAATAGGAGCCGGTGCTGTTCAGTTACCAACTTTCTTCAAAATGTCTTCTTTTGTGTTCTGTGGAAGAAAGAAAGTCATACAGGTTTGAAATGACTAGAGGGTTAGTAAACAATGACAGAAATTTCAATTTGGGTGAACTATAACGTTAAGAAGGTGCAAACACGCCAAGAAAAACAAAACATTTGAAATGTCATATGTGATATAATGTTTGCATTGACATGTTTGCAACCATTTTCTCATTTCTTATGGCCCAGAGGAAAATGAAACAAAAGCTTTCCTTTTCTTTTAACTTGCTATTCTTAATTCCTGTTAACCTTGTGACTTGTGGTGTTTTGTTTTGCTGGTAGTAAACATGGCATGTGATATGACTGCAAGCACAGTTTGCTGACAGATGTTTGTTAATGAGTTTCATGTGAAGGGCATGAGCCCCAAAGGGTCTGCATGGGCATGATGACTATCTTTGGTATAAATGCATTTTTGACCAGTCTCCAAAAATACTTGTTGAAGCTGTTCTCAGGTCATTAATTTGAGACACTGCAAGTGATGTAACAGTCATAAAGAGTTCTCTTTTAAATGGGGGTTTTCATCTTTCAGAGGTGCATGGAGTGTGTGAGAGAGAAGCCAGGCTCTTTGCAGTCTCTGGCTATGTTTACAATAACAAACTGAGATACTCTTTATACTTTTGCAGCATAGAGCTGAAACCATCTAGCATGATCTGCTGTTGCTGCACAGAATGTTGTATCCCACAATGCATGGTGCTGTAGTTTGCCTTTTATTTTCAGCGTAACAAATTAAGGGTAAAATGTATGAATCTCATATACGTTATTTGATTAGACAAATTGTACAAAATTTTTAATAACATGATATCTGGACATTTTTAATATCGATCATGATACGGCGAGGTCATGGTTATTACATTTAACTTAAACGGAAACAGAATTATCCTTTCTGCATTACCTTCCTTTAAATATTTGACGTATTTAAGGATGTGGTTGCATATTCATGATTCATTTCCTTCTCAACCCTTCATTTATTGAAATGACATTATAGTGTAAGAATCTCCTTATGCTCTTACACTAGGAATTTTTATATATCCTTTTACAGTCATGTGTGTTTTTTCACCGGGAGTGCAGTGAGGCAAACATAGACTGTTATGTTTTTTTTAAACTTGATTTTAAAAAGATAGGAGGATTCATCACATAAAAAATGACAGGTACACAGTGCCACCTTTTTACCCCAGATTTGCACCAGTCTTCCTGACGTCTCCGGTGAGATAAAATGTGCTAGTCAGCATAGACATTGTGCACACTTCCTTTAGACACTTCCTTTTGTCCACTGGAAATTAATATCTAATGCATTTCATTGAGCGCAAAAGGACAACAAAATGAGCTAAAAATATAATTTATTATCAATTGCATTTTAGAGCTAAATAATCAGATTTGTTCAAATGTTTGGATGAAAGTTGCCAAAAGGATAAATAGCAGGTAAGTGCTCTCATTGTTTTCCATTGTTTAACTCTCAGAATTTACTAGCAAGTCAATCTATACTTACTAGTATCTATACTATACTTACTTAGTAGCTTACAGTTAAATTAACAGATCATCCGGTAGGCAATCAATAAATAGATGTTACTAAGAAAATCATTACAGGTGACCAAATTGTACAGGAACAACACTGTGCATAGTCACGTTTCTAATAATAATTTAAAAAGGTGGATTAGAAAATCAAAGTTATGAACATAAATGCATGTAATACTTGATTTAATAAGGCACTTAAAAGTTGCAGTTTTCTGTACAAATAAGTTACTGAAGTTTTTAAAAGGTCCTGAACTGCAAAGCAATAAAATCAGTTTGAACACAAATCGAACAAATATCAGAGGTAGAGATAAAAGAGTGACACGCCTGTGGTTTCGAGTAAAGTGAATTTGGTAAGTGTATACAGAGATATATCCAAGTACACTTTCTTCATCATGTTTTAAAAATGGATATATACACAATGTACAAATATCACTAATCATCTCTCTTGGAATGTTGCCACCTTTAATATTTTTATAAGTAGGCCTACATTAATTTTAATTAATCTGTAGTAAATAGTTCTCCCCCTAAACATAAAAATATAAAACAATCTGTTCATCTGGTTTTTCAAGAGATGTTTTTACAAGACTGTCAGGATAAGTATGTGATTTTGGCTTCTATTCACACCACTGTAAAAAATCACAAATTTGAGCTTCCTTAAATGTTTAGGTTAAAACAAATTAGCTTTATAAATCAATTACACTTAAATTGTATTGAACTGACTTAAAAATACAGTTGTACAATACAATACAATACAGAGTCATAAAGCTAATTTGATTTAACTTAAACATTTAATGAAGCTTTTAAATTACGTTTTTAAGTAGATTTTTTTCAGCAATGCTTTGGAACATTAAACCAGTTTAAAGTGACATGTTTAATAAAAACAGACGATTGGATTTATTGAAATCCCTGCAGCTTTTACTTTCAAGTCCAACTGTCCAATGTGGTTGTTAAATGCATACAGCAGATTTACTCCCGGTGTACCACTTTCCTTTTGAAACTGTCAGCACTTCTAATATTTTAATATCCTGTATTAAAATAATCTGGACTCTAAACTAATCCAATTCACCGTCTTCTAAAATCTATTTGTATTTCATCTATGCGTACCAGGATTACAGAAAGCACTGTATCATAAATCACAGCATCTAAAGCACTCACTCCTCATAATGTATGACAGTCTGCTTTGCAGCATCTTACCACTGGTCTTCTGGAGATTTCCGAAGATAACCTTTTGTCCATTCATTGATCGCATTTTGTTTTCTTTCCCATCCATAGCATTTCACACTTTTCCTTTGTGCTGTAACGTCTGATATAATCCCATGACCCAAATCTTTGAGACCATTCAGCTGAGATATGAAAGGAATGTCGGATCCTTTGCTTTCTTCCTCTTCCTCAGTCCCGGTAAGTTGGGCTTCATAAGAAGTTCATCAGCATTCACATATCACTTCAGTCTGATAACATGTGAAATGTGAAAGCCACACAATTTAGTCTCAGTACCTGATTGCTATCTTTAAGATGTAGCACGTGAAGTTCAGATTGTGTTTTCGCCAGGTACCTGAATCTGATAAATGTTTGAGTTTGGAACCAGCAAGTCAGTCGCTCTCCTGGTCCTCAGCTGTGTGTCGGCATGTGTGCATGTGTTCCAGAGTAGGTGGAGGTCAGTAGATGGAGTCCTTTGTGGTGGTGGACGTATGCGTTGTGGTGGAATCGTCCGGCAGGGAACCTCGGCGTGGAGACAGCAAGGTGTTGCAGCGCAACAGGCCGAGCAGCTCACGTGATACGCTGCTGGAGAAGGCTGTGTAGATCCACGGGTTAGTGCAGGAATTTAGACTGGCCAGCAGCATCAGGATTGTGAAGACAGCACCTGCATGTGAAATGAAGGTACATATAAACCTTGAGGCCCCAGTACATTTGCATTCAATACTGTATTTTGTATAGCTTGTTCAAATCATGGATAAGTTAAATACTGCTGTAGACTCGCCGTATACAATAAAGCCTTTGTTCATTTGTTCTATTCATGGAAAAATACAATGTGATTACAATGATGACCGTTTTCTGTAGCTCAGTGGTTAGAGCATGGCGCTAGCAATGCCAAGGTTATGGGTTTGATCCCAGCGATTGCACACACTTAGAAACAAATGTGTAGTAGTGTAATGTAAGGGGCCGTTTACACGAGACCGTTTTCAACTAAAAACGCAAACTGTTGAGGACGGGTCTCAAAAATTGAGAACGCAGCCATTTTCGTTTCCATAGCTGTCTGAATTGGCCCCCCTATCTCCTATTTAGTGCACCATATCGGGTTTCCACCATTTTGTAGTGTTCTCCGCAGAGGTGGACAGTAACGAAGTAAATGTAATTCATTACTGTATTTAAGTAGTTCTTTTCGTGTATCTGTACTTTCCTCGAGTATTTCAATTTTGGGAGACTTTTACTTTAACTCCACTATATTTCAAAGTCAAATATCTTACTTTTTACTCTACTACATTTTCAAAATCAGTCGTTCCTTTTTATTTATAAGTCAGTAAAAACTTAACTGGTCACCAATCACAGTACATCGCGCGCTTTGTTTTTAACTTGTTTTGCCCCTGTTGTCGCCTTGGTAACGTTATCTGCTTAGCGCGAACATACGATTCAACATCACATCAGATTCAGTGCAACTGTCTGCAACAGCATAACATTTTGACTGTCAATGTCTTTATAAGTTAAATCATGGAAGAAACTACCGAATCTTGTCACAACACCTGTGGCCTTACGCAATTTTTCTGAAATTGTTGAAAAGAACAACAAGTCTTTTATTTTTTAGTTCCTTCTCTGAGTGAAAAGAATGAGAGAGGAGAAATACACCCGTCTCATTTATCAGGAATGAAGATGGGCTAGATACTTACATTCTACTTACAACCAACAGTCTGCTTTCAAGAATTCAAGTTGGAGAAATGTCTAAATACTTAGCGAGAATGTGCTGTAATACGGTTCAGTGAATCCACTTAGATAAGTACATATTTGTTCCATTGCAAGTTTAAGTTTAAATAAAAACTTGAATTACTGTTACAAATAAATGTTAAACCGAAACTGCTCTCAAGTCCTGTTATTAAATTTTGTTCTAAAGGAAATTGTTTGGCTTCAAGGTTTTGGGCTTATGAAAATTTTAATAGACATCAGTATCTGTCTGACTTATTCATGTAATTTTATTAATAGATTGGTGTGCCAAGAGTGACATTAGAGTCTTCACATAGACTGAGTTAAGCAAGAGTCTTGTGACAAAAATGATAATAGGACATTATAGCCATAAAAACAAATCACAGTACTTGGATACTTAAGTACATTTGAAGGCAAATACTTTTGTACTTTTACTCAAGTGAAAGTTTAAAGGCAGCACTTTACCTTGGGTATCTCTACTTTTACTCAAGTACATGGTTTGTGTACTTCGTCCACCACTGGTTGTCCGAATTCTGTCTCATTCCCTACATTTGTTCACTACTTTTTACCCACAATGCATTCTGATTTTGAGTGTATATCCGAGGTACACTCGCTCACTCAGATTTCACATGATACAACGCAAATCAACCGTCTGATTAGAATCGGTTGGAGGAGAGTGACCGTTAATGCCACGAATGTACGTTTCTAACAGTTATTAACTTTTTGAGAATAAACAGATTAAATGAATGTCATGTAAGCAGTGTTTTATTTGAAATATATTAAGTAATTTTATTAAACGTAATAAATGAAATAGTAAATAAATGTGGCAAACATTGGTTTTGTTCTCTTTATTAAAAACTAATACAACAAATGTGACAAATAATGTAAATTAACTTTACCATTTTACCAATCCATAAAGCCACACAGGTGTAATATACAGTAAGCATTATGATGTCCGTGACAGTGCTGTCAGACGCAGGATATATTACGTCAGTGTCTGAAAAGCTAAATGTGGAGTTGCTGCAATAAGACCAGCGCAGACACAATATTTGCATTCGCCAGACTTTAAAACACATATGCGTTGAAAGCACTTTTGGTTTATAACTATGTATGTGCCCAGACACGTCCTGTTTCTTTACACAACAACATCGCCATCCACTGGCCTGGCGTGTATACTACGGCGTTTTCCTAGACCCGTGTAAATGCAGACCGTTTTGATAACACTGTCATGTGAAACTTTTCAATCGTGTAAACGGGGCCTAAGTCGCTTTGGATATTCACGTCCGCCAAATGCATGAATGTAATGTATTTTTTTGTAAAGAAGACTGATATTTGGAAAACTGCAGCACTATTGAGGTATTTTAATTGTTTGCAATGCACAACAAGGATGTATTCAATAATTCTCTTACAACAAGACATATTTTTGTGTGATATAACTTAAGTATATAGTTCTTTTAAACAAAAAATTTGTAGGTATATTTTTCACTTATTATGCATTTCTCAGAAAAACTTACAAACTCTGAAGACATCACTCAAAGTACACTTAAAAGTACACTTTTAGAAACTAAAAAGCTGGCCAATTTAGTCCCAAGGAGTAAAATAGTACAAGTATACTAGTACTTAACATAAATGCAACAATGAAGAGGTGTTCGTGTAAATTATACAATTTACAATATTGTTCACCTATCAAAATATTATCTAATTATTTGATGAAGTTTGATTGCACATTATTAAAGGTTGAGCATCATTTCCCCACACAGAGCACTGTGCTGCTTTCTGCCATGCTGTTTTACTCAATAACTGCAGAAAGTCGAGACTTATATAGAGGTGAAAATACCAATGAGATCACCCAACAGTCAGGTGTAAAAAAGAAAGAACACATGAGGTCTAACACACCTGCCTGCAATCTTTAAACACACCAGCTTCATGTGTTCTTCATTACAGTTGGACTCGCTGAATGTTTGAATTCTGAAAACAGCACCTCTGTTTGGAAAATATTACTGAGGAATGTAATGCTTGTCTAGTTTATGTGTGCACCATAAAAACCATTCAAGCTATAGTCATTCATTTAATATTTATCAAACATAAACGTATATTCCTATAAAGACAAATATACATATTAAGTGATATGAGAATATGAGAATATGTTGTAAGATGTTTACATGTTATCAACTATCAAATTCTATACACTATAGAGAAAAAAAACGTTTTTTCTTTTTCTTCCCAACCAAACTGCTGTGCTCCATTTGAAGAGCTTTAAAACTTCTTATTTATTCTTGCTTTAGCTCTCGGGCTAAACAGAATACAAAGTAAACACAATTGTACCACAAGTGCACACATTCAGAGGTCAACATTATAAGGATTGTGTATACTTGGAGTATTTCAATAAATATCACATCATAGCAAGTTGTCACGAAATGTCTGTTTCTTTTTGCTTCTAGCTGTGTTTTTAGCAAATAGACACCTAAAAAAGCTACTCAGAGAAGTGGGACCAGACAGGCGCTTGTGAGTCACTCACTCTCTCTCTTCCGACGAGCTGCGTGCAAATTAAGTGTTTCTTAACTTGTATTTCTGCACTTGAACCGCTGTTTCAAGCTGTCTTTATTGTTGTAAACCGCTAATAAAGCGCTAATTCAACGTGCGTCTGCCTGTCAATAAATTTAACATTGCAATTCGTTTTGATGTCCCGCTTTGACAAAAGCCGCTGCAGTCAAGTGTGAGTCTGAGTTTGTTAAATACAGCAGTTCTCTTGATGTTTAAGTACTCTTATTTATTTATCTTCTGTGTTAAACAGGCCTATTCCACAATTTCCACCTTTCCACATTATTTGTCTTTAACATAGGTTAGTAGTCTTTCTGCAAGTCCCCACAAAATAAATAAATCCCCCATAATAGTCATTTCACGAGTTCGACCCTGCAAATTCTGGCTGCGGATAATTAGGATTTATGCGTATTTGGCGTACTGTCCAGGGAGAGGGCTCCGGGCTCTGAGCTCCCGTCTGAGCCCGGAGCGCTCCCCCTTTTACCGGGAAGGGAGCCCGGACCGAGCCCTGAGCGCCCATCCCCCCCGGCTGCCAGAGGCAGGGGCGGAAAAAGGGATGGTGGCGGGGTTCATCATCATTTAGGCCCCGTTTACATTGTCAGTTAAATGTGACCCACCATAGTGTAAACGGGGAAAAAACGCATGCATTTGGATATTTCGAGATCAGTTTCAGGCCTTATTCACATGTGGAAATAAATCAGATATGTGTCAACGTGATTTTCTGAAGCATTGCGTTCTGTACGTCATCAAAACGACGACAATTTGGTACACTCTGCAGTTTTATGACGTATTATCAGGAGGAAGATCGTGTGAGGCCTGTTGATTGACAACAACGCAGGAAACATGATGGAGGAGGAAAATGCAGGGCAGTGGTCGACAGCTGAAATGACCTGCCTTCTCGCCTTGTGAGGAGAAGAGTCTGTTCAAGGTAAGATTAAAGGCTCATACAGAAGCAAATCATTTTTCGAGTATATTTCGGCTGCAATGATGGCTCTTTTGCTCCTCCTCCGCCTCAAAATCAATTTAATGTTTGGCGAATGAGTCATATATCGCAGAGCTAACATCAAGCACATTTCGCGTTCGTCCATCATGGCTAGTGAGTAATCTTGGCGCAAGAACCCGCGTTCACGCATGCACAATGTTTCAAATGTTTTGGCAATTGTAAGCACGTAGATGGGATATGTGTCACAATTGACATGTAAACGGACGGTTGAAAAAATCTGATATAGGCAACGAATCAGAATTGAGGATCAAGACATGCAGTGTAAACGGAGCCTTACAGAGCCCTGTTTACAGTATAGAAAAGCGTTTTGTGTCCACTATTACAGCTGACTAACTTGAAAAACATGGAAAAAAAGGTTCTTTAGTTTGAAAACAGCTAGTAAATAAAAAGTGTTTGTATTATTAATAATACATTAGAATTTGGAGGACAATGTGTAAAGATAAAGAGTCACAGCTCTAATATTAATTTGAATCTTTATCTGTGTGTTTTCTATGGCGGTCATTAGGTTGATCTGAAAAGTTTGAGAACCACTAGAGATGTGACAACTAGCCCCTTAATAAAATATATTGTTTGTTTTAAATCTGACCTTGATCAGGTGGGTTGGGGTCCCAGGCTGCCCATAACTGAACAATAAAGAAAGGAGACCAGCAGATGGTGTAGACCAGTACGATGACAAGAGTCATCCTGACCGTCTTGGACATGGCCTTAGTCACACCCGGTAGAGGTGGTGGATGTGAGTACTCAGCATGAAGAGGAATAGCCGGAGCATCTGGAAGCACATCCGGAAGCATCATCTCAGAAGCCCCAGACATGTTTAATTGTCCAGCCAATGAAAAAGCAGCACTAGGTATTGTGCCCACACTGTTGGCTGCCAATGATTGAGAATCGATGGTGTCCGAGATGTGGTTGGCATTGTGGGCAGGAGAGCTTTGCAGGTGAGATGTGATGGAAGGGGAGGGGCTATCTGAAGAGGGGAGTGGCCCAAAGCAGGGCTTGCAGATAGAGTCCCTGCAGGCTGCAGTCTCAGTGTAGTTACTGTGCAAGTTTTGGAGGTCTTCTGGAGGGGAAGAGGAATGAGATGGGCTGCAGCGTGCTTGGCTGACACCGCTGTCAATTCGATGGCTGTGTCTGCTTTGTTTGTTTCTTTCTCTGACCCTTCCCCTGCAAGACTCCCGATGAGTAAAGCTGAAGAATACGGAGCTCCTCTTAAATTCCGCTGTCACCAACCGTTCCGACTTCAGATAGATATTGTCATGGATCTCCCTGAAAATGCGCACCTAGAATATAAAACAGATGAGAAGTCTTCAAAGACTGCCAAAATCCAAGCAGGTCATCCTTTATGAAAACTTCAAATTGTTAGACAATCATCTATCCACCTGTTTAAAGTAGTGTGGCTTTTTAAGTGCTGTTTTTGACAATATGCTGTCAAAGAGCTTTGGGCCTGTTAAAATCCACAAAGAAAGATGCTGAGTCACAGAAATGTAAAAGAAAGCCTGCGGTAAAAGGCTGTTCTAGTAATTGCTAAAGCCGGAAGCATCAGCCGGAAAGGTCTTGGTTAAATATTTGTACAGCAGACAAAGTGGTTTTGATGTTCTGCCTTAGGGAAGCCAAGGTTTTAGCAAATGGGTTGAGTCACTGAAATGGTTGAAGAATGTGTTGGTCTCAATATTTTTTGTTCAAGTGAGAAAGATTGTAAATTCAAATCTTTAAGTTCATTTACCTCCATTTAGCGATATGGCAACACAATCTTACAGCAAAAATGTGTAACTTTTTTACAATGTGTCAAATTTGATCAAATTTTTACAAATTATGATCCCATTCATACGTTTCAGTATGATATGCTTTCGTGCCAGTGACGTTAGGATTATGGGTGGGGCTTAAGTATTGCTTTTTTCAACTAATGTTTTATACGAATAAGGCATTACTAGAAACGAATTCCTGTGTGCTCAGGTTGACATTTTTTTAGGAATAGTTAGCTACACAGTACACTGTAAAAATTATATGTTGTTTTAACTTAAAATTACCTCAAAAGTTTTACTTAATTCAACTTCAAAACAAAAGTTAACATAACAAAACTATATTTTAAAGTTGAATTAACCAAACATTTTAAGGCACCCGGGTAACTTGGTGAAACAAAAAATACATTTTTACAAACGGCTAGTTCACCCAAAACTGAAAATCTGTAATTTAATCAGACTCTTGTCATTTTAAACCTGTATGACTTTCGTTATACTGCAGAACCCAAAAGATGATATTTTGAAAAATGTTGGCAAACAAACAATGGTGGTACCCATTCACTTGCATTGGTTTTGTACAACAGAAGTGAATGAGTACCGCCATTGATCAGATACTAACATTCTTCAAATTATCTTCTTTTGTGTACTGCAGAGTAAAGTCAAACAGGTTTAAACTGACCAGAGAGTGAATAAATGAGGACGGCATTTTTACGTTTGGCTGAACTATCCCTTCAAATCTACAGTATATATTAAATAAGAAAAGTGTGTTGGGAGTGAGAGAGTGCACTAGATATACCTGACAGACAGTGATGATTAATGCTGGTAATATGAACACAGCTACAGTCATCCAGGTAACGTATGCTTTAAGTCCCCATGGCTCAGCAAAATGACCCCAGCATTCAAACACCCCAGGGGCCACCTCTGACCTTGAGAAGATGAAAACCTGGGAGTGGCGTTGAGAGTTAAAATGTGAAAAACATTGAAATAAAAATACAAGCTGAGAACCGGTTAGCTGTTTACATGTGAAACAAAAATAAACCAGTCAGGGCTGTTCTAAAACAATTTGTTGCTTACCTGTGGTAAACTTAGCACCAGAGCCAAGCCCCATGCGACCACAATGGAGGTGTTCCAGGGAGAGGGCGCGCCTCCCCTATATGCCTGCAAGGGGCAGCAGATGGCATAGTGCCGATCCACTGTCATAGCAACAATCATGTAGGAGGACGCAAACATCCCGACAATCTGTAAGTACTTCACAGATCGACAAAGAGCGTCGGGGCCCTGAAAGCGTTCGGTAATGTCCCACACCAACTGTGGCAAAACCTACAGGCGAAATAAAGAGGTTGTATTTCACTCTCACATGCAGTTTTGGTAGTTTCAGGAAATTAGTGACTGGATGATCTAAATTGCTGATTGGGTTCAATGTAGATTTCGAGTGCAAGCACATACGTGCACGCCCTGCTGACACACCAGTTTCCCACGTCTATGGCTTAATCCCAATTTATAAATGTAGTCATATTATAAACAAATGTAGTCACACCATGCAGGTCGACTATCACTTAACCGGCCTCAATTTTACAGCACACATCATTTTGTAATTGCTTTAGTAAGAAATTACCTGAAATAAAGCCACCACAAGGTCGGCCACACAAAGATTGATCATGAAAAGGTGCATGGGTGCATGATGTTTCTTCCTGCGCAGCAGTACCCACAACACAAATCCGTTACTCAGAGCGGTGAGGGCCAGCACCAGTCCCAGCACGCTAATCTCCGCTTGGGCCAAGGTAATGTCCCGCACTCGTGGAGGGGCCACAGGCTGCATCGTTGGCCTTCTGGTGGTCCATGTGACGTTTTCTGATGGAAAGAGCCAGAGAAAAGCCCCTGTACCCCCATAACTGCTGCTGAGATTGAAGAGGGAACTGGATATGTCTGATGGCCCTTCAAGCCCCAACACGGAACGATTCGACTGACCCAAATTCTCTTCCCAGGAGCCCATGATCATGCCTGTGACCTATAAAAAGAAGGACAGACGGAATGAGATGTGAAAAGAATAACACTGATCGCTCACCGATTCGAACTGGTATGACAAACAGTCCTAAATCAATTTAATGAAATTGATTGAAGATACAGATTGAATTTATTTTGTTTTGTTGGCAATCTTTATAGTTTACAAGAGTGCTTCAGTAAAGGATGGTCTAAAATTGATTTGATCAAATAAGGTTGTTAGAAGTGTGTCTCCAATATAATTGCCTTTTTTTATGGGATGTAAAGCTCTTAAAGGGATAGTCGATCGAAATCTGACAATTCTATTAAAACGTTCTTCTGTTTGTAATGCACAGAAACAACAACATCATACAGGTTTTAAATGACAAGGAGGCGAGTTAAAACGTACAAAATGTTTATTTTTTTGAAATAACTATCCCCTTACGCATTATTTAGTGACAAAACACATTAAATATCCTGATATTTTGAGAAGTCCTAATGAAAGGTTTTGCAAATAAAAATCGTGATTTGAGGACAGTTGAAACAGTGGCTTTAAATCTTTGCCTTTCAATTGTTTGTTTTTCTTATAATAAAAACAGTCCATTTAGCTCGCCTGAACCAAAACCATAATATTTCTTCTCATCATCTTAGTCTCTTTTCATCCCCACATATCTAATTTTTCTATAATCAAAAGCACATCTGTCGCTAAGATAATGCACTGCCATTTCCCTGTAAAACATTTTAAAATCCCCCAAAGTCTCCCATCTCCTTATATCACCAGTTATTTTCCTCATTAAAATGGTGTTTATATTATTATAGCCAGCTGCTACAACAGATTTAAGTGTAATGAAAGATAATTTATTTGAACAAATATCTAAAGGGCAAAATTGAGATGCAGTCTCCTGGGATTGACTCATCATTTGTCTTCAGAAATGGAAAAACTTTACAAGATTTTGGAACAATTATGGTGCTTCAATTTTGACTGAGGCCAGGGTGACTGTTTTCAAGGGCCAAATGCAGAATACAAAGAAAGCACTTTAAAGTAGATGTCCATAATTATTTGTACAGACTTATATAACTGAAATGGTACAAGCTTTTACATATTACACTGGCAACACATCCTTTTTGTGTATTTTATTGGCTGTGCTCATGCAGAAACTTTCAACTTGAAATGTACCATGCACGAAAAAGATTTTTTATGAAATGAAAATCAAATTTTACAGAGCGTGAAAGTGCAAAAGCGTTTATTAAAACAGCACATAGGATAACACAGATAAGAGCAATGTTGGTTTCTGACAAGTGTGTCGCCGATATACAGCAAATATACTGAGAGGGTCTGTCACATTCCATATTAATACAGATTCATATTTCATGTGCCTTATGACTAGACCTTATTAAATCTGAATAATATGAATATGAAACTGTTCAGCTTTAAAGGTTTAAGAGCATCTGAATGATATTGAAGATTACATTTTTGTGGCTGGCTTTTCTTTTTATATTTTCCATGACTTCTAGTGTTTATGAATAGAAGTGGATCATTCAAAAGCAACTCTTGAGGCATGTCCAAGTCTGTGAGGAAAGAAACGACACAAATAAGATGTCTTAACTCAATTTCTTAGACAGCAGTGAGATTACACAGAGCGCAAATGGAGACTTTTGCTTAAGTGTTATGTTTGCCAAATTTCCTACAAAAAGTGTGTCATTAAAAGTCAGAGATTTTAGCAGACCAAACCAATTTTTATAGCCGTTTTCTTTTACTACACAACAACCGATAATTGTCTAATTTCTGTCTCTTATAAATTTATACTTAAAGGAGCAATGTGGAGATTTTACTGGCATCTAGTGGTAAGGTTGTGGACTGCAACCAATAGCTCAATTCACCCCAACCCTCCGAAGCACTATGTTGACTGACACATAACATTTTCGCTCCTTTGCCGAAAGAGATAACGTATTTACGAAATGCGCAGATAAGTTTGTCCATTTATGGCTACTGTAGAAACATCGAATTCCCTGCAAGGGGACCCGAGGTGTGTGTAGATAGAAATAACTAATTCTAAGGTAATAAAAACCTAACGCTTCATTAAGTAAGGTCTTTATACACCTCTAAAGACATTGTTGTGTATATTGTTATTTATATTTCTGTCAGTAGATCCTCCTTAATATTACACACTGGACCTTTAAATTATACGTAAAACTCAAAGTATCTTGAGATTTTAAAGAGAAAAGTCTGAACAATGTTATTTTTTCTTTCAGGATGTTGTATTCACTCCTTCATGTTCATCTGCTCTGCTCACTCACTCTTCCTCCTTTGGACCCTCATAATAAGCGTGCGGTTTTCATCTTATATTTACATAATCAAATCACAAAAGAGATTAGATGTGCTGTTTACAGAGTCATAACTCATTAAATCCTGACATTGTATCACAACGCCAGCCAGAGTCTTTCTTTTGACGTTCCTCCTGGAAAAGAAGTCAAGCACTCTTGCCGTCCAGCCTGTTGTCTGTTCTTACGTCCCAACTGCTTTCTATTACCTACTTTGTTACCTCCTGGGAAATTACAGAAAGAGCCTCCTCTTATATTCTCTGCCTTTAGATCTGTTGGTGCCCTTACGGCCAATGCTGGCTATTCATCAGAAGGCTGTGATGTGTGCCCCTGCTGGGGATGTGTGCCCACTTTAACTGATATGACGTGGCATGAATATATTTGTTCCTACAAAAACGACCCCAGCAGTCTCACATGTATCCCCTAGAGCTTCAAATGAGCTCTCACTAATGCCACATCAGGCTGTGCACACATTTTCCACAAAACATATGTTATCTTATGTCCAATCAAGTGTCCATGGATGGTAGAAAAACCCTGTGAATAAATTAGCAGTCTTATCCAAATCTGTCCAAAGCTAATAGAGATGTGTGTCCTCAATCTCTCAAACCTCGATCTGCTGATGATCAGACAGACACTAAAAATATTTCAAGTTTCCCGTGGTGCTTTGCTTGGAGGTCAAGGGGGCAGATGGACTGGAGTGAAGCATCTGAGAACCTACTGCGGAGAGCAGCAGTGCTCTCATCTGTTCTTTCTCCTTTTCTCCTCTCTCTGCTTTACCTCAGCCCACTGCCAGCATTTCTGACTTCCACCTAAATCTTTATAGCCTAGACTTTTGTATGAATCTGGATTGGGATTTCAAAAGCACTTTTCAGATCTCAACAGCTGAATGACTCTCAAGGATAAATTCAAATGATCTGTGCCAACCCGTGGTGCTGTGTGCAGAGGAGGGTCAGTCAATGCCCCTTTCATTTCACAATATGAAAAAGCACAGCGATAAATAAATAAACAAGAGGTGAATGCAAGCGAGATGAGAAAGTAAATACAAGAAGTCAAGAGACAAGAAAGAGATATGAATGTGACTACAAAGAGGATTATTGGTGATGATGGAGAAAATGGGACAATGAAGATGTATTTACAAAATGTTTGCTGGGTCGTTATGTTTATATAATATAAAAATGATAAATCTTTGTAAAATACCACACAGTAAAATTGTAGCAGTAATGATTAAAGTAATAATAAATATAAACAAAATATAATTGCATGTGATACTGTAGGTCATGTGCCCTTTTTTAAATATACTGAATATGCTAAGATTTTAAAGCATAGATTTATATTTATTTTTAATAATTAGTTAATCATACATATATATATATATATTTTAGTTTTTAATAAATATATTAATAATAGTTTTAAAAAATATATTTAAATAAAATATATTTAAGGTCCTGTGCACAGATGGATTGCCTTGTTAAATATGTACAATTATTTCATAATTATATTATTTTTACTTTAAAATAATAAAAGTGTACTTGTATAACTCTTTTGAGTGCTCTCTTGTGTTCGTCTGGTACAGGTTACATGTACTGACCAGTTTCAAGAGGACTTAGCAGTAATGAAGTGCTGATGAAGGATTTATTGATATACGTCAGTATATCAGAAATACAGTCCATTACTCTGTGGCTACAGTCTGTGTGTCTGTGTGTGTGTGTGTGTGTGTGTGTGTGTGTGTGTGTGTGTGTGTTGGACTGGGTGCAGAAGTTTACAGAAAGTAATCCCTATCTTAAGAACGCTTATAGGAATCCAACACAGCAGAGAGAAGCTACTGTACAGCGCAACGGCCCTGACAGGAAATGATAAGTGCAATAGATAGAAAAGATGAGAGGTTTTTGTGAAGAAAGAACTGCCGTTAAGCACAGTGTCTCACTTGTGTGTCTACTTTTTGATTTACCTAACTGTCCACCAGTCATAAACAGTGGGGTCAAAGGTCTGAGGCCACATTGAAAATCTGGAATTGACTTAATTGAAATCAGGAAATAATAAGAAAAACCTGTTTCCAAATAAAAGGAAAGCTTCAGTGATGGGCTGTGGCCAACCTCACAATGTTTACTTCCTTTGCGTCTGAAGAATTATTGAGAGATCCACCTATTTTCATTTGCTTGCTCTTTTGTCTGTTTATCCTTTATTGTTCAGTATCCTGCGCTCACCTCAGAGCCTCTTCCTCTACCCTAAACACTGTTTTATATTATTTAATAGTTTAGTATACAGTAGGAAAATGTGTAGTATGATACGGTATGTACAGTTAAGTATACTTAAGGTTGAATTCATCAGTCCCTTATTAAATTATACCTTTTACACTGCTAAGATTATGCAATGAACTGATAAAATGTATACAATTGTGGCAAAGAATACACTGCAATATACTTAAATCTATAGCTGAAAGTGAGTGTCTAAGATTGTGAAAATAAGGACTTCACAAAAAGCACCAATATGTACTGACTGCTTTACTCATTAACTTGCCACATGTCTGTATCTCTGTAAAGAGTTTATAGTCACTTTGAAAACCAAACAGAAACCTTCTTAAAGACAAAACAATTCAAATGACACAATAGAAACTACAAAAAGCAAATGATTCATACCCAATATTTGCTGCTTCATTGCACGGTCCTGAGGCACAGGAAACCACTACTGTAGCAGTTGATTAAAAAACATCTCAAGTTCCTGGTGAGAAGCTGTGTTTGTTTCTTAAAATGAGACTCTCACCATAACTTCAAAGTTTTTAAGACACATTACTTCTCTATTCAAGCTTAACACTGTCACGTTATTTATTTTTCCTACAACCTACAAACATATTCACACATTATTTTTAAAACATTTCAAAAAGCGAGCCCAGAAATTATATCTCAGACTAGTAATTTGCATTTAGGAAAAATGCTGAAGACTGCTTTCCAAGGAGATATGCGCAGGTTCAACCCAAGCAGGTCATCGGTGTTGACTCAAGACGCATAGAATACTTCTGCAGAGTTAACACGTTCTACAGCATTCTTCTGTACACACATGTAACACATGTAACATTCCATTTAATCTATTTGAATAAATTGCTTTGTATTAAAAAGAAACCTTAAAATATTTGCAGATTACGTTTTTGCCACTCGTTGATGGAGCAAATGTATATGGAAATTATCCACATATAGTGTCAATCTACACACGGGGCCTCTATGTCTGTAGCCTACATTTCCATATCTGCTCAAATATAAACTATTGTGCAGGTGCGTTGCGATGAAGCGCAAAATTACATAATATATGAGGCTCAACAAATTAATTATTTTAACCATGTAGATGACACTTGAAACAACTGATTTAAATTTAAAACGCATTTGCATAATTGCGTAATTGCGTAAAAAATATAATTGATAATTGAGATGACTCGTTAATTTTTGTATTAGCACCTATTGCTCTTTGTATGACATTTCGCTCATTGCTCCCCAAACTCTTTGTAAGTCTCTTTGGATAAAAGCGTCTGCTGACTAAATGTAAATATAAATGTTAATTTTGAACTGGACACACATTTGTTTAATGATATCTTCATTAGGCGAACTATAGACTACATTTATCGATGGAGTATATCAGGTTTGATGAGTACGACTTCAATGGATTTACATGACCTCAAACACAATGAAAAGTAGCCTGCGCATTATGCATTTATTTTTAGTGACATTTAATAAGCAGTTCCCAACGTAAAGGCACAGCGTCTCTATTGCCCACTGATGTCTACGTCTCTGCGTGTATTAAAAGTAAAAACCATGTAGTTTACAAACCGAACATTGCACGTGTTTAGCGTGACAGGTTTGTGGAAATGAGTATGAAAGCGTTGTATTATATGAACGATCAAGAAGCACCCGAGCACTTACCGTCCGTCAGCCAGGTCCGTATTTTCACTTCAAGTATTTCACTTTGCGATATATAATCCAGCTTTCTTCAAGAACTAAGCCGTAGAATGCTCTGTCCACGCTACGTCCACTCATTCTGTCTTGACAGCGAATATATTTATCCGCTGTCCACCACTGTCACTTTGTTTAGGAATGATCTGAAATATATGGAAATACTGCCAAAGCATTCTGCGAATTAAACGGGCGTGTCAGTCAAAATGAGAGTTAATTTTCGTCTTGTTCGGACATTAAAATGTATGTTAACATGTCATTGATATTCTGTCTGTCTGATGTGTATTTCGGAATACTATGATCTGGCCAGCTAAACATAATTTAGCAGGGCTATGTGTTCCTCCTTCAGTTTCCCTCCCTCTTCAAGAACTCCTCCCCTGTATCTTTATCCTTCATCGGTTCATCCCACATTCAAACCAGCTGCTTTAACCAAAACTATCAAAGCTGAATTGCTACTATTAAAAATACAATATTGTATTGTATTTCACCGTTTTTAAAAGTGTTCAAAAATCATGTTTTTTATTGTGTTTTATTAAGTAAATTAGCCATATTTTTTGTTTGTTATTATGGCTTAAATCAAAACAAACCAACTGCAGTTTGATTGATATTAATTGGAAGGCACAATAAAACACATCATTTTTGAAAAAGTTAAAGATATCTCACTTTGGAACCAAACTCTTAATACATATGATAATGTATATAAAATATATATATTTATGCATTGACACATTATAATTTTTAGAATGATAAAGTTGAAAGGTTTTTTAAATGCAAATTCTGTCATCATTTACACGCCCTCTTTTCCTCACGCACTATTTTCATTCAAACCTGTATGACTTTCTTTCTTCTGCAGAACACAAAAGATGAAATTTTGAAAAACAGAACTGCACAGCCACCCCCCCATTCACTTCTACTGTGACCAATGCAAGTGAATGGGGGGCTGTTAACAACACTCTTGAAAATATCTTTTTTGTCAGGTTTGAAATGACAACAGTGTGAGTAAATTACAGAATTTTCATTTTGAAGGTGAAGTACTCCTTTAACCCCAAATAATGCATATAAAATGAAATAAGACATATAAAATGAAAGGAACTTAATCAAATGTAGATTAAATATAAAAATATTTAGTATTTTTAACATTTCTACTTTACAGAATTTGTTTACAGCAAGTGTCTACTTTTTTACAGTAGGCCTGCTGTAGTTTCCAAGTTTCAGTTGTCTTGTTCCCACAGTTCTTATGAATTCAGGCTGTCAAAGTTTTTTTCTCCTACTGCAGGACCTGCTCATGTTGGCAAGTGCTGTCAGATGCTGTCTATAATCAGTTTGGATCTGGAGTAATATGGGGGTGGGGGTGGGTTACTAAATCTGTTCTATTCTAGCATTACAGTAGTGATTTACGACTATGATATTCAGCCATCTTCATTACATAGGGGTTGCAAATAGCACAGAGCAAGTAATCCTGTGTTTTTCTTTTCACAGGAGGACGAAATTAAACCTGACAACCTCATCATACAATTAAATGAATCACATTAAGAGGATGATTTAAACACGGAAGAGATTAATACTTACACAGAATTCCTAAACATGACCACGTTTCGTCCGAAACACCTGATTATGAAATAAATTACAGTCAGAGTAAATGACCATTTATATTAAACGGGGAAGGCTGGGAAATCAGCTCCATTCCCTGCCATCTCTTTGGTTTTTGTTAGCAAATATGACAAAGAATGTTTTGCATTAGTTCCGCCAAATCAACGACAGGAATATAATATGTCGATTATGCTGGCTGGAGAAATACAACTGGTCCTGATTTAAAACTGGAAGCCTTTGGTTTTATTAGCGATGTGCTGTCACACAGAAAGTCAGTGATCCGGTTTTAAATCGTCTGTTCATTCACACTACAGAGGTGACGTGATTGTATATTTATACACATTCTTCAATACGATTATTCAGTCACATTTTTGCTGATCTGAAATTATATAATTTATTTTAGTCGTCAAGCTAATTTCTATTCTTGTGTCATATTCACTCTTAAAAAATGCTATAGATGAATCATCTTCGGTTCCACAAAGAACCATTCAGTCAAAGGTTCTTTAATGAACCATCTTTTCCTCACCTTTTTTTAATCTGTTGTACCTTTTATGCCATAAAGAAATTCTTGTGAAATAGAAAGGTTCTTCGGATGTTAAAGGTTCTTTATGTAACCATTTAGACAAAAAAAAATCATTCATTTATTTTTAAGAGAGTTGGCTCACAAACTCATATCGGCCTTGTTGCAGCAGTCTCGCATGTGATCAGAATCATAAGAGCGTATGGTCAGAGGTGAGGCTGAGGTATAACACTTCCCCTTGATGACTTAGCTCATGAACCGCTGCTCTTTGCGAATAAGACAGCTCATATGATGACACTTTGAGTGGAGTGTTTACTATTAGGGAGCATGTGGTGCACACATGGAGTGATTATGAATGAAGTGATTCTTCCCAGCCAAAGGTTTAAGCTGGCAATGTTGACTCCTCTATAGAAGAGGTCTTGTCTGTTTTGCAATGGATCCAAATCAAATTCGCGAAACCTCCTCGTTCTTATTTCTCCCAAATTCCCTTTGGTTCTTGTAGACACTGCAGGAGGCTCTCTTGAAGTTTCCTGATTTCCATCTTGATGTCAAAATGTGTTTTGAGGGGTTTTGAGAAAATGTATTATTATCAGATCTTCTGGGTCTTGTGGTTGAGGGACTCATGTTATTTGTAAAAGTCCAGAGGGCTCATCAAGGGCCCAAGCAGACTGAATAAATCTGTTCTGTGTTTTAGGGTCCCTGAGAATCCATCGAGAGGGTAAGAAAAATGTGTGGTACATCAGAAAACCTCTGCATGTTTTTCTTATCTCATACCTTCATCTGTGCCTTCTTCACTCTCCTTTTTCATCCTGAATGTTTTCGATAAAACAATGCATTTTAGCCAATATATTTTGTCATCCATTTTTCATCAATGTAGTTTTTCACCACTGACCAAAATGCTGAAGGAAATAGCAAACCTTATGTACTGTCAAGATATCCAGATGTAAGTGATGAGGCTACTAAAAACAGGCTTACAATAATAATATTAATAACATGATTAGCCTATATTTAGTACCATTATTAACTAATAATAATGATATAGGCTAATAACAACAGGCTTATAATAATATTAATAATTACATTATTGGCCTATAATATTAATGAATTATTATTATTTTCTCAAAACATGATGAAGTCTCCTGAGGTAGAGCAACCTCTGAGCAATAATAGATCTTTCTGGGTTAAATACAGACACTGAACCACACATGACTAAACTGTAGTGACTGTATGCGTATTCTGTGTGTTTGTATGCTTTTGATCGTGAAATACTCCACATAACAGAGGGGAATTTAATAACCACTAATTACTGAAATGAACCAAAGGAATCCTCATACCCAATTAGCTTTTATTAGGACTAATGATCTCTACACAGGGGCCCTTCAAGAGACACAAACAGCTATCTTAATCATGAGGGCCCCCTCTAACAGACATGAACGGCTATCTCATTATAACATGTTTGCTGTGCGTGATAGTACCTTAGGGCAAAAGGTTTAGCTGGTACATAAAGTATTTTCCCTCAGCACTGAGGATTGCTTGATGCCAAAGTATTCAGGGCTTTGAGGTTATTTGACAATGAGGTCACACGTGTAACCTAACAAGAAAGTCTGAGTGACTGACAAAGACGAGATCTGGTAGAGGACCAAAACAAGTGCATGCGATTAAATTCTGAATCCTTTGAGGAAGGTATGAGATACTGCAAAAGGAATTCTCGAGTTGATCCAAAGTAAAATGTCTATCAAAAATCCAGCTGCTAGCTACAGCTATCCAAGACTTTTATTAGACAGCTCATTTAAAACAAACTGCGTATTTAGCACACATCAATGCACACTATCAAAAGCTTGGAACAGCCTGGTTAGGAAGATTGACAGGTGCATGGATTCTTTGTGTATGATTTTACTTTCCGATCAAATGATTTAATAACTTATAATAACGTTAATAATAATAACTTTTTTCGTGCATGCTCGCTTCATCACAGTTCCTGCGGTGTCAATATCCACAGGAAGAGTCTCTCTGTCCTCAAGCTTCCCTCCCTTCCTCTCAAACCTTGTCCATTTCACACACTTTTTGCACACAACCCTCATTCACTTTCTCTTTTCTTTAATGAAAGGCGGATGTAGTCATCCCAGATCGTCTCCCAGTATGATGCATTAGTCATGCTTTGATTAAATGTTATAATACGGCTTAATTAAAAGGAGCAGAGTGTAAGTGAGCAATTACATCCGACTATTCCTTCTTATATCCTCTGTATCATTCTCTCAATGCTTCATAATAGGCTCTTTAAGCTGAGACCACGTTTTCCCATTTTTCTACCGTCCCTGGATAACTTATTCCGTTTTCTGTGGGAATCAAAGAGGCAGCTGATACTCAGGCTTATCTAAAAGATTATCAGAGCACTCTGTAGGGTTCAATGTGAATAAATCCTGGATCATTCCTCCAGACACAAGGGAGAGTGTTGCTGATTTTATGTTGTAACATGAGACATTCAAGCAAACAAAAGTCATATTAATGCCAAAAAGAGATACATGAACGCAATATCATGCTCGCAATCATGGCGTTATACTGAATAACAGCACGGCTTTGTTTATCGTGACACTACGAGCTGAGATCCGTCCAATGGGGCACAAGCATCACAGTGGACACGGATGACAAGGTGTTTCATTAACACCAACAGTTTGGATGGATTATGGCAGATGTTTTCATGTCACATTACCAGGACGCATTTGGCCATTAAAACAAGTATTTGGGCAGAAAATAGAAAAAGAGGTCCCTGTAAATACCATGGTTTAATTACGCCGGTTTCACATGAGGAAAGCAGTTCTCCTTAAGGACTTGTGTGAAATAGGTGGGATGGTGAAGGAAGCAGATGGCTCACGCTGCAGGTGTGTGAACCGTGGAAAACATAGTGAACGGTGGCAAAGAGAGAGCGAGAGAGACGGGTGAGTATGATGAATGGACGGAGATAGTGCAGGAAAATTCATTCTGATGCATCTCAGGTCTAAGCCGCAGTTTTCACACAAACTGTGAGGAATTGAAAAATGCTGAGAAGGACCAACATTTACAATCAAGGCACACAGCCTCAGACTTCGATAAGACGGGTTTGGAAAGAGTGTGATAAAGACATCTCCCCTCAGCTTTCAGGTTGTGCGAAGTGAAGCTAATATCAGCTGATAGGGGTAATGAATTGGCATTCAGTTAGCATCATTAACATGCGTGCAGGTGAGGACCAATGCTAATCCCTCAGTTCCTTGCATATCTCTGTGGACTTAACCAAATGACTCTCCATGAGGAGTTTTGTTTTCGTCTAGTTATTTGTGACTGGGTCGTCACAAGAATAAAAAGTGCCTCATTAGGACGGTTCTGGTTTTGTCGATTATATCACCTCCAATTTCGTTCCATCTGCCGTGTCCTAGTTGCAGTCAGTTTAAACCGCAGATATTTCTTTTTGTACTCAGGAGCCCTTACGCAGGGCTGACATCATTGTGGAGGCCCTGATGCATTTGCTAAAGCACATATTAAAAGCTTTATGAAGGACTCCACTCCACATTTATCCTCATAATCTTCAATTACGTTGTCAGGGAAACCGCTGTTGTAAAGTGCCACGATGGAGGATGCATGTGGATCGGTCATTCCTGTCAGGCCGGTTACGAGGGAGGAAATCATGGTACACCTGCAGGGAGAAGCTAATAGATGCAAGAGAGACCAAATTAAAATGGATGGACGGACGGGCAGACGGACAGACAAATAGCTCACATGGAAGGAAGCCAATCCAATCTGAAATTTAAAATGCTGATTTTTTAAATGTTTTCTGTCATTTGTTTTCAGAGAAAGTGTTAAATGCAAAGCAAAAAGAGACAGAAAATGGGTCAGTGCTGTTTTCTACCCCAAAGTCAGAACATCAGATATAAGTTCTCAGCTAATAATAAAAGGATTGCTTTTTTCTCTGTTTGTCCGTGATTTAAAAAATCACCGAGCAGTTTCTCATACTGTCGATGGCAAATACAGGTCGAGACAAGCGGATGGAGCAGACGATATGCTGTTTGCCTAGAGAGGCTGTGTAGGCTAAAGCTAGGTTGTTTGAGGTCAGGTGTCCTGAGAATGGAGAAAACATCCTTGCGTGATGCTCAGAGCATGCACAGAACGGGAGGAAAAAAGAGGGAATGAGCTACAGATGAGTGTAGACGATCACACGGTCAAAAGAGAGATGAAAGACTTCATTTTTTCGTATTGTTTCTGAAAACAGTTATGCAATGAAAAAGAGAGAGAGAGAGAGAGAGAGAGAGAGAGAGAGAGAGAGAGAGAGAGAGAGAGAGAGAGAGATTGAAACTGGGTGTTTCTGAGCCAACAGCATTTAGATATGTCATGGGTAAGAAATCTAACAGAGAGTGTAATAATTAGTGGTCATGTCTTTCCCCTTTTCTAGAAAATACTTAAAGGAGTCACCTAAAAATGAAAATACTGTCTTCATTTACTTGCCTTCAAGGTTTTCCGTCTGTATACATTTCTTTGTTCTGATAGACAGAAAACTGTATTCGGAAGAATGCTTGTAACCAAATGGTTCTTGACCACCATTGACTACCAGGACAAACTTCTTTATATATTTCTTTGTTCTGTTGAAAAATATACATATTTTGAATGTAGGAAAGCAAACTTCTGGGGCACTTCTGACCGTTGTTATTTATTTCTTTATTTCACTATGGCAGTGAAAAGGTTAAGCCAACTATGGGGGAACTGTCCCTTTAATGATTATGTTCAACTTTTAGGACAGACTCTAATATTTTTAAGTGATGCTACATGGTTCATGAAAAATACGTTTAGTATCTAAATTCTAGTTTAAGAACTACATCCATGAATGTGAAGAGTGATTCAACAATCATTGAAGTCTGTTACAATTTAAACATATTCTGGAACTACTTCTTTACACAATGTTTTAGAGCACTTACATTTTCATATTTTTTCCACATATTAGAATAATACTAAACTTATACAGTATCAACATTATAAAATAAAACAAAGGGAAATATTGGAACTATGTTATCAGTAAAAAGATTACTTTTTATATTTATTATCTTCAAGTCATCTCCTGCCTTTGCAGAAATGTTTTCTTGTGATTTTATCAAGCAGCTTCTTGAGGTCTCTTCTTGAGAGTCAAAGCCATACATTTTAAAAAACATTTTTATTAAATAATTTGTATATTTGCAATAAAAATAGTCATGTTTGCAAAGTTTCATTTTTGTCTATGAAACTTTTTTTTCAGACATAAGCACCTTCAGATCAAAAGCTTTTTCAGAAAATGACAAACATTTCACTCAACTTTGAACCAGCAGTGTATGTAATATTGTTTTTTAAAAGGCTATGAAACAGTGACACACAGGTGTTTGCCAGACATATGTTTAGAGATGATCTTTGCTTGTTTTTTTCTCTCTCTCATGCTGCCTAACAGCTCGACAGGTGTCAACACGCAGCCCCCGATATCTGCAGCAAATGAGGCACGCTGAAAACACACATTTACGGTCCCCACATTTGATACAACTCACCAATGCAAAAGGAAGGATCTTGAATAACTATCAAACACCGTTCTGTGCTAAAAAACCTGAGCTCTCTCAATTAAAAAATGCTAAATAGGAGCCCTGTCGAGATGATCCAGTCATCAGTGAATGAGAACATGATGAGAGCACTCTGCTAGTTCAATGAGGTCTAAATCGGTTTCCAACTGTAGGATTATAAGAGCAGTGCACCTGGTGAGGCTGATGAGGGGGACAGTACGCTGTGGAAAAACGGACAGATGGTGGCAGACCAGAGTAGGAAAGATAGGAACCCGAAAGAGGGATGGGGGGAGGCTTATCGGAAAAACATCAGCTGGTCCTTGGTCCATCAAAAAACGAAGGTTCGAAAAGTAGACATCGATAACTTGAAAAAAAACTAAAATATTATTTAAAGAGTTTAGTTCCAGAAATCATGTTTTTTATTTAATATTTATATTAATATTTTATATTAGTTAGATGTATTTTTTTAGTTATGTCTTTAATCAAAACAAACCAACTGCAGTTTGATTTATATTAATTTGAAATATTTTTTAAACGGTGTTATTTCATTTTGGAACCAAACTCCTCATTTGTGCTTGCGGCGTAAAACAGGTATTTTCAGTGAGATTAGCACGTTTGAACTCGCTCCCTAATGCTGCCACTGAAATAAGCAGTGACCCATGTGAATTTATGCTGGCGAATCATGCATCTCCTGGTGCTCCTGGATCTATTGCGCAAGATCGCTGATGCTGATTTGGGATGACTTTAGGTCCGCAAGAGGGCCGCGAATCTCTACACTAATTACTAGAGCCATGGACAACCAGCACTAAGCAGCATGACTTAGAGTTAGAAAGGAACAGTGAGAGATCAGGAAAATTACAGAAGATTACGGTGCGAGAGGAAGGAAGGAGGAATGGAGTGATGATTTGTAAGATTGCAAAGGAAATACAAAAGTCAGAGTGCTTTGGTGGGCAGCTGTAAACAGCATGGTCACTGGGCTCACTGGCTCCATCGGACTTTCAGCTGACAACATTTGATCACATTAAATATTGCTTATCACAGGCAGTTCTTACCAATCTCATATTAATCTTGGGTGCCTGTACAGTAGTATTGCATACATCGTATCATCGAAGAGTATTTAGTTTGATCAAATTAATAAAAGAAAGATACAGCTGTATGATTATTTCCGGAAAAACAGGAGCTGCTGGGACTAGTGGGGAGAGTGGGATGGAACTACAGCACGAGCAAGCAAGTCAGTCCAGTCAGCTTTATTTATATAGCGCTTTTTAAAATGTTCATTGTTACAAAGCAGCTAAGCAACACATCATCACATTAATCCCTTTGTGTTTTGTACATTATGCACGCACACGCCGATTGCCAACAAAACACAGACTTATGACTTAGTTTGACTTACCGCATGCAGCTCATGCCAATCATCTTTTAGCGCTGGGACCTTTGTGATCACCAAATCCAGCGTTATATTCACCGCTTATAACATCCATCACTGAAATGCCGTGAACAAACAGACACACATAAACTTCACTTTCGCAAGAGTAACGAACTTGATGGTAAGCGGCCCTGGGTTCCAATTCACCTAGTACAGGGGTATTCATTAAAGTAGGGCCTACCAAGAAGTCCAGTCTCTATATTTTCTTCCAAACGGAAGTCCGGACAATATGTTTTTATAAATAAATATATATTTAATCAATTTAGCCCAGTTGGATATACTGTATAAAAGATATGATCTTTTGCAGGCCATTTATTTTATATTTTGATATATGTTTATAGGCTTTGTGGGTATAGGGGAATGACCTCTTAATTGTCTGATAATTAATATTTGTTAATACAAAAAACAATTAAAATCATAAACAGAAAACAGAGTTACTAACTTTCCATACCATTGTCGCATTTTCACTTATACCAGAATTACTTCTATCGTTGATCAAAAAATGTTGTTCAATACAAAATGTGAACCTGCTTGTGAAAACCCAGCAAAAGTCCATCATAAAATCATCCTACGGAATATTCTGTGAAAATATAACAATATCTTCAACAATATTGACTAAATAATACCAAAAGCTTAGTGAAATCATTGCTTGAAATGAATCTTTGATGCTTGTTATAATAATCAATTCGATCATGAGATGTTAGTCTGGGTTTTCACAGGGTCACAATTGTATACATGCTGACTAATAATGCTAATGCTAAATGTATATAAAAACGTTATTGTTAATAAAATATCACTAATCTGGTTGAAAGGTTGGAGACATATAGCAAACAGAATGACGGATACAAATGCTTTAATATTCGCTGCAATTTGTTTACTGTTGTGTGTCCATTTACCTGATCTGCGTGTCTGCGCAAGTGTTGTTAAAATAAGCACGTGTTTGCTGCTCTTCATGTCTTCGGCTATAAGGATATAGCGAGAAAATATATTACATAAATGTTCATGAGAGCGCGTGTGATGTGATTCTCCGTTGTGAAGACATACGGCTTAATTTAAACAACCAAAATAGTCAAACGTTTTAAATGGTTTATTCTTGCAGGCCGGATGGAACGAAGCAAAGGTCCGCCTATTGAGGATGACCGAGTCCTAGAAGGTCTACTGTTGACTTTTTAGTCTGTGCTGCACAAACTGGAGGGAAGGGGAGGAAATAAATGAAATATCAAATAAGTTAGTGGAAATGGCAGTGTAGGAAAAGACAAACAGCAAAGCCTTCCTGAAGAAATGGTGTGAAAAGGTCCCACCGCCACCTTAATGGGAGTGTTTAACTTAAAATGTCCTATTCGCACAACCTCGTGTCATTCCAAACCTGTGTGACTTTCTACTGAAGGACAAACAAATGTATTTTGAAATTGTTGGTAACCGAACAACACTGGACTCACAATGACTACCATTGAATAGACAAATTGGGAGTACGTTTTAAATAGAGTATATGACCCATGTTTAAACAATGCACATTATTAAAACACAATCCTTGTGGGGCTTAGAGAACAGGAATGCTGTTTATGTTCGGGGTCCAGATAGATGGACGGTGCACAATCTAAGGCATCTCCTCTAGGAAATAGAATCAAACCGCCATTGCAACTCATTCTCGAAACACATCACTTTCCCCAAAGCCTGTTATGACAAACTCAAGGGACTTGCAATTTTTGAGCATAGAGCAACGTTTTTCTAGGAATAGTTACAGACTGCAAAATTACTTTTGGTACTCGGGTATCTTGTAAAAGATTGTCTCTTTATTTCCTGTCATTCACAAGCTGATTTTCTCATCTTTTCTCTATTTGCTGATGGTTCAGGGGCCCTTCAATGCAGCACATTGCATGGGAACGCAGTTGTAACAATTCCCCAAACCCCCAGAGCAAATTCCCTGGAAAGAAATACTAGCCATATTTGGGCCTATAATTTAAATCATATGCATGTATGAGATCAACAGAAGGGTATCGATATGACTCTGCTTTTCTTCCTCTTGGTCACTGGAACTTTCTTGTTTATTGCACAGAATGGCAAAATGGAATTATTTCCGCTCCTTTGCTTTCTCGTCAACAGAGAAATACAACACACATTTAATAACCAAAGAGTGAGATTAGTTCTTATCCCAGTCTTTTAATAGTAATAGTAAAACTAATAAGACCCAAAATTGAAATTTTTTTTTATCCTTCTGTCATTTTACACCTGCATGACTTTCTTTTGCAGAACACAAAACATATTTTAAGAATGTTGGTAACCGGCACCCATTCACGTGCACTGGTTTTGTGTCCATATAAATAAAAGTAAATGGGTGCTGGAACTGTTCTTTTAACAACTTTCTTAAAATATCTTCTATTGTGTTCTGCACAATAGTCACCCAGATTGAAATGATAAATGGGTGAGAAAATGACGACAGATCTTTCCTTTTTGGGTGAACTTTCACTCCTTTAGGTCACAAATAAGTGTTGCTTTTTGGCACAGCTCAGTTCATTTAAAATATTAATGCTATCAATATGGGGTATGGATATACATGCATTATTTACAAAAACACATTAAAAACAAAATTAACCTTAAAGCATACTATTCTTAATTCCACCGCATAGACTGAAAATTTCTCAAGTCTACAAAAAACCTTATAAGTGGTCTTAGGCAAATGGATAACCTAACCTTTTCATCTTTAATTCAATGACAAACTGCACAGTCAGCAAGATTCCAAATACATTAAAACACTTATACAATTAAGAATGCAAATGATTACCACTAAAGTTTGAACGAATCTGAAATTCAACATGCATACATCACAATTAAATGCATTGAAACTATTGTTTTAGATCATACTTTATATAAAATTTCAGATAATAGATGAGTGCAATTTTCAATCTTACTGACTACTGCACAACAGCTACTTACATGTAGTGCATACTGAAATGCCATTACCTTATTTCCAACCTGATTTAAGAACAAATGAGGTTTATTTTCCTTGCAGTGCAACACTTTAGCGCCACCTCATGGAAAATTGTTTAATCCACAAACTCATTTTTGACAAAATACTTTTTCTCTAAGGCAAAAGTCTTTAATTTAGTTAAGACACCAACAATCTCAATCTAAAAACATAAGAAGAGTTTATTAATAAAAGGGCTTAAAGGATTATCAGTTAATACTACAACAGATGAAAACTCTACAGAAATAAAGTGCATCCCCTCTCTTTGAAAAAGAGACAGATCTCATCAGATAAGGCCTGCAACTGAACCAAAACATGTTGTATAACATAAAAAACATATATGTTTAGGAAAGTAAAAGCCTTGCATTTTATAGTTTTTGAATAGTATTATTTCTTATAGAATCTTATAAATGTATAGCGTTGTCATCCTGAGTTGTTAAGTCTGTCTTTACATTGTACTACATCCCTGCCTCAGTTGTATGTGTGTGTGTGTGTGTGTGTGTGTGTGTGTGTGTGTGTGTGTGACTTCATCCAAACGGATGCAAAAAGACTCTCTAAAGTTTAGTAGATTTTTAGATTGAAGAATTCTTCATGAAAGGGGTTTAGAAAACTATTTATTTACCTCCATTTTTCAAAACAAATGACCATATTTTTCTGTCAATTTGATTCTGTAAAGTTGATTCTGAGTATAGAACCTGCTAATATGAAGTTCAGATCTGTGGTGATGTGCGAGGTCCCCCTCTATGGATCTCTTGCATAATGGAATGGACCACCTCAGAGGTCGTGCCCTGACCTCCCAAGTCAGCTGTGTGCAACTGCAAGAGTACAGAGACTTATTAAAATGAATGCCTATATAAGCTATATAACAAAAAGAGCAAATATGCAAGTTTGAGAGTGGATTAGACAGTAAAGTATCAGTAAAAGGGATAGTACTAGAGATATATTTCAGATCATTTGGCTTATTTTAGAATAACATCTATTATACATCTGATTGAAATGTGTGTGCATCATACCAGAGTTTCAGACAGAATTTTCAGAACTGCATTTCGAATCATACTGGCATATGCATGAAGTCTAAGAAATAGGAGAAAAAGCCAATACAAACATGGATTCAGCCATTTGGAGAGTATGAAAGTTTCAATCCATTAAGAGTAAAAATAAGTAAAAAAAAGTAAATATAATAATTATTTTCTTGTGCCCATATTATGACACATAGAATTCCGTACAATAAAATGTTCAAGTGAAATTCCAGAGAAGAGTAACTATTGAAAGATTTGTAATTCTACACGTACTTCAAGTGATCCAGCATCAGACAACTGGCCAGCAATGTGGCAGTGGGGTTGGCAATATTCTTGTTCGTAATGCTTTTCCCAGTATTCCTAGTGGCCTACAAAACAGTCAAGCAACCATGAGTCCTGTGATCAAGATAACAGACAAACTTGTTGAATTAGTGTTTTCTGCTTTTTCTTACGGTCTCAAAAACAGCATAGTCCTTGCCATAGTTGACTCCTGGTACCAGGCCCGGACCTCCAACAAGTCCTGCACACACGTTACTCACCACGTTTCCATAAAGATTAGGCATCACCATCACATCAAATTGTTGGGGCTTGGAGACCAGCTACACCAGCAGAAATGTAGATTATTGCGCACTTAAACGGGATCTGGCACTTACACAAACACCATTTAGTGTACAAACCTGCATGGTGGTGTTATCCACGATCATGTTATCAAATGTGATGTCAGGATATCCAGCTGCCACCTCTTTACAGCACTGCAGAAAAAGGCCATCGCCCAACTTCCTATTAAGCATGGGAGCAAACCATTCTAAATGTAATTAAACAATATCAGAGTAAGATATGTCTTAATATTGTGCTTAAACAGTAACATTAGTTTACAGTGTAGGTGTGAATGGACTCTCACATGATGTTAGCTTTGTGTACAGCCGTGACCTTTCGACGGCCTTTGTCCCTAGCCAGGTTAAAAGCATGTTCAGCAATCCGCAATGAATTCATGCGTGTTATTATCTTTAAACACTGCACCACTCCGGGAACATTCTAAAAGATACGTTTTACAGGTCAACATCACCCCCAAAAAAAAAACTGATATTGGCCACCATGGACTACCATAGTAGGAATATTTAGTGCCCCAGGACTGTTTGCTTTCCTACGTTCTTCAAAATAACTTCTTTAGTGTTCAACAGAACAAAGAAAATTATAAAGCATTTTTCATAATGGTAGTCAATGCTGGCCAAGAACTGTTTTCCAAAGCATTCTTCCAAATATCTTTCTCTTTGTACATCAGAACATACAGGATTGGAACAATATAAGGTTGATTAAATGATGACACACATTTTTGGGTGAACGATCCTTTAAACGTAAGAAATTACGTTTGACTCTTTCATCGCCAGCAATTAAAAAATATTTCCAGTCAACAACTGCATCATATTCATAAAACTTGGATGGCCATTGGCCTATTTTTTCTATACGAACATACAAACTATTAAATGCACCCCTGCTGTATATAACATTGGAAATATGGAAAGACTGAAAAATTGTCAATGGTGGGGTGAAAAGAGTGAAACACAAAACGCACATACCTCATGCTCCAGGCTGCTATACTCTCCTTCAGTGTTCTCCCGAATGATGATGATGTCAATGCCTTTGTGGCGAGTCGGGACTCCAGAAAGTGACTGACAGTGCATTACATTAGCATACAGGTCCAAATATGTCCTGTAGGAGTTCAAATGAGTACCACATGAGTACCACATTTGCATTCATAATCTAGATCAGTGGTTCCCAAACTTTTTACAATGGCGTACCCCCCAGGGATTTAACATAATTCTGCGTACCCCCTCTCTACAGTCACAATTAAATCAAGACATTTACCTTCTTAAAGTAATGATCTTTTATCAAACACAGCATTGTTTTATATATATATATATATATATATATATATATATAGATATATTAAATAAATGACTCACTGCTTAATGAGACGGATGTGCTTGAAATGACATGCATAACTCTGTGATGTTTGGTTGTATCGGAGAAAGTCTGAGTCCCAAATAATTTTCTATGCAGAGTGTATGTGTTTAAACTCTTGTGGTTTCTTTTTCAATGTAGCATGCTTTGTTTCGAAATGTCTGCGCAAAAACGCTGGCTTCATAAAGTTATGAGAGAGTACTTTTGCACATATAACACACTGTGGTTTAGGATTTTGGGCCTGCCAATATTTATCATTTATCGTTTTTTTATGCTATAATTGCAGATGCATCGCTGACAACAGGAGCGGGTAAGTGCTGTTAGAGGGACACTGGGTGAAGTCAGAGGACTGTGGATCATCCGAGCTGTCAGTAAATTTTCTTGTCTGTTGCTGTGGACCTAAATCTTTGCATCCATTTAAATTTACAATCCTATGTTGTTGCTTCGTTTCAAGCCGCGTGCAGTCAAAGTACATGCAGTACGTAAAGACGTGCGCTTATGCATGACACTTGAGTGGAAGCATATATTTTGATTGGATGTCATGAATTTGACCTTTTATGGCACTACCTGGATACTATTTTGCTGTGTGTTCATTAGAGGGAGCACGTCTTTATATTAAGGTTGTGAGAAAAACATGCCTGGTTGAATGTCAGGTGCAGAATTAAGTACATTTACATTTGCTCATTTAGCAGACGCTTTTATCCAAAGCGACTCACAAAGAGTTCGGGGAGCAATAAGCGATATGTCATACAAAGAGCAATAGTACAATAGGTGCTGATACAAAGTTACTAGTTTTTTGGGCTGTTGACAGCGTGCGGCTGTGTTTTGAAACAGCTGAAGTGGTTTGATAGCCTTTGCAGGAAGACCAGCAAGGAGAGCATTGCAGTTATCTAACCTTGAGATGACCAGGGCCTGGACAAGGAGTTGTGCCGCATGCTCAGTGAGGTAGGGTCCAACCTTGTGTATGGTAAATAAGGCATATCGGCAAATAAATAGTACATTTCCGCATTTTGTTCACACGTATCCCAGTTTGGAAACCACTGATCTAGATAAACGACTTATATTAATTCAAGATATCCTACCGAAGCAAATTGTTCCTGGATTTATGAGATGGAGGAAAGTTGTGGTTGGTCTCTATGTTACCTATGAAAGACAGGGTCCTGATTGATGATGTATATTATGGCAAACATTTTCAAGGTTAACAATGAGAAATGCGCTGTATGTTCATACTCACCCTTAAGCGCGACTCCATTCCGTTTAATTGCAGTAATAGCGTTGTTGATATCATTCTCAGAGGCAGCGTCTGAATCCACCTTGACAATCTCAAAATCCACCGGTACACAGCAAAATCTGGGAATAGCGTTACATGGCAAACATAAGAAACCTTTACTTCGTGTGGGCTGATGAAGCCGGTCCACAGAAAGCTGTATCCTCAGACCTGAAGAGTGCTCTGACGTGGTTCAGGAGTTCCGGCCCAATACCATCACCAGGGATCAAAGTCACAGTGTGTCTGCCCCCATATTTAGCAGGAGGAGGCTATGGAGAGATGAAAATCAAGTTATTGACAAACATACTCCTTAAAGCTTAAAGGGATAGTTCACCCAAAAATTTAAATTATTTTGTCATTTATTCACTCTTGTGTGATTTCAAAGCAATATGACATTTTGAAGATTGTGGGTAACCAGAGAACATTGACCCCCAGAAAATAGTAAGGGAACTAGAGTGATTTTTTTGGTCTCAAAATAAAAACCTTTGTTTTTTTGTCATATAAAGTAGTCATATACAGGCGTTGAATGACACGGGGGTGAATAAATGATACCGACATTTTTATTCCTTTAGGAGCACATTAAGCACAATTTGAAACAGGTTTGCAATTCTGTGAACTTAAAAGAGCTGAGTACATCAGGCCTGATCATAAATATGTAGAAACATTAGTAGTGCTTATGTTGTTTTTCTAGATAAGATTATTTCATGAAAGGACATATTGTTGGCTGGTAAAATACTGGAGACCAATGACCTTGTGAATATATTTACTATAGCTTTGTTTGTCAAACTTGTTGATAAGTGTCTAATTGTTATCAAAACTAGTTACGCATAAATGTACCGCACACGTAAGCAAATATGTGACAGAACCAATACTCACAATATTCTGATGGTGGTTGGTTGATGAGGTGTGGGACAATCACAGAGGAGAACAGGAATGGTTAGTCAAAGGAGTGTCAGTGGGGACCCATTTTGCTTGGGTTTTGCTTACACAAATTAGCTTTCGATTTAAACAAGCAAGGAGAGATGCAGGAGATGTTAATACAAAGCTCAAACAGAGGAATTGCTTTGAAATGCTTGATTAAAAACAGATATTCCAACCGCCATATAAAATCTGTTAAACCAGATCAATAATCTTAACGAAAACTGTGATAGTGAAAAAAATTCTTTGCTCCAAAGAATCTGAAATGACAGTAAATGGTACCAAGAAAGTCATGCTTTAGTATAAAGTAAATTAATGTAGGAATGGAAATAAAATCTAATATGATCATAAATCAGGAGAAACGTGTTCTTAATCTTACAGTATATGTGGACTTCATTATTTGGCAGCAAACAGTCAGTCTCTGCGGAAAAAAATACAAACATCCAAATAAGTGAAAACATAAACAATGGCAGTGTCAGTAGGCTACTATTAAATTAAATATAACAACACTACTCGTTCTGAAATAACACCTGTACGTAAGCATGTGTATTAGACAGTGACCATGTCGGCGGCCCCGTATATCAAATTATATTAGTAAAACTGACATATTTTAATTGTTCAATAAAATCTTACGCTTTTAGTGGTCCATGCTTGCAAACGCTTGGCGACAGAAAGCGCTGACATTGCTACTGTTGACATTCTTGAAGATATCGCGCTGTCGCTACAGATCGCACACCGCGCTATATACCGCCGTGCACTCAGTTTGAGCCAACGGTGCTGTTCACAGTGACTCACAAAAACTCACAACTTTCCTTTTATCACAAAAAGCTTGACTTTTGCACCCCCTTGTGTGCTCTTTATGTACATCGCCATATTGACAGATTATTTCACTAGGCCTACATGTAAATAAAAGTTCACATTTGCGGTACATTACTAACCATGCAGCCACAGTCCAAACTAATACACCGAAATGCCTGTTTATCACTCACTCCAAACAAACCATAATTAATTTACTATATTTGTATAATGGTGATTCAAGATAAGACGTTACTTTATGAATGCGTATGCACATATGCATGTAACATTTAAGATGTCTGTAACATGCAAAACAAAAGTAGTAGCCTGCACAAAGCAAAGCACTTGTTGCATGTAGTTCGAAGGGGAGACGTATTCAGTAGCATGTATGTCGTGCCACTACATTATTTCCTTAATTTTGTTTAAAAAGCGAAGCAAGAACTGTAATAATAAATCTAATACATATTCCGTTACTCAGTATAAACTGCAGGGGCAACCATTTCAGTTCGGCTTTTCAAACTAAACCAATTTTTCCTATCTAACTTTCGAATGAATCTTCCCATTTGGATTTGACATGCATCAAGGTTTGTCGCCAGGAAGTACTGGTAGTTGTAGTCTGCTAATCAAACGTCTAAATGCAATAGCCTGACCTGTCGAGACAGAAAAACTACATACCCCTTAACGAGGTTCATTGCCCCGCCCACTTCCCTCCGCTTGCCTCACCTCCCACTCTCTGTCGGTCCGCGGGGAAGTCGCAAGATGGCCGACGTCGCATGAGAGTATGTTCCTCTCCTCAACATGAAGTCGTGAGTGAGACAGAGAGCGAGGGAGCTTACGTCGGGCTTTTGTTTTTGTTTTATTTTAGTTGTTTTACTTTATTTTCCCCTTAATTATTCATCTCATTCCGAATCGTGGCTTCCCTCTATTTGTCTCGACTAGTTGACGCGTCAATCACGCCGGGATCTTGGCTAACTGGCTAATTGCGCGAGCTAGTTTGTTAGCCGCAAACTGTAGCTCTTATAACTGTTAACCATTACAAGAAAAACGTACTGCAACCAGTGTCAGTTAGGTATAGTTTTAATAACAGCGAGCATGTTGGATAGCTACTGCGTAGTCATTGTTTAAATTGCAATTAGATGGGGTGCATGTAGGATTTATTTTGATGTTATCAACATGGTCGACATTGTAACTGTAGCGTGCGCGCCGTTATCCTCCATCGTAACATTGTAGACAGTGGTTATGGTTTTTACGGCGCAACATTGTAATTCATAAAACGAATACGTCGTTCTTTGGACTTTAACACTGGCATATTACTGTGAGACGTTTAGGAATGGACACATTATACCTACACTACCAAGTGTAAAAAAATAGCCACACATATCTGTAATTTCACAGGGGTTTTGGCTGGCAGTTGCATTTGCCGGGAAATTTACCGGACACACCACATTGTAGACATTTTTGTTAACCAACTATTACGGAACAAAACTAGTCCACACACTTTGACGGAGTAATCTTCTCAATATAAGATCTCGCGTTTTAGACAATCGTGCAAACAACACACGATATGGGAGTTCAAGGCTTTCAAGAGTATTTGGAGAAACGTTGCCCCGGGGCGGCAGTTCCAGTAGACCTCCTCAAGCTTGGACGAACAGCTGGCCGTCAGCCCCCACATCATCATCACCACCACCATCCACACTATCCAAGCTCGCTGCCTCCGCCTCCCCCGCCAGCTCGCATTCTCGTTGACGCAGACTCTGGCCTTCAGCGGCTTTATGGGGGCTACCAGACCGACTGGGTTTGTGGAGGCGAGTGGAACGCAATGCTCGGTTATCTGGCGGCGCTCTCCCAGGCCTGCTTGTATCAGGGCGGACTGGAGCTGGTGGTGGTTTTTAACGGCACACTTGGGAAGGATCGCTGGCCGGAGTGGGCGCGGCGGGCGCAGGGGCAGAGGCAAACAGCGCAGCTTATCGTCAACCACGTCGGCAGCAAGGCCACGCCCCCTCCGCGGGCCTGGTTTCTTCCCCCGGCCTGCCTGAGCCACTGTGTCCGCCTCGCTATGTTCCGATTCCGCGTGCGGGTGAGTGCATTGGATGAACTCAGCATCTTGACTATTTTGGGTTTTGTTTGGACACAATTAATAATTTATCCTGTTTACTTTCTGTTGATATACATTATTCAATATAAGCTGTAGATTGCGCACTTTAAAGTTTTTACTGTCTATTAGGTCCCTTCCTCCTGATATTTGTGTCTTTATAAGATAGCTTGAAACGTTTATTTAGTGTATGTATGTTTAATGCTTTACAGTTTATCTAGTTAAGCTTAACTTGGTGTAGGTCAGAAATTCAGAGCAATGGGAGATGGGTATTGCACATCTTTACATCACAAATACATAATCTCCTTCCACCCTGCTTGTGTTGTAGGTGGTTCAGACCCTTGAGGACCATCACCAGGAGGTGCTATCTCTGTACAGAGACTACGGTTTTCAGGGTCTGATCGCACAGGACTCAGAGTTTGCGCTATGCAACGTCCCAGCCTATTTCAGCTCACATGCCCTCAAGCTCTCCTGGAATGGCAAGAATCTTACCACTCATCAATACCTGCTAACAGAGGCTGCTCGCCAGCTTGGCCTCAAGACCCAGCACTTGCCCATCTTTGCTGCTCTACTCGGTAAGCAACAATGACTGTACACCAGGACATATCGTATTAATCATTCAGCATATAGGTTTTGTCTTGAACGTGTGTTTTTGAAACAGGTAACCACATTCTGCCAGATGAAGACTTGGCTGCCTTTCATTGGAGTCTTCTGGGGCCAGAACACCCTCTAGCCTCACTCAAGGTGCACAATTTTTCATTTGAAACAATGTCTGATATAAGTCTTTCTTATTAATGGCTAACAGCTAAGTTAATTAAACCAAAGCATCCTTGAGCGTCAGGCTTTTATTTTAATTTAAACTTTTATGTAACCCATTCAGAAAACTTCATTTTCAGTACACTTAAATTTTTTTGTGTATCTCTTGGCTCAGGTAAGGGCTCATCAGTTGGTTCTCCCACCTTGTGAGGTTGTCATCAAGGCTGTATCTGAGTATGTGGCGTCTATCAAAGATCTTGGGAATTTGGATTCGGTGGCCAAGGATGTTTTTAAGCAGTCACAGGTGAACCATGGCATCTATTACTTTTGCTGATGTGAATTAGCTTTTTTCGTGATGTTGTCTGTCGTTGTATAACAAGCCACCTTAACTTGAAGACTTTTTGTCATCCCCAGTCTCGAACTGAAGACAAAGTTGAAAGGTTTAAGAAGGCAGTGGAGTATTTTTCAGTGGCCAGTAAACCAAGACCTCTTTCCATGGGACCTTCTCCTTACCTCTGTAGGTATAATGTGGTGTTTACTGATAATGTCAAGTATACATGATATACATTTTTCATTGTTTACTTTTTACAAACATAGACAGCAGGCCACAAATTACTTTGTACACGTGGTCGCTTGTATTCATGTTTATTTATTCTCTTTCCCTTGACTTGTCTTGCAGTTCCAGGCTTTGGGCCTAGTCAGTTTAGTGGACCTCCAGGCCACATGGGGGCAGTGCTGCCTGGCAAAGCTCAGGTAATTTTCAGAGAAATTAAGTGATTCAGATCGCGTTTCTCACTTTGAAAGTAAATGACAGAGATTACCCTTTTTCTGTTCTCAACAGTTTGGTCCACCCCAGGTGTCCGGTGTTAAGGTGCCTTATCCAGGTGGGCTCTATGGATCCAGCCCTGTCACTGGTCCTGCCCTTTTATGCCAGAACCCCACACAGCCTCTACAGGACTGTAATGATTCACTAGTTGGGAAAATGGGCTTTGCTGATTGGTCTGCCCCATATGATACCTCTCAAGGTGGCAACCGACAGCCCAATCATCACACAGCTGCTCCCACAGGCCCATCCCCTTCATCGTCATCATCTTCAGATGGGGAAGAACAAAATGACACCAGCACTAAGTGAGTTCACATCAGGCCTCTACATGCACTTGTAGACGCACCTTTGTACATAATCTCTGTTAATTACATCTTGTACATTTACATTTACATTTATTCATTTGGCAGACGCTTTTATCCAAAGCGACTTACAAGTAGTTTTATACAGTGGCACATTACTGCAGAGCAATGAGGGGTAAGGTGCCTTGCTCAAGGGCCCTTCAGTCATGACCTGCTAGCACTGAGATTAGAACCGGCAACCTTCTGATCGCAAGCTCAACGCTCTAACCATTAGGCCACAGCTGACCCCAAATTGTACTGTATTTGTTAGTCATCTGATATTGAGGATTGTGTGAATATTCCTTTTCTGTCAAAGTCATTTGGCTGACAAGTCTTTGAGATGGGAAGATCCCAGTGGACGGGGAGGCGGGGCCTCTGGGGACGGTCACCACGGTAATGGAAGTGTCCCATCTATCCCGTCATTGCTGTCCATGCCAACACGGAGTCACATGGACATCACAACGCCTCCCCTTCCACTGGTCAGTGCTGAGGTGCTGAGAGTGGCAGAGCACAGACACAGAAGAGGACTCATGTACCCACAGATCTACCACATCCTGACCAAGGTAGTACAATCTCACAGCATGTGTTTGTACCCCTCAAACATTAACTTAAACATTTGTAATAGATGAATGAATAGCAGAGATTGTTCTTGTTATTCGTGAATTTCACTTTTGTGACATTTTTGCAGGCAGCAGTATTGTAACCTATTAACTGTTTGTAATGATACAATTAAATATCACCCCCTAAATTAAATCTAAAAGCAATTAATTGTGAATTAATCATTTGAATCATTACAATAAGTTTAAAGTGCCAAATTCTCCATAAACAAGTTAACTGCATAAAAGCAGCTAATAATACCTGTGATATTTCAGGGGGAGATGAAGATGCCTGTGTGTATAGAGGACGAGTGCAACCCAGACCTGCCACCTGCCTCGCTACTTTTCCGTTCTGCCCGCCAATATGCCTACGGGGTGCTGTTCAGCTTGGCTGAGACCCAGCGGAGGTTGGAGAGACTGGCCATGCGCAGACGCTGTCCAGTTGACGGTGAGCGGAGCTCTGAGACAGACTGGAGAGTAGTGTAACTTCAGTGTTCTTATAGAAATATCCTTAGAATTTCATAGTTCTTTGCATCAATTTTGATATGGTAGTAAAAACTAAAATAATACAATTATTAAGATATTACATTTAAGGAATGGCATTAGGATTTATCTAAGGATCTCCATGGTATTGCCTACTTACAGGGCCCTCTTTTGATATCTTTTGTAGACATGGAGAATTACGCTACAGATATGTTTTCAGTTTTCTGATCAGAGAAGCTGTGTTTTATGTAGCTGTAATCATACTTGTGCTTGTTTTAACCCTTGGTTTTATCTGATTGTCTTACCTGAATCCATTTATTTTTGGACTTCACAGTGCCCCCAGTGATTGTGAAGGAGTGGTGTGCCAGTAAAGCTAAATCTGCCCTGACTCCAGAGCTCGTCCCAGCCCTGTGTTTCCGTGAGTGGACGTGTCCCAACCTGAGGCGGTTGTGGCTGGGCAGAGCCTCAGAAGACCGTAGCCGCCGCACTCGAGCGTTCCTGGCATGCATGCGCTCTGACTGCCCTGCCCTTCTCAACCCGGCCTGTGTGCCGTCTCACCTGCTGCTCATGTGCTGTGTGCTCAGGTAGCCACACTCTTTTAAGCGATGATGTCACTGTAGGCCCTTTTGATTGACATCAGAATGGTTTTATCTGGGGCTGTGGTTTAGGAGATCAGCACTTGATCTCAGTAGCACATGGTATATTAAGATTTTGTGTGTTTGCAGGTATATGATGCAGTGGCCGGGAGGCCGCATTCTTCAGCGCCATGAGCTTGATGCCTTTTTGGCTCAAGCTGTGTCCAACCAGCTCTATGAGCCCGACCAACTTCAGGAACTCAAGGCAAGTCATGTGTCTTAATAAAATTTGTATCAAATCAAATATCTACATTTCAAGCAAAAATCAAGTGTATCTTTAAAGTACATGCTCTCTTTGGGCTGTCAGTATTCTGTTAAGTCATTGTAAACGAGCTTTGAAATGGCTCATGACATTTATCAGGCTCATTGCAGGACTGCCTCTACCATTTTCATCCTTATTGTTTTGACAATGACACCAGGTGGAGAAGGTGGATAACCGTGGGGTACAGCTGGCCTCTCTGTTCATGAGCGGTGTGGACACTGCCTTGTTTGTGAATGATGTATGCGGACAGCCCCTGCCATGGGACCACTGCTGCCCTTGGGGCTTCTTTGATGGAAAGTTGTTCCAGAGCAAGCTAGCTAAAGCCACCAGAGACAGAGCCTCCTTACTTGACATGTGTGAAGGCCAGGTAACCAATTTAAAAGTGCAGATGGAGTTTTTTTTATTTTTGATAATTTATTTTTGGCAATTAATGTTTCTTCACTCCCTGCAGGAGGAACTGGTTTCAAGGGTGGAGAAGATGCGCCAGGCCATTCTGGAAGGCATCAACCTCTCCCGACCGCCTCCCCCTCCTCCACCACTGCCACCCCCTGCATTCCTCCCCCCTGCCATGGTGCCCCCTTTCTACGCCATGCATCCTCTGTACCCTCCTCGACCCCTGGGCTCCATGCCACCACCACCTCATCATCCCCAGCACCGGCCCAGGGCCTTCCCAGGTTAGACTCATCTCTCATTTATCCTTTGTACCTCATGAAAAGGACTCTTCAAGTTTAACACTGTGATTTCTTTTCAGGAATCCAGTCTATACCTCCCCAGGGTGGCAAGCTGGAAATAGCTGGCATGGTTGTTGGTCAGTGGGCTGGGAACAAGCCACTGCGTGGCAGAGGGGGATTTAATATGCAGGTGGTGTCAGTAGGAGGGAGAGGGTGAGTCAGTTCTGTGTCATTAAATAGTGACACTCTAATGGGAGATTTAACGTAATATTTTTTATGTACAGTAGATTATAATAAGATTAATAAGAAATAATAAAATAACACACTGTTAAAAAAGTTGAGGTAACAGAAATGAATAAGACAACCTATCACAAGCCGGTCTTTTGAGACGGAAGTTCACCCAACTTAAAAACTTATGTTTATGTCATTAGTTGTCACAACATAGTCAAGTTTACCTAATGGACAACAGAACAAAATATTTTTTGTTGGCTGAACATAAATAGAGAATATATATTAATTATTTAAAAATAAATGTATTTGTCTTTTACTACATTTGGACATTTTTTCTCTCTCTAACAGACAAAAACTTTGATCAAATAACTGTATTACAGTTTGTTGAGTGGATTTATACATATATATTGTTTGTTTTTAAAGCATCAATTAACCCAACAAGAACTAAAACACTAATCTTTAAAAGAAAAACAAATAAGAAACACAGAATTGAACATAGTGCAATGCAATCTTTGGAACTTTCTGAGGCTTTTTGTACAAAAACTTGAGAATCTAAGTCCAGTCAACAAAATAAGTAAGTGATAATGTACAGGCAGCCGGCTGTTATCGCAGAAATAAGCCCTGACAGTGTGATCACATTGAAGGGGCTTATTCCACAATAACAGCTGGCGGCATGTACATTATCCCGCATATTACACGCCTACTTGCCACATGAGAAAAAAAAACTGGACATGAAATGTGAATTTGAAATATTTTACTAGCTCATTTTTACCAAATGCAGACCTTCTGTGAGAAAAAGCCTTTTACTTTGGGCTTTAAGGTAGGAAGCTACATTCAAATGTCACAAACAGGCAATTCGGTTTAATCATTCGTAAATATAATGTCATATATGTTATTAAAAGATATATTTACATTTAATTTTTCAAAAACACCTGTCAAAATGATTTGCTGGATCCAGGTTACCAGGTGTTATTCGTTTTGAGAGGTTGTCATCTGTGAATAACGAACCTGCAAATGTTGCGACTGGCCAATCAGAATCAAGCATTCCTTCGAGCTGTGTATTGATCTTTATTAGAGACATGTTTAAGCTTATTTGTTCAGTATATGCAAAACAATAATTTGATTCCTTTAACCAAAAATGTTATGTTCAAGTTTATTATCTATCTTTGTAGGGAGAACATTTAGCAATTTGGATTTTTTACAGTGTAGAAATAATAATAAGAAATTGTAAAAAAAAGTCTCAAAAATGTCCATCACAATATTGGGCATTCCTAACACATACTATCATTTTTTCAGAAGAGGTAAAGAGCTGGCATCAAAAGGAAGGGGAGGGAAGAAAATGATCACAAACAAAACACAGGTAATTCCAACAAATTGCTTTCTCTACAAAATACACTCTTCACATACTGATAACAAAGGAGATTGATCCCCCAATTTTTTTCCTAGACACTTTCGTCATCACCTCCCTCCTCAAGTCCCCCAAAGCTCAGCGAAGATTCAAAAGTGGTGGGGCGGCCTGCTGGACCCCCGGAGGGAACAGGGACTGTATCGCAGCAGCTGAACGGCAGCTCTTCAGGAAGCGCCACTGGTCAAGCCCTTGACCTGCCACAACTGGCCCAACCAATCCAGTGTGCCTTAGCCAGCAGAGACAACCAGTCAGGAGATTGCGTGGAGGTAGAGGCCCCTTGTTGCCTTGACGACTGCCCGTCAGATGGTGCACTACAGAAAGAGGAGTAATTACCACAACATAACGAGAGCTGGAGAGGGAATGATCTAAGGTTGACTGCCTTTTCCTTGCTAAATTAAATATGTAGGGCACAGTAGCCACTTTGTGTTATCATGATATAATGTAAGATGCAACACGTGCTGGAAACAACAGGTGGACAGTGACAGGAATGTGGTCCGTGTCACCTTACGAGCCGGTTATGGTTTTAAACTTAGAAAGTTTAAATCACAACCCTCGACTGCACATCGCCCGAATCTTCAGATTCTGGACCTCATTTTTTCCACTGGCCAATCGGTGTTGTAGCATAGTGAAAAGCTCTTTTTATTTCAGTGTCATTTTATTTTTTAGAGTCTGGTATATCAGTGGTGTCTGTGATATATCTATGATTGCCTAAAATGGCTACGAAAGGCCCTTATTGCCCAAAGTATATTTTAAAAGATCTACTCTAAACACTGTTGCACCGTGTTAAGTAGCACAGCAGCACCCCACGCTAAAGTTTCTACCACGCAGCAAAGAATTACACTATAACCCTTACTGCAGTGCACCACAGGGGAGGATTAAATTACAACACTGCCCTGAATAGAGTAGAAGAATGAAAACTGATGGAAAACACGGGTTGTTATTTGTATGTCACAGTGTGCATTCACACACACATGGTAGTCCCCGTTTTGTTTTTGGCCATTTCTTTATCAAAGGGTCAAGAAGTTGCCATTGTCAAATACACAGACAGTGAATGGTTTCTAAAGACACGTTTTTGAGAGGCCTGTTTAAGTGAGAATGGGCAAGAACAATTGAATGTCCGAGAGAGTCGTACAGATTGCACTTAGCATCGCATAGCTCAACTCTTTATTTATCATAGATTTGTGATGATCTTGTGGGCTTCTTGTGAGCAAACATCCCCTTTAGGAATAGTGAACACAGCACTTCAACTAGATCCTAACTAAAGACTTATAAATAAAATATTTAAAGCACCTTAAAGTTATAGATATGCAAGGTCCCCCAATAATGAGGAAGAAATGGCCCCAAATATGGATTGTATTCAAATATAAAGCACTTAAAATATTATTTATTATAAGACAGTACTGCCCTATATAGTAGCTTGATAAATTTGACAAAGCTTTTGACAGTTTAACTGTCCATATGAGCTTTTACCTTGCGTGTTGTTTACCAGTATGACGTACAAATTGGCACCAACCCATCTGAATGTGAGAACTGAGTGTGTTTCTACCTGCACTTTGTTTTAAAAACAAAAACGCACTGGGTTGTCCTCGAACCAGGGTAAAGAAAAATCGAGGCTTCTGCTATAGAGTTCGGGAGGAAGCGAAACTGTGTGTTCAGAGTGAACCGTGATACTGTTCGTCATCCCAGCTGATTGTATATAGACCCAAATGTACATGATCCTGTTAGGCAATGATGTGATTTAGAGGAGTGATTTTATCAGTGGTCGAGAATGCACACAGCCCTCAGACAGTCCATAAAGATCTGCCATTTGACATTGCTCAGCTTCACTAAGCTTTCTGGTGAAATGTTTGATTTCAATCTGAGTTCTCTTATGGCCCTTGTGTCGATCACGTCTTCTCTGTGCCTTGTGCATGTGTACCATTTGGATGTTTCATGTGCATTCTCCCACCATTGCTAAAATCATCCAAGTTTTTCGTCACATTCGGAATAATTGAACGTAATTACTGAACGAACCGTAGGATCAACTTCTATTGTTACAAAGTCATTTTAAAAAGTCAGTGCTTCTCCAGATCGTTTGTGACAATAATCTCTCCGTGTAGTCTCGTTTTTGTGACTGTCCTATTAACTGCATTTCTGTGTTACAGAAGGATATTCTATTGAGGCAAAATAGGCTTTTTAAAATCAAAGCAAATTGAAGCATCCTCAAGGTCAAAGCCAACTTGCTATTAGATTGACCATTTTGCATCAGATGGTTAGGAAAGATATTAAACTTACATTTAACGTCTAATGTTTTAAATCCATGTTTTAAAACATTTGAATTCATGTTTCAGTGATTTGCTGGAATGAACTTTTAATGAGTAAGAGTAACTAATACACTTGAGAGGTTATTACATTTAGTCGTCATAGTTTTAAATCTGTACAATTGACTTTGTCAAGATTACATCACAGCTTTCTATGAAGTCATACGATGCACCTTATTTTGTTAGGATAAGAAGTTAATAAATATAATTATATTTAGTGCCACTAAAATATATTGAAAGCTCTTTAAATCAGATTATGAAAGACACCCGTGTCTTTATGTATATTCTGCAAATTATCACTTTTGGCAACCTAGACAATGCGCTATCAAACCACAGTTCATCAGAAATATTGCGTCGAGCATGTATTTTGAATGGGTGGCACAAAATGAGTTTAATGAGTTTCCAAAAGGACAGTGAGATGTTGATGTCAGAATATGTGACCATACCAGACAGATTTAGAATAATCTTGACAATAACACGACAGGTAGTGTTCTTGAATTTATATGGTACACCTTTTATTGTCACCTATTATTATGAGTATAGTACAATAGTGCTAGTTTTCAAGAGAGGATCTCCTGCATGTAAAGGGTTTAAATCTACATGCATACAGAAACATACCCATTAATGTTAACACATTAAAGTTTCAAGATGGATCCTTTTAAAAAACATTCAGTCCTCTTCTGTCTGTGATTTTAAAACAGTTTCAGTTTTTCAGTATTTTAATTGTCATAGAATATCAGTAGCTCCTTCACATTTAGTTTTAAGTGTAATCCAATAAACAGCATAAACCGAAATATACAGACACACCAAATAAGATATAATCTCTCTCTCTCCTACACAATATCTCTGTTAAATCTGTAGGAAGACATCAGTTAGTTTGAGGGAGTAACTTTAGTGCACTCAGATTATGTATTGTCCAGAGTGTTAATTTCTTGTCTTGAATTATTTGGATACTTCATTTGTCGGCCGCTTGGTTCCAAAGTTACCCTCTTCAAAGCTTCACTGCTTTGTTATAGATTGCTGCTTGAACTGCCATTCATTCGTCATTTATCAAGAAGCTTATGTAAGAGTAAAAAACGGCAACAGATATATGTGGGTAACATTTATGTTGTATGAGAGAAAGACCTGGAGATCTTTGAGGTTGTTTAGAGGGCCTTTGTTTTGCTTCAGGTTTTGGGCCCTGTCTTGATAAATTTGACAACACTTTACTTAGTTTATTTCCCATTGTTATTTCACCTTTCCACTGTTTTCCTGGACTATGGACATTTATTAAATTGTAATGTTGAAACATTTCTGTACTCTTAATTTAGTAACATCTTCCTCTTCACACCTGACCTGTCTCGGTTTATTCTTATATTCATATATATTTTTGTTTTTGTTACCCCTACAGCAGCTCCCCTTACCTCCTCACATGAACAGTGAGAGATTTTAACTTGTACAATTAGTCTAATATTCTGTCTGTTAGTAATCTTAGACAAGAGTTGGTAACATTCTCAACAGTGAACCAAGAAATGTATTTACCATCTTTGGTTTCATTCAGTTGTGAAATTTGTACTTTTTAATGTTATTACAACTGCTACTCCTTTGACCGTTGCTACATTTAGTATTAAAATTTACTTAGCAGAACTAGATATTTTTTAACTGTAATGATTGCAATTTTCTCACCTGTATTTAGTATGGTATTGTTTCGAGCCACTTCACCATTATGATGTAATTGTCACCACTTCACCCTTATGATGTATTTTTTTTCCATACTAATTTGAAATTCGAATGCTGAGCTGAGTTTCCTGTACAAAACGGACCGAATTTTGTATGTGCAACTGGTTAGTTTTTAACTAAAGTACATTTTTGGAAGCTACATTTCCAATATAGTCTCTTTGCAGATCTTGCATACCTAATATGCAGTTACACAGTTAACACGGTTTCAGTAAATTGTAAAATTAAATAACATTTAATGTCCGTAATTGGATAAAATGAAAGAAAATGTGATGATTCACATCATCTTGGTGAATTGCGGCTAAATCTTCTATTGTCCAGTTTCACTGCTTAAATTACGTTTTGTTTTGTCCTCTCAAGCTTCGACACAGCTTTTGATATTGATTAACCCTAGAACACTTCATTAATTCCCATGTACGCATATTGTCCCTCTGAAATATGTATCTTCAGTGGTAGTCATGAATAGGTTAAGTGTGAACACATACTGTAACCATATACACAAACAAACGCTGTTTTGGTAAAGAGTTTTGCCTGTGCATTCCTGTAGATTTGTGTCTGGACCTCAGATCTGACTCTTGCTTTATATCTGTTACCCCGTATCCTGGCTGTGTAACCCTTCACTCCACAGGACCACATGTGTGCTCCTTAAATGATGCTGACAGGTTTCAATCCTAGTCTGATAACAGCAATGTGTTGTGTACAGTGGCCCAATGACATCCTACACTTTGAATATAATTTGTTTTCTCTGGTTCCCCACTGCTGTTTAGCCTGTGGCCTCCCTTAGCCCCGCAACAGTCAAGTCACCCCATCCATTTGTAGGCAACACATTCTGCCATCTATTCTTGGGAAACTGATCTGTTCATCAACACAAACGCATTGATGCATGCATCAAGATCTCCGAAAAACTTGTGAAGTGAAGGGTAAAGTTCATTATTATTATTGCTGTTATGATCGTTATTAACAATTTCTCCTTTTTAGTATAAAGAAAGCACCTGATTGTTTGGAAAGAAACCTTCTTTTTAATTTGTCTTGCTGTTGTGGTCTGATTTCACAATGGATTGGGGAAAGCCAAAAGGCTCAAGAGAGAGAGAGTCAAAGTCGTCAGTCATGTTTGTATGGTTGGGAAATGACTTCAGTGCTGAAATAAAATTTATTCTTTTAGTAAAACAGCGTTTTGGTTTTATTTCTCTCTTGTCAATTTCTAGAAAGAGATAAAGGTATAAAAATGAAAGTCTATTTGTCCTGTTATTGTAAATAATTTACACAGCTTCATGACAGAAAAAATATGTTTTATAACAGAATTTTTAGTGCCATACTAGAACATCGTTTTAATACCAACTTTCATCTGTGCCACTGCCAAATACATTTGTTGGCATACGTGTATAATGACATTCCATAACCAAGGAATCTGCTGGTCCACTTGCGATAAAAAAAATTATTTAGTGTTTTGTTAAGGAGAACAGTGACAGCTCATCTAAACTCGTTTTTTTTACATTGAACATGTTCAATTCATATAGACTTGTAGTCATAACATTCAAATCTCAATTTTCACCACTGCAAGTTGTTGTGACATCTGAGAGCCGCAAGTTATCCGCACACTTTAAAGTCAAGTAAATTATCCAATGGACAGCTGAATAAAACGAGGATCGGATCACTTAAGGGGCAGGTCATCCGAGGAGCATATCTGCGCGTCTGCAGCTCCTGTATCTCGGTTCTTGCTGGTGATGTAAGATGGCGGTATCACGCATTGTACAGTCACGGTCTCAGGTGAGCGGAATTCCACGTTCCCGTTTCGTCTGGCATTGCCGCAGAGCCGTTGTCTTTGCAGAGACGTTTATACATCGCATAGACGTTTCATTTTAATCTGGTGAGCTATTTCTTTTTGCCATGCATTTTTCATCATCTTTTCGGGTGCATTAGCGAGGCAACCGCCATTTTTCGTATTTGATAGTATAACTTTAATAGTAGCTATGAGTGTAATGTCATGAGAAAATCAAGTAGTTTAGGCAAGCATGTGTACGCATTTATTTAAAAGGTCTGCCGACTAAAATGCCTTTAAAGCGAATCTAAGTTAGGGTGTCGATCTGATTTGCAAACTGGAATTTCATGGTAAAAGGCTGGGTAAACATACGCTTGCTGGTTTAAACTTAATCTGACTGCCACACAGTCTATAGTTTACCCGAAACCCATCCGCGTTTTAAACACATGAATATGACATGCATTCTGACGTCAGAGCTGTCTGTAAAGAGCCTGCTGTTGATTCCTGAGAGAAGTATTACATTTGTATGCCAGTAAAATTAAAGAACATGTGGATCGTCACACAGGATTATTATGGTGACCAGTTCAGATGTTTAAGTGGGAATCACACGGGTATCGTGTTTATTGTAACCCCTGGAGCTATAGACTCTTTTTGTATAGAGAATTTGAGTATACATTATTGTGTCGTGTGTTTGTGGGACCATTTTATACAGATGGATAGATTTGTGTTATTTTCATTCAAAGAACAGTCTGAAGACAGCCTTGACAGGACTGTTGCATTTCTTGCATCATCATCACAAACAAATCACTGCATAATGGATATAACCAAGGTTGCATTGTTTCGATCCATATCGTATTTCTTTATTATTTCTAAATAATTGTTCAGTAGGCTACGTGGATTTTTTTTGGAGTCCAGACATTTTTCAAGATCGGTTATGAAAAAATAAATACTAACAGCATTATAAATATTAACAGCATTTTGATTTTAATTCAAACAGGCTTCTGCAGAGCAGTCGCATCAGATTAGAGACGTTTGTGTAATCTCTCTGTTGTTCTTCATGACTCATATTGCAAAATGTGAATTGCATTGCCAGAAATCTGCCTACAGTTCGTGGTATGCTGGTTTGACGAGGTTAATAGTGAGCTAAGGAATGACGACAACAATATCTCACTCTGGGATTTATGAAAATCAAATTAGCAATTGCAAAGGGTGCTCATTAAATTCTAACTAAAAATAGCACATAATAAACAATTTATCTACTGACATGTCTTTTTGCCTCTTCTCTTTACCTCTCAGGGCACCAAACAGAGGATGGCTGTAATGGGGGCTGTGGAATGAGGTAGTAGTTTGTATAGTTTGGGATCACACCAGATCTAGGAGATAACTATACAGCCTACTGTCTTTCTCACAGCTGCTTCCTCACATCATATACAACATACCTTCAGTAAACAGGATTTGTGGATAGCTGCATTTATGTGCAGTATTCTGTGTTGTGTTTCTAAATGTCCATATCCAACTGACTTTAACACTGATCCACTGTTTAAAATAGCATAACTGTTTTCATAACTGTACTGTGAGTTATGGCTTAACATGTTAATTGTCAGTCTAGTAGCTGACTGTGACAAGTAATAATTAAATGTGCACTTTGCTGTTATTTATTAAAAAATAAATATACTCATGTGTCTCTGCTTGTTCCACAAACATCACTGATATCAGCTCAGAAAATAATTGTTTTAATAAAGATTTTTTAACAAAATAAAAGTCCACTAATCCATCGAGATTCCATGCTTACTGTAGTAGAGCACATTGGCGTTAGTAATGATTGCAGGCTTTACTTTTAAAAGGGCTTTGTTTTTACTTCCGTATTTTGACGCATTTACGAGTGAAATGGAATTTCTAATGAGGAAAAAATCGTGGGCGTGGCTTTCCTCTTTGCGATTTAATTGGACGTAGACAACAGTCGTTGCAATTTGAAATGGAACTGGCAGCTTGAAGGGGAGGAGTTAACGGATGCTCCACCCAATCCGTCATTTAAGATGGACAGTCATCTCATTACAGGACGGAAGTGCATTTTCAGATTTTAACAAGATTATGAGGGCACGCTCATTTTAAAAAGAGAATGACACACATTGATAAACTATTTACAATAAACGCTACAATATTTAATGAAGAAAATAGGCATTGTAATTGTTTATTTCACTGGGACTTTAAAGACGGTTTTAAATGCTTTAAGCAACATCAAATATGAATAACGTCTCAATAAAACGAATGACGAGCTCAAATTTCATAATGGAGTGTAATAGAGGGTTCATAACACGCGATAAATCGCGCATGGTTGCACGCTTGAACATTTTGAGTTTACTCGCACCATTCGCGCCTGAAATTAACTTCACAACACATGCGATTCGCATCAAGGAAGGGTCTTCTGCCAGGCGGCTCGAGTCTCGTTGCGAAATGGCTGACAATGATTTTGTTGAGAGGGTAGCTGCTACGGAAGGCTGAAACGGTGTTCTGTCGAATTGTGCTACCCTGGTGTTGTGATTGGGTTGGAAAGGGGTAACTTAGGTTTAGGGGTTGGGGTTATTGCTGTTTTGTATGGAGGTAGCAAAATTCGACAGAACGGCGTAGACTCGCCTACATTTCAGCCAAGGCGCTTTCTCAAACGAGCCTGTCAGTACACGATCCGTTCCACCTGCACGATCCGTTCACGCATGCGCGTAATTACGTATTAGAAAACGTCATGGTTTTCCTACACTATTTGTACCGTGACGCAGGCGATGAAACGTTTGACGGCAGGCGGCACAACTGGCGGCATATTCTTTGTTTACGTTTTGAAATGTCGCTTACGTTACCATGATTACGATGTGTTTATGTGGTTGCCAATCCAAAATAATAGAGTTGTTACATGAACATAGATGATTTTGGTTTCATGTGGAATAAAGTATTTTTATCGACTGCAAATCTTCAGTTTCATCCAAAATCCTTTTTACGATTCATTGCTGTATCATGTCTATTAACCTTACCGTGTTTGGATCTAAGGCCAGTAGTATTGTCAAAGACAGTTTGTGTCGTTTTTTAAATTAAAATCTGATAATAGTAGTTGACTTTATGTAGTAATTTATTAGTATGGGCCTATATATAGGCTAATATATCTATCCATTTAATCTAAATTAGTAAAATAATCCATTCAATGTCGTTTACAGAAGCCAATAAGGAACATAACACGCATGTCTAACTAGACTGTAGTTCTTTCTTCATGTAAATTATAAAGTCAGGGGAAACATTACAGTATTTCAAACTGACTTGACAGAACGCATAGTGAAATGAGACCAGGTGGAACGAAGCGAAGTAAATTGAGTATTGTATTTTATTTAACAGTAAAAAATATAAATAAAGTAAAACAAAGCTGCGCAAGGGTGGAACAGATCGTGCAGTGTCGTAAATCGTCGCAAAACAAAATCATCATTTGCGCATGAGCGGTTTCTACAACGTAGTTGTGCGCATGCGTGAACGGATCGTGCGTCGTTGTGCGCATGCGTGAACGGATCGTGCAGGTGGAACGGATCGTGTACTGACAGAGCCTATAATCACTCGCGCTTAACGCTTCATTCGCGTCTGGTGTGAACGCACAGTAACTATTGGCTGAGCACATCCTGTGAAGTTGTCAATCATATTTATTGTAGCCAATCACCGTAAAAGGCATTGTCGCGTCCGTATATCCGATTGGCTCGCGCTGACGTCGTACTGTGACGCCATCACTGGCATCCAAGCAACAGCGGCGTGTGAATATGGCGAACATCAGAAGCGTCAAGGTGAGAGAACGAACGATTGAATGAATTCATTAAATTCTCAGGTCAGGTTGCTGCATTAATTCCATTTTCACGCGTTGCTTTGTACCACGCATGGTTCCCGTCTTTGTATTCTGCAGTTATTATCATGTTTTATATAAGTTATAGCCTCAATGCTATGCTAACTAGTTGATAAAACTTTAAGCAGGTGTGACATCAATGCTTAGCCTAGGCAAACAATGGGGAATGACATGCTTTCCTTTTAGTAATAAAGTAATCGTAGGCACTATAAACCCTGGTTTGCTCTAGAGTCCAGCCTCACTGTTTTGCAGATCTTAAAGAAAGTTTTACAGTTAACACCGCATGACTGTATTGTGTTTGTATATTGAAACGTCACTGGCGTTTTGCACGATGTGTCTACAGTAAACTGACCACGTCGACAGTATCTAATTTTCTAAATGTGTAGATCGTCCATGCATTTATAACATCACACTTAAGCCTAATATGTGAAGTATACTACCTGTGACCCGCTCTGACTGACCCTGTGTAACAGGGTATGGTAGGTCTGGTGACAGGAGGGGCTTCTGGCTTGGGGAGAGCCACTGTTGAGCGACTTATCAGCCAGGGGGCCAGCGCTGTGATCCTAGACCTGCCCAGCTCAGATGGTCACAAACTCGCTGCTTCACTTGGGGACCGATGTGCATTTGCCCCAACTGATGTAAGTGATACTTTTAAAAACCTTTTTCCATTTTACAGCCTGCTTTAACGGATCATGAACTATTCACCTTCGTTTTTAAATTTAATTTATTTGTGATCAAGGTCACATCGGAGTCGGATGTGAAATCGGCTGTTGATTTGGCCAAGGAGAAATATGGAAAGGTGGACTTGGCGGTGAACTGTGCTGGAATCGCTGTGGCTGTAAAAACGTACAACTTCAAAAAGGATCTTCCTCACAGTCTGGAGGATTTCACCCGTGTTATCACTGTAAGCTAAATTTAATAGTGTTTAGTTGTTTATTGGTTAAGTTTGAATCATTCAGTTTATTAGAATTATTTCCATTAAAGGTAAACATTGCCGGGACGTTTAATGTGATCAGACTGGCTGTAGGGGAGATGGGGAAAAATGAGCCCGATGCTGATGGGCACAGGGGTTGTATCATCAACACAGCCAGTGTTGCTGCTTTTGATGGGCAGGTATGCCAAACACAATTTCTTAATCCTTGAGCAGAGCTTTCTTACAGTGCAGCATAACATAATTTTGAATGTGTGTTGTTTACCCATTGTCTATTTTTAAAAGGTGGGCCAAGCTGCATACTCTGCTTCTAAGGGTGGGATTGTGGGAATGACTCTTCCTATTGCACGGGACCTTGCACCAATGGGGATTCGTGTTGTCACCATTGCCCCAGGTCAGTGATCATGATACGTAAAAAAACCAATGTTAAAAGTACAGATGGGTATGTTGTTTATATTTGTCTACTTCTTTACATACAGGCCTGTTCTCCACGCCCTTGCTTGCAGGACTACCTGAGAAAGTTCAGAACTTCCTGGCAAGGCAGGTGCCCTTCCCCTCACGTCTGGGAGATCCAGCTGAGTTTGCACATCTTGTGACTGCGATAGCAGAAAACCCCATGATTAATGGTGAAGTGATTCGTTTGGATGGAGCCATTCGCATGCAACCTTGAAGGAAATGCTGGGAAAAAGGACATAGTGAGAGACTAAGTGTGGTAACACAGGAAACACCTAAAAGTGGTCTATGGATGAATTTTCAACATAATACAGTATAAAAAGATCAGGATTCTTTTTATGCAAGTATCACTGTGTCACTGACATGTCGTTTTTTTTAACAGATTTTTACACTCCTCAGGTGTTAATTAATAATGACTGTTCACATACATGTAGATGACATGTGTCCCTGTGGTAAGAACTCGATTTGAAGACTGATCAAATCTTTAGTCTAGACCTGATTAATGTCTGAAAAATGCCTGAAGTGTAATAATACAAACCTAAGGAGAGTCATGCTTAATAGTAGTTATGTATTTGCTGAATGCATTTTTGAGTGTAAAATAAAAATATGTTAAGCATAACGGAGTTATAATAAATATTTCAGTTGAAAACCATTTCAAGGATCAGTTGAATTGAACTAAAAATATGGCAAGATGGTGCATTTAAAACACTGGAATAACAAAACTGTCAAGTAATACCTTTTTAATTGTGTGATTCATACTCTTATAATCTGCTTGCTGTTTCTCTTGTTGTTAAATTAAACTCTTATAGTTTATGGACAAATACCCCATGTTTTTGTTCAGTAACTGGACCAGTAGAGGGCAGAATTGAGCAGGACTGGAAGCTCATATGGCTTTCTTTTTAGCCTTTTTCGCATTTCTTGTATATTGTGCATGAAATCAGACTATGAATAATTTATTCATTTATTACATATGTTACTAGTAATTAGCTTTTTTTAATCTAGTGACATATTTTAAACAACAGTACATAACACTTTCACATAACTATTTTATTATCAGGAAGCTGTTTAAATAAAACAATTTGGGTGTAATATGGGTCTATAAACACCAGACGACTTCCCAGAACCGTTAAAGATAAGTTAAACTTAAGTGTGCAAAATATCAGAAGCTGGGCACAAAGGTCCTGCTAAATCCTTTGCAGAACAGATTGACCGTAATTAAACCAAGTAAACCCAGATTGATGTTAGTAAATCTGCTTTAAGCACAAACACAGTTGATTGATTCTTGTCCATTGAGTAACAGTTTACATTGATTTAATTCTGCCTATCATAAAAGACAAGTTAACACTTAAATTATCTCAAACGACACAGAATGTACATATTTTTTGTTGTGGTTTTTGACATGAATCAATGCACAGATTTGTCCATTTATGAGATGTATCAAAGCACACCAATCAAATACACATTGCAGTCACAGCTTGATCAATCTCTAGTGTGTGTTAAAACAGATCAGGCCTCTGAGGAACAGCATACATGATGAATGGTTTAATCACCCAGTAATGGTTATTGAGTGTCGCCGTGTTGAATCATTTTACTTTCATGTGTTGTTACAACAGGTCATGGATTATATGGGGGAGTCTTTGATGGACAATTGCTGTCATTCCTTTTATTGTTGCATTGTTTGGAAAATTACTTAATTAACAATAGGCAAACAGAGCAGACTTTGCAAGGTCAAATACAGATTGTAAAGACAACCATGTGGTTTGGATAAAACAGGCAGTTGTTTCAAGAGCAAACTAAAAGACAGAGTCAGTTGTTTCAAGAGCAAACTAAAATAACTGATTATTCATTTATTTAATATGAAGGCCTATTATTTCTTTTCATTAATTAATGCCCAAGATTTTGCAAGAAACAAGAAGAACAGCAGTCAACTTTATCTTTATCCTCTAGGGGGCATAATACACAAGCAGTCCACAAGCTGATTGGTGTTTGGAGAGGCATTCATTGACAGCTTGTACATGCTTCTTTTGGTAACAAGCTGCTTCTAAAATTCTTTCAAGATATCGAAAACACATCAATGCTTCATGTTTATGTTATCAGTGTGTATCCCCATGAAGTCTGCTCTCTCTGCTAATCGTTGGAACAGTAAGCACAAGGACTCTGACTCTTTTGGAAAGATGGGGAACAGATGCAGAAAAGAGGAGGAGAGACAGTGAGCTGGTTGTCATTTATCTGGGTCAGCACGAATGACCTCTTTTCTCCAGTGAAACATAAACATGCACATATATAAATGAGTTAAAGGGACAATTCACCCAAAAATGAAAATTCTGTCATCGTTTACTCACTAACTGGTTGTTCCAAACCTGTATCATTTCTTTTGTTCTGCTAAACACAAAGGAGGCTATTTGGTAGAATGTCAGTTACCAAACATTACTGCCATAATAGGGAAAATAAATACTATGGGAGTCTATGAGGGATGAGATCTGTTCGGGTACTACTGACATCCTTCCAAATATCTTCCTTTGTGTTTAGCAGAACAAAGAAATTCAAACAGGTTAGGAACAATCTGAGTAAGTGCCTTTTCTGTTTTTGCGTGAACTATATCTTTATGACACACCAGTGAGAACGATAGCTTTAAAAAGTGAAAAAAGTAATTGCTGTTGCTAAATAAATGCTTTAATGTTTGCATGTTTACGTACACAAGGAAACAGGAGCCATTGTGAGGTTCCCTGTTATTTGTCATAATGACAAAACAGAAAATTACCTTAAACCAGGTTAAATATGTCCTGGACATGTTTGTGAGATTTGCTCGTATTGGTGAGCTGTATTTGATAAACTGCCAAGTCATTCACAGAAATAAAAGACAGATATGTTTGTTTCTAAACACGGCACAGCGACATCCCACTGATACATACCATCTGTAAGCTCCAGAGAACGCTGCTAACAGAAGCCATCCTCCTTGCGAAAGAAACAGAAAAAAATCATATGAAACTCAGGAAATAATAAAACCTTCAGCGGCTCAATGTATCCACCGAAGAACCAGAAAAAGTAGGATGATTCAAATGAAAAGAGTCCCAGAGATCTCAGATGTCCAGGGCCATTGGCAGGTTTGAATATGAGCATTATCATTCAATCCCACATTTACGATGCTTTTCACATCTGACTACTATAACCCAGCCAGACAATGCTCATCTACTTCTTATCCTTCGTGGAAACATATACACTGGTCTGAAACATTGGTTATGGTGTCTTTCCGGGCCCTATTAGTGATATTGTGTTGGTTTATCTGTTGAGCGCAGGCTACAGTAACAGTCTTTGTGTTGAGGGAGGGTAATCCTCTATCTCTGTGTGTGTTTGTGCCCGCTCGAGGGTTTGTTTGAGAAAGAGGAGGGAATCCACTAATGCTGCCAGAGCTGGAGAAACAAATAAACACTCTGTGCCTCCAAACCAGCCATGACAGCATAAATATTCCCACAACATTGGGTCTTTACAAGCGTAGACACAAATAGAGCTATTATTCATGTCTGTTATGGTCCTTTGAAAACTTGGACGCTTGGTGATTTGAACATAGCGATTTGCAAATACACGTATACCCTTATGTGTACAGATATGGGATTTATTTGATATTTACAGAATGTTCAATTCAAGGGCCATTTCTCTCGCTGGGAGGCTTGTGTTGTTTTCATGGTGGGGTTTGAAATAGCCTGCGATCACAGCTTTGAGAGCATGATGATCAAGCATTCCTTTGGAAAACACACACATTTTTTGACTTCATCCACCACTTTATTGAAGCATGACCAAAGAACTGATAGAGGTGATTTTATTTAATCAGATGCAACACTTTCAGGGTAACAGTCTCTCATGAGTTTCAGACTCAGGTGTCATCAAAACACGGTTGCTGAAAAAGCTTTCCATCAGAAGTGTCTCTCACCATGACAAAATGATCTTACTGGAGATCACTGTTGCCACGGTGTCATTTCTTTAAAACCTGCTTTCAGACAGAATAACACAAAACAGTGTAGGAAATCATTTTCAAATTGAGTGTTTAAAGGGACAGTTCACCCAAAATGAAAATTCTGTAATTACTCAACTGCTATAGTTGTTCCAAATCTTTTTTCTGTTGAGCACAAAGAAAGATATTTGGAAGAATGTTAGCAACTGACAATTCTGGGTCACTTTTTAGTTTTTCTTCTATGGTAGTCAATGATACCCAAGAATTGTAAAAACGTCTAAAAAGTCTTTAACGTAAAATCTATGTCATTTCTCTAAACCTCAAATGTATTTGTATCTTATCGCCACGGTCCTTTCAAAACCTTGCATATCCAAATTTGCTGTTTTTCAGGAAATGGAACAAACACTGGATTTTGTCAAAGTTGACAAGCACTTTTAAATAGTTTTTATTGGCTATATATTTGCAGAACCAGTGACCAATGCTTGCACCCAAAAGTTCTAATATGTACAGATATGTATACAGTATATACCAGTATGTAGTAATATGCACTCTTTAGGTGCAAAGTGTACAGATTTTGTACCTTTTTTTATGAGAGTGTACAAGTCAATGGAAGCCAATTTTATTTTGTTACCAGCATTCTTCAAAATATCTGAAGAAGAAAGAAATTTTGGGTTGAAATGAAATAAAGAATAAAAACATTTACATTTACGTTTATGCATTTGGCAGATGGTTTTATCCAAAGCGACTTACATTGCATTGTTTTAAACATTTGTTTATGTGCAATCCCCTGGGATCGAACCCATGACCTTGGCAATGCTAGCGCCATGCTCTGACGACTTTTTTCTCCCAAAGTTGTTTGTTTGTTTATTAAATGTTGTCGAAATACTTTTTATTACATTTAACAAAACTTTTTAATAGTACAGTACATAAAATATATTATCATTATACAGTCATCTGCTTTGGCATTGCTTTTCAAATGGGACATTCCATTCATCACACACACAGCCAGGCAAAAGCAATATCCTTTTAGGCTGCATTAATTTAATTACCAGCCACATCTGGAGCGTGAACACTGAAACTTTGTTAACAAGAACATATTGACATAAAGTGTCTAGATCCACAGCTACATATTTAAGTTTAAAGAGTTGTGAAGTTTTACTCCTTTTGGCCAAGTAAGCTAAATCACAGAGTTAAGAAACCCTTATCCCCAGCAGAGAGTAGTAAGAGCTTCGGACCATGAACCATCTTCCATTCATAGCAGCTTCTGCTCAATTTCTTTGTATTTCATAGACATCATTATCACAGCATGTATGATTGTCTGAGACACAGTCAGCGAGACTTCATTAGCAAGCAGTTTTGTCTAGAGTGAGTTACCCAAAGGAGCCTGAGCCGCGGCCAAATTCAGTCTATCTGTTAATTCCTACAGCTGGGTGCTGCTCTCACAAATTTCCCCTTGAGAGTGTGAAACTGTGTAAAAGCTGCTATTAAATGCATTACGGCTGCTGTTAGATGAAGCTCCCCTGAAATCCCAAAAATTCAGGATAAATTATTCATAGGATTCAAGTCATGACCGAAGTACAGTGTACACGGGCATCAATCCTGTCTTTGTGATTCATAGCAAACATATATTGTACACTGCTTATACGCACAACTACTTTATGCCAAATTTGACTTTGGCGTGGCACCCTGAGAGATCGATGAAATTATCTATGCGCAAGTCTTGCACCTTTTTTCTCGAGCATCTCATTTCACAAGCGCTCACACATCACCTCCACACATCTCAAATGTAATAAAACTCGTAATAATATTGGATGGCATTGATAATCACCTCGGAGAGCAATGCGAAAACCTGCAGCTGAATATAAAACACTTTTGCTCTAGTTTGTAACACTTGTGTGTCCCATCAATTTTAATATATTGAAATCTATTCAAACAGAGGCTCAATTATGCAAAAGAGTCAGAGTCAGATAAATCTCATACAGGACGCACCAGTGAGCCTCAAAACAGCCATCAGCACACTAAGGGCTAACATGACAACAAACACACTTACATAATGACTAAATTGTATTGCCTCAATTCAGATACAATGCACAGCTAGATATACTTTATGCCATGTATTCTTTATTTTGTGTGTTTGAAATGTTTGAAATTACGTCAAAGTCTCACTTTGTATTTTTGTTTTAAGCTACACTAGTGTCATTCAGGGAACAGTTTTTGGGTCTGGTAATAACAACAAAGCAATAATGTGGTCAGGAAGGGGGTGTTGAATTAATTTTTTCTGACAATACATTTCAATACTTCCTTCCTCTGAAATGTTTTTCTTCATTTAAATGTGATAAGAAATCTGAGTGAAATATTTGCAAACGTTGCACTTACTTTGTAAAGTTTTACATGGTGGTATGTATCTGTGCAAAAGTGCTGTCACAATGTCAGATTTTCACTACACGATTATCTTGTTCAAACCAATTCACAATAGAAATATTATATAATGATTTCTGTTGATTAAAAAAAATAATGATATCAGTCAAATCCATCTTTAGATTTGTTTGTGTCTTCTTTTTTGACCGATTAATCACATTCAAAATATAAGCATATGGAGGCAAAGAGAGTTCCTAACCATTGTGGCTCTTAAAGGTGCTGTAAGTTAAATTTAAAGGAAATGAATGAAATATAATATAAATATCTTTGTCTTTAGAGGTGTATAAAGACATAATTAAGCGTTATGTTTTTATTACTTTAGGATGAGCTATTTCTATCTACAGTAGACCGCAGGTTCCCTTGCATGGAATTCACCATTTTGTTAAAACAGCAGCCCTAAACGGACAAACTGCTCTACGTTTTGTAAATACATAATCTCCTTCGGGAAAGAAGTGAAAACGTGATGACATCTTTGTTCTGTGTTAGCCGCTGTGTTTTTTTGAAAAGGAGGGGTGAGGGTTGGAGCAAGCTGTTGGTTGCACCACACCCCTAGATGCCACTAAATTTCATACACTGGACCTTTAAAAGCTAAAATGTAAACATGTGCTGAACAATTTACAGTATTATCATATGTATTAAAACCACATACATTTTTATGATGTTAAAAGTTTTTTAAACAACATATTCACCATTATTGGTTAGATATGAGATACATTATGTTTATTATGAGGGTTAAATCGTCACAATTGACCGATAAAAAGCTGATTTTAAGTTTTTCAGCAAAATGTTAACACTAAACTAACATGACACAAACTATAAAACATCAAGTTTAAAAACCAAAACATTATTTCAGCCAACAAATATAATAGTAAAATAAATTGTATGAATGCATAACATTGCTGTACAAATATGTGTAACTTGACCTTTTTTTTCAACCAAGTATTAATTAAAAATGACAAACCCAGTTCCTGGGTTAAACTAACCCAACAAATGGTTAATATTTTACCCAACAATGGGTAGAAACAACCAAACATAGGTTAATTCATAACACAACGGCCATGCAGGGTTTGTTCCTTTTTGACTAAACGCTGGGTTGAAAAGTTTTACCCAACACTTTTTAGAGAGTAGACTCTACACTTAAAAAAACGAGTTTGAGTAACTTTCTTACATAGTCTTTTTTTCTTGTTTTCCAGTAAAAATGTCTACAGATTCTTGAATCGATGCATTTCTTGATGAGCAAAATGACCTAAGAAAATAAGTCTTGTTTTTACCAAAAGAATATGAAATTTCAGTGAATTTGTGCTTAAAACAAGCAAAAAAATCTGCCAATGGGGTAAGAAAAAGAATCTTGCATTAAGGTTTACTCAATTCAAGATTATTTTCCTTACCCCATTGCCAGATTTCTTTTAATTAACTGAGAAATAGACCATTCCCCATGTGGATGGATGAACAGATATTAAAATCCACCCTTAATAATATGTCATTATGGTCGACAAGACTTTTTCTTCAACATGTAGCACATCACTAAAACCGAACAAATTACACAAAACCGAACACCTAGTTCAGTGGAAACGAGGTGATTGTTACACATTTCAAGTGTTCTTCTGTGAATGAATCATTTCGAGGAGAGGGAACAGATTAGCTCTCCTATCTCAGAGAGTTAGCTTGTGAATTACTTCTTTGTCAAATTGCCTCTCCTTGTTGGAAATCATGCACAACCTGAAATTACCTCATTTATCATACAATGTTGCATTGTTCTATAATCAGATCACAGGTATGTGCGGCAAAAAGTTTGTTTGTCAAACTTTACCAGTGCGCCATGACTCTCCGACAAATTATTTCATTACATTATTAGGACAATTGTATTTCCACAAAACTAAATAGAAATTTCCGGTCTCTTTGTCATGACTGTACTGTATGGATACCCTTGGAATAGATCATACATGCACCAGTGCATTCAGGCATTCAGGTTGTGTCCCAACAGACTAATAGATGATGAGGCTGTGTAATTCTGTATTTAAAGAGACGGTTCATCCAAAAATAAATATTCTGTCATCATTACTTAGCCTCATGTCGCTCCAAGTCTTTGTGGCTTTCTTTTTTCCATGAAGCACAAAATGGGATAATTTAATGAATTTCCAGTTGGGTGAATTCAATACAAAGGCAGTACATTATAGGCTTATTATGATTTCATTGCCTAATAAAGCAACCAAGAATGTCAGCAAAAATGTATAAGAAAGGCTTTGATTTATACGAGGGCGAATACATCATCAAAATGTTAATTTTCTCATTTTGTGTTAACAATTCCTTTAAGAGTGTTAATAGAACATTAGACCATGTTACAAGATGTTCTGAATACATACCGGTGAAGACATTGATCAGACAGGAGCAACCAGAGAGCCATCACCCCTCACAGAGCACTGAACTATGAAATAAATGCCTTTCGTCTTGCGCTTTGAAAGACAGGTTCACTGCAGGCCGGACAGAAGCAAATGTAATGATGTTTGAATGATGAAGAAAATGCCCTTGTTTTGTAAAACAGAACTGAAAAGGTAACTTGGATGCAGTTATCGGATAATGAACCCAGGTCGGTAGGTGATGCAGATCCATTTTTGAGCTAATGTCTTGGCCAAGATCCTAATCGTGCCCTGAACAATCTGGCCAATGGAATTATTCGCTCAACTAAAGGCCTAATTAAAGATAAAGGGCTCCCATCTTTCTAGTCAGTGTTAATGTAAGTCTGATGGTCTAAACAAGGGACACTTCAGGAAGGTCATTGACTGTTGCCAATGTTCTTTGAAAACTTGTGTTCTGACATTTTTATTAGTATCATTCATAGAGGGCTTTCCCATGTCCAAAAACGAATCGTTTAATGGGGAAGTTTCCACTAACTGTTGACAGATATGCTAACCTGCAATGAGCTATACAGGTCTATTGAAATAACAATTGAAAATGGCAATCTACTGGTTAAAGGGATAGTTAAAATTGAAACGAAAATACTGTCAATTGCGTTCTGTCAATTTCTTACTTGCATTGGTTTTGTGTTTACACGATAGAAGAGAAGGGGTAACGCCGTTGTTTGGTTACCAACATTGTTCAAAAAACCTCCTTTGGTTTTCAGCGGAGAAAAGAAAGTCATGCAGGTTTGAAATGACAAGAGGATGAGTAAATGATCACAGAATCTATCACTTTAAGAACTGGGCCAGAAATAAGCGAATATTCTATGTTATTAAAATCAGGCAACCCTTTACATAAGGAATGGATTTGTTAACATCCACATCATTTATTAGTTCATGTTAATTTCAGCATTTACTTACGTATACATTTTTAAAATGGGTTGTATCTGTTAACATTTGTTAATGCACCCTGAACTCCTGCAACATAAGCTAACATGGACAAAGATGAATAAAGGCTTAAAAACGATATTGCCCATTCTTAGAATATATCAGCAATTTACAAATGCTTATTGTAACGTGTGATCTGAAATAAAAATCCTGGTTATTGTTTTTATATTTACGAAATGTAACAAAATGACAAACATTTTTGTTATTAATGCATCTTCTATTACAAGAAACACACTGAGGATTATATCTAGGTTTGGTTAAAAAAGAGGGATTGTCTTTGAAGAAGCAATTGCAAGTAGTTGCAAGTAGTTTTCTGAACCAACTAAATGAATAAGATTCTGCCTTGGGGTTCAATAGACCTTTTCCAGAACTTCAGTAACACAGCTTTCACTTTGAACATGAAGGCTGAATTGTTCTAACTCATTACTCAAACACACACACGCACACACACACAAACGCACACACACACACACACACACACACGCACACACACGCACGCACGCACGCACGCACGCACGCACGCACGCACACACACACACACACACACACACACACACACCAGGAACAAAAGAGAGAAACGTCTCTCAAAAGACCTCTGCTGTACAGCCCCCTCTGAAAAATTGCAAACGTATCAACAGAATGATGGTGACACGTATCTATCAGCGGGGCATTACAGGGGCAGGGGACCGGCAGGCACTCCGCGATCTGCTTCTACAGCAATGCGCTGTAAATTTACAGGCCGATAATTATGAGTCTTTTCAGGAAGATAAAGGCAAGACCCTGTTTCCCAAAAGTAATAAACCTGACATACGCACCCTTGTTGAGGATGAAAAATGTTCCCCGGCAACTGTGGCTGTCGTGCATGCTGGTTTTCTTCAACTGGCATGCTATGCAAGCAATCTCCTTTCATCACAGTGAGAGAATGCAATTTCAGAGCTCATATCCACCAATTTTCTGTAACCCACATAAGGGAGGAAAAATGTTAACTGAAAACAGGTGAAAAAAATGCACACTTGACACATTTACACTTTGGACTGCGAATACTTTTTGGATCAAATCTGAGAAAATTATTTGAGGGATTTTGCATACGTCATAGTTGAGCGTCTGAAAACTATTTTGAGAGATGAACGGTTTTTGCTTAGCAAACAATACACCTTTATTTGAAAGAATTTCCCATTATTCCCTGACAATCTGATTGGACAAATAATTGATCTTGCATTGATTTTTGCCAAATTTCTCCCCTAATGTCTGAGTTGATATTAGCTTCTATTTTATTTATACTGTATATCAACAATATCTAAAGAGATAAGTATCTATGAACCTGAATACATAAGGACTCAATCCCAGTCATGTGTTAGGTTTATAGGTGGCAACTTTTCATTGGCGTTCCAGACAGAGTTTTGCATTGGGACTGATTTAAACAGTCATCTTCTCCGATCTAATCTGTGCCACTCTAGTTCATGTTAGGAGATTGAGATTTCTCTCCCCAAAATGGAGTTTGGCAAATTGATGTGTGTTAAAGGAAAGTGGAGCCATTTTATATCAGTGTGAGCCTGCAGGCATTTTCTACTGACAGGCCCTGTGCGAGATCTGTCCATCACTGTGATTCTGCTCCTTTCCCCGTTCACAAAGAAATGTCCTTCGAAGCTCATTTCAGCAGATCACACCGAAAAACACACATACACACCAACACCTGTTTTTCACTAAAAAGGAATATTACAGCATTGCTCGGTGATCGGATTTAAGGGGTCAAAATGTAATTATTGGAGAAATTGTTTCAAACCCTGAATATGAAAAGATGTGGTGGCCATTTCAATCACTAGATGTTGGGGTTAATGGAGAAATCTTACTTACGTAAGTATGCTGTCTGGTCTTGGTATGCACTTTGCATCAGGAATCAAAGACCCAGACACCAACCAAAGAACTGCAGAGCCATTTCAACAAGTCTTGTCAAAGAACTCACTATAGCTTTATTCTGCAGCCGTGTGACCTTGACATTTTCAGCTAGAATGCCGCTGTGCTGTTGCCATAGAAAGGAGTATGTTCGAATTAATCAGCTAACTTAGAGTTTATGCAACATTGAAAAGTATTGATACAACCCTCAGCACAGACTTTACAGTTATCCAATTAACCTACAGTAATTAGACTAAAATGAAGTGACCGCTTGAACAGAGGATGACTATTTCACCCATAATCAGACAGACGTTTGAAAAGACATCATTTAGACAACTGAAATGAAAGGTTATTACATCATTTAATTATTGAACTTTTCCTAAATACATGTAGAAATATGACTGTTTATTTGCAGTATTTGAGCTCTCAAAAGAGCACCGTTTCTGATATTTTGACCTGTTTCTTCAGTTTTTATTTTCTGCAAATAAATGCACATTATAAACCATATTTTTATTTGAAGTTTGGGGAACCAAAACAAATACCTATAATAATAATTCAATTCAATTCAATTCAATTTTATTTATATAGCTCTTTTCACAATTTGCATTGTTCCAAAGCAGCTTTACAGGGGAAAATAAGAAAACCAAAAAAAGGTAAAATACAATACATGGATAATAATAATAATAAATTTGTTTAAAATAAATAATTTTTGAAATGGTCTCTCAATTCTTTCAGTGGCTGTGTATCACAATATCACAGATTGCAAAGATAATTGTTTTAATGTTGATTCAATAAATGTGTATTCTTAACATTTAATAATAAATTATCTTTGCTATCTGGATTAGGCCCTAAATATATGTACTGTACATAAACACTATGTGAACAAAAGTATTGGGACCCCTTGTAATGAACATATTATGATATTCCAGAAAATTGTGTTATAGCAACAGTTTGGGCAGAACCTCCTTTATTCCAACATGCCTCTGTGCACAAAGTAAGAGTCAAACAGAAATTATTGATTCAGTCTAGTGTGGAATAACTTGAGTGGTCTGCATAAAGCCTTGATCTAAACCCAGCTGAACACAGCACACAAACCCACCAATGACTTGAACACAGGTGTACAGTCACCTCAGAACAAAGAAAATGGTTTCATAAATATTTCATATGGTAGTCAATGGTAGATTATTAATATTTGTTTTGCATTTCTAGAATAGATAAATATGTTTTCTAGAAGGGGGCGTCCCAATACTTTTGTCCATATAGTGTATATGTATTATAGCAAGAGAAATGCAGTCTTCTTTAAAACAATATAGATACTGTTTATTTGTGAATTAGAGAGAACGGTTTAATTAACATCCTTAGTTGAATAAGAAATATGCTTTTCATCTTTGGGAAAGCATCACTTCCAGTCTTCTGACATCATCATCAAAATCTATATGCCTACAGCATCTAGTGTGTCACTGTGTAAATGTCCTTGTCCATTCTGGGTGTTCTTAAAATGGGGGTTAGACCTGGACGGTCAAAATCACTTTTCGACTTTCTCTTTCACAGGCCTCTCAAAATCCATTTGGATAGAAGTCCAGGCGAGAGGTCAAAACCCATAACTCAACTTCAAAGGACGGCGAATGGTGGAGCAAACAAGCCAACATCACATCTTTCTCAAAGCTACACTTAATGCGTCTCAACATGTAAAAAGGAAGCACTGAGACCAGCAGAGCATCTTTGTTTACAACTCACTGTTCTGCACCTGCACAACAATAAACATAGAATTGCCTATAAACAGGACTCATAAACATATTCCACCCACAAAAGCTGAAATTCCACAGAAGAAAAAATGCCTGACGTCTGATTTAAGGATTATTAGAGGAGAGTGAGGGCCAGAAGCAGGAGCAGCTGCTCTCTCTGGAGATGTTCATCAGCATTCTAGAGCGGACGCCTCTACAGTCATATTTGATTCCATATGGCCGCTCTTTCAGTGAAGTACCTTGGTCCATTAATTCCCAAATATCTGCTACGGGCATTTGAATGCTTCGAGAAAGGATATACACTGAAGAGTGGCCATTAAAGCACATAATCTGGACTAGTCAAAAGTGACAGCAAAACAAGGACTTGATTCCAAGGATGAAGCAGTGTGGTGTGATGTGATATGAGGTGGAAAAACCATTTCATTACAGGACGGGATGTGCCAAAGTGTGATATACTGCAGCTTTTATTTACATCTTTTTATCCAAATCCTTTCATTAGATCAGTATGTGCATTCCACTATCCGTTGACCTTGATGTTCCTTGAGCTACAAGAAAGGCAATTTAAATACAAAGCCCATTGGGATTGTTTAGGATTCAGTTGGCTATAATTCTTCGCAACCACTTTTATATTAATTGCCTGTGGGAAAACCAGCAAAGGGCAAAGTGCATGGCTTTATTAGCTCAACGCATGTGCTCACACTTGCTATCTTCCCTTCTGTCAGACATAACCAATTAGAAGTAATAGGCTTCTGTTGTTGTTCCTCACAGGTGTACATATATCGGAGCTGTTCACTTAACTGTGGTGCTGAATTCACCGAGGGGGAACGGCCGCTGTCCATGGTCCTGAAGACACTGTGTGTAGTCAGAACCAGTTAAACTAGCCATTGACAATCACTTCAAGAAAAACCCAAATGCCATCCATCATATATTTGCCCTTGGCTTATCACCACGTCTCAAGTCTTCACACCCCACAGCTCCTCCATCCTTCTTCCATCTTCTCTATATCTCTCTGCATCAAGTCCCTCTCGTCCTCTCTCAGACGATACTTGTCAGTGAGATGTGCTGTGTGGTAAGATGAGTGTATGTGTCTGTGGGGGGGTTGGGGGGGGGTGGTGGTGCGTATATTTCTTTCTCAGACCCACAGGGTTTCAATCTCTCCATTGAGATATCAGAGCAGGTGCCAGATGCCTGGAGCTCATAAAAAAGGACATCATGCTTTCGGCTCACCTCCAGCCGCTCTGTGCCCACACGTCTCCGGTTAACTCGCTTAGTGCTGACTTTTCCTTCACATTCCACCCCTTTTCCTAACGGAGTTACACAGTTATTTTCTGTCGTGTCGCAAGCTATTCTCTCAGGACTGCTTTATGTCTTCAATAAAGTCGCTCGTCAGAGGACCTTATTCATGAACGCTTTTACATCAAAAATGTACGAATAGAATAAACCAAGTGTCTCAGTCTCATCTGTTCCCGTGCCTGTTTCCCCTGTGTTTTCCCTTGGATTCCATTCCCCATCATCCTCCACTTTCCAGCACCAGTTCCTCATTACTCATCACTCTCATCTGCCAGCCATCACACTCGTCATCGACTATATGTGTATATATTCACACTCTGTTCTGCCCATCTTTGTCGTGTCTTAAATGCAAATGTCAACGTCTATGGTATTCTCCGGTGTTGTAACTCTCGTGTTTTCGTTCTTTGGATTGTTAATGCTGCTTGTTTTGTATCTCCTCGGCTGTGGTCCTTGGCGTTCCATTACACCGGGGAGATGGGATAAATGACAATTTATCAATTGTCACCGAGTACAGAGACGAGTGGCTGGCAAAACAGGCTTTAATATACAGGACACGAGCCACATCTCTCTTAGACGAGATATTAAAAAGTGTTAAATTATTAAACCGTGTCCTCTTGACCTAAACATGCTCAGTCAGACAGGGCGTGCGGGTTTGAAATGTTTAATCAGATTTTTCATAATACCCGACTGGCTTTGGTGACTCTGCTTAGGATCATATCAGAGACACTGAAAGTGCTTATTTAAATGCACCTGTCATCCGCCGGCTTTTCAAATGAATATAAATATGTGAGTCCAGTTAGATGGGGGCCCAGATTCAGATGGATGTCCTTAACACAGTCGAAATACAAATGCACACATAATGCAAATCCCTGGCATGCCATTAAAAATAAATATACGCTCTAATTGAGTGTATGCACAGTAAGGCCATTTAGAGGCTGCTTTATGTGTTCTCTGTTGTCATTAGTAATCTCTTCAGGGTAGGTAGAGAAATTCTGTAAAGCTGGGGGGGAACTTGCTGAGGGACAGACTGTATTAGGTTAAGACAGTGAAGCTGGAAGAGATGCTGTGCAATGTGACTGTCAGACATGAGAAATAAATGGGTAAGAGAGACAACAAGATTCTATCTAGTTTCATTCTCTAACATTTACTTTGATTTCTCTTTGTTATAATCCACATAAAATATTCAGATAAAAGGGTGTAAATATTTCAATATCTCATTACAAAAATTCAGCCTTGTCAGCACAAAGCAAACGCAGTCTGAGAATTAACAAGAGATTAAAATGATGTTTTCTTTCCTCCAGGCCTCCTGAAACTCTAGAGTTCTGCTTTTGTAAACAAAATTCCTGTTCTGAGAATTGTTTTACATGGTCGACTGATTTTGTTGAAATGTCTCTATTCTGTGTTACCGAAGAAAAGCATCAAAATTGTTTTGTTTCCTCTGTTAATCCTGGTGCTGCTTTTCTCCTAACAAGATAAACCGATGACAGACTTTTTATTTACTTGCAGCTCCAAATATTTGACAACATAATTTAGAAGTTTTAAAGAAAGGAATTTCATTTCGTCTCACTTTGTCTCATCTCAATCCATTAAATACTCATCTCAGTCCATTGAATAATCACAGCAGCAATTTCCATTTTATTTCTGCATGGTAAGGTGCATTTCCTCCTAAACGCTGATCTCACCTCACAACCAATGTGTTGATCACAACTTCCATCCAAACACACCTTTGGTGTGCCATGAAAGTCAAGATGTGAGTCTGAGGGATTAATGATCAAAAATAGGGTAAACTTTGATTGGCCTAAAAACTTTTTTCATAAGCAAAATTCTGTGTGAATGCTTGAACATATTCACAGTCAGAATGCTATATTCTCTCCCATTCCTATCAGATCTCTTAGCCGGAAGCAGAAATAAGAGAAGAACTGTATTACACCCATGTCATTTTAAGACTTTGATTCTATTTAAAGTTCCTCAAAAACAGCTCAGACACAATAAATCAGCAAAATCCTTTTCACAGATATTTTCATATTCGCCTTTAAATCATGGTGAATAGGTATGATTTTTACATTAAGGGTATATCCATTTGCACGTCAAAGGACATAAAAATCTGAATTGTTGATGATTAGAGAGGTATGAAATAAACTGCCTCCTTTCAGGAGTAGAGATGTCAAAGAGGAGCACGTAAATCTGTTTATGCTTGTAAATTTAGCTTCATCCCACAGAACAGTATTGCAGGTTTGAAAACTTCTCAGGGGTAAAATGGAAATCAATAGGTAGAACATTTAATATTTTGGCAAAAGACAAAAGAAGAAGATACTTGGATTTCAAAAACGGTGGACGGCTACAATATTTCTATAAAAGCAATGCCATCCGTTTTAGACAGTCAGTAAATTGAAGACGTTTTTAATAATTACATTTTAGATGGGAATGGGGGTGGGGGCTTGAATTGGACAGCACAAAAGAACCATTTTATACAGACTACAGAGCGAGCTGAATGCTGTTTGATGATAAACATCAAAACGTATTGGAGAGGAAGCTCTTAAACCCACTTACATATTTGTTAACTTTAACACACAAAAAGCATGTTTTTACAGAAGAATACATGCTTGTGCTTACTGGTTTCTCCGAAAAACATTAGCTAAATTCAGACATTAAAGAGAAAAGCAAACAAACCCCTAAAGGGTCTCAGTTGGCTAAAAATGGCTGGAGTTAGCCGATTCATCCAGGAGTAAGAGGGCGTCGATTGTAGGCTTTCTTGGAGAGAGAAATAAATTCCACTCAAAGAAATAAGAATACCTGTTTTTTTTAGAAGCATCGTATGATCAAAACTGCAGTGGATGTGTTTTAGTGGGAGTAATGTCAGGTTTGCTGCAGCCAGCAGGTGGAAGTGAGCTGCTCAGTAAGAGAAGCAGTAGGCAGCTTTGAGGGAAAGCTAAAATATCTGTGTTAATGCGAGTTGCCAAAATTGTGACATCTGTATTTCATCAGGCTTCAGTGAGAAGATATAAACATTTTAGATTTCAGGCGTTTCACAACACCCAGGCATGATTTAAAGGTCTGCCTTAAAAACTTAGAAAATTCCCATTACAGGCTGTCTATCGTTGACCAAGCACCAGATTCTTGCTATAAGGCTTCCTGGGGCCCATTTCAATAAGGAGATTCAACCAACACAAAGTTAAAATGTGAACTCTGAGTTGATTTACTCAGAGAATCGCTACTCTGAGTTTTCTGTTTCAGAATAGCTGATTTCAATGAGTTCAATCCACTCTGAGTAAGTTCACCCTATACGCGTATGCACCGCACCTTTAAAAAGCCATCATCAATTGAGCGAAGATAACACGATTCACCATTGCAACGGCACGTGACAAAAAGCGCACCGTTTATTTCTCGCCAGTCGAATTGGAGGTACTGTTACAAGCGTGCAGCGAATATGAGCAAATTTTTTGAAAATAGAGCAACACAGCCACAGCAGCAAAAGAAAGAGAGTCGGCGTGGGAGAAAATTGCTTTGCGTGTCAATGCGTAAGTTTAATTGTCAATCACTTTTATGTTCATTTTGTTGATACCGTCAAAATGTGAATCTCTCTCTCTCTCTCTCTCTCTCTGAGATGGTGTGAAATAAATAAGTACATAAGATTCTGCACTTTTTAGAAAATTTGTGACATGTTAACCACTCTACTCACTCAACTAAAAATTAACAGCTCTTCAAACTCAATTTTACTAATCCCATTAAACACTAAGATCATTGTCTGTGGTCAATAGTTAAAAAAAGAGGAGTGTCCATCTTGTAAAATAGGGCAGCCTGAGCAATTTGCAAGTGACAACTAAGTGACTACAGGTCTGTCAAGCTTTGGGGCTCAATTACAAGCTGAGGTTAGAGGGATGGAAAACCACTGAGATCACAACCGCGATCTATAATCATTGAAATGCAATAATTGCACAAGCGCAAATATTGATTCCGTGGCTGCTCTAGGGGGATTTGTGTTGCTCTGGATTCAAAAAAGTTTTGATAAATGTCAGCTGGCAGTCATCCGTGGGAATGTTACATTAGGATACAAATGCCCAACATCATTCCCAGTTTCCAGGCAGGTTTAGATGAGAGATCACATATAGCTTAAAGCTATCCGGGCTCTCTCGTATTGAAAGAAAATCTTGCGTGTGACTGAGAGAGAAATAGAGAGAGAGAGAGAGAGAGAGAGAAGGTAGAGAGTAGAGGGAGGGAGAGCGAGTGAGCCAGAGTCCCGCCCTTCAGTTGTGTTTAAATGTGAAGCGGAAAATCATCTCTGTGGCTCAAGGGAGTGAAGAGGCGATTCTAGTGTTAGATGAGCGGGTTTGCTACGCGTTAAATCATAGCCGAAGCTCTCTCTCTCTCTGTCTCCTGCTTTTTGTTGGTTATATAGTGTCTCTGACTTCAGCTTCAGTGTTGAAAAGCTGAGTTTCTAAAGGAAAACACTACCTGGATGCAGGGATAACTGGACACCTCAAAATGGATGGATTGAGGACAAAGTGTTGAATTCTTCAGCAGTTCAGCCTGAATGAAACAGGTACAGAACAATTTCATTTATTTCACATGGTTGTATTTTTTTATTTGGTATCAGAATGACAGGTGTTTAAATATCCAGGTTAACTTGGAATAGAGACGATAAAGGTTGGCAAGCAAATAGAAAACAAGTTGAATAGATGAAAAATGAAAATTTGGATTCTTCTCGGCTTAAACGCAGAGCTCACTGAGAAACAAGCCTGAATGCCTTGATCTGGTTTTGCAATCCATGATTTTCATGCATTAGAAACGTCACCAATATTAATGGTTGGGTCTTTTGATAAGTTCTGCTGACATTTGTATAGCTTTATAGTCTGACATACAATTTCAGCTCCCGTTGTCTGGAAAAAATCTGACTGCATAGCAATAACTTATTAATTTAAGAATAGACATACTTTAACATCGGAAGCAGACTGTCAAGGAGACAAGGAAAATAACTGATTGACACTTACATACAAACGTGGCCTAATATGTTAAAAACAAGGCAATCTACATTCCTACTTTCTCTCACTTTGTCTCAAGCTGAAATATATGATTTCTATAAAGATATCATTAAAATGTCAGGTTTGAATGCATCTCACAGCACATTCATACAGCACAGTGCTTATGCAGAGGTGGTGTGGACATGTGGATGCAAGGACAATAAAGATCAACGATAGATGTTTACCTTGTGTGAGCAAAGGTGAGCTCCACTGTACAAGAGACAAAGGTGTGAAAAGTGCAAGAGTGAATAAAACTCTGTTTGGCTGTGCTTTTTCAGAGGAGTGTTGGGATGTCGTGGCTGTTGTTGATGTGGGTCAGTCTTACAGTCCTGCTCATGAGTGAGGGCACATTTTATGAGACCATACAGCAGCACTTGGCCCCACCCGGAACCAACATACAGATCCTCGGTGAGTCTTTCGTTTCATTCACACCTAGCAAGGGAAAAAGGGGGCTGAAACTATATGCAGGCCCTGCCGAGCACCCCTGAACAAATGTAAAAACACACTCGGATAAAATGATTAATAGTAAGATCATGCAACGCATACATTATTAGTGAGCAACTTCACTATTTTCAAAAGCACCCCTAAAGGGATATTCATCATTTACAAGTTGTTCCAAACCTGACAGAATGACAGAATTTTTATTTTTGGGTGGAGTACCTCTTCAATGGTTTGGTTCTGGAAACTGGTCTGCTAATAAGGGTTGTGTTAAAACTTGAAAAAAGACATGTTGGTTCAGTCAGATATAATCATAGTTGAACTCTGTTTAAAAGAATCAGGGCTATATTTATGCGAACATTCTCGATTACTTACCTTTTACAAAGTAAAAGCATTAACTTTAAATTAAAAGGTTTAAATGCAGCATATTAAATGGCAACATATGGAAGCTGGAAGGAGGCTTACAACAATCCTGTCCAGTTTTAAGAAAATATGATTTTTCATGATTCAACAAAGAACTTTTAAACGAGATGACAAAAATATTTTAAAAAAATAATAAAATATGAATCAATCACTCCTTGCATATAAGTAAGGGATCATGTACAGTCAGACAGTTGATATAAATAAACCCTGACAGTGTGATCACACTCAAGTGGTTTTATTTCGGCCTCTTATTACACAGCTACATACTTTTTACACTTCTGAAGATGAAATTTGCCATTCAATATTATATTTGCTTTTTTGTAAAGAACGTAGACCTTTCACGAGGAAAACATGTTTACTTTTGTTTGTAAGGCAGCTTAACATGTCCAGTGTGTAATTTTTGGGATGGTCTATTGACAGAAATGCAATATAACTTACATAGCTATGCCTTTAGAGGTGTATAAAGAGCTTACACAATGAAGCGTTATGTTTTTATTACCTTAGAATGAACAATTTCTATCTACATACACCGCGGGTCCCCTTGCATGTAATTCACCATGTTCTGTAAGCCATCGTAGTGTTCCGTAAGGGAGGGGTAGGGGTGGAGTGAGCGGTTGGTTGCAATTCACAACCTCGCCACTAGATTTCATTGACTAGACCTTTAAACGAGACAAGAAATTTTGTTTAATCATTTGTAAATATAAGCTTATTTATTTTATTAAAAAAGGCTTGTTTATATTTAATTTATGTGTGTTTCTAAGCTGCACCTGTCAAAGTGACACGCAGTACCCAGAAGACCATACATGATTAGTTATAAATAACTGTCATTGGAATATTGTGAATTGCTAATCAGAGTAAGGCATTATTTTATGCATAGAAATATATATAATTTACATGTATCTTAAGCAAATTTGTAATGAATATTGCAGGTTAAGGTTTTAATTACTGATTTGTCAAGCAGAGTATTATTAAGCGGTGCAACACAACTTGAATGTAAATGAAAGCCCAGATCAACACAGCAGCGATTAGCTCTAAATGTTGCTTCATTTTATTCATATTGGTGCAACCGGGTTTCAGGATGAGAGACACACACAAGATTTATTGCTGCAGGGCTTGGCTGTTGTAGCCTGACCTCTCGGTTTGCAGTGCGGTATAAGAAGAGTTATTAAAGTTAAACATTAACAAACAGTTGCAAATATGACCAATAATACAGCATTCAGCTTTCCAGACAGTTTACTAAGAAACATCTAGACTGATTACAGACAGACTAATTCATATCAAACAAAACAAGTTTGCCAAACAAGATTTGTTCATCTCAAACTAATTATATTTATATTCATGCGCATAGAGAAATTTAGCATGGAAAGATATAATTGGACATTATAATGGATATTTTGTTCATTGGAGACTGAGTCATATGGACTTTTATGATACTCTTATGGGGCTTCACTGTCATGTTGGAGCATGACAAACGCAGTTTCCCATCACTGTCATTACATGTTCTTTGAAAAATGACTTCATGTTTTCCAAGCAAGACATAGAGTCTGGAAGCATGCGAGTAAATGATGACGACTTTCATTTTTGGGTGAACTATTCCTTTAAAAGCAGATCAGGTCATGAAGAGGCCAGACGTTTTATCAGCATCTAAATCTATTATGAGAGATGCCGTCCTGTTTATCTAATATCTGTAAGGTGCGGGATGGTTTTAAGGATTGCCTCATTTGCAGCAGAGCACAAATGCTTCTTGTAACCTCACACCTCTAAATGAGAGGCCTAAAAGCAATTGGAGACCATACCACTTACTTTAACTAATCTTGCTAGAGGCACTTTACCGGGATTGGATCCTGAATTGGAATTGATTTTATTGTACAGACTATAGAACAATTATAGAGGTACATGCCACTTCTGATACAAAGAGGTTTGTCTCTCATTTCTCTTAGGTCGGTGAAATTTTGGCTCCATTCTAACTGACAACAAACGCTTTGACTATTTAGATTTGGCTGATTTGCCTTTACTTCAATCTGGAATGTAGAAGGTGATACGTTAGTAACGCAAGACCTGATTACACAATTGGGCTTTAACTGAAAGTCTTATCAGCAAAAGATTTTTCAATCACGTTCTCCATAAATGGAGTTAACAGACTGAGTGCTTTTAGAAATCAAGTTCTCTAAATCTTAACATCAAAGGAAATAAACAAAGTGCACAGATTGAGTTTATATGAGCTTTGTAATGTTGTATAAAATGTGTATTTCGGTGCAGGAGGGAATGAATGAATAGAGATTACATTTAATGGTCCATATGTTGTCTCAAAACATGATTTTTCTAGATATTTCTGGCTATAAAAACAAAATTCATGTTTTTTTTTCATAATTATAGCTTCTGTATGACTCCAAAAAGAGACCAATTTAGAAAAACTTGATAATAGTGGTATTTTTCAGCCATTTTTCACATGTTCGATAAAATAAAGTATTGCAATATATGGAAACATGTATCGAAATGTCACAATATTATCACAATATTTCTACCAGTAGTGTATCAATATTTCAAACCTCCAGTATGCATACAGTACACAGCAAGTTGTATTTTCAGCCCTGTATTTGTTGTTTAAGTAAAGTATTGCAATATATTTCAGTATATTATTGCAATATTTTCACAATATGTATTGATATTCTGACCTCAGGTGTCAACACATTGCATAATATGCGGAAATATGTATCACAATATATCGTACATTTACTCATCGATTGTATAGTGAGGCCCTTGCCAATACATAGCCCTAACATTGATAATATTCTCTAAAATACTTGATTTTAGATATCAAACTTGAGATATTATTGTTTAAGATGTTAAAAATCAATTTGCCTGTTGCAAAAATATAGTTGTTCCAAAAAATTTGAAGATTTTTCAATGTTATTACAATGGTGTGCTTTACCTTCAATGCTTTAAAATCCACAAGTCATGGTGGGATTGCAGCTTAAGTGAAAGTGGGAGTGTGTACTTGTGTGTTGTGTTACAATGAGATATTTGTTTAAGTATTGAGTGCTTTGAGGCTGGTGGATTGCCCTTAACATCAGGGTTGACAGATCATGAATTGTGGGGCCACCACTGTTTTCATTGAAACCATCAATGTGACTAGTGACCAAGATCACTTTAGGAAATTGAGGTTACGAAACGTACGAAAGAGTGTTGTTGTAAAACTGCAGAATTGAGCTGCATCCATTAAAAAGCTCTTTGATAAAGGATATTTTCCTTCTTGAGAATTTGAATTTCAAAGTGAGGTTTACAAGAGCATGTTTGATTTTGGCAATATTGACTTCAAAGGCACATTAAAAGGAACGCAAACTTAAAAAGCCACAATAGAGATACAACAGGTCTATTTAATGAATAACTGATTTCCACAAGATGATTATTATTTCAAAACTCATTGCGCAATCTGCAACCAGAATATTCAACAACTGTAGCTAAACTGTACATTGTATAAAAAATGTAACATAAGAAATAAACAACTATTTTCATTGTTTGGTCATCGATGTTGCCAATTTGCTGTATCCCATGTATTTGTTGTTTATTTACATTCTCGTTGTTTTGTTATCAATGTTACACTGATACTGCTTCATGTGATTTTAGGATACCGTGTATTGTTTAACCATGTTAGCACAGATCAGCAAAAATAAGCACACATTTTCAATTAGTTTCAGTTTCTAACCCAAATTTGAGGTCAGTTTGATCATGTTTCCATAAATTCTCCTCAATTTCTATTTTACTGTGCATCAATGAAAAGAAGACTCACAACCTTCACTCATAAACTCTCTACAGTGGATGATGGGAATGCATCAATTTTGGTTTCACTACCTGATGTGCGAATTGGCAGCTCTGTGAGCTTTGAGTTCTAGTTTTACCTGCTGCTGAGTCCTGAATCAACGATTATATGTATTTTAAATGCAGAAGTGAGTTGTGAAGAAGAGATAGAGAAATGCAGACAGAAAACCAGCCAGACAACTAGATGGAGAAATATATAACTTTTCTCACAGATGTGCTGCCGGCTGTTTTTGCTCTTCGGTTAAGACAAACAGATGAGGAGCGATGATTCATGAGACCAGGTCTTTATTCAGAGCTGACAGCCGCAACGGCAGTGAACAAATTGTGTTTGTCATGTGTGCATAGCTGCCATGTTGCACTGTTATAAGAGGGAACTCTCCAGATGTAGAAAATAACCGCTTTAATCAAACCCTGACCTGAACAAACCCTTTACAAATTTATTTAAAAACACATAAACAATGCAAACAAATATGCAGATGGTCTCTCGGGCCCCCGGGAGACCTTCGCTTAGTCCGAGGACAAGTAGGCTGTTGCAAAACCAATCACATAGAATCAAATTAGCTAGATCGATGATGTAAAGGTTGAATCCTTTTTTTCAATGTCTTCCTGTTGAATTATGTACATAAAAATACAGTTGAAAGACTTCAAGAAAAAATCTGACTTGGACTATGCGAGCAATTTAAGCAACTTTCTGTAGAGCAGCACTAACCGCAGCCCCGTAGCAAGATTGAAAGTTCTGCCGCCCACCCATCTCATTGAAATTATTTGTCTCATTTTTTCCGAACGGCCCACTATGTTATATTTTTCCATCCCACATGACATACATGAAATAACACCCTCACATACTAAAGAAGCGATGGATAAAAATGAGCAAACTTTGGGACTAATAAAGCAAAACTAAACAATCACCTTGGACTTAAACCTTTTAAAGAAAAAGTACAGTATTAAAGTGCAGGAATATAAAGATTTAACCGTAGACTGTAAGCTAACTGTATTATATTAAATATAACAGTGGGCTAATCCGATAACTGCGGTTCTTCTGCCTCTTCACTCCAGCAGCAATACAAGCGTGACTTATGAGCCTCTCACTGTGGTTTTAGAGGGCAGATATCATATCAATCAGTGAGAGTTTCTGGGAAATATGGATCGTCTGTCAGGTTCGCTTTTACTTGTTAGTTCCTTGATCAATGCGAGTCTTCCTGGACATGAAGTTAATACACATATATGCATCAACACCCAGGTGTGGTCGTATAAGGTGTCAGTCGAATCTCACGACACATCTCTATTCATTTTAAGAGGTTGCTGATGTAATAGATGTATTGTCATTTCTGTAGAATGTATTATTAGGTCAGTGTCTTACAAAGGGCTTATTTTCTCTTTCACCGACTTCAGTTTGAAATGAGTGAATGAATATTCTCATACTCTGTGTAGATCTGGCAGTGTGTGAATGTCACCTCAATTTATTTTTTAGATTGTATGACTATTCTTTGTTAAAAGCATCCGCTGTTACCACAAAAAAAGTTTATATGATAGAGAGACAGAGATAATGTCCTATGTCATATCTGTTCCACTTTAAATTGTGATTTACATTTTTATTTATATAATAATATATTAAATATAAGAACGTATATAATATACAATAGTAATTATTCAAAAGCAAACAAATATTTACTTGTTTACGTAGTGTTTAAAGAGATAGTTCAACACAAAATGAGAATTCTGTCAACATTTACTTACTCTCAAGTTGTTCCAAATCTGTATAAATGTATTTGTTCTGTTAAACACAAAGAAAGATATTTTGAAAAATGTTAACAATTTTCATTTCTGGGACATCATTCATTACCGTAGTATAAACAATATTGTATATTTTGTGTTCTGTTGAACATAAAATTTGATATTTTGACAAACTTAAAGCAAATTGAATATGTTCCATGGCAGTCCCAAAACTAATTATATCCCAAAACTGAAAATTGCTATCATTATTCCTTTGTGTTCAGCAAAACAAATACATTTATACAGGTCTGAAACGACTTGAGGGTGAGTAAATGATGACAGAATTTTCATTTTTTGGTGAACTATCCCTTTAAATAAAAAAATTCATCCACATATATAAAAACACTTTAGAAGTTGAAGTGAGCCATTTTTGCATCATTTGCAAATGCCAAAAAGCGACGGTGTTAAACATTTCCCTCATTGCACACTAATTCAACTAAAGAGAAAGTTAAACTAGTGTAAGATAAAAATATTACACCCTTCAGCTTTCCAATGCATTGTGCAAACAATGGCATCACCCCCCCCAATATCATCCAAGAGTAGTAAGGAGTATGGAAGGACAAGCGTAGTTGAATCAAAGTGTTATCTTGTGTCTGCACTCCCATTAAAGTTTCTCCAGAGGAAACCTCCATAAGGGCTCAATAAAGCTCAATAACAGGGCCAGCTCTGGATGTCGGCTTACCATCTGCAGCTCCAGGCTGCCGAACCCGCCCGAAGACTTCTGTACAAAGTACCTATGACAGAATCAGGGCTCGACGGCGGCGCGCCATCCCACTTGCCCTTTTTTGTATTAAATATATCTTAACAGCATAAGATAGATGCCGGTTGTCTGCGATAATTTCCACCCACAAGCAAGCCATCCATGCATCTACATTAAAGCAAACATGGGATGTATTTTTCGTCTTCTTCAAAACAAAGGTTATCTTTCCGCGTGTACGCCAGAACACACTGACAGTTTAATAGCCTTATATAATGCGGCTCCTGAAGGCACATTATTTTAGCAGAAACGTTCCGTCCACCTCTCTCGCTTCCATCCAATCTTCTTGACAGTGCCAGCTCGCCCGCAGGAACAATGGCAGAGTCGTACAGTCTTAGCCCCTGGGCCGTCCTCCATCTGCTCTCTGTCACCCATCCTCTCTCTCTCTCTGCTCAAGACAGGGTTTCTATGAATGCCAATCTCACTGCACAACACCTGAAGCCATCAGACACATTCACAACCAACAATGTATTACCTCTGAATTCTGCCCTGGACAGAGCGTGCAGGAAGCCTTACATCAACTTTATTATATCAGCCTTATGAATTTTACCAGACGTGTGACATTTACTGAGCCACCTGAAGCAAGCAGCAAATCTGAGGACATTTTCTGACTGCGGCTCTTCAAACCTCACTGTTTAAACTATTCAAAATGTAAGTTCAAAAGATATTAGTTATAAAAAAGTATTTATTCACAGGCATTGTGTTGCTCTCTGTGTATGTGACTTTGAATAAACATAGGTCAAAAGTCATCTAAATCAAAAATATACTGTATATGAACAAGATGCGCCACTGCCTTTAAATTGAATGGAGAGAGCATGCAATGCTCAGTATGGCCTCTCTAGGGAAAGGAAGTCCCGCCTTCCAGTAAAATGAGCCAATCGATAAAGACAGATGATTCGCTGGGATGAGGCTATAGAGGCTTTTGATGCGCTTGCCAACCTGTGCACACGTGTAGTAGCTGAAGCGAGTCCAGCGACATGGAAAAGGTGTTTGTTAGCGCAAATTAAGCTCTGGAAAGGTATATGAAGTGAAGGTATATTTGATTTCAGGTATAATTGCTTATAATTCATGTACTGTAATGTAAAGCTGCTTTGAAATAATGCAAATTGTGAAAAGCGCTATATAAATAAAAATTAACGGCAAGTTAATTGTTTTGATGATAATAATCATCTTGTGGAAATCAGTTATTCATTAAATAGACCTGTTGTATCTCTATTGTGGCTTTTTAAGTTTGCGTTCCTTTTAATGTGCCTTTGAATTGAATAATTGCATTTAATTCTGATTTTAGCAATTTGGCTGCCAAGTTGCACAACTTCCTTAAACAGACTTTTGTCTACATGTGATAAAAAAGTGTCAGCTAGGAGATTATGTTACGTTGTCATCTACTTTATTATTAGTAAGGTATTTCAGTTCCTAAGTAATCTACCCAGCACTGAGAGCACACAAGTTACCTGAACTACATTTCAGGTAACACAGCTCTCCCATGAGGCAATGAGCACTATAGAACTTAAAGTGACACATCACTAATGTTGCCGTGGCTACGGTATGCTGATGATGTGATGCTGCATTCCCTGTTTAATGATATGTGGTTTCAAGAGCGATTTGCTGGAGTAATCAAAGCCTTCACAGTCAGCATAGAACACTGATCTTGTCTATCCATTAATCTCAGCTAATTGATTACATTCCTCAAAACGGCAGAAATTTAATAGGCTTGTTTACGCCATCACTTTCAAAACAAACAATTTCCAGAGTGCAAGGGAGAAATCTATATTGCAGATGAGATCAAAATGATGCACGGATATTCAGCAGGGAGGAAGAGAATCTGAGCTGGTGATGCATAGCCAAACGCTGATTTACTGTTTTTGTTGTAGTTTTACACATTTTTCTTTCAGTGAAACATGTCTTGACAGTTTCATATTTTAGAATTAGCTAATGAGAAACAATATACAGTCTGTGTCCACTGTTCCTACAATATATGGATAAAAAATGTATGTTGGAATGTTGTGAAAACAAAGATAGAAGGAAAGAAAGAAAGAAAGAAAGAAAGAGAGATGAAGAAACAAATAAATAATTAAAGGAAGGAAGGAAGAAGACAGGAAAGAATGACAAAGAAACCAATAAATGAATGAGGAAGATGGAAAGAAAGAATGAAAGAAAGAAAGAAAGAAAGGAATGACGAAGAAACAAACGAACGAACAAGAAAGGACGGAAGGAAGGAAGGAAGGAAGGAAGGAAGGAAGGAAGGAAGGAAGGAAGGAAGGAAAGAAGGAAAGAAGGAAAGAAGGAAAGAACGAAGATAGGAATGAATGACAAAGAAAAAAGTACATGAATGAGGGTGGAAGGAAGGAAGGAAGGAAGGAAGGAAGGAAGGAAGGAAGGAAGGAAGGAAGGAAGGAAGGAAGGAAGGAAGGAAGGAAGGAAGGAAGGAAGGAAGGAAGGAAGGAAGGAAGGAAGGAAGGAAGGAAGGAAGGAAGGAAGGAAGGAAGGAAGAAAGTCATATGCTGATCTTCTTCTCAGACATATCTCCATATCACAGAATCTTCAGCAGCAGTGAACAGTTTGGGCTAATGGCTGTAAGTCAGAATTGTCTTTTGGAGTTGTTGAATAATTCAAAGGGTGTTTTAGGAGTGTGGATGTGTGTAATTGTTTAAACAGCAAGAGTAATTGAAAGTGTACAGGCGGTGGTTGAGAAAAAATGGATTTCGGGTGCCTACAGCTTAAATAATTACACCACACTTCGTCCGCTCATGTCGCTCACAGCCACAAAGACCCAACGAGAAGATCCCCATGTAATAATAAACATGCCATCCCCCTCCTACATTCCCTCTTTCACACTCTCTCCATTCCCTCTAATACCAGCAGCAGGAGAGGTGGGGAGGCAAGTTAATTGTTTTGCATGTGAAAGTTACAGCCATCAGCCATGTAGAGAAGTAATCAATCAAAAGCGTGTCGTACAGCCAGGAAAATGAAAACTGCATTCAGAGGAAGCTAAATCTTTTGCTATGAATTTCAGGCAGTTCTAACATAACGGGTAACATCAAATTACTCAAGTTTCCATGAGTCTGAGAATATGAGTATTCAGTGTCACAATTTAAATGTGAATGAGTCCACACAGTTTACTACACATTAAAGTTGATTTTAAATTGGACAGTTCACTAAAAATGAACGTTCTTTTATCATTAATTCACCCTAATGTAATTTCAAAGCTGTTTGACTTTCTTATGCAGAAGAAAGTAGAAGATATTTGAATGACATTGATAACCAACATTGGCCCTATTTGTCTTCCATTGTATGGACTGTTGGACTCAAAACCACTGACACATATTTCTAAATATCTTAAAAAATTACATGAGGGTGAATAAATGCTGACAGATATTGTTTGGGGAAGGTTAAATATCCCTTTACGCTGAAATTATAAATACAAATATGATGTTTGCTTTCCATTTTAATCGCACAAGCAAGACATTAATGAGATCTTGTGATTTGTTGTTCTTTTCAAAAAGATGTCATTTTGCCCCATGCTGTTCTCGTCTCTTAGCTCATTCGCATTCTTACAGCTGTGATAGAGGAATTCAGTGGCAGAAGCGTGTACAGCTGCAGGCTGTCTTCACTGTCCTTTTTCACTGATGTACCGTAGAGGACATCACTCTTAACAACACATGTGAGCACTCAGCGGCCCTTCAGAGAACCAGAGAGAGCCTGAGAGAACGCTTAAGTACATGCGGGTTTGGGGGCACAAACTCATTTACACAAGCAATGACTCGGTTCAGAAAGGACAGGACTGTTTTTGTCTAGACGGGACTTTGTAAGGATTCAACGCAACCTAGTTAATTCTAAAATATACTGTGGGTGTATCAGAACAATAGCTTGTCATTTGCATGTTCTTTCATCTGTGGAATGACAAAACAGTGTAATTTTCCAAGGATGCGGTTAAATTTCTTAAGTTAAAAGTGTTTGCACAGTGAGGGAGAAACTCATAAGGCCAGGAAATGACCAGAAAATGCTGCGCAATTGCCCACTGAACGTGCATTATGCAAAGAGAAGGAAATAATGGGAATTAAGTGGAGTCATGAAATGGCTGCGTTTGAATTAAGACGTCAAATCAGTCGGCTTCCCCCAGGCCGTATGAACAGTTGTAACGAGACTTTAAAAGGCCCACTGTGATTCAGTTCTGTTGCCTTGCAAGCAAAATGTAGACATTATCACATCTATATCACAGCCAGATCGTTGTTAGTGTTTCTCTGATGCAGGATTATTACTTTTGTAAAGGAATAGTTCCCAAACATGAAAGCTCTAAAAAAGCAACATAAAAGCAAGGTTTTTCGAAGCCACCCAATATCTTATTTTTGTCGGATTAATCAAAATTATATAATAATAATCTTGACCTCAAAACAAATGCGTCAAAGACTGGCTGTCATTATCATTAAATGTTACTTTTTATTTTGTTGTATTACATTAAGAATTAACGGAGACGTGATAACTGCTGCTATATTTGTTACGATAATGCATCTTTGTTGGTTCTAATGAGGTTTATAGTACCTATTGAATGGGGTAGTTCACCCAAAGGAGGTTTAAAAAGCTCTTCTTAAAAGCTGTATGACTTTCTTCCAAGACTGTTGGTAACCACACGAGCAGCCATTGACTTCCATTATGTAGACACAAAACCACTGTGAATCTTTATTGATTTGGATGAACTATCCCTTTAAGAAACGAAATAATCCTAAAATAATCCACAAAAAATATGATTTATATTGAATAAATAATTATTTATAGAGAGCTATGAATAACATTCTACTCACTACGGTTTAAGATACTGTGATGTTGTTATTGCACGATTTATCATTATTTACAATATTTTTAATAACTGACATTGTAAGTTAATGTCACAACAAATAAACCGTATTATTAAATACCGGCACAAGTCTACAAATCCTTAATGACTATAATGTGAATATATCATTTGATGTACGCTCTCATTGCTCAAACAGATCTCCTGCCTCAGTTAAACTGAAATGATTGTTGAAAGCCTTCTTAAAATTTTCCCTTCCTCACTTTAGATATATGAGCCATTAGAGCTGAATATCATGGGATTTTGAGACAAAGTGTGTGGTAAACAGTGTTACTCATTTTCTATTCCAGTTTAGCTATGCTTTCATGTTCTGTTATTTCCCAACCGAGTCCACTGGGAAATCCAAAACATAGCATAATAGCATTAAACCAACCCATTCCGAGACGCATTTTTCCTGAATCCACATTCTTTCAATACGATTTCTCCAGGGACACGTCGCAAAATTAATTACCATTATTTGATATCTATAATTACCTTATTATTTCCAAAGAATATAAAAGCCATCCTGAGCTTAAATTAAATCCAAAAGGAGGGCAACTCCATAAATTAGCGCGATAATGAGGAACGCAATCCGCAGTTTTGTGTCGGCACCCGCTCTGCTCCAGAGACCATCAGCGCAGTCTAAGCTCATCCGCTTTTATAGTATGAAAGGATCACGTTGAGGTTGTCTGGGGTGTGAATGGTTGAAAGGAGAAGGGGCGCGCTGGATGGCATCAACCTTGGACAGTTCACACCGTCACACGTGGGACGCTTTGTTCGACGCGGCAATGCTGAAAACAAATAGCTTCGTCCATAAAGACAGATATTCAACAGGGTTCAATGGGTGTGTATTTTTAGAGGAAGAGTAGATAATACTTATGTGCTTGAATGCACCCAGGACAACACAACCAAGAGACTTAATTTGGTTTTACGGGTTCAGCTCTCATCTCCTGGTTATTCATGCATGTGGGCAGATCATCTCATCGCATAATTGTGTTTATCTGAAACACTTCTGCACCACATTAAAGGGGAAAATTGCTAAGGCCACAAAGCTCTCTCTCTCTCGTTCTCTCTGTGTTATGTTGACGCTCAAGCATTTATGAATGCGAGACAACTGCGTGAAGAGGAATCAGGGCTGAGGAACAAGAATATGCAGTACACACTTGTGGAAATGAGATGAACTCTGATCAGCCCCTAAACTGAAAGAAGGCAGAAAGGAGTAATTTAGAAAACGACACGGGGGAAAGGCTTTCAAAATTCTGACCGACAAAATACATTAATGTGTTCTTGTCCTACTCTCTTCTAAAAGGATTTTTCACAAAACTTTCACCCATTTAAAAGTTTTATACACAAAACACTTTAAAGTCAGTTTTTGAAGTATATATTAAATGAGTTACACTCACATCAGATGAAGATTTCAGATTGTCTGAAAAAACTGTTTTGTTCAACATGGACTCAGTCGGCTCACAGGGACTGACCATGAAGGTCTATAAAGGCTGAGAGCTATTCAATAAGCACTCCCATTCATCTCTTATTCAATTAGTGACTCAGTAATAGTGTTGAATATAAAACATTTCTCATGCCTTACCTTTCTATTGAGCATATTCCAAAATTCTAAAATATTTTTTTAATTAAATGAGGATTCAGACTTTTGAACAGCACCCTATGTTTCTTGTTAAAATTATTTAATCAGAAAAAGGCGCTTTTGAATGGCTGTCAATGGAGAAGTGAAGTTACAGTATCTACCAGCTAACCAGCAAAGCTAATCAGCATAACCCTAGTCATGCATGGCCAGAACCTAATAATGGCAAACACCCATTCAAGAGCTGGGCCATATGACTTCCAGGTAGAAGCAAGCAACCAATCACTTTTCACTTTGTACCACATCATGCTTGGGGCATGTCCCCAACAAACCTCTTGAAAAGTTTACCGTATGTATCAGACATTCAGGCAATGGTCCAAGACATTTAAGGCTGAGACTAGCCAAACCCTGACTCATGATCACATGACATAGATCAAATAATACACTGTAAAGCATTGTACCTATATCAAGTTAACTAGGGAGATCATACGTGCCATTTTTCTTGGACACGTGCTGGCCAGGATTTCAGGTGTTCTCACATGTCAGCTAAAAAAAACTTTAATATAAAATTAACATTAGGGGTCATATGGTGCGAATAAGTGTTTTTCTGTGTCTTTGGTGTGTTATAAGTTGCCCATGCATGTATTAGACACATAAAATTGCACAAAATATATAATAAGTGTCGGAACAAAACATGCATTCTATCTATAAGTGAATGCTCACCTAGACCTGCCTGAAATGCCTTGTGTAACCACGCCCCCAAATATACGTCAGTTTGTGGTATGATTCGACTAAGATGTTTACGCAAGTAAATCCTGACCGGGACGTGTCCGAGAAAAGGCACATCACAATACTTTAGTTCAAAAGCTGCTTACATTTTTTAAGTTAAATCAAATTGACTTTACAAGTCACTTGATTCAAAATGAAAACTGATTTAAAGATTGTGCTAGAAAAATCTACCTAAAAAAACCAAAAAACCTAAAAAATCTAGTTTAACCAATTTCAGCTTCATTTCATGAGTCAGTTTAATTTGATGAAATTCAAGTGACTTGTTAAGCCTACCAAACATTGAAGGCAGCTTTTGAACTATAGTTTTTAAGTTGAATTATTTCTTCAGTGTATCCTAACTAATCCACTTTTTCCAGAGTATATCCAAAATAACCCACTGTTACTGTATACTGTGTAAGTATAACATCCCAAATCATAACAGCAAGCACAACAAGAACAAAAACTGACTGCAAGCACCGTTAATTGTAGCTTTCCTTTGTGTCCTTGGCTTACAGTGGTGGTTGCACGCGGGCTGGGTGCTGTTGCATCTTGTGCACAAACTGAGCACCCGCATAATTTCTCGGACGGCCTGGTTGTCATGAGGTCCTTTAGCGGAGTCAGAATATGATTTCATGCCCCAGATCAGTTTCCCTTTCTGACGCTTCAGCCCCTCTCTGAATGTGACAGCACACTGACGGCCTTTGTGGAAACGCATACTGATGTGGAGAAATTCTCTCTCTCTCCCTGTATCCTTTCTTCTCCTCTCCTTCTCCTTTCTCACTTTACTCTCTTTCATGCCATTCTTATTCATCTAAAAACAACACCAGCTCTTCCCTTTTGTAGTTGCTTGGCATTTTAATAAAACATCGGCACTTCTATGCAGGCCTCCCTTGGCAGGCTGTTTTTCACTCTGCGCTTGGATAGTGCTGCTCGGAGGCATGTGTAGTTTTATAAACCACCGGCTTTCATTTGTCTTCCGTGACTCGCGCTTGTAGCGGCGCTATTGATATTTGCTTCACCCATGTGTAAAATACATGTGTTGTTAAAATGTCTATTCGCTATTTGAAAGGGCATCGTTTCAGAAAAACGCATCCGCGACAGAGATAATAAATGGTTTGGCGTCGTATCAGTGCCCGAAGTTTTGCATAATTTTACCGGTGAGATGCACGAAACGCCGTGCCCGGTGGCTACCGGGATGGGTGAAAAATATCAACTATATATCACATATTCTTCCATAAGGCACTCACAAAGATGTAAAAAATGCATTAGCTGCTGCCAAGCCAAGAACTGAAATGTTTTGTTTCTTGGTGAACGGGTCATTGAACGACCCCTCTCTGCATCAGCAGTGATCTACAAACAGGCCAGAGTTCAGGGCAAGCCAGCAGATGCCTGAGCAGAACACATCTTGGATTTGTTTGCTGAAGAACACATTAGTTCAAAGTACAGCCTTCAGAATACATTCTCTCTTATCTGAATTTGTTATTTAGACGTCATAAACGCACATCCAAGTGCCTCATTTAGGGCCACCGAGCCTTGCATTTTAAAGGGTGTGCACTCGGGTGTCTCGCTCTGTTTGCCCTTCATGTGAAATCTCTCATTGTGAATCAGCCTCATCGCAAAGCTCTGAACAGCATGACTCCATCAGACTGACATCATGCCAGCAGCAGAAAGAGAGAGAGAGCGAGAGACTTAGAGAAAAATAGAACATTTAAACGTTTTTTAAAGGAATTCTCAGCTAGTGCAAGTCAAATGTGCACTTCACTTAGAATATACTAAAAAGAGAGTCTATAATAAGTATTTCTATCACTCAAACTTTCACGCATTAACAGCACAGAATCGCGGCATGAACATTAGCATTCCTACAGTATGAATTGGCTAAATGAGATGACAGCTATCTTTTTATTTAAAACATATTTCAAACGCATTATAATGCTTTTATGCAATATTTCTTAAAACTAAGTATCAGACATTGACACAATATCTGACCAGTCCACTTGATGACAACTGCAGCCACGACCTAAGATCCCGAGGGCACCAGAACTCGTCAGTCCAAGCCTGACGCTCTTCCAGTTCGGCAAGACACTTGCGACGATGGGCGGTTATCCAGAACCAGAATGATATTGGACAGACCTACACATATCTTTTGTCTATCCACACTAGTTCTTTCCTCTTTTCACTTCAGAGGATTCTGTAGTCGGATCAGATTCAAACTTTCAGGACTTAATACAAAGCACTATAAAAGCAAGAGCAGGCTGTGAAGCATAATCATGCTTAAGGCTCACACAAACTCAAAAAAACAAAAAGGAAAATGGAGATAATATAAAGCAAGGTGTAACACCCTGTAGGAGCTCTGAGATTTGAAAGATTATTCGTCTTCGTACAGGAAATACCTCCATTCAGCTGTATAACTGTGGAATGATTTGTATTTTTGTATTAGTATAATTTATTATAATTGTATTAAAGGTCCAATCCTTTGACAGAAATGCAATATAAAATGCATTATGAAGTGTTATGTTTTTATTATCTTAAAATTTGCTATTTCTATCTACATACACCGCAGCTCCCCTTACATAGAATTCTCCACGTTGTTTCTACATTAGCCCTAAATGGACAAACAACTTTACAGAGCGTGTTTTGTAAATTCTTTATCTCTTTCTGCAAAGGAGTGAAAATGTGACAACATCTTAGTCATGTGTCAGCCACCATGGTGCTTGAATGGGGGGTCATTGGTTGCAATTTTGCTTTATCGGTAGCCATTTTTACTTAGCACCAAGAATAAAACCTAGCCTTTATTCCACTGGGCATAAATAAATGAAAAAAAATGTTTTTCTATCAGCAACAAATTTGCTTTGAGGGTCGCAAGGATAAAGCAATTTATCAGTGAAATCGTACTCACCAATTTCAGCTTTTCCCAGAAGAGTGACAGCATTCCATGGAATAACACCCCAAATGAGTAAACCCCACCGGCCTGTGTGTAGCAGCAGTGAAGTTTGTGGTGTGTGTGTGTGATCAGTCTGCGCTCTCATCAACTACTGTTGACAGCACTGTCAGAGTCTGTGCCTGCATTCTATCAAGGTCACCTGAACAAAACCTAAATAAATTCAGGCTTCTGGTTTTGAGCTTTAAAACCCTTAATTTAGACACACTTGGTTTAGGCTGATAGGCTTACTGGGGAAAAAACATAGTGACAGAAAACATTTAAGTAAATGAAAAGGAGTGAGAGCCGGCGGCATTCATTGTGCCTGCGAGTCACATTCTTGCAGGTCTGTGAGTAGTGGGTTTGGTAGATGTCCCTGTCATGGACTTTAACAAGACAAATCGGTAACACTTCAGTATGGGGGGAACTTCTCACTATTAACTAGTTGTAATTATCATGCCTATTATTGGCATATTGGCTGTTTATTAGTACTTCTGCATGACCAAACTCCATCCCTAATCCTACCAAATACCTAAACCTAATGACTACCTTTCTAACTATTAATAAGCAACAAATGAAGAGTTTATCGGGGAAAAAGTCATAGTTAATGGTTTGTTAATAGCGAGAATTGCCCCCTATACTGAAGTGTGACCGAAAAATCCTTAAGATGCAGATAAACAGAGCCCTGTAAAGACTAAAGGCGCTCTGCTTTTGCAGCTACAAAAATAAATAAAACTGTGTATTGTATTGGAGCCCATGAGCTAAAGGTTATCGTACATTGTATTTGTGTTCTCATAGGTGACTTGAGTTTTAATCTAGTAGGCCTACTATCCTGCTTGCTTTCGCATTCCCTCTCCTAACCTATCCCTTCTTCAAAAATACATAACAATTAATATGTTCTTACAATCGAAAATACCCAGTCAAAACGGTTGAGATGCATTTCACTAAAACCATAACATGGTGCAAAACTACCTGAACCTGGTCAGAATTTTGTTTAGTTGCACTCATTTTGAATGTTCTGTATTTCTGTCCTCATCCAAACCAGTCCTTCTCCCTGCAGCTTTTTATCCCGGTGCATGTGAATGAAATCTTCCGTGTCCAAGCTCATGTGCTCACAGGCGGAGCCGTATTGTGCTCGTCTGTCGTTGTCTGTTTGTCCTCTGAGAGCATGTTTGTTTGCTGTTGATAGCTTGTGATATAACCGTCCTGTCAGATAAACGTGCATGCAGATGGCTGTGAATGAATGGAACAATTGAGGCCGAATGCATGTACAGCGCTTCCTCCAGACACACAGACTGACACACACATTCCACTTGGCTAATTAGACAGTAGAAGACTCAAAGCAATGGCTTGTGTGTGTTTTACACTGTCTATTTTACTCTCTCCACACACTGGCTGCTACAGGAAAATGAGCCTTTATTGGTCCCTGATGGCCTGGTCTCATATCCATTAAACTGAATAAGTGCCTGAAATAGCCCTTGTAGTAAGCAGTATGATGCAGGATTCCCTACCACAGCAGCTATCAGTGCATTTATTAGATCAATCTGTGGTGTATGTTATGTCTACTAAAAGATGAAACTCGGGCGTCTGAAAGGTATAAAATTTACGACACAAGGTTTGCTAATCATTAATATTTCATAAACTTTTATGCACATTGTTTTTCAGCTGGTTCAGTAAAGGCTGGTGAAAAGTACAGCAGCAAAGTGCCGGATCTTATTTCAGATATAAATTTCTTGAAAGGAAGCAAAACAAGAACCAAAAATGCCCAAAATTACATAGTGGTAAATAGGAGAATAAGAGATTGCTACAGTATGTGTACACTGTACAGTACCTGCTACAATGGAATCTAAGGGCGTAATTACATTAAGCACGGTATAGCACGAGCGCATACATTATTTTCATTATACATCTTTACACACGTTGCATTATGTTTGACAAACCTGGAGTAGTTCTGTCTGCTTTTTTACGGTTACAGTTGAATCTCTGGGAGGAATTTTGCTTTCAGTTATGCGCTCCGACGTGATTTGCGCTCACACTACATGTGTACCACACTCGAGCACAACCGCACTGTGCTCTGGCCCACCTCTTCCAAGCGAGCCAGGGACGGCTAAACAAACCGTGCCCGGGGCGATACGGAGCGATCAGACAAGTCAAATGAACCAGGCTTTGGGGTTTTCATACGTGCTCGGGCACAGTTCAGATTGCCTAATGAGAGTACCCCCTCAAAGTCTAAGACCACGATAAAACTTATTTTTTAAATTTTCTATCCTTTCAGGAACACAAGATGTGCTTTGGAAAAAATCTAAATCATGCCGGATTAAAGGGATAGTACTTAAAATATCTTATTTTGTATTTACTGAAAAATAGCAATGAATTTGTGTTAAAAACATCACAAGTTTGATGTTCAATATTACTAGTCAAAATATGAATTGATAACATTTAGAAAGTTAAACTTCAGAATCGGTTTCGGCAGATATCACTCTAAATAATCGGTTGTCGGTATCAGTGGACAAATTTGTGCATCTTTAGTTTTGAACCACATGAAGATAAATAAACACTGGCAGAATTTTCATGTTTGGGTGAAGTATCCCTTTACATTTACATTTAGGCAATTGGCCAAAGCGACTTACATTGTATTATCCTATACATTTTACATAGGTATCTGCAATCCCCTGGGATCGAACCCACAACCTTGCGTTGTTAACGCAATGCTCTTACCACTGAGCTTATTTATGCAATGCATGCTGCCCATTTAAGAAAAAAAGTTGTCTTAACAAATACTACATAAATTACGGAGTCCCACCCCAAAAAAACAGATACAATACATTTTAATTAAAAAAAGCAAAGTAGAAAATGTTTCGCTGGAAACCCCATTTCATGCTGTCATGAGTTAACTTAGCACATCACTTTCACATTGAGATACAGTAAATGACAGCAGCCTGCCAGCGCTGAACCACATGTCTAACAGCGCTCTGACCCTCTGTAATATGTTGAGTAGGCAGAAGCCACCCTGAGACCTCTATGAGATAACGTTTATCCCCTGAGGTTCAGCAATCAATTTCTAGTGAGCTCCGCGAAGTGACAGAATACAAAAAGCAATCAAAAGTCCACATGTATCCGAGCTGTCCACCATCACCTGCTTAAATATTCAGAACTGTCCTAAAAGATTCAGATAAGCCGATAAACCGGTCGACAGGCAGCGCTCTGTTTCTGCTCCCCTCCTGTTTTTACTAACTTCAATTTCGAGGTAATGAGAGCTTAAGCAAGCTGGGGATAAAGAACCTATTTACATTTTTATTGATTTTTCAAAGTGCATTTAACATTTTTTTATCTTTCCTCTCCCCTCGCTCTTCAAGTCCCCAAATGAGAGGCACACTGCTCTGTTTACGCTCACTGAGGATTGAGGATATTTTTGTCAGGAGCTAAAGCAACTTTTTTCTCTCTTGATAGATCAAAGTGGAAACTGGGTCTGTCTTATGTAATTAAGACTGCACATTAAAGAGAACAAACCCCTCCACATTCTGACTGAATCCCTACCGGGGCAGAGAGTATTTTTCATAATTGCAGAAACACAAACAAGGCCTCCCTAACAATCCACACCATCCTCAGTGGAATATTATTGGTTCCTGCACTGCACTTCACTATGATATGCGATCTATTTGTTTTGATACGGGTCCTTTTTCCTACTGTCCATTTTACACTAAGAGATGCTGTCATCATTAAACATCATAAACATTCACCCTTGTAAAGTTTAAAACATGTATATTACTTTTTCTTTACTGGAACACAAAGTAAGATATTTTGAGAATTGTCTCAGTGATTTTGTGTCCATACAGTAGATAGAAGTCATTAGCCGGCTTTCATCAAGCAGGGCCTAGCCAGTAGCCTCAGGCTGCTGCGAGGCCAAAATCAAGTTGCGTCTCCTCTGTCAGGCCAGTAGCACGGTTGTTGCTAGAAGGGATACAGCTACGGCCGGAAGTGGTGCAAAATTACAATAAATTACATTAGCTAACGCCTACACCTACCCCAACCCTAAACCTAACCTTACAATAATTAAATAATATGAATCAACTGTTTTAAGCATAACAAAAATTATGCGGTATTGAAGTGGACATGCCCAGTGGAGGTAGCTGTAAAAACACCTCTCTGGACCACACTTCAATGCAAAACAGCCTATTCAAGTTAGAAGAAGGAAGTATAATCAGACAGGAGAGAAGCTGGATCGCAATTGAGTTATCACAAACAAACATGATGGAGAAAACATAGGATGCTGTTTGTTAATTTCTTTTTTTGTCCGCTTAGTGAAAGAAAAGGCAGCAAACTAGTTTTGAGTGTGTTTCATCACCATGGTAACTTAGGGCACACGGCTAACCTGCTCCGGAGCAGGTCTTATTCTGGGTTAGAGATCGCAAGCCAAAACTGGACCAATCAGCTCTGAGAAAAGTGACGTATATCTGACGCAGTGAAGCCACTCCCCATGTACTGTATCTCTTGAGTGATATGTTAGAGGGAAAATCTAAGTTTATTTTAAGTGTTTATTTGTATTGTAAATTTACATTTATTGATTTTAATTAATATACATTATTATATTAGTTGATATTTAATATTAATTTATTAATATTAAACATAGTTTTAAACTAAAATAACCCAATATAACCCAACATATATATTTATTGCATAGTCATGATCAACGCAACAGTCAAGTCATTACATTTCAAATGTATTTATTGAAAGATTTCATCTTCATTCAACAACAAATATACAATAAACAATATTTTACATTTCTTTTTTTCATAAAATTGCATCAGTGTCATATGCATACATGCAGTTTTACAGTTCAAGTTTTCTCATAACTGCTGAAACCTGAATGTTCTTGATAATCGGAAAAGGACTTTGACGGTTATTGATGACGTAGCGTGAGAACACAAGGACACAAGACCTGAAGATTGTGTAACGATCTCAGTAGTCAGGAAGGAAAAGGACGAGGTTGGCTGGACTGACACAGGCTTTAATTTTTAATTCACAACAGTGGTAGAAAATCTGATAAACACAAAACACAGGTAGCTGTTCCTTCAGCATGCTGAGAGCAGTCAATTATAACACAAAGTCCTTGAAGAGCTTTCCAAGGCACTAGAGTCCACCAATGTAGAGCCTGTAGTCAGTCCGTCTCTCTCCCCGAGTGTGGGATTCTCAACTTAGAATTAAACAATCCTTCGTAGGACATACTGGCAGATATTGAAACAGGAAGTACCATGTCGCACACCTGTTAAATTAATTAAAATGATTTCTATGTGATTTTAAGAGGTAATAAGTTGGTTATCTTCTACCCTAAACTATGCCAAAAGAGTCAAACAAATGTACCATTTCTTGCCTTACTGTTTTAAATATTTAAAAATCACTAAACACTTGTAACCTTATTTACTACATATGTTTGCTAAGATTTAAAAAACTTGACACAAATTGTAAACGGTTCACGTTTAAACACCACATATTTGATTGAATGTGCAGCTGCTGTCGTTTTTTCAACACATGTTTATTTAACAGACGTTGGCTGACACAAAGATTTGTGGGTTATCTCTAGCAACTAAGGATACACCTTGCGTGTCCCGCAAATTCTCGTGAAAGTTGGTTGCATTAGAAGGGTGCCTACGGAGTGTCCTACCTGCTTTTATGAAACAAGACATTTCAACTGATACATCTGGAGGACGCAGCCTTCCGAAACAAGTCACAGATTACATCGATTCTCAAACTCAGAATACATTTTTTTCTTTCATATTTCCGCAAGCACTGAACATTCCTAAACGTGAATTATATTGCTACTACTATCCACTAGATGTTACATCTCACTTTACAACGGTTGGATGTAACAAAATGGAGCATTTTGTTCATTCATTGCTTAAAGCAATTGTTCACTTTCAACATACATTTTCATGAAAAATTTTTCACCCCGTTGTCATCCAAGATGTTCATGTTTTTTTTTCTCTGGTCGAAAAGAAATTAATGTTTTAGATGAAAACATTCCAAGTTTATTCTCCATTAAGTGGACTTCAATGGACTCCAAATGGTTGAAGGTCAAAGTTAAAGTTTTAGTGCAGCTTCAAAGTGCTTTACACGATACCAGACGATGAATAAGGGTCTTTTCTAGCGAACATTCGGTCATTTTCTTAAAAAAACAAAAAAAGAATATGCTTTTTAAACACAAATGCTTGCCTTGCTCTGTTCGGGAAAGCGCGTTCACAACTTCACATAATACGTAATTACGTTGAAAAGGTCAAGCTTGACGTTGGTAGGGCATGGTGAAAAAATCCATCTCATCTTCTCCTCCAAGTTCAAAATCATCCGACATCGTTGTTACCGTTAAACTCCCTTTTTTTGTAAACGACATTTGACTTAGTATTTGCACGTTCAACTTGTAAACACAGACTCTGTACTTCCGCCATACGTCAAGTATGACCTTTTCAACATAACTACATATTACGTGAAGTTGTGAGCGCTCTGCAAAACAGAGCAAGGCGAGCATTTGTGTTTATGAAGCAAATACATTTAATTTTATTTTTAGAAAGTGATTTGATTTTTACCTTCAACCGTTTGGAGTCCATTGAAGTCCACTATATGAAGAATAATTCTGGAATGCTTTCATCAAATACCTAGAAAAAAATGCATAAACATCTTGGGGTGAGTAAATTATCATGAAAATGTATGTTGATAGTGCACAATTCCTTTAATTAACATGGCGGATTCGGATTTTACCGAATTTAATTTGAATTATCATCTTCACATAAAAGGCAGTGGTTCATAGGCAGCCCTCTTTCCAGCTAATTTTGTGAAATTCAGTTTTTTATACTGTATCTCAAATGTAAAATAACCTGTTCTGTGTCAATTTACCCAAGTGTGTTTAAAGTTTAATATACAAAATAGTCACATCGGAACATTAGCATCAATACCCAGCCCTAGCTATAATGTTGTCTAGGCAACAACAGCCACTTCCACTTCCTGTTAGTACTGTATGTCCCAGTGTGTGCATATTGTTTTTCTACACACCAAAATGTATATACGTTTCCATGAAAAAAACAGACATTACACATTTATGTGTGTTTCTTTGTGCATTATTTATTGGGCCCTATTAAGTATGATTGAGCATAACCATTATAAAGCAATTTCCACATAATAAAATATAAGGGCACATATTTTCATTACCACATATACCGTATAAAAAATGTAAGTGACATTCTTAGGCTAAAAATATTCCTCTGTCTAGATATTTATTGTTGAGATTCAGAATTGGCCTCTCTGGGTGCAGTAAAGGGATGTACTGTCTCTGGTTTCCAATATGTTAGGTTGTCTCCAGTAAAGAAAGTAGTAACAGAAGATTTTCTCTCTATCTTTGTGCCTTTGGCTCTTACAGCTGAATTAGCAGAGAGTTTGGTAATAACTCGCTTTCTCAGTATAAAAACCCACAGGCCCTTTAAACAGCAGTCACCCAAACCTCTCACCTTCCCCTTTATTCTAGTTCCTATAGGAGTCACTTCCCTTCTGTGAGAGTCAGACTCAACAAAGCCTTATGACTGTAACATGCAATATTGCCAAACCACATACTGTACTGACAGTACAGAAAAAAGACAATATAGAAAGTCAAGGTAAAAATAATAAAACAATTCTACTCCATCACACGTAAGGAGTGTCTGCATTAAAATGCAAGCTGAGTTATGTGGCAATATAAGGGGACAATAAAGGATGGCATGCAAGAGATAATGATTGTAAATGTAGATTCAAATGGCGAGACGGGGGTTCGTATGGTTACTGATGTGTTTATCTTTTGGCAGAAGGAGGGACATGCGAGGTGATTGCCGCGCACAGATGCTGTAACAAAAACAAGATTGAGGAGAGATCTCAGACGGTGAAGTGCTCCTGTTTACCAGGGAAAGTGGCAGGAACCACCAGGAATAAACCCTCCTGCGTTGACGGTAGGTGAAGAGAAGTGACACTGTGGTCTGATAACCATGGAAAAGATCTTAAAATAAGTATGCTTGTTGTGTGCTTTATTAAGTATGTTGCTGACTTTACATTCGTGTGTGATATGTAAACAGGCTCTTGGCAGATGCTCGACTGCTTTTGTACGAGCTCAAAGCAGCTGTGCATCATTTGAACTGGCTGGAACAATGCAGCCGTGTTTGGGTGCCATGTGCTTGCAGTTGTGGAAAGTTGCCTAAATATACAGGGCTCCTTTACAAAGGAATTGCTCTTCCAAAAATAAGTCTCATATGGATTTTGTCAGCAGGTTCAGCTCGACAATGTGTTTGGAATGTTTTTAAAGGGGTTTTATGGCGTGAATACGTGTTTTTATGTGTCTTTGGTGTGTTATAAGTTGCATGCATGTATTAGAAGCGTAAAATTGCAAAAATTAAAGTGTCGGAAACAAAAGACGCATTCTATCTAAAAGCGAATGCTCACCCAGACCTGCCTGAAACACCTAACCTGTCATGATTCCGCTATCATGTCATGTTTATTCTTGGTCTTGCAGCGGAGTCATGGCATAGCCTTAGGTTTTGTGTGAGAAAGACATGGCTTTGTTTTGATTCTGACATGCCATGTGCTTTCTCGTGTCTCGTCAGTGTTTCCCGCCTTTTGTCTCGTTAGCCTTCCCATTAGTGTTCCATTACCTTCACCTGCCCCTTAGTAATTATCCTGTGTTTGTTCCCCTATTTAATGCCCTCTTGTCTATTGTCTTGTGGTCGTTCGTTGTACTTGTATGCCTGTACTTGTTACCCTGTCTTAGAAGCCTTGTCCTGAGGGAAGTATTTAAGTTTATCCTAGTCTTTGTGAGTGTTTGTTTAGCCTTAGTGTTTTAAAGTTGTGTTCTAGTTTAGTTTTCAGTTCATAGTATTAGTTATTGTGTACTGTCTTTTTACCCCCTCGAGGGTTTTTGTTTTCTGTTTATATATATTAAAGTCCTTGTTAACCCCTTCATCCCCGTTTCGCTGCCTGCAATTGGGTTCTCCTTGTCCATTCCATAACAGAACGAACGAGCCAGAACTGAACCCAGTAGGCAGCAGCAGCATGGACAGCTCAGCATCGTTCCTGCGATCTCGCCTTGCCCACTTGCTGTTTGGGTTCCGTCAGGGGGATCATGGGACGCGGGAGTTCGCCAGGGCATTTTCTTCGGTGGCGAGGGATACGGAGTTCGGTGATGCAGAATTAAAGGTGATCTTTGATGGCTGCCTCACCAACCGTCTCACGCCATCGGAGAAGAGGATGCTTAAGCCCCTGGGATTCGACGATATGGTCAGGTTCGTGATCAACCGGGACGAGGCCAGAGTGCCAGTCGGGCTACCCGCCCCATTGGCTAGCGTCCCGGAGGATTGCGTCCTGACTGTCGCCGCCCCGGGGGACTCAGCTCTGCCCGGCTCGAGCTCCGCGGCTCATGTTCCGCCTGGCTGCATCCGCGGCGAGTGGGTAGGGGGAGATTCGGGGACGATGTCCGCTGACTCCTCGGGTCGCGGCCTGCAGGTTGGGGTTCTGGGCATCCCCACACCCTCTGCTCCACCACCTTCAGCCTCCCCACCCGTAGTCAGCCTGGGTGGCAAACGGGGAAGGCGTGAATCCTGGGGGTCCTCTTCGGAGGCCTCCAATCCGGAGCCAGACCTGCCCTTCGTCTCCTTCCTTCAGCCAACCACCGGACGGGTGGCCCGTTTGAGAAGGAAGAGGCAAAAGATGAGGGCACGGAAGCAAGCCCAGATGGCGCTGCAGCCCGTGTACAGTGCCCAGTCCAGTCCGGCGGTCCCGTCAAGTCCGGCGGTCCCGTCAAGTCCGGCGGTCCCGTCAAGTCCGGCGGTCCCGTCAAGTCCGGCGGTCCCGTCAAGTCCGGCGGTCCCGTCAAGTCCGGCGGTCCCGTCAAGTCCGGCGGTCCCGTCAAGTCCGGCGGTCCCGTCAAGTCCGGCGGTCCCGTCAAGTCCGGCGGTCCCGTCAAGTCCGGCGGTCCCGTCAAGTCCGGCGGTCCCGTCAAGTCCGGCGGTCCCAAGTCCACCCACCCCAAGGTCAAGTCCTGCCCTGCCGGCCTTCCAGCCGGCGTCAAGTCCTGCCCTGCCGGCCTTCCTGCCGGCGTCAAGTCCTGCCCTGCCGGCCTTCCTGCCGGCCTTCCAGCCGGCGTCAAGTCCTGCCCTGCCGGCCTTCCAGCCGGCGTCAAGTCCTGCCCTGCCGGCCTTCCAGCCGGCGTCAAATCCTGCCCTGCCGGCCTTCCTGCCGGCGTCAAGTCCTGCCCTGCCGGCCTTCCTGCCGGCGTCAAGTCCTGCCCTGCCGGCCTTCCTGCCGGCGTCAAGTCCTGCCCTGCCGGCCTTCCTGCCGGCCTTCCAGCCGGCGTCAAGTCCTGCCCTGCCCTGCCGGCCTTCCAGCCGGCGTCAAGTCCTGCCCTGCCGGCCTTCCAGCCGGCGTCAATTCCTGCCCCTCAGCCGGGGACTCCTAGAGCCCCTGGGACTTCGCGCTCTCGAGCGCCGCCCCCCAGGGTGTCCCCTAAGTCCCCTGGGACTCCGCGCTTCCGAGCGCCAGGGACAAGGACTGTTCCCCCATGTCCCACACACTTTGGACTTCCTCCCATGGACTCTTTTGTTCCCCCCATGAACTCTCTTGTTCCCCCTCCCCCCCCTCCCTTGTTTGTTATTTTTGTCACCCCAACCCCTTTGTATTTTATGCTTGTCTGCCGTTGATCTTGTTTTCCATGTTTTGCCTTGTCTTGTCGTTGTCCCAGTCTGCCCTGTCTTGTCAGTCTACCCCTTGATGAACACCTGGAGGTGTTCATTTAAGGGGGGGCTTATGTCATGATTCCGCTATCATGTCATGTTTATTCTTGGTCTTGCAGCGGAGTCATGGCATAGCCTTAGGTTTTGTGTGAGAAAGACATGGCTTTGTTTTGATTCTGACATGCCATGTGCTTTCTCGTGTCTCGTCAGTGTTTCCCGCCTTTTGTCTCGTTAGCCTTCCCATTAGTGTTCCATTACCTTCACCTGCCCCTTAGTAATTATCCTGTGTTTGTTCCCCTATTTAATGCCCTCTTGTCTATTGTCTTGTGGTCGTTCGTTGTACTTGTATGCCTGTACTTGTTACCCCGTCTTAGAAGCCTTGTCCTGAGGGAAGTATTTAAGTTTATCCTAGTCTTTGTGAGTGTTTGTTTAGCCTTAGTGTTTTAAAGTTGTGTTCTAGTTTAGTTTTCAGTTCATAGTCTTAGTTATTGTGTACTGTCTTTTTACCCCCTCGAGGGTTTTTGTTTTCTGTTTATATATATTAAAGTCCTTGTTAACCCCTTCATCCCCGTTTCGCTGCCTGCAATTGGGTTCTCCTTGTCCATTCCATAACATAACCACACATACAAACATACAGTGTTTTTGAACCTTAAATCGTGTATACACATAGCATTACATCTAAAACAAACGATAATATTCGTTTTAGCCGTGTCATATGACCCCTTTAAAACAAGGTTTTAAACATGGAATCTGAAGTAAATATTTTGGACAGCAAATATAAAATATGAATATAAGTCGAGAGCTGTGTAATATTTCTTTTTAAATTGCACACTTTTGAACCCCACAGAACAAATCCCGGCGCACAGGTTTGGAAAAACATAAGAGTGAGTAAACAGTGCCTGAATTTTTATTTGTGGATAAACTATTGCTTTAAGATGTGGTGTGTTTGAACAAGCTCCGTTCAGGGTCGCTCTTGCAGTGTCCCTGCCCTAGAAAAGCTCAGATCCTCCGGGCCTTTCATTATTAATGCTCTGTCCTCATGACAAACGAGCCGCTGTAAACTAACACTTCTGGGAGAATATCTAACTCGCAATGCACCCCAAGATAATCAAGGAACATTAACTTTGACTGTGACACACCAAGGGGCAACTCACCTCTTCCCCATTTCAAACTCATTAGGATTCCTACCTTAATTATACCATCATACAGACAGAAGGGAATACGAATTAGGGAATATGAATAAAAAGATGTAAGTAATGACATTATTATTTAAATATGTTTGAGAACTAGTTCTTTGTTCCTTTTGTTGTGATAGCATCGTCCATCATTTATAAACTAAAGGAGGGCAGTCGATGGAGCTAGGAAAACACAAACAAAAAGTGTTCCAAGTTCCATGCATTTGAATCGCTCTCGCGGTACTTTGATGTCATACACCGACCATTAGCCTATGTGCAGTACTGCATAAAGTCCAAAACCTTAACGCAACCAGAATATTATCTAAACACAACAACGTCGAACAGAAAATTTTGGAACATTATATTAAGTTTTGTTGAGAAAACTTTTTGAATTCTGATGAACTAATTAAGATGAAACAATCTTAAAAGGTTTCTCTCCTTCCTCTGTAGACAGTACGTATAACTTCTGGCCAGGCGCGCACGTCCGGTTAAACTGAAGCAATGTGCAGTCTGACATTTTCGTGTCAATAATTTATTAGTCAAAATACGCTGGAATGGGGTGATGACGTACTTCCATTAAAATCTCAGCCGGCTAATTTTTCACCAAGTGATAAAAGATGTGTTTAGTAAGAAAACGAATTTCAGCAAACCAACAGCACTACAGCAGAGCATTGCTGTGTACCTCTGTGATCACGTCTCAAGTACCAATATTTTTTGCACTTTTTCATATTTGTTGATGTAGCATACGGATAGGCTGAAGTACATCTCCTTTTTGGTTGTCGATGTATGACAAGTGTTTGGATAATGTTATTCATGTGGTTGACCATATTAAAACATGCAACTTGAAGCGACTGAGTGTATAATGCCGTTGTACCCTATCGACGCTACATGCGCCGGAGAAATAACCGCTACGGAAAATATATACCCCATTGGATCATTCTCCAAATGCCACTTTTAAACATGTAAAGAAAAGGCAGTTAGCCTACCTTCTGTGGCTTGTGTAGCCAGCATTTGGGAACGAGTTAAATTAAATCCTCTTTTGATTGACGCAGAGGATTGCGGAAAAACTTTACAGCGATGCAAAAGATGTAAAGATATGGAAACCCAGGCCGTTTGCAGACTGCATATGTCATCAAGCCTGGTTTATTTAAGTTAACTGAGAATTACATTCCCAAGTCATAACCGTATTACAAAAATTTCAGCTTAACTAAGAAAAATGATAAAATGTATAATTGTTAATATTATGAGATAATACATTCTTTATTATGTATGCAGCCTATACAAATGCGACCTCCGGAGGATGCAGCCTTCTGTTCTAGAAATGGCCCCAAATTAATGTTTCTAAAATCTTTAACGTAACTTTGTAAGTAAGGTTTTACTGTTACCAAATGCTAACCATAATTTAAAGAAATTAGAAAAATAAATAAAGCTTTCAGGGTTGGAAATTCCATATTAATTTGTTATAATTGTGCAGCAAAAAAAAAAGGTTTGCTCTCTGATTTCTCGGCAAATTGAGATGTCATTGTCTGAAACTGGAGCTCATTAAAACTAGACAAACACAAAATGAGAAGTAATGATAATATTTTGGCATATAGGGCTGTAGGTTAGGTTCCCCCTTTTCCGCCAAAGTAGTACATGACATAAAATTGCAAAGACATGAGATTGTAGAAGACCTCAGTAGTGTGAACTGTTTTGCTTGAGATTGTGTTGTCATGGCTTTTATTGGTTATAGTGACCGTAGTCAAGCTAAACTGGCAAAAGAAAACAATAACTGTAATCTCTTCCGCACCTTACTCGGTGATCATTAGAATCAACAATTTACATGAAGTCTATGAACTAATATGTAAAATATCCATGCAGGAAGAGTTCCGCAGAGACAAATCAAATTTTAAAGCAAAATAAAGTTTCCTGATCAGCCTACTTTCAGCAAGACAACCATTGGCTAAGTGCTTTTGGGCTTTTTCAATATTAATGAGTCTGACTTGTAGTTAAGTTTAGTGCCAGGATCACTATAATGGACTTTGTTAAGTGCTTGTCAGACAAAAACGGCTATATATCTCGTGCAAGTTCGCCGTCTCTCAAATAAAGCTTTTTAACTCAGATTGTTTTTACATTAATAGCATATAAGTGATACACATTTTGTACTTGCACCCTGTCTGTCCTTAAACATTTGGTGTCTGGAGATGGATAACATTACAAAGACATTCAAAGGCTGCACTAGATCTGTCACTGATGCATTAATGTATCCAATATCATATTCTTACATTATCATAGTGATGCAGTTATTACGTTGTGGCTTCACTTGCTATTTGCACTTAATGGCCTTTGCTCCATTTGGAAATGTTCTTAAAGTGGGAAAAATTGATAGCTTTTAAAAAGCCCATCATGTCTGCCATTGAAATGAAGCCTGTGCTTAAAACTTTCCGTTTGTAATGGCAGTAAATTGACCTTCATTAGATGCTTTGAATAGACACAATATATTGTGCTATATTTTGCTCCGACAACAAGAGGAAACAGATTTAAATGAATTAAATCGACATGGGATTTCATTTCAGCATAAAGCTTTTATAGCGTCACTCACTGAAAGCTTCCGCTGCTGCTGACCGCAGACATCCACTGAGGCTATTCAACAGCATTAGACATGTAAACGATTATTTGTTAGGTGTCCAAGGAGGGGTGGGAGATGGAGAATGGAAGATATTTTAAAGGCAGCTGCTGTATGGTCATTGTGATTTTAACCTCATTATGTTCTACTGGACAGCCTCCATAGTGATTGGGAAGTGGTGGTGTGAGATGGAGCCATGTCTGGAGGGAGAAGAGTGCAAGACTTTACCAGACAACTCCGGCTGGATGTGCTACTCAGGAAACAAGATCAAAACCACCAGGGTGAGATGAAGGGCATCTTAAAGGCATAACTTGTTACCTTACATACATTAGTCTAGTTTGTGAACTGTAAGTGACTTTTTTGTGGAGATAAATGCCTGTGTTGTTTTTTACATTTACAGGTAAGGGCTTATTTAATTTTCTTTTAGGTGTGGTTTCCCAGAGAGTTCTTAAAGTGATAGTTAAAATTCTGTCCTCACTTACTCACCCACTTGTCATTTCAAACCTGCTTGACTTTCTTTCTTCCGCTAAACACAAAGGAAGATATTTTGAAGAAGGCCCCCATATGGTACGGACTCAAAACCAATGCAAGTGAATCGGTGCCGGTTAACAACATTCTTCAAAATATCTTCGTGTTCTGCGGAAGAAAGAAAGCGAGCGTTAGTAAATGATGACAGAATTTTCATTTTTGGGTGAACTATCACTTTAAGACTAGTCCTAGACTAAAACAAATGTTAGAGCTGTCTAAACTGAACACAGTTGGCAGTGACATATCTTAAAATACGTAAGTGCCATTATTTTGTCTCAAAATGCACACAAGTAGTCTAATGTTTTTTTTTGTAAGGCGTGTTTTTTTTAGTTTGTAAGAACATCTTAAATGTCCTAATTTAGCTAAGGCCTAGTCCTGGTTTAAGTTTATCCCTGTCCGGGAAACCATTATGTTTTATTATATCGGATACCAAAAGACTTTAAACCAAAATGTTCTTTCTTTTGCCAGAATACACATCCATACCCCTCCTTGTAGCAAACAGTTTTACAGCAAAGCTCATGATGGAAGAACTAAAGGTTTGTGGTTTTATTGTGACTTGGTTTGACATTGTGTGATTGTATGAAGACATCTGTATGACAGATAGAAGGCGTAGGCTCTAGTCCATTAAGTCAAGAAAAATATTTCAGCATTGTTTCAGTTTGGTTATTCTTACAGAATGCATTAAGAAAATTCGTTCTATACATTGGCGCTAATAAAAACATGAAATTTTGTATTCAATTTTATAATTAGTCAACTATCCTTTATTTACTCTCCTGTTTTTCAGGGAAACATTCAAGATGACTGGCTAAATGAAATTATCCCCCCACTAAAGCGACAGTCAGGATTGATAAGAAGAGGTTCTCTGCTCAAACGTCCATATGTCTCTTATTCTCAGCAACAAGGACACTTTCTGAGAAAATCTCTGTCGGTGGTGAACACTGCTGGTTCATTGTGTTGTTTTTGTTTGACAACTGTCAAATTTTTGTTTTTGCCGTGTGAGTCTCATATCCCTTGGCGTGGAGTGCACTAAAGCCAGCTTTAGTTATCCTAAAATAATCTTCTGTAAGATCCCCGGATGTTCTCAAGTCTCCACAAGTGACTAATCAAACGACTTGTCCCGCTGTATGTAATCATTTACACTTCCTATTTATGTGGACGGGCGGATTTTTAAGAGTGGGACTTTTGACACGTATCTTCTAAAGACACTTTGTGCATCAGCTATTCAGAATGCTGAATACGACCTTGGGATTACTGATCCTGTCCAGTCCTTCCACAGACGTCTTTTTTCTTGAGAGAATTGAGAATGAATTATCTGATGTAATAATAAACAACAAGAGTCTTTGGCGTGATTAGCTGGAAAGCTGTAAAATTAGGTTGAAGAAATGTTTTAAAAAACAAAACACATTCAAAATCGTGTGTTTAATTTTTGTGCTTGAAAATTATGAATACAATGATTTCGAAAATGCTCTACAGCAGAAAAAGAGGCTTATTTACATATTCTGTCCCCCATCTTTACCTCAAAATGAAAATTGAGTCATCATTTTCCTGTCGTTTGAAACCTGTATTCCTTTCTTTCTTCTGAAGAACACAACACAAGATATTTTGAAGAATGTTGTTAACCGGCATTCACTTGGAATGGTTTTGTGTCCATTCAATAGAAGTGAATGGGGGCCGGCGATGTTTGGTTACTAACTTTCTTTTGTGTTCTGCATAAGAAAGTCAGTCAGGTATGAAAGGACAAGAGGATAAGTAAATGATGACAGATTTTCTTTTTGGCTGAACTATTCCTTTAACATTTGTTAAAACGCTAAAGATGCAATCAAGGCTTAACTGAAGTGTTACGAAAATTAACACGTCTTATGAAAACCTAATAGACCATCACTTTGAATATACAGTATATGTAAACATTGTGAATTTAATACTGAAGTTAATGCAGCTTGATTGAAATATGCTGGTGCATGCATTTATAAAATACCATGACATTTAAATATTCATTTCCCATTGTTCAATATAACATTCACATACAACGGTACATTAGGACTATTGTGTACATTGTTACGTCTGGTCTTCTGAATGGACTGGTGCAAACTGGAGATACTGGTCTCTGGATCTCTGGATACGTGCAGATAGCGCTGAAGGACATTCGGTGGAAATTCTGACACCCGCTGGGACATTTACCTGTCGTTTACATTCAGAAATAGTCCTCTCCACTCGGAGCAGCTGAGGGCCAGAGCACACGCTCGCTCTGAATATGTAGCTCCAGCATTTTAAGCAGGGAGCCAAGATCATAAGAGCTCGAGTGTTGCTGTCAGCATGCAGAGAGGAGCTCTAACTACAGGCTGAGTGAATACAGATCACTACATTTACAGTCCTTCACGCGGGACGGCGGGGGATGAACTTTAGCCCTCACCTTCAGTGAAGCATTAGTAGAATTTTAAATAGTTGACACCAGGGTATCCAAGTGGAAAAATGAACATACAGAAATCTTCAGCAAATATCAGCATTTTATCCTCAGGCAGAGGTTTTACTGAAGCTCTTTGCCAAACCTGACTTTTTTATTTTGTGTTTTACAAATAATGCAAAGTCTTAAAAGTGAAATCACAGTAAATGAGGATTGGAAATGAGCTGATCAAATTTTATATCCATAAATGTCATTATAAAATGTATGTAAATAAAAGGCAACATTTCTATGCATTTGGATTGGACTTTTGTTTTACACAATTTGGTTATTGAAACCCTGAAACAAGCAAATTCCTAGTGCAATTCAGGCAAATGTATATGGCTATAGTTCATATTAAATGAACAGTGTAAACATAAATATTTAATACATATATTACATGCAGGCTCTGAATTAATATAAGGTCATAAAGCCTCATGAATACTAATTAGAAAAAGTGCTATTTAAAAATGCATTTAGTATAGCTATTATATACCACCATTATAAATATGTCACATTGCTAAAATGTCTCCTACCTACGTACAGTATATGTTCTTTCTGTTCTTTATTCGTGTATTTTCCAGTGGGTTTGAAAATACCATGTAGGCAGTGTCTTTGTACCATTTTTCACCTCCAGAGTTGTTTGGAAGGTCAAAGATTCACATGCGAGCGAACGTCTTGAAACGAAAGCATTCTGATGGTTGCTTGTTGAGCTATTTAGAATCCAGGAAATGAGGCCATTAATGATTCAAAGCGGTTTCTCATAGAATAAAGTCGCTGGAGCTTTAAAGGATAAAAGCGGCTATGTCCTCCTCGCTGCAAGAGATCACTGCGATATTTGCTTTGAGAGAGGTTTCTGTGTCTGGCAAGTCTGAAATGCTCCTGTGAGGCTCTCTGTCTGTAACGTAAGTCTCAATGTCAATGCAAAAAAGTCATTTGCTGGAGCTAACAACGCCAAGGTTGACGGTTTGATTCCCAGGAAACACATGGATTGATATAAAGTCTGAACTGAAAACTGTGTCAAATGGAACAGTAATTGTCGGACAGTTCCAAAGAAATTGTAATCTTCCTGAAGTATAACCATGATATCTCCGTACTGTAAGTACTGTAATCACAATTCTTGCTTCAGTGAAGCTTGTGCTGATCACATTGCGCATTTGCCTATCAAGCTCCTCCGAACCCAAACAGATTTCCCAAAGCCCCCTTTCTTTGACTCTAACTCAAACTGACATCAGGAGCTTCTCAACCAACCTTGCTCGCAACCAAAATATTAATGACCAAAGCACAGAGTCAAGCAGCTTTCAGCACGTGTGAAGATGTGCCTGAAATAAAGTATTACAATATCTACTGAAACGCCGGCTCTGGCTCTTTACAATATGATTATTGGGTGTTGTGCTGAATAATTCAAAGAAAGGCAGAGGTAAGCACCATTCCTACTTGAAACACGCTTTCAAACGGTGCTATAATGAGAAACACATTTCGTGGGGAAGAAAATGGGAGAAAGACACATTGCTGTTAAGCTCGAACCTAATGAACAACACATTTCTAATAGAATTACATTTTAAAATGTCTGCCATAGTTATTAAAGCTGTGCCATATTGGGAATATAGTCACGGCTGAAGGGCTTTGATTACCTTATAGCTTTACTAGTCACTATATGGCACAGCTTTGACTGCCCTATTGCTTTTATAAGACCATACATTTTATAATTTCTAAATAAAAATTAATAAATCCTAGCCTTCCATTGGTGAAAGTGCCTAAAATCTGGCAGCGGCACATACAACCAGCTATTGGTGCAGCACACTGTGGATACAAATAGTAGCTCAGTGAGGATTATAGTGAATAAAGCACCAGTCAAGCTGAAGGACAGGAGCTATCCATTTTATAATCTGCTTTAAACCAGTGCATGTGACGATCAGAATAGCTCAGGCTATGGTAATAGACTATGTTTACCCAAGACTCGCTCTCACCTTTCATTTTCACCTTCTCGCATCACTTCACAAGTCTCAGACTCCTCTCGCACCTCAATACACAAACAAAACAGGTGTCTCTCAACTACAAACACACACACCAAAACACTTGATCAGAAGGAACCGTGCAAAAATCACTCAGAAGAAACTTGACAGCTCATTATAGACTTTGGGTTGTCTTTTTCAAACATCAGACTGGTTATAACATGCAACGTTCAACAAGGGATAATGGATGAAACGAAAACAAGTCATTTGGAATGTGATAAGCATCGATGCTTCGAATAATTTCACAATAACAAACAAACACTTCTAAACAAACGTCTTTGTAGATGTGGTTCTAAACTTAGCTAACAAGACAGCAGATGCAGGTGTGGTTGAAACTGTAATTATTAGTGAAACGTTCCGATAATATATCCAATAAAACGAACATTCCAGCGTACAGTGAAATCGCTCTTACAAATGACTTAATAAAAGATAAAACACATTAGTCAAGCCACATACATCAGAACACAACCAATCATATTGTTCACATTACATATTGGTTCTGTTGCCCAGCAGATGTGAAAGTGTCCCAGCAATTACATTAAACCAGAATGCATTATGTCTGTTGTTTCAGACCTCACAATGTGTGAATTTTATGATTAATGTTCGTGCAGAAACAGATTACCTAGCAAGGTTTCTAGCTATTCTGTCCCAACGGGTGTCGAAGCAAAGTCCAGACACATCTTTTTAATTCACATTCACATACGCACAGAGAAATCCCAGAACAGATGGAGCACATCATTGCTTATTTTCTCATGCCAAGTACCTCACAAGCTCAAAGCAACTTGTTTTGTAAACCAAATAAACCCGATATAGACATTTCATACCTTCATACTGTGCATTTCAACTTCAATTGTACATTTGTCATGATCTGATGCTATCCTCTCTTCTCTTTTTCTTCTATCCTGTTTTCTCTTTTTCTTCTATCTAGTGTGTTGAGAATGACACAAGTAATGGTTTGGACTACTATCTGATCTGACCAATAGAAAAATAGACAGTTTCATTGGACGCACACGCTGGCTTGAAGTTAACTCCCGGTCTGTGTTCGGCTGGAATACAACCATTTATTTATATTTAATTTAGAATTATATTCATTTATATGAATATTTATTGTATATTAATTGTATTAAATTAAAACTTCTTAACAGTAATTGATTCTTTGTGGAGGGCCACCGGAAGTAAAGTTTGGGCCACATAATGTTTGTTTATGTTGTTGTCGCTGAAACCGTTTATACATTTTGGAATAGGCATTACATTTGATAGAGCTGTACCCACCATCACTTTGCTTCACAGAACTGGCTAATCTTGGTAATGCGCTATTGTCTGTGTAAAATTGCTCTTAATTCGAATTTTTTATTTCCCACTGAGCCAAACAATTTCATGTGTCTTCCGCCCCTCACTGCTTGATGCAATTTCAACAAAATGTTAGCCTAGCAAGTTGGCACGACACCGGCGTCAAGTTTTTCATTTCCTCGTTCATAAGTGTGCACAGCGTATCAAGTTAATTTAGTCAACGGTGCCCTTATTGTTAATAACATGATGCAAACTGAAAGAATGAGCTTGTTAAAAACTCAAACGTTAGATCAACATCATTCAAATTCATACAGGGATATTCAGAGCCAGTGTCCTTAACTCACAACACAACAGGAATGTGCTGGCCCTCCCCAGGGACTGATGCCAAACACAGCATGCATAAGTAATATGCTGTTTTCTGACTCCTCACATAGAACAATTACTCTCTCCCGGAGAGTTCTATATCATTGAAATTGAAATGTGTTTATTTCAAATACATATAAATAAATGTTCCCTCTTGCCACTTAAACTGTCATCTATAATTTTATGGGTAATAAGGAGTGGAAAGGTGAAAAAGAATCATTTAGAATTCAAGTCAACACAGTTTAAATAATGAAATATTATTCATGAACACTGAAAATATGAGTTCTTTTCAGAGTTTTAAATTCAGAGCTACAGAATAATTTCAGATAAGTGTCTTTCAATTAATTAGACTTTTGACAAACTTTCAAAACAGTCATTCGCAAGCCTGTCTAGAATATAGGCCTAACACCTCATCATAAAATAAACCTAAACTTTAATATGATAATATACTACAACTCAGGAACACAGCTTACTCTGTTTTCCCATCTGTCTTTTTGTATTCCTCACAAGCTCACACGCACACACACGCACTGTTCTATTTCCATATCAAACAGGTCTTGTTTTGCCTGAAACGTCCGTAGTTACTTGCCTTCTCTTGCAGGTGCCGTATCAAGTCAGTCAGACGAAAATGAGAAAATGTAAATTGTATTATTGTGAGTTTTGGTAAAGAGGTTTCCTAAATATATATCAGACCATCAGGACACCTTTGTTTAAACCATCTTTAAAATCCAAATTAAATGCAGTAGTAGGAAATTACTTATATGGTACAACAAAAAAATATGTCATTTTCATCGAATTCATCAATAAATCAATATAAAACAAAAAGTTACATTTGACACAAAACCTTTTTTATGCATTAGGTTTTCACCCAAACTGATAACTGACAATTTTTTTGCATCCTTTTGAACAGTCACACTTTTAGTTCACAGTTTGCATGTTTTTGCCGACAGTGTGCAATTTTGTTAACATTTGTTGCATTTTATTTATAAATATGCTCCTGTGAAATTATGAGCTGTCATCACATGTCCGCGGTCTGAGGTGTGAAGATTTCATCTACCGCGTGACCTAGGCATAGAAAAAAGGGCCAAAATACATCTTAGACGCTATTCCATATGACAGGTGGAATTACATTGCATTATCAGTCCAAACAGCCGAAGAGCCATCACTGCTGGGATGTTTAGCCCAAAACATATGGCGGTGAATCTGTAGCATATACTTTGACATGTGCGGTAACAACAAAACTGCTGACTAGATTTGGAAATAAACACTAGACTTGCCTTATATACTGGCATCTTACCTTGGTGGTTCTGATTTTGTTCCCCGAGCTGCAGGACCAGCCGGTGAGGTCAGGCAACACTTTACACTCCTCACCGGCCAAACACGGCTCCATCTGACACCACCACTTCGAGTGAACGACAGAAGCTGAGCGGCGGATGTGAATAGAGGGCAAGAAAGAGTGTGCGAGAGAAAGTGTATGTTTTTACTACACTCCGGTTTACTATTTGTAAGCTACAGTATATTCAGGAAAGATATAGATGTGTTTAATATCATTAAATGTATTAAGTCACATACATCAAAACCCCTGTTTTAAATGCACCCATAACCAAATGAAAACAAATCCTAGGAAATTCTAAGGAAACATAGCAAGCCATTTCCAAAATTCACATGACATATAAACATTAAAAGCCAAATGCTTTTACAACATAAAAATACTTCAAATATAAGTACATTAAATACATAAAATAATTGCTGAACCATGCTGCGCAAAAACAGTCCGGTACAGCTTACACAAAACCACCTTTTAACTTCATAACTATATATGCTAGAAATTAACCAGCATGAACCAGCAAAATTCATGCTGTCCTAAGCTGGTCTTTTCAGCAGGATATTTTGAGACAGACATTTACTTCAACGTTTGCTTAAATAGATATAACATCCATTCCCACAGTCAGCAAATTCTTTTGAACAGTGAGATGGTAATATCCTGCATAGCACAATAGATGTGCACCCGAGGCGCCGGGATGTTGTAATGCTATTGTAGATATAGGAAAATGTGTGAAAGTGAATGTGGTATTACATGATGATATTCTATTTCAAAGTGTTTTCTTGCCATTTTATCTCAGCGTGACATTGAATTATGAAAACGTTGACGATATCTAGTTATCATTTAAAGGACTTTTTATTTATTTAAAATCAGGTACTAGAAAATCAGCACCACAATTGCAATTGAATTATATTCTATCTCCCTGCGTAAAGGAAACAGGCCCATTGTAGGAGATGTTATTAGTGAGGAACTGGGTAAAAAGTATTCAAATGAAATAAATAAAAAAGTCTGTCATCATTTTCAAATCTGTATGACTTTCTTTCTTCTGCAGAACACATAAGTATGTCGATCACTTGCATTGGTTTCCATACAAAAGAAGTCAATACCGTAGCTGTTTGGTTAACAACATTTTTCATATGTGTTTGGCAAAAAATCATACAGGTTTGAAATGACAAGAGGGTGAGTAAATGATGGCAGAATCCTTTAGGATCAATTGCCATCAGTATTTTCCACTCAATGGTGAGTGCAAAATAATAAACAAAAAAATGTATAACAATTTTATATGACTGGAAAACCATTAAACACAGAGATAAAACAAAACCCTTGGATAAATTAAAGGATTTTAAATGTCACTGTTGTCAGAGCCCTTAAAAAATATTTAATTTCAAAACAAAAATGAATTTAAACAGAAACAGCAAATCATCAACTCCAGGAAACGCCTTTATTTACCATTCAAGGCTCTCATTGGTATAAATAATGTTTATGTGTTGCTGGCTGACATGACAGCTGTCTTCTGACTTTACATTGACAACAGTTGACAACAGCATCAAAATAACATTTTTCAGTAGACGATGCTGTCAATCCCGATTCATTTATTCTGAAGCATAGGATAATAATAGGAAGGGTTCCTGACATAAGTTGAGTGGTGGACCACCATCCTATCCAAACAGTATTTATCGTGTCATTTCAAACATAATTATTAAAACTGTTTACTTCTTTACTGTATGTGCTCAACTGGCATGCAACTTTAAATCAACCATGTAAAATGGTTCAAAATAAATGACCATGTTCCTTTTGCTACATCAGTATAGTCATTATCTCCAATGTTTGGTGAGGATGACAGTATAGACTCACCATCCACACATGAGGGTTGGGCAAGGGTGGTGCCAGCGACCTGTCCAGGCAGACAGGAGCACTTGACCGTCTGAGATCTCTCTTCGATTTTATTCTTATTACAGCAACGATGAGCCGCCACCACTTCACAAGTACCCGGCTTAACTTCATATCGACCTTTGATTGAGAGAAACAGTGAGAAATAAAGAGGTAATTATTTCATGTATTATGTTTGCTCAACTCTTGATAGGCTGTCATTTTATATGTGGTCATCTGGTGGTAAATTTAAGATTATAGAGACACAACAAAGGTTGACAACAAATATTTCTAATATTTTGGCGCCATCATATGGACAACACCACATTTACACTCATCTATGATCTACTTTATAAATAAATATAGAAAGACCTATATTACATACAAATCATTTGATACAAAAAATATCCAGATGATGACAATAAACAAGAAATGTGCTAAAACACCATATACAATATATTATTGTGAGATTTTAAATCTGTTAGTCTCACATTTAATATGGGAGAAGTAATTATATTCTTTCAAGAAACAGAATTTATATTTTTGTACATGTAAATAAATGTAGAGCGTGGTCGGTTGTGTCCGTGCAAGAATAATATCTGGGTGTGAAACGGTTGTTTATCTGTTATTAGTAATGGTCTGAGCTCCCAGAGGGTCATATACTGTAAATGTGTGTCCAGTGTGCGTAATGAGACCTAAGGGGGATATACAGAGTGACGGGGTGTTGGGGGTTGTGTCCTGGCTCACCAGTTTGGCCCCGAGAGCTTTGGTTGCCGCTGGACACTGTCTGTGTGCACAGAAGCCACACACAAAATAGCAGAAGAGCTTTCTGGTTGCGCCGTATGCTCATACGGTACACAAACTGCACAAAATGATCTTTTGAGCAAGACATGATTGGACTTCTCTGTAATAAAGCACACAAAAAACTGTTTAATCTTGATCCACAACAGTGCAGTGTAAATTTGTAAGTTTGAGAGTGCATATCACTTGACTATGATCTCAAAACACAAATGAAGTAATGATGACATAATATGCATACAACATGACAATGTATTTAGTTTCCATGGCATAAAATCAAACAATGTCATTTTAAAACATTATTTGGAAGTGTAGGTCAGTGGGGTCTATAAAACCTGAGCTTGCGAATGGTGAGAATCATCAGTGGAAGAATTTAGTTCGACTTAAAGTTTTGTCATCGTTATGCAATCAAAGTCCCAAATGTTCAGTAGCAGCATCAGCATCAGCATCAGCATCAGCATCAGCATCGTATGCAAAGCCTAAAAGGAACAAACATGAGAGAAATGAGTGTTGGTGTGTGTCAGTGTTGAGCAGCTCACTGGGTTAATCCTATCTTACATGTCTGGGATCTGCAGCCCTGCTTCCCTCTGACATAAAGTCATTATTGATTAGCTCAGCAATGACAGATCTCATTTTACTCTACAGTGCTCATGTTAACTCTATAGTCAATTCCTTCCTGGTGCTTTCCCAGGTATCCCAGGGGAAAGACATACAAGAACAAAGTATTTCAACAACTCTTAAAAAGAAGAGATATTAACCCATTTTCAATGCGTAGAGGACCTCTTCATATGAAACTTATATCTTTTTATGATGACATGCAATGCGCAAGTTATTAAACTTGAACAAAAACATCCAGATTAGTTAAAATGCGTAAGATATTAAGGATAGGATTAATATCGATTGACGCCTCATCTTTAAGACATTTGTTGATCAATACACTAAACGAATACACTAAAGTTTGCATTTGCGAATGTGAGTAAATTCGTAACTATTCCACTTTCTCCGAAGCTGACTTGAAGATCGGAGTCGCGTGGCGTTCACTTAAGTCTACTGACAGTTTTTATTACATAAAACAACGGAAAAATTAAACATTTAGACGTGCGCTTTTGTTTCAAGATAGTTTCCTACCTGTGGTTCCACAGGAACAAAATAGTCTTTCCTCCTCCCGGGTTAATTCGTCAATGGTTTGAATGCAAGTCCTCAGGAAAAAGCATAGAGGTCTTCTACGTCAGTATTGAAGTTCATCAAGAAACCATCTGTTCACATTCACATCTTCTCTATTTCCATTCTAAAGGCGATTACTATGTTCAACGCCGGACACAGTGATAGCTTGACATTTACAGTATTTAATGTCTCACCCTGCGCTCATGCAAAATTGTAGAAATACTTAACCGAACACTTTCTGTAGTAGATAATAGTGTTAGTCTGTAAATAAAGAATGAAAAAAAACGTTCACAGCACCGCTTTTAAAGACGCTGCATGGTCCCAGTAATGCCCAGAAGTCATTTCTATAGTGACCATGACCATTTTCAGCACTCTCTTTATCTCTATGGCTCAAAAACGTTATCATTCTGATTCTTAATCAGATTTATGATTAGTGACAGAAGCCACAAAGTTAAAGAGCATGACACTTCAATTTTTGTTTACATTTTAACTAAAAGGTTTTTAAGGATCACAGACATACTCTTTTAACCACAAGAAATATGAGGGATAACTTATGATAGGGACATCCTTTGAAATAGAAGTGAGGAATACTGTTTATGAATACTGTTTATTTGTGTGGTGATCACTTCAAATAGACCACTAATTGTTTAATCATTTTAAATATATAGCCCATACATTTCTCAGCTATTATAAAATGCAACTTTATAATTCATAATACATTGTTTGACATAGGCTACTTTAACTTTTGTATTTGCAGTTTACCTGACAATTTCACTGTATCAGTCATTATCAATGGATGCAGTATATTTTGATGACATCTGTAAACATTGCATTTTGCACATTTGATTGTTGTTATATGCTTAATTGTATTCACTTGGTGTCATCTTCGTGGAGGTAACAGAAACAAAAGAAATGTCATTGGCATTGCAGGGCATCTTGTGTCAAACATCTGATTTTAGAGATTGGGCTTCCATGTGTAACATACATTCTCTAGCAAAAATGTTTTATTAATATGTGAAAATATTTCATGTCAATCGGAGCAGTTTTTAAAATGACATTTATTATTAATAATGTATATTTCAAACATTCAAATGTACAATGAAGTTATTTAATTACATTCTCAAATATGCTTTCCCTTTTATAATATGACACAAGTACACCCTACAGTACTCTCTTCAGTACATTCTCAAATACTCTGCTTTCCCTTTTATAATATGACACAAGTACACCCTACAGAACTCTTGCCATCCTGATCATCTCTGCACTTGAATGTGAGTTCACTCTGGAATTTAAATGGAGAGCAGAACATGTTCAAAGTGCAGTGCAAAATATTTGATAGTAAAGGCTATATTGACCTAATGTGAATTTAGCTATTTGGGTAATTAGCTTAATTCAGTGTATAAAAGTGTTGAAAGAAATGTGAATAAAAAGTATTAATTTAATCTATTTCACAACCTTTTAGGGTGCCAAAGTGTACTATGAAAAATGGGCAGATTCATGAAAAACTGGAAAATGGCTTGTCGCCAAAATATATGATGGTTCAACTCCATCCACCAACAATAAATAAATACATAAATATATCCAGTTAAATTTAGTAAGCAAACCAGAAGGGAAAATGTTATTCGTAACAAAAAGTTGAAATATTAAAAGATTTCTTCCATTTTTAGTTTTTAAAATATATATCCAATACTGATTGGTTGATGCTTTCTAAAATGTCAATTTTGATAAGGCCAAATGACATTGAAATGGTCTGTTGATATAAAGCGATCGTGTGCATACTTAAAAAACATAGCTGTTCTAAACGCTGCAACTGTAGTGTTATATGTATAAATGTCTAGCTGTATTTTGTGCAAAGAACTAATTTCTTTCACTTAACTGCTAGTGAGTCAAAGGCGACGGAATGTAAACAAATGTAGTCATTTCTGTTCATCCTGACTGCTTAGGGTTCAAGGCTACACATGCTATCTAAAGCAATGGATATTAGTGGTGTTAAAATTGAGGCTGCTTTTAGTGCCATCACAAGCATTGTTGTTTAAGGCTAACATAAGGCACAAATATATTGTAACTCTACTTAGTGGTTAAAAATGTTTTGCAAGTTTTACGGAAACCCAGTGAAATGTGCCTATGATGTGCTTTAAAATGATTGTTCTAGGCAACTTGTGCATCATAAGAGTTAGTATTAATTCCACAGGATTGCTTTGCACAGTGTCATGCATATTGCTTTCATAAACATCATAACTTCGAAAAATAACGTAAAAAAACAATCCCTAACATCCTACACCCAACCGCCTATGAGGCATCTTCACTTTTGCTCTTAGCCCTAACGGCCCCTTCGCTGTCCTCAATGCTATCTTCAATTAAACACTCCTTTAAGTTGGGTTGACTCCCAATATCAATACCCTGCTCCTGAATCTCCAGCAGTAGAGCCTCCCAGCGTCTCTTGTCCTTTGAGATCTTCCAGGACAGTCTTACGTTAGACTGAAGAAGAGGGATGAGCAGAGGATGCAACTGGTGTTGCTGTAAGGCCTCCTGGGACGGCGCCAGATCCTGCAGGGCTCGGTCACAGTGTTCCTGAGCCTCACTAAGCTGTTCTACGTCCTGGAAGCAGCTGACCAACGCAGAGAGCGTGAAGAACCAATGAAGCCTCTGGAAATGGTTTTGCTGGAGGAGTTGATGACATCCTAACTTCTCCTGGAGTCTCAGAGCGTTGAGAAGAGAACCCAGGGCTTCTTGTAAGCGGCCCACGCGCATCAGCATCTGGCCAGCACGTAGATCACCCAGGTAGAAGAACTCAAGAAATGTGGGTGTGGTCCGTAATTCGGGAAGGGAGTAAAGGTGGCTCAAGTATTGCTCAAATGCCCGGCTGCGCTTGGCAATGGTCTCGGCGACAAAGTTTTTGCGCAGCTTTTTGCGAGGGAAGTAAACGCCGTCCATCTCGTCCCCGTGTCGGCGACGCAAGCGGCTGTGTAGCCGTTCAAAGTCGGTGTAGCGGCGCGTGATGACTCCAGGGGTTTTGTCGAATGTGCCAGAATGGATGACATGAATGGTGTATAGCTACAGAAACAGAACTTGTAAGTGGGTAGTTGACAATTTACAAAGTTAAAGTTGAATCACTTTTTAGCTTTGCATCTGTAAAATTCTCTTTACATATAATTGTCTGACAAATACATTTTTAAAAAGAACATTTATCTAAAATGTATATTTAGTCTAGGAGGTATAAATTAAAAGTAATTTGCCATCTACCAAAATACAAAACGTACAAAAATAGAACCATTTTTGGGGTCGTTTGATGGTGGTAAATTCCAAACCATCTATCACAAGCTAAAAATTAAAAACTCAATGGTTTACACTTGTGGTTTGGGTACTTACCACATACTTGGAATTTGTCTCATGAACAACACTAGCGTCAGTCACTTCAAAAATGAGTTTTTCAGGAATACAGCGTGCTCTTGAGGCCCGCCAGTTTTCTTGTAATTGTCTGGTGATCATGTTAGAGCCTTTTGGGGAAGGACCCATGGGGCTAGCATCTATAGACCAAAGAAAAAGTAAACTGAACTGAAATAGTTCCTATAACCAAATAAGAGAAGTGAAATCTGTCTATAATTGTAGCATTGTAAAAACACTGACAAACATGTTTGAGCTTAAAGTAAGAGTTTCCTTAAGAATTCTTTAAAATGATTCTAATTTTTTAAAAAGATCTTTATTTAGCTCTTTCTGTACAAGGACAGTTCATAACCAAAAAGGATCAGTATGCTCTATAGCAACCCTAAAACCCGAACTTGTGTGAGCAACATTAAAAACCATCAGCCCACAAACTGTAAAGTGTCACATTAATGAGTCACATTAAGACTGTGTGTGTAACACCTTCTATTTATGTTCCTCACATAGTTGGTTTCACAAGAATAAAGAAAATATGAAACACTTCTCCTTGTGAACCGGAACCAGTACTTTTTCCAAGTAATAAATGAGAAAAAATAGAGGCGAGTACTTCATTCAGAAACGGAAGTTGATGAGAAGTTAACAAATGTTCTGCCCAAGCTCTCAAAGTGACATCATCATAAAAGGATTGCCATTTTAGAGCAGAATAAAATTTTCTGAATCAAAATAAAGTGTTTTCTTGGACTAACTTCCACAGATGTTCACCAGAAGCTAGAAATAAGGCGTGAACCATCAATTCACTTGCATTGACAATAGAAGTGAATGGTTTCCAAACAATAGAAGTGAATGGGTGCTGGCGTTGTTTGGTTACTAACTTTCTTCAAAATAGCTTATTTTGTGTTTTGGGGAAGAAATAAAGTCGCAGGGGTTTAAAATGACAAGAGGGTGAGTAAATAAGGACAGAATCTTCTATCACCATCCCTTAAACTCCATTATGTGCTTTACTGTGTGTCGTAATGAATTTATTAACAACAATAATATTATTCACATTATATAGAATGAAATTGAGGACTACCTGTGCTACTACAGACATTATCCAGAGACTCCCCAAAAAAGTCAGAATCACTGTCTGGTCCTGATGCATCCCCAGCATCCTCTGATTCAAGAACGCCATCACCCTCAAAGCACAGTGTACCACTGAGCCTGGCCGAGATGCAGTCTGTATCATCCTCAAGTTCTGAACTTTCTGGAAAGTCATCTTTTCTGTCCGTTTCAGACGGCATCTCTCCTTCCTTGAATAATGTACGGCGAAGTCTGTCGAATAGTTTAGAGGCCATCCCAGCTGTTTTCCAACCCTGCGATATAAAAAAATACCACGATGACCTTCAGTACAGAGCATTCTTCAATCTATAACAATGTAAAGCTGTGACATTACTTCAAGCTGATTCTTTATCAGAAGGACTGATAAAGTGTCTCTGAGGAGTAATGGAAACACTGTAACTTCACACCACTCGTGTACTTTCATTGAGCTGTGAAACTAGATAGTAAACCTTGAGGGAAACTGATCCGTGACATAAATATTTATACATTTAAGAGGGGTTTGGAAAAAGCCCAAAAGCATATAACTAATGTTATTTCATGGAGGAAATCTGATTACTCAACAAATATTTATCTTTTCAGTAGTTGATCCACACCCAACTCTACCCGAGTTGACATTTGTCTTTTACATCAATTTGTAATTTCCACAAACAACTTTTAAAGTATCGTTGTTTTCGTCTGAATAAAATAGATTGTGAAGACTTGTCTAGTAGTTAAAGTGGGAGAGATCAGTTTTTAGCTTGCTACGTGCTAATAGCATTGACAGTCTGAATCAACATCACTTCCACAAACTACATCGAGAGAAGATGACAGTAATTTAACTCAAACGTATTTCAAAGCCACCGAACCTCCGATAAACAGCATCGAAAAGTCGCCTTTTAAAGGGTTTGAAGTCAACTTGCTGCACTTGCTTGCTAACTGTGGCTAATCTAGCATCACACTTGTTTATAACTTTAGAAAAACGAAACACGTGAATATTAACTTTGAACTTACCAGAGTTGCAGACCTCTAAACTATATACGATCAGCTCCTCATGGCGCGAGATAAAACATTTTGATGTATAAAGAAATATGGAGCTTGTGTGATCTAAATTAAACTGAAGTGGGCGTACACAACTTACTGACAACCACAACCCCAAACAAATCACATGAAAATGGATCTTATGGACTTAATACTAGTGTATAAGTGCATGTTTGTGTATTATATTATTGATTTTGTAACATGTGTAAATTTGAATGATGGATTATTGAGTTTATCCTGAAATATTAATTATTCAACAGGACTGTCGATATGTTTTAGTATACTCTGTTAAACAAATGATCCTTTATAAACATGTAGCAATTCACTAACAAAGCAATAATTAATGATTAATGTTGTATCTTCACATTAAACATATTTTACTTAATATTAACTGTAATTTATATATGTAATTTATTTTAAATAAACAAAGACTTATTTATAACTGTGACACAAAACAGTTTCGCAGTACAAACGTTTTTATTTTATTAATCTAGAGGAAGTATTTTTATAACTTTCTTGACTTTTAATTACACTCCAGTTAAGCAGGGGGCGCTCTGTTGTGCTTCCGTGCAGAGTTTGTGGCGCAAAGGAAGAAAAGACCGCGAGTTAGATTTTTATGTATCTGAAACATTGGCTGTGGTTTTGAACAATGGCATCTAAAAAGCCCCAAACTTTACGGAAAATTTCTTCGAGTGACTCAAAAAAGTAAGATTGGTTAAAATTGTATATATATACACATACACGGAAATGAGAAGTGTTTTTACTACAGTAACCACAGCTTAACCGTGATATTTGGAGGAATATTATGGTCATATTACCACTGGTAATGAAATCACAATTGTTTTTACAATAAAAATGTAAATGTGGCGGCGATTTATCATTGTTACAATATGTAAAGTGTAAGTTGCTTCTGTTTCAGGGATCAGAGATATGTTACACAAAACATTCATACATCATCTGTCTGTATTTCAGTTTATCAACAGACAATGAGGTAAACAGTGGAAACAACAGTGGTGCTAGGAGGAAAACCAAAAGTAAGTGGATCTGATCGTATGATCAACATTATTAAATGTAATAACTTGTAGTAACACTTTCATCTGATATTACTGATTATAAGCATCTGGCACAGTTGTGAAGTCCAGGTACATGCAAACTGAACCAAAGGCTCCTGCAAAGGTAATTGACTGTGTAGTAATGGATGTGAGTGACATTCTTTTTTTGTGTCATTCCACTATGATACCCATCAGAACTAATGTTACATGTTGTGATGTCTGTAGAACAGTGTACAGCAGCAGTCAATCCTGCAGCCTCCCAGACCTTCCTCTCCAAGAGTTACGTTAGGCGGCACACGGAAACCAAGAGAAGGTGCATCATCGAGACGCACACTGAGCGTTCTAGCAGACAAGGACTCTCCATGTGAGTTTATAGCTATACCACCATTTCAGCAGTACATTTGTTAAAAAAAAGAAGATTAAATCAAATTTAGATTTAAATCCACTGCTCTTTGGGAACTTATTTATTTTAATTGTTTTAAAAGCTTTTCTTTTTAGATAAGAATCTTATAAGATTCTTAACATGTCATGATTGCTGAGGGACAGCATATTGAGCAAACATTTCTTCCGACAGTGATTACCAGCATTCTAGAGTCCTCAAATTTGGGAGGAAATGTCTTGCAGTCAACTGTACTGGATGGCCACTGTATATGTCCAGATTTTGATGTCTCTGTCATCAAAGGTGTGGTACTCATGTAATTTGTCTGTAAACCTGCATTGTCACTAAACCTGCTTGTGTAACAAGTCACTTCTTTACAGATAAAGTTGCTCCTCCAAGCACAGCGGACATTAAAAATGATGAAAGGGACATGGCAATGGAGACATTTTTATTGGCTTTTCTCACGGCTAAGGTCTGAGCTAACCTCTATTAACTGTTTCTCTCCACTTTCCTTTTATCATGTTAATTGCTTGTTTGAAGTCTTTTCGCGTTTTTACTTTATCTAGATTGAGCATAAGAATCAAAAACTGAGAGAGGAGGCAGAGAGGAATATTCTGTCTGTCATGGAGAAAGAACAGCAGTTGCGTTCGCAAGTTCATCGCATGAAACGACAGTATCTCGTCCTGGAGAAGCAGAAACAGCTCAACGGTTTACTGGACTTGCAGGTTATTTTTGTGTATATAACAGGATTTCTTTAGAATGTTTGTGTTTATGTGCTTCATCTTTGAGTTTCTCCTTACTTTTGCAGATTGAGGCTTTAGGTTCTGTTGCTGCCGCAGCAAACACGTTTTCAGAGGAGTATAAGTCATTTGCGACAGCCATTGATGCCACAAGGCATAAGCTGCCCATAAAGAATGTGCATATTGGAGAGAACGCCGGACATTTCTTAGGTGTGTGAGATTTTGCTTAGTAAAGAGAACAGAAACATAACTGGTTGCCTAAAATCTACTATTTATGCGTTGAACACGGATATTGCATTTAGCCTTTTTTTGACTGCAAGTTAGTAGTTCCGGGTCTTACTTGTCCTGCAAACATTTTTATTAGCTTCCAACTATATATTTATATATTAGTAAAACATTTTGCAATTATTCCTGTTTGAATGTGCAGTAGCTTTGGAAAAGGGCCTGAATAAGGCAGGTGTGCCCTCTTGTGGTTGTTTCCATCTGACATGTTTAAATTATTTTAAAATCGCCTAACCTAAATGCACTCAGCATTCATTGAAAAATATTTGTCTTACACAGTCAAAGCAGTCGGATGTCTGAATCAGAGTGAGCGTGTTTTGCAGCAGTATACACAGGGCATTCCTACTGATAGTGAGGCATCAGCAGAATGTCTTGGAGAGATGAAAAATTCTGCACATGAGATCAGTAAACAATTGACAAGGTGAAAATGTATATTGATAAACATAGAGGCTTTGTTTGTGGACTGTAGTACTGGAAGCTGTATTTTAAAAAATCATGTCAGATAGTCTCTGTTCTTGTACAACTGTATGCTTTATATTTTCTTAATAGGACCTTTTCTGAACTTCTGGAGGTGTCTGCGTTAGTAAGCCGTGAGACAGTTTTGATCCAGCAATCACTGGAGGAAGACAAGATTGGACAGGGCACTGCTCAGACTCTCTTCTGTCCCTCCATGTCATGATATAGTTTCTGAATATTTATACATGTACAGAGAAATAATTAAATAACTTCCTTGAAATAACGTTATTATGTAATTATTAATGAGTCAAGATAAAGCTGTGAATGTTTTAATAAATTCAATTTAGTTTTTTTTATAAACAATATCAAGAGTTGTTTCCAACATCTTACAAGACAATAAACATAAGTCCTTTTGGATTCATTTCGAGGCATTATTTAAAGTCAAACTGAGAATAACACTGTCTGATAAATATATTCAATCACTGCATTGCTGTTCTTATTCAATTATACATTTTAGAATACACTACAACGAATCCGTTTGCCTTTTGATTTATCTAATAGTCTTTAGGTGTTTTCATGAGGTAAAATCAAGTGTTCCTTTTGTAAAAAAGTTGAAAAATAAAAACATAAACAATCTTTAAATTATTTTAGGGTTGTTTTTACGGTTTCCGTTCTCTGCTAATTTATTTTCATAAAAACAGGTGTCTTAAGAAAAACGTTCACTCCTAACAAGAACATTGCTTACAGACAAACAAAGAAAACATATATTAATATTATGATCAAGCTGTAATCTTTCAAGCGTCATGTAGGCTTTTATCGGATATGTCATTATGCAAGAAAACAGGCGGCCAATCAGAGATGTCGTTGCTGCAAGTGACGTGTGACCGCTTGCGTTCCACCCAATCAAAGAACGGGACAACCATGAGTAACGCGTGAGTGTCCGTATTTCTTGTTTTTATTTTGATATATGCAAGATTTTATAACTTTACATTTTTTTTGACAAATCAACAATGTTTATTCATTGTAAAACATTTCGAATGTCTGAAAATACGAAGAGTATATCAAATGTAGTCATAATTGGACTAAACCATGGGCTAGTGGACTCTTGGTACAAAGCACATATATTGATATAAGTACATTCTCATGCCGATGTACGTACACGTGGCAGATTTTTTATAGTTGTAATAAACTGCAATTATACGAACATCTTTTAAATGTCGTTATTTGTATAGTTGTATATATGTATATATATTTAACCTGTACTTTTCAGTTCTAATATCACAATGTAATCTGTATGAACACAGGCTCTGGGAGTAACGCAATTTCAATTATCTACATGTATGTGCTGTACATGTTGCAGAATTGACAATTAAGCAGACTTTGACTTTGATTAGTTAAATACCGGGAATAGTTTTCTGCATTTTCCGACAAAATATACAACGTTTTAAATGCATATAAATATAACTATTAAGAGTCAGGTGAGAATGGTTCTGCTGAATCTGCTAGCTGATTTATATAGCAAATGTCACAACCTCTTTAATCCTCATCACAAAATTGTATTTCTATCTTGTCTAATGTTTAGGTGGCCTCATTCTAGGAGGGGCAGAGGGCACAGGCATAAGGATCAGGACAGAGCGAACAGGGAACTGGGCATTGAGCAGAAGGTACAAGTGCCCCATGGCATCTGTATGACTATGTGCCCCGCCAATGAATTACGCCAGCGAGAGGCACAAAACAGACTGCACAAATTTGAGATGGTGCCTGGCACAGAACGGGATCGCTTGCCTTGTGCCGATGTCTTACGTGTTGTCAAAGAATACTCGCGACCCGCTGCAGGAAAAGACTCCACACGACCCAGTGACCTTCGACCTTCATCTGTGCTTTTAAAGACTGTGTGTTACTTAGTAGATGAAATTGCAGCTTCTAATACATTTCAGCCGTGGACTGAGGTATGGTAATGGCATCTTGTTATGCTTTTAAGGTTGAATCCATAGCTGAAATCGCTGACTTATCTTAAAGGCCAACCCTGTTTTATTTGAATAACCAAATTTTCACATCTCATTGTGAATGTTTCCATAATGCACATCCTTCAGGATCAAATATGTTGTTTTGTGCATTTATTCCCACAGGTGTACAGTTTTGTTTTTGACCGTCTGCGTAGCGTACGGCAAGACATGATTATCCAGCGTCTGTCTGGGCCGGAATGTGTGACTATGCTAGAGAAAAGTGTGCGCTTCCTCCTCTACGCATCTTACAAGCTCTGTGGACAACCACTTCAGTACTTTGACCCGCGTATCAATGACACTCACCTGCAGGAGACTTTAAGCTGGCTGCTGGAGTGCTACAGAGAAGGAAAGCACCAGCATCAAGAGGAGTTCCAGGCCTTGAGTCTGCTCTATAATCTGGGTGAGTTAATACTAAGAGACACTAATACTGTAGCTGACGTAGATATATAACATAATATAAATACTGTATGTCCTCAAAACACATTTACATTAAATTATAAACATTTAAAATATAAAACTACATGATACGTTACAGGTTCATTTCACGCCATGCAACACACACTTCAGCTGCCTGAGCGAATACAACACTCTTCAGCAGTTCAGCTGGCTCTGGCAGTGAGCAGGGCACATTTGGAGCGTAACCCAGTTCGGTTTCTCCGCCTGGCACAGAGACTGGATTTCATGCAGGTCTGTGCCCTCCACAGACACCTCTTGTCCTGCAGGAGAGATCTGCTCCTGCTGTACAGCCATGGCTACAACAGCCGCAACTGTCGCTACCCTCTTCAGAGACTGTCACGCCTCCTGTTTCTCAAAGATCCGCTGGCTGCTGAACTGTGCCAGGTGCACGGTGTTAACATCAGTGGAGAATGGATCATCTTCTCCAAAAACTCTTTCACTGAAAGTCCATCTAGGGATCTTCAATGCAGCCATATGCATGAGCCAGTAGATGACGAGAAGTGGAACTGTAATTCTGATGGCATTATTCATAGCTGTGCCTGAAACCTTTATTTGTACAAGGGATTGGTCAGCACAGAAGTATTTTATTTGTGGTGGGACATCATGTTTTAAAGCCTTTCGTAGTTTCTGATAAATGTGACGATTCAATAAAGTTTTTTGTAATTATCTCTTTATGTGTATATATAATTTCCCGCAATAACTTATTGTGAACAGAGAATATTAATAATAACCAGCTGTGGCCTGGTGGTTAGAGAGTTGGGCTTGTGATCAGAAGGTTGAAGGTTCTAATCTCAGTGCCAGCAGGTCATGACTGAAGTGCCCTTGAGCAAGGCACCTTACCCCTGATTGCTCTGCAGTAATGTGTCACTGTAAAAAAACTACTTGTAAGTCGATTTGGATAAAAGCGTCTGCCAAATGAATAAATGTAAATGTAAATAACCCAGGACAGATCCAAGCACTTTTGAGCCTGATCTGATTTTTATTCTTTAATTAACTAAATTTTCAAACAGAAATGGTTATATGATATCAGATGATCACAATGCTAACAAAACAAAACCGTTACAATTTTCTAACTAACAAAACTGTTACTAAAGTATATACTACATCAAGCAAGAACTACTTAGCAACAAACGGCAAATATTTTAGTCTTTGTTGGACCTAAAGGTTCTTGCAGGTTATTGCTTTCTATTTTCATTGATAGCAAACCTTGAACACCTTTGCTTTCATTTTATTTATATCTGTTTAATTTACAGCCACAATTTCAACCCTGGAATGACTACTTTGGGTTTTAGAGACCCTCTCTGTTCAACTGGATGTCTCCGTGTACAATGGGACATTTGGTAGATCCTGATAAATGTAATTTTTTTTTGAATGAGGGCATTGGAGGTTTTAGGCTCCAATTGTTCTCTAATTGTTCATATTGGGTCTGAGTTCGTCTCATTTGAAGGGATACTTTCAGACGAGGGTTCAGTTTCATTCTCAGGGTCAAACAGTGCCTGCACAACATTTTCAACCCTGGAATGGACACTTGGGGTTCTAGAGAAAAAAAGCCCTTAAAGGTTTTTGACATCTTTATTTATTTATTTTTTGCTTAAAGGGACACTTAGATGAGGGGTCAGTTTTTGGTCTCAGAATATCGGATAAAATGTCTGGGTTCTATAGACTGTTCTGTTTGATAAGAGGTCTCGGCATTCTGTGGGACATCTGGGAGACCACAGTATATCTGCCTCACTGCAATATAGAGTCTTTCTTTACCGATTGTAAAGTTTGACTATCACTCTGTCATCTCCTTTGTTGACCAGCTGATATGCAATCTGTAAAAAAATAATGCCAGAGATTTTCTTCTATTCCTGTCAGAGAAATAAGTTCAGGTTAACACTGTAAACTTGAGTGTTATATTTACTTAAACAATTTTTTTTCTTCATTTTTATGTTTGAAGAAGCACAAGGTCGTTTTGATGTTATCCTACACTGTGTTCTTCCATGGAACCATGCTAAAAAAAAAACATAGCTTATTGGCCTGCATTTTTTTGTTTGCATATTTACAGCTTTTCTTTGATACCTTTTTTTTTAGGCGCTCTTTAAGTTACTTGCTCAATAATTGGTTTTAGTTAATTTTTAATAAAATAATATATGGATTATTGCCACTTTAAAGTGATACATCAGTTCACCCAAAAACGAAAATTGTGTCATCCTTTACTCACCCTGTTGTCATTTCAAACATGTATGACTTTCTTATGCAGAACACAAAAGATATTTTGAAGAATGCTGGCATATTCACATATTCTGCATGACCATACTCTTCACCCCTAATCCTACCCAATACCTTAACCTAACCCAACTATAAAAAAAGCCACAAAGAGTTTATTGAGGAAAAAGTCATAATTAGTGGTTTGTTAATAGCGAGAATTGCCCCCTATACTGAAGCGTGACCAAGATGTTGATACACGTCAAATGTTCAATAGTTTATTTCAACAATACCAATGTTGTGATGTGAGATAACCTTTTTTATGATTTGGTGTAATGTAAATATAACTGAATTGAATTAACTATAAATGCATATCTGATATACGTATATATCTGATCATAAACAAGTTTTATAGTTTTTTATTGGTTGTCAGAGATAGGGACAAAATATCAGTAATGATTGTGTTATACTAATGGCATTAACGAGTGTGACATTGGTAGTCATAACGTAAATATTGGCAACTCTACACCACAAACAAGTGTTCCACCCCTAGATCAGCCAGTGAATGTGGGTGTTTGGTCCATGATGGAGATCTCCACAACTGACACTGATTGAACATGATACAAAACAAACTTAAAATACTAAGTCTATACATTCATAATTCAGATACATAAATCCTTAGTGACGATAAACCATACACTTTTGTTTATTTTAAGTAATAACATAACAATAAATGAACAACGGAAATTAAATGGAAAATTTATGGAACGCCTCGTCTACAATAACAGCATATTATTGTATTACCTATTCTGTTAAACAGAATCCACAATCCAGGTACATCGACTCTACCTGTTTAAAATGGCGTTAGATACTAACATTTTATACTTTAACTTTCAAATTTCACTGTCGTGTGAAGTACACATGAGTGTGTGTCTGCAGACTGCATACCGAGGCGGGTTTAGGGTTGGATTCTTGTTGGAATCGATTCCTCAATTCCAGCGTTTAGAATTGAGAGTCGATTCCAAAGGATGGATTCGATTCCATTAAAGGAATCGGCTCCTTTAAGAGCCTTCAAAAGCACAAGCCCCGCCCCTTAGCTGTTGTAATCGTTTAACTAAATCGCATTAGTTTCTCGTCTAAAACAGTACAGACTACAGAAAAAAAACAAATAGATGAAGTCTAGAGCTATGGAACGACATAAAATATTCTGCATACATAAAAGCAAAGCTTTGTTTGCACACACAATGCAGATATAATTAATAATATCCACCACACATTTAACAAATCATATAAGTATGTTTGCCTTTCAGACAGACTTTCAAAAACACGGACCGCCTTCTCTATCGATGAGCTCAGTATGTGCGTGAAGAGAATTACATATAAAGCGCATATATGACTAGGACCACCGCAGGGAAAGGCAGCCAGGTTTGTTTACGTTATACCGGAAGTTCCTCCCGTTATTCGCGCAAGCTAGCCCTACTTGCGGCAGTGCGGCGTCTGTCACTGTCTGTGTCAGTGGAAAAACATGGGCGAAGCAGAGATTGTACCATCGGACGAAAAACAATCCGAAATCTGTACCCCTGATGAATCAATTATATGGAGTCAAGAGGTTGAAGTGTGTCTTTTTCACGCAATGTTGGGTCATAAACCTGTAGGTAAGATGTAATGATGTGAATAACAGGCCTTTGTCGTTCGGTTATATTGACTGCACGTGAGACGGAATAAAACATCGTAAATAAGACAAGTAATCGTTTCTTCCTCATCGTGAAATCAATTAATAGCGGTTTTATGTTTAATGGGTTAGATATGAGGTCTTGTGTTATTGCATGAAGTATTTTAAATGTTAGCTCCATAGCCTTTGACACCCAGTTGTTTAGGCTCAGGTCATGTAACGGGTATTTGTAGGGCTTTGTTACAGACCTAAGGATTAATATCGTTCAAAAATAAATTATATTATCATTTTCGACGCTTTATGGTAAATAATGTGTTTATAAAGGCAGTACAGTGCATCAGTTTTTTTCGCAGCCCTGCTAGCAAACATTAGCTTATCTGCTAACTAGCACGATGGCTAGGCTAACCCTTATGAAAGTAAACCATTGTTTTGTTAAAGTAAAAGTGTAGTTACCTTATTTTTTGCCACCAGATTGATTGCTATTTGTATAATCAATAGTAACGTTATACTACAACCACCACGATATACTTGTACCGTTAGGTATTACGATGAAACCCAAGTTATGGTTTAACTACAAGCTAATTCGTGGTTCATTTCCTTAAGGTTGTTTATAATAACAACATATTTGTGTTTTTTTGCAGGGGTGAATCGTCATTTTCACATGATCTGTATTCGTGATAAATTCAGTCAGAATATCGGCAGACAGGTGTCATCTAAAGTCATCTGGGATCATCTCAGCACCATGTATGACATGCAGGCACTGGTAAGACACTTGTTTTATTTAGTTTAAAATATATGCAGAAAACGTAAAACTCACCATTCAATTGTGTTTTATACCACAGCACGAATCAGAAATACTCCCCTTTCCCAACTCAGAAAAAAGTTTTGTGCTGCCCGAAGAGATCATACAAGATGTCAAAGAAGGTGAGATTCTTTTACCTCCGTTACCTTTCCAATTGCAGAAATTACAGGAATGTATTTTTGAAATGGAAACATATTCACCACATTTATTATGGTCTCACCACAATAACCATAGTTTAACCATGTTATCTGTAGTTAAACTATGGTAATACAAGTAATATTCAGTCTGCCAAAAAGATGCTCACTACATTTCTACTCAAATAAAACCATAATATATTTTCCTGCAAGTCAGTAAATGCTCTTGTTTTTATACAGGAAAAGTGGCATCTGAAGATGATACAAAAGACGACGTCAAAGAGGAGAGCGACCCTCCCGCCACACACGAAGAAGGTTCTCTCACGTACACACTCCTTACTTTTTCTTTCCCTGTCTTTCTCCTTTTCTCTCTCTTTCCTTGACTGACGTAAGGCGTCATTTAAAGCCTGCGTCAATGCATCACTTTTTTTCTGGAGCGTTCTCTCGTTGGCGTGTAGCTCTGCGCGGCTGACACTGGTCATTTGTGTCTCATTTTAAAGGTCTGGGTCCCAGTATGGCTGGCCAGGATTTTGCGAGGTATGGACAGAAGAAAACGTTTTGCTCTGTTCCTAAACTCCAGCTTGAGCTCAGTACAGACCAGCTCATTACCAGAGGCCTCTGTAGACAACCTTCAGAGACCTCTGACCATGTGCGTCTCTCTCTTTTTAGTCTCGTCTTTTTTTCGCTCTTTTCTCATTCTCTTTTGTCTTATTTGTTTGTTCAGTACACTGCAGCTCTCTCACTCGCTCTCTCGTCTCTCTCACTCTCTCTCTCGCTCTCTCTCTCGCTCTCTCTCTCCCTCTCTCTCTCGCTCTCTCTCTCGCTCTGACACTTATAGATTGTCTATATATATATATATATCTATGTATATCTATGTATGTTTGTATGTGTGAGAGGGGTGTTAAAGCATGGCGTGTTGACGGTTTGTGTTCTTGACGGATGTGTTCAATAACGACAGCTTAATAGGTACAATCGTTCACCAATCTTTCAGAAATGTCTAGTTGCAAGGTTAAAGAAATAAAAGGCACCTTAAAATTGAAAATGGCTTAAAGTTTTTTTTTAAAATGTATGTTTCGTGTTTTCGTAAAGTGCGCAAAGACATCGTAAAATTGTCCATGCGACTCCAGTGGCTCAGTTTAAATTAATATAATGTAATGCAAAAATACTTTTTGTGCGCAGTGAAATAAAATTACCATCTATATTCAAAAACGTCCAGATTTGAGTGTTCATTTCCAGCACGCATTCCTGAAAGCCACGCGACAGTGCATCCATTGTCAGCATCGCTTAAAGCATTCTCGTTCTGTCATAGAGCCTGTGTGGTAAGAATGTGTATGGATCGAGAGATGCTGACACCTGATGCACTGTCATGTGGCTTGTGTGTTTGGTTGCATTGCAATCTAAGGAGTAGTCAGTTAGCTTCCAAAACTACTTTAATGTGCTTTAGGTCAAATAGATGTTAAACTACTTGAGGGTGAGTAATTAATGGCAGAATTTTAATTTTGCGTTTTTTTCCTTAAGACAAATTTCAGAAGATCTAAGTCTACACGACCATGAATAGAAAAACAAAAATATATATTTGTATTATATTAAGTTCAAAATTAATATGTGACGACAGAGCATTTTTATTCACAGATAAGATCAACGATAAAAAATCCTGTTGCTGCAGGTTGGTGGTCCTGTGCGGTTTGTTTCCACTGGAGTCCCACTTTTGATTTCAACATGGTGGCTGTGTGAAATCAGTGTATACTATATATAATATTTAACACGTAATATTGATGTAAATCTACTTTGTTCTTTGTTTCTCCTTTTCCAACCCCCTTTCTTCCTGTTTCCTCCCTCCCACATCTCTTTGTCAGGCAGCAATTCCTCCGTGAAGACGTCGGAGAGATCGGGCAGTGGGCGCGAGAAAGAGCGGGCCGAGAGGGGGGGCTCAGGTGACACGGTCAGCGGGTCATCAAAAGAAACAGTCGGGGAAAAGAGGAAGAGGAGCCGAGCCGTGGAGAAGGTGATGAACTCCAGCAACCCCTCCAGTCCGGGAGGAGCCAAGCGCCGCAGGACGTAGCAACAGCAGGACGTTTTGGGAAACCAGACGTTTGAATGGACTGACTGATCCGAAGGGTTGAGAGAGATTTGTAGCAAATGTTGGTCATAGTAGAGCCAATGTAAAAGTGATATGAAAGAAATGTGGGATGCTCGTGTGTGCGTTATCTGCAGTCCAGGGTTTCAAAGGTGCTCCTGTGCTTTATTCTCAGCTGTTCCCAGAATGAGAAGGCAGCATTGAGAAAGAAAAGCATTTGGTGGGTGTGAAGGGTCCGACTAGACCGGACAAGTACTGTATGATAAACAACATTAAGCTATCCTCAGCTGTGATTGAATCAAAACCGAGCTGGGGTATGTTATGTATTTTATTTTGGGAGGACATTTTAAGTGGTGCTTTTATTTTTGTCATGGACCTATCTTGGGTTAATCCAGAGAATTAACCATTTTGTTTTGTGACTTTTTAGGAATTACACCACATTCTAAATGCTCTTTTGTGTCTCGTGTTATATGTATGAAACAACACATAATTCTGTTACTAAATGGCCTCTGTTCAGATGCTTAGAAAATAGTGATGGATCTTTGCACTGTTTCTGAGTCATAGCTGTTTGAGATATTTGACCGAATGTGTACACACACATCTGGTGTAATTCCCTAATAAAAAAAGCATTGTTCTGCTTTGACTTGCGAATATCTATATTTTTGAGAATTAACATTTAAAGGGATAGTTCACCCAGACATGAACATCTGTCATCATTTATTCACACCTCATGTCATTCAAACCTTTACATAACTGTTATGAAGATGTTTTGTAGGAGGTTTTGTGTTCAAATAATGGAAGTCAATTGTTAAATGTTTTGTTATGTTAACTAATTGATTTCTGATAAAGGGATAGTTCAACCAAAAAATGAGAAAGAAAATTGATGTCATTAACCCGTATGTCGTTTAAAACCTGTATTTGATTGACTACGACAATGATTAAGATCAATCTTGTTTGCTTACCGATGTTTTTCAAAATATCTTGTATATCTACCGAAGAAAGTCAGTCATATACAGGTTTGGAATGACTTGTGTCAATGATAAATGTTTTGGGTGAACTATAACTTTAACAAATGTCAATCCTGTATTTTTTGCTTTAATAAATAATACAATTTCAACCTGAAAAATCACATAGCTTTGCTTAATTTAAGTACTAACATTAAGTTAGTATTTCTATCAATTTGGTCATCCATATATTCAGAATTATATTGTCAGATAACATATCGTTTTGCCCCCTTGGTGAGTTAAATCAGGATAGCTGAGTCACTGCGTGTTGTTGCTCTCCCCTTCATCTCTCCTGCTTTCGTTGTCAGTTCATTTCTGCTGCTGTTGCAACCGTATCACTGCAGTCCCTCTCAACAGCATCCCCAAACCCCCCCCACACTTTAAGTGCCGCATTGCTGTATCAAACTGGGGCGAGCTCATTACGCACACGACTTAAAGGAGCGCAGGGTTTCTGTTTGCTGAGGGGCGAGCAGGTAAGGGGCCACAAACTTTAAGAGTCTTTAGTCTGATCATGATATACGATAACATTGAAATTAAAAATTGAATGAGTTATGTTGTCTGTGATGGTTGGTTTGTCAAAACTATAAAAGAGAATGAAAAGCTTGACAGATTTACAAATAATACGATTTCTTTTTTTAGCATTGTTTTTGAGACATCTTTGAACTGTGCAAAGATGATAGATTGTTATTGTGTTTGTTTTAGTAATGTTGTGTTTTAAGAGATCCAATATCTTAGGTTTGCAATATAATTACACTTTAGTGGAACTGATATTCTCCCAATATCTGCATTTTGTCAGTCAGAAATGACATTAAATAGCTTTGCTCTGCTAGGCTCTGAAGAGTATGTCTGATATTAAATCTATATTTAATAGTGAATCATAAACATTTGTTTGTGGTGTGTTTTGGCATGGCTGTAGACGGAGAACAAGCAAACTCCAGCTGTTCCCTCCCTTGATCATGGGGAAAGAGAAGATACACATCAACATCGTGGTCATTGGCCATGTTGATTCTGGAAAGTCGACAACCACTGGCCATCTCATCTATAAATGTGGAGGGATTGATAAAAGGACAATTGAGAAGTTTGAGAAAGAGGCTGCTGAGGTATGTGGTCAGAAACGCAGATTAGAGGAATCGTTCCAAAGCATTACAGTTTCTGCAACAGGCTTTTGGGGTTGGAGATGGGGTTTGTTTTGTGATGGCCTGTAACAAGAATTTATCATGAGAAGAGTTCTGTTTCACGTCTCATTTGGATATAACCTATACTTTAGCATGGCCAATGCCAGAGTGTAATATGAATATATTGTGTTCGTGTTTTTGTTGCTCAGCCAGTGTTTACTAGCATTATTTGTTTTTTAACTCAACACAGCCATAGAAAGGTATGTAAAAATTCAAAAAATTCCTCTTAATAACAAAAAACAGAGACGGCATATGTTGGTAATATTTGTCAATTGAGCATTGTGAATAATTATTTTATGGAGATGGCTCATGATAAAATTTTGTACAAACTTAAAATATTCTGATCTCTTTTACCTATTAACATTGAAAATAATCATACGAGAGGAAAAGAAAAGAAGAATTAAATAAAAAGAAGTGTGAAGAAAATGTAAACAAAATTCTAGAAGGACATCTAATTTACATGCCAAGTAATAAAAGTAAATAATAAATAAATAATAATTGACACAGAGTTATACAAAGAGCAACACAATAGGGAGAATTAGAAAAACAAGTCATAAATGCAAAAGATATAACAATGTAGGATATAAATCCCTCGTGATTGACATAGGCTTACTTCAGACAAAGCATTTAATTGATTTGTATTGGAAGAGCGTAGAAAAGCCGTCTATCTCAGAGAGGATCCATAATATGGCTTTCTGTTTAGCGATGGAAAAGATAACATGCGTTAAAAGATGATGATATTGAATGTATCAGTATCCTTTTTATTTCTTTACAATGGTGTACAATGTAGTCTGGAATATTTACAGAAACCACTTGACAAATAATTACCATCGTGGTCTATTAATAAAGTTACATTTGAGAAAGAATAAGCTTGTGTGTAACAAACACAATATAGTTCTTTCTTATCTTTGTTTTGACAGATGGGGAAAGGATCCTTCAAGTACGCCTGGGTTCTGGACAAGCTGAAGGCTGAGAGGGAGCGGGGCATCACGATAGATATCTCACTTTGGAAGTTTGAGACCAACAAGTACTACATAACTATAATAGATGCCCCAGGACACAGAGACTTTATCAAAAACATGATAACTGGGACGTCTCAGGTAAAACAGTGTTGACTCGAGTCCTCTTTGTGTGTAAAGTATTGATGGCGTAGTGCAATGTCAAAAAGGATGTGTTTTTACATATTATTACATTGTTTGTGTAATGTCATTTCAACACATTGTGTCATTGTGTGTTAAATAAATAAAAGGGACAACACATGTTGAGTTGAAAGTCACACAAATTGTATTGTTTTGTTTTTAACAACACTCTGTTTGTGTTGTTTTAACAACCGTTTTAAGAGAAGCTGAGAACAACAAAGTCATTCTTCTGGTGAGCAGGAACAAAGTATATTTAATATTGATATTTTCTCTCCCAGGCAGACTGCGCAGTTCTCATTGTGGCCGCTGGGGTGGGTGAATTTGAGGCAGGCATCTCTAAAAATGGACAAACCAGGGAACACGCCCTACTGGCCTACACACTGGGTGTCAAGCAGCTGATTGTAGCTGTCAACAAGATGGACTCCACAGAACCGGCCTACAGTGAGAAACGCTATGATGAGATTGTAAAGGAAGTAAGCGCCTACATTAAAAAGATTGGCTACAGCCCCGCCTCCGTGCCCTTTGTCCCCATTTCAGGTTGGCATGGCGACAACATGTTGGAAGCATCATCTAATGTGAGTCTCATTTGCCTCATAGTAGCTGCAGAAATCTAATACCGACTTTTCAGTTATAGTGCTGGCTGAAGACCGACAACTCGATTGATAAAAGTATCAGTTTTTTTGTTGGGTAGATGCCATGGTTTAAAAGCTGGAAGATGGACAGGAAGGAGCAGCACGCTAGTGGTGTTACCTTGCTGGAAGCTCTTGACACCATCATGCCCCCAACACGCCCCACTGACAAACCCCTCCGCCTACCCTTACAAGACGTCTATAAGATTGGAGGTGGGATTAACCTGCTCCGGGTCTCATTACACCAAGCCGAATTGTACAGGGTGATGTAATTTTTAAGATTTAAACCGAGTAAGCCTTTTCGTAGATAAAATCTGTATAACTCCCATGTACATTGTTGCTAAGCAGGGTTGCCAGATCTGCGTGAAAAAACTAACCCAATATACAATCCAAACTAACCTAAAAAATAGCTCAACAACCCCATACCTAATACCAAAATAAATAATGCTACAATGACCTCATCCCTAATACCAATACTAAAGAATGCCACTACTGTACCTAGAATACATATTTTACATGAGGTCTGCACTATTTATTATTTATATATATATATATACTGTATATATACCTACTCACACACTTTTTTTGTATACTTTATCAATTTTTTTACGTTTATTTTTCATTTATTATTAAGTTGAGTGTTAAATTGGGATGTTATTTACTGTATTTATTAATCATTTATCTTTTTTTGACTTCGTAGTTGTGATCCCAACATTGGGCAACATAATTGTGATTATAATTTTTGTCATAATCGAGCAGCCCTATTTTACATGCCCTGTTATGTGTTACACACAATTTATTCTTTAAAATCACAGTATGGAAGTTATTGCAAACACTATCTTTTTTTCATAAATAACCTTTTACCTTAAAAAATGACCCCAGATGAGCGGAATCTTTCAAACTTTCCAACCACAGAATACAAAAACCCAGCAGCAACTGTAACCCAAGTAACCCAAGCAAGAAAACCGTGGAATTGACAACCCTGTTGCTTGGGTCATGGGTAAAAGCAATGCACACTAGAAATTTATTTTTAAATTTTCTTCCAGGACTGTATTTATTAAATTTGCGTATGTTTCCGTTAACCCTAAAACCTTACAAAATGCAAAATTCGAAATAAAGTGGAAACAGCTTAAAAAAAATATGTTATAATCCTTCATATTAGTATACTAAATTGTGCCTTATTTTTACAGAATTTACATTGTATATTAAGAATGACACATAATGATCATATGGCAAAAATGAATATTTCGGCATAAGCTATAAGGGTGCACTTTTGTCCAAAGCAACTTTAGTATATGCATTCTTTGAGAATCGAACCCACAGCATTGGTGTTGTTAACATTATAATTTACCCGTTGAGCTACATGAACACTGATATCAAATCATTCTCTTCAGGTATAGGGACTGTACCAGTAGGCAGGGTGGAGACAGGAATCCTGCGGCCCAGCATGGTGGTGACCTTCGCCCCGGTCAACATCACGACTGAAGTGAAGTCTGTAGAGATGCATCATGAGACTTTGAACGAAGCGCTGCCTGGAGATAACGTTGGCTTCAATGTTAAGAATGTGTCGGTGAAAGACATCCGAAGAGGAAACGTGTGCGGAGACAGCAAATCAGACCCACCCCAGGAGGCATCAGGCTTCACAGCACAGGTTTAAAATACTTTTCGTCACCATGTTTATTAACTTCTTCCTCATTCTTTCTTTATGGATTTCTGGATGTTTTTCTCTTGTTCCAGGTGATCATCTTGAACCACCCAGGACAGATCAGTGCTGGTTACTCTCCTGTAATAGACTGTCATACGGCTCATATCGCCTGCAAATTTGCCGATCTTAAGGAGAAGATTGATCGCCGCTCAGGCAAGAAGCTGGAAGACAACCCTAAAAGCCTGAAGTCTGGAGACGCCGCCATTGTAGACATGATCCCAGGAAAACCCATGTGTGTGGAGAGCTTCTCTCAATATCCTCCACTGGGTATGTGTGTGTGTCTGCATAGTTCTTTGTCTTCACTGCAAATAATTAAATAAAATCATAGTGATAGTGAATATGTGTTTTTTTCAGGTCGCTTTGCTGTCAGAGATATGAGGCAGACGGTTGCTGTTGGTGTTATCAAAAACGTGGAGAAGAAGATTGGGGGCAGCGGAAAAGTAACCAAATCGGCACAGAAGGCACAAAAATCTAGCAAATAAATCTCTGAAAGTTACCTTTTCACCTCAAGCTCAAACAACCAATCTGCTGCCCCCCCTTTCATCTGGGCATGTTCCGTCTGTTCCCTCACGTTTGCTTGAAAATATCTGCTCTAACCAATTGCTGGTGTACAACTGAAGGAAACAATGGAGGATTGACACAATATAAATCACATTTGGCCTGGTCATACTATATATTCACTAACAGACTGTTACACATGCATGGATGGTTACCTTGGTATATGCACGTCATCTGTTCAATGAATGTATGTTGTGAGTGTGTGTGGTGTGGTGTACAGTTGGAGAAAGGGAAAGTTTGTGTAATAGAAAGCTACACTTTGACAGTAATGATGATAAATAATATCCAAAGTAAACAAACTGCTGCTAGACATTTTGTATAGTTTGTAACTGAGCATTAGATGCTAATCAATTTCAAAGCACCATGCATCTCTGCCATTACGGGTCTTGAGATGTGTAAATCTGAGCATTGTTGCCGAATCAACTGATGGATAAATAAAATATTGCCCCAAAACCCGTGTTTATAAATTAAATTAGCTGTAACTGTTTGCATTCTCTCAGAGGATGAGAGACAACACTTCATTCAACATGTCATTTGTGTTTTCTGTAGCTCAAAGATAATTTCCAAGTTCACAAGATCATACATAAGACAGATATGGAAGAGGTGGACAGGTATAACGTGCCAATGTGCAAGAAATGATGGGCCTTGAGCAAAGATGTCACTCTGAGCTTCAATGCTGCACCTAAGCATTGCTGCCCTTCAATGCCAAAATAAATAAAAGTTGTGGGTTATCTGCAGTGGTGTTTTAAGCTAAGGTTTCTGACAATGAAGGGATAGAAAGAAAAATGTCATTCGTATAGATTTGCGCAATAGAAATGTAGCATATTTTTTTCTAACAAGAGCGCAGACATTGAATGTATACACTATGTTCTTGTGCATTGCTATTCATGTTTGGGAGAGATCAAACTGATATGTCCCAGAAGGCCATAATAGACAAATTCAAAGTTTTTATGGAAAGTGTCCAGCTCCAGTTAAAGAATGACCCCAAAATTATTATACATTAAAAATATATATATTATGGCTGTTGGCTGCCTGCCCTAACCATTGCCTGTGCTGTTTGGATATTAAAGCTGCAATTAAAGCTGCTTATTACAAAGACTGTGTTTACACCACAACTGCATAATGTAATTTTTATTTCATGACGTGTAGGCTTATCTTTACAAAAACATAAATAATACAAATAATAAGATACAGTTTGTCTTTTGTCTTGAGTGTTTCAGGAGTACCACATGACGTACATTTAAATACAGATGCGCATATAGAGAATGTGACGCTGACGTCACGCCCTTGCGTTTTACGTTGCAGTTCCGCGTACCGTTACTTGTTTTGATTGATATATGGAGAAATCGAAAGTGAAACTACCAGGGCCTTTTCCAGAACGAATCCGCGTAATGGTATTGTGGTTTCTAATACAGCAAGACCGACCTACCATATTTATATTACTTAATCAAAGAAGAAAAAACAAAAATCTCCATTGAACGCAATAGCAGCCATCCTCCCAACGTGGCGGAAAATTTAAAATATATAGGCTATAAATAAAGATGAACTGCAATATTTTAACAAAACTCTCTTGATATTGTACGCGAGATTATTATTGTCAAAAAAAGGAATACATTGAAAACGTTTCTTTTCGCATATAATAATACCTGCGTTGCATCCGCACTCTGTTGCTTTTGATAAACTCAACCAGCGAGCGTGCAGTGCGCTGCAACAAAACTCACCGATGACTCATCTGAGCCTTCTGATTGGCCATTACGTTCGTGCGCTGTTTCTGATTGGTTGGAACACTTTAGACTCCTGCTGAACCTGCGTTTAGAAGCTAAACTGCTAAACTTGATGCTGTTACTACTTAGGGGACGTTTTTCACCGTGAGTTATTAAAACAAACAATATGATGTTTACTTGAAAATGCTGAAAGGTTTGTGTGAGGGTCTGATCAGTTTTAGACGAGCAAACTATAGTGACGTCATAAACCCAACACGCCACAAGGGGTCAGTGGTGTATTTTCATTAGGGTGCCGCTTTTCACCCGCTAACTTGCTCTTTAGCTCTTAACACTGATAGTGTTTGAGTATTAACTTAAATCAAAGGCGTCACGCAGGGGAAAGAGAAGAATGTTTTGTATTTTAGATAATTCTTTTTATTTTAATAAGCACGTATTTCACAAGCCGTTGAACAAATGTTTCTGTTTGATATCAAACTTATGTTTAGCAATGCGAAATACTTGTTACGACATCATTCATTAAGGACAGAAACTGTCAGTGTAGTTAGAGAGAAGTGTATATTCTGGTAAAGTTCTCCAAAGGTTTTGGTGAGAGTTTTCTTTTTGTATGCACTGCAATATCTCGTCTTGTCATTCGCCATCGTTTAGATTTCCAGTCACTGCTCTTCGCGTGAATCTGAGGAGAGATCACTTCAGTTAATGTTAATGGCCTTTGGCTTTTTGCCTGTTGTGGTATGAATGCCTGGGATGGCCAGAAGCGGTCCTTTGAAATGATAAGTGAAATAATTATGGTAAGCGAACAGGAATGCCCACAGAGGGCTGAAGTCTGGGGTGTTTGGTGCGATAAATTAAATTGTCAGGCCTTTTGTCAAACCCTTCAACTGTGAGGCATGAATCATACCCCTAACTGTTGTTAAACTTTCCATGGAAACCAAAGTATTAGGGAATATTTGGAATGGATGAATAACATAATGGCTGCTTTGTTGCATCAATGCTCAATGCACAGACAGTAGGTGAGTCATGTTAAAGTCGCAGTCAACTGCTGCATCTATTTTAGTTAGATTAACATTATAAAGTAAGGTGGTAGAAAGCAGTATGTTTACAGCGGGATATTAGATAAAGAGCTCATATCAATCTGAGCAAGCTTTACTTTCTATATATACTTTACATCCCGGACGCAATGTTTTCGAGTGAAGATGCCAAAAACACATCATAAAGTAGTTTTAATGCATGCAAATGATATATCAAATATTGATACAGTTTTTGACGACTGGAGGTCTTTGGAAGGAATGTTTTGTTGATTGTGTCTTCTATTTGCAAATAACATCGATACATAAAACGGTGACTTGAAGGGAGATCTTCAAAGAAAACATACAAAACTATCAGGTTTCCGCTGATATGTAAGGGATAATGTACAGACAGCCGGTTGTTATCGCAGATATTTCGCCTTATCGGTCGGCAGCTTGTCCATTATCCTGCTTATCACACGGCTACTTGCCACAAGAAAAAACTGGACGTTTGAAATATTTTATTAGCTCATTTGACCAAATGAAGACCTTCCGCGAGGAAAGGCCGTTTACTTTTGGTTTAAAGGTAAGAAACGGCGTTCAAATGTCACGAACAAGCAATTTGGTTTAATCATTTGCATAAATAATGTCCTATGTGTTATATTTATATTTCATTTGTTTTAGATTTAATATATTAATTTGTTGTTTGAGAGTTTGTTCAAGCATAGAATCAAGCATTCCAATGAGCCGTGTAATAAATTGCAATTGTTAAATGGTAACAAATGGCAACTCATTAGGCCCAAATAATAAAACACAAAGCTTTGACCATGTGTGCCCAGTTCTGATTTAACTAACTATTACACCATAAACAGGTGTCAAAACCACCAGGGACCCGTTTCAGAAAGCAGGGTAAGTGCAAACTCAGTGTAAGTTAACCCCAGAAAACGGGATACTCTGGGTTTTCAGTTTCAGAACGCAAGGTATATCAAACCCGCGACCGCGGGGTAAGTCAAGCCCGTTTCTGAAATCAAGGTATCTTCTACTTAGAGTGAGTAACCATAACCTACTCTGTGAACCTAACCTGGTCGGGAGCAGGTTTTATTTCACTAACCCGGGGTTTGTTACAATCTCCGCCCCTTTTAGAAACGCGAGCGGTGTTGAAATTGCCTTCGCCGTTTGTTTTTTCAATTGTTTTCCTTAATCGCGCATGAGTTCGTGACACAGACATTAAAATGGCATGTCCGTTTATTCAGGAACCGGTAGATGAGGAAGCTCCATTAATTCAGAGAGAGTTACCTTTACGTTGGGAGAGAATATATGGTGAAGCCCGTTTGGATGTTTTATCATATCTGGAGGATTTTTTATTAGAGCGATACAGTCGCGCTCTTACATCTGAGCAGATATTTTTATGGTCACGTTTCTTTGCTCATGGAAGCTTTCTATATAACACCGGGGATGCAGAACACGTTAGGATTTCTCAATGTGATTAGGTGCACATGTAACCGGTCCCACTCGCCCCGCTCTGCGCGGGCTTCGAACCGACATCAGTCCGAATGAGAGACGGGCACTCTAACGACGAGGCTAAAGACCGCAGTCCCTATTGCATCTGTCGCTAGAGCGTCTCTGTTGGTCGGGAGTGAGGCTTACACACTGCACAGCTCTTCATTAGCTGGCCTCCGTTACACAGCTGGAGCAGGGGCAAGCATGGCCAGTTTTCTGTCTTCTATAGCCAGGTTCTCGGTTCTCATATACTCAAAAATTTCAAGGCCAGTTTATTCAATATATCAAACATTTCCCAGTCAGGCATCCTACTAGCAAGAGCATTTAAACTCACCGGACTGAATGATGTTTTTACATTTCTTTTTCAGCTGCTGCCATGTTCTTTTTATCGCAGAAGGATTGCACCTACATGACAAAAATCGTAGGTATATATAAACATATATATAGATATGTATATATATATATATATATAGTGCCTCCAATTCGACTGCGAGAAATAAACGGTGCGCTTTTTGTCACGTGGCGTTGCCATGGTGAATCGTGTTATCTTCGCTCAATTGATGATGGCTTTTTAAAGCCGCGGTGAACACGAGTAACCTCGGGTGAACTTACTCAGAGTGGATTGAACTCATTGAAACCAGCTGTTAGAGTAGCGATTATCTGAGTAAATCAACTCAGAGCCATAAAAAATAAGTGAATACCTAGATACCAAGGTATATTAGAATACCAAGATATGTTTTTAGCAAAACTGAAGCCGAAAGTATGTGAATGGCTCAAATCTAAATGTTGCATTTTAAGTATACATATACATAATATTCAAAAAGTTAACAAATCCTTTAGGACAGAGTTGACTTTTAGCCTAAAGTGTCACGGATGTGTTAGGAGAAGAACCCAATTGCAGGCAGACGTGGGGATGAAGGGGTTAATAGATAATTTATTATATAATACAAAAACCCACGAGGGAGTAAAACAAGACAGGATAAATAATGATAACTAGGACACAGACTAACTAGACTGGAAAAAAATAAAACAAGACTAGACTAGACTAGACTAGACTAGACTAGACTAGACTAGACTAGACTAGACTAGACTAACTAACTAAAACACGAGGTAACAAGAACTAGAGACAGGATGCAAGGATAATCCATAAAAGGTTTCAGACTAGGAAAGCGTACAAAGTACAATGAACGAGCACAGGACAATAAACACGAGGATGTTTTAAAGGGGAACAAACACAGGATAATTAGCGAGGGGCAGGTGTAGGTAATGAAACAGTAATGGGAAGGCTAACGAGACAAAGGGCGGGGAAACACTGACGAGACACGAGAAAGCACATGGCAAGTCAGAATCAAAACAAAGCCATGTCTTTTTCACACAAAACCTAAGGCTATGCCATGACTCCGCCGCAAGACAAAGAATAAACATGACATGATAGCGGAATCATGACATAAAGAGTATGTCACTGGCTTCCATATCTTCTCTAATCCATGCATCCCTTTTTCTTCGTCCTTGGTTGTGTATCTAAACGAGAATAAAACACTATGTGTATTATTTTCATATCCAAACAATCAGTTTGTGCAAATGTTTGTCTGTTTTATTCAGTGGATGCTTCTTTATATGTTAGGGATCAAAATAAAATTAACATGGAAAAATAAAACGTTCTTTCTGGCTTTTAAGATTTGATATCGCGCTCTTGTCCGTGCACATCATAGATGGAATCGAATCAAACAATAAAATGTGATGATTGTCCCACAAGAGTTGTTTGAAATTATCCTCAGAAGACCATCGTAAATAATAGGCTGTAGCCCTAAAATGCCTGAAATCTTTTATAGAAGAATCCACAGAGGCCTTTCCTTTGGTTACTCATCTACATATGATGTACAAGATATTTTCACATTCCACATGTCATTCGCTAAAATCATCAGAGAGATATCTATCTACTTCTAAAACATACATGCACAATGTGCAGAAAGTTGACAACACACACGAGCACACACTTACCAATGAACTGAATCAAATTGAACTGAAAACATACAAAAATAAAATGTGAAAATATTAGATACGAACTGTCCTACATGAACTCAGATAACACTGTTGTAAACAAATTATTTAAAGGATAAAATGCAAATAACTAAGTAAATGTGAAAAGATAAATGTAGCTTGTAGATGACATTTAAGAATTTAGGGTAACTTCACGATACAAACATGCCATAATGAGTAGAAGTGCGATGCAAGACACCCCATTTTATCATCACAGGTGTGTACGTGAGCGAGCTTGTTTACAATGAATTTGCAGTGAGGGAATTTGAACACAGGGGCATGTGACCTTATCAGCATTCAGTGGTCTTCTACATTGCACTGACATTTACAAGAAGTAATTGGCTGTGGAGAGCACAAAAGACCTTGTTGACCAAAGAAATCTTTTACTTTTGCGTCCTCAGGGTTGCTAGTGAGAAACAGAGGGACTCTTGTACCAGAGAAACACCAGCATCTAAAGAGATGAAACAGGCTGTAATTGGGAAATTTATTTCAATTTACTCTTGTCATTTGTTCATAAAAACCTTTTTACTTTTTTATGACTTCATTAAAAGTTTCATCGCACATGAAGAGTTGCATCGATGAAGTGATAAGCCCAGAATATTGTTATTATATATGCACTGTCATGGGTTTAACCGATTTGCTGCCTGAATCTACGTTATGCCTTCATATCAGGCTCAGACAAAGACAATTTCAATACAGTGTCAGAAGGAAAGTGAATGAAACGGACTTAAAAATGTCTGAATGTGTTAAACTGCACTAAGTATGCTACACTTTTAGTTATAGTAGATTAAGCAGAACTGTGAATGTCTGCCGTTTGGTTTCATCTGTGTTGCACTGCTTCTCACATCTTACATTACCTTACTTTATGACGACCAAAGCTGGAGCTGAGGACGGGACATGTGGATGTTCACGGACAGCTCCAATAATCCATTCAGCAGACTCTTAACAAACGTTCCAAATATACCAGAGACTGATTAATAATTGAGCGCGAGCTTTGAATAATTCAGCGCACATGTTAAAGTCTGGTCATTGGGAAGGTTTTGGCGAGTGGATGTAAGGGAGACAAATGTTCAAAAAGAGAAGCAGAGAGCCTCTCATCAGGGGAGAGATTTGATGCGACACCTTTCGGCCTTCCACTCAGTAATCTATTCTATTTGCATACAATATCTAAAAGAGTAATTGCTTGCAGCTTAAAAATGAAAACCAACCCTTTGGAAGCAGTCGGAAACACTTTGCCTGTTTAAAGAGCATTTTTCCCTCCCATATTTTGCTGGCGTGATTGTCTTCTTTTCTTCCTCCTGACTGGGGACTCCAAACTTGCTGGGGATTCGCTGTGTCTGATGTCTCACTGCGATGATGCCTGGAATGAACTCGCCGTGAGCCTCTTGGGGTGGGGGTACAGGAAGTCGTCTAGGAATTAGCCTACTTCTCATCCCAGTTAGAATAGCGCAGCGGTCATCACTCAGTCTGGCTAAGAATAGAGACAGATGACAGCGGCTCGGGTCGTGCTGGGCTTCTTTTAAGGCACTGAAATACATAATTGAGCTGATACAAGAATTTCAGCTTAAATGAGATAAATGAATGGCCAAATTATACAACACGTGGATGAAGGTATGCAGACATCTTGCATGAGGTCAGTCACATTCAATGCAGACAGATGTTGAGATAGAAGTGAATGAGGATGCTATCTCTACTGAAAAAAGAACGGGCTTAGATGGCTTGTATCGAAGGATTTCATAATATTGATTTATAATAATATTATTAAAGTTTAGCAATGTGAGAGAGACAAGACATCAGAGAAATTGTGTGTCGAGGTAATCCTGTAAAATCTTGAACAATAGCCTGATCTCAAGCAAGGTAATATAGTTTACTAAAACTAATAAAACATGTTTATTGAAATCAAATAAAATGTTGGCCTAAATGTTATTTGACAAACTTCAAGAAATAAACTTAAAGTTAAGGCATTTTTGTATCATGAAAGAAGTCAGATTTGATATTGTCAGATCCGGTAGGGTTCGTTTCATTTCCTCCGCTGTATTGATTGTAGTACCCTACAGCCTAATGAGAAAGACACCGGCATGACTTTTCTATCTTGATCACTGACACTGCATTTTGAGCCATGTACAATTTTTAGATGGAAGCATTAGATTGTATCGCCAAGATTATGTGATTAAATGTGACTATGCAGTCAAATGTATAATTCATGTTGACAATTTCTCTGAGTGTCACTAATTAACAATCATGCAGGTAGGCTAATACAAAAGTTGTCACATTGAAGAAACCTTTTTTATTTCAAAAATGTTTTTTATGCCTTTAGCTTGTTCTGATTCAGTTTCACTTTGTTCTTGTCAGAGTTTAATGGCTTTAGAGGAGAAATATGACTGCAAAACAGCAGATCAATATAAAGCAATTATGACAAATGTCAGAGGTCTTTGTGAAGCATCAGCGCTTGCGATGACTGATATCTCAGCGCTGTCATCCACAGATAGTGTTAATAAGTCTGTCTTTATTTTTTCTTTTAGAAGAAACCAAACTGTGCGCAATTTCACAGACTATATAGTTATTAGTTGGATCATAACTACATCATAAAATCACAACGGTTTTATACTTTCATTCATTCTTTCAGCTTTCATTCAGTTGCAATATCTCTACCAAGGATGTGAAACTGTATACTTAAATATTTTGCAATGTGTTTTATGCTTTTACTGTTTACAATATTATTTTAATCCATTTATATTATTATTATTAATTATTTTGCTTGGTATAATAAAAAAACATTAAACCCGCAAACTGCAGGATATCTTACTATAGTACTATAAAAATTCAAGACTGACACATTCGAGAGTGATAGTTTTAAAGCCATAGAAAATGACCATGTGATGAGAAAGGTAACAAGAAGAGAACAGAAAGTGAGAATAGACGGATATATTTTAATCACACAGGGAGCTGGCACTAGCAGGATGGTAGTCATGTCTGATGTCGGGAAGCGGGGTGTGGATAGTGGATAGTGTTCACAAAAGGGAACTGAAAGTGACCCAAAAACGACATTTCTGTCATCATTAATCACACTCTTGACATTTCAAAGCTGTATGGCTTTGTTTCTTCCACAGAACACAACAGAAGATATTTTCAAGAATGTTAGAAACAGGCCCAAATTCACTTGCATTAGTTTTGTGTCAATACAATGGAAGTTAATGGGGGCCAGTGCTGTTCGGTTAACTTTCTTTAAAATATCTTCTTGTGTGTTTTGCGGAAAAAAGTCATTAAGGTTTGAAATAACAAGAGGGTGAGTAAATGATGACAGAATTGTCCTTTTTGGGTCACTTTTAGTCCCCTTTTGAGAACACTATCCACACCACACTTCCCCACATCAGACATGACTAGCACCCTGCAAGTGCCAGCTCCCTGTGTGATTAAAATATATCCGTCTATTCTCACTTTCTGTTCTCTTCTTGTTACTTTTCGCACCACATGGATCATTTTCTAACAGGAAACATTTTCGTGTCTACTTATGGAAGACTTTTATCAGGACATCTGAGCCAGAACTTTCTTTCCAACTGATGCACTTGGTTTAATCTTTCCACACCAGAAAAGAGAAGAAGCTATTGCACATGAATTCCTAAACAAAATATGAATTAATCAAAAGCGAGAAGATCGTCTTATAAAGAACTGGGTAATTACCTTCAAATGACTTTTTATTATGTGCCTGAATAGAATAGTAAGGTACATTTTATCAGGTCTATGCAGACTGGGTTGAAAGCAGCAGCATGAGAAAGTCATTTAAAATAAGAAAAGCCTCAGTTCACTTGGACAGAGAGCCTCACGTTTTCTCATTTGGAGATATGAAGGCAAGTCAGCGGTGCGTGAGCTAAATCAGTGTTTTGAAGAGACTTCATCTCTTTACGCTGATCTTTAACTAGTAGTTTACTGTATCATTTTCCAATTGTCCTGGTATTATCAGTCTATCCTCCTCATTACTTTATATTTTCTGTTTGCCATGAAGTCCTGCATTCCATTATGGATGTTAAAAAGTTTTTGCATGTAAAATGTTCAACAGGAAGTCATTGTAATGAAAAAAAAAACAAGAAATAAGATATACAGGACTGCGATTCAATGGGAATTGATCTGATGTACACTGTTACTGTAAGCCAAGTCAGAAAATACAGATATTTTAGAGGTTCAAATATTTTAGAGGTAAAATGTTTTTTTATGAAAGTTATAAAAGGCAGACAAACAAGACAAGTCCCAATAGTGACTCCACATATGTGCTCAAGCAGCACTCCATTTGCCGTCCAATGGTTATCAGAACCTTGTGAAATGATATAAGGTGTAATACTATCCCCTTCGGTGACCATTAGAGATGATCCGCATGCCTCTTTATCTCGTTGACTGTTGGGAGTCTCCGGCCTAATAAACATTAGTTTCGCTCACAGTAAGGAGACCAGAACGTTCACAGGCCTGCTAGCTCATTTACTGTGCTAAAATATATTATCTCTTGACTTCGCACTGCCCCAAAGGCATTTTTTAGACTAGTGATCGATAGCGAGGAAAGTGGAAAAGGCTCGCGAGGCCTGAAGAATGCATAAACAAACTCTTCTACAATTAACCGCTTGGAGCAAAGTACCAGGCCTCTTATAAAGTGTGAGCAAGCAACTTCTGCATCTCTAGCATTGGAAAACGGAGTAATGGACATCAAGGTCATCTGAAATTATAGGTATAGCTTATAAAGGTATCGTCCACCCAAAAATGTTAATGATGTCTTAATTGATTCATCCTCAAGGTGTTCATAACCTGTATCTGTTTCTTCCCAAAAGAAGATATTTTGAGGAATGTCTCAGTGGTTATGTGTTCATACAATCGAAGTCAATCAGGTTCCGTGTTGTTAAGAACCTCAGTCATATACAAAGCTGCACACTGCTACATGTAATAGGTGACAAAGCCCTGGAAATCTACAACGCGTTTGAGTTTGCAGAAACTGAGGACAAAAACAATGTTAAAATCATAATACAGATATTTGATGACTAGTTCGAGCCGCAAAAGTATGTGACATTTGAGGCATATTTTCAATTTAAAAGTGTAAGCTCCCGGCGAAACATCGATCAGTTCGTCACGGATCTCAAAAACAAAGCAAAGTCATGTGAGTATGGACAACTATGTAACAGTCTTAGACTTGAGAGATTAGACTTGTGAAATTAGATTTTTCAGTGAGGCATATAAAATATTGTGAACTTGTATGTTTTGATACATTTACAGTGTAGATACATGTTAGTAACGACTGGTCCTAGTCATGTTATTCAATTACTGTTATGTTTTGTTACTATTAACTAAGTGCAAAAAAAGGGATATGGAATATGTGTTGCCTCAGCGGGTAAGGGCGCTAAACTGTCAAGTCTCTGTTAAAGTTCAGTTGTTATTGACCGTCATGTAATACAGTTGTTTACATAGAAAACAGAAATATGGAGTGATGTATGCTGAGAAAAGAAAGAACAACAATCTTTATCTTAAAGTGTTAGAGAAACATCCACTGACAGGACATAAAATGACAGGGTCAGAAATCGCTGGACAGTCTGATATGATTTTGTCAAAATTCAACAGACACTGGACTGGAATGACCACTGTACGTCTAGAAATACTGACTGAATGAACATTTTGAATGGTTTCTGAATTTTTCTGCAGCTGTGTATGATAATGTAATAGGATATATCATGGGACATATATTGTGATAAGATATTTGATGGTAATTGACGTGGGAAGTTTTTTAGGAAAGTCATTATTGAATGCCATTTAATTTGGTGATGCTGGTGGCTCAGAATCGCACACTTCACCTTTCAAAAGAGACAATGGGTTTGAAGGCTGATAAGATGATGGCAGACAATAGCATCACTATGGAGTCCCATGGGGATTCTAAATGTTATTATCATTAGCTGTCCCATTTTGTGTTTATTGTGATCTGGACTATTACTTTTGCATTGGTCATTGAGTTCAAGCCTATTATAGGTCATCAAAGAGATGGTTCTTGAATCTCAATATCGCTGTAATTATTCTAGATGACCTTATGTGGGCAAAATTAACATCCATTGTTTCGTAATGGCAGTCATCAAAGAAACTCAATTGTAAGAAATGAAGCTCTGTTAAGAGTCTACTAATACTATAAACATCTGCTGTTGTTTTCCAATGTGCAGAAGAGCAGAAAATACACCAACGATATTCATATCCTGGTTCGGCTTTCTTGGAATTCTTCCCAGGTGTCATCAAATATGCCGTTAAAGGTCAGACTTTCATTGAACCAGCAAGAACTTTGCATGATGGAAAATTTACGCAAAATGATGGCCAGAAATAATGGTTTGTAAAATTTGGCCATTTCTTTAAAATCCCCCATTAAATATTATGTATGGATTTGAATCCATCCTTTTATAATGTCACAGAAATATAATAATGAGCTGTGTATACAGTTTCAATACAGTTGCATCTCCATAGGAGAATAAGTCGAAACAAGATTACTAAATGCCGCTCTTGAAAGGATTCACAATGAAAGGTTTTTCATTGATGGACACTTGCATGATGCAAACTAGCCACTTTTGGAATCTGCACTAGTGATGTTAGATTCAATTATTGATTGAATTTGGTTTCATAATGTGATGTAACAATAAGATGAGCTGTGTGTTCTCCGTATGGATAATTAAAATGAAATCACGATGATGTGGAGAAGGTTCCTCTTCATAACTCAAATAAGCAAAAAAAGAAGCGGTGAGATTTGATTTGTACACTCCACTATTTAATTTATAGGAAATGTTATGTTTTTCAAATATGGAGGTATATTTAGTTAAGTCATCATTTGATGAAGATCTCAGAATTAGGACTTGATCGATTTCGCTAGATTTTGAGTTTCAATTTCGTGAAGCCATCAAAACAACAATCTCCTAAACCGCTTTAATATTAGAAATTCTCCTCTTGCTACAACAGTCACACATATACAATTACAGAAAAATAGATTAACCTTGAATAAGAACAAGAACGATCAGCGGTTTGTTTATGTATTTAAAGCTTCCTGAATGCAGAAGTGTGAATGCGCTAGACTGATGGATCACCACTGAGAAATGGAGAGATAAAGTGAATGTGTGGTTGCTGGGATGTGAAAGTCATGGAGACAGTAATGTGAGGCCTGGGTATTTAACTGTCAGACTCTGACCGCAGGAAAGATGGTGTTGTTGCTGATGTGGGTGTAATTACAGTCACAGTAAAGGGGTGAGTACCCAGGCAGCTTTGTTATACCCAAACGCACACACAACACAGCGATGATAATTACTGTCACACCTATCTGAACGCTGTTCCCCTCCTGGGCCGAATGAAGTGAGACAGCTGTTCCTGCAGTGAGGGGTGTGGACATACACCTGTCCTACTGAGATCCCCCTTGATGGTATTGTGGGAGAGTATACATGTGTAATTTATCTTTACTACTGTAACAAAGTGTGTCTATGTTTGGGGTTCTGGAGTGTCCCAGATAAGGTTTTTGTTCTGTATTTGTTTGCATCAGGGGTTCAAACCTAGCTGCTCCTGGATGGTCGTTTGCTTTTTTCCAGACACCTCGGATTTAGGACGTCTCATCTCAAACCTGGAAAAAACGACTGGGTTTAGTAACATTAAAGGTCCAACGTGTAATTCCACAGTGGGTCCCCTTGCATGGAATTCGCAATGTTGTTTCCACAGTATCCCGACACCGACAAACTGCTCTACAGAGGTGCGTTTCCTAAATACGTTATCTCCTTAGGCAAAGAAGTGAAAGTCTCAGCCCCCGTAGTGCTTCGCAGGGAGGGCTGGAGTGAGACGTTGGCTGCCATTCGCAGCCTCACCGCTAGATGCCGCTAAATTTCATACGGTTTTCCAGACAGGGATAAGCTTAAAGGGAACTCGGGGTATAGAGAGATGTATGGCTTAATACATTGAAAAAGCCTTAGACTACTAGCATTTGCTGTTAGAAACACATCAAATCGTTTCGAGGACTTTGCCAAGATCTAGGTTTTTGACTTAAAAGCGATTTGCCCAGACCGATCTGTGTATGTCACAAACTACTGTGAGAAAAGACTGATCCACATGCTTTCAAATGGCTCTTACGATTACGACGTTGGTGTAGTCTGTAAAGTGGAACACACCACTTGCCAGTTGGCATACAGGTGGCATCGTTTAAAGTGAATTACTTTTATGTTACAGTTCAATTTCAGGGTGCAACGACTGACAATTCTTAAAATATATTTTCCTTTAAATAAACTATCAATAATATAGTAAATAATTTAATATAGATTTGGAAATACATATATTAGTTACAATAATATTAAAAAATACATGAAGAAATGACACTTTTCATATATTAAGAAATAGATACACTTAAATTATTATATTATGTATTATATTGCATTATATTTTTATTTCATAATGGAACAAATTTTGTAATGGATAATACATCTGTATTAAACAAAGTGTAACCACTTTGCTTCATTTTTATATGCTTTTACTTTTGTCCTCTACGTTCATTTTTAGGCAAACAATGATTATTTTACTACTATAGCACAAAATTGGATATTTGTTCTCAAATCCAGACTGATGCATCTCTTAAAATATCTTTAAAAAGTTCTCGCAATGATTTGTAGGATGTTTTGAATACGCTTAGGAAAATTCTCTATAATATTGTTTTAAATGTATGTATTTGTACGTATATATGTTTCTGTGTGTTGTGCACATCGTGCATGACGCCGCTGGTGACTGTTACACTGTTTCACATTTATAGTCAATGCATTTGTTAATATATTAAGCCATACATCTCTCTACCTAAGGTTCCTTTCAAGCCAGGTCTAGAACTTTGTTAAATTAGGATATTTAAGTCATTTTTAAACCACACTTAATAAAAATACTACTGTGTGATCTTGAGACAAAATAAATGCTTCAATATATTTAAAAATATATCACTGCATGTACCAATTTAAAAAAAGGAAGATTTTGCAAAACTGCTCTGGAATTCTTTGTATTTGCAGGTGATCTGACATACGTAAGTCACATGATCATTCTTTAAGGATGTGAAATTGTGAACTGTAACCTTCCAGAAACACCTCATGCGAGGCCACTCCCAAGTCTAAGGGACTTTCATCATCATTTCATGATTTATGGAAATAATTATTGCGAGATAAAAAAGTTTTAGTGGAATAACAGTTGCTGGAAACAGCATTATTTCGCAATGGTCATTTATTGACATTTAGATATCGGAAATGTGTTAAGCAAGTCTGTAATGGAATATTTACTCTACAAAATCGAATGGCCATTTAACGATTCACCACGATCTGGTTGAAAATCAATTGTAATATGTCACGATTCAAGTCGGTTGAGGGACCGCTGTGATCCGAGAAAAGCACAGACAAAGTCTTAGTTAGTTTATATTAAAGAGACTTTCGTATTATACATTTTTTTATTTGATTTGGAATTTGTTTTAAAGTTGCAGTTTAGTATTGTTATTTTACATTTTACATTTTGCATCATTTGAGAAATAAAACAAGGGCGGTTGTCTATTTGTCTTAACTCGTTTTGTAAATATAAATCATGAATAAATCGTATCGTGAGGTCAGTATTGTGAATTGCATCGCATTTTGAGCTTTGTGAATCGTTACATCCCTACAAATGAAGGGTCAGTGCCAGTTTGATCAGCCTAGTCCATCAAAGCAGAAAAACAACATCTATTAAATTATAAAACATGGAGACACATTTTCTAACAACATTTGTGAATTAAATCAGCAGAATATCAAAATATCTGCAAAATGTAGGTTAAAATCCGTATTGGCTGAAGTTTCATCACATTCAGAAGGGCAACGAGAACGTCAAGAACAAGCAAACACTATGAGGCCAAATGAATATTTATAACCAGCTGAACAGGGAGTGGTCAAGGGACCACTGTGAAATGTTTATTCATAAGGGGATTATGTAAAATAGCCAGAGAGGCGTGTTGGTACATTCAGACAGGGTCTAATGGTCAGTAATTAAAACTCAAAGCCGGTGTTGAAAGCAACAGAGAGCACTCATTGTTTCGGGTGTTGAAGAGTAAGACCGGTATTCCCTTTAGAGAACTGCATTAATCCCGCAGCATTCTGTGCATTGATTTGTGTGTTTGTGTGTGTGCTGACAGATGGGAGCACATCACAGGCCTGTCTCTGACCAAACACTCACACATGTTCTCCTTCCCCACATTTGTTTGTCCTTGTCTTCACCTTTTTGACTTCCCCTCCATCTAATCGTTCAAACTTTGTTATACAAATCTTTCTTTGCGGCTGTTATGGTGAAGAAGAAATTATAGTTTATTATTAAGACCCATTAACAGCCTAACATATAGGCATTGTTGAAACACAGCTATAAGTGAATCCAGTTTTTCTGAATGAGCTCTTTTGAGCTTTCCTATACTGGAAGTCTAGAACACACCAGACTCTATCTGTCTCTCCATATCTCTGGTAAAGTACATGCAGTATTGGACAAGTGTGTTACATTGTCAACGGTGACAGCATAGACTAGTTTGCCATCCATAGCCAACTTAAACATAGGTTTCAGTTTGACTTTTACAGCAAGTCAACTGTTTGCTCTGACTAAGTTTAGACCGTATAACCTATGTAAGCTCTAAAGCCGTGTAAATGCAGCCTTGGGCTCTTTTCTAGACATGAACATTCTCCGCCATTGGCAGATTTTTTATACCAGTGACGGAACAATCTGAAAGCCGTCCGTCATTTTGACGGTTTACAATTGGGGCAGTTTGTAATTCCCTTTTTTGTCGAGTTGGTAGCATTGTAGGGATTTACAGTAAAATAACCGTAGACCAGTTATGATGAATGAAGACAAAGAGTCAGGAATTTAATCTCTGTTAGAAAATTTACGGAAGAAAAATTGTTGGTAGTTTTGCCAGATGTTAAGAAGTCCCTTTTCACAGTAACACTGACCTTGCAGGAAGAAAGGGCCTAGCGTTCAGCCTTAAACCATGAATTATTCTCATCTTTCTGTAGTTTATATCATAATCAGAAAAGCTCAGTCTTAATCATGCTTAAATCATCAATATAAAATAAGATGATGCTGAATAATAATTGTTTAATATTTGTCAAAACCACACAAAAGTATTTATATTTGAAGTAAGGTGAAGCCACCCGTCCCTTCTGCATCATTTCCTTTCAGAACCTGATCACAAGCGACCAGATGTACCCCCAGTGTCGGCTCCACAAGCCACTTAAGTCACTGTGCTCCCTTACTTCTGGCAATAATAAGTGAACTTAATCATTTAAAAAACTGTTTTATAACTTAATTTGGTTGTGCCCTGAATTTTGGTTAAAGAATAAACAGTAGAAGTTCCTTTAAAATAAAAAATGGCTCACCACCTCAACATTGCAACAGTCCCAGCAGAACGGCAGATAAATAAAAACCTGAGTGTCTATGTATTTGAAACAACTAGAGGCAACAGCAATGATAAAACGGAGCTACGCAGACTGAAAGTTCAGTGCTTTGGATCACAAATTGACACTTGTTTCAGTGAACGTAATTCAAAGTTGGCCACAGCGCATGCCGCTCGCGGGACGTTTTGGCGTTTTATTTGAATGATTTGCATTAAATATCATACAGTAGTCTTTCACTTAAGCTTCATGATATATGACGGTTAATAGTAAAGTGAGTGGCACGTTTAACATTTGATTAGGTTTATTGAAGTATAATATTAATAATCATCATCATCATAATGAGGTGAAAATAGTTGGCCCCCAGTGTAACATAGAGGCACCCTGGGTACCCCTTCGTTCGTGACCAAACAGGAGCTTAAGTAACTTGTAGCCTAAGTGAATGAATGAATGATTACAAAACAGCATTTACAAGCCCCTGTCATTGTTACGGACTGGACATATGAGCATAAACATTTGTCTGTAATTATTATGTCTGACAACAGAAACATTAAATAGTAAACGACTTCGGCTTTATTGGTTATTCAGTTGTATTATCAGTAAGTTCAGAGTGTAAACACATGCACGTCGTGATGATGTCACAAACATGCTAATAGGCAGATCACTTGCACCATAGTGACGGATACAAATTTATTATAGATCAAAATGACGGACAATGAGAAGGTCTAGCGCAACCTCTGAGTCAGACAATGCTTTCTGCTTTATAACATTTTAATGTCATGCTTCTGCATGACAACATGTACATCACCGTTTAAGCAGTAGGCTAAACATGAGATATCCAAAGTCGTTTGGTTGAATGTACTCACGGTCACTTTTACTTAGTGGAAAATGTTACTTGAATAAAATGAATTTTCATAGTGAGATTCATCCACAAATGTTTGCACAAAAGGCCACTTGGAGACACCAAAGGGCCACCTGTAGACGCCAAAAGGTCATTGTTGTCATGCTAAGAATGTAGTTGTCAGGATTTATTATTGTTTTACAAATTTAAACAAGCATTACATGTACCTAAAGCCACAAATTGTTCACTGGTGATTCAACCGTCTTTAACAGGTTAGAGATTCATTCTCTTTTATGGGTGTTAAGTTAGTGTGTGTGTTTGTGTGTGTGTGTTAGAGAGAGAGAGAGAGAGAGATGGGTCAGGAATGGTTGATATGGAGTAACTGAGATTTTACATGTCCATCTGCATACATTACACTATTCTTTCTTTTCTGTATTTTTGTCCTGTTTTATCCGGTGAGAATCTCAGGAAGAATATTAATTGTTTACAGTTATTACTTAGATGAAAGAATATAAAGATATATCAGTTCACATCAATAACATCGACACTGGAATTCACACAAAGGAGTCTTTAGTTCTCTAGAGAAAAGAAAGGAAAGGGAGATAAACAGACAGGAAGAGCATATTGATCTTATTGGTGATATGGAGCCACATACAGTATGTTTTCAGAATCATTTTGCACCCGGTTTTCATTGGCCTTTGTTTATTTGGACGTTCACATTTTTTCCTCTGTCGCCTGAAAGTTGAACTATTGGGTTCTTGTTTGCTTAAACTTTAAATTCTAGATTTTACGACAATAAACCACATTCTTCACACCCGTAACCTGTAATAATGTGCTGAATCTGACCTACAATGATAACAGTAACCTCCAAAAAATTCTCCAACACCATCTGTTGTGCTCTGTATGGGGAACAAAGCAGCTGGAAGGTGCATTTAAAGGGCTTTAAAGAAACAGTTTACACAAAATATAAAATGTATAAAACTATTTACTCACCCTCATGCATTCAAAACCTTTTTCACGCAACCACATTTTCAGTGTCTTTGACATTGCAGGTACATTTCTAATGGTTAGAGAGTTGGACTTGTGACCAGAAAGTTGCCAGTTCGATCCTCAGGGCCGGCAGGAAACGACTGAGGTGCCCTTGAGCAAGGCACCTTACCCCTACCTGCTCCCCGGGCGCTGCACTGATAACTGCCCACTGCTCCGGGTGTACGTGTGTTCACCACTTGCTGTGCGTGTGTTCACTACTCATTGGATGGGTTAAATGCAGAGGTCACATTTCAGGTATAGTTCACCATAACTGACAAATAGGTCACTTTTACTTTTTCACTTTCATTTCACAGTGGTGAAAATAAACACCTGACAGAAATAATGCATGTTGAAGTGTATTACAGTTTTCTTTTGTACAGTATATAGTTTTTTCAGATGTTTTAGTGTGGAGAAGCTTTTGGAAAACACTTGAAAACGCTACTCTGAACAAAGACTCTTCCCCTGTATTGCAAGTTCGTTCAGAATGCTGCAACCTTAAACGTAAAAGTTGTAAATTTCCTAACTGAATGAATGGACTGTACTGTGTTAAATCTGTTCAGTCTGTAGCTTTTTACTGTAAGGATGTATACGCTCAAGGTTAAATAAAAAAGAGAAGTACAGATTTTCAAACATATTAAACCCAGTTATGTTTCAGTATATGTTAGCCTCAATTTATAAGAGAATGTATAGTAGATCTGAAGGAAAGTCCTTGAATACAGTACGTTGGTTGTATATGTTTTTGATAGATGGGCTCTGCCATGCTTTGGATATCTTGGGATGAAATGTCCCCAAATGTGAAGGACCCATGACACCAAAACTTTACCTCCATTGTTTAACTTTACAAAGTGACCTGGAAAGATAGATTCCAACTCTACTGTATGGGAATATAGTGAGTGTTAAGTGTGACTAAGTGATGACAGAATGTCCATTTCTGAAAGTTTTGATATTCATGTTTACTGAACAATACATATAAACATCGCCAAAAAGAGAGTGGCTCAAATGAAAGTAGCTGTGTCAAAGATGAAGGCATGAAGCTGAAAGGTTGAGTGTAAGAGGAGAGGTCTGCAGGCAGATCATTACTCGCTGATTTCTCGAAGCTAAGATTCACTTCTTTTCAGCTTCTTGTATCTGTAGTTTTATGTGAATATAAATGACAAAATATCCGCTACATCAAAGGGAGGTATTGTTCTCGTTTTGAATCTACAGCAGAAATGATAAAGATGAAATTTATCATCGAGACACAAGCAGAACAAATATGAGGATACTTGCATACTGCCACTGTTCTGACACTCTCATTATTTCTCTGTATCTCTCTTTCTGTTTATCTCTGTGCACACCATACACACAGACACAATGTCATCAAAAATCGTATAATGCAGGGAAAACAGAGATATCTTTTTGAAAAAGGTACTTTGGTGAATGCTAGAATTGGGAGTTGAGGGTTTAATCAGAAATGCCATTTTAAACATACCTGGAAATATGAGTAAATAAAATGGGAGAGAGAAAAAAGAAAACCGGAAATTTGAACCCCGCAAAAAACACGGAACATAAATTGGCCAAAATATAATTTTCTTTTTAACGGTGCAAACTATACAACTTTTAAAGGAACAGTTCGACCCCAAAATAATAATTCTGCCATTTACTCACCCCCCAGTTAAAGAAAGATGTTTGGAAGAATGCTTTTAACCAAACAGTTCTTGTACCCCAGTGATGTATCGTATCGTACCGTACCATACCGTAACGTGACATTACAATAGTCGTTGAGACTGCCTCAAAACTGTTTGCTTTCCTACATTCTTCAAAATCTATTTCTGTGTTCGTCAGAACAAATTAATGTATTTAGATTTGGAACAACTGAGGGTGAGTAAACGATGACAGAATTTCTTTTTTTGCGCAAACTGTCTCTAAGTCTGTATTCTGCATATTGCGCCAAGAAGTCAATGTGACATTTAAATCCTCCCCTCGGCAAAAATCCCCCTACTTGTCAAACGTATTTTTATGTATACATTCATAGGTCAAGGTTTGCAGTCTCCAACAGTTCTTATTTTCGTAGCACATTTTGTCAACTATTGGCAAGCGCAGCTCATTAAAATAATTAATTATTGAAACTGTGTGTGTGTTATTTGTCATCAGTCCTTCCAGTGCTGTATTCACTTTCCTTCAAACTGACAGGCACTGTCGGGAGAAAGAGCTCAGCTGGGAACCATACACATAAAAACAAGAAGCAAACTAATTACAAACAGAATAATTAGAAAGCATGTGGCTGTCGGCCAGCCTTGCTTCCTTTAAAAAGAAATGTTACATCTGTGAAAGACTTAAAGGAAAAACTCTATATTGTATTTACAATTTAGGGAACTGCTCCTGGCTTTCAATCAATTGGACTCGGCAGAGCGATTATAAATTCTGGGGTCTAAATCTCAAATGCTTTGAATTGTGTGTGTGTGTGTGTGTGTGTGTGAGATAGAGATAGATTGTGTGTGAATGTGTGCTACACCCAATTAGGTTAATTCATTAGAAATACAATCGATAAAGGTAACTTCATGGTTTGTCGATTGAGAAATTCCTCCTCTTTTATCAGCAGGCACAGGTTTAGCGGGAGCTCATTTGTAGACTGCTGATGAACAGCGTCCTGTTGGAAAGACCGCTTTTAAAAAAGAATGAACCACCATTTTCCATATTCTTTCTGTCTCCCACCACTTTCCAAATCTGTTTATGTATGAACGGGCTGCTCTTGTGCAGACGTGTTCCAACATCTTAATCTTACTGCAGAACTTTCACAGCCATTAAAAGTTACAATTAAAAGTACAGCCACACAGGGCCTGTCACTGCTGTCAAAGGACAATTTGAATAAGAAAAGCCCTGCTAAAAAATGTTTTGAATCTCACAGGGTGAAATGATGTGGAGCAATAAACGTTACGTTCTCTTTTGTTTCCTATAGCTATATGAGTGGATGTCACAGTGTGATTGCATTCAGTCATTCACTGAGGAGTGTTTGTTTTTGAAGGGGAATGTAATCTCCTTACATCAACAGAGCTCTTGCTCTTATTGATTTTATTCAATGGTCCTGCAACAAGAATTTCATATCGAAAAGCTTTTTTTCCAGACAAAATCTGTATACAATTTATTATTATAGACATATAAAATCTGTAATCTGTATGGCTATAGCATATTGACATACATACATGCTTTTACTACAGTGGTTGAATTGTTTTTAGGTCATAAAACTAATTTACTAATCTCACTACATTATCGTTTGTAATAAATGATGGTGTAAATGATGGTGAAATTTGACAAAGCAATCCGGATATATGTCTTGTTCAAGGTCAAAACTCTTTAGTTGCTTCTTTTTGGGTTTCAACCAATGAATATTTCCGTGACATATTGCCCGTTCTGTTTGTCGGGGTAGATTAAGGCTGGCTTTCTCTTTCTGGAAGAAGAATAGGTCCAGCGGAGCCAGACACTCTTAGTTCAGAATTATATAAACTTTAGGAGGCAGACCCTCAGGGAAGCCAAAGAAAACAGCCTTGTTTTACGGATGAGCCCAAACATCCGTCTGTGAGAACAAGCTACTGAAGTTAAAGGGTGAGCTAAGTTCGTCAACTTCTTATTTGCTTATGCATGCCCTAATGCCTGCAGTGTAGATAAAGCATTCGGTTTGCGACAGCCCCTCTGGTCATTGTCAAAGAGTGGTCATTTATTAAATTGGTCTGTGTATTTATTTTTCTGACATGAAATTCTGGTGTCTCACTATCCAGAGAGGGAGAGAGATTGTGGCTAAACATTTTGTCAATACCCGACGGGTAAGCTTTAAACTCTTCACTTTAACTAATGTAAGAACATTTACTACACATGTCTACTTATTGCTTTTTGTCACAGCCTAAGACACTTATAAATCATTTTGATGCCACTAAGATGCACAACAGTGCCATTAAGAAACGCAACCAATTTGTGAAGTGTACACGCAGTCCTTTTTCATGCACTTTCAAAATGGAAGTTTGTTAATGTCTGTACTTTTACAGTCTCTCACTACCACTCCATATCGGATCACATTTTTTATGACATCATTCTGCGCTTTTCAGACTCTCTGAACAACCACTGAAGCACCAAGATATGGTTCTATATAACACTTAAAGTGGTTCCCCAATGGTTACGAGCCAAGAATCATATTTACTGCTTTATAGAACCATTTTTTTGTGTGGTTTTGTCAAATGTGTTACAAATAGTTATTTAATTATAAAGGTTATTAGAAACCGAGAACATTCTGCTATTCATCAGCCACATCTTTTCTAATCTTTGCACTTTATTAACATTACTATCCTTAAGCTAATATAGCTCTATTTTAGTACCATTAATAGTTGTTATTTTTCTTGTCTATCTTTTGTCAAAACATTTCATTTAATAACATCTGTGTCTTCCTTGTGTTGATAATACAGTGAAGAGCTCTTCAAGTACATTCAGTCCTTCAGGTAAACCAGGTGGTTTTCTTCCTCCAATTTACATAATTGTGCTTATTGTATGATAAATTTGGATCATTTTTACTGTAAGGGTGAAATTCCCTAGCCGGTGCCCCGATGTAGACGGAGGGAGTGGTCATGTGCAACACAAACATACACTAACACTTGAGGTGACGTGTGACCAAACTCACAACCCCTCGAGACTCTTGTATATGGCTTACTACATTATTTGGTGCCTGTATGTGTGAAGACCACTACAGGGTCAACACTGAGAATGCACATCGCATGCTTCCATTCTGATACAAATTGTCATCTGACATATTTAGTAACGCAATCTACATTAATCTTGTGAAAGCCTAATGATTATCTTTCAATAATTGTGATTGGTTGTCCTCATGAATGTATATGTGAAGGTAAATGAGAAGAGGGAGAGTCTGAGAGGTGAAGGAAGAGTAAAAGAGGGTGGATGAGAGAAGCAGTGTGTGTGGTTGGATGTGCTTTCTTTCCTGAAGGTAGACTTGATTTCGTTGGTCCCCATAAACTGCATAAGCCAAATATAACACATGAAAGTGTTGCTTTTGGCCTCTCCTCGTCTGTGTGTGTTGAACTTATTTCCACAGAAAAATTTATAAAAATGTGTTAAATGATCTTTAAACGGATAATCAGTTGATCAACATAACAGTGCAGTATGTTTTATATCCTCAGGCAAAGACATGCTTGTATATTAAGTTAGCTCGTACAAGTGAGGTTGCCAAGGAAACACTGTGAACCTGCAGACCTGAGTTAAAAACTAGATTTTAGATTTTACATTGATGTATTTAGCAGACAATTCTTTCAAAACTGATTTAAACAGATGTGCTAATGTCAAGCTGTAGCAGAAGGGTTAAAGGAAATGTATTTTAACGGGATACTCCACCTAAAAATGAAAATTCTGTCATCATTTACTCACCTTCGGCTTGTTATAAATCTGTATATATTTCTTTATTCTGATGAACACAGAGAAAGATATTCGGAAGAATGCTTATAACCAAACAGATCTTGCCCCCCATAGACTCTGAATATCACTCCACCCCTCCCTTTCGAAGCACTGCAGTTGCTAACACAGAACTAAGATGTTGTCACATTTTCAAAGCCAAGTATGAATCATCCCTGTAGAGCAAACTTTCAGTTTAACATGTAGAATTTTAACAAGAAGAAATTGAACAAACTGTAAGCATGATCAATATACATGATGCTTTCTTGGTTCACTTTTAGGGTTTGAAGAAGAAGTGTTTCTGACTCCCCTTAGTTGTTATTCATTTGTTTCCAGCAACCCCCTTCCTTCCCCTATTTCGCCCAGCATGTGAAGTGTTGTGGGAAAGATGTAAAACACGCAGTAACATTACCCAGTAGGGCTGTATTTTTCTGAAACATTCTTTCTGCAAGCTCAAAGTCTGACCTCAACCCGGGAGCGCTTTGGGAGAGGTTCGCTTCCGCCCTTACACATGCTCTTGGAGGTTAGCCTATCGCCCGGCTTTAAATAAAATTGATCCTGTTTGAAGAAGCAGAGATCGTTCTGTTTAACATATTCCTCTGTGATCCATCTCCTCTGTTCCATCAATCACTGCGGTTTCTCCTGGTTCTGTAATCAGCTCTGGGTCTGTATGGTCCAACTGCTATCCTCTCCAAAAACTCTCCTACCCCTGCAGTTCATGGTTCACGGCAAGTTTCAGACTATGGGGTACATGGGAAATTCAAAAGCTAACATTTACTCAAAGACCCCTGACAGAAGAATAGCATAGAGGAAAAAGAGTCGGAAAGGACAGAGCCCAAAAGGCAGTTTGTGTAAATGGTGCCGTGGTGGTGTTTATAGGTTACTGGCGAACTGAAAGGTTACTCCCTGCTATTTCCTTCCCTGTCTAGAACTTGACATTTTCTGACACCCTTGACCAACTGTCTATTAATTACGGTGACATTTCCAGCTAAAGTGTTTGTTGAAAAATGCCAGAGCAATCTTTAGGCATCTTAGTGAACAGGAGGATCTTTTAATTGCTTTGGTAACATCTGTCGTCTCTCTGTCCAGGGTTAGATGATCCCGGATGGATAGATAGAAGGTCATCGTTGATAATCCATATTTAATTTGTGAAGCTTTCTGCATTGATTCAATCACAAATTCTTAGAGGATGTAAAGGTTTATCATATATTGCAGAGTTCATTGTAATGTGGGTCATACTCTTTTTTAAATGGCACCACTATCCATCTCAAAGTACGTAAGTTAGACGCCACGCCCACTATTTTCTAAGTAAGCTAGTAATAGGTGCACTTTCAGAGCAGTGTCATTCTATATAGGATAGCATAGGATTTGACCCAATGATTTAAGATGATACTCTTTCTCTTTCCCAAGTATGAAGGCGTGTTATTAGCTTATAGCCTTCTCGAAAATGATGTGTTTACAAGGCACATCCCCATATTTTATCTTTTAAGTGGGCCATTAATTTTTGCCATGAAGCTGTGATTCTTTTTTATTGCTGTGATTAGTTCAAGCATGACAGCAGGAATGTGTGCGAGACCACCGGCTGTTACAGACAGATGAAGTATGAGGAAGATAAATAAACCCTGTTATCTTTTCAGGGTGACAGTTAGGTTGGATTCTGATAAAGAATTCCAGTGAGAAACCAAAATAAAGAATTACATGTACCTCACCGGTGCAAAGTTAACAGTTACAGCAAATTTACGAGTTTCAAAATTTCAGAACTATGGCGTGTACAGACTGTACAAGTCTTTTTCGCTAGTTAAATATTAAAATGACCTATTGAGAATATGTCATAGGAAATCAAAGAATGATCTGAAAGATTACTGCCTTGACAAATTAAGAGAAACATGAATCTAGAGATGAGAAATGAGTTAAATACTCTGTTATCTTGAAAAAAGTTTTAAAGATAATGAGAAAAACATTTTCCAAGGCAGTTATGCACATCATTAAGCTATATGGCATCAACTTATTAGACCAAAACATTGTGCGAAATACAGTAAACTAGCAGATGCTAATGATGTTTACAGTTCACTTGAATGCTGCTAATTGGCTAATTCTGTCTGACATTCTCTTCTCCTCCGGAAGATAAGCTGCTCAGTCTGTGTAGAAAACCAGAAATATATTACAGTATGACTGTCGATATATTACAATTTTGAAATAAATGAACGTGCATAATAATTCATTGAAATAATCACAATTAATTACATATGTCAATATTTGTGAAAATGACGACTAAAGATCATTCAAACATCATTAATCTACTGTGTCAGGTGTAAAAATTGTTACATGCTTAACAAAAAGTGGCTTTAGAAGTCAATTTATAGTTAGTTTCATTTCCATGTCATTAACCATCAATTTTTCACTCAATGTCAGTTTGTCCAAGGAAGTTTAAGAGAACATTTTTGCACAAAACTCATTATCGTAACCCACTTTGCAATTGTAATCAGATTGTTAATTGTGGTTCTTCACCAGAATGAGCCGCAAACTTTATGCTGAGACTGAAAGCCTTCATCTAAAATCGCACACTGTGAAAGTAGGTACTGTATTACATGAAGTAGTTACCCTTTGAGTGGTCAAACAGTATGTAACAAGTTCAATTAAAGGGGAGGAAGGAGACGGGAACTGGCGAAAATAAAATAGACTTTTTAAAATAAAATCAAACGTAAATAGACAGCCGGCAGCCCCCTCACGGGCGACCGCCGGCGCCACACACAAACCATAACATAACGTAAAGTCCAGGCTTGGTCCTCTCTCACTGACGGTCCGGTCGCTCGTCCTCTTATGCTCCCAATCTCCTCCGTGATACGAGACCGCTGGCGCTCGTAATTACTCACGCCTCGAATCCCGACTCTCGTCCCGCCTACCTCACTTCACAGTAAATTCTATATTTTGATGTGTAGTACCGCCAGGTCTGGATTCCAGAACGACATGTTTTCATTTTCATGTGACCCGTCTGCTCTCTGATCTATGATTTAATAAGTACAGTCAAAAATATAAAACAAACACAATTTCCCATGAGAAATCTCTACCTATATCACATACACTTAAAATGAGCCATCTGCCTCACAGTTTGAATTTGGCGTCTCCTCAGGTCCCGTGGCATCATGGGATAGAATAGTGGCATCACAAGGCTTTTATCAAAGCAGGGTATGTGTGTTTTTGAGGTTCGTTTGCATTCTATTAGGTAGTCACATTTACCTAAGAGCTGTACTAAGATATGAATAAAACTAAAAGCAAATTACATTCTGTAGTAAATATTTTGACAAACTGAATATTTTTAAGCGCAACTCACGTTCCTACAGTAAACGTTTTCTTGAAAACTACAATGCTGCAAGGCAAAGTCATCTTAAGTGGATAAAACGAAGAATCACGGATGTTGCCTGCAGCCTGCTGATCTTGTCTTATCCCAGATCGGCAGTTGTGGGTTCCTCAACTCTCAGTACACTAACAGTTTCCCTGAACGGACAAACTGTTCTAAAGACAGCATTTTGTAAATACATTATCTCCTCTGGCAGAAAAGCGAAAACGTGATGACATCTTAGTCCTGTGTAAGACGTCGTAATGCTTTGAAAGGGAGGGGGAGTGAGCCGATGATGCCAAATTTCACACACTGGACCTTTAATGTTACTGTAATTTGGAGTGAAATAAAAAATTGGAAAAAGAATGGTCGATAGTGATATAAAAAACTGAATCTTTTCTAAAAAGAAATATTGAGTTGAAAGGCAAAAAGAAGACAAAAGGAGAATCCATTATACACATTTATTTTGATGATGATCTTTCTTCAAAAATAACTTTTCTGAGTTTGCCCCTGAGAAAATCAACAAACTTCCCACAGTTCAGATCTCTGCTTATTCCTGTGGCCGATTATCACTCTATCCTGCTATCTGCCTCTGCCTCTGGGCATTTTGGTTGTAGGGCCATATCAGCGCTGTTTAACAGAGAATCAGCACATCCTCAGAGAGAGGTTTCTTTTACTCCTCACACCTGTCTCCACGGAACTGAGCCAGAGTACATTCACCTCCAGCTGTCTCGCTCTCAGAGTTAGTAAAAAACCTTGACCCTGATTTCATGAACATGTTCTTATGGCTTATTCCTCCGGCTTTTGTTTAAGATTAAAAGTATTTTCAAAAAAAGACCCCTGTAGATTGCATGTGGTTGCACCAGTTTGCTAAAATTCTGAAGGGCGTTTGAAGGCTTAACTACTTTGGATTGCTTATAAAGAAGTTTTGTAATAATTCAAAGAATCAAAGGCTGAAGTAGCCTACTTTAGAGTTGTAAGGTGATTTTTAAGTCTGGAATTGTACTTCAATGAATGTTAAAATTGAACCATTCTTGTGGTTTTAAAAATATGATGAGAGGGGAGAGAAAGAGAAAGTAATCTCTAAACTCTCTTAAACCAATGAAACGGAAAGAAAAATCAATGCAGCAAGATTAAATATAAAACAGGAATACCGCAATTCTTATAAAAGTACATTACAGTTTATTCATTCAACCACAAAACATTGTTTCATAGTTAGCATCATCTTGCTGTGAGTTTTCTGGTACAGTTGGATACGCAGCAGGATGGCAGAAATGGATTGTAGTTCTCAGCAAAGCTGTCACATATGTGCTGAGCTTTATGTTTGCCCAAAGTGGTTGGTTATTACCCGTAATGGGCTGGTGCATTATGGGTAATTTGTCTGGTGCAGCCCGCATAGACCTTGGCATGCTGGTGTAAAGGTTCCATTAGTCTCGGAAATTGAATGTAACATTGATCAATGAGATAAGCACACCATAGCTCTTACATGCTTCGGTTTTGTTCACCCAGATAATATCTTTAACCCACATGGACAGAAATAGCAAGGCATCAGGTTAATATGATTCACAGTTTATTTTGTTCACATTGAAATACTTTTATGTATTGTAATATATAGAACCGAGCAGAGGAGATTATTTTTCTAGGAATGTTTTGTCTGGTCACCAACGTGTCATTTTCTGGAGGATCTAATGACAGAAATGCAATAAATATACATAACTATGTCTATGGAGGTGTGCATTGGGAGATCAATTGTGAGGGCTTATGGCAGCCATGTTTCCCAAAATGGAATTTGCTTTAAAAAAGACAAACAATCTTCTAAATATTACTGTTATTTTATTAAGTAATGTCATTATAAGATTTTTAGGAGAAATCTAGTTGTTTAAACTTGGAATCTGGGGTTGATCGATAAAGATCAAGTTATCAAGTGTGGCATCATGAACTAGCCAATGTCCTTCTTTCCTCAGGAGTTTATATTCCAGAGTCGAACTAGGCAAATCCAAACCATCAAGGAAATGCGTCCAAACTTGAAATGGCTTATATCAACACAAGAAAGAAATTTGTCCTCATCAAACCATTTTATTGGGGTCTACAACTAAGTATTTTCAGGATGTTTTAGTTGTAAAAGAGTTTCAGCATTATTAGTAAGAAAATGTAATGTAATTGCCAAATAAACATCAATCTCTGTTTTTCAAATCCTGCATCATTGCACAGCACCCTCAGATTTCATTAAACTGTTATACAACAGGAGCTTTGGAGATAAATCCGCAGTGACTGAGTAATATTCACACCCATATTAAGATTATTACTAAATCAACATGATGTCTGGCATTTCACAGCAGAACTTGCGCTGAGAGACCAGACGCTTCGCTGAAATGAGGAGAAACTTATTTCATCTCGGTCACCGGGAAGTCATAAACCTGTCAGTCAAATCTGATACATAATCCTCGGGAGGTTGTGCGTGTCTCAAGGAGGGAAGATATGAGAAATTATTACAGAGATTGTGAAGGATATATAGCCATCTTGTGACGTGAGGTGCTATTGTAATGCATTGTAACTGTATCCAGTCAGCTGCGGTAACAAAACATTCAGAAATGCAGTTGAAAAATCTGTGAGCAAACCCTTTATTAACCCACAGTGAGAATCCAATACTGCCAGAAAAACCTTAAAGGAAAATGCATGAGATCAATTTGAAATATGCCACATAATGTCATCCTCCTTTTTAAAAGATTGGACAAAGGCTTGTATTGAACATTATAATCCCGGCGATAACCGTGTGGATCATCTGGATTTATAAATGTTTGTTTTAGAATAATTGGGTGGAAGAAAAACAATAAGCAAAAAGACATGTATAGATCTGCATTGGCTCTGTACTAGAAACTTTAAATACATGATCAGAACTGAATTTACACATGAGATGAAAAGTCAGATAATGATCAGTATTTGTCTGTGAGTTGTGCCACATCCACATGTGTGAAGATGCTATAGAAGAACCTTCGCCAAATAACCATTTGTGATCCTGGACCACAAGACCAAGGGTCAACTGAGATGTATACATCATTCAATAAAATTAATTATCTTTCGATGGATGTAGGGTTTGTTAGGATAGGATGTTTGGTCGATTATCTGAAAATCTGGAATCTGAGGGTGGAATGGCCTTTGAAGTTATTTAGAGGTGCAGTAGCAGGCCGTTGCTAAGAAGAAACATGTTTGTTTTAAAGCTCTCTGATGGCCTACTGTTGACGTTGTGGAGAGTTGATGAAATTCTAAGCAGAAAAGCAGAAATTATAAGCTTCACATAGATACCAAACTTGAGAATTCCCAAAGAAAGGGAAGCAGCGGGTGAAGTTTGTAGTAGACGTGTTTCTGGACATTTTTGTTCACGTTTTTGCTGCATCCACTCAAAAAAAAAGAGATTAGTTACAAAATATCTTATTGGAACATGATCTTTACTTAATATCCTCATCATTTTGGACATTAAAGCAAAATCGATAATTTTGGCCCATTCTATGTATTTTTGGCAATGTATTGACGTATTTCTCACATAAATTGGTTTTCTATGGCACTGTGAAGCACCAGAAAAGCACAGTAGCCTTGAATAAAATGAAATCCTTAACCACTCAGAGTGTTTGCCTTCAGCATCCAAACACACTTGATCGATCGTTTTCCATTTTCATCTCATTTGACGGTGATGAACATGCAGCTTTGTGCTTGCATCACAATGTTTTGCATCATAGGAAGGATTTCTGTGCCGTGCGGTGTTGTGGGCTTTGCTGTACCCACAAGTTGATAAAGTATATGAGGTGTCAGAGGAAAGATGCAGGTATGTGAAGTATAAAGTATTTAAGTCACATTTACATGGTACAGGGCCATGAAACAAGAAACATGGTCAATAAAAATGAGCAATGCAGCCTTTAAATTTTCTCTCTCTCTTTTTAGTTTTTTATGATTCATCGTTTTGACATATTTTCTTTTTTTCAAAACATGATTCTCTTTCTTATATTGAGTGACATGTTTTTATTTATGTGCGAAACAATTTCTTTTCAGAGAAGGATACAGAGATGTAGGAATTCTTATATCACATTCTTTTGGGCTCACATCAAACAATCGAATTTAATTTTCTGTTCATTTATTCATCTGATAAGCAAAAGTGTAATATGTAGGATCAGGTAGCCAGACAGTCATTTTCACAAAACACACTTCTTCACTTTGTATCCTGATCGCCCTGATGGCATTTATTGTATGGGCTGTCGAGTGTACATATTGCTTTTTCTGAGGGCAGTGATCCCAAGAACTTGTTTTCAAACATATAATTTCACCACAGACAGTCATATCTCACAGTAACAAGAGTTATATTTTCTGTAAGTCAGGGGTTATTGTGTCCTCTTATATTAGTGCAATATTGCCATATTGACTACACGTGTTGCTATGTAACATGTTAACATGATGCTTTCATGTAGAAGAAACAACTTGTGTGGACATCTTCGTGGTTCTCTTTATTTGAAAGGCTCACAAAGCAGCCAAATCTTTTTTAGCTAGTTTGTGTGATGCTTGGGTTTATATGTCTGTGTGTGTGCATGGGGGTGTGTCTGTGCTGCCTCATTAACTGTGAAACACATCTCATGTGAAACACAACAGATCCTGTACTATCCTCACTCTCTGACACGCACACAAAGCATTACAAAACATAAAGTGCAAGCAAATTTCCTTATAGACGGTTTCATCAGACACACGCACGCACCTGGCCTGAAGTTAACTTCGGACTGTATTTGGTTATAATATAACAATTAATTTTATATTGAATTTATATTAATATGAATTCATATGAATATTTAATTGTATATGAATTGTATTAAATTAAATTAAAACTTCCTTGAACCGCCACCTTAACGTGGTGGAGGGGTTTGAGTACCCGAGTGACCCTAGGAGCTATGTTGTCTGGGGCTATATGCCCCTGGTAGGGTCTCCCAAGGCAAACAGGTCCTAGGCGATGGGGGTGTGTGCGAGTGTCTGTGCTGCCTCATTAACTGTGAAACACATCTCATGTGAAACACAACAGATCCTGTACTATCCTCACTCTCTGACACGCACACAAAGCATTACAAAACATAAAGTGCAAGCAAATTTCCTTATAGACGGTTTCATCAGACACACGCACGCACCTGGCCTGAAGTTAACTTCGGACTGTATTTGGTTATAATATAACAATTAATTTTATATTGAATTTATATTAATATGAATTCATATGAATATTTAATTGTATATGAATTGTATTAAATTAAATTAAAACTTCCTTGAACCGCCACCTTAACGTGGTGGAGGGGTTTGAGTACCCGAGTGACCCTAGGAGCTATGTTGTCTGGGGCTATATGCCCCTGGTAGGGTCTCCCAAGGCAAACAGGTCCTAGGCGACGGGTCAGACTAAGAGTGGTTCAAAAACCCCTTATGATGTTGAAAATAACAAGGACCGTGACGTCGCCCGGTATGGCGCAACCGGGGCACCACCCTGGAGCCAGGCCCGGGGTCGGTGCTCGCATGCGAGTGCCTGGTGGCCGGGCCTTTCCCCACGGGGTCCGGCCGGGCTCAGCCCGAAGGAGCGACGTGGGGCCGCCTTCCCGTGGGCTCACCACGTGCGGGAGGGACCATAGGGGGTCGGTGCGTAGTGGATCGGGCGGCAATCAGAGGAGAGTGCCTCGACAGCCCGATCCCTGGACACGGAAGCTAGCTCTAGGGACGTGGAACGTCACCTCGCTGGCGGGGAAAGAGCCTGAGATGGTGCGTGAGGTTGAGAGATAGAGATAGTCGGGATCACCTCTACGCATGGCTTGGGCTCTGGAACCACACTCCTCGAGAGAGTATGGACACTTCATCACTCTGGAGTTGCCCATGGGGAGAGGCGGCGGGCTGGTGTGGGTCTGCTTATAGCCCCCCAGCTCTCCCGCCATGTGTTGGAGTTTACCCCGGTGAACGAGAGGGTCGTTTCCCTGCGCCTACGGGTCGGGGTTAGGTCTCTCACTGTTGTTTGTACCTACGGGCCGAACGGCAGTGCAGAGTACCCGACCTTCTTGGAGTCTCTGGGAGGGGTGCTGGAAAGTACTCCGACTGGGGACTCCGTCGTCCTACTGGGGGACTTCAACGACCATGTCGGCAATGACAGTGACACCTGGAGGGGCGTGATTGGGAGGAACGGCCCCCCTGATCTGAACCCAAGCGGTGTTCAGTTATTGGACTTCTGTGCTAGTCACAGTTTGTCTATAACGAACACCATGTTCAAGCATAAGGGTGTCCATCAGTGCACGTGGCACCAGGACACCCTAGGCCGCAGGTCGATGATCGACTTTGTGGTCTTTTCATCTGACCTGCGACCATATGTTTTGGACACTCGGGTTAAGAGAGGGGCGGAGCTGTCAACTGATCACCACCTGGTGGTGAGTTGGATCCGATGGCAGGAGTGGAAGCTGGACAGACTCGGCAGACCCAAACGTACTGTAAGGGTCTGCTGGGAACGCCTAGCCGAGTCTCCTGTCAGAGAGATCTTTAACTCCCACCTCCGACAGAGCTTCAACCAGATCCCGAGGGAGGCTGGAGACATTGAGTCCGAGTGCACCATGTTCTCCGCCTCCATTGTCGAAGCGGCCACTCGGAGCTGTGGCCGTAAGGTCTCCGGTGCCTGTCGAGGCGGGAATCCCCGAACCCGGTGGTGGACACCGGAAGTAAGGGAAACCGTCAAGCTGAAGAAGGAGTCTTATCGGGCCTGGTTGGCTTGTGGGACTCCTGAGGCAGCTGACAGGTACCGGCAGGCCAAGCGGACTGCTGCCCGGGTGGTTGTGGAGGCAAAAACTCGGGCCTAGGAGGAGTTTGGTGAGGCCATGGAGAAGGACTATCGACTGGCCTCGAAGAGATTCTGGCAAACCGTCCGGCGCCTCAGGAGAGGGAAACAGTGCCCTACCAACGCTGTTTACTGTGGAGGTGGGAGGCTGTTGACCTCAACTGTGGATGTCGTCGGACGGTGGAAGGAGTACTTCGAGGATCTCCTCAATCCCACCATCACGTCCTCCGTTGAGGAAGCAGAGGCTGAGGGCTCAGAGGTGGACTCGTCCATCACCCAAGCCGAAGTCACTGAGGTAGTCAAGAAACTCCTCAGTGGCAAGGCACCGGGGGTGGATGAGATTCGCCCTGAGTACCTCAAGTCTCTGGATGTTGTGGGGCTGTCTTGGCTGACACGCCTCTGCAGCATCGCGTGGCGGTCGGGGACAGTGCCTCTGGGATGGCAGACCGGGGTGGTAGTCCCTCTTTTTAAGAAGGGGGACCGGAGGGTGTGTTCCAACTACAGTGGGATCACACTTCTCAGCCTTCCCGGGAAAGTCTATGCCAGGGTACTGGAGAGGAGAATACGGCCGATAGTAGAACCTCGGATTCAGGAGGAACAGTGTGGTTTTCGTCCAGGCCGTGGAACGCTGGACCAGCTCTACACCCTCTACAGGGTGCTGGAGGGTTCATGGGAGTTTGCTCAACCAATCCACATGTGTTTTGTGGATTTGGAGAAGGCATTCGACTGTGTCCCTCGTGGCATCCTGTGGAGGGTGCTTCGGGAGTATGGGGTCTGTGGTCCTTTACTAAGGGCTGTCAGGTCCCTGTACGGCCGAAGCAGGAGCTTGGTTCGCATTGCCGGCAGTAAGTCGGACTTGTTCCCAGTGCATGTCGGACTCCGGCAGGGCTGCCCTTTGTCACCGGTTCTGTTCGTAATTTTTATGGACAGAATTTCTAGGCGCAGCCAGGGGCCGGAGGGTGTCAGGTTTGGGGACCACACAATCTCGTCTCTGCTATTTGCGGATGATGTTGTCGTGTTGGCCCCTTCAAACCAGGACCTTCAGCATGCACTGGGACGGTTTACAGCAGAGTGTGAAGCGGCTGGAATGAAAATCAGTACCTCCAAATCCGAGGCCATGGTCCTTAGTCGGAAAAGGGTGGCTTGCCCACTTCAGGTTGGTGGAGAGTTCCTTCCTCATGTGGGGGAGTTTAAGTGTCTTGGGGTCTTGTTCACGAGTGAAGAAAGGAAGGAACGGGAGATTGACAGACGGATTGGTGCAGCTTCTGCAGTAATGCGGTCGATGTACCGGTCCGTCGTGGTGAAGAAAGAGCTGAGCCGCAAGGTGAAGCTCTCAATTTACCGGTCCATCTACGTTCCTACTCTCACCTATGGTCATGAGCTTTGGGTCATGACCGAAAGGACAAGATCCCGGATACAGGCGGCGGAAATGAGCTTCCTCCGCAGGGTGGCTGGGCGATCCCTTAGAGATAGGGTGAGAAGCTCGGTCACCCGGGAGGAGCTCGGAGTAGAGCCGCTGCTCCTCCACATCGAGAGTGGTCAGCTGAGGTGGCTTGGGCATCTGTTACGGATGCCTGCTGGACGCCTTCCCCGGAAGGTGTTCCGGGCCTGTCCGACCGGGAGGAGACCCCGGGGAAGACCTAGGACACGCTGGTGGGACTATGTCTCCCGGCTGGCCTGGGAACGCCTCGGTGTCCCCCCGGAAGAGCTGGAGGAAGTGTCTAGGGTGAGGGATGTCTGGGCATCTCTGCTTAGACTGCTGCCCCCGCGACCCGGCCCCGGATAAGCGGTAAAAAATGGATGGATGGAAATTAAAACTACTCAAAAGTAATTTGCGGAGGTCTACCTGAAGTTAGGCTTGGGCCACATACCATTTGTTTATGTTGTCGCCACTGAAACCATCTATATTATACACAGATTGTGTACATTCTTTTGTGTTAATTTTCGTCTGACTAATAGTGTTTCCATCTTCTGACGGTAAATGCCCTTTATCGCCCCCTTTAGGGCATGTGGTGAACATGGCCGCACCGGTTGCACTTAATTGTGTGTTTGTATAACACTGTTCAGCTGGTCTACATCCAACAGTTCAGTCAACACACAAATGGTTGTTTGGCAATAAAAAGGCATCTGAGATTTGCAGTAATCTCACTTGTTATCTTTTTGCCTCCATTAATGTGGGAACTGGCCATGCATTTCTAGTCAATTACGATGAAAGTATTCGTAAGAATACTTGGAGGTAGTTCAGTCTTTGGTTGAATATCAGTGAAAGGAAATACCTGAGCAGGGAGGAGCGTGTGGATTTGGTCGGGTAATCTTTTATTACTTTAAACTGTGTGTGTATACTGTGTGTGTGCTTTGCGTTTGGCGTTTCTTTGAACATTTGTATTGAGAGAAACGGCCACATCTTCGATTTTAGAATAAGACCCAAAATTACTGCCATTAAGCTTTCACAGACATAGGCCTAAAGGAAATCTACTGGAGAACCGGAATGGATTTTAAAGCTGTATCCATACGTCACAATCACACCACTTCATGCTCTTCTCTCATCGTCTGAGATCACTGTTTTCTTTTGCCTCTTAAATGTCAAAACTAAAATATTCTTAAAAACAGAATTTATTCAGAATTTCGGCAGCACTTTGACAAGCACACTTTTTACCTGTATTTTATACCGTCATGTTTTTACAAAAAAACTTGATACTTCAGAGAGAGAAGGAGAAAGAGAGGGAGGGAGAGGGAGTGGTGTGCTGCTTGAATTCCCCCCGAATAATGTTCCTCATCTACGACTGCAATCGAGAATCATTTCATGAAAAATCATTGCGGTTGAGCGCGCTGTGGCTCATAGGCTCTGAGTACCGCGACGTCGCGTCAACGCTTGACTTAATGTGTGCATGTGTGTTCCAGAATAAAAATGGAAACATCTGATCGGCCTCCATGGAGACAAAGGAATATGAATGCACAAGGTGCCCAATTTCCTCTCTTCCTCTCTCACTTTGCCCTCTCTCACTCTCTCTCTGTTTCTCTCTATCTCTCTATCTCTCTCTGTGTGAACTGCATTGCAGTGTTTACACTATACAGTGATTATTTGTTCATTCTTGTGTGCATCCATCGTCAAGTATCTGCGAGGCAACTTTCATTTACGCAGAAACTAATTCAAGGAGGTTTTATAGCGGAAGAACAGACTTCCTAAAACTTTCTTCTGCAGGTCACAAAAGAAGATATTTTGAAGAATGTTGGTAACCAAACAGCATTGACCCCCATTTACCTATATTGTATGAGCACAAAACCACATTTCTCAAAATATCTTCTTTGGTGTTCCACAGACGAAAGAGGGAAGTTTGGAATGACGTGAGGGTGAATGAATGATGACAGGATTTTTATGTTTGGGTCAACTATCATTTTAAAAGTATGCTGTACAGTGAAAATACAAGGAGATCAGGAATTTCTAGCGGATGTGAGAACTATAATAATAATTCATAATAACACGTTTTATTTATAAAGCGCCTTTCACAAGCTCAAGGTCACTGTACAAAGGAGTTAGTGGATAACATCAAGTCAGACACAGATACAAGTATCATACAGACAATAAGATTAGACAAGTATAGACAAAAGCACAAACAAGAACTGAAACATAAAAGACTAGAGTGAGGAGGAGTGGTAATGCTTGCTGAAAAGATGGTTTAAGCTTTGATTTAAAGGAGATCAGTGATCTCTATTAGAAAGATACCATGACTTTTAGCCTAAGGCTTAAAAATGTTGTCACAGACAACATGTACAGTAGTAGTCAATTACCCATGACCATTAAATGTCACTAAACTGGACTATACAAACTAGACAAAAGCAAATGTTTTCTTTCTGACACCCACTAGTCTGTTTTATTGTAATTGAGCTTTGCGTTAAATAACAGTAAAAGAAAAGGCTTATAACGTGCATATACCCAAAACGGTATTTGAACTTAAAGGAACAGTTCACCCAAAAATACAATTTCTGTCTTCATTTACTCATTCTCAAGTTGTTCCAAATCTGTATACATTTCTTTGATCTGATGAAAAGAACGGTTCGCTTTCCAACATTCTTCAAAATATCGTTTGTGTTCAACGGAACAAAGAAATGTATAAAGCAATTTTTCCTACTATGGTTGTCGACGGTGGCCACAAATTTTTTTTATATACATTCTTCCAAATATCTTTCTCTTTGTTAATCAGAACAAAGAAATGTATACAGATTTTATACAACTTTGAGGGTGAGTAAATTAAGTGTTCCTTTACACCATGTCTATACAGGATCCGACACGAGGCTTGTTCTAATGGGATTGTCTCGTCGCGCCATGCCACATCCAGTGTGGACAAAATTTGTATTTCTAATGGGTTCTAATGCATTCTATTGTCGAAGCGTGCCGTCCCGCATCCGGTGTAGACACAATGTTAAGCCACATGTAAAAATGCACGAGTGTTACTGCAATAGATTAAATATTAAACCAAGTGGCTCTATTTACATCCAAAACAGTGTTTTTTTTATTGTAAATGCTGCCAAAAATCAACCTTTTTTCTGAAAATAAAATGTACTTACAATTTCAAGCACAACTATAAAAACATACAAAAAATTATAGATTAAATGCATTCTGCCAAATGTGTCTGCCAAATGCATATATGTAAATGTATGCATGTATGTTTTGCAATTCTGTTTAGTATCAGTAAAAAGTCTCTAGATCCTTAAAAGAGATGAGAAATATCCTATGCCAAAAAGATCTAATGCCAAAGTGCCTTTTCCTTGTGATCAGCCTTTGACACGATTTGATATTTTTACCCAAAACTACGTTCAGATCACAGCAGCTACAGCTGTGAGTGCTTTTGAAGGGAATTACGACCCCTTGATCATCATTTCCATATTAAAATACGCTCACAAACCAGAGCCAGGTGTGCTTAAAGAAAATCTCAAACCGAAGGAATAAGTTTGGGGTAGAGCCATGTAAACACAGATGATATACAACTTTCAGGAGACCTAGAGGCAACCTCTGATCCAGTTTTAAGAGAGGGGAAGATTTGTGTGTGTCTTTGTGAGTGAGTACAGTGTTTCTCAAACCTTGCGCTGTTTAATTTTGTCTTATGTACCAATATAGGCCTATCAGTGAGTCTTAAGTATCATACACAGTTTGACATGAAAACATTTCAAGTTTGTCGATAACGTATGAAAATCGCAGATTAATAATTAAAACATTTTCTTGCAACAAGGACATAAAAAATCGGATTAATCACAATGACATGTTTATGTTTTAGATGAGGCTTCTGTAGTAGAATAACCCGGTTTATAAGATGATGAAGGATGCTTTATCATGAAGAACAGCGTGGGTGCAATAAATAAACTCTCGCTGTAAAGTTTATTGTTGAGGTTATGACATTAACAGTATAGAGCTTTGGTTAGCGGCTGGTATTCATTACGGCTCTGTCTGACAAAATAGAAGCCTGCTGTATATAAACAACACAGCTAATTCATTATGAAACCCTATTTTAATTAGCTTCTGGGAACGAATGCTGGATGAGCTGATAGCTATCAGACGTAGATTGTAAATCAGGAACCAAGAAGTTTAATCAGTGTGAACAGTCAAATGTGTACTTGAGTAGAGAGTCATCTGAACAATGGCTAAATAATGCAGCAGAATCTAAATCATTCTTGGAAATTGTGTCAGTCCCTCAGATCCTTTTGTACTTGTTTGTGGAATTCTGTGAATTCTCTTGTAACGCGTGAGATGTTGTAATAGTTCTTGGAATATGCTACTGCGTGTGGATTTACAAAAGTCTTTTAAACCGTTTTCATCCAGTATAGAGGTGCCGTGACTGAGACTCTTTAGGGATGAAGTGGATTTATGAAAGGGTTTTAAGACTCGTTTTTATATGTGGGCGATCCATCAGGACCTTGTGGGGCAACTTTTGAACCCATCTGGTTAGTGACCAGAAGTTGAGAGTGTGGAGAGATGTACTGTGATAGCAGCTGACGTCATGATATGTGTAACGCACACGCACACTGTTTTTCTGATGATGATGGTTGTCTGGCAGTTCATTCTGGTATTCCAGTAAAAGTCGTGATTATTGACTCTGACTCATGGATCTGTTGGCGTAACTCATGTGTCTTATCAGAAATTATAGCACTAAACAGCCAAGTTGTGTGTGTGTGCATGTCTATGACTCTAAGACTTCTCAATGTCAACAGACAAAACTTTCCAGTCAGGATGAGTGTATTATTAAAGGCCTGGAAAGAATGAATGAAGCAGACTATAACACCCTGTATAGTGTGTGTGTGTTAAAATATGTGTGACCGTGTCATTTTAAATGGCAACTGCTGGAAATAAATCTCCTGCTGGAAAGTCTAGCTGAAACCATCTTCTGTTGAGAGCTGATTTTGCATGGTTTTGAGGTGGTTTGATAGGGGGTGTTCCTTTTATGCTCTCTTTCCATAAAAAAGCAGAAAGATGCAGTTTTAAACATGATTTGCGGTAAATGAATTATAGTTATGATAAAATTGCTGTAAGGCATATGCTATTGAGACATAATCTTGGCCAGTCACATGAGCTTTACTTCCATGCCATTACCTAGAAAATAGTTGGCAAGAAACAGAGTGGACTCAGAAACACTCTCAGAAAGGATGATAATAATAACTCTTTAATACATTTTTACACTTTTTTTGGTGTGTTTTTAAAACATTAATGGAGCGGTTTCCCGGACAGAGCTTAAAGGAAGTTCACCCAAATAGTTTACACATACTAGATAGAACTGACCTTTTTAACAGTTGGTACTTCTTATTCAGTATCTACTGTCACAGTATGCGATTTCGGATGTAGGGTTTCAAAATGTCCATTATGGGTCCTCCAGGACAGAGTTTAAGATCATGACTCTTAGACCTGAAATGACCGTGTCAGATATCCAAAATGTCTACTGGGGAAACCAATGTTCTGATTGGTCGACTACCAAATGCCAGACTTGACCTGTAAGCTATTCTGCGTCTGTTCTTTCTCTACACTGTGCTCGCATCATATTATAAACACATCACACAGATATTTCCCTTTTAACAGATCCTGTTTACACTGCATATATGCATTCGTCTTTCACGGCCCACTGAAGGCCTTCTGAACCCGTGAATCGCAAAAGGCTCGCCAATAAATCGAGAGCGAGGCATTTCACAAAGAGAGCAAGCTCCTGTCAAAGCCTGCCTAACTAGCATGACTACAAACACGCTCATTAATTAGTCAACAGCTTAGTGATCTAACCACCCTCCGAGGGGAGGGCGGAGGTCAAAGTGAATGACCTTGTCGTCATTGGTCGCCGTGGCGACCGAGCCACCCGATCTGTCAAGCGCTTCTTTTCAGCACGGTGGGAAAGCATGTTTTGGCTCACGACCCCCATCAGCCTTTGCTCATCGGACTACAGTTCCCAGCCATTGGGCATGGGAGTCAGGTTTGTGTAAGAGCCGCCAGTCAGGGCTAAAGGATAGTCCAGCACAAAAGCGTCCTGGAGCAAACACCGTGGGCGAGAGAAACTTGTGATCTGGAAATGAATGCCCCCTTCTCTTCTCCCTGTTCAGCTGTTTTCAGATTCAAAAAGACGTGGAGGAGAAAAGAAGAGCAGATTTAAGTGGCAGGAAAAGTTTCTCTGTCCTCATCGCTTGCTTGTTTTGCTCTTTAGATTCGTCGTCCACCATGTTTTTCCAATCGGTTTCTTTCTCTCTCTCACCCTAATGGATTTCTCTGTTGCTCGGCACTGCTGTGTGTCGAGAAAAGGAACATCCATGACGTGGCCTTTTTTTGCTACAGCAAGACTCTTCCATTAGCTTTGAGTCTGTAAATAAATAAATAACCGTGACGAATAGTTGGTCTGGTAGGGAAGTGGGTACATGCTTCCATTTTATGTCTCCATCTGTTTTAAGGTTTCTGAATGTTAAAGTCCTTCAGATTCGTGCATGTCATTCTGGGCCAACCAGCTTTCAAAGGGAAGAATTTGGTGATTGTATTGCCTGAGATACAATTTTGTATTTTCTGAAGGATGACATGAATTGAACATCTTTTCTCCCCAAGTCATAGTGTCAGTATAATTTCTTCTTGGCCTTGGGTTGAATTAAAAAGAAGAAGGAATCTCCCTCAAAACCATTGCAGCTGTTTCACACCTCCCAGCACCGTTTTGATCAATGGATAAAAGTGGGGTCACAAATTTGACCTAAGTATAATTGAACTGTTTATTCATTCACATTGATTAGTTAAGGTGTGACAATTATGATGATTTAATGGTGATTTTAGCTTATTAGTCAAAATCTGCAAAGGGGTAATAATGGGACAACTATGTTTAATAGAGTCATTTTTCAATGTTGTTTAAAGGATCTACATTTGTATGGCTTTAAACAAGTTTTTTTAGTATAAGCAACTTTGTGCTTTGAAAATACCCCAACAAATTTGTTAACAACCCAATCATGTCCATACTGTACATCACATTGTCAGAAATCTTGAAAACATCATTCTGTACGATAGGTATGATGACCTATGCAAACTTTTTAATGTTTACATCACATTTTATAATTATTCAAAAATCAATAATAAATCACACTTATGGATGTTATCTCATCCTTCAAAAACTTTGAATAGGAATATAAGAACATAAACAGATATCACGCTCATGGGCATCAGTCACTGGACATAACAAGTCAACGATTAACAATAAATTGCAATCCATCTGTTTTCAAATCCACATCACTAAAATATTATGACATTCATATCTCTATCTCCTATCTTCTCAGTTGTTTTGAAGATTAAGGTAATTGTCAAAGTTTGATCAAATGATGTTTCATTTTCCAATAAAGCATGATACATTTGTACACAATTTATTACATTTAATTACCCCTTAGCAGATTGTGACTCGTATATTCTCTGAGGTATATCAGCATCAGTCCTTGTGTTTTGTTAACAGTCAGATGGGCATCATATTAATGGTTTTCCAGTGCTACGATTTATTTTGTCATGATTTGTGAGGGCGACTGCCATATTTTAAACACAACTTGTTTTTCAAAGAAGTTCCAACTGAGACCTCCAGGCTTAAAGTGAAACAGATTCTAAATATATCAACCCTTCCACTCCTTTCACTTTCCCCACCATTTGCATCACCTCCTTTTTGACTATACCTATGCACCTGCATGGCGTGAGAACCACAATAATTTTGAAGAGCACTTGACAAATAACCCCCCCCAGTCCACTTCCACAAGGGCCTTTTTAGCCAAACCGGGGTCTCAAGTGTGCCCGCTACCCTAGCGCTTGTGAATGAATAAACCCGCTGAACCCTCATAAGCTTGACTGCTTCAGAAACAGCAATATTTGTAACGTTGACCCAACCTGAACCCCGGTAGCTTAACACTGTCATATCCACATTGATCGAGTTCCTCAGGAGGCACTGATTTAAAGTCAGCTGTCCTCCTCCACTCAGAGATCTTTATCAGCTCCGGCTAGGTATAGCAGAACTAACCAGAAAACAGTGTGGCACTATGAACAGACATATGAGACATTTCACGTCTCTTTTGTTTTGTTTCTGTTTCCTCTCTTGAGAATCTCCACTGTCCCTCTGTTCTTCATCGTCTCCTGGCTGTCAGATCTCCATCCATTAAAAACATTGGCTTTTTCCCGTTTATCTGCATCATCTCCTACACATCTTTTTGTCCTCGGTGGTGTGATGGGAAGACAGGGTGGTATTAAGTGATGGAGACTTGTACAGGAAGTGATATGGGTGTGAAGATGGGGCGGTCTGGACTTGCTTTCATAATCATACTGAGCCAGAACTCTCTTCGGCTGCGCTGTTTATCCACCTCTCCTCCTCTAAATGGGGCTTATGCTTCATCCCTCATCTGTTCATCTGTTCTTTTCTTCCTCTACCACTCTTAATTTGAAATACTTTTCAAATTCAGCATTTTGCAAATGAAGATTTTTAACAGATTTTTTCAAGTCTCTATTCTTTACTGTATGCAGATGCCTACAGCCAAATAAGTATTTGATTTAGAATTTGTAATGTTTTATTGTAAAATGAATTACTTAGTCACACTATCTGGCTGAATAATTACATGGATAAACCAATATTGCCCCTTTACAGTAAATAAAGAAATAAATACTTTTTATATTATATATTACAGTAAATAAATTGTTAATAAAGGAATTAGCTAATAATTAGTTTCTATAACAAATGCCTTCTTAAAGTTATGGTTGCTCAAAATGTGGTCAGCTACAGTTTCAAAAATGTTTTTAAATTCTAATTTTATTTTTTATTTAAAAAAATGTAATGTATAAAAAATATGTTTTTTATATATTATTATTATTATTATGTATTTGTTTGCTATTATTATTATTATTTGGGTTTAATTTAGTTTTTTAGTTTAGTTTTAGTCTTTTTAGTTACTTGTTACAGTGCCTCAACTTATTTCAGTTTGTTTCTAATTATTTTTATTATTATTTTTCCAAATTAAATGTAGGTCTTTATTTGATTTCAATATTGTAATAGTGTAGGTTTTGCTTAACAATAATAACCCTGCTTCAGAACTGGTTTATAAAGGGTATTTAGCTCAAATGCATGTCTGTGTGTGCGTCTGCTCTGTATGTCAGACACAGATAAATCATCTTCCCAACCAAACGCCCACGTTTAGTCTATCTCAAGTCCAAACTGCCTCTGTGTCAGACATCCGAGACAAAGTCAAACGTCTACTGATAGGTCAAGTCAACACATACACATCATCCAACCCTTTATGTTGATGTGGTATGTGTGCACTGTTGCTAAGTGGTCTTTCATACTGAAAAAAAATGAAATATGTTATCATGCCATTGTGTGTATTCGTGCAGTGTTCATGAATTGAGCTACTAAACCCACCACAATTTTCCTCTGCAATTTTGATCATGTTGGAAAGCAACAAAAGAGCTCATTTTAAAATCCCTCTCGTCTGTCTCCTAACAGGCGCCTTTTTTAAAGCCTCTCACTTATAAGGGACAATTGACAAAGAAAGATGTCTTTGTGCGACTGGCTGTCTGAACTGTCTGCTGCAAGTCACTGTGGCGGGTTTCAAGAAACAAAACGTTCTTTATATCGCAAAATGCTTGGGCAGGCAATCAACCCATGCGTGACATTTTGTCTTGGTGGATAGTTGTAGGTTAATCTTAAAAATTTTACAGAGTTAGAAACTCATCACGAGTCTGGTTAAGTTTTGGTGCCTTGGTCTTCAAGTCTACTTTAGATATCTCCAGGACATAGTAATGCTGTTCAACAGGTTTCAATCAAAGTATCATCATACCTATAGGTCAGATTTCAATATTTGGTGCTTTAAATCCCCATGTCAAGCATAGATTTCCTTGGTCAGGTTATTAAAATAAATCGAACTATTTTGTGGTCCATAGAGAGCCATCCCTTCTCAATTTGTACGGTATAATTGCTTCAGGTTTGTTTATTTAAATTGTCTCTCAATTTTTTTTATTTCTCATCCATAACGCATAACTAAGTTTTAGTAAAATATAAGGTTTAGTAAAATATAAATCAAGGATTTAATAATATTGATGATAATAAATACATTCTCTGAGAATTTATATGTCAAGTTTTGACAGAAAATATCACACCCGTCACACTGAAATTGAGCTGTAACCATTCTTGAGATCCAAACATCATAGAGACTTGGCTCTTTGGAATCACCTAGCAACACCCTAGCAACCATGTAGAACAACTTATGCCCATAGCAAAATAAAAAGCTGTTAAAATTGTCAAATTAACACTCACAGTGTATATATAATCCACATTCTCAAAGTGTTGATTATATATAAACTGTGAGAGTTAATTTTACCTTTTTAACACTGGAGATTTTTCTATGTTGTAATGCCCTCGCATTCTCCAGCATGATATCAACGAGTTTTGCACAGATAGCAGCACTCACACTTACTTGAACTCACAATTACGCATAAAAAAAAACATTTGCTTATGTATATGTTTTTTATCCATATGTTGTGTAAAAGTTATCTAACTCAAAGTTCTTGAACTGGATTACATCTAGATTACATCATGCATCTATACCCTATACTGTATATTTTAATGCAGAGTTGCAAGAAAGAACAGCTCTTTAAACAATAGCCCCCCACCTCTCGTCCTTGCTGAGGCTGCATAATTCTTTTCTCTCAGTTTCAATCGTTTAGGGAGAGCTGGTGCTCCATGAATATATATTGCACACATGGGATTCGGCCCGGCGATATAACGGTGCTAACACAATACATTCTCAGTTTACAACAGCAAGCAGACAAACCAAATGTGCATAATGAGTTTTGTTGAAAGCAGTACAATACCAAACACTTTTTAAGCATTAAAAGCACGCTCATTTATTCTCATAAAATCAATCAATTCTTCCTTTGGGCTTGAGACTTCGAGAGAGACGTTTTTGCTTGTAGGTTTGGTACGGCCGTGCTTCGGTGGAGGGAGATGGAGCGTCTGTGTAGTGGTACAGAAAAACAATCAGTCTTTCGGAGGCGGTTGTAATTAAAGGCACCGCTTTGTTTCCCGAGGCAATTAAAAAATCGTTACGTCAATCGACATGTTTCTATCAACAGCTGTCTGGCTTTATCGGATACTCCGTTTACATGTCTATTTCATCTCACCTCAAAGTTCTGTCAAACACAATATCTTTAGACCGATTGTCATTTGGTTTTGCTATTTTTAGACAATTTATGAGCTCCTGTGATGGGTTCCAGGGTTTGATGTGTCGTCTCCGGGGTGTCACAGAGAGCTCGATTCTTCATTATGTTTATTCGTCTGTTTAAAAAACCATTTACCATTCTGGACCGAGTCAAGCCTTCAACATGACACATTTCCAATTAAAATTTTACAGGCCATATTCTCTAATTAGTCTGGTGCAACAGAGGTGCCAATCTCTGAGAACTCTGTGTTGAGGTTGGCATTAAATGGAGCAGCTTTCTTCGACCGCATCCTAACCTTTAAACTCGAGCAGCAGGAGTTAAACACAAAACAGATTTCATTATCCCAGCGCAAAGAACTTTTCAGCTATTATGAGGCAATGCTGTATGACCCTGCTGCTGTCTCAGAGACTTTACCTTTTATCACATTTGGCCAAGTTTGAGAGAATAAAAGCGAAGAGTGAGGCATGCGGGGGGAGGACAGACAGAGCAACCGTTTCAGATATGAATAAAAATACGCCACACAACACAAAGCAAAGCAAATTGCTTTCTTTATATTGAGTTTTAAAAAGCAAAGCTTTGATAGAAAATAAGAAATTGCTATGACACAAATCGATCTATTCAAGCTCTACAAAATAAGACCAAAAAATAAGTGTTCACATTTGAGAAGAAAAATAACTGGTCAATAAACAAACTAAATGTTTGCCAAAATGACAACAAAAAAGACATTTGGACATGGTATTATTGTCATATTTGTTTTTATGATTACAGTTTTATCAGTGTTTGTCATTTTGAAACGAATTGCTAACAGAAAAATGTATTTATTGATCCATAACAATCGAATGTTTTTGTAAATGTGTATTATAATTATGCGTACAATAATGTACAATCAAGTCTGTATAAAGCACAAGTCTTGAATTAGCTGCTGTCTCACTGCTTTTCTCACTTTCTTACTGTACTTTATGTTCAGCATCTGATGACACTTTGCCCACTTATTTCGTCATGCTTTCAATAATCTCTCTTGCACTCACATTTATTTTTTGTATTTATCTGTATTTCCACCTACCATCCATTTAATGTGCAACTGTTGAGCAGCATAGCGAAAATATTCAAGAAAGTTGGTAATTTCAATGCTCCGATAATGTGTGGAGAGGAAGGATTGTGGACACCAAAATGGTGGCCTCACTTATCATGCCTTGTTAGTAGTGTGTTTGTATATTCTGTGTGCTTGTGTATGGGAGGGCATGTGATTATGGTCTACCAAACCTGCCAATAATGTGTATTTAACGAAGAGTGGGTGCCATATCCTGCATGTCTGGCGGTGACGCACGCCCGTGCAGTGAAATGCAGAGTATTTGGATGACACTAGCGACAGGTTTCCATTGCCAAGCCGAGTTGGCTGCTGGTTTTTGTGGCACATTGCATCATCGAGTCCATCAATTACAGCTCCCATCTATCATTAAAACAACTTTGAAAAGTCACTCAGACCATTAGCGATTACATCCGTGTATAAAATCCACCTCCACTACGGTTTAAGAGGCAGAGTGTTTTATTCACTCTGGCGTTTTAAAACCCTTCACCAGACAAGTGGCAATTTTGTGCTTTTATATCTGCATAATTCATGCGTGTGGTCCTGTCTGTAAGAGTGAAGCTGTTCTTTTTAAAACACCACAGGAATCAACACATGCTCACTGTTAAATTGCAGCATCACTGTTTGGTGTTTTAAAATGAGTTAAGTTGGCATGTTCTAGTGCACAAGGAGAATTGAAATAAAAATAAAATGTTTTTCTGTTAATAAATTAATTAGCTTTTATACTTTTCATGGCATGATAATGGATCAATTCTGACTTTCATGATGTAGAAAGGATTGAACACCATTCATTGAACCTTATTAGGATCGAAACTTATTTTTTAAGGATGCTCAAATTAGGATTTTTGTTGTCGATTCAACTACCGATTTCTTATCATCAAAATGGGCCAATATCCATCCCAATCCTTCAAGCTTTATATAACTCACATGTTATCTCATTGTCAGATGAAGTTATCTTATTTATAATATGCACAGAAATAGTTTTTTAATGGAGAATCACACAAATAGGCACAACAAATATCCATTATTTGTTTTCAATAAGAACTTTAATATGCTTTTAAAAGTGAGGCTTTTCAAAAAACTAGTCATGTTATTATAATACTTAATGAAACATGACAAAAACAAAACACAATTGCAATCTATAAAGTGTGTGAATTAACATTGTCCAATATGTGACTAAGAGCAAAAATAAATAGAAATATTTGAATCACATTTTGTTGTCACGTAAAATGACCTGGTTTTTCATGTTATTTTACACTTGCAAATAAAACGACAGTAAAATTCTGTACAGTATGTCTTCTGGACCCTCTACAACTTTCAGTTTGTTTGCACAGATGGACAAAATGAGCACAATTTGATAATAACAAAAAATAATAACAACTTCTATATCAGAATTTCTTAGTTTTGTTGATATCCCCAATTCTTCCGAAGTCTGAGTATTGAAAACTTGTTGAATGACTCACTGTAAATGGTGATTAGGCTCTTTCTCTCTCTCTATTCAAGAGGTCTGGCACTGTAGTGACATTTCAAGTAAATCAACACCATGAATATATAAATAATAAATGAGCAGAAAACAAACAAGCTGTGGGATAAATAATCTTCGCCTGCTGTGTACCTCAGGATAACAGGCCCAATTAATATTTATTAATTAAAAGAAACCCTGTCATTGCAGTTATGTGCCTGCAGGCTCTATAGAACCATGTGTGTGTGACCAAACAAGCCATCAATACTTTAAATGCTTGAAAGTGAAAATAAGCATTAAAAAGTGCACAGGCTGTATAATTAATCATTACAAATTTCCTCGGGGATATATAGGACTAAGAACAGCATGTGTTAGTGGGCAATGTGACTATATCTTGCCTTTGCTGAACTTTCAGTGTGATCCATTAGTTTGGCTCACATTCACTAGACGTAGAGATTTGCACAGCGCTTACAGTCTTTCTGAACGCAAGCCTTAGTCATTTTTCAAAACGTCGGCCGTGTATTATTCATTGTAATACGTCTGCTTTTATTTTCTCTCTCTCCAGGCATCTCCAGAAGACCTTAAAGAAGTTTCAATAAAAAAATGAGGACACAGCCACTCTGCCCTCAGTTACACCAAACGCCCACTTTTAACATCCTCCCGGTCCTCTCGGTCCACCCTCGTCCATCCCTCATCCATTCGCATTGTGCTCTGTCCAGCGACGGCCGTTCATTCCTGCCTCTCTCTGGGGGCCGGGGAGGGTCTCCATGGTGACCCAGCGGGTGTCTGAGCGTGAGGGTGGTCTGACGGATGGCGACTTCCTCTTTCAGCTAGATGACACGAGCACAAAAAGAGCAGTTCTGAAAGAGAGGGTGGAGAGAAGCGGGAGAAAGGAGGTGAGGGGGGCGGGCCATCGGGGTCAGGAATAGAGGTCAGTGTAATTTGCACAGCGCTGTCTGTCTTTCAAAAAGGGCGGTGAGAGGGAGCGTGGTGGATCTGTAGGGCTCCTGACTGCCTGTGTGTGGGGAATATCAGTCTCTCATTCAGGGCTTGTTGAAATACAAAGCAGCAGCAGGAGAGTAAAAGAAGGGGGGGAGAGTGTGTTACTTCTGGATATACACACCGATCTCTGCTCGCCCCTTCCCATCTCAAAGGGTCTCTTCTTCTAGTTTCTCTCCTTGTCTCTCATTTTTATCCATGAATCGTGTTCTCTTGTTTTTCCTCTACATTTCACTTTTGTTTCTCCACTCTTCTTTAATCTGCTGTACTCTACTTTGTTTTGCTCTATACTCCGCTCTGCTCTTCTGTTCTCTGCTCTATCCTCTATTCTTTCTGCTCTATACTTTATCTGACCCTCCTCTATGCTCTACTCTACTTGGCTTTGCTCTGTACTATAGTATAGTCTGCTGAATACTCAAATGTATACTCTAACATGCACTGTACTCTGTTCTGCTCTGCTCTGTAGTGTACTTTACTCTGTTCTATACTTTACTCTGATCTAGTCTCTGCTCTGCTCTATTCTACTCCTCTTTATATTCTACTCTGTTGTGGTCTGCTAAGCACTGTAGTGTACTACTCTACTCTGTACTCTATTCTCTATTGTACTCTGCCCCGTACTCTATTGTACTCCGCACTGCTCTACTTTGTACTGTAGTGCACTGTAATTTATTCGAATCGAATCGATTATACTCAACTCTGCTCCATACTCTATTGTACTCTGCTCTTTACAAGGGCTTTCAAACGATTAATCGTGATTCAGAATAAACATTTGTGTGAACATAATATATGTTTGTGTACGTGCATATATATGTTGTATTTATAAACACAAAACGTACATGCTTGTATTTAAGAAAAATATAAAGATGAATAAACATTTATTATTCATTAAAATTAATGGTAAATTTAAATATTTCCTAAATATGCATACGTGCATACATTCAAAATGAGTATGCACAGAACACAGACAAACTGTGCATATTTTTTTATATATTTAAACACAAACTTTTATTCTGGATGCGATATGTGCCGTAGAGGTCTTCACTATTACTTTCTGAGCATGTCTATATGATAACGCTGGAGTAGAAAACTAACGTTTTTTCCTTTGCGTTTTATAAAAGTTTCACATACACACAACAAAGCGATCCGCGTTTACACGGATCCGCAAAAATGTGTAAAAACACTGTGTTGTGTAATAACACTATATTGCGCAACAGGCCGTTGGTGGGCGATGTCAATTTGTAAAGAAACACTATGTGCACATACGTGTACACAGTTTTGGGCCAAAAGTGCATTCAAACCCTTTGACAGTGTGAATCTGTGTTTGGTAAATATGTATCCGTTGGTGGTGCAGTAAATCTACTTTTCGCTAGAGAAACATTAATAAGTATGTCTAGCACACACACTCAGTTCTGGAGCCCACCATTATTTTAGGGGGGGATACTCGTGCATGCCTACAGACTGAACAAGTAATACGCATGAGTATGACATCAGCTTTTTTTGAAAGTTCCAGCTTTGCCATTTCCACAGAAACGAAAACATTTCAAAACATTGCGTTTTCTGTCCCCCAAACACTGTTGTTGTGTCAACGAACTGCCGAAATGCATTAAAAGTTTTATGTTTTTAGTTGAAAACGATCTTGTGTACACAGCCTCTTATGCTCAGTACTGTTCTCATTCACAACTTCTGACAATGAAAACGCAAATAATTGCTTAATGTGTACTGGACCGCTGGGTGGAAACGAGCCATTAGTGTATATCCTTTATTATATGAAGTATAAGAGTGTGTATCTAAAGTACTCCAGCAAATCAAGCTATCAACTTTTAGAGCTTGAATCTGGAGCATAAGACCCTGAGAGACATCGTACCACATTGTGATGGCAAAATATATTCACTTCTGTTCACAAATACCCAGCAAACCACATAGGGACAGAAAGCAAGGACAGAATTATAAATGGACTTTATGTGAGATTACACGACAAAGCGTGTAATAAGATGACCGGAGTCCAGTAAAACTCGGATGAAAGCGTGATCCACTACAACTTTTTCTAAAGTGCTTCATAATGTATTTGAGTGCATTTACATGTATGAATAATTGATAGTGTGGTAGTGCAGGGAAAGTGTGTTGGTTTACATAGTGTAAGCTACACATGTCCAGGAGGGAGGTTGTGTATAATGTAACAGGGAAATGTAAGTCAAGGTTACTGCATTGCTGTAGTCCTGCTTACCTCTGGGTTCATACGATACTGATCCTTTCACATAAGATGTCTGTATTTTTTTGACTCAACGTCCTGTGCTCATCGTATTTCTGTCCAAAACATGACAGATATCAGCCAACAATTTTTACATTCAGTTTTATAACAACCCAACATCCTCCTGTCTAAAGGTGATATCAGTGTGTATAATTGAAGGAGAATGCATGGGATTGTCTCAGTGTCTCGGGTGCACATTTGAAAGTGTGGGACTCAACTGAAGATTCATTTATTTTCACTCTACTGTAAGAGTTTAGAATTCACACAATTGAGTTTAGAATTGACAAAACAAGTCCAAGTGTTTTTTGTACTTATATTTCAGTTACTTACTTTAAACAATTACTTTGCTCCTTTTAGAGAGCAAAAGTATTTCTCGCATTGTTCAAAAACTGTTTCAAGATTTTTCGAGAATTGTCCAGTGGTTTCGTTCAATGCTGTGGAAGTCAATGTGGGTCAATGTGGTTTGGTTAACAACGTTCTTCAAAATATCTTATTTTTTGTTCTGCAGAAGCAAGTTTTGGAATGACATGAGGGTGAGTAAAAGATGAACTAACTTAAATGTTTGTGTGAACTATTCCTTTAACACTATGTTTTACAGCTATACTGATATTAACGGTGTAGCTACAGTATATGTGGAGAGTGGCTTAACTTTGTTTTGAAAACTGGTGGGGATTAAAACAATACTTATAATATTTATAATAATAAACTGTTTCTGTAGTATCTCGTTGGGAATATTTATAATATTTAGATGGGCGGTCTGTCCAATGGCTACTCTGCTTTTCGACTCTAGCTCAAACAGTATGTGGTTCCCAAAACTGTCATTTTGGGAAGATCACTTTTACACTTAAAATCAGTTTATTCCCATGACAAAAAATGTCACTTGTTAATTGGTTTATGCGTTTTTTTGTGCTTGTACACTTAAAACACACGCGCAACCAGTCAGGATGATGCACGCGTTGGGCGAGTTTCTGGAGTCGTGGCACTCTGAAAAGAGGCGCATCCTGCATTTTTCTTGAGTTTTATATGTAAAGGGCACCTAAACAATACACACCTTCCACAAGCATTTCTTAATTTCTCCCGAAACGTGGTGAATTACGCTAATGTGGATAGTCAAGTCCACAACTTCTTCCAAAATCATGGAAGCATTTGGGACATTTTGAAGACTTGGGTGTTAACAATTCTAAATTGACACCGTCTGACTTCCTTGTCTCAATTTTCTTCCTTGCGTCTTTCTGTCAGCTTTCCGTCATTCCACCTCATCCGAGCATCAGCTACATATCTCCCTGCCGTATTGTTCACTCTCAAACTTTTTTCTTCCTGCTGTGGTCTCGATAACCTACTCGATGTCAGTTATTTGATAGCAGAGAAGAAGGTATAACCATTTTTATGACAGCTCCACCCCATTAACTTTCTCAAGTCTGAGCAGGATGCTTGTCATTCAAAGAAACTGCACGCACTTTCAATGACAGTTGGCCTCGGTTAATGGTTGTTTTCCAGTTTGTAACAGGTACAGACACATAGATGCTTATCGCTGTTTATGTGCTGAATGCTGTCTTTGCATTTAATGTTGAACCAGAACCAGAATTAACCACAGTGTTCTCAGAAATTCACCACAGGAACAGCCTGACACAAAACCCTCTTCAGGTTCCTGCCTGAGAAAGACAAGCTGTACTGTGTGCTCACATTTTTTTAAATCTCTCATTTTCACAAATATTCAAATCCTTCACATTTTTGATGTCACATCTCAAAGGCATTTAACTGATTTTATCTCTGGTATTTGAGTGTGTAGATGCCAAAAACTGCTCCCCTGTGGTTCTGGGTGATTGACAGATGGCGTCAGAAGCAGATCGACGGGTGTGTCGAAGATTCTTCATTATTTTTAGGTAAATCCTGACAGCAGTTAAGTAGATCTGTCTTGGCATGTTTATTTCAAAAAAAAATTGTGCATAGCAACCATGTGACATTGTTTCTCAAATGAAATAGTTTTTAGTGTTTTCCCACACACTCCAATAGGAAGAGTAAATGTCATTACTCAAATGTTTTTAAGAAACTTCTTATACTAACGCTAGAAAATAAGTTTAATAGGTTGATGTTTTGAGCTTAGAAATATTTGGTACCGAAAGTTTCATGTCTTGGCAAATCTGTGACATTGTTGAGGTTGAAGAGACATTGAAGAGAGTTATTGAGATTATCAGGGTCTTTTTCTAAGGAAAAACATCGGCGAACCAGGAGTCTTCATTCATTTGTACAAAGCGTTGAGATCATTTTTTTAAATATCTTGTTGTCATTTGAAACCTTACTCACATGCAGCTTTCAGTTGTAATCCTCTGGCAGCCTCTGAAGTCTCTTTAGATGAGGTTTGACCTGAGGGTTCAGCATTATTCTTGTTGGTAATTTGTTGAGAGATTTGTAAGTATGATTAGAATTTCATTATTTAAAAAACAGTTGAGTAAAGTAGGGGAGCTTCAGGCTGGAGCGGTCGGGGCAGAACGTGTGTTGTTTTGTGACACTGAAAATGATTTAATATGATTAGTCTGCCACTAGTCTAGTCTACACACTGGACAACGTGAACAAGTTATGGGCTATAGAACTCCTGTTTGTAATAGTAAGTAATTTGGGGTTAAAAAAGGGGTTTATCTTTTTTTCAAAAAAAGTTTTTTTCTTTTGTAACTTGTGTGAGGCGAGCTTGAGCGAGACCCTTTTTTTATTGTTTACTTTAAAATATTTATATTTATTCAAGATAAGTCCATGGATTTGTTTGTACTTTGAACAGCACAATTCCTAATAAATGTAATGTGATAAATATGGAATATGACTTTTACAAATATGAAATTACCAGTATGCTGTCTACGCTGCTTGTAAATGGGATAAAGTTTTTTAATTAAATTGTTATGGCTGTATTGATTTAAAAAACACTTTGGTTTCAAACTAGTTTTTTTGTGTCTTTATTATGCAATCAAAAGTTCTGTGTCTGAGAGTAAAACTAATTGTTTTGTTATTAAAAATAAAAGATTGCAAAAAAATCTAAATTTATAACAAAATTATTTGCACTGCTTGTAAATCTTTGATTTTTTTTCTTTTTCTTTGTGCACTTCAAAAACTTTTCATCATGAAACTACAAATATTGCTGAATGTTTGATTGCATAAAAAAGACAAAAAAAACCTCCTGTAATAAACAACCTGAATTCCCATTCTAAAAACATTTTGTTAGACATTTAGAAATGTTATTGTTTAATTTTAAAAGTGCTAAAAATTTATTTCACAACTTTTAGATTTGAGCTCTTTATGATGTTGTTCTTAGCTCATCTAACCCTTAATGAATAAATGCTACCATCCCATAATGTAAAGTGAAACCCATAGACCTTTAAAAGTATAATTTTAGAAATATAACACGAAGAGTTTGGTTGGTATATGAAGGTTTGATCATGGAGAAAACCACAGATTGAGTCCAGTGGTGGACACAAATTCTTTGGTGTATCTATCGACTTGATCAGAGACTAAATATGCCTTAGCCATTTGTTTAAAAAATTTTAATTGTGTGTGTGAATTCATTGTTTAATTTGTTCAGTAGAACCAAAGTGCATACAAATGTTGCAATCTGGATTAGATTGTTTGATTGATGTGCATTAATCTAATCTGGATTACAAGAGCTCAATTCAGAAAGAGCAAGTTCAGACTTTGATCATCAGTAGCACTCACATAGCACTTTGCTCTCATGAATGGCTTTCGCACAACTTCCCTGAAAAGAAGAAGATTAAATTTAATCCATCCTGCCCATTAAAGTGAGATTAGGATTATAAAGCAAATTCTGATCGTCAGCATGTAATCTCCTCTGTGCTTTTTACAAAATCTCACGGTGCGGGCAAGCATTCCAAATGAATGACTTTTGAAAGCTAGCGCCAGGACATTCGTCAGCTTTCTGACACTCAGACAGTGATAGATATGCAACCTTTAGCTTCTGATGCCTCAGCAAGAAGAAGAGGTAGGCACTTTTCTCTATTACCGAGAAAGGATGGGAGGAAATGAGATTGTAGAGAGACAGAGGAAACGAGAGAGGTGACTTTCATAACACTTGGCTGGAAACTATTTGCCTACTTTTTCTGTTTTATTGTGGCCCCCTCATCTTCTTTATTTTCTTTCTTTTATGTCTATCTACGTATATCAGGCCTTTGAAATACCAACTTTGAAGACTACCCGGAGGAGTTGCATTCATTCTTTATCACATGTGCAATGGCTCACAGCCGACAGGATCCTGGAAAAGAGCGTCACCTAAATGATGCAATAAATAAGCAAAATCAATATTTTATTCTTGCATTGAAAGGAAAGGGTCTGTTGCACTTCATTTTGAGGTTTAATTGACTTTATTTGACCTTCGTAATACAACACGCAACATTACCTTGAACATTCACCCCTCCTTTACTTTCTAACAATACTTTTCACACAGATAGCAGCAGAATTGAGAAGTAATGGCAGGGAGCTGCTTATAAGATCTAACCCATGGCATATTTTATGATAACTGCTGCAAACGGCTTTCTGCAACACTTTCATAATAGGCAGGTGTAACTACATCCTTTGTGCAGAGTTGGTAGGGCCATGTTTGTACATGTTTATCCTGCTACTTTTAAAGAGACCAAACACAATAGAACACATTAGTCATTTTTAACTTTTAATTCACAAACTTCTTGCTGACCATTTCAAGCTAAATCATTTTGATGTGATATTTCAACCCAGTCTCAAGGCAGTACGCGACAGCCATGAAAATAGAATCCATGTATCCATGTTCATGGACATGAGTTCCCCATTTTTTTCGGTGCCACTAGCACAACTTTTTTTCGTGCACGCGAAATGTCACATGCCACGTGTGTATAGGCATTTACGTACATGTTTATAACCTGTTACCAAAGGAAGTCGTACATGCTTCACAAGATGGCTTTAAGCTACTGTACCACTTACTTCACTCAAACACTAAAATCACAGGTGGAAAGGTTATCTTTGCTAAAACTAACACATTTTACGAGGTGGCAAAGCAAAGAGAAAGGTCCACCCTAACCCCACCCCTAAACCTAACATCACAGGGTGAAATTAAATCATAATAAAACATACGAACGAGACTGTAGGAATTCACATGAATGAGCCAACTTGTAAATGAATTACGATCAGATTGCTTTGATATATATCTATAGCCTTCATATGAAAGTAAATAAAATACATGGAATTCATGCTGAGTAACACAATTGTTTTTTAAGTTTATGTCCATGAACATGAATGAATAGATTCTACATTTCCCTTGAATTCCCTTGAGACTGTGTTGGATATTTTCACTTTTAAATATCTTTAGTATTTTATCTCTCATAGGGGTCCCTTATTTCAGCATTCACCAAACCTTGTATCTTTCTAAAGATTAACATTACATTTGACATTTTTTAACCTGTATGACTTTCTTTCATATAAAGAACCCCAAAAGACATTGATCAACGACGGTAAACAAACAACAGTATGAACACAAAAACACTGAGACATTTCTCAAAATATCTTATCCCACATCATATACCGATTGTCATAGCTGTTTGGGTCCACATAAAGACTTGGAGGAGGGCTTGTTTAACTTGTGCCACTTATTAATTTTGTTCTGTGGCTTTTTTTAGCTTTAACTTTTGTATGGTTTGCTAATTTCCAGACTGTTATGCGATTTAGGATTTGGCTATCTAGTTTAGTGCTGCTCTGTTTCGGAACAGATAAGCACTCAAAATGACCCCTAGCATTGTGGCGACTTCTGCAGGGGCAAGCACTACTCATTAATTCATTCCTCAGAAAATATAACGACAGGTGCTTTCTTTCGTTTCCCTTGATAACTGAAATCCTGGAGTTCTATTCCGGGCTTAGTTAAATCTGTAACACGGAGCCTTGGAGGCGGCAGATAACCTTACAGGTTTGCCATGTACCGTTTATATCATCCTCTCATAGAACATTCTTGCCCCTGCGTCCCTAGGAATAGAAGAAATGGGAAAAAATTCAGCACAGGAATAAAAAAGAAACTTGACTTAGGGCGCTAGCTCAGGTATATACTCTCTACTGATAGAAGTTGGTGGACTTATATTAAGTCCTTGTGAAATTGCTAATATACACTACTTGGGAAACTTAAAGGGTTCACCCAAAAATGATCTAATCATTTACTCACCCTCAGGTTGTTCCAAACCTGTACAAGCGGTGAACACAGAGAAAGATGTTTGGAAGAATGTTAGCAGTTTTCAGTTCTGGGACATCATCCACGACCATATTAGGAATAGAAATATTGTATTTGTTTTGTTCTGTTGAAATTGATGGTAGAAAACGTTGTCCCAGAACAGAAAATGAATAACATTCTTCCAAATATCTGTCTGAACAAAGTAATGTACACAGGTGAGACATTACGCGAGAGGGTGAGCAAATGATGACAGAATTTTCATTCATGGGTGAACTCCTTTTATCGTGGTTTTATTACAGTAAATAATGTGTTTCTATTCATATTCAGTGTAAATCGCACAACTATGGTTACTGCAGTTAAACCATGCTTAATTTCCTCAATAGGAACCACATGAATAACCATGAATACTGCACAACGAAGCCAAGCTTTCTTCTTTCACGCGCGCTCTCTGTAAAGCCCCGCCTGTGTCGCGCTGTGCATTTGTGTTCACATTATTGGGTACCAGCGGTCAGCACAGCCTCTCTTTTCTTAGCCCCCCCGTCGCTCGCTGACCGACGGAAAATGTGAGGACACCAAAAGAGGCAGGCGTGTTTTAGCAGATGCTTCATGCTGTCCCGATTCAGCCTCTCGTACAGAGAGAGAGAGAGAGAGAGAGAGAGAGAGAGCGCAGGAATTGAAACCGCTTCATTCGAACTTCTCCGTTTTTTTCACTCGTCTCTGTTTAAAACTTTCCGTCCAGCCTCTTTCCGTCTCACTTCACCGTTGACAGTCGCTCGAAAGTTTGACAAACTTAGCCGCAAGCGGAGAGATCAGAGCAGAAGGAAAAGCGCGCGGTGACCCCCCTCCCTCAGACCCCCTGTGCCGCCGGACCGAACGGCACAAACCGCCACCTGCTTCCCCTGCAACTGCGTGTGAGGTAGGCAACTGTCCCACATGTCCTAATATCTCTCTCTCCCACTGCTTTAGACGCCGCAGCGCTCGCGAGTTCACTTCCATTGTCGTTCTCGTACTTAGGAAGCAGTTTGCGTGCGTCGTTTTGGGTCGCGTGCGCGTGAAGAACAACAGTCAGTTTTTCACATACATCTACAGTAACGGTATGTGTGTCTGCGTGCGTGCGTGCGTGCGTGTGAGCGCGTGGGCGTTGCTGTTATTATTAGTTCACAGGCTGATTGACTGACTCCAGTGTTTCTGTAAGACAGGGAGGGTCGGAGTTACACCCTGTTGCCTCGCCAGACACGCTCTCGTGTCAAAACAGGGGAAACCTAGTGTTGATAGCTTTGGGACATCGTGACGAAGAAACAGAGGACGTCAGAACACGTCACTTAAGTTCAAAGGCATCCTTGTAGTGCATAGGAGATCAGACTCAAGGCACTTGGCCTTGCTACAGTTTATAAAGTTAGTATTGTACATCTGCGACACGTTTATTCTGTATTATTATATGGTATTGTATTATATACGTTGATTTATAGTATGATAGTGACCAAAAACTGTGTTACGCTTCAGCTCTTTCGAATGCACCTGTTGCCTCTACACTGAGCTCATTCTGGCTGTGCTCTTAACCGACTCGGCAAAGTGCAACCTTGGATGATTTGTGCTACTTTATTCAGGGAGTGAGGGGGATATAAATCAGTAATCGGACTAATTCAAGCCTGACATCTCTTATAAATTTGTTAACAGGTTAAAGGCTCTTTCTTTAAAAATAACGAAGAGAATAGAGGAGTTACGTAACGCTAGATGCTGAGGAATTCTGTTGTTTGAAATATGGTTCACTCAAAGAATGTTGGTAACCGAACAACCACAGTACCCATTTACTTGCATTCGTTTTGTGTCCATACAATAGAAGTGAAGGGGTCACCAACATTCTTCAAAATATCTTCTTTTGGGTTCTGCAGAAGAAAGAAAGTCAAACAGGTTTGAAATGACAAACGGGAATTTTAATTTTTGGTGCACTGTCCCTATTATGAGAATTTTTTGTTCCAGCTGATGTAAGATAAAAGATAAGCATTGAAAATCAAATTGAAACTGCAGAATCAAAGCCTTGAATAAACAATTGTATTGTCTGTTGGTATGGACGCTAATATGGATGGTTTCATCTTAACAACTTTAACAAATCTTACTGAGCATGTGCACTTTTGTGACCCCAGCTTAACTTCCGATACACATTCAGAAACAATAGAGTGCCAGTAGATTATTTCTGTATTTAATACAATTATTATACAATTAAATAATAATATAAATGAATATTAAAATGAATTACAAATAGTAATAGAGACTAGCCAAACAAAAACCCGGAAGTTAACTGCGTGCGCGTCCGATGAAACGTTCTATAGTTAGTGTGATAGTTATATTTATAGTTGATTCATCTTGCTGTGAACAGGCCTTGAAACTGAGAATTGAGTCATGAGCAAACATTGTTAGCTCAATCTTACTGTAGCTTTTCACTTAGTGAATGCATCTATGTGAACAGTTCAGTAGTTCAGTAGACTCATTCAAACTAATCCCAGAAAACTTTAAGGCTGATTCATTTTGAGTGATTCTTTAAAAAAATGGACGTTATAAAAAGAGATGTTTGCTTCTGCACTACACTCATGCAGTACTAGACAAATAGGATTTTGTGTTGTATTTTTAGTCCTTGTATTATTATTGCTTCTCAACTTGACTGCCATTTTTTTGTTGATCTGTGGCGCTGCCACCGCAAAACTAAACCATCATCTAAATTACTGTCGACTGATGATTTCAGTTTCGAATGAATATACACATGTGCTTGCTTAAGAATCTTAAGATTAGGGTCAGAACAAGCGTTCTTTGAGCATGCGAGTGTGTGTTGAGTTGTGGGGTGTAACAGCAGCAGTTTGCGAGCTGGTGTCCGTGTCTTTACCTTGGCAATGTGTTCTGGAGTGCCATGTTGATTTTGGGGCTCTGACAGTGGTTAGCCTGCAAAGGCTTAGCCGATGTTTACATGGTTTGCTTACATTTGGTCAGTAAATTCCCACGGTTTTGACAGGTGGCGAGGGGCGACCAACAGATTGTTAGCTTTTGGTTGAACTCTTTCTTTCTTCTTCATTATCTTTTCTTTTCTGCTCTATTTCTCTTCTCTTCCTGCTGTGCCCTCACAGCCGTGGTGGGATAAGCACTCATCAAGCTCAGTCCGATGTCACTGGAATGGAACGTTCTTGAAGGCGATTGGCCGTGATGCCCGACGACCTCTCTGTGTTTTACTTTGTAACAGCAGATTTTAAAGATGCCATGTGTTGCAAGCAGACATTTGAGTTCACTTACTTGTGTACGGGCTGAGAGTTCTTTACTTATAGTACATATCGGATTAAATTGACTAACGTGGACAATATATGTAGACAATCATAAATATGATATACATGATTTTACACGTTGTTTTGTTTACCATCAAGGCTTTCCCCATAGGGTGGGTTGTGGTTGTATCAAGTTCATTCACAAAGTTCATGTTTGACCTTCGACCTTCCCACTGGTGAAAAACGCCATGTGGCATACTTTTTACCCTAAAGATGGAGAAGATTGTGAAATCAGCATCTTCAGAATGCTTCTTGCCTGATGTCAATGAGTCATTTCTTTTCTACATTAATTTGCCCTAAGTGTCTTCATTTTGACTTTTTCCTACTGATGTGGTTTATTAATCACTGTCCTTCATTTGTTCATTTGCACACTTTCTGTTCATTTCTTTTGAGTCTCACCCAGTTGGGGTTTGTTGTGGTATGGACTGAATTCTTCTGGTGCTGTTAATGGGGCACTGAGTCTAATTACTCACATAAACACACTTTCTATAAAAAGGCTGTTGACACACATACACACACACACACACACACACACACACGCACACACACACACACACACACACTTATAAACACGCCGTAGATGCTAGTGTGTATTTGTAACAATAACATGTTCCTCTGATGCCTGTTTCAATTCTCAGAGAGCATTTAACAAAGAGAAACTTCTTACATTTACTCATTTAGTAAAAGCTTTCATCAAAGTGTCTTACAAATGAGGGAGCATTTAGCATTTCTTAAGAGCCAACAATAAGACCAGGATACAACACTACATTTATAAGTAGCTTTTCAATAATATTGAAAAGAGCAGTTAAACTGGAAACATGAAACAAAGCTAAACAATGGAAATTTAAGGGTTGTTAAGGATTTTTGTTGGCCGGTCACATTATCGTGGCCAAAGGAATTCACAAGATATTACTGCAATATCAAAGTGTTTTCTTAGAAATAAATGATCTTCAGTAAAATTCATTTTCAAATTTAGTTTAGTTTGTGTTTCGTCTATTACTTGTTCAATGAATCACACTAAAAATACAAGTTTATGGAGGATGAGAGACCAGTGTAACTCTTTTAAATGAGTGCTAAATACTGTAGTTTTCGATAGTATATTTGTGGAATTAGTATGAACGCAATATCGATAATCTTGTGATGGTTATCGATAATGGTTATTTTAATACGGCTATATTGGAACATCACTTGTTTATAGGGGGAGAAGGGGGGCACTCAGTTTTGTCTTCTTGCAAAAAATATATAGCTTGCTTTTTTCTGGATAATAAGTAAGTTTCCAGTCTCTTATGATCCCAGGATGTTAGAAAACATCGGCAAACGATTCTTTCTACAGTACATGCAGTCTACTTGTCTAACACTGTTTGCATTATATAAATAAAGAAAGCGATCAAAGATTGAGTGAGGGATTTTGATCTGTAGTAGAAGTACAAACCAGATATTTGAACATCAAATTGACAGGTGAGACGCATTGATCAAATGGTTGCTACAGGAACTTATTAACAATGTATTTATACAGTGTAGATTAGTGAACACGTGTGCAGACATGCATATGTATAAGATATCTAAAGATTTCTGTAAAGATTCATGCATAATTCAGCAGCAAAGCTATCTTCTCCGACTGAGTTTTCAGACCTGAAAGTGAGCAAAGTACATCTGTGTACCGTAACACACACACACGAAAAGCAAAAACATGTTCAATAATTCAAGAGGGAAAGCACACAATCACACTGATGCATATGGACCTTGAAGGTCATCTGAGGAGAAGCTTGAGAAGTGTGAAAGACAGGCAAGATCAGAGTATATAATAGATCCGAAGAGAATTTAAAGGCACAGTTCACCCAAAAATCATAATTTACTTTATTCTTTATTCATTTCTTTTTTTCTGCAGAACACAAAAGAAGATATTTTGAAGAATGTCTGTGTTTTGAAGAATGGCCATACCCATTGACTTGCGTTTGTTTTGTGTATTTACAATAGAAGTGAATGGGTATCACTGTTGTCCGTTATTCTTCGTCTTCTGTTGTGTTCTGCAGAAGAAATAAAGGTGAGTAAATGATGCCACAACTTTTGGTTTTAGGGGGAACTATCCCTTTAAAGAAGAGGGACGGGTGGAACTGTGCTTTTTTGTTTGAAAGTGTTTTGTAAAAGGCCTCATTTTTTCCATCTATTACAACCTGTTCCTCTTCTCAGTCTTCTCAGTGCTTCTGTTTTTGGATTCATACGATCTTCTCATCCACATAATCCTCCTGCGTCATTTTCTGAAGCTCTTCAACTTGCCACACACAGTCCAAAACAAACAAGAACCTTATTCTACTCCTGAAGTTTCCCCCAGTGACATGTACTGTCTGTAACTTACTTTCTTGAGAGTGTGCTTAAATTTTTCTCTGCAACGAAAGGGTATAGAGAAATGTTTTGCTGAAAAAGAAAAGCTTTTTGGGGTTTAAAACAATGTCGTGGTTAGATTTCCTCACAATCTCCCCAGATTTAGCCAATGTCTCCTTTACAGTATGTCTCCTTGTAGTGTGCTAATTTTTGCCCCATTTCTCTGTGACTCACTCTGACTGACTGTCATAGCCGTTCAGTAATGTAGTCATGTTGTTCAACGCAGCTGCAAAGGTCAACAGTGCTTCACTTAATTCAGAGGAAATAGCTGTAAGGAAGAATGATTATGCAGCGGTTTATGAAATAAGACTAAAAAAAGCAGATAAGCAGAAGACAGATAAGTCATTTCTGGCTTTATAAAATACTGTTATAAATAACAAAAACAATTCCATTCAAATTTTATCGAAGTGGAAGATAATTCTTGTAACTCTGCAGCACATTTAGAACATCTTAACAATCCCAGACAGCATATCTTTATTATATAACACACAATAAATTATGGAACGACACAAATCTGATCATCTATCCGAATGATACAGAGTGACGTTCTAAACCAAAAACATACAAAGCTCATTTTACACACAGGACGATAGCGTGCAGCCAGCTTTTTGGGGTCATCCAGACAGAACAGATCGGGCTTGATCCCGGATTTCAACTTCCGAAGAGGGAGGCGATGCTTTGGGTTTTAGGAAACAGGACCTTTATTCTACTTTGTTGTGTACACAGAGTGTGCAGGGAGGAAAAGATCTCTTTTCTCGTCTTTTCTTGTTAATGCTTGATGGGCTTGTTTTAGGATTGAAGGGCACAGCAGGTAGCTGGAGCTCTGTATTCAAGAGCTCTTCGCCCCTGTAAGACTGTTTGCTCAACGGCATGTGGGTGTGTGCGCTCGTGTATGTGTGTGTGTGTGTGAGAGCTGTTGTTCCTGGAAGCTTCTGTGTGGGATTTTGTTTTCGATGCACTGTGGGTTGATTGCTGTGAAATCAGCACACTTTCTTGTAATTTCTGATGTCAAATGGTCTGAGGTCAAATGGTCCTGCACGTTTGATAGATTGCTTCAGTCTTGATGAATGGATTCATCAAATAATTTTTCTTGTACGTTTGGTTTGAATTAACAGTGCGGAAGCTTAAAATAATATGTGTTTTACAGAAAGCGTGTTTTCGTTAGTCTTGGTCACACAAGATGTGTTTTTATTCCATTGATCTTGGTTCATACAGACCAGATCAGAAACATATCACATTTTGGTTTGTAGTATTATTAATATCTTAATTTGATTATTTTTATTTTCATGTTAATTTTATTTTCTATTTAAATTACTTATTTATTTTTTATATTGCTATACATGTTTGAATTATTTTCCATTTTAGTTTTTATTTACTTTAGTAAAGTGTTTCAATTAATAATATTTGTTGGCTGACATTTTATTTGATTTCAATTAACATACATGTTTTTACTTAAGTATAATTATCTTGGTGTGACTGCAACATTACACTTAACTCTGAGTGTATCTTGGAAAGAATCTTCCTATGAATAAATGATCTTTAGTGGTTCATTGTATCATTTTATGTTCTAGAAAGAACCTACTTATCAGGAGCCATTTTGCCGTTATGTTCACAAAGTTTTTATAACAGCAACTCTGACGTGACTAACACTAAACTAGATCACATCAACACTCCCATTATAATAAAAAGCTGTCTCTTGCACTGCATAAATGTCGCTATTAACCAGGACCCTATTTTTATCATGTTGCACACCATGTCGCAGTTTAGCCACTAAACATTCACCGAACATCTGAAAACAACATGACAGACAGACAGTTTGCGACAGTCCAAACTCCTCTTTTGGTATAACAAAATACTGTCGGTTTTGATAAAAGCTAAAAGTCTATTATTTTCTGATTAGATTCTTTAGGGTAACAGAAAAAGTATCTTGTTGAACTCTGTTGAAGTTCTCCTATATGACAGGTTTCTCCAGCACTTGAAGGACAGTGTGGTTGGCATTAGCAGGTCGGCATATATGTTCCCAGAACAGAACATCAGACGGGACTTGGCTGAATGCCCCCCCACACACACATAACACCTACATATGTTCACATAGCTGGTCTGTTCCATGTTTGTTGAAATACTTCATGCTCACCACAGGTACACACTCATGCCCGGTTCTCCAGTGAATCTCTCATTGCCTCTTTCAGTCTCAGATCTTCATGAACCTGAGAGCTGAGGTCTCCATTTTCATCTCATATGTTCCGCTGGATTGTCGTGTACTGAGTCCGTCGCCACATGTATATTGATGTGCATGCATACCTGCATTTAGTGAGTGCTTGTCTTTGCATGTGTTTTTCAGTACACACCCTCTCTCTGGCAGAGAGAGAGAGAGCGGGTGAGAGCTTGCTAAATGCAAAGTCAGAAGAAAAGGAAAAACAGTGTGGCACAGACACCAAACGCCTTCGTTTGTTCATTTATTCTCAGGTTCTTTGAAATATTTCAGCATGTAAGGGATAATGTGCAGTCAGCCGGTCATTATCGCTAAATAAACCTAGACACGGTAATTAGAACAGGAGATTGTTTAAGTAATAAGATACAAGAGCTGTACATGCACCCACCGAACAACACCCTTTAATCATGAAAATATAGTTACTGACGTTCTGAAACAAAAATAAAGGCTACAGGTGATGCGGTGATATAGTGAACAGGTTTTTCGACTTCCAGCGTAATGGATATCACATTTTGAATTAAATCTTGAAATCTATATGACAGAGAATGTATTTATTACAGACACATTGAACAGTCTGTTTGTATTTTTCAAAACGTTTGTTGATGAATATCAGTCGTTGAAAAATTTGGTGACTGACCAATCAGATTCAAGGACCAGTACGATGTAATATCCTGTGAAAACCCCACCATCCCTTGATATACATATTGAGTGTGACATACTGATGCTTTGATATAGAGGCTTCTTGATCATGCCAGAAAGCATCTTTGAATATTTCATCTTGAGAGATTCTCTCTCTCGCGGTCTCTTTTCTTCATCCTGTCATGGCTTTAAGCCACCTTGTCAAGTCGGTCTCCTCTCTTTCTCATTTCACACTTCACTGCACTCACTCTTTCCTCTCTTTGCTTATCTCTCTTCCTCTTTATTGGCCCTCTATCCTGCCATTTTTCTCTTTACGGGCCGACAATTTAGCTTTACCAGTGAAACTGTATCGCACGACGCAGTTAGATAAGACTGACCTAAAACGGGATTATGTAGAGTTGATATCATTTAAGTAATTCTGCTTAATAATGTTAGGTCAAGCAGGGTACCGCTTTATATCGGATGACGCAAGTTTTGTGAAAGCTGTGTGAAAGGGTAATTGTGCAGTTCATGAGGTTTCCACTTGAGTGACAAAGTTAGTTTTAACAAAGACAGGGAGGATTATCAGGCCGGGTGTAAATTTATAAACCCTGTGTGTGTGTGTGTGTGTGTGTATACAGGGTTGGCTTGTAAGTGCCTAGATTTGAAGAAAAAATCAACTTGTGGGAATATTTTAGGCGGTCTTCACCTGTAAAACGGCTCATAAATCGGGCAAATCATATTTAACCTCTAATTTTATAATTTCAGAACAGAGATGTGTCAGAGAAAGGTTTATGGATATTATCCTGGTATGAAAACAATGAAAGACTATGAGATGTCTGCACTGATATATTACAGTTGAATCTGTAAGAGGGGCTATATTTTGAGGCAGGGATGTCTGCAGAATTCATAAGGCACAGGACAAGATCTGACGCAGTAAAACACATTTAGCTGTGCCAGGGGCGTGAACTAAACAGCAGATGTCAATCAATTATGATTAATGGAAGAAAGATTTGTGAATAATTTATTATTTATGGTAAGAAAATGTGTTGTGAAATATACAGTTTAGCAGACTCAATTTTGCTAAAGAATATTATATATGAAAGCAATAAATAGTTATAACTTAGTTTGGTTTTTTTTTTTATGGGGCTCTTGTTTGTCGATGATGATTACTGTAATTTAATTCGGGCAACATTGATTAGTTGGCTTGAAACAATACATCATTGTAAAGGAGTATTGAAAGGCCATTCAGATGAAGACCGGGAGACTTGTATTAGGTTACCATGACAAATCTTAGGAACAGGTGCGCTGCATTCTGAATAATGAAGAGAAGTGAGAGAGTGGAAGTCTGCAAATTGCAATCGTGAAAGTAAGCCTCAAACTTGTAATTCCTAGAGATGCCAGGTGAACAAGTTAATAAAAAACATGGAATCGAAAATTCTTTTACACAACAAATAAATAAGACATAAAGAGACACGCTGTAGCCATGTAATATTTTTCAGTTTCAAGACAAAATGTTATTGCTTAAACAAAGCTTAGGGTTATACCCTGTCTAGACCGGCAAAACTTTGAATTGTCATGGGTTCCATTGTCACGTCCCATCGTGTCTGGTGTAGACTTTGTGTTAGCTGTCATTTGACCTTTGTCTTGGATTTCTTCTGCACTTTTTGCTTATCGATGGTTTCATCAGATGCACACAAATCCAGATTGAGTGGTTGAGATCTCCTGCTACTCTAGATAAAACACATGTGAGATTAATTGTGTGTTTTAAAGTGTTAAAAAAATGCTTCTGGAAACTTAAGTGACCTTCAAAAAGAAAATCAGCCTCGGAAACTACGTCACCGCAGGGTAAAGCAACTTAACCTACAGATGAAATCCCAGTGTAATAGAATCACGTATCATTTAAAGCAAATTACGTTTATCTGTACTGTCTTGTTTTGCGAATTTATTCTATATTAAACAAACTTAAATTAATATCTGTGCGTTTATCTGTTTCCTGCACTCAGGCTGCTAATATTCATTTGAGTGTTTTGAGTTTATACACCCTAGCTCGTGTGTTATTTAAACGTGATCGCATCACTGTATTATAAGAAATAACTTTAAAATGCTGGTACACTGTAAACATGAATATTTGTTAGTAAATAAGATATCATAAAGTGCTAAGGTAAGCTTTCTTTTTTTTTCTGCAATTAAATACGACTCTTTGTTCATTCATAATACCAAATGTAAAATGTTAAAACTTAAATTGTGAAAACTTAATAAATGAGGAACTTTAAAATTAACCAAGGTTAAGAAATACAAATTATTATGTTGCGCTGTTACCAATAATAATACATTAGACCTTTTATAAAATGATTACCATAAACAGCTGTATTGGCTTTTAATCTTTTAATTGGTCGCTTTCAATACTGCTCATAAGATTCATATGTTCCTGAATAATCATGGTCTTCCGTTTATTTTAATACACTGTAAAGTAAAAATGAGACAGAGAACAACATCACTGGATTTATTAAATGCAGTTCAGTAGTTAAAATCCGGTTTCTGTCCTGTAAACAGTACATTAAGACCGAAACAACAGTACTAGATCCCCCTCTTAGTTGCGAGGTGTTTTTAAATTAAGATCTTAGCTTTTAACCTGCGGTAATACTGTATTTAGCTTGCTTACATTATTTATACGACGACATTTAATCCAGACACTCTTGTTAGACTTGATACTGCTGTTATCGGAACATCATTTACCCTGAATCGAATGATGTGGAAGTCAAAAACCCAGAAGCTTAAAAAAGGCCTACAAAAGAGGAATAAAGAAACAGAATAGTAAATACTGTAGGTCCATAATTACCCAATTTCAATTACAATGTTACATTGCCGTCTCCCACTCCCAGTGCATCATTGTTTCTATTTTCATGCATTGTAACTAAATACAAACATGTCCTTTGTGAATGTGGCGGTGTTTAATTTAGTCTACAGGGCTTAAACAATGAGCGAGATTTAAGTTGTGTGATGCATACAGAATATTCAAATTCATGTCATATTTTAGTTTGCAGTGATGATCTTTGATCATTTTTCTCACTCTCATGTCATTACAAACCTGTATGACTTTGTTTCTTCTGCAGAACACCAAAGAAAATATTTTGAAGAATGTTGATAACCAAACAACACTGACCCCCATTGACTTCTATTGTATGGACACAAAACCACTGAGACTTTTCTCTTCTTTGTGTGTTCTACATAAGAAAGAGTCATATACAGGTTTTGAACAAAATGAGGCTAAATAAATGATGTTTTTTATTTTGCGGAGAACCATCCCTTTATGTATTTTTCTTTTCCTCTTGTAATTTAAACTGTTATATACCGTATAATCTGCATTGAATAATGTAAAATATATCATTTGCATTTCAATAGCCAGCAAAATAATCAACATATTGTCATAATCGTGCAGCCCTAGAGGAACATCGTATTTCCTCGGCGGGGACCTGTAAATATAAACAGTTGTCAAATGTTAGTGATATCTGATAAGGCAGAGCTGTAAATGACTTCAGTACACATGTTTAAATGAACGCCTCACGCTGAGGCTTGTGTGTACATGAGTTCACTGATGTGTGGCTGTCAATGTGTGAAAGCAAAAGGGAAAAGCAGAGCCTGGGGATAATTCTAAACCGGGTGATGGTGTGTCTGTCAAGCTGCGTTTCTACTTGTAAATGATTGTCGTAAGGATGCGACTTTGCCTTACACCTTATAGCACCCTCCCAAAAGATGTTATCGCAGTTGTGCATGCTGTGAACTGTTTTTTTATCCAGTAAAATAAATTTCAAGCTCTCGGGCAACCTCCGTTAGCATTTAGCAGGTTTATTGTTGGGTTTGCTGAATTTATTACATAGGGTACAAAGAAAAGCAGCAGGTGTCTGACATTAAATAGTGTAATGCAAGAGTGGGTGCTAAATAAAAGAGAAAAAAATGCAAAGTTAAAAAAAGCAAAGCTGAAAGCTGCACTTCACCCCTGAATCAAAATTTCCCCATGGCTTACTCACCCTCAAGTCATCCTAACGGAATATGGTTTTCTTGAAGAATAATGCAGTTGGAGTCATTTTACTTTCAAGCAGTAGAATGGGAGTGAATGGGTGTTGTCTGTGAAGCAGGGGCGGATCTAAGAGTGCTTTCACAACGGACTCATTTAGTACAGTTGAATCGCACAAGTTTTTCTTCTTAGTGTGGTTCGTTTGGGCTGGTGTGAATTCAGCAATCGCACTCGAATGTGCACCAAAAGCGGACCAAATAAGCGTACAGAGACCTCCTTGAAGATATATTTTCATTGTTTAGCAAACAACTCGGGGAAAGGGGGTTTAATAGATCTTTGGAACAGTGCCGGGTCAAGGTAAAGAAACTCCGCCGGCATTACATCGAAGGTTCGTTTCAACTGGTTTGAACCAAAGCAATCAGTGTGGTGTTAAAAGGAACCAACACCGGTCCGGACCAAATGAACCGAACTAAAGGTGCGAAAGCGCCCTGAGGTTAGTGGATTTCCGGGGCTTAGCCCAGAGACCTCCACATATGTGTTCGAGTACAATGGCGTAGCAAGTCAGCTCCGGGCCCATATGCAAAAACCTCCATCTGCCATTCAAGAACAGTCACGGAGTTGTGAAGCCACTCCTTCGTTATTTTAGCTATGTGCTTAGGGTCATTGTCTTGTTGGAAGGTGAACCTTCAGCCCAGTCTGAGGTCTTGAGCACTCTGGAGAAGGTTTTCATCCAGGATATCCCTGTACTTGGCCGCATTCATCTTTCCCTCGTATGCAACCAGTCGTCCTGTCCCTGCAGCTGAAAAACACCCCCACAGCATGATGCTGCCACCACCATGCTTCACTGTTACTGTATTGGACAGGTGATGAGCAGTGCCTTGTTCTCCACATATACCGCTTAGAATCAGACCAGAGAATCTTATTTCTCACCATCTTGGAGTCCTTCAGGTGTTTTTTAGCAAACTCCATGCGGGCTTCCATGTGTCTTGCACTTAGGAGAGGCTTCCGTCGGGCCACTCTGCTATAAAGCCCAGACTGGTGGAGGGCTGCAGTGATGGTTGACTTTCTACAACTTTCTCCCATCTCCCGACTGAATCTCTGGAGCTCAGCCACAGTGATCTTTGGGTTCTTCTTTACCTCTCTCACCAAGGCTCTTCTCCCCCAATAGCTCAGTTTGTCCGGACGGACAGCTCTAGGAAGGGTTCTGGTCTTCCCAAACGTCTTCCATTTAAGGATTATGGAGGCTGTGCTCTTACGAACCTTAAGTGAAGCAAAAAAATTTTTGTCACCTTGGCCAGATCTGTGCCTTGCCACAATTCTGTCTCGGCGCTCTTCAGGCAGTTTCTTTGACCTCATGATTCTCATTTGCTCTGACATGCACTGTGAGCTGTAAGGTCTTATATAGACAGGTGTGTGGCTTTCCTAATCAAGTCCAATCAGTAAAATCAAACACAGCTGGACTCAAATGAAGGTGTAGAACCATCTCAAGGATGATCAGAAGAAATGTACAGCACCTGAGTTAAATACATGAGCGTCACAGCAAGGGATCTGAATACTTAGGACCATTTGATATTTCAGTTTTTCTTTTTTAATAAATCTGCAAAAATGTCAACCAATTCTGTGTTTTCCTGTCAAAATTTGGCATGCTGTATGTACATTATTGAGAATTTTTTTACTTAAATGATTTTAGCAAATGGCTGCATTATAACAAAGAGTGAAACATTTAAAGGGGTCTGAATACTTTCCGTACCTACTGTATTTATATATATACATTATTAAAGTCGTTTGGATTACTTTATGCTGGATAGATATGCTTTTTGGGATTCAAAAACTCGAACCCCATTCAATGGCATTGCACAGCTTGTAAGAACCTGAATATTATTTTAATTTAACATAAGACAATTATGGAGTACTGTTCATTTTCAAATGAACTATTCCTGTGATTCCCTCAAGGTCAAACAGGACCTTTCCTACCCTACTGGTGGCTTTTGCTTGTTTGTAGATAGTCTTATAGATCCAGAGAAAATTGGCCTTTATGTTCTTATTGACTTCTGTCTCTCTCTCTCTCTCTCTCTCTCTCTCTTTCTCTCTCTCTTTTGTTTTTCTATAGCCCTATGCTAATCAGTTATAGTTTTTATCCATACATGTGACTGATTTCCTAAATTTGTGTGTGTGTCTGTTTGTGTGTGTGGTTGGGCACGTGAAGGTCATTGAGCTGATTGCTCTGGTGGGATTTCTTCAGCGTGGCCTGTGCTGTTGATCCTCATCTGTTTTTCCCTCTCTTCTCATCTGTTCAGGAGTAAGTGTTGATAGGACCATGGCTGCTTTTTAAATAAGATCTGGCAGTTGTATTACATGTCCCTGAGATTGGATTTTGCCAAACTAATTTCCAATCTCTCCCTCTTTTCTCCCTCTCACGATCTTTCACTCACTCGATTCGTCTTTCTCCTTTCATATTACCTTGGTTTACGGCTATGGAGCAATGATCAATGAATCTCAATTTGAGATAAAGGATGATTTGTTTAAGTTTACACAGGATTGAATGGAGAAGCGGAGAGAGGCGAGATAATCGTGGTGCGGCCTATAGTGGCATTCATTAAAGCAGCTGTACTGGACTGCTCTTGCAGGGTTTAATTGGGTGCTTCAAAGGGCCAAGGAATCAATCTGAGAAAAGGGATAAGGAGAGGATGGGAAATAGAAACAGTGAAGGAATAGCAGGTGGATTTAAAAGTGGGCCGTCTGAAGGTTGCAACTCTTGAATTGAATTCAGAACTTAAGGGGGGGGGGGGCAACCGGACATTCAGTGAAACAAAGGGTCTGGTTTAAACCCCAGCAGGCTTCTTTTCTTAGAGAGGACAGTAGCCTCAAAAAGTATTTGTATGCTTAAGCAGTATTTACAAATTTAAGATTTGAATGTTATGGCATTTGTTACAGAATATCATAACAGGTGGCACATTGCACACTTGCACATAGCATCTGGAAACTGTACATTGTAAGAAACAATAGGTTAAACCTGTAAATAACACATCTGTACACTCATTTTAACAATTATATGTTGTTTTTTTGGCGATATCGTTTTCACTTTTTGTATATAGAGCATTACTGTTATTTATTTATTTATTACTGTTGTTATTATCTCAATGTATTTTTGCACCATGTGTACACTTTCTTCTGCACTAAGCTCCTGTCATCAAGTCAAGTTCCTTGTGTGTGTAAACATACTTGGTAATAATGCTCCTTCTGATTCTGATTTATTGTAAGAGAAATGTTGGGGATATATAAAAAAATTGGGATAGTTTTGAAAATACATCATAATTTATTTTCCCTCTTGTCATTTCAAACCTGTATGCCTTTCTTTCTTCTGCAGAACACAAAAGAAGATATTTTGAAAAATGTTGGTAAACAAATAACACTGCCCCCCCTTGTATGGACAAAAAACCTTTGAGAAGCCTTTCTCAAAATATCTTCTTTTGTGTTTCACAGTAGAAATAGTTAAATACGAATTTTGAATGACATGTGGTTGCATAAATGATGGGTATGCTTCACCTTTTCTTTTTTAAACTGGCCCATGGCTCAGCAGTTATCAGATTGTTTTACCGGACTCAGTAAGTGTCTAAATTATTAATCTTAGTCTGGAGGCATGGACGCAGACACGGCAAACCACAGATGCCGGACATGTACATCGTCCAAACAAAGAAACAATTTTAGAAATGTTACCCTGTATCTTATCTAAAATTAGAAATAAATTATACACATTATAATAAATATAAGTTAAGCGTGAGCTGTTCCCCGTGGTAAGTGATCCAGACACGAAACCAATGGCATGCTGTCTCCTCATCATTTATATTCTCATCCCTTCAAGCTGAAATCTATAATTTTGTTAGTTGAAAATTATTGAGTTATTGAGCAAGCACAAAACAATCTGTGTTCAAAACTATCTCTTTACCGTGATTCACAAGCTTATTATAATGATTAATAAGTTGTGCTGTCAGGTATGATTTCGCAGAAAATGTTAGTTTGACTTAAAAACACGTACAAATATGTACATAAAATAACCTAATAACCGTTTTAAACAAATGACTGTAAAGAGCAAAAAGTTACAGATTATAGCTTTAACTCTGTCTGACATTACATTTCCCGCTTAAAAAATACAAAATAATAAACATATTAGGCTGCATGTAATCCACTTGACCTTCACTAATTATTCTTTTGACAAAATGACCTTAACCTTAACTACAACAGGCTCATTTAAAATACTCTGGCAGCTCAGGTTGGTCCCACACGGCTTGTGTGATTTTAATCGCTTTCCTCCTCTTCCCACTGAACAAGCTAGGCAGTATTTTTCTAAGTGTTGTATTAATTTCGGGCTTGTTGGGGAAGTGGCGTGGCAGCTGGAATTAATTGCTACTTCGGTGTAGTACTGTGAAGCAGGAGCATGCTGCGCCGTGATTAAAAGCGCTTCACATGGAATATGAATAAGCGCATAAATCATGTAGAGCGGCGGGGCGCGTAATGATAGAAACCACTCTCTCGGTACAAGTAACGGTTACGTCGTAGCCAATCCGTGATCTCAGCGGTTATTAAAGGTCACTGGATGGGAGGAGTGCCGGAGCAGTAACAGATACAGTAGCAACAGTTTGCCCATTTTTATAATGGGTTTATAACGTTTAGCAATCGCTGTGTTGATAAAATGGTCTTAACATTAATTTATAAAATCAATTTTTATAATATGGAAAAGTGCCTGTTACACTTCAAGTACCGCAGAGTTCACCTTCTACTTGTGTTTAACACAAACCAAAGTCAGAATTATGTTATAACAGAAAATTATTTTCTCATGTTATCAAATCACATTTCGGTTAAATGTGATTTCCCTCAGACACAGTGATGCTGACCCAGGCCACAAAAATAGATTGAGAGATCAAGAAGCAGACGAAAGCAATCATGACACATTGAAAAGGGTGACAGACATTCAGAGAGGGAGAGATGAAAGCCAGCCCTGTATCAGTTTTCTCTCACGTATCCATCACCTTCAGACAGCAGGTCTGTGGTTTAGCCTGTTTGCTGTCACTGAAGCTGTAGTGAGAAAAGCAGACATTTAACATCATTGATTTACATTAGTCAGGAAAAAAAACTTGAGAATGGCTGAAAAGAGTGACTCAGTCGTTCACACATACGCACAGACACACACACACTCTCCCTTGTGTGCCGGCCAGCCATTTAATATTGCATTGGGCATGTGGTGTCTGCTTTCTACTTGATGGGGTTTCATTTAATCTGTGGTGGCTCACTTTCTCCCCGTGTGGGGTCTTTTCAACACACTGACAATTACAGAGCGAGAGAGAGAGAGAGAGAGAGAGAGAGAGAGGGCAGACGAAGAGCCATCGTAACTGAGGAATGAGAAGAAATAAAAGATGACATAAGTGGAAGATTTAGAGGACAAGGGGAGAGGGTGATGGGGTTGCAGAGAGAGAGATAGATAGAGAGAGAGAGAGAGAGAGAGAGAGAGAGAGAGAGAGAGAGAGAGAGAGAGTGGGATCAGGGTAGACTCATAGCTGGAGGCAGGAAGTTGAATGACGGCTGAAAGTGAACTTCCTGTCAATGTCACCTTAATAGAAAAGTACACTCAAAATCTAAATTGAATTATTTTTACCCACCCAAATGACGTTCAACATGTTTTAAGACCACCCGGTGTCTTCGGAACACAAATAAAGATATTTTAGCTTACATCCAAGAGATTTACATCATAGAATTACATCAGAATTTTTTTGAAGCATCAAGAATACTTTATGTGCGAAAACGAACCAAAATAACGACTTTGATCAATATATTGTCAAACCGAATGCGCATGCGTCAAAGTGTTCTCGTGAATGCGTACCATCGACTGACAAGACAAGAGAGCTTGCCCCTGCTGCAAGACCGAGGAGAATATATCGATCAAAGTCATTATTTTGGTTTGTTTTCGCACATACAGTAAAGTATTCTCGTCGCTTCATAAAAATTCAGTTATGCCACTGTGAGCGAATGTACCAATTTAACAATGTATTTTGTTCTTTTCTGGACCTTGACAACAACTATAACCGTGATGTCTATGAGAAGGCATGGAAATCTCTTGGACGTCACCTAAAATATCTTTATTTGTGTTTCCGAAGACACCAGGAGGTCGTAAAGCCTGAACGGCATGTGGTTGAGTAAAAAATAACACCATTATGATTTTGAGGTGATCTCTTCCTTTAATGTGCTTCATTGCTGCAGATAAAGTAACTTCTTATAAAGACACACACTGATTTCCAATCAATTCTTTGTACAATAGCTTATTTATATAAACCATTAGGAATTTCTTAGTTATACCGTAGTCTGTTTGAATACTTGATTCTGATTGGCTGGAAGGTGTGCATTAAAACCGTTTAATGCATAGGTAGTTCCAGTCAGTTTGATCAATGTTTGAAATTAACTGACAGCAATAATCGTCATTTTCACCTGTCTGATCAAAAAATATACTGTAAACATCAATGACAGCTTTAACTTTGCTAATGAGTATGGTATAAGCGGGATAATCCACAGCTGGCCGTGCATCAAAGGATTTAAATGCACTTCGTGGAGGCAACTGCTTCGCGTCGGGTGGTTCTTGGTCTCCATGTTGTGCATTAAAACTCTTTAATGCTGTTTCCAATGATGTTTGGTTATCAACATTCTTCAAAATATCTTTTGTGTTCTGCAGAAGAAAGAAAGTCATACATGTTTGAAATGATGTGAGGGTGAATAAATTATGAAAATAGGAATTTTCATTTTTGGTTGAACTATCCCATTAAGTTTGCCAGTGGTGTAGTATTGTAAGACGTCATTTTTAAATGTTTTATTTTATAAACCCTTATCCCCAAGTATCCACACTGTTTCTTTTATACTGGCCACACAAGTAAATATAAGCCAGATTTTGGGTCCGATTTGTAACTTCCAGCGATCAGTTGGGGTGTGGCCCGATTCAAGGCTTGTCGCAAGCAACTTTTCGTCCTAGAAATCCTCCCCAATCCCAAATCCCCACTCTTGATTTGGCTGTCTCTGACATTGGCGATAGCAGATTGTAATGTTAAAAATCGCTTGAAAGGGTTCTTTTGTCATGTGGTCTCCCATAGATTTCAAATCGGTTGAAAATCGTCCAGTGTGTGGACAGCTTTATGTACATGAGTGATCACATCTCGAATCATACTGTGTTTTTGAAGAAGCGGTGTGCTATAGACGGTGTCAAAGTGTCAAAATGAACAAACATTACTGCGCATGTGCGCGTTTGTGGGCTGCACTTAACTTCTGTTGCACATTCACAAACAATAGAGTGCCAGTAGATTATTTCTTATAATAAGCAAAAGAAATCGAGAAGAACCATTACTTAAACATGTCCCTCCAATATTTTGAATTTAGACTGCCATACAAAGCTCAAACGCTAGCTGTCTATGTACCATACGGTTTCTTTAAATGCTTAAAAACTACAGGACCCATTCAACAAATTGTGTTTATTTAATCAAAAGAACATACAACAAAATGTTTACAAATCGTTTATTTAATACAATCATTGAAATAATAATACAAATGAATATTAACATAAATTAAATACAAATAGTTTATTATTAGCCAAACTCAGAGCGGAAGTCCCAGCATATATGACCGATGAAATGGCCTATTGCTTTCATGAGCGTCTAACCTGTGATTTTACCCTAAAAAGGAACATACATCTCATAGATTTACATTAAAGGAGGGACCTGAGCTGTCTAGGGACAAGCATTTAATAACTGGAGACACTCTTCCGACTTGGGCCAGTAAGCAAACCCCTAGCAATTACCTGCGGCGCTCTAGCAACCTCAGAAATGTGCTAACAACCTCAGCATTGCACAGCAGCACCCCAGCATTCTCTTTAAAAATTGTAAAAGTCCAGTTAGATACAAAAGAGTGCGACAAACTCAAGAGACGAGAGGAGAGAGAGATCAGCACAACTCTAGCGCCAGCCTTCTGAATAAATGATTAGCTTTTAACTTCCTTACTTCTACCGTCCTATTGTTGAAAAGAACCGTTTCAACCCCACTTTTGTCTTGGGTGGCCAGCTAACTACTCCTCTTACACATATGCACCTCCCACCCTAAAGACCACCATGAATATGCATGAGCCCCCTCAGATTAATCCTCAGGATTGACAGCTTGACATCTTAATCAGAGTGATTGATGGAGCGCTGATCCTTTTCGATCCGATATCTCTTCTCCTCCTCGTCCCGCCCCCCTTTTCTCCTCATACATTCCTATGGCTTTTCCCACACTGTCATTAGCCATCAAGCTTAATAACTTAACCTCCTTCTCTAAGGTGCCTGTAAGCCCTCCACTTGATCGCCGAGTCTAGTTTCTTCCCAGCTCATCTGAATAAACCCGTCTCGCTCTGTTTTGCGCAAGTGTGCGTGTTCGTGCCGTGGTCTTCTCTAAGCCCCTTGCTCTGGTAATTGGGCCCTGCTTTCTCTCTGCGCCCACCGAACACTGTAGGATCTGGCAGTGAGGTGGGGAAAATAGAGGCCAGAAAGTCATTCTGCATGTCCAAATGCATGACATCAGTATTCCGGTCAGACCGCCGTTAAGACACAGAGAATAGGAGGGGATGGCATGAGAGAGAGAGAAAGCGAGAGAGACGTGCACAAAAGTCTTTTGACTGGGAATAAAATGTGGCCTATAGTTTGTTTTTTGTTAACATGTCTTGGGGGACGAATGAGTGTTGAGCTCTGAATAGAGAAATTAATTGTTGCCATTTAGCAACAGAAAAAAAATTACACGGAAATGCGAGATCAATTACTGACACAAGACAAATGAAATGCACATTTGAATTGGTTTTAAGCGTTTTTGGATGAAAGATGTGACGTTTGTCCCTGTTTAATTGTTTTGCAGAACAAGGCGGAACAATAAATCATAAATAACTCGACTGAGTCTGGTGCTGGGAGACCGAACAAACTGGCAGGTGAGTGACGGGATGTTGGACAAATGACACAGGCCGGTGGCCAAAATCCATACATATTCAAACAAAACCATTTTGTTGACGGTAATTGTGTCATTTTAAAAAAGAACTTTGGTTTTGATATGTGTGGTATGTTTTTTTATTGTGGTGCAGTACAATATACAGTCCAAAAGACTGAAAAAAGCTGAAATCTTTTCCCATTTGAGCCTATAAAGTTTTAGGATTGTGAACAGATGAAAACAAAGAAAGGTTTATTTCCATTGGATTATGCAAAGTGCATTCTGGGAGCTTCAATGTCAATTCTCAACATTTTCTAATCATTCTGGATTATATGGATCAGCAGGTTTTGCACAAACTTGTGTACAAGCTGCCATAAAGCAACAGGGAAAATTAAGACATTTTTTAATTCATGTACATGTACTGAGACAAATGAAACTATTTTGTTATTCCCTATTTGGCAGCAGGTGAAAATATGATCTGTCTTTGCATGACCTGGAAGTGGTGAACTTTCACCTACGGTCAAAGCCTTTCTGCGCTCGGTCAGATCCATTCTGTTGATACGTCCCACACATACCACACTCTACCTCCTACACCCACCCAAAGAAAAGATGAGAACGTGTTCCCAAAAGACTCTTCAGATAAAGATCTCTCTCTCTTTCTGTCTCATACACACCCCCACACTCACATAACATGCATATGGTTTCAATCTTTCCAGCGGTCCCACAGTTGCAGTCAAGACAGGCCAAACCTTGAACGGTACAGTGTGTGTGTGATGTCTCAGAATATGAAGAGGAGTAAAAAATAACATCTGAGGTTAGAGGAGCATAGGACAGAGAGAATGGGTGAGAAAAAGACATGGTCTGTTTTGTCTCTCAAGGTTTCTTTCTGTTTCGGTCTCACTTTCTCCTTCGCACACACACTTACGCCCTCTTGGGATGAGATATGCTCCAGAAAGCAGGCATACTGATTCCCCAGCAGGCTTTGCTAATGGAACATCAGGTTCAATCTTGCCCATCACTCTGTTCTGTTTCGTTTAGTTTTCAGCCGTCTCTGTGAGATAACCTTTCTAAGTCCCAGTTCTGTGCTGGCTGACTGGCTGGGTTATATAGTATAGTACAGCTTTATAAAAACCCAATTCTGTTTTCAGTCACAAAAGCAGTTTGGGTCAAACGTTTATGAGACGTCTTCATTTGGTCTAGTCCAAACAAAAAGCAAAAACTACATTCACAACTTCATATAACTTAAAGAGTACATAACATGAGAGCATGAAAATTACATTTCATGCAGTGTGTAAGGTTGTCGTGTTTGGAGGTAAGCAGTCAGCCAAGTTGTTAATCCGAAGGTCAATGAATAACAAAGTTATTGGCTTGGAAGAAAGGGAGTCGTCCCTAGTCCGATTCGTGAACCGCGGCTGATTTACGTCACTACATATAGGCCCCTCCACCAAATATTGTAGCTCGTCAGCCTCATTCGCGGTAGACCAATCACAGCAGACTAGATCATCTGACCAATCACATCAGACTAGGCTTGCGGAAAGAAGGGGATCAGACAGATGAATCGTGGAACGAATCATTTGAGAGTCAGTCAAGAAGTACGGTAAGAATAACTGCCTATTATGACGAAATAATAGTGTTTTTATAGTATATAGTATTGAGTTTGTATGTAAATAAACTTGCTGTTGGACACTCCATAAACCAAATTAGGATCTTAAAAATCTATAGTTATGTACTCTTTAAGTGTTTGTAATATATAATTTTACAGAAGCGGTGTTGACAACCTATTTTGTTTTGTTTTGTGCATGCTCCAAGTTTTGGTTGGCCTGTAAATGTGACAGGTAGTGTTGTAGTACTTGAGAGCGATCGTCTCGGTCACAACTGTCTTGTCTTGATCTCAGACTGAGTGGTCTAGGGATTTTATTTCAAGACCGCTCAAGAGCACAACTGTGTCACACCATAAATTGTTGGTGAATTTGCTGATTTATATGTTAACATTATTCATGTAATTAGATGTAAAACTTCTGGCTTTAAAAGCATTCATTGACTTATTTGATTTATTTGGTTACTGTTGTGCTGGTAATATTTAACATGAAAAATAAACATCACATGAACGTCCCTAACGATATTTCTTAAAGGGATACTTCACCCAAAAATGAATATTCTGTCATCATTTACTCACCTTCGAGTTGTTCCAAATCGGATTTCAGATTTTGTCCCCCATTGACTACCATAGTAGGAATAAATACAATGGTAGTCAAAAGTGCCCCAGAACTGTTGTCCTACATTCTTCGAAACGTTCTTCTTTTGTGTTCAACCTACTATGGGAGTCAATGGGGGGCAAAATCTGTCTGGTTATAAGCATTCTTACAAATATATTTCTCTGTGTTCATGAGAAAAATAAATGTATACAAATTTGAAACAACTCGAAGGTGAGTAAATGGTGACAGAAATTTCATTTTGGGGTGAAATATACCGTTAAACTTGCTAGACACAGTACATGTTCATGTTGGATATAAATAGCTGCCTGTGTACTTTCTGTACAAACACTTTCCTCTCAAATCACAAATACTTTAACTTTAAATAAATACAGCAACTTCCTTTTCTCTTATAAAAAAGTTATAAGGACAGTCTTAATCTGTAAATCCGCCCCCATAGCAGATGTACCGAGTGTCTTTAATGTCTGTAAAGTGTCTGTGGGTGTAAGTTTGAGCTGTCAATCAAGCTCCACAGAGATGTGATTGGCAGGTGGACTCTGGTTTTTCTAATAAGGTCATTCTTCGCTATAATTGGGCACATGCTCGGCGGATCTGGCCTTCAACAAAAATAATGTATGTGTAATCGGTAATATCCCAACAGAGAGGCAGAACTAATCCATCATTCTATTTCTAAAGGTTATTTTTGGAGGAAACTTCTTTATGAATAGGAGCGCTTTGAGTTTGTGCTCCTGTGTCAGCAAAAGTGGTGGTGGAGACAAGATGTTGGATGAACATGCAAGTGTTCGAGAAGAACTTTAGACTTCACTTTCTTCAATAAAGACGTTTATGATTTTAAATTTCTATAACTGCCCCATTGTATATGTGTGTGGGTATGAGTGGAGGACCAAGTTTATAACCCTTTCAGAGGTCACTGTATAGTTTACAGCTACAGTATCTCTTCTAACATAAACAAATGCATACTTGACATCTAAAAATCTCTTGTTTTACGACTGATGTTGTCAGTTTACAAATATATTGTAACAATGTTGTCCTTTTGATAATATTTGAATGTGTGGAAAGGTACATAAATCCGCCAAATGATTTTGTGCATTAGCTCTAAATATGTCAACAGGTTTTTGTGAGGGTTGTATTAACAGTAGCAGTAAGGTACAATAAATATTATCTTAATACGAAAAAACATTGCTTGTCTGATTAATATACTGTAGCTTTTAAGGTATGTGTGTGTGGACAAAGCAGTGAACTTTATTTAGATTGAGTTCTACACTGCAGGTATGTACATGTGTGCATGCAATTTCCTGTATATATGAGTATGCGAGAGGAGAGGCCGCGACCCGTCCCGCGGTGCTGTTTTAATTTTTCTGTGGTCTGCTGTCGTGAGGCAGTGTGGAGATTTGTTACCTAGGGTACCATTTATCATAGTAACAGCATCGTGCAGGGGCAGCATGGGAGGAAACCAACCATCCATCATACACAGGGCCTGTCTCCACAGCAACGCCATAGCCCCGTGACCAGAGGCGGGGGGTGATGGGGGGATTGAGCGGATCACTAAGAGTTCAGAGCTGGACAGTTACCTTTCTAACAGAGGACATACTATAGACTTCTATGCCTTTACTGTATTTAAAGCTATTTATAGTTACAGACGAATACTAATTTGAAATCAAACCATAATAGGAAAGTGCATTATTAGAATAAAATCACATATTTTTGTATTTATTAAAAAAAATTTACCTCTGAGGAATTGCACAATTTTTAAATTTAGCGCTTCTTTTGGGATGATTCTGTCCCCACAGCATTATTTTTTAAACATAGCCACAGGAACATATTTTGAGCAGGCATTGCTGTATTATTGTTTTGGCCGGGGGTGAAGCAGGGTTTGAAAATAGTACGGGGTTGGGCATAATTTAGATCATCGCCACAAATCTAGCTTTTATAATGCTAGTTGCTGCATCGTTTGTATTTGCATTATCACAATAATGACATCTGTGCGTGAGTTGTAGACGTGACGCGGTGCGATTATACAGCATACAAAACTAACAGATAAATAAATGTTACATGCATGCCTATAGTCAAAGCACAATCTGCTGTACGAAAGTACAACCTGAGTGGCGGCAGCTTAACATCAACCTGTAATAAACCATGGGCAAACCATTCATGTGATTTAAAACACAACTGCGCGCTGCACGGCAACAGTACATTGAAATCAATCCATACACTGTTAACTGTAGACCTCTCAGCATTTGGATGTCGTCATGTGGCTTACCTTTTACAGTGAAGTCGAGTTTTTTATGAATATTTGTGAATAGATAAATTAATAGAATGTATTTTTTATTTATTTTTAAAACTAAGTTTTTCTTTTGCTTGACGCCAGGGAGTGCTGCAACCCCCCAGCACCCAAAGTTCCTGCGGCTATGCTTACAAACACACACTCATAATGTTGACTTATGCATATTCATTTTTTTATTTCTTATTGTTTAGTAACCGTAAGATGGTTTTATGTGGGGTGAACTGTTGAAATCTTAATTTCTCTAACATCGAGTTTTATTTTAGCTCCCTGCACAACTTACTAGCAAGCCTGTCTTTGTGTCTGAATCTCATTCTATTTTATTTTCCTAACTGTCTGGGTGATTCATTTTAAAGTACAAAGGCTTTTCAGAACCCTGCAGCGACTGGGTTTTTGTAAACAATCCACTTGAATCATTTGAGCCCCAACAGCAGGTGTGTATCAGAGTGTGTGTATTTGAGAGAGAGAGAGAGAGAGAGAGAGAGAGAGAGAGAGAGAGAGAGAGAGAGAGAGAGAGAGAGAGGCAGTGATAGTGAGTATAGTATTTTTGGCAGTAGTTGAGGCCAATATATCAGCCAGAGAGTGTGGAGGAGAGAGAAATATGGAGCTCTTTTTCACTCTGTCCACCAGGAATTGCACCCACCCTTGGGATCTCAGCTAGACATATTTTCAGATTTGAGAGATCCCTCCATCAGTAACATCCCATCTGAAGAAATGTGGAAGGATGCAGCCAGGTGGATCCTAGGAGGAGAATTATTTCAGGCCAAAAAACCCAAAACTTTTAAAGATGCAATTAGTAACTTTGGGGGGAAAAAATCTGTTCTCATGTGGTCCACACAGCTGTAGAGTTCGTGAGCGGGGTGAAAAAAAGGAGGGTCATGCAGGTCTCTGTCTTTAATAAATAAACAATAAATAAGCCAGAGCTTCTGAATTCCCTTTATATCTCCTGTGACACTTGATGGATTACACAGGCATCACAGCACAGGGTTTGTGTGTGCGTGCTTGTGAGGTGGGGGTTGAGCTTTATTTCACACACATAAATCCAGACAAGCAACGCTTTGTTATGCGAATTTGACAGGAGGCCATTTGGGTTAAGAGTAAAATCTGTAAGTGACAGACAGGTGAGCAGGTTGTGCGTACTGAGCTGTGATTGGACGAGAGATGACTGATGGGATTGAGGGTGATCCTGGAGTGTGTGTGAACTCTCTCAATCAATCTGATCCTCTTAATTAAACAGATCAAAAGTTCATGTTTAATTGAAAAAGCAAAGCAGTCTGCTTCAGCAGGAATGGTGTGTGCTTGAGCAGAGAAGGAACATAAAGACGTTGAAAACTGAACGCGTGGAGTCGCAACTTTCAATGGGCAGGACACAGACACTGAAAGATTAGTGTTTAGTTTAGGAGCCAAGATTTTTTGTGCATATTTGTGTGAAAGAAGATATTATTGAATTGAAAAATGATCCAAAATAGGTGGATCTCAAATTGGTTTTGTTAGGCCTTTTGAGACTACAGATTTTACTGGTTAATGACTGGTAGTAGGTAATTTGTTAATGTGAACTTTTAAAAAATACCAACAAATCGGTACTGACAATTTTATTTTATGAGGACTTGAAAAATAAAAAGTAAATGACCTGGTAAGATGCTTTGTGTGAACAGAGAGTAGGACTAGGAGTCTGAGCCTCAACCAAACCTCTACAAATGATCCAGAATGCAGCAGCAAGGGTGTTCTTCAATGAACCGCAGCGAGCACACATCACTCCTCTCTTCGTTAAGTTGCATTGGCTCCCTACAGTCGCTCGCATCAAATTCAAGAATCTGCTCCTGGCCTACAAAGACCACCACTGGTTTGGCACCCCCATATCTTCACTCGCTTATACAGACTTATGTACCTGCCAGTTCTCTAGGCTCTGCCAAAGAAACAACGTCTTGTAGTGCCATCACAAAACCGTAGTAAATGTTAGCACCTGAGGTCAGTACGCACTGACAAGTATCATCTGACACAGATGACACGCTTATGAAGAATTAAGAAACAGTTCAGTATTCAGTTTGAAATCTTCTGATAAGATGTTGGGTCAACGCCTAAATTTAAATACCCTTATTTAGATTTCCTGTGGCTCAGTGGTTTGAGCGTGGCGCTTGCAATGCCAATGTCATGGGTCCGATCCCATGGATTGCACATAGTCAGAAACAAATGTATATCACAATGCAATGTAAGTCGATTTAGATAAAAGTGTCTGCCAAATGCATAAATAAAATATTAATATACCCTCCCATGTTGTTCGAGGTTGCAAACGATTAATGACATCACAGAGTTAGCGCTATTTTGGGGCTGATGTGTGACCGGAGTGCTGAATAACTGTAATCTCTTTCTTCCTTTGAAATGTAACGACTGCTTGTCTGAAAAACAGATTTGATGACTTACATATGCGGCCGACAAATGCAACTTCTTCAAATTGTGACACAGCTAGTGAGTGTGTGACAGAGAAGATACATGCTTTGATTTTTGTCTCTTTGTAATATAAAAGCAGTCAATTATATTTTATATTATAAGACTTATCTACCCATGACTGCAAAACCCTACATGTTGTATTTAGGCTCTAGTGGTTGCTAAGGGACACAACCTTTTGGATTCATCAGCTTGACCTTTAACTCTGAACGCCTGACCATGACCCCCTCTACCACGACATTATCAATCTTTCATGAGTCCAGCGTCATCACTGTATATCTGTTCTAAATACCACCAGTAGACAATGTAGGCCTTACCCCATGTTGTTGTGATTAAATTGCCTTTTAATATGGCCTCACTGTTCTCTTATGGCACTTTTCCACTGCGTGGTACGGTTGGACTTGATACGACTCGGCTCAGTACAGCTCACTTCACCTCGGCTCAGTTCGCTTTTCCACTGCAATTTAGTACCGCTTCAGAGTGGGTGGGATTATAAATGATCATCATAGTTACACTACCTCTACTGCCGTGGCATCATCGTAGATGTGACGCAAACAAACGCACAACACAGGATCAATGGAGCATATCGGTGGATGGCAGCAAAACAAAATACTGAAAGTTGGGAAACATCTACCACAAAGAGCCGACGACAACATCATAGTTTGCTCAACGGCGCACGAGAGGAGGCTAATCTTGCATTAAGCGATGTGTTAAGAGTCTCCTTCGCCATATCATGTCACAAAGCATACAGTGTACTGAACTGCCAATATTGCGTATTAAAGTGCGTATTTTCGTGTTCAAATCCATCGACGCTGGTAATGACGATTCTCTGACCAATCAGTGATCTCTGTTTCAACACGTCACATTTTGGTATCGGTATTACTAAAAAAGTATCAAGTACTAGGTACTGTACACAGCGGAAACCCCCCAAAAGTGAGTCGTACCGTACTAGGCAATGGAAAAGTGGCATTATTGATGACTGGCAGAAGTGCCTCTCAGAAAGAAAGAAATCAATAAAAGGAAGGAAGGAGGCACAACATAAAGTCCAGGCCTGGGCCTCTCTCACTGACGTTCCGGTCGCTCGTCCTCTTATGCTCCCAATCTCCTCCATGATAGGAGACCGGTGCGGGAGTGATTACGAGCTGTACGCGCGCCTCGAATCCCGGCTCTCGTCCCGCCACCTCACTACAAACAGCTTTCAACGTGTACCAGCCAGTCAGAATCAAAGTAAACAAATAGCTGAACGAGGATGATCCTCTTAAAATGGACTACACCCTGAATGTTTCTGATGTAAGACCAGTAATGAGGTACCAGACTTGCTTTCTGAGATAAAGAAGTTTGCACAGCTCTTCTTTTGCGTCAACTCCGGCTAATTAAAAACTTTTGTGATTGTATCTCAGGGTTAAAGAGAGAGAGAATAAAGCACATCTTATCAAACTCCTCGTGCTATTTAATTTTCTCATGTCAGGGAATTAGGAAATGCTTGCTGGCACTTGCAATATATACGTAGTACACTTTAGTATTTTAAAGGATATCACTGTGAATTATCGGCTGTCAGTATCCGTGAGAAAATGTACTATCGATGCATCTCTAATTTAAATTTTCTAATAACTTGGATATTATTATTAATAATGATAAACTTTTATAACATTTGGTCCCAAGCTAGCTAGCTTGTTCAGAGTGATTGCTTAATTTACTTAAAATTTGCAACATCTGACCCCATTAACTTCCAATGTGTGCACAAACACGGGGACATTTCTCTGAAAATGTCTGAATAAAATATGAAATAGCTATCATTTAGCAGACGCTTTTATACAAAGTGACTTACAATATGAGGAAGTGTTGTCTTCCACAGAAGAAAGAGTCACATAGATGTTTGAATCTCATGAGGATAAATAAATGATGAATTGTTATAGTATATTAACTATCCATTTAAGATGTACAGTTAAAGCAGGTCCTATTTTGTAGGCTATTCATGTAAAATGCCTGTTAAATTAGACCCGGCGAAATGATATTCAGGCTCCAAGAAGAGTTGTCGGAGATGACAAAGCGCAGGCAGGGAATGATCAATGATGAATACAGTTTGATGCATAGTATTGATTAGAACCAGAGTGAGTGTTGCTGTGATTCAGTCTCAGGTGTGGTTGATCCAGAGTGGCCTTAGAGCTGCTATTGATCTCTGAGCCACCTGAAGGCTCCTGCCTGCCGGACTGTGAAACTGTCGGGCTCCAGAACGGAAGCCCCTCCATCAAAGTCAAGGAGGGTTTCTTGTAACGCAATGCTAGGATGAGAAATGAAACATTTACCTCTGAGAGAGGTTCTTTTGAACATATGTGGTTTGTGAAAAAGTTTCTCACACTTCCTTTCAGCTCCGTCTAGCCGACTGTGATTATGTCAAGTAGAAATGTGTTTTGCAGTGTTAAAGGCGACACGAAACAGAAGTTTTGAATGGTGTTTTCTTCCCTTTCTTGAATGATATCCGAGTGAAATGGCTTCTGGAACAGGCTCAAATGGAGTGCTTTTTCCTTCTGGAATTGGATTGCATTAAAAACATGCTGTTAGTCCGATTCGCGTTTCTACTCTAATCCGTTTTATCATTCTGTCCGCATTTGTGTTTAGGCAATTGTGTTTCCGATTCATCCCGGTCCGCCCCTGCAGTAGCATTACTACACCGGCCCTCGCGGCCCAAAAAAAGAACATGGAATCTTCCAGGTCCTCCCGATTAGCCAATCCGGACTTGTTCAGAGGTGTATAAAGAGCTTACACAATGAAACGTTATGTTTTTATTACCTTAGAAGGAGCTATTTCTATCTACATACACCACGGGTCCCATTCCATGTTATTGCTCCAGGTGAATTTAGTCAACATTTCAACTTTTTTAGCTTGTTGTTTACCTTTAAGCACATAAATGAAAAGCTAGAAAACTTTATTTTGGTTTAATAGAGTCAAATTACACAATTTCACCACACTTAACACTTAAATGAAAGTAATTATGCCAAATTTAAGAAGTCAGAGGTGGGAACTTAATGCGTTTCAGTCAATCACACGTCACATTTGCATGTATATGACATGATGTTACCACAAGACACCAAAATTATTTTATACCCTTGTGTCAAATGATCAAAAAAGGAACAGAAAACACTCTCTTTGTGTGTTTTTATGTTTTAGCTTTATAATTATCTTTTGGAAGAATCTTGGATGATCTGGGTGACATCATTAATGACTCCAGCATATTAGCTGAGGTCAGAGTTTAATGTTCTGCCCCTATTTCACAGTTCGGATGACTGTGAAAGCGCTGAACCAGATGTTATTTCTAGGTGGGGGGTTAGAATAATCTCATGTTGACTGGAACGCAGCAGTCACATATAGTTTCTCCAGGCTTCGGTAAGAGCAAGTATGCAAAGTTGGAATTAACAGAGATGGCTTTACACAGTGAATCTGTGTCTTGTCCCCCTGTGGTGAACATCGTCACGGTACACCGCTGTCATTTGCTATTCCCAAATTTGGCAAGTGTGCCCGATGCCCTCTCTCACCTATACAGATAGATGACACCAGTCCCTCAACTCTGAGTCTCATCTCTTCAGGCTACTTTTTCTGCTCACTTTGAGTTGTCCTCTGTGTCTCTCTGTGCTGTGGGTATTATTGTGGGAATGACTGTGGTCTTTTAGAGAGGAGAACAGGCATGAACATGCAGGCACATGAGAACTCATTAGATGTGTAGCAGGTGGGAATCCACACCATCATTTATTCTCTTTATTCGGTACATGCATGCATACACACCTCCATCTTGCAGTCATATATCATCATTCATTGCATTACAGATTCATGATTCATGCGCTGTCAGCCAACTCAGCAGAAAGCATTAACATTAAGGGGGTCATACTGTATCATAACGAATCACATTCAAACCATGCATCCATTTAGAGACAAACCCTGCTTCCAAGACCCGAATACTGTCGTGAGATGGGTGGATAACAGTTGTGATGTATGTGATACATTTATTGTGTATATTTTATTAGATTGTATTTGAATTTAACCACCAAATTGATTATGCCACAATGCATGGTGGGAACTTTCAAACCCCATGTTTCATGTAAAATAGAGTCTATGCACTCAGGGTGAGGATGTACGACCGCTTACATCTTAGCCGGCTAAGCCACTTCCGCTCTCATAGGGCTGAGGTATTGGATATGTTTACTAACAAAAAACTGAGAAATGTATGCGAACTGACAGCACTACCGCTCACCATTGTTGAGTGCCTCTGTGATCAAGCCTCAAGGAAGTGCAAAAGTTTACTTAGTTTTTTTTATCATATTTGTGGATGTAGCTTGAAATGGATAGCATGAAGCCTTTCCCCTTTTTGGTGGCGGATGTATGATGTAGTGTTTGAATAATATGACTCATGTTGTTGACCGTAATCCTAGGTGCATCTTGAGTGAAAATGTCGTTGTTCCCAATGCGGCGGACGTGACTGAGCGGACTAAGACGAGATGTAGAATCGATCGTGTATAGAGTCTATTCTTTGTCTAGTCAGCAAAATATGTGTTAGCTAACAAAGGCTAATCTTCATTCTAATCTTATTCAGTATACGCTAAATAAAAAACAAACACCTACTTAACAATCTTTGTAAACGTTGCCTAATTGTTCAAAGAATGTTTTGAAATCAGCTTTTCTACAGTGCGGACTTAATATATAAAACATTCTGTATTGTTTTGTTGGTCAATAAATAGGTGTCTAATATAATTCAGTACATACTGTTACTGAACGTGATTTCAGACACAGGGTTAAGTTTCTTGTTGTGTGCTCTTCTAATTTCAAGATCATTCTGATGCTTGACTGTAGCTACAATCGAGAAGTTCACTTTGAGAGTTGTTAAATGTTAACAAGCAACAGAGGGAGAGCTTCAGAGAAAGAGAGAGAACGTATGGATGAGACAGTGCTCGAGGAAACGTGGGCAGCAGTTTGATGTTTTTTATGTGACTCCTGCCTCCCACGGCTGTGCTCTCTTGCTCTCTCGCCCACATTTACACATCAACATTGTCTATTCTGTAATCAGATACGTGTTGGCCGACTAATGATAAGAGCAAAATGTGAGAAAGTTAGTACTGTGTACTTTTAGAAGGATGTCAACACTAGAAACGATCCGCTGAAGTTTAACGAAGTGGAGAGTGTAAAAAATAGCTAAAAAAAATGTAATAACTATTTTGTAATAAAAAAAGAAGCACAATTTTGACTTCAAGTGCTGCAAAAACAAGTATAATAATAAAAATGTATGACCCCTTTTGAGTAAACTGTAGATTTCACTCACAGAGGAAACCTGATTCTCTCGCTCTCGTGCTTTCTCTCTCCATCTCACTCTCAGATATCAAAGCCATTAGGAAGCTGATGTGCAACGGATTAAAGCTTTGTTTTTATTACAGACCACTCCGTCTTCCTCTGCGCTTTTCCTGATAATAAAGCAGCCAGGTCTCTCTCTCTCCTCAACATTTCCGTTTGATTCAAGCGGCGCTCCACTCGTCTGTCGTTGTCTAATAAAGCTGAAGTCTCAGGGGAGCGAGAGGTAATGAATACAGCTCTGCTACAGTGGCCTGCAGGGCACCAGCCCTGACTCAGCAGAAAGACCTGAGCCTTTCTGCCGTCGAAGGCGTGCTTGTATTTAAAAGTGATGACAGACTCTCACCTCATCCTAAAAGGTGCGTAATAAATTAAAAATCTGTTTCTCCTCGCGTTCCGCAGACAAAAGTAAATGCTGATTCGGAGAATTCTCATTTTCAGTCCTGTTCTGCTTTATCTGAACGCCTGTGAAACTGATTATTATTTATAATCAGTATGTGGCATTGTGGGAAGGTAGTTGCCCTGTGGGAGGGTAGTGGAGTTGATGGTAGCGAGATAAGCAGAAAAGCTTTGGTTATTAAATCAGCTCGATATGCTCTTCGATGTGTTCTTTTGCACGTTTCGCATTTCTCCTGTCTCAAACCATGACCACGTGTGCACTTTGCTTAGGCCAGAAAGACACACACTTGAAACTTGATTTTGTGTATCATAAGATGTGTCACAAATACAGTAGAGGCCATGTCCAACTTTAAGCTCAATTTGTTGGTAAACAACATGATTATGCTCTTAAACAACGTTAAACCAACATACAGTAAACCAGTATATAAATCCATGCTGATCGGAGGACATTTTTAGCCTTGTCTCTTATTTTTCCTCTTATTTTTGGTAGTTTTCTCTCATACACAGTGTATATTATGAAGAGAATGTGTTGTGTTGTTGGTTGTGTGGGTTCCATAGCTGGGGTTCCCAAAGCAGGGGTCATGACTAGGGACTAGGTGGGAGTTTTCTGGTGCGGTGGTCGGAAAATGTATATGAATATTTTTATATTTGCATGTAGCATGTACTTTTTCCATTAGTAATTGTTGCCTTAGTGTAAGGTAAAACAATCTGCGCGTTGTTATTATTATTATTTTTAATTGTTCAGATTTTACTCTTTTTTTTTCAGCATGTTGTTCACCGTTGCAAGCAGTAGAGCACCTCAGTTTATAAAAAAGTGCCCTTTTACTGTAGTGGTGATAATAAAGGTTTAAACTAACATTGTGATATGCTTAAATTTTGAGTTTTTTTCTTTATTTAAAAACAATATTAGTATTTTATTGCAGGCAAGCCAAGTGTTGATTTGATAGACTAAATTGATCCAACGTAGTCAATATCAACCAAAGACAACGCAGGTAGGCCAGCGTAGGGGGGCAGAGAAGCATAATAATAAATAATAAAATAAATAATAAAATTCATAATATGGACATCCGCCAGCACTATAATCAGTTCGATGAAATAAAACCATCTGTAGTACATGGTTTATGTATAACAACAAGTAAAGTAATGAGTAAATTACTATAAAATAATATTATGTTCAACTGTGTTCTTTTGTCATTTTTCGCATGTTTGAATAAACCTAATAAGTGCATGTGCGTAGTTGCACGCAACGTTTGTATACTTTATCCACCTCAGAGGATAGTGGGGGTCTCGAGTCACTGGCACTGTCATTTTGGCGGCCGTGGGCTGAAATGTTTGGGAACCCCTGTTCTACAGGAGGAGAGTGTGGGCAGTTCGAGCACATTTCGAGTTGACCGGTGCCTCATACGTTCCTGGTTATTTGGCATTATATAATTTTGATCTTGTCTTCTCCACCCACATCTTCACCAGGTCAGCTCATCATTTAACACGGCGGTGCTTAGCTGGCCCTCGCTGACCTTGGCATTTCAGTGGGATTTATGGGTCAGTCGTAACCTTTGACTCCGCTATATTTCATCTCCATCTGGTAACACACTAGAAACGTGCACGCTTGAGTGTCTTGTCATTTTTCCTCTTTTAGATGTTAGACGTAAAAGAAAGTGTACAATTCTGACGTTTTATACATTCACTGAAACCATTATGAGAAAGACCTTTGTAAGTGTTGTAGAAGGTCTAATAGAGCGTTTTGAACCTTTTACTGTTAATATACTATACTGTGTTAGCTTGTAGACATGAGAGAAAATATCTCGGCCCTGTGCTAAAACCAGGTTTCCCTTGAAATCGAATGAAATCACAGACCTTTAGCCTAAGATACTGAAACAAATTCAATGTGATTGCGGCTCAAAAATGTAAATCAGAACACTACATGCTACACACCAAGGCAAGATATGAAGACTGTTTGGTTGTTCTGCACATGGATCATTGGAAAGATGCCCACATGTAATAAACATGTTTATCTATTTCAGCAATGCTAAAAAAGAATGCTATACCATACAATGCCATATTAAAGCATTTTGTTTTAAAGCATTTTGTATCTTTTTTGCAAGAGTTTAGGAAGAGTCTTTTTTTGTTCTGAAACGACTGTAGCCCTGTTTAATTGATGGGTTTAGGAATTCAGCTGGGATCAGGTCTGGACCCTCTCAAGTTTATCCACACTAGACCGAATCAGTCATTTCTTTTTTAATCTTGCTTTGTACACAGGGGCATTATCAAGTTAGCATAGAAAAGGGCTCTGCACAAACTGTTAATACAAAAACATTAAGATTCTTGCTCACGAAAATGGCCTAAGTGGTCAAATCTGTTCATTAGAAGGGGGCGTTCCAATACATCTGTTCATATAGTGTATACTGGTGTTAAACTACCTTCAAGTTTGGACTCCAATTGGTGCCATGGGTGCCGCAAATCCACCGAAGAGGTCAAGCTTTCGGACTATGCAGTAACATGATAGCTATTGTATTTGAAAACAGATATATGTAGCTACATAAATAACTGTCATGAATAATTTCTAGTCATATTGCATTGATTTTCTCTTGCAGCCATTTCATATAGGCGTATCCAATTTGTAGAGCCTGTAACTTAGCAAGACTTGTGTCTCGGTATGCTTGTCTGAATCAAGCTCATTTACATTTAGCATCAACGAGTCTTAACTTGGGTTTAAATCTCTCTTTTCCGTCTCTGAATAGAAGTGAATAGCTTAATTTCCTCTAATATGACTGTCTGCTTAGGTCTTGTTAATATACTACATATCCCCCCCTCATTCCCTCGTTGTAGTCTCATGCTTTGCTCTGTTTAGACAGGCTGTTAATTATGCTTGTAATTGTGATTGTAGGTAATCAAGTGGAGTGAGTAATAACGTGTCTTCAAGAGCTTGTGAGACGGGTTTTAAGAGCTCAGGTTCCTTGTGAGTTCTTCCTCTCAGATCTTTGTGAGGGAAGCATTCTTGTGAATCTCGAGGCGGCGTTGTAACAAGGCAGACACGCAGGAAGTCAATCTTTCTCATTAGGTTTCTGCTCTTTCTGAGGCAAAGCATTCGTTTTTAAAGACAAGAATGTTTTGCATCCGTCTCTTGCTGTGCGGCATACTTCATATTCCTGTCACGTCTGAAGATAGGGGGAAGAAACTGGGCAGAAGGGGAGAGTGGGAAATATCATTCATTTTCTGTCTGCGTTCCTACATTTTTTGTCTTTATTTATTCATCTTGTTTATTGTTGAATATGACTTGACGTTGCATTATCCTGAGAGTCTGCGAACGTCAAATACAAGGAGAGGAATATTGAGATGGATGAGAAGCGCAGAAATGGAGATTACGTGTGCGTGTTTTGTTATTATGTTTGTTAAATGTTCTGCAGTTGGCCTCTGGTTCTGATACACCCTGCACACAATTGAGTGTAAACAAACTCATTAAAGCCATAGAAAAGACTATTTAATTGCTTTGTGTTTTAAAGAAAGCTCTCTTTCTCCCACACAGACACACACTTAGCTATATAAATGAGGACACACCATTACCTTTTATTCTTTTTATATGAAGCTAGTTATATGATCTGTAGCTGTTTTTACAGTAATAGTTTTATTCACATTCAAGTCAGTAGATTTCATCCTTGCAAATGTGGACACTATATTATTCACATACATATGATTTAATACATATGTTCTGCTGAAAGGGGAAAGGGGAATGATTTACAGTCACGTCATTTAAAATCTTTATTACTTTCTTATGTCGAACACAAAACAAGATATTTTAGGAAATGTCTCGTGTGTTGTGTCCATACATTGGAATTCAATCATGACCACATGCTATTCATTGTTCTTACAAAAGAAACATAATTGAAATGATAGTTAAATTAAATTAACACCATTTAAATTCACACAAATCGTGCATGTTACGGTTTATGTAGTGTATCTGCATATCACACGTGAGAAGTTAGAGCCAAGATCGTATATTCATCACCATGGAGACAGAAATGTATTTTTGTTTTCTATTCACAATCTTTTACAAAACTGGTTTGAGTGTGCTGTAGGACCATATTAAAACACTAATTGCTAACTGAAGAATCTCAGACACGAAAAGGCGTGGTGAGGTTTTTCCCAGGAGCGCCGTCGTCTTGAGGTTAGTAAGCTTGTTATTGTAAACAGGTGAGACAAACACCGGCACACCAAGAAAAATAGCTGGAATAACAGATGATGGCGGAGCATCTTTATCCATGAGGGAGAGGCAGGAGGTGATGGTGGGAATGTCATTAGCAGCGAAGCAAGCTGAGCTCCTGAGGGTGGAATCAGAGCTGCCTTTAGACAAGAGTAATAATCTAAAGCAGTGGTGCGTATCAACATCTAATCCACAGAAAACTGATTCCCTCAAACCCCGAAAGTCCTTCTGAAGCCGTTCTTGGCTTTGTTTCTGTTTCGTTATGAGAACTTTCCATTGACTTCAAAACTAATTCCATTTCTTTGCCGTTTCCCTGATCCTGACCCTGACACAAGTATTTCATCTTATATTTTAAATAAGACATTATTTATTGTGTCTGTTGGAAGATTTTGTTTTTGTTGTTGGGACGCTCGCACACACACGCACGCACGCACGCACGCACGCACACACACACACACACACACACACACACACACAGACACACAGACACACAGACACACACACACACAGACACACACACACACACAGACACACACACACAGAGTAACCAGCAGGACCTACTGTGCTTTTCTTCTCTAACTTTTCTAAATGGATCCACTTGCTGGAGGCATGTGGAAGGTGTATTACTGCAAGCGCACGTCTGGAATTTATAATAAGTCCTTCATCCAAGCATGGCCCTTACTGAGGCATTGTTACTGTGTTTCGGCAATTCCAAATCCATTTTTCTATTCAGTGGGTTTATAGCGTACAAGGGAGGGGAGTTGGTTTTTCTTCAGTGGTGCTGGGTAAAGAATATTTGTGTGTTTTTCTGAATTGAAATCTGTTTTTGGCTCAGAAGTTACTGAGGTAGAGTAAAAGAACAGGGTGTGATTGCCAAATTGGAGTCAAACTGACTTAGCCGGATACTAAAAAGTGAATTCACATAACAATAATTAAGAAAGCTTTCAGAGAACTACAGAGTATTTCTTTGGGGATGTTAAAATATACTGTTACTCGTGACTGCTATTACTCTTTATCAAACAACAAAAAAAAATTCGGACGTCAACATGCATACAAGGCTGTAGAAATGTGCTTATTAAGAAAGTTGCAAAAGCAAGAAAAATAAAGACAAGTATAGATACTGATATTACATGCTGTCGCTTGCTGAATTGAGGGTGTGATGATTGACTCTGTTTCACATGCTGTGATTATTCTGCTTTTCTGTGCCGAGTTGCTCTCGGCTCGTGCATTATGCATGCGACCGGACCATGTTAGACCGAGAACATGGCGGTAAATGATTCAGTGAGTTCATACGAGCTCAGCAAGCGGGGAGAGTCACCGCAGGCACGTTTCTATACGTGGAGATTTCTCATGGGTGCTTCTTTCTACCGCTGTAAACATTTCCTTTTGACGTCGATACAACTCTTTCTTCGCCGTTAATGGACAGGAAAGTGGACACTGACCCACGATCAGACTATATCAGAGCGGTGTACAAGGCTTTTATATGCCACGTAAATGGATGATAAGGGATTTTAGAGCTTTAGGGATGATTCGCCCTATACATATTAAATAACTCTGAATGGCTAGATGGGCACAAAGATGGATGAATTGCTGTCTGGGGACTGGTTCATAAAATATAGTTTAAATACACCCAACAATAGGATAGCGGTGTGTTTGCGTGTCTTTTAGTCTCATTAGTGTGTTGGGTAGCAGATGGCTTGACACGTGTCTGTTACTTGCAAATCAGCACAGATGTTCAACACACAATAAGCTCCAACAATAAACCACAGAACACATCGACTATAATACAATTACACAAAGATGAAGCATAATCAGACATCTGAATCTTTCTGATTGGACCGTGTGTGCATTATTCAGGTTTTGTAGCGTAATTAGCTTTAGCTTGCTGAGGCAAGCTCTATTGTTGCTGTTACGCATTTTTATTGGTATGGGATTTCAACAAACCCCTGAACCCACATATTAAATTTCAGCAAGTAATACGTCCCGTGTGTTTATGCTATGTACGTGAACAAACATGTGCTATGTGGCACAATTTAAAATTAAAGATGTTTAAATGCTGTATGATTATGAAGAAAGCTAAATATCATAGAGACTTAAGGAAAGGCTTCTTTACCTGTATCTCCAACAAACAAATAAAACACTGCCCCTATCTATAACACCATCCGCTTGTTAAGTCATCATGTTAGGAATACCACTCCTGGGTCCAAGCTTCCACTCATTTAAATTGAGGGTGCTATTTAAACAGTTTTTTTAGCGCTTTTTATTTAAATCACACATTTACTTGTTTTTAAACTCACTGTGCACATTACAGTCTTAAGGAATCTGTTACATTCATATTTTTAATAAATCGTCAAATGAACGGCTGGTTCAAAGGGATTTCATTACGGAGATAAAGGTTAGGATCGTGATTTTCTTTTAGAGTTTTACAGCAAACCATCAGTGTTTGGACCTGGAAACGGTGGTGCGTGACATAAGACTTAACAAGCGGATAACAAGGACATAGCAACACCACAGCAACCACTCAGGACACCCTTCCCTTTATAAAATGTTTAAAAATAATTGTATATGAATAATTTATATAAATCTAATTATTATACGATAAAATATTGTATTGTGTTCTGTTAAATTATAACCTATTGTTTTAATAATTCGATTGATATAAATGTATTTATATAATTGTTAGAGTTTTATTGTTTTTAATAGTATTATGTAGCCTACATGTAAGGACAGGCAACTGGCCAATCCTGTGAAGGACAGAGTCTTTCTGTAGAACATTGGAGGCTGAGAGAGAGACAGAGAAAAGAGACATAATAATACAGAGCTTGTCAGCCTACCATATGTAGAGTTCTCCAAGACAAAGATGTTATGTCTCTTCACATTCTGTCACCATTAAAATGCCATCCCACAGAGAAACTGGAGGGATGATGTGTGTGTGTGCGTGCGTATTAACTAGCCACTGCGACAGCAGCCCCGCTTTGTGTATGCATGCATGTCCTTTTGTGACGTTGCTACATGTGTGTGTGTATGCGTGCATGTGTCCTTGTCTTTCCTCCTAGTGTCCTGTTTGATGTATCCTCAGCGGAGCTGCTTTGATGACTCCCATCCGATCTATTTTGATGAAAAATAAGAGAAATTGCACCATTGCTCTTTGCTCGAGTTAAAGAGAGGAAAAAATGACACACAAGGGAAACAGTACATGAGCAATCACACATTTCAGGGCCGGCCTTGTGTGGTTTACTGCTATCGTTTAAACCCATTTACCATTTATGCACCAGTTAAATACGTTATTTTCACACGACGTGTGTATATGGTTGGATATGTATGCAAATTAGGTTGATTGCAAATTGCCCTTTTGACCTCTCCGGGTTTCTCAGCAGCTGAAGTCATCATTGTTAAGTCGTCATAGTTCTATAGCGGTGAATTGGAAACAACCACACATTTTTTTGCATTCTCAATTGCTCAAACAGCAAGAGAAAAAAATCGATAGTGTTTTCCCTTCTTTCAACAAAATGAAAATAAAAAGTCTGATAACGGCAGAGAGAATGATGTTAAACTCAATGTGGCTGCAATAGACACGGCATAAGAAACTCCCTCGCATTAGCGTTACGTATTCTTTTGTAATTTGATGCAAAGGTAATATGTAACAAGCTCAATAAAAGGAAGGAAGGAGGCGGGAACCAGCGAACATAAAACAACTTTTAATAAATAAAAACATAAATAGACAGCCGGCAGCCCCCTCACGGGCGACTGCCGGCGACACACACAAACCACAACTAAAAGCCAGGCCTGGTCCTCTCTCACTGATGGTCCGGTCGCTCGTCCTCTTATGCTCCCAATCTCCTCCGTGATACAAGACCGGCTCTCGTCCCGCCACCTCACTACATAATATAATACAAAGTATATTGTTATAAACATACAAACATTAAAACATATATACTGTATATAAAAAACTTTGGAGGATTTATGAATTTTTTGGAAAATTGTGTGTCTTTGCTGTCAGACGGTAGCAAAGACACACCTTGTGTCTTCATTTTTCATATTTTTGATTAATCATTACTTGGATCATATTCATGTTTGTTTGTAGGTTTTGCAACTGTTCAATTAATAACCAGACAGCGATGACATTTAAAATTCATGTTTTTCATTAAGGGGCGGGGTCATACAATGTATGTACAAGGTATGACTTGATGCCAATCAGGACAGATAGATGTATGCAGGTCCAAAACATCTATAAATCTAATTTGTAATCTTTGTGTTTTTCTTTCTCAGTGTATGCGGTTTCTCTGAAGAAGAAATCTTCTCATCTCTGTCAGGTAAGCAACGAAACACTCGTCTGTGCTCCCTCTTTCCATCCCCGTGCAGTTGAGTGCTCTCTTTCCTCTTCTCTTCTAAACACTGTCAGTCAAACCCCAGCAAACGTTTATCACAAGAGCCGTCAGACAGAAAATCCCTCACGTATATTTTTAACCACACACGCTCTCCTGTCTAGTACACGCTCTCTAATGACTCGTAGTGCATTCACAGGCACCTCAGGGCTGATTCTCTTGCTCGCCGATGACCCTTGTTGTGTCTTCAGACTGTTGCTTGGATACAGGGGCCGTAGAGGTGGCCCTGACCGACGGGGAAATAAAATGGCCAGTGCTAATGGCTATCAGGAGAAAAGCTTAAAGCCTCAGGGGCTCAATCTAATGGTTGTAAACAACTTTCTCACAAAGCGGAAAAACGTTTCCTCACCACAAAACCTTCCACTACTTCCAAGTCGTAAAACAAGCAGAAATAAGGTTATAGACTGAATCTGTCTGAGCCGAATCATGTTTATGGGGGTGAGCTGGAGAATCTATATAATTACTTAAAAAGGTTTGTTTTCTTGAATTTCTCTTGCAATCAATTGCAATCAACGTTTCTTGCAAGAAAAACAGTTTTCATTTAGTTTTACACAACCATTTTTAACCCTCTGACGCAACTTTGAATACAGTAAAAGGTCTTTTGGGGAAAGAGATTGAGTTGAGTTATGAAAGTTATGAGTACATTAGACTCTTAGGAAAACAGTAAAGTTCTGTTTTCAATGATAAAGTATGTGTTTGCTTTTTAACATTCAACATATATTTCTTCTTGAGTCTCTCAATAGAGACACACACACACAACCTCTGTGCAAATAGGGTCTCTTTCTGAGGTGGATTCATTAAATCTGTCCAACACACAAACACTCATTCTTGTTTTTATAGTCATTTCACGTGTTTCCTTTTTTCTCTGTTTTTCCAGAATACTTTTAAAAACAGGTGACTTTTGTTGCTCTAGTGCAGTGGATGAAATGATGATACGTGGAAGGCGATTCAGGCTCATGCTGTATTTGTTATGTTGTTTTTTCTCACTTTCTCTCCTGTCGTATCTCCCTGTTCTTCACACATACACTGACACATCTGCGCCAAATGACTGTGAGAAATGAAAACACTTCCTCCTTAACGTTTGTCCGTAAATTGGTGTGAACCGAAAAGTGAGAATTACAGAAAGGATGATCTCCATTTAAGTCCGCATTTATAAACATTGTGTAGGTTTGTTCATCTGATTTGCTGTATAAGATGTTGATTTAGCTGTCAACTCTTTTATTTACATTTATAAAGATGTTTTTAAAAAGTGACATACAGAAGAGGAAGCATTTCACATTTAGCATAAAGAGATCTTCTCAATGGCAAAGTGTAATTCCAGCACAGCTACTGTACTCTGATTTTCCCCTGAAGATCACTACAGATGTGAGCTTGTGTACATAGCTGAGTGTACCCCAATTACCATAATAGCATATATGAGGTGCAGTTATGGTTCAACTATAAAATACAAGCTATTTGTTCAAATTTCATCTTTTAAGACAACAGATTTATTTATGGCTAAACAAATCTTTGGCTGTATTTTAGATACTATTAAAGCCATTATTCTGTAATTGTTCTGAAATGAGATAACCTCCGCTCTGCATTTTTTTTGCATTTGGCTTTTCAGAAAAAGGGAGGGATTGGAGAACATTGGAGAAACAATATTTTTTTGCTATATTACAGAAAAAATTCAATAAAGAATTCTTAACATTTCAGATTAATATATAAAATATACAGTATGTATATATATTATTCCACTGACCATTTTTTATTCATATCATTGCCTTGGAATCTTCAAATGATTTAGCAATTGACCTTTTTTTTCGTAAAATGTGAACTTTAAAAGTTCTTTCAAATGTGCACAATGTGGAGAAAAAACATCACATAACACGTAAAGTTGTCACAGAATGTAATGTGAATAGCTGAATTTTGACAAAAATGTAAGATAGAACCTTATAATTCCAAGCCGACGGTTTAATATAACTGTATTTATGTCATTTTAAATATAAAAACTCTTCATATTGTATGAAAGTAAATTAATATTTTTAAAGACATTTCATTTATGTGCCCACCAGACAAAAATATTAAACATTAAAATATTTATTCATTCTTTTGCACTAAAGTTCGTGTTGCTCATGCAGTCAGATTGGTTTAAGAAAGACATTCTGAAGCTCTTTGTGTCCCAAAAAGGCAAACCATCTGTTCATTCAGATCCCGGCATAATTGTCCCCCTCTTGTTCCGCTGTGGCATCTGAAGCCTAAAGCAGATGTAGATAGAGCGGGTGGGTTTAACTAAAAAAGGAAGCAATCACTTCACCCGTTTGCTCATATTCAGCCTACCCTTCTGTCTTATTAAACATCAGACCATCTGTTAATATTGATTCTTTATTAAAGCAATACACCCCCTGACATTAATTGAGTGTGAATAATCGGAATAATCCAACGTGTTCCCTTTTTGTATTACATAAAATTGCACGTCACGCTGTACTCTGTGTTCTCGGATATGATAATCCCTATCAGATCTCTGCGGGGTTATATAAATTTCATAATATCTTTTATAGTTTATGAACGCTGGCAGGAGGTCGGCCGGATGCCCCATGGGCTCTTCTCAAACACAGGTTATGAAAAGAAAAAGGCAATTGGAGGTTTTACCAAAAATAAAGGGAAAACAGACATTTGCAAATTAAATCAGTCTGCATTGTACTTGGACTTTGTGTAGAGAGTTTCAATGGAAAATAGCTAAGTTGAAGAAACTTTTTATCTGTAACCTATTACCTTAAAGGCTTCAGATTCTTTCCCAAACTTAAAGCAAACTTTGCTTGTTCTGCACTTTTAAAATGACGTTTTGAGGACACTGCGTCCTAGTCTGGCATGAGGCAAGTTTCCAGCAAACAGTCATCTAGTTTATTAACAATGAATGGAACAGAATACCAGCCAATGAGAGCATGTTTGATGTTGTAACGTGAAGTAAGTACGTAGAGCAGGTTTTTGTACTAATGAAATTGAATTGTGGATGAGACTGCTGTGTTCTGAAGAAATCGAGCGGACAAACAAAATATGTTGTTGTTTTGCTGTTGCAGTAGAAATAAGAATTAGCCTATAGTTAACTGTCACGATTCCGCCGCATCATGTCATGTTTCTCTTGGTCTAGTGGCAGGATCATGACAGAACCTCATGTTTAATGTGGAGAGAGGCGACTATTGTTTATTTGGCTTGCCATATGCTCTCTCGGTCTCGTTCTCTGTTCCCGTTTCCTCGTTATTGATTCATGCCCTATACCTGTTCCCCTCTTGATTTGGTCCCTTATTTATTTCCCTTGTGTCTTCTGTCTTGTGCTGGTTCATTGTGGTTGTGTGGTGAGTTCATGAGTCTAGACTAGTCTAGTCTAGTCTAGTGTATTTGTAGTTCTTGTAATGAGTTTATTTTTAGTCTTGTTTAAGTGTAGTTAGTCTTAGTCCTGTCTTGTTATGTTATTGTATCCCTGTTTTGTTATGTTATCCCCTCGTGGGTATTTGTTTTGTATCATTATTAAAGTCTTCGGTTAACCCCTTGTCTCCACCTGGGTCCTCTGTCCGTGTCTCACCCCCGTGATCATGACAGTTAACATTATTATTTACATGTTTACATTTATTCATTTATTTTGTAATTTTTTCCAAATTACTTACAAATAAAATAATATTCGTCCAATAAGCTACAAAGCTATGTACCTGTATATGTTTGACTACCCAACACCTGGGGTGCCAGAAAAAAATACATTTCTTGTAAAGTAACAATTTTATTTTACATTTAACTTCTACATTTTCTGATAAATTTTTACCGTATTTCAAAAAAGTCAGATTAAACAGCAAATTCCCGTAGAATTACATCTTTTTACAGTACATTTATGGTAAGATAACCAAGCTATACGTTGAATTAGCTACAACAGGTGTGTTTTATTTTGTTCTTGCTTTCTGTTTATTGTGTTTTGTCTGGTTAGGAAAAACCTTGTAAATGTCTATTCTTCACAGAAATACACAGAGAAAAGTTAATGGAAAAGAGGTAGCAAGTGGTAGGAAATCAACAGAATGACAGGAAGTTCACTGAGACCGTGTGGCACACCCTGGCAAACACATCTTTGAAAAGAGTTAAGATTGTTCTGTTGTTATTCCTGTCTTTGTTTTCTTTCTCGTTTATAAAAAGTGTCCTTTGCTGCAATAAGAAAAGTGACCTTCCCTTTAAACCACAGGGATACGAAAACAATGGCCAGTCTTTTTTTAATTGTCCAGTTCAGTATGAGGAGTTCTTGGTAAAGTTGCATGATTTCTGACGTTGTTTATAGATGAAAGTAGAGGATATGGATTCATTTTTTTACATTTCAAAAACACTGTTTGTTTTGGGGAGGGGGTCAAATGCAAATTGAATAAAACTTTTAAGGGTTGACTTCTTTAGCATTGGTTTATGAAGGTTAAATGTGTCGTTTGTCCAGCTGTTTGAATTGGAACATTTGTCTTTAGACTTAACCTGACTTTATAAGAGTAATGTGTTTCTTCTATAAATCTCTCGTCTAACAAATTAATGAATTAATTTGCTAATTAATGAACTCTTTTTATCCCCCCTCATTGTCAGATCTGTCTTTATTCTGACCGTTTGATCTTTCTTTGCCTGTTCTGCTTACATCAAGTTAATTTGTCAAGCAGATTTGGTGACTTTGATGATTATCTTTTTTTATAATCCCACACTGCTAGTTTAGTTATATCCCATTTATCATCTTCCCAGGATGCACTGGGGTATACATAAATAAACATGAACTTGTTTGAAGCTCTTGCAATTTATGAAATGTTGTTAGAATTACAGTGGTAGCTTACTGTCACAATATTTACTCTCACTTAATTAATAAGAAATGATTATTTATTCACTCTCACAATAATAATAGTGAGTGAGGATGTTAGTCCTTTACATTCCGCCTCCTGTGCTGCACAAAAGAAAGAACTCAAACAGATGTGAAACAACAAGAAGGTGAGTAAGTAATTTGTCGTTTATAGGTAAACTGTCCCTTTAAATAAGTGAATTGATTCTGCTCAAAAAGCCTTGTTAACTGTTGCCTTCATTTCCACAAGCATCTCACTTTACAGAGAGTGTGTGTGTGCGTTTGCGTGTGCGTGTGTGTGAAAGAGAGAGAGAGAGAGAGAGAGAGAGAGACAATGAGCCAGTGAGTGTGTCATTGATTTTGAATCATTTGAAGATTGACATGGCGATTGGTTTGTCAATGATAGACAGTAAGCTTTGTCAATAAAAGGCCACACACATTGTTCCAGAAATGCCTTCATTGTGACATCCTAGATGATCCCTAAGAATCTGTTCTTTCACAAATGATTCTGAATCAACCATGTAAAACGCTTGACTGAAAGGGTTCAAATAATCTTAAACATCTCATTCAAAGGTGTCGGCTTCGATGTCTGAAATGACTTTGTAGACACAAATATAACTGTGCCGACATTTCAGCAATTTCTTTATTAGACAACAAAAAAGCAGCGAATAGATGAGAACCTCTTCAATACCTCAAGAAGCCGAATGATAAAATGAAAATAGAACCCTTTTGCAAATTCTAGTCAAAGAGGCGTCAGTTTTGAAGATGATCAGATTTTTAGATGCTTTTATTTGAAACAATTCCCACTGTTACAATTAGTTATTTGTGTTATAATACAGTTATTGTTCCACAAGTGTTCAAAACTTGACTTGTGCAGTATACTGTACACCGGATGTTGACCAATCAGCATCAAAGAAACGTGTATGACTGTTTTGTCCTTGATGCCGATTGGTCAGCATCCAGTCTAATGCAGCACATTTAAGCTATGCACCCTTACAACTCACCTAGAGATCATTTCTTTTCGATACATTGTTACAGAAAAGTCTACTAATACTGATTAGCTAAACATTTCTATGGAGTTTGTGTTAGTTTAGATGCAGTTTTTAATTGTCCTGCTCTTTTTGACACTTTTAATGTACGTTTTTTAAAATTGAGCATCGCTTCTGTTCTCTGCTAGTTAACCAAGTTCAGAGCAAGAACACCAAACCCCCAGTGACTCCATAACAGCAGTCATCTTACACACACTGCGATAGTCTTCCTACTGAATCACTTACAGACATCTGGCAGAGTATGACAAGGGGGTCAGAGCAGGACCCCGAGCCGTACGACCAGTCCAAGAGTGTCTCATTCTCTGTGTGTGCTGGGCCAATTAAAATCTAAATATTTAATACATTCTTTCCAGACTGTTCAACACTAACGATCTTGTATTGACATTACACCCCAAGGTTATACCGCAAGAGTATAAAAGTGAAAAATAAAGACGTGGGGAAGTTAGAGATGGTTACATGAGCACAGTATGCACTGTTGTTAAGGTACCAAATATAAACATTTCAAATGTCTATGATTGTGTGGGTGTGTATGAGTGTTATGCTCGCAGGCAAATGTACCGCAAACCCATTCTCTCCCGCTGATAACATAATTGTTTTAATAGATTTAAGTAGTGATAAAGGGTCTCAACTCAGGGCTAATGATGTAGCACGGAACTCCACTTAAGTGCCTGTAATTTGCTAAGCTTGTTGAGGGAAGTGCTAACCTCTTCAGAAGAGAGATCATTCTGATTCACTGTGTATGTGCTACTGTACCCGTCTGTGTTTGTTTGCGTGTATACGTGTGTGTTGGGGGTGGAAAGGTACTTGGCAAAGTTAGCAGCACCTACATAAATCAATTAGCATGTGTTGTTGGTAAGTGTTCCTTCAAGCTTTGCTGGTTTTTATGTTAGGGTGGAGGGGGCGAATATGGTTGCTTAAAATATAGTGAATTTCGAAATACAAATAGCACAATAATCATATATGTGAGTGATTCTATAATTGCGGGTACATTTGGCATTTGGGGCATTTTTTTCACTTTACATAACACCCTTAAAGGCATAGTTCACCCTTAAAATGAAAATTCGGTCATCATTTACTCTTGTCATTTCAAACCTGTCTGACTTTCTTCTGCTGAACACAGAATATATTTTGTTAAAATAACGTAACAACAGCGGTACCCAATGACTTGCATTGGTTTTGTGTCCATACAGTACAGGGCTGTATACTAACATTTGGGGCACTAGTGGTACACCAGCCCTTAATTTGTTGGCACCAGTCATGGGGTGAGGTAAGAAAAAAAATCACTAAAACTTCATTCAAATGTGTTTAATACCTTAATAAATCAAGTAGAATCATTGTTCATGATTTAATTATTTTATTGCATATGTAAACTCTCTTTCACACTTCACTATATTTGATTTATTTTCTTAATTTCTTTCTTGAAGCTACTTTCTTTAAGATTCTTGGTAATATGGGAATTTTTACGTCATTTTGTGTTTATATGTCCGTTTCTGAGTAAGAAGGCGTGAAAGAGAACTCAGTTAGGATTTTTGGCGCTGATTCCATGTGTGGTAGCGCATTTCATATCTCGAACAACCCGCGAGACCTGAAGGCTTTAGGTGATTATTCTTCATGAAAGCTGCATTGATACACGTCTGGCTTTTATCAGTAGCGACTCACAAATAAATAGGATTTAATGTAATGTGTTAACATGTTGTATGCTTTGCAGTATTGTCAGAGAGCTTTATACAATAGTATAGTGCTTACATTTTTATACGTTTCCTATATTAGCTTCACACGCATACAATACATGCAACACATTTTGTTAATTTTTCTGTTTTGTACCTTAGCTGGGGAAATGATTGTATTCCACTGACGGCATCGGTGCGATCATTAAGAAAAACTTGTCGCACTGGCAGTTAAAATTGCAAAATGCAAACATTTAGTCGCAGTCTAGAGCCCCGGAGTAGAAGTGAATGAGTTGTTGTTCGCTGCGGAAGAAAGACATTGCTGTCTATTTTAGGTGATGCACATTGATACAAATAGTAGCCTCACAGTGACTAATCCATAACACTATTGACCAATCAGCATCAATGACCAAAATAATCTGTTTTATGAGAACTGTTTTATTAATATTTCATCACGATGTTGTTTTCACAGAACAGACTTCTTTAATGTGCGATGCTAAAAATACAGCTTCAGTAACACACACACTCACACACTTCCCATTAGTGAGCTAAGCAATTGAAGGTGGATCTGCTTGCTGCTTTGAGATCAGTTAACATTTCATCCCTTTGTGTCGTTTGCGTCAGTGCTTTTGCTTTCATCTTGCCATTCATTTTTCATCGCAGCTCCCGCGTTCTCCATCTTAACAGTGATTATCGACAGATGGGTGGATGAAGCGCTGAAAGAATTTACGGACGGGCAAAGTGTGTGTGTCAGCTTTGAGTATAATTGCACAGAACGAGAACAAGAAACAGATATAAAGACAAAAAAAACATCTCAGGAAAATTATGTGTAAAGGTAGATGTTTGAAATGTTCATTGGCTTATATCTTAAATTTATACACGGCTCATTTCAATGCTTGATTCTGACTGACATTCCAAGGGTTGTTATTTTTAAATGACAAACGCTCAAAACGAATGAGACCCTGTAACCCGGATGCTGAGAGAGGCAGTTTACTATTACACAAAAATGTATTATAAATATGTCTTTTAATAACATATATGACATTATATTTACAACTAATTTTCCTGTTTGTGACGTTTTCCTCACGTGGCAAGTAGCCGTGTAATAAGCGGGATAATGTACAAGCAGCCGGCTGTTATCGCGAAATATGCCCCTTCAGTGTGATACAAGACCCAGCGTATTTCGGCGATAACAACCAGCTGCATGTACATGATCCCTTACGGGATAGTTCACCCAAAAATTGTAATTCTGTCATCATTTACTCACCTTCGTGTTGTTCCAAATCTGTATAAATGTCTTTGTTCTGATGAACACAGAGAAAGATATTTGGAGGAATTATTATAACCAGACAGATCTTGCCTTTATAATGTTTTTTTATAGATTACTTCATCATATTTGTTGTTCTGTTGAACACAGAAGACATTTGAAGAATGTAGGACAGCAAACAGTTCTGGAGCACTATTGACTACTATTGTATTGTTTTCCTACTATGGTTGTCAATGGGGGGGGGCAAAATATGTCTGTTATACGTAAGCATTCTTCCAAATATCTTTCTCGGTGTTGATCGGAGCAAAGAAATCTCATTTGAAGGTGAGTAAATGACAGAATTTTCATTTTAGTTTGAACTATCGCTTTAAAGGAGTAGTTTACGTATTAAGAAAGTCAATGACATGAATGGACAATTTATGGATGGATGTGTCTACATTGTGATGCTGACTGAGACACATATGGTATTGAGAAAAGGTGACAGCAGATAACTCTAATCGGCTGTTGAAAAACTGAGACCTTTAAATGACTATTTGAAGTGCTCTATTGCCATCCAGGAGAAAGTGATTCTGAAATCTAAGCGCTGAACTGACCCGAAGCATAACAGCACGGTAGAGAATGAGCTGTAATTATGGCTGGGCAATTTGCCGTGGTTAATGTGGGCCCCGGGCACACAAGAGAGGGGGATGATGGGTAACAGGATGTGATCGTGGCTTTGTATCATGCAAAGGTCGTGATGGAGGCAATGGCTGAATCACAGGTTGAGAGTGAGATTTCTATGTGTGTGCACCTGTTAACGTTATTATGCTGTCGTATAACACCTGTGTCTCTGTCCTGCTTCATGCATTTTTAGTCCTGAAAGTTTAGATCTAGATCAATAGGTCAATGCAACTGAAGACGATCAGAACAATTTGTCTTTTTCCGGATAACTCTAGTGCCAACAAATGGAAAAGTGCAAATTCAGCAAGCGTGCACCAGACTTTATGCAGATTGGTGTCTGCGCTGTTATCTTTAGGATCTCACTCTGTTCAGCAACATCTTTCCATCCTCCATGCTACACTGCTTCTGATTCTCTCTCTCCCTCTCTCTCTCTCACTCACTCACCCTGTAGACTCTGATATAATTACACAATCTGTCCTGCCAGAGTGGGGCATTATTTTCAGGTAATAGCTACCTGATAGTGCTGAAAAAGAGAAAGAGAAATGCGTGTGTGTTTATAGGGAATCAGTGAGGCGAGTTCATGCATTATTGGTGCATGGTGGACTAAAATAGTTTGTCTCTGAGGAACCATACACACACAATATCATATGATCCAATACTGTATACCGTATTCATAAACTAACCCATACTGTAAGCTATTAACGGCCAGATTGACTAAAAAGGGCAACATAGCGCGATAGCTCACAAAAAGCACAGACGGGAGTGGAAATTTTTGCGGGTGATATACAAACAAGGCGCACATTAAAACACAGATGCAATATCTCATTAACATAATGACCAACGCAATCTACTGAGAGCAGCGCACATTAGTGCAGGCTTTGAGACCTGCTTTTCGGGCGTTAAATAAAGCCGCAAATACCGGTACAATGATGAGTGCAAACCTGAGTAAATCACGTTGTGTGATTCACTTAAATGCTCTCAAAACACACCAAAAGAGGCATTTGCACTGCCGCAAGCTGTTAGTAAATCTGGGCCTAAGAGTGCACTTCCTGTATATGTGGCTTTTATGTTGTGACAAGGTAATTTGTAGACGTAATGTATTGGTTGCACTGAACTTCTTGACGTACTTCCAACTTTTAATATCGCAGTAGTTTTCAGTTTTTTATGTTTGTAATTTGACGGAAGTCACTGTGCACGTGGGCCATGAACTTTTGTTCTATTGTGCAAAAAACCTACATAATAGCAAAATACATGTCATTAATGTCAAGTTTAAGTGCTAATTTCCCCCCAAAAACAGCTTGGTGGCTGTGTGGTGCTTTGTAGGAGAACAGTGGGAATACACTTTGAGCAAATTTCATTTTCGTTCCTTGTTTGGGGGCATGACTGGTTGCCCCTTTGTTTCAGGAGGTGGGACTTAGATTGAGTATGTAGTCATGTTGCTTGTATATTTGCTTTGTATTTTGTTGTTGTTTGTTTTGCTGTTGTTTCTGTCTGAGCGAACTTATCCAGAAAGCTCTGTTTGGTTCACTGCAGCTCATTTTGGCTTCATTGGGGCCTGATGTTGATCATAGTGGTTCGTTCTTCTATTTTGTTCGAGGTATAACATCACCTTCAGGTCTTTGATATCGTTGGTAGTTGTTATTTTTGAATAGAAGGATGTGAGTTTAAAACACCACTTCACAGAGACTGCCACTTTACTACACACTGGTTTATTTTTGTGGCAACACTGATATCAGATCTACCCGCCCCTACATTTTCACGTTAAAACATTTTCAAGAAGAAGTATGTTTTTTGGTCACTTTGGTTAGGTATTGCAAAAATATTGCAGGTATTTGGTCAAAAATATGTGTGAACCATGTTCTACATGTAACTCTGAATCCAGCGTGCGGACTCTGGGGTAAAATGCTCAGAAATGTCAGTACAAATCAGTGTGTTTTTATGTGTTGATGTTCATGTCTTGTTTGAGGCTTTTGTTTTTGCGTGTTGTAGAGCATGACAGGTCTCCCTCAAGGTTTGATTGTGTTCTTGCATGCCTGAATGACCCTCCACACACACACAAACACACTGTATTTGTCAGTTCTGTTTTGTTTCACTTGCCTCTCACTGATGTATACTCAGTTGCATACACATTTGAGTTATATATAAGCTCATGTACAATGGCCTAGTTGCACGAAGCCACCATATTAGATTTTCGATCAGCTAGTGTGGGCAGTCTTATTTCCAGTCGTATAACGCCGCAAGAGAAAATAAGGATTATTAGATAAAAAGAAGAAACTGATATATCAGCGATATGACAGAAAATCCTCTGTACATTTCTGAGTTCCTTGTTGAGGCAACACAACTCAATATAACAGCAATAAAGGCTGATGATGTTTTATACCAGTCTGTGCAATTGCCCATGTTTCTCCCCATATCACCATCTTCTTAAGCAACGACACTAAACTCGAATATGTTGTTTTAACCAATCCACTCACAAAATGAGAACTAAAGGATTTTTATGCAGTAAACCTGTCTGTCACTTCACTCCTGGCTCACAGGACTATAAAGTGACTCGGTTTAGTTGAACTGATCCCAGAGCTGTGGGACTTCTTAATTCTGTCTGTGTTTGTACTGAAGAACTGCTCTGAGTGCAGTGTGTGGTTTCCTGGGAACATTTTCAGACACTTCACAGGATAAAAGGATCTGACCAGCTCTGTTGATGGTTCTTTGATGTCTGCCTTTGTTCTGCCCGGTGTGTGTGTGTGTTTGATGTGGAAGTGATTTCCGTGAGAGTCTTTTATTGCACAGAATAGGTAGAATGCAGTGGATTAGAACAGTGTGTGTGCAGTTGTGTGCGGGTACTGTAGTGTGTATTAGTTTGAAATTGATCTGTTTTCATTTTCCACCAAGGGCACAGCTGCGATCTTGGAAAATTGAAGCAATTTCAAACTAGAATACTCTGGGAGGGGTCAGATGGATTTGTTCAAAGCATACAGTATATCATTGACTGCAAGTCTTTTTTATTTATATAGATAGTATAATAAAAGACAGACAATGATGGCAATGCGACCAAGGAGACCAGACTTGTTTTGTGTGGTTGGAAATGGTTTTAATTACTTGCAGGGCTCGAAATTTACTTTTTTTCTTGGTACCTCTGGTGCACCCAAGTTTCACAATCATAAAGTGACATTTTAAGAGCACGCTCTCTTTCCTTCTCTCTTCATCCGTGAGCGCAGTATACATGAAAGTGCATGCTCGTATCATTCACTTAAACGGTTGCGTTTAAAGCAAAGTTCTAAGTTAGTGTCGTGTAGCGGTTAATTCAACAGGAACATGACGCAGCACTGCTTCTGCCTTATTCATTATAAAACTATTGCAAAAGATTAGAATCAATGAAACTCCCGCCACTTGAGGGATGTAGTATCGCCCCGCAGAAAATGTGCGTGCAATAGAAAGTGAAGAGCGAAGACCTGTTTAAATCTTACAGGATCTTTACATATTATAATATCATATCTAGCAATCGGACAGCTAGAAAAACGTCATCTATTTCAATTCAACAAATTTCTTTTTTAATTAAATCTATTTACTCTGACTGCACGTTTATGCATATATTCATATTTATTTGTTATACATATAGTCTATTTGTAAAACACATGCATACATATGATGTGGCCTAGAAACCCTGATTTAGAAACAAGTGTTGCAAGTATTTATTGCTCTAAATCTGTCATATGAGAATTTTAATAAAAATTTGACCCACATCGGGATACGTATCGCATCGTGGCCTTGCATCGGGATGCGTATCGTGAAGTTGTTGGTGATACACAGCCCTACCGCGGAGTAGAAAGACGTATTTTGTCACTGTAGCTCACAGCACGCACAGGTTAAATTTCGGGAGCATATGCGACCAAAATGGTTGCAATTTCGAGCCCTGACGTATATGTTATGGTTGGATTTAGTGTTATATTATTGTGGGAACGTTCATATACTATTTGCAAACAATTCTCAAGATCTGTTGTTTACCTGATAACTTAAGGAAAAAGGGTAGTTTTCTCTCATTGCTAAACAAACAAAATCCATTCAGCCCTGTTAAACTGACGTTCGTTCCAAAGTTTAAATATCACAAAATTTCACACAAATTTCACTACACAGCATTGATCACAGATAATTTCTTTGAGCTCTGGTCCAAAAAGGATTTAACAAAATTAAATAAATAAAAATAATAATTGATGATGGAATTGATAATGATTTTATGATAAATAATGTTAGAATGATTTCATACTGTCACAGTTGAATTGAAATACAGGACAAAAACAAAGTGTCTTCTGTAAGCGTTTTGGGGGGAAAGGCATGATTTTTGGTTAACTTCTAAAGAACTCAATAAAATAATTTTTAGTGGACTACATGAAAACTTCAAGACGCCTATACGGCAAGATCTGATCATCTGTATTCACCATCAACTCTCAGAAACAACAGTGTTCAAGATCTCCCTACAATTCCAAAGGTTTCAGAAAATATTCGGTCTCTGAAGAATGAGATGACCCCACCCACATAATCCAGAGCTCTTGAGTCGTCTCCATCATCAGAGAGTGAACGTGTATTTCTCTGAGACCCTCAGAGTTTGATCAGACTCATCTGAAGGCTGCTGCAGTGATTCTCTCTGGCTGTCCGCCGTGACTCACTCCACAGGCTGCGGGGGAAGCTTGAGTCGAGTGTATGTGTGTGTGAAGGGAAGGTTGATGAGTTATCTTGGAAACAAGCACAGCCGACACATTTAAAGTTTATTTGACAACAACCGCACACAAACGAATACTCTGCATCTGTATGTGGGTTTTGTTAAATGCATTATGGTCTCAGACCACTAACTGAACGTCTGATGCATAAGGCACACTTTTCTGGAAAAACCTCGGCATGTTCGAAGTCGTCATCTGTTTGGATGAATTTCACAGGATTTCCGGCACATGTACGTGTCACGTTCTTCAACGATCTTCCTTTAACGAAGATTGACAGCGATGGTCCCTGTATCATTGTTTGAAATTCTGTCGGTCTTAAAGGCTCTGATAAACTCTTTCTAGGGACAGTCTATTAAAAGTAATAACACTTTCTCACACACAGTTATTGTTGAGATTGTTAAGATGTCTTATTCATGCTCATAGACCTTTGAGCTCATCTGACAATTGCCAGTGGTGTCCACTGCCTTCCCCTCTGTCCTTTTATTTCACACACACACGCACACACATACTCAAGATGGGGAAAAAGAAATTGAATAAAGATGAATTTAGATAAATGGAAGAAACAGGGCTGTGAAAGTGAAAGGAATGGAAATAAAATGAAATTCATGACTTAAGGAAACCTCTAGCATCTGAATGAATATGTTATTGATTCTGCTTGGTGATATTTTACATTCTATTAGTTTGACAATCTTATTGAGCCTGATCTGAAGACATTAAGGCAGCCTGTATTATGTGCGCTGAATAAATCCACAGACATCATGGTAGGAAAAAAGGCTTGATAGAAGTGGACACTTTTAGGACGACGCGTCTCACCCCCTGGTGAGAAGACGAAACTAAGTCAATGGGACTCTATATGAAAGAAAAGTTGTCAGAAGGAATAAGACATTATTAATGAAGCTACATTATTGTCCAGGAAAATGAAGCCTATTTTAGGATAAATTAAATGTTTTTGCATTGTAAACACGTAATATTCTTATTACTGTAATGAGGACGAGCATTTTACTTTATGGTTGTTTTGTAATTCTTGACAGTGATCTCATTACAATGATCGTTGTTGTTATTATCATTATCAGTACAACAGTACAAGGCAGTACAACAAACACCACCGTAATAAAAATACAATGAAAAAATCAATTTGAACACTGCAGTAAAATAATTACATTAATACAAATATGACAAATTGTCAGGCCAACAATGTCACAATGCAAACACAATGGTTAAAAAATAAACTCTCCTTCAATAAAATAGTTTTAATTTCTTTCCATTGATTTTGGGGTGAAATTAACATGACATGAGATGCACCCGGCGAGAGAAATAGACAGACTGAGGATAAATTTTGCAATACTTCAAAGAAAGTTCACTTGACAGTGCCTAGTGATGGCGTGTTTGTGTGTGTGTGTGTGTGTGTGTGCGCGCACTTGTGTTTGTGTAGTGAGACCAAAACGACTTATACGCGCAAATAAGCTCCCAATTATTTACCCAAATGAAAAGATGTAAAATATCTGCTAGTGGATTGTTTAGTGTCGAGTCAAACTCATTTAGCCCAGGCACTTTATTTTGGCCCGGTTTAACATATTTTTGGTACAGAAATATTGTGGAATTTAAATCTCTGTGTGATTCAGAATGTTGAATGTCCCTGGTGTAATGCATTGAGATGGATATTTGATTTAACACAAACATGTTATGGTTATATCTTTCATTTATATGATATTTCACAGAAATATCACTGTCATAACAGTTGTGTGAGAGTTTGGTCCTCCAAAACTTCTACAGCAGGATGTGTTTGACTTCCTCTGAGTAAAGTGGTTTGGCTCAAGCATTGAAACAGAATCGGGTCTGATTGGTCCAAAATGAAACTTCTCTTCCCCAATGTAATGAAAATCCAAACCAGGGTTTCTCTAGGATTGCAATGTTATGACACTTTATAAACTTGTTTGCTATACTAGTTACTAAGCCGGTGATTGTATATTTGATTTGTTATAAGAATTGCACAGAAGAGAAGTGTTATAAAACATTTTTTGTTTAGAAATAGATGTTTCTCAAGACTAAATTGACACTTATAAATTGATGCTAAATTGAGATTGACTAAAGGCTAAAATACACTACAAGACTTTTGTTAAGATTTTGCCCAGATTTTCAGTCTGTGCCAGTCTGCAGATTTGATCAGTTAGTGTGTTCCTATCTGAAACTTGTCTAGTTAAAATAAATCTGTTCTATTAATACTTGTAGTATATTCCAGCCATTACTCTTCAGGGGCTGGTTGCACCAGCTGGACATAAAAAAGTTGGGTGTAAGCCCAACATCGGACTTAACGATGTCCAGACTTGTGATAAATATTTACACCGGTTGCACTAAAACTACGACCAGGCGCAGCTACACTCAGCTTAGACGATGCGCGTCCCAGCGGCCACATTCTACCACATTGAAAGTGACATTCTTACTGCATCCAATGAGTGAAAATGTTAAAGTATAAACTTAAATAATTCGATAAAAGAAAGGTGCGGATTCCGCTACATTACTGCAGTGATTATTCGTTGATTCATTCAAAAAATTCAGCGCTGCTAAAATTAAACCTTCCTGTAAGTTATCTACAGGGCGGAATGGTTTTAGATGTGTTCAATAGGACTTAGTGTATTGAAACCGAAAACATTACAAATAAATTCTAAAAAATCATTTCCACACATTCAGTTTGTATTAGAAGCAACCTTATCTCTGTATTCTACAGTATCTAATGTATTCTTTTTTTCTCCATGGATAAACGTAAAGAATTTTTAGTAAGATTTAGTCGTACGCTATGCCTTGGTGGTGCAAAAGGTATAAATTCTACGCAGGACTTGCATTTTATGTCCAGACTAACCGAATGTACGTCCAGCTGGTGCAACCGGCCCAAGATGTTTAATATGTTAAAATACACTTTCAATACACAAGGAGGTGTGGAATGAATGTATATTATAAATAATATGGATTTGAGAATTGTGCGAGTTTATATTGAAATCTGTAAAATTATTATTTATTATCATTTTATTTCAACAGATATCTATAAATAGTCAAATACTTTTAAAATGGTCTCTTAATATTTTCCGCGATCTATGTAACATTTCTGTTTATGTTTCTCATGTGAAATATAGAGGACGCAGGAGACTTCAGCAAAAGTTTACATTTGTTCTCATTGATGTCTAGGAGAAATTATTGAGAAATTGAGACATTGGAAAGATCTCATCTTATATGTGTTATTACGGTACAAAAAGACATCTCAACTGAAGTTTCACTCTACTTTTTGCATGCTTGTTTTCGAAGCAGCTTTTCCAGCCCCAATTGTTTGTGTGTGTGTGTGTGTGTGTGTGTGTGTGTGTGTGTGTGCATGTGTGAGTGTATTTGTATGGCATTCGCTGCTGAGGGCGACCCTGGGGAGTCGAAAGGAGCAGGAAATGAATGACTGTCCCGACGGGAGTCTCATCCGTAAGCTTCCCAATACGCCGAAACAGTTGTGATTTAGCACCTTTTACCTTCTGTCTCTCCCCTCCGTAGGCCACCGCATTCATCCTAGTGTCACCAGCCTGCTTCCTCAGCACTGTGTGTGCTTCCACAGAGAAGGATATGAGCAAGCAAAGTGAGACAGTGCGTCAGGTGCAGTGACAACTTAATAACAGAAAGATGGATAGTTGGTGTGTGTGTGTGTGTGTGTGTGTGCACGTGAACGTGCGTGGCATACAGTATGCATATAACAGATTTTCCAGAATAGCTCAGGGACTAATAAGGCGTCTGCCTCTACAGCATACACCCTATGACAGCCTGTTGATGGTTTAAATATAAAATGCATTAAAAAGGGTAAAAGGAAAATAAGACACTAAAGCGTTTTTGGAATGAAACAGTGCGAGTTCAGACGGTGTTGAAGGAGCTACTTTGAAACTGTATGGGCTGCTTATACCTGATGGCTGCAGTTCTTAACGTTTTCCTTGTCTGTCGTCTTCTCTGTTGGACACCATAATGGAAGGTTACTTTACATTCTTTACATGCATTGAAGTCAAATGATATCAAAAAAGCTTTTTCTCGAAATCTCACTAGACAGCACAAATTATACATCATCATATAAGCTCACTGTAGCGAATTGAGCTAGGAAGGTTTTGAACACTTTTTTTATGTATTTCACAATAACTGATTTTGTTTATTTTTAACCAAAATAAGTAATGCAGTACAGCTTTAAAATCGTTGAACCTCAGTCAACCTTTTAAAAAAATGGTTAACTAAACTACTAGTTACTGACAAGAAGTATCAAACAACATTGAAGCCGTTGAATGGTACGATATCAATTTAAGTACAATAATAGATTTTTGTGATGAACAGACATCTCTGTTATGATGACATTAATGGGAAAACTAATTTACAGTTTATAAAAACAAAGGAGCAATGAACTGCTGCATTTAAAAATATATTTTGCTATAGTAAAAGTTTGTATTTTGGTGGACTGGAAATTTAAAATAATTGGAAATGGCTTTTAAAGTGGACGTTTCTGAAAACAAAGAAGTTGTCGTCTCCATGTAAACTGCAAAACTGTGAAAAAAATACTATGCCAAGTACTGGCCTGCATAATACAGTTTTTCCATGTATTCACAGAGCCGTTTGAACGCAGACCGTTCTGACAACGTCGTTGTGTGTATATGAAACGTTTATTAAATGTTTTTTTTCTCCACTGTTGTCGTGTAGGCTATAGACGGTTAACTTTCAGTAGACCTCCATAAAGAATCAATAACTGTGGAGTAGTTTGATTATAATTTAAAACAATTAATATACAATAAAATCAATTGTTATAACCACACAAACACCAGAAGTTCACTTATACTTTTAATCATTCACTCGCTGTACATCTGATTGCGCAATACAATGAGACACAAAAAATACTGTATCATTACTGTATCTCAACCTTTTCAGTTCTGGAAAAGCCACATGATTTTAAAAACAGCTTGGCTACTGTCTTTCTACTGAGAGATCACTGTTTTAAAATAATGGTTTAGAGGATTATTGGTTTATTTTTGCGAGAAAGGAGAGTAACTGGACAGTGGAAAATGAAGACAGAGAGAAGAAAGCTGTGGGTGAGAGTGAGGGAGCAGGTGGGTTCTTTCATGGCGGTTATTTCAGTTCGGCAGTATGAGCCTTTCTTATGAGGTCATGGCATACAGCTGTTCTAAGACATCAAATTTTATAGCGATTTTTACGGGAATGTGTGGTTTTTATACCAGAACATGACCACATCACAGCAGACGCATTATCCTTTTATAAATATAATCATCGCTATACTGTGTTTACTTTTCTTTTTAACTTATATTATCACCTTATAATTTGAGTATGTTTGGGGAATATTTAAGGATGTACTTATGTAACTAAATTTGTTTTCACGCTTGGTTTGTTTTCAATGTTCCATCCCGCACCATTTCACTGTTCAAATTGTATAATTTGGCAAAATGATAGTACATTTATATAATCAAAGTTACCATCTCAATGGCTGTTCTCCAGACCTGTAGACTCTGTTTCGTCTATCTGATGCAGTATCTCAACCACACACCTGGTCTCTTATGATTTTTTCTTTCCACCTCAGCCAGATGACAAAGTCGAGAAAACACTGGGATCATAGGAAAGGAGAATAGATATATGGAGGAATGTGAAAGGCTGAGCCCTCCACCACCGTCTCTCTCTCACTGGTTCTCTCTCTCTCTCTCTCTCTCTCTCTCTCTCTCTCTCTCTCTCTCTCTCGCTCTCTCTGCAGGGACTGGATCTTGTTTCTGTGGCGCCTGTGAGACTCTGTGTTAGTCTCCACTGCCTCCTCTTGCTCTCTCCATCCCTTACTTTGTTCTGCTGTCTTTACACTTTCTCGATCTCATGGGGTGCATTTTACTATTCCTGTGTTACAAGGCTTGTATTGTGCAGGGTCTTATATATACTGTTTGCTTATACTTTTACATACACTTTGCAGAATTTGCAAGATGTTTATCTGTATAAAAAATTATAAATGTTGTTTATTCTGACCAAGCTATTTCTACGTACAGATACTGTATATGCATAGATTGTAATTATAAGGATAAGTTTTCAAAAGATCACATAGCCTTTGTAACTGAAGAGCAGAGATAATAAATGAACACACAAAATAAAAATGATTATGATCATTTATTCACCCTAAAACCTGAGATGGTAACTTTCTGCTGTGGAACACAAACAAATATATTTTGAGAAATGTCTCAATGGTTTTGTGTCCGTACAATGGAAGTTGATGGGAGTCACTGTTTTGTTTTGGTGGATCATTGAGTGTTTGTAGCCTTTTGCATGAGTTGCTGGCCTGTCTTGAGCAGTGAAGCTGTACAGTGTTCTTCACATAATGCCTTCAGGTAGTGCATGCTCTGTGGTTTCCCAGCATGCTTTGCACTTTTGAGCTCTTTCACACAGTGGCTCTATGAAGATGCAACCGTGCTTTTTAAGACAACTGAGGGATTTATACTTTACCGGAGTATATCATGTTCTAAATCAATGGTATGTCCGTATTCAAAATAATACTTCCCTGAATGTAAAAATATCTTCTGTGATGTAGTTTTATGATATTATATCTAGCTTATTTTGCGAGTATGTAAACACAAGAATTAGTGGCGCAAAACTTTCACACGGTATTCTAAATATCCATCATGTCTCGACATCTGGTTTCTGTCGGTGAACACTGTAAAAAAATTTCAGCCCCCCACTCGGACATGTTGCAACTACAAAATGTTTTAATCATTAGTTTTGTAAAAAACTCCTGTTGTGATTCAAGTGATTCATTTATGAAACCTCAACTGAGTCAAGTCACTAAGAAAATGTATTTGGGGTCTTAATATATTTTGTGTATGCACAAATTTCTGAACAAAATACCAGAATACCTCAAGTTTACAAAACACAATTTACCCTTGTTTATCCCTGTCACCCAGCTCGTCCTTACCGGAAATATGCCCATGATGAAGGGTTAACCACTTTTTAGCCCTAGATCTCCATTTAAACCTCGGTGCTAAACCTAGCGCTAAGCTAAGAATCTCTGGCGCTAGCATATTGATATTAGATCTGCTGCTGGAGCACTAATGACCAGGCCGATTAATAATGCATAGCATAACCTCGTCCGGATCTGCCTAATTGCTATGATTTGTCGCTCCCGGTAGAAAACGGGTTTAAAGTGAAATCCATACCCTGAAGTGAGGGACGCAGCACACGTGGTAGAACTTTTTGTAATGAATCAATTCTGATCTAAATTGAAAATGTGAGGGTTAGTGTTGTTCCATGTGTATTTAAAGAGAAAAAGAAATCATAAGTGAGACCTCTGTAATATAATTTGACACAAAGGACAATTACTGTAGTTCTAAAGATAACGTTTTTAAAGGAATTTCAATTTAAGAGAATAGCAGACTCGGACCCCCATTTAATGTTAAGGATACAGAGGAATGATATCTGTGGGATCACTTTAAGTACTATTCTTCCAACGGATGAAAGACTGCCAAATCAAAATCCATTTCATCTTAAAGGACTCACGCATTAAAACTGATGTGTAAAACCTTAGGATAGAATGTTATCATCCGTTGGAGCGAACACTAGTATAGTTCATCATTATTGGTGTAAAAGGGCCTCGGTTCTCTCGGATGTCCCTTAAATATCTTTATTTGTGTTTTGAAAACACCGGGAGGTCTCAAAACATGTTGAACGTCATGTGGTTGAGTAAAAAATGACAAAAAAGTATTTTGAGGTGAACTTTTCCTTTAACAACATAAATCAACTGTTTTGCTTGAGGACAAGTTTATAGCCTGCAATGGGTTTTACACAAGCGGCAACCTACCGATTTCTCTCGTGAAGCCAATAGGAAAGTGACTTTAACTGCAATTCATCGACTGGCCACTGGAGACTGGCTCCAAAACACAGCAGAATCTCAATGAACCACATGTTCAAATCTTTACAGCAGAAAAGACAACATGTTTACAGCCTTGTACAAAAATACATTTTGGTCTACACAGCAAATTTTACCCTTCATGAAAACTGTGAGGAGGGTGATTTTGTTATAACCCACCCGTTTAACTTATATTAAGCCTTACAATTCTGCAAATTAGATGCGTGGCCACAAGTGGCTTCAGCAACCAGGCGCCTCCGATCCAACCTCGTCCCGCCTCTTTGCCCATTTTCGATTATCCGGGAGTGATGCGCAGCTAAGATTGCGCCGGCCGGCCGGCTCCGCCCACTTTAAGCTTCAAAACAGCTCCTCAGAAACCTACAGGTGACGTCACGGACCCTCATCCATGTTTTATACAGTCTATGGTTTTACATTATACAAAAGCGTGTGATATATTTACTGATTTCACTCACAAACAATTAATTATCACTTGTAAGCTTGCAGTGAATCTCTTAATTCTTCATTTACATAAAATGTCGCATTTATTCCTATTAGTAAGCGGCTAGATGTGTCAGCTCTGAGCTGACCACCTGTTAGCAGTACCACTGTTTCCAGATCATGTATTTAATACCATGTTGTGCAGCATTGTAATTGGCTACACGCCAGTGCACTGACCCCGGGTCAGCTGATCACCGTCATGAGTCACAGCGCAGACAAAATTACAGTTGAGCGCAGTCTCTATGTGTCTGATAGCACCCCGGAGGGCCAATTACTCCTTGTTTAAATGGCTGTATTGACTGATCCAGGATCAGTGCAGAAGCAGGGAGAGAGCTCATTGAGTGTGCTGGTTTGAATTTCACAGTTTTTCACAGATTCAAGGACTGAGGGGGAATTTTGCTGAGTTTGTAAAAGTGTTTAAGCGACTTGATGAAGAAGAAACGCTCACGCAGTATCATTTCCCAGGTGTTGTCGTGCGGAGGGTGGCAGGTTGATGGTGGGAGGTACAAATGAGTAGGAAGATAAATTTTGCTGAGGTGTTTTTATGTGTGTACTCGATTGCTGTAAAGGCATGATTAATCCGCAGTATAGGCAGAGGTTTACCTGTCATAGAACTGTGCTGTTTAGGGAACAATATTTAATCGGAACATTTTACCATAAGATGCTATTTGTTAACAATAGTTAAAGACCCCCTGTTGTAAAAAGCAAGTTTTTATGTGGGTTTTTTAATGTGCTTTAAGAAAAACCATGAGCAAATGTATCATTTTAAACCATTGTTGAGTGCTTTCTTCATAAAACTACAGTTTTTGAAAAATGCCCCAGTTAATGACGTCATAAACCTGTAACCAATCACATCACCTCATTTGATCGCTGTGGAGCAGCAGTTTGAAGCATAAATATGCGAAGATGGCGCATAGATTTGGGCTAAAGCAATCTTTACACTGCTGTATCGGCTCCTTTAGTTCGTTCTTTTAGTGTTTCCTTCACTCTCTGCTCACTCATGTTCATTCAACTATTTTTATTTCACTTTCAGCCTTTCAATAGTTTCTTAATGGGTCTATTTGATGATTTGTTTATTTTCTATTATTTTGTCCTTGTGTTCCTTCATGCAGTTGTTCTTACTGCCTTGTTCATTTACTTGCAATCTTCAATTCCTTTCTCCCTTTCTTTCTAATACACAGTTGCATTAATACTCATGGTGTGTTCCTGCTGACATTTTCTCTCTATACGTCATAATCCTGTCTGTCATTTACTGGCATTTCACTGAGTCTCTGGAGACTAGACGATCTCACCAACACTACCACACACACACAACGCTCCATGTGACGATAAGGGACAGATTAGAGATGATGAATAGGTGGGTAATGGCAGAAGTGTTCACCCTTTAGCCTCTACTCTCAGATTCATGGCCCACCATATAAGTAATGATTTCATCAATAGCCCAAGGGCCAGAGAGGCAGCGTTAATCATCGCCGTTAACCCATGCATTAATTCTCTGCATTCATTTACCTTAAATTTAGGCCGTATTATGAAGACTAATTTTCATATGAACGACCTGCTTAGACATTCACCAAAAGATAAATCATTTCATCCCAGAAGCATTTAGTATGCATTAGTGGCCGTATCCCAGTATCAGTATGTAATGCTATCTATGCTATACGGTATGCCAGATTCCTGATTACTGTCTCAAATTATAGTACAATGAAAACAATATCCTAAAATAGCTTGTATAATATTTCCAGGTGATCTTTAAAGAAGCCATGGTTTTACTAGACTGTCTAGATGTCCCAATTCCATGCACATTGTTTGTGATTTTTATATTACCCTAAATGTTAGATAAATTAAAGTACACTAATATATTAAGCTAGATACTCTACTAACACTTACACGCAATGCAAGCATTACACAGAGAGGTACCGGGATGCACATTTATGATGATTTATGTACTATGTGCCATTATTCGTGTACTCAAGAGTATAAACCACACACACCGAGTAGTTACTTTCCCTGTTATTTTGCTCCCAGTGGCATGAGATATCAACCTGGTTTGCACATAAACCGATGTGTGAAAAATGTAAGGAAATTGGCCTTTGCTTGTTAGAAGCCCGTATTCTACCTGAGGCAATATGAGGTGAGGTCCCATTAAAGTAAAGAAGAGAAGACCCAGTGTGCATGGTGGCACAAACATGCCAGGCATGAGCATAGATATAAATAACTAGATGCCGCATAAGTATCTGTTTCTATTGGCAGATATATGAAGGTGGTCAACCATATTGGAAATGTGCGAGCCAAGCGGGTCCGTTAAAACTCAATATCTTCAATGTATGATTATGACATTTTTTTATTGTTGTGTAAACTCAAACATTATATCTGCTACACTAACACATGACAACAACAAAAGGTTATCCCCTTTTTGGGAATTAAAATCCCCGTGGTTTTCACAGCCATGGCTACACAGCGCAGTGCCGAGGCATTCTAGTCAACTGTGAGTGACGTCATTGGACCGTTCATAGATGGCGGACACGTCTACGTGCCTGGAGTGCTTGAATGCGGCATCTAGTTATATATATCTGTGTGGGTTTGTGTGTGTGTGTGTGTGTGTGTTAGTCTATGAGCATCTGTCTCCTGATATTGTGATTAATGAAATCTAATGGAAGGGTGAGTAGATGTTATGTTTAGAGGGAATATAATTACAAAACAACAACAAGGCAATGAGGTATTTATTATGGCATGTAGAACCGCCGCCACACATAAGCGAAGACATATTGAACATATTTTCAAACATAAACTTTGTTTTATTATTTGTTAAATTGCACTTAAGACACTTTGTCTTGCTCTTGGGCATGCACATATAAGACAACTCCCCCAGAGAATCATCAGTTATGTTACCTTAAACCAAACCTTGGGGTTGATCCATTGTCCTACAAAGCAACAAGTAAGATTAGGCAGTAAATGCATGTTTTGGTAGATAAGTCATTTGGGTTGGGACTTACTTTACTAGTTAGATGTACACCAGGTTGTAAGCTAGTTGTAGGTTGGGTGTTAAATATGCTTTATATGCAGAATTAATACCTGTTCCAAGAATCTAGACGTATTATTGAACATATTATATGTCTCATTGACGCAGTTACACAAAGAGCATGAAGGAAAGGAGCAGTGCTTCATTTAGTGTGATTATATAATTTTATTATTTGTTATTGCATTGTTTTGTTTGCATACTAAAATATGCATACTACTTACTCAAGAGGGCTATAATTTTTCTTGTTTTTTAATTTGACAACTTCTGTTCCTGATCGATACTTCATCTTACTGCGTAGCATTCCTTTTTCTCAGATGACTGAAGCTTTTTTAAATAGCGCAGTGAAAACTGCACAGCCATTGGTTTGTGAAAAGTAAAACTTTAAACCAATGGCAGCGAAGATGCACGGACCTACGGCGATAGCACCCGCCAAAAGGGGCAGGGCGTGGCTATATAAGCAGACACATCGCCGCAGGGTCCTCAGTTTTCTAGAGCAACGACTCTATTTTCGCCACTCGAGACTAACTGTTTTGCCTTCGAAAAGCATCTGCAGAGGGTTCGACCTCATGCTCAGTGGCTTCGCTATTCAGCAGCGCTGGTCTTCTCCCTGCCGTCATCCGGCTACTCTAAAAGACTATTTCTTGAGCAAATTTCCTCCGGCTTTGTTTGCAAATGCCGCATCGTCCCTGTAGGGTCCTCCTACACGGCTCTGATGGGCACCACGAGTGCATCTCATGCTTGGGACCTTCCCACGCTGAAGACGCACTCAGAGAGTCTCTCCTCGCGGATAGCTCGATCCTGGTTCCACCAGACCAAACCGAGTCGGGCTTCTACAGCCGTACTTTCTTGTACCCAAGATGGATGGCGGCCTCCGCCCATCCTCGATCTCAGACATCTGAACCGTGCTCCCCGTATGAAACAGGGTTTCAGAACGATTACACTGAAACAGATCCTCTCACAAATGCCCCGAGGACTGTTTCTTCTCCCTGGATCTGAAGGACACGTAATTCCACATCCAGATAGCCCTCCGTCACAGACGATTCTTGAGATTCGCCTACGAAGGGGTTGCATATCAATACATGGTCCTCCCATTCAGACTATCTCTGGCTCCCGGACTTTAACGAAGTGCATGGACGCGGCACTATCCCCTCTCAGGCAGACTGGAAATCCGCATTCTGAACTACCTCGACGACTGGCTTGTTCTAGCACAGTTGGAGGACGAGCTAAGGTGATGCCCGCTCTTTGGGAATTACCCACTCAAGTTTGGTATCTATGTTAAGCTTAAAATTTCAGATTTCGGGTTTATCTACTCTCCACAACATCATTACAGCAGTAAGCCCATAGAGAGCGTTAAAACAATCCTGTAGATTCTTTGCAATGGCCTACTACTGAAAAACTTGTTCGATTTTATCGCACCCTCAGATTTCGAAAGTTGTATTTCAGCCAATGTTGTCTGATTCTAACAAACCATATACCAATATAAAGCGTATTTATTCAACTTTCAGATGATTCCAGTTTCGAACTGACCCTTAAGACAGGGTCACATTTGTCATCTTATTTGTTGGAGACAGTAAATATAAGTTTGTAACCCTAGTGATGCAAATTATGTCTCAACTACTGTATCACTGTGATAAAATGTGTCAGTGGCGACACAAATAATGTACAATGACGGTATATGTGTTTAGTCATAGTTTTAGATGGTGTAAATATTATTCACAAGGCATAGGGCTTACACCCATTCTTTTTACATCCGGCTGTTCAAACTGTCCCAGATGACTAAAATTAGTAACTGGGGGCTCTTGCACTCCACGCCGTTCTGGGACACTTGCCTCACTTGACCAATCCAGTCCTGCTTCAAAACCTTTGAGACCTTTTTATTAGCAAGCTCTGAGTATGAGATAAAATATACAGAAATAATACGATGAAAGGCTCTTTGTGCCACGGTTGGATTAATATTTCACACTTTAGTGATTGAAGAGAACATAGAGTGTATTGTAATTAGTTTTCTCTACAGCTTCTCGCTGAGAAACGAATAGGAGTGTGGCACATCATTAAAACACACGCATATGCAGAGAGAGAGCAAGAGAGAGAGAGAGAGACCGAGAGAGAGAGAGAGAGATGTGTGAATGTGATTGAGTTTGACAGCTGACGATGAGAGAGACACAGCTTCTTCAGTCGGTCAGTAATAAAATCCCTTCACAGGATCCCATGACAGGGAGAGAGAGAGAGAGAGAGCTGAGAGAGTGATTTATAACAGCACTGTCTAATCTATATTTCCATGTTGTGTATATGAGATATGAGTCTTTACAGTTGCTTTGGTAAACAGTAAGCATATAAAGGGATAGTTCACCAAAAAATACAAATCCTGTCATCATTTATTCAGCAATGTCATTCAAAACACAAGAGAAGATATTTTGAGAAATGTCTCAGTGGTTCTGAGTCTATAAAATGGAAGTCAATGTTTTTTGGTTATCAGCGTTTTTCCAAATATCTTTTGTGTTCTACAGAAGAAAGCAAATCACACAGGTTTGGAATTGACATGAGGGTAAATGATGAAATGATTTTTATTTTAAGTAAACTATCTCTTTAAAGAGACTTTGATAAACATTAGCATTTAAAAGGGAACACAAAAATAAATGAGAACAAGACCAAAATGTAACATGAAGATGAGAAAGTTATGACAAAAAACACATTTTTACCTTTTAAATGCATGTTTTGCCTTCTTTCCATTTTCATTTAAATACAATGATAGAAAAATATCTTCTTCACACTGACATGTGGCTGGTGTCCCTGCTCAATGTGAAACAGCTTATTCTTTCTGAATCAAGCCTGAAGTCTTGACATACAGGTGTAAGTAAATGCTACTGCACTAAATTGAATTTGGATGGAAAGGCTGTGTGGGGAATACAAGACACTCCAGACTGCGGTCTGTCATGAGGAGCTGCTAATCTGTTTATGGCATAGTGGAAAAAATGATCATTTGTGGAGAGGGGGTTTTCACTTCTTTCCTCTTTTGAACAGACAGATGGTGAGGTTGTTGACAGGAAGCTCTACGTATTGTAAAATGCGTTGTGAAGGGAAGATCCCGTTGATATTTATGGATAGTCAAACGTATATAGATGTTTGTTTCTTTGTGCGAAATCTAAAATGCAAATATACGACTGCATTTAAAGTGTTAATGGTACGTTTTATGTATGTACAATGCTTCATTAATATAGCTGCTTACAAGTGAATGCTACAAGTAAATGATTGACAATGAAATAATGGAGAAATAATTGGCACTCTTTGTATGGCTAGTCATAAAAGCTCAACAAGTATGAAATATATGCTAAACTTTGTCTCTGTTACGGTGTATTATTAATGTTTGTTTCACTGTATGCACGCTGTTATGATTCTGGCACATCTTTATGAATCACACGGAACAAAATCAATTTATAATGTCAAATAGATAGATGCTCTGTGTTTAATAAATGCAATACACATATTTAATGAATTTTGCTTGTTATAAAACCGCAAAACCCAACTTAAAATATCCATTTCATGAATTTAATATATATATAGATATATATGACTAGCGAGCATGTATGTGAGTGCAATAACCACACTGCAGTACAGTAGCTAAACCTTATGATAGGAATAACCCCAAATGCGACATATCGTTTTTTTAAAGCATTTTCCAAAATTGTGGTTGATAAGTTCCCAAAAGTGAAGACTGGTAGGGGAAGCGTGGATAGCAGTAGAGAGCTTTGTGCCCTCCATCACATCCATCCAGTCTGATTCTCACATCTTCACCCACACATGTACACGTTTCACTCTCAACCCACAACACAAAATGCACATACACATTAACACACACGCACACAGTCTAAACCAGCATTGTGGGCGGGTGTCCATTTAATCACACATCTCAAGAGTGATTGACTGCTCCTTTGGTGATGTAACGAAATCCCACTGCCGCTGCCTCAGAGCACAAGCGCACTTACAGACACACACATACACATTAAATAAGAGAGATAGAAGGAATAGAGGCTTGTCATTCTCGCTGAATAACACAAATCTCATCTGCTGCTCCGGGCCCAATACTCCGGCCATTACGCAACTATATATTGGATGTTGAGAAATAAACCGTTAATGTGTCCTGTGGTGTGACAAAAATTTTGAAATAAAATAAAAATGAAGTTAAATCTCTTGAATGCTATTTTATATTTTAAATATAAATATGAATGATATAGAACAATATATTATTAACAGTTTGTTAATTTTGCTATATAGGTCACATGTACTGTATATTTGTCAACTCCACAGTAGAAAAGCTCATACAACAGGAAGAAATCAATCCAGAAGGAATAAATAATCCTCACAATCTTTCATTAAAACCTTACAATGTCTAATAATTAATTTCTCATTCATTATTGCTTTTTTTGTCAGTAATACATCACAATACTGGAGTTTGAAAACTGATGGCTACATCCTGTTCACATGGATATACATTTTTGCATTTGGCAGACGCTTTTATCCAAGCGACTTACATTGCATTATACTACATTGTGTGAAAGTATGTGTAATCCCCTGGGATCGAAACCTATGACCTTGCGTTGCTAGCACCATGCTCTAACCAACGAGCCACAGGAAAGCAGACCTTTGCTTATGCTGCAATATGCTTAAATTGAGTGCAACTAAAAAACCAAATTCAATTATTTGCAAGTAGATTACATACAAAGACAACGTAACACAGCAAATGATGCAGTTATGGAACGTGCAATATTCAGCTCAATCTCGGCACAATTTTATACATTTCAACCAGAGAAGAAAATTCACATGAAGAGATTATTGAAACATCCAGTTTGACACATCCAATGTATAAAAAAACACATGCCCCGTCCCACATTTTTCCCACAGTAATCCCACGAGTAATGTATTTTTGAAATACAGGCAAAAAACTTAAAAGTACAGAAAAAAGCGCAAATTTACATGAAAAACAGGAGCAAGGTGTAATTTTACAGGGACATGTTATTTTACAGTTTATTTCTGGCGTCCCAGCTGGCAGAAAATTTGACTATAAAATTAAAGAACAGTACAAAACATTTACAAGAAAATTTTGGAAACCTATTTAATATATATCCTTATATCCTTTAATTTTACAGAATTTTTTTTACAGTATATTTCAGTTTTTCCAGTTTATTGAAAATTCTCGTTGTTTTACAGTGTACATAAGCAAACATCTACTCCCTTGTTAGAGCTGAAATAGACTTGATAGAGTGAAAAAGGTGGAGGGGAGGTGACAGAAGTGTGAAAGAGAGGGGAGATGCAGGGCAGGATGTCTGATCGGAGGGCACTTTGATTTTCTCAGGCATCTGTTCCTCCGGTGTAGGAATCCTCGACTTCATGAGCCTTCAGCAAAGGGCATCTGTCATGTCGAATCACGGAGAAAAAGAGCAAAAAACATAATCTATTGAGAAGTTGTGTGTGTGGTGTGTGCATGGAGAAAATGGTGTGTATGGGGACCTCTTTTTTCACATAAGAGCCATGGGCTTGTAGTGTCTTAGATCCTTGCTAACACATTCTCTTTTATGAAAGAAAAAAAATAATGGAAAGAAAGTCCCGAGGCCAGAAAGAGAGAAAGAATGACAGTTTGGCTTTCTGCAATGTCACATGTACACTTGGGGGTTTGTGTGTGTTGCATGAATGGGTTTCAATGTTAATGACTTTCAGTGTAAGGGTCACATTGTTGCATCTTGTTTGGTTTGTCGTCCATAATAAGGAAATCAAAAATGTTCCTCATGTTTGTATCCTAACTTTCCATCTTTATTTCTAATTGCTGCCTATGATTACCCACCTCTGCTCTCAATGAAAGTGAATGTTTGTGAAATGGTGTCATATCTGAAGTGTGTCCTGCGGTCAGTGCTTGTCACATGCTTATTCACAGGGAAAACACACTTGTAGTGATTAATGATGTGTGACAGACATTTAACATCCCACACACACACACAGGCTCATGTCGGCCACCTCTTTCCTAAAAATAGGATGAGGTTTAACATCAAACTGTGATATAGCAAGACAAATTGGCAATAACAGCCAACTCTCTGCAGAGAGCCACTGCCGTACCCCTCTTCTATGTGTCTGTCCCGCTAAAACCCTCTAAAAAAAACAGAACCACTAAACCTAAACCACATGGACGTGTCTGGCTCAGAACTTCAGCCCATATGTGCATCTCATCTGCCAAACACCCATCACTGATCTTCCAGAGCCAGATGTGTTTAACTTCTCCAACCTGCCACAATAATTCACAAGCCACACATTTCTCACTTATTAAATGGCTTTCATTTATTTTTGGGTTCATCACTGAGAGATTTTACAAGGTCTGTGGTAAACTGCTGACAGATGTGGACATACACATTTACTGTCGCCGCTACCACCAGCACAGTTTACAGGATATTGTTATGTGCTGCTTTTAGCAGATTGAAGTCATTTCGGTGATATATTGTATGTGGTTTTCAGCATGGTCACAATGATGTCACGGTGAATGTACAAGCTATTATATTGCATGCAATACGCTGTTTCTTTTTGTGTTGCACAGTTTTATGGTAAATAAGCGTAACAACCAATAACATGAATTAGTATGTAAAATACTAGCCTATCTGCACTCTAAAAAGTTTAACTGTGATTTTCTAAAGAATCTTTTTATGTTTTATTTTAAAGCTGTGAATTCAATAAAAAAAAAGTTATGCTGTAAATATTAGATCATTTTTAGTAAAGTACCTGTTGGTTTTTAATCAATGTCCCACAAATAACACTTTTTTAATTTTAAAAGAGTTAATGCAAATTTAAGTCTGTTAATACAATATTTATGAAGCCACTGAATGACTTTTTAAAGTGATTCTTTATTTTTTTAAATCTACTGTGGTGATACCATGGTGCAGTTGTGAAAAATATTGTCAAATATTACTGTATGTTATTCCAAGTATTTATTGTACTTATTATATAGGCTGTATGTATATATATATATATATATATATATATACATATATATATAAACACACACACACACACACACACACACACATGTATATACACATTTATTTGCATTTAAACATTTTCAATAATCATGTTTTTTATAGATTTCTAAAATTTATGCTGAGTTTATACAGAATATATATAAAAGTATTAGTATTTAGTTAGTAGATTAGTATTAGTATTGTTAGTAAAATTATTGTTTTATCAATTATTTTATTATTAATTTACCTTTTTACTTATTTATTTTTTAAGTAATTGCTCTACAATTCTTTTATAACGTTCTTGTGATCTGTGCTGAAACAAACCCTTAACCCTGTTTGTGCTATGCAATTGAATATTGTTGTGTGTTGTTTGTTAGAATAAGCACATGCTATCTATCTGAAAACCACCTTAGCAACCACATATCAACACCCTGGAAACCACCCACAACACCCTAGCACATAGATGCAACTAATGCACTGCAAGCACTACTCATATTTCCTCATATTAAGTAAAAATATTGTTTTATCTGTATTCTGGCATAGGCCCATTCACGGTTGTGTGGGTCATTTTAATGGCGTGAATCAGATGATAATGATCTAAAGCGAGAGAAGAGCTGTGCTTGGGCCTTTTATCAGTGGACGAAAGGACGAACTGGAGGCAGTCAGGTTCGGATGAGTGAAAATAGACCGGATGGATGAGAAGAACGAGTCGAGCTTTCATCTGTTAAACGTAGCGTCCGCAAGCCTTCTCACTGTGTCCTCTCCTTTGATCTTCTCTTGATCTTTATGTATTCATAAAGGACTGTTGCCTTCACTCTTTCCTTTTACACGCACACATGCAGAAAAAAGAGCACTTGTGAAAATCCCAAAATCACTCACATGGTTTGATGAATAGAAGAATTTCCTGCACATGTGAACAACATCACATTACTTTATAAGGATTTGAGTGGGTGCATGTGTGTTAAAGACACAAATTCATGTCTCAAGATCATTATGTGGTTTTAGGCGATCTCAGGGAGCACCCGCTATAGATCCTCTAGCTCAAAGAAAATAAGCTGGTTACTAATGGCCTCCCAGGGATGATGTTTTTAAAGTGTAGTTTATGTCCAATAATAAATAAATAAAATTATATTGGATCATATAGGAAGACAATAAATACCTGTGGTTGGACATTAAGTGGATAGTGTCCAGCGACTGTGTTTTTTCAGCTTTTCCCAGTAGAGGAGTGATAGATCAAGTGCATTTGGTATGGATGATAGAAAACTGCAAGCCTGCAGGATTATGGAGGAGAGAGGCACTGGCGAAGTGAGGGATGGATGAGATTCAGGGTCAAATTGAAATAAGGAAGAGACAGCGGAAGGATGGATCGGCGAGAGATTTGAGAGGCCTAGAACTAATGTACTGTGACGCACAAGAACAATACTTCTCTTACAGAAATATGTGGAGGTTAAGAATATAAAGAAACCCCACATTCACCCTTCTGTGCTTCTGGATGTGCATGAGACCACCGTGATTATGTCCATCACAGTGTGTGTGTGAGAGAGAGAGAGAGAGAGAGAGAGAGAGACAAGAGTAGTTGTTCAAACAGACATGTGATGTTGCCATAGAGATGCTTCTGGAAGTACTGGAGTTCTGTCTGAATTGGTAGTGTGTGCATGATAATGAGCATGTTTCATTTCAGGGGGGAAATGAGAGGTCAGTGTGAGTGTGTGCGCGCGTGTGTGTACTCAAGTAGTCAACATGGCCAATGCAGATCAATTTATTGGGTGTTTTGAGACTCACACATATTGTCTACAGTATAAAGTAATTGTTTACAATAGGGCTATCACAATATCTGACCATAAATGTGGCCAAAAGAATTGACTGTAACAATATTATTGAAGCATCTATTGAAATTACATAAATAAAGGATGCTATTGGTCAAAATCTATTTTAATTTTGTTTATTTTGTTGAATTAGTTACATATGAAGAGTTCATTTCAGTTCAATGTATAAACAATTTGCAAATAAACTCTTTATATATTATCATATGTGTAGTATTAACATGAAATCGAGCACTTTTTGACAATGCAGGTGTATTCTTTCTTATTGTGACAGACAGGTCTATAATGACATTTAGTTGACACATTAAAATAAGGTTATATTTGTTAATATAAGTTTATGCATTGGCTACCATGAACTAACAGTGAGCAATATTTTTTAAACATTTATTAGTCTTTGTTGATTATACTTAATGCCAATATAACTTTTCTTGTTATCCCAACGTGCATTAACTAATGTTCACTTTTGATTAAAAAATGCAGTAAATGTTGAAGGTTACACGAAGTAGATTAAAAAAACCTTTAGAATTATTGTTCATTGTTAGTTTATGTAACTAACGCATTAACTAATGTTAACACATACAACCTTACTGTAAAGTTTTATGTGGTGCTTAGACTAATAGACTATTACTATTACCATGCTGTTTCGGGTGAGTGATTGATGACTGATGTTGTATTTTTGGGTGAACGATCTCTTTTAGTATTAAACGTCAGCATACATTATCCTTAAATCATGTGGTTTGCTGAACAGAGGTGTGTTATTACTTCTCTAAAGTGATCTGACGTTCAATTTTTGCCTGGAGGACGGTGTAGCTGGCATATGAAGACCGGGATATCACAGAGACTAGCAATGGCCTATAGCAACCGCCCACAACAACCCAACAACAGCACAGCGAGACAGTTAGAACACTCAAAACACATTAGCCACTGCATTGCCACACCAACAACCACCCACATCACTTTTACACGAGTAAACACCACCACAAAACTGTTAAAAAACGGTTATTCCTTGTTTTAAAATACCTAGCTGAGAAATCTATTCAAATCTGAATTGATGTCATAGTCAAGTCAAGTCAACTTTATTTATATAGCGCTTTTTACAATTTTCATTGTTACAAAGCAGCTGTACAAGAAAACATTGACTATAAGCAAAACATATAAGGTTATGAAAGTCAAAACACAGGTCAAATATCAGACGGACTATACATTCCTATATGCAGTGATAATTAAATAAAACTATAAAAGTCTAGCAGCCCCCCCCCGGCCAGGCAAACAGTGCAAAACAGTATGCAAACGGTAGCGAGGAACCCAAAACTCTGTTGGAGGAGAAAAAAAACCTCAGAGGGAAACCAGGCCTAACCAGGGGATTCAAGGTCCACTCTGGCGAAAGCCGCAGCCTCTGCACAAGCTCGGCAGTGCCTGCATTACACGGCAACATTTTAAAAATTTGATTTAAGATTATCATAAATAATCTAATAACGGCTGAGATTTTTTAGTCGCCACGTCCTTTGTCCAGCTTTATCATCACAGCTTTTGTCAGGTCTGGGCATGGACTGCGTACTGCCCGCTCTGGTAACCTTGGACTGCATCCTGCTGGCTCTCGTAACCTTGGAACAATGAGACAAGACTGGCTGAGAGTAGAGTACTGTTCTGCACTCTTTGATGCAACAAATGCATCAGTTGTTATTGGAAGTGTTCCTGGTTCCGGTTGATCTAACTTGTGCAGCCTAAACCTTCGGAATATTTATATTATGATAGTGTAGTGTATGCAAGATTAAAAATCATAGTCACAAAACACAGCCTTCTCCCACCTTAGAAATGTTGCCAAATTACAGAATATGCTGTGTTGTTTACGCAGAAAAGCTTATTCATGCCTTTGTGACTTCAAGACTTGACTACAGTAATGCACTACTTAGTGGTTCTGCATCATCAATAAACTTCAGTTTTCTTATTTTCTCCTGTAAAGCTGCTTTGGAACAAGGAACATTGTGAAAAGCGCTATATAAATAAAATGTTATTTAATTGAAAAATCTTGTATTATTATAATCAAGCTATTATCCCCCAACAGTGTGTCGGACACAACTGCATGTCTGCGTAGAGCGCTTTCTTAATGTGATCCAAATCGGAGTCGAGTACACAATGTCCAACAGAACCTCCTTTCTCTCTCCCTTTACGCTTTTCCCAATTTATAGTATAATGAATCATCTGCTAAATGGAGGGTGGTGTGGTTATTGTTAAGCTAAATGGCTTGTCATGAAGCGATTTTAATCTAAAAGTGTTTTGTGTCGCCAAACTAGAAAGGGAATGGAGCTGAAATGTAGAATGTGGTTTCAGCGATCTGATTTACCCAGAAGGCTTAAGGCTCGTGTTGCTTGTTCAAACGTGGCATCACAGGCGTACGTGAGAATATATGTAAGGGCACCTCGAAAAGAAAACAGATGGAAAGTACATTACTGTCATAAACCACATTTCATCTCAAATATTTTTTAATGCATGTTTGGTTGAACATATAATTAAAAAAATTAAATGTCTTTTTCCTTCTTGCCTCTATACCTCACACCCGTGTTTTTTTTCTTTTCATTTTACATTCATACCAGGGTCAAATTAGGGCATTTGTATTCTGTGGGCGTCCCGCTCTCTTCGTTCCCTACAGAAACGAAAAAAGGAAAGTGACTTAGTACGTTTTCTCCCCTACCTTCTACCCTCTCTATTAATATTCCACCAGGCGAGATGAGGCGAGCTCTATAGCCACGGGTGAGGAGGCAGTGTGAAATGAGAACATGAAAGTAGCCTGGCCCCAATGGAAATCCTAAGACAAATGTTAGCTCAGGAGTTCGTGGGAGTCGGTTCGAGCGTTGGCCCGTCAGGTTTACGGAGAGCTTTTTATTACCGTGCTAGGCCACTGAAGCTTTTTTTGGGGGGTGGATGGCGTCCTCTCTCTTTCTCAAGAGCAGAAAGAAACTTTAGCACACTGGGTGAAATCGATTGGGTTGTGTTCAAGTCAACTCTTGGGCTGAACTTTATTGCTCTACTGGCCTGCTTAAAGATAAGAAGTTTCTTCAGGAGTAAAGGAAGTAAATTATAACAGAAGAAACTTAAGCACTTAGAGCTTTGCAGGCACAACCTGAAAATCCAATAACAGTGAGCAGAATTTAAATGTGTTCAATGGAGAACCACTTGTCAGTGTTGTTTAACAGAAATCCGCCACAAACGCTAAACCTTTATCCTCATAATATACATTCAGAAATGTCTGCATTCTGTAGACGGTTTCAAAGTGACAATAAAATCAAACGTTACTGCGTATGACGAGTTTGAGGACTTCCGTTACATATTCACAAACAGTAGAGTGCCTGTAGATTATTTCTGATAACAAGCAAAAGAAACCGAGAAGAACCGTTACTTGGCTAAACTTGTCTCTCCAATATTTAGATTTTAGACTGCAATACCAAGCTCACCCGCTAGATGTCAATGTACCATACAGTTTCTTTAAATTCGACAAAACCACAGAGGTCCCATTCAACAAATTGTGTTTATTTAACAAAATGAACATACAACAAAATTCAACAAATCACTTATTTAACAATTATTGTACTATAAAATATGAACATAAATTTAAAACAATATAAATAGTTATATTATTAGACACTAGTCAAACACAGACCGGAAGTTAACTACAGTCCCGGCATGCGTCCAATGAAACGGTCTATAGGCACATTAAACATTTTACATTGCTGATAGTGAATGTGATGGGACATGACAGAAACTATAGTTGACATGTGTGCGAATTTGCCACAGAATAGTAGTAATGATGTACAGTAATAGACACCAGCAGGTCCGCTGAGCTGCAGTTACACTGCACAGATTCTAATATTCTGATATGATCCCAGAATAAAAATGACATGACATGACCTTCTGTGTCTTAGCCATTGACTGAGCCCTGTCATTCTGCATTCGTGTGGTATCTTCAGAGACCAATTTGCTCCTGCTAACAACACGCCTCAGGCTGGATGCAAACATTCAGATTTTTCGGTCAATAAACGCCACTGGCCTTTCGGAAGAGACTGTGCGGCCCTGAAGGTTTAAAGTAAACACAAGTCAAGGCAACATGACCCTAGGGGTCTATTCACAGAGTTTACAGTTCTGCAGAAAGCCTTTATATAAAGACATCCACGGTAAACTATTTCTACATTGTTTTCTGTTTGTTTGTATTTTAGTCGGGTTTATTATCATTTGTTGAATTTAGAGGTTGAGGGGGATGTGTAGTGCAGCGGTTAGTTGGATTTGGTTACATCTGGGCTGGTAACCAAAAGATTGCTGGTCTGAATCCAATTGGAGGCTTGATTCATGGGCTGTCACTATTGTATCCCAGCACAAAACACTTCACCCAAGGTTACCCCAGGAGAATTGTTGCTGTAAAGTACTTTGTAAATGGTTTTGGATTAAAAAGTGTCAAATGACTGGGTCACATCTCATTTAGGTCGCTTTCATGATTTGACATGGTGCCCGGTGAACTGTGAACATTAACAACACTGAATAATAAAGACTAGATAATGTGTTTAACAAGAATCACACTTACTTACAGTACATTTTTAGAGATGACGTTTTGGTGTGGTGCATGTTTTTTGCATGGTCAAAATGGATGAACATGTTTTCTTTCTTTTATACACACACAGGCTCACACATAAGCAATTACACACATTTGATTCATGTGCAAATGAATTAGCAGCCTTGGCACAGAGCCGGTGTTCATACTAGATGAGTCTGCACACTCACACAACACACAACACACGGGCAAGTAAAAATGTGATAAGTTGCAAAAATAGGTTGGCGGGGGTTCTTGAGCACACGCTGTTGTTTTCAGGACTGCTTTAACGTTTCATTGCATAATTTAATAAAATATCTATTGTTATTTTTTCTTTCTGTCATACTCAAAAAACGATTTTACTTTATTAATTTTGCTTGTGTAGCAATAACTTGAATATGCTTTACCGAAGTGATTCATGTATATTTTCGCTCTGCTCGAAATAAAACTCATTACTGACTAGTTATTATTCTTAAAGCCTGTACAACCCGACTGAAATAAATTACCGTCTGTATATAATGTCTGTCCATCAAACCAGCACACATGCGCACACACACAGACTTCATCAAATTTATCGTTTAATGCTCTATTCTGTATATATAATGGAATTATTAATTGGCTGAAGTGGAAAACACAGTTTTCTACAGGAAATTATAACCGCTGGATCAGGAGATGTTACAACTTATATTCATGGGTTGAATTTGAGCAATATATCAGACTCATAAAATAGTTTTCAATCCTCAAAATGCATCACAACTATTACTCATACTCACGGTTAGGGATTTCAACAGAACCAAAATCTGGATATCAAGCTTCACCTTGTAACTCTTCCTGTATTATTTGTGCAATTGATGTGAATTATACATTTACAATCAAAATGGCTTTACGAGTCATTTCAACTTACTATTTCTAATTTACAGCAACAGTATCTTATAGTAAGTTTCTTAACTTATTTTGGTCACAAGTAATGTAATGAAATGCAAAAGGTAATGTTAAAATATCAAAAAGTTATAAGTTTAAATGACTTTGATTATAGCTCAAAACGCCACAGAAAAACGTACAGTTTAGCATCCGAAGAACGCAAATACATGTAGGAACCACACTGATCCCTCTTAATCACTTACATTTTATTTAGAAAATACGTAACCCTGGACCACAAAAGCAGTCACATGTAGCACGATATTTTGTGAACTTCCTACTGTAATATCAAAACGTATTATTAAACTGAGTGGATGCTGCAAAATCGTGAACAAAAAGGGCCGAAAACACGACTACAACATGCCTTACCCACTTAAGTTTGGAATAAAGCTTAGAATTTCCGTTTTCGGCTTCATCAGCTTCATTTTCTCTCCACAGCATCATGACAGCAGTAGTTTTCTTTAGTGGATGGTATTTTCTCCTACACAGATCCAGCACAGACAAAACATATTGTGTCCATTAAACAACATTTCATGCATAATTCACATCATTAAAAGAACTGTAAAAATGAGGTTACTTTACATTGCCAGTAATGCTAATATGTCAAGTGTACTGTCATTGTACATGTTAGAGTACCATTCCAATGTGGCACATTTTCAAAATGGGAGATTTGTATGGTCTTTTGTGTCATAAGTGCCGTAACAGGCAGAGATGTACGTTGGGGCAGTAATGCGGTACAGGACACAGAATGAGCGAGAGATGAATTCTAATTAGCAGGTGTAATTAGAGGCTAGCAGACATTAATGAAGAAGGATTCATTGCTGTTATCGGCAAGAACTCTTTATTAATGCCTTTATTTAATACAAGACATCCACATGTTTGTCACGCAGATGAACTGCTGAACTAAAATAGCTCTAGTCTTGACAGAGCAGATCGTGACACAGTGAGCTTGTGCTGTTGTACTGATATGATAATAAAGCATTGGTGTTGATGAGTGTCACGCTGTAAATACAGTGTTGTGATGCATTGCTTTAATGTTTATTTACTTCATTTATTGTACTATTGTAGTGTGTTTTATTGGATAAATGGGTTACTGATTAATGTTTAGTTAAAGGCTTTAGACTTTTTTTAGGTTTTACTATAATTTTATGTATCTGACCTAATTCAGAATGTCATGAGATGTGTTCACTTCTCCATGCCAAAGTCCCTTTAGGGAAGTCGTGCCACTCGGCGGCCATCTTTGCAGTTAGGGCAGTTATTCAAACAAGACATAAAGTCTGATATTTATAAAATTCTAATTAATCGACATATGTTAAAGCAACATTTAAATATGAAGTTAACTGTACCATAACTTTATTTCTCATGATACTACGCATGTGCAAAGCTTCGCTAGGGCAACCATATTGAGCATCCCCATTCATTTCAATGGCGGTGACGCATCTTGTTAATATTAATATCTTTGTATACGCACTCAGTATCATATTATCAGATTATATTATGTCTGGCTATAGACAGTTTCAATGCAACAACAAAGAAACGTTACTGCGCATGCACGCTTTTGTGGCCCAAACGTACCTTCTGGTACACAATCCTCAAAGAATAGAGTCCCTGTAGATAACTTCTGATTACAAGCTAAATAAACTAGTAAGTAAATTACATTATCTAGCAAGATAAAATTATATCTAGCCTGTATTTATTTAGGTTACAAGTAGAAGAACTGGCCAAACTTAAATGCGACAAAGTTACACGACCCATTCAACAAACAACTAAATTTTATAAAATTAATATAACCAATAACTATTTACATTTTATTACATTCATTTTTATATTATAAAACACTAGCCATTCCGATTAACAAATACAGACCGGAATATATGCGACAATAATACACCATACAAAAAAACGTATCTTAAAGATAAGAATGCACCAAACATCCTTTAATATTACCATTATCTTCTATTGCAGTGGACATCTATGACTCATTTTTGAGGTGTTTAGAAATATATAAACAAATACATTTCGTATGTGATTTAATAATTTATTTCAGCTGTCACCGTATATGAAAGCAGATTCTGTGGTGTTGTCTTTTGTTCCGTTTATTAAGCAGCCGCATGTTATTCATAAGCAGCTTCTCATTCGGTCTGGGTGGCAGCTCTTAATGTAACACGATAAGAAGACCAAATGGACAAAGTTAATTAAAACAGAGCCAGACAATTTGACGGTCTCGTTTCTTTTTTCTCGTCCTGTCTCTTTGACAATAACAAAGGCACGGTCTGTTAAACTCACAGCGGGAAGTGTGACGTTTCTCAGGAAATTCTCTGCAGAACAGTTTATTGGGATTAGGATTGAATACCGAAAGCTTGAAAATTCCAGTTGGCTTTACGGTCAGAGACAGATGTCTGAAGGGCCTGTCATCAGTTGTGTACACACAGCCAGGTCTCTCGTCCGATATCTTGGTTTCATCTTGTTCTGTTGTCTGTTACACAACCCACTTTACAACACACATTCATCTCCTGGTAAGAAAGGCAGTGTTTAGCCAGTAGTATATGTTTGATAGGAGACATGAAGTGTTTTTGGTAGGTTTATATGTCCTGCATTGTCGTACAGTACACAGTTTTTTGTAATCATTTCAAATTCATGAAACACTGCAGAACATTTACTGTATCTTAAAACTTCTGATGTTTATAAAGAAAGTACCCATTGCGTCAACTACCCAAATACATAATAAATGCTTGTTGGTTTAACGCAATTTCCAAAAAATGATGGTTTAGCCCAATAACTCATTTTGACAAAGCAAAAAATCCACAACAAATCTGTACTGCATACACAAATTACATCCATTTGCAGGCAGACATCATTTGGTATGTAAATATAACCGCGGTTCGGCCGCAAATGAAATTCTGACTATTGCTGTAATTCAACTAAATTTAAATGTGGCGGGCTTCGTTTAATACTCATGTAAATATAAATTGCTGAGGGTTATGTTTGAGCTGCTTGTTAATATAATGTAAATGAATTTCCCGTATGCCGAGCTCCAGGGTTGGCAGAGCATAAACGGGATGCAGATGGGACCCTCGCCCTCAGTTTTGTTATAGCGCGACGCTCCGTTAGCCCTTACTGGAGATTGGGACGGGGCGGGGGTGAGGGGGGTAATAAATTTGAAACCAATGGGGCTCAAGGTTACAATACATCAATCCTGAGAGAGTGGATCAGGGAGAACAGACGAGTGAGAATGGAATTATAGCAGGAGAGAGACAGAGAGAGAGAGCTGTGGGGGGGAGAAGGGAAGTGCGGAGAGAAGAGCGCACATGAGTGAGCGCAGTCGTGAGAGCGAGCGAGAGAGAGAGAGAGAGAGGGATATAGCTACAGCATAGTGACCTACCGAGCCAGATGAGCGAGTGCAGTGTGTGAGAGAAGAGAGGAGTGTTACAGCCGTATCTTGTTAGTAAGGATCCTATTAAGATGCTACCGTAGCCCTCACGCTACATATCTGGATATTTTTACTTTCTAAGTGGGATGAGTAGCCGCTCGGAGCGAGACCCATCTGACATCCACACCATGAGGTACGGAGAATGAAAGAGATGTTTGAACGCATGCAGAGAGAGATGGCAGCGATAACAAGCTGGAGTGAAAGAGATCTTAAAGGATGAAACAGTGAAGCATGGACGGATGTGTGGTGTTTTCCTCAAAGTTTGTGCCTCTGTGGAACTGAACATTAACCCAGATTGTGTTCACTTCAGGGCAGTAAGTTTGTTGTTGTTTAGGGTGATGTTTTCTCTCTTTAAACTTGCTCTCTTTTTTATTTTGTCATTTTTTTACAAATCAATATTGTAATAGAAATCCAAGTAATAAAGGAATTACACCCTTTCATTTAACCATATTTACAGTTTTTCTAAAGCAACTTAGAGTGCATTTCAACTATTTTTTGTTTTGGCAACTCGATCTTGGCATTGTTAGCACCAAACTCTACCAGTCGAGCTACAGGAACACATATATATCATCTTTTCTATTCACAGCTAGCTTTGACTGCCTGGTCAATGTGTGAGGAAAGTCTCTATGCAATTGAATGTCCAGTATGTCCAGTCAAATTTATAGCCGTTGTCTTTACGGTCCTCTTGAGGACTGCTGGTACAGCCGCGACGGTCTCTGTCTCATTCTGGTGTGATTGGAGTGTCCGTATATTGTGTTGTAGACAAAAGCCGATATGATGTGAAGGCAACAAAAAAGTGAAAGTTAAGAAGAATATGTATTTAGTATGTGTGGTGTTGAGATAGATTTGGAAATAAATCCTGTTTCATTTGACTTCAGATAATATAACACATCTTGTAAATAAGGTATACAAAGGGTGAGATTGTGTCCACGGCTCTTGGGGATAGACGCTACTTAAGGACCTTCTCAGATTCATCTTGGATTATAGCCCAGAGACAAAAACAAATAAGCAGAGATCTCTAAATAAGCCTTTACGGGTCATGGTCACTTTTTCCAAGAATGAAGTTAATGGAGGACCCCATGTATATTTAATCTATGCTGTTAAATAGTAGAGACAGACCAAAAATGGAAGAGTAATGAGTAAACGCAAGCTACTTATTAAACTCCATCATGTGCTTTATCATCTTCCAGAATTCTTTAAGAAAATTACGTTATTCTGTCTTTCTAAATAGAACTATACTTTATAGACCTTGATGGGCTAACCTGCCAAATAACACAGTTGTGTATGTTCATATAATAGTAAGAGATTATTTCTTTCTTCATCTGTTGACTGATTCCACTGGGTTAAAGTTTCTTTTCCACGGTTGTGCTTGAATGACGGCACACAGAGCGCAGCCGAGTATGCATTGGATCTTTTTATCAATACACTGTTGATGTTGCTAAGAATAGCATTTTACATGTTCTGCATCAGTTCATGTGTTGCTGCACTGTATTTGATCACAGACATTTCATTGAATAATTTTTTTTATATATTTGTATTTGTCCAACTAAAATGTTTGTACAAATTAGGTCACCAAATGCTTTGTAAGACCAAATAAAAAAATGAAGACTGTGTAAAACTCGTTTATCTGTGCTATCCAACATGACCTTAAAATGTTGACTGCTTTTACATTTTCTAAAACAAAAAAGAGACGAATAAAACTCACATTTTATGTACAAATGTATGTGGGTGTACATACTACAATCTGTCATATATTTCTGTGTTGAAGGGTACTTAAACAAATATCGCCATCTGTGTGTCAAAGCAAAAAGCTGTTGGTTATGTCTATTTATTTGTTAGTTCAGGCAGAATAAGGACAGATTGACATCTGTGTGCTGTTGGTCTCGATGTGTTCACGTCGCGCATAGACGCTTTTGGAGGATTCACTCAGAATTAGTTGCACCCGCTGATAGTGACGCTCATTTGCACACAATGTCTGCGTTGTTTTACCGAGGAATAATGCAAATCAGTAAACGGTGCAAACACTGGTAATTTTGTGCTAAATGTAGATTGCACTGCTCAGTTCCTGCAGGTTGATTTTGAGGGATGCAAGAATATTGCAATCTGGCGTATTTTAATTGTCTCTTTAAAAGGCTAAACGTATGATGTTTGGAAATATGGGTGATTATAAACTCTCTCATCCACTGTTCATCATCTGCTTGAGTGTTTCGTGCATCTCTCAAATTGCACTGTTTTAAAAAAGATGCAAATTACAGACGCCTTATTTGCATTCTGTTTACACTGAAAATCATAATTTCTTATTGACACATATCGGAGAGAGGACTGCACATTATGCAAGACATGTCAGATTCAACCTATGTCGAATGCACGGGCATCATAGACGTACTCTTTCTCCTCCGTCTCCCTAGACAACAACGTCAACCACAGTCACAGTAAAAAATGTGAAACAAGCAACATGAGCTCTTTTGATAAACAAGCTAAAACATATCTAAGAGATGAATTGCAATATTAAAGGGTTGCTTTCTTGTGATAACTTGGTAAATGTGATGTTCTCAGCATGGATTTGATCTTTGACTCAAAGCTTTGAAACATCTCTCAAAGCTGCGACATCCCTCTACTCCGCACCTCTTGAACTCAGTCTGGTTCCTCTGTGTTCCTCTGGTTATCACGCTCTGACTGTCTTCTGCCCCCCGCCTGCCCTCCTTCAGATTAGTCCCCGCTGTGTGCGTGCTGTGTGTATTTAGCTCATGGTGGGTAGCAGTGGGTGGGGTTTATTTTCCAGTACAGATTAGTAGCTGAGAGGGGGGATTCCATCCTATTAAATTATTCATGCTTAAGAAATGATTACAGTGCATGAAACAGCATTGTGCATCAATAAAAGCCTCACCCCAGACCCTGTCAGTGTGTGTGTGTTCAAATTAAATCCAGATGATATTAATTCACTGGGTTTATATTATGTGGAGATCCTAATGCAAATCGTTCCAAAAGCTTGGCATGTTTTATCACAGTAGCTCAGATGTTTGATATGTGTTCTCATTTGTGTCAATAGAAATGTACTGTTACCATATGTGTTGTGGTATTAAAACTAGTGTCATTTTCTATATTTTCTGAAAAAGAAATTGGAAATTCTCGAATGTTATGCTGGGACTGTTGTGTTTGGTTGCTGGGGAGTTGTTATGTGGTTGTGTAAATGTTCTGCATGGTTTTCATGACATTGCTAGATGGTTTCTGAGCTGTACTGACTAACTGTTATTGTAGGTGTTTACTTGATAAATCTGCCTAAATTTCAGTAATATTCTAGTTTGAGATGTGGCATTTTTATTGTAAGTCTGTGATAGGTTTTCCACCCAATTTTTCATAATTCTGGCAACAATTTGAAATCTTATCGTTTAAAATAAGTGCATGTGTCCTCTATGGTGTGACATAATAATATTTGGAAAACAAACTGGTAACATTACGTTGTTTTATATATTTATCAAATAAAATAGTGTTGGCATATTAGTCCGTCAAAAACTGTACATGTACATTTATTCATTTAGAAAATGCTTTCATCCACCCGGTAATAATTCTGTCATCATTTATTCACATTCAAAACATGTATGACTTTTTTGTAAAACACAAAGAAGATATTTTCTCCCAGTGATTGTGTGTCCATAAAGTCAATTGAGTCCAATGTTGTTCGATTACCAACATTGAAAGTCATACAGGTTTTTAAGACATGAGGATGTAAAATTAATCTCCAAAGTGAGTATGTTTACTTGTAAGAATAGAAGATGGTAGGGAAAGATGAACAACATAAACGTGGAAAGTACGACTCACAACAATTTTCACATCTGTAGCACAAATGATGAAGTTCGAGTTACACGCACACTATAAGTGGGTCTTAAGTTTGAATCTCTAACCAAAATAGTTATCAAAAGTGACAGTGATGCTGGCTTTGGCACACACTTAATGAGCTACTGTCGCGCTATAGCAGTTGGTGAACTGTCTTGTGATTTTTTTGTTCTTGAAAGCACGGTGTGAACGTTTCTGTGTACTGCTTCTGTGAGTCTGAGAAGTGAGCAGAACGCAGTGTTATGGATGTTACATTGTGTACTGAGAACAATTCCGCACAGTCTTCAGAGCAAGACTATTGAATAAATGTCAGAATCTTAAGTCTCAAAATGAAGTCGGTTTCTTCTCAAAATAATAATCAAAATAATGCTTAAATTTGAAGTTTTGCTAAACATTCTTTTTGTTGAGTCCAAGTTAACTGAATAAAATTTGAACCTTCTGTTGTCTTCCAACAGGTGCAACGAGGTGAGATCGGTGTGAGCGATAGCCCCGACACGGTCAAGGGTTGGGGTCAGAGGTTGTGGCCATGGCGACTCGAGGTCTGATGGCCCGGCTCATGGTGCTGCTGGGCGTGCTGGCCGTGGCTCATGCTTCTGTCTTCCTGTCCAATCAGAGGCAGAAGCCTCGATTTCAGCGTGACCGTCGTAACATTCGCCCCAACATCATCCTCATCCTCACTGATGACCAAGATATTGAACTTGGTGAGTGGAAAAACCCCTTACCCATGGTCTCACTGCATCACCTCTCGTCTCCTGTGTTAATACTGATTTGTTGTCCATCCATATTGACCTTTTCAGTGTAAAGTCTGAGGTTTTTGGGACGTGTGTATGTTTGAGTTTGTGTGTTTTGACCTTTCTGCATAAATCTGGAAAGGTGTGGTGATCCTGTCTGAAAAGGCCCAATTGTACTAGACTTCCTGTCTCCGATAATATCAATTCTGCCCATCTGGCTGGATTTGGTGTATGTGTGTGTTTGACAGAGAGAGTCATGGAAAGACTGAGAGCGATTGGAAATAAAAGCAGTTGCAAAGACAAATACTGAGACGTGTAACAAATAATCTGTGACTTCTGAATGTAAACCAAATATCTAAACATTCTATGTATATTTATGCAGACATGGACAACTGGTGTCATTTGATAGCACTCTAACACTGGATAGACCAATATATCTCCTTTTGGTAAAGGTATTGTCACCAACATAGAATGAATAAATGAAGTGATATCTTTATATCTCTCACAGTCTGGTGCAGTGTATTCAAAAGTGCAAACGGCCTGTGTGATGTAAGTGTGATAAAACACCTGCAGTTTTACAAATGGCTCATCCAGTCATTTTAGTATTTTCAAGTCTTGTGTCACTTACATTGGATCCAAGGGGATTGCACAAACTTAGCAACAAATGTATAGGATAATGCTATATAAGTCTCTTTGGATCAAAGTGTCTGCCAAATGCATGAATGTAAATGTAATGTAAATCCTAGAGCCTAACATCAGCAGCGCAAGGATAACTGGTTTGATCACAGGGACAAACTGATAAAAAGTATGCACTCGACGTCGCTTATCCAAAGTTAGGCACTGTAAGGCACTGTAAGAGCCGCACTACTTTTAAAATCTGAACAGATTTGTTAAAAAATAGACATCACACACTTGCAGACTTTTTGAGAGTTTGAGGAGAAAAACAGGTCATCACACTACTCGCTAAAATCTGCAGACTAGCACAGACTTTCTGCAACAAATCCAGACTGAAAATCTGTTCAGAATCCTAGCAAGTCTTGTAGTGTATTCCAGCCTTAAGTCGCTTATCCAAAGTGTCAGCCAAATGCATAAATGTAAAAGCAAATTTTGTGAATTTAATATTGGAAAAATGGTGAGTAAGGGACTATGTAAAAAAATCTGGCACGTTATGTATAAACGAAACCGCTTCTTGATTTGTAGGAACAGTCAAACTTCATTTCATGACGCCATGCTCACCTTGACAGTTGTTTTTTTTCACAAGATGGCACGTATCTTTACAACGTAAGCATTGGTTGTAATAAGGTGCTTGCACAAATGACCAATGGGGTTATTTTCAGGGGTAACCAGGTTTGTTGTTATATATTTTTGTTGTGATCTGTTTTTGTAATGATGTCAGACTTATTCATACACTTTTGGTTTGCCTCCCACGAGTTACAGAGAAAATGAAATGAGATAATATATACAATTAAATTACTACATTGTTATGTAATATACAGATATTTATGTGTTAGGTACCCAGCTAAAATGTTGTTAGTATCCTCTGCTACTGTTTATACAATAACCTTAAATCTACTTTTTTTACTGCTTTATTAATATAAAAGTATACATTTAATTGCAGCACTTATTAAAGCAATCCATATGACTTTCTGCATCTTGTGGTTGGCATCTTATGTGTATTTCTTCACTCGTAAATTATGAATGTGCTGCCATAGTTAAATTTAACACTCAGATGTGCTTGTTTACATTTCAAAACCCCTAAATAACCTCAAAACTATTCATTTTCTTCTTTCAGAAAACATTATTATTGCTTTAATGAACAATGTATTTGTTTTGGGGAGCTTTACCATTTTGATTCCTAGATAACATGACAGCATTTTAATATAAAGTTTGTTCATCTTAAGAAAGCAAGCCGGATACATCTGAGGCTTGGTAAATCATAAGATAATTTACTATGGGGTGCACTCTGCCTTATGGCTAAACGGATCTGGCCTTGTGTCTTCTGGGCTTTCCGAGCTTGAGCATCCCTGGCCTTATATAATAAGCAAGAGAGTTCTTCAAATAGGATTATAAGTGAAAAAGACTTTAGTTGACAAATTCTCTCTCTCATCCAGGCTCTATGCAGGTCATGAATAAGACCCGGCGGATCATGGAACAGGGTGGGACCCACTTCACCAACGCGTTCGTCACCACACCCATGTGCTGTCCATCACGCTCCTCCATGCTGACGGGAAAGTACGCCCATAACCACAACACCTACACCAACAATGAGAACTGCTCCTCACCCTCCTGGCAAGCCCAACATGAACCGCGGACCTTTGGAGTTTATCTGAACAACACTGGCTACAGGACAGGTGAAGAGCATTACTAAATGCCAAACTATGACAGAAATGTTAAAGCATTTTATCTACTGTGGTATGCTGTATGAACTGCCTAAACATTACCGCAATGACCTGTGATATATAACATATGTCACATATAGTTGATAGTTTTCATTTGTGTCTGTTGTGTAGTTCATAAACGCTCACCAGAGACAGTTTGACAAGCCTCCGGGTCCCCACACACTCTTGAAAACTCTCCCACAGACTCTGCACGAACATTGACATAATCTCTCCCCAACAGATGATTTACATTACACTGGAAACCTTTGGGCTGTTTTATGTAGTTTTGTGTATTTGTGTGTGTGAGGGTTTGTTTTGTTTGTAACATTAAAATCAAGCATATCTACTTTGTGCATGTAAACACACTATGAGCAGCTGGGAATGTTATGGCCATGCACACACACCTGGCAGCGAGTCAGGCTTTTAGTGGTAACAGTGATCCATTAGACCTCACTTCCTCTACTAGAGAGACACAAGCCCGACCAACATCCTCTAATGTAACATTTCTAATAGAAATATTCATCCATCTTCAGCTCCTTGTTTTATTTCTTATTGTGTGTTTACTTAGATCAGTTTTCAACATTCAGTATTTTGATGGAATGTTTATTAGTTATATGTGACCTCGACTCTCAAAAGTGATGGATTAGAATAGAAGCATCAAAGCAGTCAGAGCCATAAAATTGATCATGTGTGTTTATTGCCGTAAATGATAGATTATATTATAGATTTGGAGATACAGTGCTCAAATTTCAGTTTTTAATATAAACACAGTACTGATAGATTTGATTGGTACTATGGTTTATCATTTTGCACAAAAATACCATATCTTGTCCAATGTAAATATTAAAGATATCAATAAGGGTTTGCAATGATTAACCCTCGATTAATTACATCCAGAATAAACGTTTTTGTTTACACAATATATGTCAGTGCATATAGATTTTGTATTTATAAACACATGTGTACATGTACTTTATATATATTTAAGAAAATATATAAATATAAATGTTTTAATTAAATTAAAATTATATATAGATATAAATTAATACAGGTAAATATTTCCTAAACTAACATATCAGTATGTGTACGTGTGTGTGTTTATAAATACCAAATTACATTACACAGATATTTATTATGTAAACACAAACTTTTATTCTGGTTGCAATTAATCAATGTTATTTTCTCACATTATGTTCTTTACATTTTGTGCTGTTGGATGTTTTTATGTAGAAAGGTGTAAAGCCCGGAAAATGTCTTTAGCTGGGTTTTCACATATACTGGATGTATGTATGTATGTAAAGTGCTTTTGTTGTACTCTACTACTGTACATTTGTACAAGTGAAACGCCTATAAGTATAATCTTGAAATTTAAGTTATATATTATACATTAGGGGTCTCCAACCTTTTTGTAAGCGAGGGCTACCAAAATATCTAAAATCCTCTAGAGGGCTACTTGTTGATAACATACTTTCAAACTTTAAACATGTGATGCCTTATTTTTATGCTCACAGAACCAAATTCAGTTTTCTTTCAGATATTTTTGCACTTGAATATATTAAAGCTTATAACACTTGCTAATAATAAACTTTTATGACGATGTACCACTTGGCTGATCGGTATAGTCACAGATAGTGAGCCCTGTGTTTAGAGGGCACCTTACAGAGTTCATGCGGGCTACCAGGTGCCCACGGGCACCACGTTGCAGACCACTGTTATACATATATTAAACTATAACTATGCTCTTTTGTGTGTTTATTGTCCCAGGATTCTTTGGGAAGTATCTGAATGAGTATAATGGTACTTACATACCTCCGGGCTGGAAGGAGTGGGTCGCCATGGTGAAGAACTCCCGCTTTTACAACTACACCCTGTGCAGGAACGGTGTCCGAGAGAAACACGGGTTTGAGTACTCGAAGGTCAGGGTTGCCCCATCTTTCTTTAAAGATAAACTCCACAAAAGAATGAAAATGCTGTCATGAATTACTCACCCTTAAGTGGTACCACAACAGTTCATCTATGGCACTATAACTTCAATAACTGCATTAACTCATCTACTGCACTGTAATCTTATTAACTGCATTAACTCATCTACTGCACTGTAATCTTATTAACTGCATTTACTCATCTTTTGCACTGCAACTTTATTAAATGCATTTACTCATCTTCTGTACTGCATCTTTATTAACTGCATTTACTCATATAATGCACCGTAACTTTAATAACCGCATTCATTCATCTATTGCACTACTACTTTTATGTCTATAATGAATGCACACTTAAGTCACTTGCACTACTGCTTAGACCTAAACTACATTTCGTTACACTGTACTTGTATATGTGTAATGACAATAAAGTTGAATCTAATCTTTGGAACACAAATCAGGATCATTCGGAAAATGTCTGGGAGCTTTCTGACTCCCCATAGCAACGTATTTACAATGTGGCTTAAACCTTATTTTATGAAGCTTTGAATATACTTTTTGTAGCAAAAGTAACAACTTTATTTAATTTCTTCGATGTAAGTCGCTCATGCACGGCCAGAAGAGCATGTAACGCATGCGTGGGCTGCTGACTGAGAACACCGGCCGCTGCGTCTGCTCAACATGTGTCGTGTGCTCTTCTGAATGCGAGTTTTCATTCTTTGAAGGTCCCCTTCAATATTTCCTTCAATCTCTTCCTAACCAGTTTGAGTGGTAAACTGTGATTTAAAATAGTCAATCTCCTATCTCTCACTTCCTCATTCCCTGTTATCGGCTGTCTTAAAAGGTCATCTATCACCACAAAAAAAAATATTATTATACTAAACATCCTTAAACCTGATATTTTCACTTGAAAATAAAATATATTTATGTTTTCATTTTAGAAAAATCTAACTAAATTTGTATCTAACATGACATAAACAAAAACTCTGCCAGTGGGGTAAAAAATATTTTAGTTTTTCCTTTTAAACAAGATTATTTTTCCTACATCCCCCCCAACAAACATATTTTTCTTGTTTTATTTAAAAACATAATATATACTTATATAATTAAGTTTGTTCTAATTTTTCTCATGTAAATATATCTTGTTAAATATCATGGACAATTGTAGTGGAAAACAAGAAACAAAATAATAAAAAAAATAGTTTGCAGTTCTTTCTTAGTTATTTGAGTTTTTCTAGCTGTTTGCATTTCTATCAACACACAATACTTCAAATTATATATATTCATTTATATTAATTAGATTAGCATTCTTTTTCTTCTTACAGGACTACGTGACAGATCTCATAACCAATGACAGCATCAGTTACTTCCGTATGTCCAAGAAGATCTACCCTCACAGACCTGTGATGATGGTCATAAGCCACTCTGCCCCTCATGGCCCGGAGGACGCGGCCCCTCAGTACACCACTGCATTCCCCAATGCATCACAACACATGTGAGTTCAAACCTTCATGCTTAAATGATCTCACAGTAGTTTGTGCAAATCTGATGCGTTTACTTGATTCTTCATTAACATTAAAGAAACGGTTCAACCAAACAAAAAAATTATATTATTATATTTTACTCAACCACAAGCCATACACACATGCTAAACGAATCTCATCTTTTGAATCTCATTGGTTGTCATGTGACAAGAACCAATCGTTGAGAACATCGCTACCTCTCCGTGCTACAAATCTTAAGTTTTGAATCGAATTGCTTGCCGCGTGTCTAATGACCACGAGAACCGAATAAGATTCAAAAGATGACATTCGTTGAGCTTGGGGCATGTTCAAGCTCAAACCGGTGCACAAAGTTTTGCTACGGTTTGCAACGTTTTGTAGGGGCTGAATGCAGCCCTTGTTTGTCGGCCATTATGGGTAGGAAAATCCAAATGTGTGTTAATTAGCTTACAATATGAATTGTTTTTGCTTACAAATGTATCATTTTGTGTCATGAGACATGTTTTAACCTAGCCACAACCTTCCGATCTCTCTTGTGAGGCCAACCGGAAAGTGACCTTAACTGGAATTCTTTGACTAGCCACTAGAGACTTGCTCCAAAACAGAGGACAATATCATTGAGCCCCATGTTAAAATCTTTACAGCAGGAAAAAACAACATGTTTACAGCCCAATACAAAAAAATACTAATTTTACCCTTCATGACAACTGTGAGGAGGGTGATTTTTTCTTAACTCACCCGTTTAACTTATATTAAGCCTTAAAATACAGCAAATTAGATGCGTGGCCACTTGAGTAACAAGTGGCTTCAGCAACCAGGCGCCTCCGCTCAACCCAGTCCCACCTCTATGCCCATTTTTTATTATCCAGGAATGACATGCTTCGAAAATGCCCACTTTAAGCTTCAAACAGCTCCTCAGAAACCAACGGGTGACGTCACGGACACTGCATCCATGTTTTATAGTCTATGGTATTAACCCTGGACATGTAAACCTGGAATTTGTATGCATTACTTTTATTGTGGGTATTACCAATTGCTTGATACTGGAATCTGATCACATGGCTCCTGGTTAGGACAAAGTGTACGAGGAGGAGAAAACAGCTGGACACACACGTGTCTCTCTGTCTGTCACTCAAGTGCAACTCAATAGTTAAAATGGAAACAGCTTCACACTCCTACACACACACACACACTTGTTTTCTCTCTCTCGGTTTCTTCTGCTCTCTTGCTAATTGCTTACCACATTTACATTTAGTCATTTAGCAGACGCTTTTATCCAAAGCGACTTACAAAGAGTTCGGGGAGCAGTAAGCAATATGTCATATAAAGAGCAATAGTACAATAGGTGCTTATACAAAGTTACTAGTTTCAACAAAAGCTAGACCAATACCTGTAGAGAGAAAGAGGGTTAGTGTAGGTTTTTTATTTATTTTTCATACGACTGTCAAGTATTCGCCGAAGAGGTGTGTTTTAAGTAGTTTTTTGAAGGTTGTGAGAGATGTGGTTGACCGGACCACATTGGGAAGAATGTTCCACCAGGAAGGAGTAGTGAAGGAGAATGAGCGGAAAAGGGATTTAGTGCCCTTCTGAGAAGGCATTACAAGGCGCCGCTCGTTTGCTGAACGCAGGGTTCTTAAAGGGGTGTAGGAGTGTAGTAGGGTGTGAAAGTATGAAAGTATCCAGTGATAGTCCTGTATGCAAACATCAGTGACTTGAATTTGATCCGGGCTTCAACCGGTAGCCAGTGGAGAGAGATGAAAAGGGGTGTCACATGAGCCCTTTTGGGCTGTTGGAAGATGAGGCGTGCTGCTGCGTTTTGAACCAGCTGAAGTGGTTTGATAGCCTTTGCAGGAAGACCAGCAAGGAGAGCATTGCAGTTGTCCAACCTTGAGATGACCAGGGCCTGGACAAGGAGTTGTGCCGCATGCTCAGTGAGGTAGGGTCTAACCTTGCGAATATTAAAGAAGGCATATCGGCATGACCGCGTTGTCTTTGCAATGTGATCATTGAAGGACAGCTGTTCATCAAATATGACTCCGAGGTTCCTGGCTGATTCAGAGGGAGTGATAGTAGACTTGCCAAGCTGGATAGTGAGATCGTGTTGGACCGTGGGGTGTGCCGGAAACACGAGTAGTTCTGTCTTGGCCGGGTTCAGCTGTTCAGCTGCAGGTTACCAACTGGTACTCGCTCACTCGTGCCTTTCACCTGATCTCTCAATTTCTGTCCCTCCAGAAGATAAATCCCCCTGATTCTTCTTCTGTTTTTCCCAGGGTCTGTAATCCCTCCGTCAGAAAGATTCACACTCTCTATCGCACACACACACACACTCCTGAATACAAATACATGTTACATTACTGTGAATGGAACACACAAGTCTGTTTATCTGCACACATACATGCCAGGAAACCCTGTCTACACGTGATGCTCTTTTGAGGTAGCTGGATTTGCAAACCCTCTCTAACCTCTCATGTAATCTCAAAATCACATTTTATAGTTCTCTGTCCATTGTACACCATGACCTCAACATGTGCCGTATCCCAGAATCCCTTGGCCAGATGTCTACAGCTCAGCTGAATAAGGATTTATTCTTGACTGTTATCGCTTTAACTTCATAACTCATGGTTGTATCGCAGATTATAGCCAGTGTTTGTCCAAAACTCTACAGCCAGAAAAATACTTAATCCAATTTACCAATGCAGAAGGACGCTATGCCCACTGCATTGCATTACTTTAGTCGTGCTTATATGAAAGTGTGTTCTGATCAACTAGCATAGCATCAGAATTGCAAAAAAGTTATATATTAACAAAAAAGTGGACTTTAAAGAGAAAACAATACTGACAATGCAAAAAAATATTTTTTTAATTATATATTCGCAAGCTTGTACAAAATTGTGTTATGGCTTTAGATGGACACCCTCAGGGCTGGAATGGGGGATCGCGACGGTCCTTGTTTAGGGAAAAGTCCTGGAATGCCAGATGACCAGTCCGGCTCTGGACACACGCATATATATTATCTACTTCTTGCACCACAAAAGAGCTTCATTACAGCAAATAAAACCTGTAATGTACAAAGTGCTCTTGTACTCTTTCAGAAATCAATTTACTCTTAGGACATTGTGTCTCAAAGACCACACTAACATGAGCGCTCTTATTATTTGCATCAAAGCAACAGAAAGAAAACATGCAGAGAGAGAGAGAGAGAGAGATTCTGGCTATGAATATTGCTGTCTATCTTGAAATATTAAGGATTCAGGAATTCACAAACACGTGTCTGCCCGATGATGGAGAAACTCAAAACAGATGAATGGATTATTTATTTCTCCATCAGCGGCATTCTTCAAATAGAATGTGAGAAGCTTCTCAGGCTGTTACGGGTTTAACAGCCATTTGATCCAACGCTGCAGTAGATAAAACTGAAGATGCAAACCTGCCCACTTTATGACTGGACTAAAACATCCATCATCCTTTCGAAGTGACGGCTCGAGCCGGCCCGGGTTTCGTGAATTCAGAGTGTTTTTATTATTTTTCTGATGTCATCTCCTTCCTCCCATAAAAACAAACAGGCTATGCTGTTCATCCTTTCTCACGTCCGAGCTCTTCAAAAATAAGACGTCCCCCACTATTGCACAGGCACCTGTCACATCACACCTATATAACCATGAATTGGGTCATTTGTTATGGCTTCAATTTGGCCATTGATCTTAAAACGTGCAGATGATTCACCCTCATGTCAGTCCAAACCTGGATGACTTTCTTTCTTCTGAAGAACACAAAAGAAGATATTTTGAAGGATGTTGGTAACCAAACAACACTGAACCCCATTGACTTCTATTATATGGACAGTAAGACAAGTCTTGCGCAAGCCTTTCAGATGTGGTCTGTTCCAGACATACTGTATTAGATTCATCTGTGCTGTGAGCTCTTTCATTAACCGGTGGGTACAAAATCATCCATGACGCCTTTGAACTCCAGTCACACACGCCTCATTCCCCTGCTGTCCGTGCAGAATGGCCCAAAATTCCTGTATCCTTTCCTTATGCTCCATGAAAAATTCCCAAGACTCCCGTTATTCTCTCAGTTCAGTCCACTGCAAACCAGGCGTCACCCTCCCTAATGGCTTCCCGCTAGCACTGTATTTCTCTGCTCCTTGCCCTTGTATAGTTCTGTATTTGATTAACCCCTCGATGCCCCCCGGGCTGGCACAGGGCCACAGGAGGGACATTTTCCAAATCCTCACAGATAGCCGGGTAGTGTGCGCTCGCTCTCCAAGCGCTATTGTTCGGTGGGAAAATCCCCTGTTTCCATCGCCGCGTGATCCTGCTGCACCTGTTTTATCTCCATCACCCGCGTGATAGAGGGAATAATGAAAAAATATGATCAGAACAGAGAGAGAGACAGGCAGTTTGGTGAGGCATTAGAGGATTATATGTTGAGCAATAAAGAAGAGAGAAAAAAACCTAGTGACCTGTCATGCTGTCGACTGGCAACATAGGAGCCTAATTTGAAACGCTGTATATAGACGGCAACTCCACATGACACACAAGAGACTGAACTGCCAATTTCAACATAGTTAACGTTAAGACATTACAGACGGATTCAACAACAAGTTATGCGGGCCAAAGTAATTTACGGTAGACCTCCACAAAGAATCAATAACTGTTGTGTAGTTTTAATTTAACTTAATACAATAAAATATTTAATATAATGCATGTCTGTTTTTGTGTGAATGAATTTGTTAGCAGCAAATGGTTTAATGGTTAAAATACCATTACAATAATCGTGATATTAATAATGATTGATCATGGATGTTATTTCAATACTACATTATACACTTTATGATTATATCATAAATAATTCTGCACCAATATCTAGTCGAGGTGGTAGGTGGTGGTTTTGCCCTCTTTGAACTGCAGTGGTTATGAATTATCTTTGTTTTCCTGGTTCATTGGCCAAAAAGGAAAAACACAACATAAACAAAAATGAAAGATGCATGTGACTATTACATATTTATTAACGTATATTTTAAAAATCAGATTTAGCAATTATATTTTTATCATGAATTATTTTCGCCTCCAAATCTTGACTCAGAAATGTACTTCAACTTCTTTTAAGCTTGTTGCAGTGCATTCTGGGATTGCCGTCTCTGCATAACAATGCACTCAATGCTAGGGTGATGTCTAGATGTCTAGACTGTTATTTCTGGCTACACAAATCACAGATTTTGAACCAAACAAAGATAACTATCATGACATGCTGCCTAATGGTGTGTGCATACCAAAAGCTAAGCGTTGCGTTCTTCGCTCTAGATTATTTGCCGGATTATTTGTTTTTGCGCCTCTCACAACATTTTGCGACGAGGAGTATCTTTGTGCATCCGGACCTGTCAAACAGTATTTCCAAAAAGAATGTGTTCATTAATAACACACTTGTTGTGTTACAGAATTTTAACACATTAAGTGTCGTTTTGTGTTGATAATATGTTGTCCTTTACTAGGCAGATGTGTTCAGTTGTGTAACATAACAGTTATTTAAGTGTACATTGCCGTTCAAGTCGACAAAGGATCAACTACACAAACGTGTCACTTTAAGATCTCACTGCGTACACAAAACAGTAGAGATATTAAATCACCCCTTGTCGCCAAGTTGTTATCGCTCCAAATATATGGCCCCCTCAAAACAAGGCCAAGCAGAAAACAGCCCAGCATGACGATGTTCACATTGATTTGTGTCTGCAGACGGAATTAAAGTAATGGCTGTAAACGGTAAAGCCAGGTGCTTTTAATCACAACCGTTCAAGCATCCTGTATAAGTGCTGTTTCCTTCTAATCCGCCACTCATGCCTGTCACATAAGAAAGGGGGCGGAAAACACTTCTCCTTTATCCTTCAATAATGGTTGAAAGACCATCACATCGACAGTGTCATTTTGTCAGTCGCCGTGAGACTGTAATATTGTGGCGTGACATTTTTGAAAGGACAAGTGAGAGAGTGTCGCGCACTTGTAATTCTAACCCAACATGTACACACACAAACACACACATACCTTCGCACACTCACACGGACACATCCCGGCTGTCAAAATCACTGTGCTTGCTTTCCTCCAACATAAGCAGAACAAAGAGAGCAAACGGTGTCTGAAGAACCTGCCTCGATTTCCCTCATTCACGCTCCAGCACACCCACTGACTGTGACTCTCTTCCTCCCCATTCAGAACGCCCAGTTATAACTACGCCCCTAATCCAGACAAACACTGGATTATGCGCTATACCGGCTCCATGAAGCCCATTCACATGGAGTTCACCAACATGCTACAGAGGAAGAGACTGCAGACGCTGCTGTCTGTGGATGACAGTGTGGAGAAGGTACACACACACCTACATCCCATTTAAATTCAGTACGATGTCCCATGATGCTTTTGTCCTACTTACTTACCTGCTTTTGTCTGAATGTAGATTTATAACATGCTGGTGGACACCGGAGAGCTGGACAACACGTATGTGATCTACACTGCTGATCACGGATATCACATCGGTCAGTTTGGATTGGTCAAGGGGAAGTCAATGCCTTATGAGTTTGACATCAGAGTGCCCTTTTACGTCCGTGGCCCGAACGTGGAGGCAGGAGGCATGTAAGTACACTCGTTTGTTTGTCTGTGTCATATTGCATCCAGTATTTAGGTCTAAGTTTTGTGATTCTTGATAGAGTTGTTTGTGAAGAGAGAAAGCTATCACAATAAGGACGTGACGCAGGCCTGACTTGAACCTGCATCCCCACGGGAGCATCACAGCTCTGATAAGAGTCACGTTTCATTTAAGAGCCCTCGGTTAGTCTGCTGTATAGTGTGTACTGACTAATGCGGTGGTCAGACTAGACTTTTCAGCAGAAATTCGTTTGGACGGTGCAACCAAAATGGGTGGGAGCGATTCCAACATCTTTTACATTTAACAAGGTGACCTCTTGATCTTCAAACGTGAATTGACAGTGAAAGCTCTTCCATGTTATTCAGAATTTTCTTCCCAACCACAGGAACAAGCCACAACACGATATGTTAGTCACTTGGTTAATAATGATCATGTGGCAATGGTTAGCCCCGCCCGGCTTAAAAAATCTCATTGGTCTAAAATCACATTCTGCATGATCGTGCATTTAAAGATCAACAACAAAATATTAAATACATTATTTATTTTTTATAAATCGCCCAGAATTAAGTTCACAGACGATATTCATCTACGGTAATCTGTTTACCTTACAATCCATTTCTGTTTGTTGGTTCACAAATTAGATGCATTTTGGAATTCGACAGCCCAAGTCCTCTTTTAAAAATTTATACGGGTTTAATAAGAGGGTAAGTAAATATAACATGATTTGGGGTAAAAAGAATGTTCATATTGGCTAATTTGTTGTGTGTAAATATTTTTTTATGAAAACTTGTTGTGTCACATCTGGTCAGAATACTCTGTTATATAAGAGGTTTGCAGGTGCACTATTTGTTCATTACTGTCATGTTATAATCACATATCTCTCTCTCTATCTCTCTTTAACTTAATATCATTCGTCTTGTTTAGCTCTGCTGCGTTATTCAACTTCACTGGGTTTCTCAGAAAAGCTGATAACAGGGCTAACTGTAGATCCACTGTGAAAGACACAGAAAAAGATAAAAGTTTAGAGAGATAGTTCAGTGGGAGGATCAGGAGGAGAGAGGCACAGCTGAGATCAGTTTAACATTAAATGAGTCACTAGACACAATGGATAATTCAATGGTTAAAGCTCATTTCAAGTGATTTCATTCATCTGCACAGTCCATTCAAATCATTTTAAGTGAACCGTCATCGACACCCATCAAGATTGAAAGATGACAAGCTAAAGCATGTTTATGGTGTTTGGATTTGTGTACTATCAAAGCAAATTTTCCCCCACCGACTTCCATTGTCTGAAACATTTCTCATTTCTCTTCGGTTTATCTTTCTATTTCTCTCTTATTGCTCTCGCTCTGTTCGTCTTAATGTTGTCAGTCACTGTGCATGTTCTGTTCATCTGGTTTTCTGACCATCATGTCAAATGGCGACTTCCTCTTCTGTTTCCATAGCAACCCCCACATTGTCTTGAACATCGACTTGGCCCCCACCATCTTGGACATTGCTGGGATAGATGTTCCATCAGACATGGACGGCAAGTCAATCCTCAAACTCCTGGACACTGACCGTGTTATGAATAGGTGAGTATCTGGAATTGGAAATGACATTTACAATGCGTTTAAGTTTTGTAGAGGGAAATACTGTTGCAGGATTTTGATTGGAGTGCTGTTTTGTGGAGCTTCATCAATTTGGAACTTCTATATGCATAAGTTGTTTGTAAATGTAAAATTTTACCGATTGGCACTTTATAAAAATGCTATGAAGTGACGGATTTGTATTTATATTTATTATAATATATTATATTTGATGTTTGATGTTGATAGACAGGGTTTAGACCTGCAATACAATTCTATAGAGTTCTGTAAAGCAGGCAGTTAAAATATCACTTATCTCTATCGTCCATAAGGCAAAAACTGGACGTCTGATCACAGTGAAAAGTAATAGCACACTTCGCAACAAGCTTAATAATTTAAGGTAGCATTCATGTCTGTAGCAATGTGGGAGGAATAAATAATGTACAACGGTAACAACGTTAGTAATGATGATGCAGTAGCAAGACGGTATAGAAGAAAACACGTAAGCGAGAGTAGACCAGCAAGGACACGCTTAAATCCGGTAGAAACTCTTGTAGAGATTAGAGAGGGTTTGCGTGAGCGAGCGATCGATAGCTCATATCTGCAATTGAAGGTCAGGAGGTACACAAGCACTTCTGTTTTAACGCCTTCATATCTCCTGGAGGAAAAAAGAAAAACACTTTAAACTAGAGTAGAGGCTGGAGTTCTGTTCAGCTGACACATGTCATCTTTTTTGGATTACCGTTCTGCTTGTTTCTTAGACTTTGGCTGAACTGGTTGCATTTAGTCACAGTTTGAGAGAACTCACAGACTAAACTGATAGACGGCCAGTCTGCTGCTGCAGGCCATAAGGAACAAAACCAGTAAATGAACTTTCTGATTGCAGGTTCCAGTTCAACAAGAAGGGAAAAGTGTGGAGAGACTCGTTCCTTGTGGAGAGAGGGTGAGTCAGACAAAACTCATTTATGTGTGTGTATGACTTTGGCTTTACTTGTGTCTGTTGTGAGGTTTTGAAAGCGTCCTCATAAAAATTGAAGTGAAGTTATCTTCACTATTTAAAAAGCTCGGGCAACTTTTCTTTTGTTTCAAAACTATTCATTTGGACATGTGTGCTTTAAGGTGTAGTACAGCATGGTTTACGGTATTGTATTGTTTTTAACGGAGTCTATAATGGTGTCTACTGGATGGATGGATTTTTTTGGTGGGGTGTTTTCTGGCAGGTTATTACTATAGGAATAATGCCCAAAACAGACTAGAAAAGGAATTTTGAAATGGTTTTAAGGGAAAATGATAACGTTTCATAATGGTATTTTAATGAATACCATTAGAATAGCACATGCCTGGCTCGAAGTTCCGGTCTGTGTTGGTTACCGGTCTGGCTAGTGACTAATAATATAACTATTTATATATATATTTTATAATAACATTAATTAATAATGTTTTATTGTATAACAATTGTATTAAATAAAATTTGTGCCACGCAGTAGCGTTTGTTTATGTTGTTCCTGCTGTTTGAAACCGTCTGTATTTATGTTCCGTTTTTGGGGGGATAAAAAAGTCAATGAATGTTTATGAAGTGAACATTAATGCTTTCTTTTCTTGTGACGATGATGACAGAAAACTGCTGCATAAGGTGTTGGATGAAGGGAAAGATATGGCCCAGGAGGAAAACTACCTGCCCAAATACCAGCGTGTTAAAGACTTGTGTCAGCGTGCAGAGTACCAGACGCCATGTGAACAAATTGGTCAGGTACAAACAATTCTAATGTGCTCTGCTGGAGAGGATTTATTTCCTCTTATTTTTTTCTGACGCACTCTTTGTCTTTCTCTTTCTCACACACACACACACATAGAGATACCCAGAGAGGACTTCTGGGTAATCTGCATTGTTCTGAAATTAAAATAGACGACTTAGACTAAATAGCTTATTTTGTCCCTACTACATTATGAAACACTGAAGCTTGCAGTGGTGATGCATCTAATATAAAACAAGCATCTGTGATTCATTTACTTTCTCTTTGTTATCATACGCGACATTCTGGTACTGTGACTCGTTTTTTTGTGTGGTGTTTTGCTGAGTGGTCTCTGCAGTTATTACCACTCACAGTAAGTGACAGCGGCAATATTCTCTCCAGCAAACAGCTTTCAGTCGCGCGCTTTAATATCTTGCTGTCAGTTCTATTTAAATTACAAAATGAAATGCAAATAAGTGCGTGCTTGCTTTTATATACAGCAACAGTACTTAAACACACCTCCAAGTGTGTAAAAGTGACCTATTTGTCAGTTATGGTGACCCATACCCGAAATGTGACCTCTGCATTTAACCCATCCAGAGAGTAGTGAACACACGTACACCCGGAGCAGAAACAAAAAACTTCTTTGTGTTTTGGATGTTCATTTACAGAACTCAGTTGTGTTTAGTTGTTTATGTGCGTGTATATGAACAGACGTAAAACAAAAACTAAGGAATAACTTTTCTGTTTATAGTCATCTGAACATACTGTAAATATGTCAAAAGTTGAAATACGTACATATTTTGTCTTACGTTATTGTCAGAGTCCTCTAGACCATCACGAGCGTATAGCATGTCACAAGCGTAACCCCTTAAGGGTTCAAACCAATACTCATTCAGTTACCAGCCCTGAACTTTAATCTGCACCTCCCCTTTAAGGAGCACAAGTGTTGAAACATGTGTTTGTCAGTGTAGTTGTTACAGCTTATACCGTGTGGGGACAGAAGCATTGAGTCATTGCGCTGAGAGGTGTGAAGCTCCTGGTGTTCTGCTGAGCGCCGTGTTCCTCATTAGCGAGCCTTTAAATGAGAATCATGTGATAACTGCGGATGAATAAGAAGCCAGGTATAGGGCAGGGATCATTTTCACCTGTTAATTCTGGTGTGTAAACACACAAACGCTCAAACAGGAAGAGACGTTTGCGCTGTCACACGTCAGGTGAAAAGTTAATGGGGGTTGGAGATGGGCACCATTTCTCTGTAGCAGACGCTGTTAGATATAGTTAAGTCACAGTGGAATGTACTTATTACACAATGTATCTGTTTTAGAAAAAGTTGTTAGGTTTTAAAGTTTCTTTATGACGTTTAACATGGTGAAAATGAAAATCACATGAATTTAACCATCGACGGCACTCACTTAAAAACTGACAAATATTTTCACACATTTATGCATTTGAGTAATATTATAACACTGAGTTTAAACAGTAAAAAAACAGTTAATAAAAATGAGTCGTCCAAAGCTTCAGAAGCGTAGATTGTATTTGTCTTTGAAGACTAATTCTGTCTTCACGAACCAAGTTCCAGGTCTACTCACCTGTTATTTGTTCATCCCACCTTCCCTGTGCTACAGAAATGTCTAGAATTTTCTGACATGGACAATTGGAAAATCATTTTTAAAATGTGTACAAATCTGTACAGTTTTTGTTTACTTGCAATATATCGATGTATTAATGATATAAGCTCAACATTTACAGTACTTGAGCTAAATATACACTTAAACCTTGATGAATTAAAAATTACAGCAATAGATTACAGAATTACAGAATTGTACAAGATACGATTTTGAATTCCGTACTATTGATCTTATTAATCTTATAATAATTTTGTAAAAATCATAGTATTTCAGTGGTACCATGCCTACGGGTTTGTGAAAATACATTAAGATTTTTGCCTCTCTGCAGAAGTGGCAGTGTGTGGAAGACACCACAGGGAAGATGAGATTATCTAAATGTAAAGCCATGGCCAGCCTGTCTTCTGTGAGGAAGCCTCCTGTATCCAACATGAAATCACAGATGCACCTGCAGAGTATGAATGCTGATGTCAGTGTGAACTCTGACCCTCGGGACTGCAATTGCGAACCTAAAACCTACAGACTGAGCACGTACTCCAAAAACAAACTTTTCTCCAAAAAGAGTGAGTAGACATCTGGCACATCTACACACTGTACATACACACCAAAGCAAAAACAAACCAATTTCCATGCCTCCTTTGAAATGTTATTTTTGCCTCTGCTGCCCTCTGGTGGAAATAAATACTAATACACCACCTGCTTCACATCCGCTTGTTTGGCAGAACTGAAGTCATTGAAGAGCTACTCTAGGAATCGCTATGCTCGGGCTGTTTCCATCGAGATGGAGGGAGATCTGTACGCAGCGGACCTGGATGATGAATACAGACCCACGGGCGGCAGGAACTACAGCATAGGACAGAACACAGCGGATGAGGGAGAGTTTAGTGGGATGGGAGCCACCGCAGTCAGCCAGAGCAGCAACAGTCTGACTTTACCTTCATCTATTAAAGTCACTCACAGGTGAGAGAGAAGCAGGTCGTGTGTGTGCGTGTACAAGTGTGTGTCACAGATGTGTGAAATTTAGTTGTTTGTTGTCCATATACAGGTGTTCCATTTTGGCCAATGATACAGTGAAATGTGACGTCGGTCTGTACAAATCTCTGCAAGCGTGGAAGGATCACAAGCTCCATATTGACCATGAAGTATGAAACAAACTGCAGCCAATCACACAGCAGATACATATTCTTAAAGAGATAGTCCACCTGGAAGGTTATTTACTCACCCTGATATTGGCAAATCAGAGTTTGTACGGACCACTTTTCTTCACATCCTTTTTTTGTTGAGCCTGGGAGTCCCATTCTGTTTCTGCTAAATAACTTTATTTATTGCATAATGGAAGACAATGAAAATAAACAGGTTTATATAGAATACAGAATTAAATAAAATGTAGATAAGCATGTGATACGACGCAATGCTCTCTTTTTCACAGATCGAAACACTCCAGACGAAGATTAAAAACCTGCGTGAGGTCAGAGGTCACCTGAAAAAGGCACGACCTGAGGACTGTGACTGCAGCAAATACATGTGAGACTCACATCTGTCAAACCTCTGTTAATCTGAATATGTCTCATTCAGTCTAACTGTAGTCAGTTCTGTCTTCATTTCTGCATAAGTAATACATTTATATATTCATTATATTTCAATAATATGAATTATACTGAATATATGATACTATTATTGATTAATATTTAACTCATTAAAACTATGAAATAATTATATATCTATGGGGATAGTGTTGTGACTAAAAGTGATTATGTACTTTATACAGTATACAAAACAATGTCAGTTATCATTTATTTTCTTGTTTCTTTTGTTTCAGTTACAAGTCCAAATACAAGAGTAAACTGAGAAGGTACAAAACAGGAAGTGTCCATCCATTCAGGTTGGTTTCTGTCTACATGTGTCTGTTTATGTTTGCACATGAATGCATCTAAAGTTCATTTTTCTTTCTCTCTCTGTAGGAAAGGGTCGGAGAAAGATAAGAAGACCTGGATATTGATGGAGCAAAAGCGCAGGAAGAAACTAAGGAAGCTGCTGAAGCGTCTGCGCAACAATGACACCTGCAGCATGCCTGGCCTCACCTGCTTCACACATGACAACCAGCACTGGCAGACTGCCCCCTTCTGGACATGTGAGACACACACACACACACATATACCAGCAGACACAATCCATGAGTCTGGGCTGGATCAACTTATTATTGTGTCTTGGTTTGCAGTGGGCCCGTTTTGTGCATGCACCAGTGCCAATAACAACACCTACTGGTGCATGAGGACAATAAATGAGACACACAACTTCCTGTTCTGTGAATTTGCCACTGGATTTCTGGAATACTTTGACCTCAATACAGATCCATATCAGGTCAGCGGTCAAGACTACCAACTGTCATTTACATTTTATAGCATGAAATGTAACACTTTTGAAGCAGTTTTGTGATGTAAATCTTTCTTTATGTAGTTGATCAATGCAGTGAACACACTGGATCGCTATGTTCTGAATCAGCTGCACGTTGAGCTTATGGAGCTCAAAGGCTGTAAGGGGCACAAGCAGTGTAACCCCCGCACACGCAGCTTTGACGTCGGTCAGTGACACATACACACATCACACGCACTACAGCATCCTCTAGTCCAGCGACACACACATACACTTCCCTCTGAAGGGATCAAAAGTGAAATTACATGGGAATATGACATCTTCATCATCCTCATCCTCACCTGACCACCGGCCCTGCCTTGCTTTCTCTCCTCTTTGTTTTTTGTTTATGCAAACACAAGCTTCCACATCTGTCCTGAAGGATAAACGCTTTCTGACGGCAGAACACATCAAAGATTATGGTGTTGAAATGTCCCGAGATTGATCTTATATGTAGAACATATTGTCAAAGACTGGGTCTTAAACAGGCATAGAAATAAAATCACATTTCTAGAGATTATTACAGCGATGAAGATAGAAGAGAGAGACAAAGTTCTTACAATCTGATAAAATATCTTCATGCGTAATACTTGAAATAAATTGAAAGAACATACAAGGGTGGATGAGTAATTTATAATATCTTTTAGTTTGAAAATATGTTCTACAAACATACAGACATTCCCATTAAAGTATAAAAATATTATATTATTATTATTATTTCTGAGCATTTGGATGTTTCCATTACAGTAAGTTATTAAACAATATTTCTGAATGTTTTAGAAATTCTACCAACAGAGTAAGAATCTGAAGACTTTGGTTCCAAAATTAGATTAAAACTCTGTTTCAAAATGTTTCTAAAATCATGTTTTTTATTATGTTATCATGTTTTTCTGTTTTATTGTGTTAGTTAGCTGTGTTTTAATTGATTTATTATGGCTTTAATCAAAACAAACCAACTTCAGTTTCATTGATATGAATGGGAAAGCACAACAAAAAGCATGATTTTTGAAATCTTTTTCAAACAAGAGTTATCTCAACTCTTCATGTGTTTTATACAAACATTTTTAGAACAATTTAGGGGATTTTTTAAGGGATAGTCTACCCAAAAATGAAACTTCGGTCATGAATTACTTTACTCATCCTCAAATTGTTCCAAACCTGTATAAATGTCCTTGTTCTGTTGAACAAGAAAGATATTTTAAAGAATGCTGAAACTGAGATTTCTAAGGTACCGTTGACTACCATAGTAGACTTTTTTTTAAATGGAAGTCAAAGTTGCCCCTCAACTGTTTGTTTTGTATCTTTCAAATGTTATCTGTGCTTCACAAAACTAAAAAATGATACAATAATTGTTCTATCATGGTGGTCAATAGAAATGTCAGTTGCTAACATTGATCCAAATATCTTTCTCTGTGTTCAAACAAACAAATAAATGAATACAGATTTGGAACAGCTTGAGGGTGATTAAATAATGACAGAATTTCTTCATTTTCATTCAGTATCTTTATTATATAAAACAGAGCTCTGTACTTTCCAAAATATGATGTTTATCAAGCTCACTGATTCAAGAACAGTTCATCCGACCACAGATGGTACACCTCTAGCAATGCTCTCAGGATCTGAAAGATACATCACATTGTTTGACACCATCTCTAACTAATGATATTGTCTCTTCTTCAGGAGGCAAAGAGAGAAGCAGCTTTGATGAATACAGGTATCACTGCCAATTAAATGTAACTCAATTTAGACTAGAAAGCTACTGTTAAGGTTATTGGGGTGCAGATATTAATCTCTCCACATGTGCCGTTTGGCTGTAGATGGATTGGAGCTCAAACATGAATGTTGAATTAGTCTGATGCACATCACACACACACACAAAGGCACGACAGGGATTCACTTCACAATGACAAATGAAGGATACGACATCACAGAGAAAGACACTGACACTGATGTGAGATCAGGTGTTTAAAGAATGCTCCGGGTTAAGCCGTGTTAAGAGCATCTGTAGCAATAAACAACATCCGTGAGTTAAAAAAATGCATTAAATAATAATGCATTTACGATAGTAGTCTATGGGGAAAGAACACTGGAGGGTTTACGGTCAGAAATGTGCAGCTTTTACAAATTTACATTTCTTCAAATTGTTAAACTGGATGTAGTCGTCGTCAATTCAGTAAAACATGTCTTTCATATATTAATTTATTTAACAATATACATCATTTGAAAAAGTCGACAGAACTGTGTATATAATCATAGAAAATCGTTGAATTACATTTAAACTTCCTCGACAATCTAGATGTCTTCTCCTTCAGATGTTACTCTCTTCCAGTGAGCTTTAGTCTTTGTTCTTCTTGCCTTATACTGTGCATTGCATGGGTTTCACTTGGGTGCTTTTGTGTGTACGTGAAAGTCTTGAGTTCTCTGATTGGCTCTGTCTCTATCACATGCTTTAGTTTGGGGGCGGGGTAACAGTTTGTCTTATCGTTGCTTGTTGCATTAGGCAGTTTCATCGCCGGACATGGCCTAAAGTGAGGAAGCCTGTCTCCAAATCGCTGTGAGTTTGGATAATAATTCTGCTTCTCGTCAATAGGATACAATGCCACCAAGCCACTACCTTGTCTGACTCACCTCTCTCTCTCTCTCTCTCTCTCTCACTTTAATTTTATCTTCTCTTTAATGCATTCAGTTATGCCTGGCATGCTTGATACAGCTTTAGTTTGTAGAGGCAGTTTTCCTTCCTTTCTATCTGCATGGGAACTGATCACGAGGGAAGATTCCCACCACTTTCCCGCAACCGATCATCTTCACCCGATGCCTGAAACATCTGTGTTCTGCCTTGTTGATTTTTCAGGGTTTCTTTTTATTTTCCATCGAATCACAAGCATCATCTCCATTTAGATTTGTCCGATCTGGTATTCAAAGTGGTCTTTTTGTACACTAAACTGTGATTCGTGTTGGTGTTTGTATGTGTGTTTCCCCACAGAGGGCAAATTTGGGAAGGCTGGGAAGGATAATTCGCAAAAGGAGGAAGTCCCGGAAGACACCCACCTGTTTCCCGGGGAGTCGAACTGGTCAGAACTTGAACCCTTGTACAGACTCGATGAGCACGCCTATGATCTCAAACTCAACTTCACACTCAGTCTGGAGGACTGGGCTCATTTCAGCCGCTCTGTGGACCACATGTTCACGCTCCTCAGCAACGACAACCAGCCCTACTCTCCGCCCCGCCCGAAGGATGGAAAAACGGGGCGAGGCCACGCCCTGGTGTCCTCCTCCAGCCAATCCGCTTCAGCCATCTACCTGACCACCCTGGCCACACCCGCTCTTTTATTGAAGGAAGCAGGCGCTGAGGTTTTGAGAGACGCTTTGGGGTTAGACTGGGGGGGACGTCCCTCCTCTTTTTCATCTTTGGCACGTCGCCCGCCACCTGTTGAGTCGGAGGCGGGCAATGCGGATTGGGACGCTCCCCCTGAGCTCTTTGGTGAGAGAGAAGGGAGGGATAAGGAGGAAGAGGAGGAGTTTGTGAAGAAATGGACAGGGAGGTTAAGCTCCGCCCACTGTGACTGCAACGATGTTTTGCAGGAGACGGTTTGACTCTGATTTCATGTTCCTCTCACTCCCTCTCTCTCCTCAGAAGAAACATCTAAAATATTCAAAAACAAGGTTTAATGGCAGCCGACGTTGCTTCTGTTTGTTTTTCTCTCTTGTATGTTCGCTCCATTTCTTTGGTTAACTGGCCTCAGAAGAGCGGCATCATTCTGCAACATTCCCAGCTACAGTCGGTCCGTTTTCTCAAACCGTCTATGAGATCCGCTAGGCTGTGAACAGAGCTCATCCTTTTCTCTTTTAACATAGAAAGTATCCACACATTTTTTATTCTTTTAGATTTGTTTTGTTCCAGAGGGATTTGGGAAGGGGTGGGGGTTATGATTCGTAATAGTAAAAGTTTGTCAAATCACATGGAATGAGTTACTTGATTCAGTTTGAAATCTGTTTTGCACCATGATCCTTGGGGGCTGCTTCTCGCTTGGTGTCTCTTGAAGGTATCTCCCTTTGTGGGACGTTGTCTTCTACAGCCTTACAACTTTACAGAACAACACCTCAAAATAGGTCAATGGTGTGTGTGTGCGTGTGTGTGTGTGTGCGTGCGCACTAAAGGGGTTCCTTGTCTTTTGAAGTGAACAATTATTGCTCTTACATCAGGGTGATAAAATAGATTTTTCAGATTTCATGTGTCACTCGTGATGGATGTTAAATCAATACTAGTTCACATGTGGATATTGGCTCTTTTTATTTTGATAGTAAAATGTTCATTTTGTGTCTGCTTGATGTGAATGAATAAAAAATGTGAATACGGATAATTTCTTCAAACAGCCATTCGGTTCTACAATGTATTTGACTGATAATTTGTTATTCCCAGCACACAGACAGATGTCTGTCAAAATCTGAAGTAATGAACATGCGTCCATGTTTTTAAGCCCTGCTTGTTCTTGAAACATTTGGTTATACACAGTGCTACTAATAGCAGAGCAACTATATGAAATTGATGTATGTATTTTAATGTGTGTTTGCGAATTATGTAAATGGTTAAAAATATTTTTTATTGTACATTTCAAAAACGCAACTGACCGCCAGGCATCGCTCCATCCAGCAGGTTTGATTATTTATGCAGTATATTTTTAACAAGCCTTTAATACACATATTGAGTCTTTATGGTGACGTAATCATTACATTATCTATCCACCCACATCAAATCAGACCCGACTGGCTTCTAGAGGACTGTGACTGAGATGATGATGTGCTAGAGGGTATCTGATCCTAGATCAGCTAACTTACTCTGGGATATTTCATCAGTACAGATCATTGTGTTCATGGACATTATTCATTTATCTGAGGTGAAATAGATACAATGGCAAAGTTAGCCGCGTTCTTCGTCTAGGGGCACCTTGTATAATGTATGGATATAAAATTTGCACCCAAAATTCTGTTATCTCTTTTTCTGTCATCATAGTTCATGTTAATACACCACATCAATGTTCATGAGTGTATTTAATGGAGTTTTGTCTGAGATTGTGTAATAACTTTAATGTACTGTGTAGGAAAAGTCGGAGGTTAGGAGACTGCTCGGATAAAGAGAGTTCCCATGGGGCTTTCACGGGAAAGAGTGTTTTTGAAATAAGATTTTAAAAGAGATGAGACAGTTTTAACATAAAATCTTGTACAGTTCTATAGATTTATCATACCTATATTTTTGTTTCAGTTTACCAGTGAACATTTGATAGTGCCCATTACTTTGTGAATAAAGTGTTGAATGCCTAAACAGTGTGCTCTACAACTCTTTTTTCATAATAGACAGACAAACAGATAGATACAGTATTAGTATTTTATAGACAGACAGATAGATAGATACAGTATTAGTATTTTATAGACAGACAGATAGATACAGTATTTTGTATTTTATAGACAGACAGATAGATACAGTATTAGTATTTTATAGACAAGACAGATAGATACAGTATTAGTATTTTATAGACAAGACAGATAGATACAGTATTAGTATTTTATAGACAGACAGATAGATACAGTATTAGTATTTTATAGACAGACAGATAGGTACAGTATTTTGTATTTTATAGACAGACAGATAGATACAGTATTAGTATTTTATAGACAGACAGATAGATACAGTATTAGTATTTTATAGACAGACAGATAGATACAGTATTAGTATTTTATAGACAAGACAGATAGATACAGTATTAGTATTTTATAGACAGACAGATAGGTACAGTATTAGTATTTTATAGACAGACAGATAGATACAGTATTAGTATTTTATAGACAAGACAGATAGATACAGTATTAGTATTTTATAGACAGACAGACAGATACAGTATTTTGTATTTTATAGACAGACAGATAGATACAGTATTAGTATTTTATAGACAAGACAGATAGATACAGTATTAGTATTTTATAGACAGACAGATAGGTACAGTATTAGTATTTTATAGACAGACAGAAAGATACAGTATTAGTATTTTATAGACAGACAGATAGATACAGTATTAGTATTTTATAGACAGACAGATAGATACAGTATTTTGTATTTTATAGACAGACAGATAGATACAGTATTAGTATTTTATAGACAGACAGATAGATACAGTATTAGTATTTTATAGACAGACAGATAGATACAGTATTAGTATTTTATAGACAAGACAGATAGATACAGTATTTTGTATTTTATAGACAGACAGATAGATACAGTATTAGTATTTTATAGACAAGACAGATAGATACAGTATTAGTATTTTATAGACAGACGGATAGATACAGTATTAGTATTTTATAGACAGACAGAAAGATACAGTATTAGTATTTTATAGACAGACAGATAGATACAGTATTAGTATTTTATAGACAGACAGATAGAAACAGTATTTTGTATTTTATAGACAGACAGATAGATACAGTATTAGTATTTTATAGACAGACAGATAGATACAGTATTTTGTATTTTATAGACAGACAGATAGATACAGTATTAGTATTTTATAGACAGACAGATAGATACAGTATTAGTATTTTATAGACAGACAGATAGATACAGTATTAGTATTTTATAGACAGACAGACAGATACAGTATTAGTATTTTATAGACAGACAGATAGATACAGTATTTTGTATTTTATAGACAGACAGATAGATACAGTATTAGTATTTTATAGACAGACAGAAAGATACAGTATTAGTATTTTATAGACAAGACAGATAGATACAGTATTAGTATTTTAAAGACAGACAGATAGATACAGTATTAGTATTTTATAGACAGACAGATAGGTACAGTATTAGTATTTTATAGACAGACAGAAAGATACAGTATTAGTATTTTATAGACAGACAGATAGATACAGTATTAGTATTTTATAGACAGACAGATAGATACAGTATTAGTATTTTATAGACAGACAGACAGATACAGTATTTTGTATTTTATAGACAGACAGATAGGTACAGTATTAGTATTTTATAGACAGACAGAAAGATACAGTATTAGTATTTTATAGACAAGACAGATAGATACAGTATTAGTATTTTATAGACAGACAGATAGATACAGTATTAGTATTTTATAGACAGACAGATAGATACAGTATTTTGTATTTTATAGACAGACAGATAGGTACAGTATTAGTATTTTATAGACAGACAGACAGATACAGTATTTTGTATTTTATAGACAGACAGATAGGTACAGTATTAGTATTTTATAGACAGACAGAAAGATACAGTATTAGTATTTTATAGACAAGACAGATAGATACAGTATTAGTATTTTATAGACAGACAGATAGATACAGTATTAGTATTTTATAGACAGACAGATAGATACAGTATTAGTATTTTATAGACAGACAGATAGATACAGTATTAGTATTTTATAGACAGACAGAAAGATACAGTATTAGTATTTTATAGACAGACAGATAGGTACAGTATTAGTATTTTATAGACAGACAGATAGATACAGTATTAGTATTTTATAGACAGACAGATAGATACAGTATTAGTATTTTATAGACAGACAGATAGATACAGTATTAGTATTTTATAGACAGACAGAAAGATACAGTATTAGTATTTTATAGACAGACAGATAGATACAGTATTAGTATTTTATAGACAGACAGATAGATACAGTATTAGTATTTTATAGACAGACAGACAGATACAGTATTAGTATTTTATAGACAGACAGAAAGATACAGTATTAGTATTTTATAGACAAGACAGATAGATACAGTATTAGTATTTTATAGACAAGACAGATAGATACAGTATTAGTATTTTATAGACAGACAGACAGATACAGTATTTTGTATTTTATAGACAGACAGATAGGTACAGTATTAGTATTTTATAGACAGACAGAAAGATACAGTATTAGTATTTTATAGACAAGACAGATAGATACAGTATTAGTATTTTATAGACAGACAGATAGATACAGTATTAGTATTTTATAGACAGACAGATAGATACAGTATTTTGTATTTTATAGACAGACAGACAGATACAGTATTAGTATTTTATAGACAGACGGATAGATACAGTATTTTGTATTTTATAGACAGACAGATAGATACAGTATTAGTATTTTATAGACAGACAGATAGATACAGTATTTTGTATTTTATAGACAGACAGACAGATACAGTATTAGTATTTTATAGACAGACAGACAGATACAGTATTAGTATTTTATAGACGAGACAGATAGAAACAGTATTTTGTATTTTATAGACAGACAGATAGGTACAGTATTAGTATTTTATAGACAGACAGATAGATACAGTATTAGTATTTTATAGACAGACAGATAGATACAGTATTAGTATTTTATAGACAGACAGATAGATACAGTATTAGTATTTTATAGACAGACAGATAGATACAGTATTAGTATTTTATAGACAGACAGATAGATACAGTATTTTGTATTTTATAGACAGACAGATAGATACAGTATTAGTATTTTATAGACAAGACAGATAGGTACAGTATTAGTATTTTATAGACAGACAGACAGATACAGTATTAGTATTTTATAGACAGACAGATAGGTACAGTATTAGTATTTTATAGACAGACAGATAGATACAGTATTAGTATTTTATAGACAGACAGATAGATACAGTATTAGTATTTTATAGACAGACAGATAGGTACAGTATTTTGTATTTTATAGACAGACAGATAGATACAGTATTAGTATTTTATAGACAGACAGATAGATACAGTATTAGTATTTTATAGACAAGACAGATAGATACAGTATTAGTATTTTATAGACAGACAGATAGATAGATACAGTATTAGTATTTTATAGACAGACAGACAGATACAGTATTAGTATTTTATAGACAGACAGATAGATACAGTATTAGTATTTTATAGACAGACAGATAGATACAGTATTAGTATTTTATAGACAGACAGATAGATACAGTATTAGTATTTTATAGACAAGACAGATAGATACAGTATTTTGTATTTTATAGACAGACAGATAGATACAGTATTAGTATTTTATAGACAGACAGATAGATACAGTATTAGTATTTTATAGACAGACAGATAGGTACAGTATTAGTATTTTATAGACAGACAGATAGATACAGTATTTTGTATTTTATAGACAGACAGACAGGTACAGTATTAGTATTTTATAGACAGACAGATAGGTACAGTATTAGTATTTTATAGACAGACAGATAGAAACAGTATTTTGTATTTTATAGACAGACAGATAGATACAGTATTAGTATTTTATAGACAGACAGATAGATACAGTATTAGTATTTTATAGACAGACAGATAGATACAGTATTAGTATTTTATAGACAGACAGATAGATACAGTATTTTGTATTTTATAGACAGACAGACAGGTACAGTATTAGTATTTTATAGACAGACAGATAGGTACAGTATTAGTATTTTATAGACAGACAGATAGAAACAGTATTTTGTATTTTATAGACAGACAGATAGGTACAGTATTAGTATTTTATAGACAGACAGATAGATACAGTATTAGTATTTTATAGACAGACAGAAAGATACAGTATTAGTATTTTATAGACAAGACAGATAGATACAGTATTAGTATTTTATAGACAGACGGATAGATACAGTATTTTGTATTTTATAGACAGACAGATAGATACAGTATTAGTATTTTATAGACAGACAGATAGATACAGTATTTTGTATTTTATAGACAGACAGACAGGTACAGTATTAGTATTTTATAGACAAGACAGATAGATACAGTATTAGTATTTTATAGACAGACAGATAGAAACAGTATTTTGTATTTTATAGACAGACAGATAGATACAGTATTAGTATTTTATAGACAGACAGATAGGTACAGTATTTTGTATTTTATAGACAGACAGATAGATACAGTATTAGTATTTTATAGACAGACAGATAGATACAGTATTAGTATTTTATAGACAGACAGATAGATACAGTATTAGTATTTTATAGACAAGACAGATAGATACAGTATTAGTATTTTATAGACAGACAGATAGATACAGTATTAGTATTTTATAGACAGACAGACAGATACAGTATTAGTATTTTATAGACAGACAGATAGATACAGTATTAGTATTTTATAGACAGACAGAAAGATACAGTATTAGTATTTTATAGACAGACAGATAGATACAGTATTAGTATTTTATAGACAAGACAGATAGATACAGTATTTTGTATTTTATAGACAGACAGATAGATACAGTATTAGTATTTTATAGACAAGACAGATAGATACAGTATTAGTATTTTATAGACAGACAGATAGGTACAGTATTAGTATTTTATAGACAGACAGATAGATACAGTATTAGTATTTTATAGACAAGACAGATAGATACAGTATTAGTATTTTATAGACAGACGGATAGATACAGTATTTTGTATTTTATAGACAGACAGATAGATACAGTATTAGTATTTTATAGACAGACAGACAGATACAGTATTAGTATTTTATAGACAGACAGATAGATACAGTATTAGTATTTTATAGACAGACAGATAGATACAGTATTTTGTATTTTATAGACAGACAGATAGATACAGTATTAGTATTTTATAGACAGACAGATAGATACAGTATTTTGTATTTTATAGACAGACAGACAGATACAGTATTAGTATTTTATAGACAGACAGATAGATACAGTATTAGTATTTTATAGACAGACAGAAAGATACAGTATTAGTATTTTATAGACAAGACAGATAGATACAGTATTAGTATTTTATAGACAGACGGATAGATACAGTATTAGTATTTTATAGACAGACAGACAGACAGATACAGTATTAGTATTTTATAGACAGACAGATAGATACAGTATTAGTATTTTATAGACAGACAGATAGGTACAGTATTAGTATTTTATAGACAGACAGATAGATACAGTATTAGTATTTTATAGACAGACAGAAAGATACAGTATTAGTATTTTATAGACAAGACAGATAGATACAGTATTAGTATTTTATAGACAAGACAGATAGATACAGTATTAGTATTTTATAGACAGACAGATAGATACAGTATTAGTATTTTATAGACAGACAGACAGATACAGTATTAGTATTTTATAGACAGACAGATAGATACAGTATTAGTATTTTATAGACAGACAGAAAGATACAGTATTAGTATTTTATAGACAAGACAGATAGATACAGTATTAGTATTTTATAGACAGACGGATAGATACAGTATTAGTATTTTATAGACAGACAGACAGATACAGTATTAGTATTTTATAGACAGACAGATAGATACAGTATTAGTATTTTATAGACAGACGGATAGATACAGTATTAGTATTTTATAGACAGACAGACAGATACAGTATTAGTATTTTATAGACAAGACAGATAGATACAGTATTAGTATTTTATAGACAAGACAGATAGATACAGTATTAGTATTTTATAGACAGACAGAAAGATACAGTATTAGTATTTTATAGACAAGACAGATAGATACAGTATTAGTATTTTATAGACAGACGGATAGATACAGTATTAGTATTTTATAGACAGACAGACAGATACAGTATTAGTATTTTATAGACAAGACAGATAGATACAGTATTAGTATTTTATAGACAGACGGATAGATACAGTATTAGTATTTTATAGACAGACAGACAGATACAGTATTAGTATTTTATAGACAAGACAGATAGATACAGTATTAGTATTTTATAGACAGACGGATAGATACAGTATTAGTATTTTATAGACAGACAGACAGATACAGTATTAGTATTTTATAGACAGACAGATAGATACAGTATTAGTATTTTATAGACAAGACAGATAGATACAGTATTAGTATTTTATAGACAGACAGATAGATACAGTATTAGTATTTTATAGACAGACAGACAGATACAGTATTAGTATTTTATAGACAGACAGATAGATACAGTATTAGTATTTTATAGACAGACAGAAAGATACAGTATTAGTATTTTATAGACAGACAGATAGATACAGTATTAGTATTTTATAGACAAGACAGATAGATACAGTATTTTGTATTTTATAGACAGACAGATAGATACAGTATTAGTATTTTATAGACAAGACAGATAGATACAGTATTAGTATTTTATAGACAGACAGATAGGTACAGTATTAGTATTTTATAGACAGACAGATAGATACAGTATTAGTATTTTATAGACAAGACAGATAGATACAGTATTAGTATTTTATAGACAGACGGATAGATACAGTATTTTGTATTTTATAGACAGACAGATAGATACAGTATTAGTATTTTATAGACAGACAGACAGATACAGTATTAGTATTTTATAGACAGACAGATAGATACAGTATTAGTATTTTATAGACAGACAGATAGATACAGTATTTTGTATTTTATAGACAGACAGATAGATACAGTATTAGTATTTTATAGACAGACAGATAGATACAGTATTTTGTATTTTATAGACAGACAGACAGATACAGTATTAGTATTTTATAGACAGACAGATAGATACAGTATTAGTATTTTATAGACAGACAGAAAGATACAGTATTAGTATTTTATAGACAAGACAGATAGATACAGTATTAGTATTTTATAGACAGACGGATAGATACAGTATTAGTATTTTATAGACAGACAGACAGACAGATACAGTATTAGTATTTTATAGACAGACAGATAGATACAGTATTAGTATTTTATAGACAGACAGATAGGTACAGTATTAGTATTTTATAGACAGACAGATAGATACAGTATTAGTATTTTATAGACAGACAGAAAGATACAGTATTAGTATTTTATAGACAAGACAGATAGATACAGTATTAGTATTTTATAGACAAGACAGATAGATACAGTATTAGTATTTTATAGACAGACAGATAGATACAGTATTAGTATTTTATAGACAGACAGACAGATACAGTATTAGTATTTTATAGACAGACAGATAGATACAGTATTAGTATTTTATAGACAGACAGAAAGATACAGTATTAGTATTTTATAGACAAGACAGATAGATACAGTATTAGTATTTTATAGACAGACGGATAGATACAGTATTAGTATTTTATAGACAGACAGACAGATACAGTATTAGTATTTTATAGACAGACAGACAGATACAGTATTAGTATTTTATAGACAGACGGATAGATACAGTATTTTGTATTTTATAGACAGACAGACAGATACAGTATTAGTATTTTATAGACAGACAGACAGATACAGTATTAGTATTTTATAGACAGACAGATAGATACAGTATTAGTATTTTATAGACAGACAGATAGATACAGTATTAGTATTTTATAGACAGACGGATAGATACAGTATTTTGTATTTTATAGACAGACAGACAGATACAGTATTAGTATTTTATAGACAGACAGATAGATACAGTATTAGTATTTTATAGACAGACAGATAGATACAGTATTAGTATTTTATAGACAGACGGATAGATACAGTATTTTGTATTTTATAGACAGACATACAGATGGAGTATTTTGCATGTATTGGTAACAACCACGGTGATTTTGGTCATTTTTGGAGAAACAGTGCTTGTGAAGTACATCTCTTGTAATGTGTTCACTCGCCAGCAGATGGCGTCATTACACATTACGTGTGCAGTGATCATTCAGCTCAGATTACCGGCAGCAGCAGCAGCAGCGCTGGGTCTGTCTGTACTGTAGGGGAGGGAATAACCCACTCAACCACTGTCTGCCGTGAACTCTAGTGGGACACAGAGCCTTAACTCCACAGCCACGACACAAGCCGAGGACACGAGACAAACTCATTGCTAACAGTTGTATTATTTCATACAATGTGAGGATCATGGCTGAGAGAAGGTAAGAAGAGCCGCCGCGTTACACTTCAGGTCAACCCGCGGATATTTCAACGCTTGTAAAACTTTGTTTATTGTCAGAGTTTTGGACGGGTGTCAAATTGTTGGATGTTTTGGACAAACTGACGTACACCATACTAGATAAACGAGAAGATGCTAGCGCTTAAAACACTTTTTAAATGTTTGGAAATGTTTTGCACGCGCTGTTAGCGTTACATCAGTCAGGAAACTGCTATTGAACGACGTGTTTAAAGTTAAAACTGAAAGATTAAAGTTTAAGAACTTTAATATCCCAACAATCCTTTGCATTGTTTACATGTATGGTGCACAACTATCAAAGTACATTCTAACTACAGTAGACTATGCAGTAAGACAGAGGCTGTGGTATCTGATGGATGTCCATTACACTTTAAGCAAGTCTTTGTCATCTAACGTTATATTCGAGCTCTAAACTAATGTTGGATCGATCACTGAGGCAGGTCCGATCTCAGCAAATTGATGAACAGATGCGAAGCGGCTGATGTGGTGTCGCCTTCCAGGTGTCATCTTTAATGAAGTTAATGGATTTTTTTCACCATGTTTTATTTATCGTGCTGCAAAGCCATATTCATTTCCATTCTCGGACAAACCTATTGAAATATTCACTGTACCATATGGACCGAATCAGTATAGATAGAGACTGAATGTTGGAGGACACAAACTCGTGCGTGCGCATTCATGGAAGGCCAATTTATAAAGTCTATCATCTGAAAGGTACAGTTCACCCAAAAAATCATTCACTAAACCCTATAGCAAACATGTTTAATTTTCTTTCATGGAACACTTAAAGTGTCATATTGATTTTTTTGGATAAATATGAAACACTTTTCAAGTACCCCCTGAGATTTTATGTAAATATGTCATAATTTATAAGCATTTTCCAGGTTTAACTTTAAAAACATAACATTTAATATAACTTTTGTTATTATTAAACCTTTAACATTTCTACTTGATTCAAATTTCATCTAATTTTGCTTAATTTAAAACAACTCGTATGCAGTATACCAATTTACAAACCCTCTAAAAGTTCTGTGAATCCAAGTTTGGGAAACCCTGGCTTACTATAACAATGGATAAATATAGATGTCAGGTGCGAATTCGCTGGAAATGTGATTTTGACATTGTTTGATCTTAAAGCGAAATGAAAATTCTCTCGTCATTTACTCTCCCTCTTGTCATTTCAAACCTGAATGACTTTCTTTCTTCTGCAGAACACGAAGGGAGATATTTTGAAGAATGTTGTTCACTGGACCCCATTCACTTGCGTTGGTTTTGTATCCATACAATAGAAGTGAATGGGGTCCAGGGCTGTTCGGTTTCTAACTTTCTTCAGAATATCTTCTTTTGTGTTCTGCGGAAGGAAGGAAGTAATAAAGGTTCAAAATGTTATGACAGTAAATGATGACTGAATATTCATTTTTGGGTAAGCTCAAAATTACGTACACTCTTCAATATAAGGGTGCTGCAAAGGGTTCTTCGCGGCAATGCCTAGAAGAACCATATTTGGATCTCTGAAGAAACTTTGTCGAAAGAAATTCTTTCATTTCTTGGACAATGAAGAACCATTTGTGCGACCAAAAGGTTTTGTGTATGTTTAAAGATTATTATAGAGCCATACAGCCTCTGAACCCTTTAAACCAGTGGTCTCCAACGTAGTGCTCGCAGTAGCCCGCATGAACTTTTTTTAGGTGCCTGCCATGCACTGGGCTCAAAATAAGAGCTGCACATGAATGACGCTCGGAACTATACCGGCGAGTGCTGCATAAAACCTAGGGTCTCTGTCCCTGAAGTAACAGTTAACCCATAAATGAAAATTCTTTCATTACCGGCGAGTGCTGCGTTGTCATGAAGGTTTATCAATTGCACGTGGTATTAAGCTTTGCAGATGTAAATATATTCAAGTGCAATAATATGTAAAGAGAACTCAATTTGATCCCTGTGGGCTTGAGAAGATTTCCGTGCTGTGCGCAGACATATCAAACGCAAAGACGCACATAAATTCGAAAAAAGCGCATATAAAAGTATGCGTTGAAATGAGTCGGATACATTTTTATCCGACAAGAAGATGTGCGAAATGAAATACGATAGAAACACATTTACCAAATAAATTCCTCGATGTCCATCCAAAATTGTATGTGCCTTTCCTCAATTGGCGGCATTACTGGATTACTGCATTACTGTCTCGCTGGACACCATCTGACAAGTCTGACATAAAAGTGGTTCGGTATTACTTCCCATTACAGTCATCTACATTCCTAAAGAGCCGGCATTCACCTCCGAAAGCAGCGCGTTTATTGTGTTCCATCTCTGCGCTCTGAGCAGCAAATTATTTATAATATATAGCCTATTTATGAAATAAGACAACCTAAAGTTATTCTATTGCAGAAACCTAAATTTCCATTAGTGATATTGGGTGCCAGATTATAAAGAAGGAACGCTTTTGTTCTCTTTTGACTCACTGTACGGAAACAGTGCTTTATAGCAAATGTTTTATGTAGTAATTCTGTATGTGCGAAATCAAGTTGAAAAAGATTCGTTCTTGTGGATAACATTATCAACCCGACTGAACACGTTAACCAAAAATGATTTAATATGTTCATTTCTAAGTTATGGTTTATGTAGTAGGATTGAAGCTTTACATTTTTCTGTTCTAACATGCACTTTAAGCATCATAACTAAACTGATAAATGTATCTTGCAGTCCATGGTGAAGTATGTATTTACATTAACGAAGATTTTGAACAAATATCATATGTAATATTTGTTAAACAATGGGAATAGCTTTCTGGCGAGACGGTTGCAGCAGAGCACTGGACAGAATCCACTGTGCTTGAGTGGGGTTTTAGTGGACAATTTCTGTTTAGAATAAGTAATGGCGTCATAACGTGAAGACATAATTCCAAAGTATGGAATGCTGGCCCTGATTTAACAAATGTAAACAGTTCAAAACAAAATGCACGTGTAACAGTATGCTGGAACCGTGCGTGTATTAGCTCTTAAAGTGAAGGTAGGATTAATGTATATTTAATTTAAAGGCAAGTTTATGCAGTGTTACTTTACATTTGATCATTTTATTAAATTCTAAATCGTTTCTAACAATTTTGTATACAATTAAAACAAAAAAAATCATTTAACCACTCTAATACGCTATTCTGTGAATGGTTATGGTGGTATAACTGAGGTGAAATTGATTGTAAAAAAGTCAATAAAAGTATAGTATAGAAAAAAATTCATCACATTATGCATCACACAGTTTCAAGTTTGAAAGTATTTTCTCATATCCAGGAAGTATTGTTAGTCCTCTGGATGATTGTATCTCTTCAGGTAGCCTTACAAAAAAAGGCCCCTGATTTAAACCCTTATCACAATAGTGAAAGGACCATTGTCGCAGTTTTCACTTAAACTATTCCTTTAAACTTGAATTGTTTACAAATTTTAAACCACACCACTCTATGTTCAACATTGGTTGGTTGCCATGTTGGATGTGATATCGCTTTCAAAGGTTACATACCAGTCCGACACATCTTTAGCTTTTGGCTGTTTACATTGCCACCAGATGGATAGTTCCCATCACTAAGAAACATATGTTGAGCAACGGTAAACAATCTCAGCCTATCAGCTCAGTGTTGCTATAGCAGCGTTCAACTGACTTTGTAGTTGCTTATAAAACGGCAGAACTGTTATTTGTCTGTGGCGAAGCACAAATTACTAGTTTCTCTTTTGGACCTTCTCAGATAAAATTACAAATCGCTTTGGCTCTGGTTGAAAACAACTGAGAAACCCAACACAAATGTCTTGTAGTGTATGATGAAAACTTCAAGTTGTTCTCTCTGGTTCTGGCTTCAATCCAGAAGGCTTTTTATTTTCCGGGTTTTATTGACTGATGTGTGCTGTTTGTATTTGTTTACTATGAAGTTTACTAGGCAATTGTTTGGGCATATGTTGCTTGTGTTCGCACTTAATATGGAATGGCAGAAATATTGCTGAAATGAAATGGCCATTTATGACAGATGTGGGCTGAGAGATCTGATGGAAAATGAGTTTGTGGGAATGTGTTTAATCCAGTCGTGGTTTAGCTGTGTAAGTGTAGGGTTCGTGTGCAAGATCATATACTGTATGTTTTTCTTCCATTTGCTTTTTACACTAATCTTTTCTCCAGTAATATCTTCAACAACACAAACCGGCCTCACCCCACGGGGTCTTCCTGTTAGGAAACACAGAGCTCTCTTCCCACTGCGTGTGTCCTGCTTCAGAAGACTTTACACTGCTCATGTGTTTTCCAAAGAACCGGTGCTTGTGCCTATTTTTTTGCACACTGGTTTGTTGTTTACTGCAGTGATATGACGCTTTTGCGTGAGAGAGATTGAACGGGAGAAACTTCCGGTTCAATGTAAACAAACACATTTCTGCCGTAGTTCAAGTCATTTGTTTATAGCAGAATGCAAACTTACACTGACACGCTTATCAACTACATCAGCTGTTTTGACAGTCAACCCGTGAGCAATATCTCCAATATCTCTACATGATGTCAATTGTGAGCTATTTAAAATATGAATCAGTCTCATTTTCTGACATCAGAATAAAGTTATTCAAACTGCATAACACTTACTTCCGCCGCTTCACTGAAAGTTGTACCCACGTTCATTTTTACAGTAACACCCTCCGGAAACTTGTGGGTAAAAAAACCTTTTTATGGTATTTTCTAAATGATTTAATCATCATGATTTACTCTTTTTGGTAGATTTAATCTGCTAGAATAAGTTTTTTTTATTTTCGTCGTTATCATTGTTTTGGCAGAAAATAAAGAGTACGATTCATTGAGATTAGTTATGATTAAATATACTTATAAATTATCAGAAGATCACATAGCCAAAATGTTTAAATTACATTTTTAGTCAGTTTCTGTCACCCCTAAATAATTTATTGTAAAAGAAATGTTAAAACGGTGCAAAAATAAAAATATAAAGCTCTATAAAAATGATAATTTTTGTAGGTGTGTGCAGATTTGTTCGTACGTCCACAAACCTTTCAGAGGTTTCTTCTTCATGCTGTTTGAAACATTACTCATAAAAGGATCTTTGTGTGTCTTTTCAATAGGCTCCATAAATTAATGAAGAGCTCAGTTCAGTTCAATAACAACATTACCCTCAATCTTCGTACTTGCGTGTTTCTATTGTGTAGGTGTATGTGGAAAAAAGTGGATTGGAATTGTCGCACCTAAGTTGAAAACAGAAACGCATGTGCTCGCTGAGTCAGGTTTTAAAGCAGGATTCCCAAAGTAGGTGGGTATCTGCTGAATATTAACCATAGACCAGTGAAGTAAAAGCGTTTAGCCTGGAGTGGCAGTCATTAGAGGCACAGTAGGGCATGTCTGCGGCTGCCCGAAAATAACTCTCAACCCCCATTGAGATGATAGGAAACTGAGCCAGCTTACCCTGCTCTCCTTCTAGCAAAGTGAGGCCTTTCTTTACTAGTCAAGTGTCTGGGGGAACTTCTTCAAAACAGACACAGACATGTTTGGGGCGATTGAAGACAACATGGAATCCGAGCAGACAATGTTTATTTTACTTATACATGTTCACGATCGTGTTGTACACAAGTCAACAATCCAAAGAAATGTTTGTTCTTTAGTTAAAATATTAACTATTTTTACCTCGAATAATGCACAAGCTTGGACAATAAAGTTAATTTATACTTTCAGAAGAAGATGTGACACTGTACTCTTATATAAAATAATTGTGTTAAAGCAATTGTTGCTATAAGTATACTTATATACTTTTTATAAATATAATGTATATATACTCGTTGCCTACACTCAATTATACTTTTAAGTAACTCGATCTACAGTTAGTAGATTTGGCCTATATTTAGTATATCTTCATATACAGTTAGTATGTTTTTTAAGTATATCATCAGATATCAGATCATATCTTAAATATTTAGGGCAAACGTGGCTTGTAGTTGTTTACTGGCTGGAATACTTTTTTCATCATTATTTTACTGAGAGCCTACTTCAAATTGGACCGTAATAAAAACGTGAGCTAGTCAACTTCCTCTTTGTATACCTGTACGATAAATACATAGTTGTAATCTGATTTTTACTACTTATACACTTACAGTATGCATAAAAGTATACTTAAAAGTGTAGTTTTATACGTCTTACACTACTTGTAGATGTGTATTTGTATACTTACTGTACTACATAAAGTAAATTGAAAAGTATATTTCAACTTTACTTAAGTACACGTACTAAAAAATAATTCTTCTTTAAGTTTATTTTACGAAGTGTTTGTGTCTAATATTTAAAATAAGAACTGTTCATTCAATGCTAATATAAAGGATTAAGCAGAACAGTCAGTAACACACATTTTTTTCATTTGAAGGAAGTTTCATATATGCTCCTTTCCATGGATGAGTGAGATTATAGCTGCTTTGGGATTTTAAACGGACAACTTCTGTAGTACACACACACACCTGTCCCTGAGGCTTTGTCCCTCTTTACTCTACATTGAAAAGCTACATTTAATGACAAAATTTGAGATTAGCAGCAATTGAGTGTGTACAAAACTTTCTTGACTAACACACTTTTCTGATTCCTCTCACACAAACACCCTGTTCCCTTCAAAACACCCATATTTGTCCTCTGAGCCACCCCGTACACCCGGCCAGCCCCTCTGCAAACACACCGGAGTTCCTCATTTATCTGATGGAATGGTCATAACCCGTAAGGGCTGCAGGCCAGGCTATCCTGAGCCGTGTGTGTGTGTTGTGTGTTTAGTTGTGCGCTGAGGATTGAAAAAGCAGATTAAAAAACGTGCGCGATTTAAATCAGCATAACCTTTCACCTTACAAAGCTTTGCCTGTTTAAATATTATTTAAGGGTTTAGTCCTGCTGTGATCCAGCAAGTTTCACAAGCATGAGTCCCAAACACATCTAAAACGACTAAGAAAAGAGAAGTGATGTTTTCTCCATGACATTGTGATCGGCAGCAGAAGGGACGGAGCGGTTTGGATGAAATGGTCATCTTAAATATGATATTGTGTTATACCGTTTGCTAAGTAAATATGTCACTGATGGCCAATCAGTGACCGTTTCTGACCAGGTGTGTGATGAATGGGATGCTGATCTCATAGAGGAAGTCATGGGAACTTGCCGTTGTGTAAATGAATTAGGTCACACTTCGTCTCCCAGCGTACAGATGTCTTCAATCTTCATTCGAAGGTTTATTCAATTTGTACTTGGCTTGTGTTATGGATAAAATTGATAGACCGTCATGAAGTGTTAATTAAAACCTGTATATGACTATTTCTTCTCTGGTGCACGAAAGAAGATATTTTGAGAAATGTCACAGTGGTTTTGTGTTCATACAATGGAAGTCAAAGGGGGTGAATGTTGTTTGATAACCAACATTCTTCAAAATATCTTCTTTTGTGTGCGTCAGAAGAAGGAAAGTCATACAGATGTGGAATGACATAAGACTGAATAATCATTTTTGAGTGAACTGGACCTTTAAGTCTCTAATATTCAAAAACAATGAACCTGTATCCGCGTATGATAGTTTTAATTGTTTAGACAGTATGTGAGTTAAGACTTGCATTATATGGATACTTTGGTTATAAAGATTATTTGTATATTCTACTTTTATGTCCTATTAGCTATAGTGCTCATGTAGACGTCACAAGTTGGAATTCAGCTCGCAACATGTCCAAAACCCTTTCTTACTCCGTTTTACAATAACAGTGGGTAGGAAATGTCACAACTGGATGAAAATGACTGAAGGCGGTGATGAAGAAAGCCATCGACCCCTGTGTTACCCTTTAACCTTGGGGCTAAAATCAAAATCTATCCTCCTGATCTTGTTATTTAACAGTAAATGGGAAACAGGCTAGTTTCAATGACAAACACCACCATTGTCCATGGTCAGGCAGTGTGGTTAGCGCAGATGCTAGCTCTGGAATGCTAATTCCTTTAATTGCGTTTGAGGCTGCATTAGCGATAGCGACTAGCTAAATGCATGGACGTGATTTATCTCTCGTAAATTGACTGGAAATAAAAACTAAACTACTGAAATTGCATGTAGTTAGTGTATTTGTGGCGAAAACCATTGAGTGCTACCAGTAAATTGAGTTTTGTGTGTTTATTGGCGTCCAGTTTCTAGTAATCACGCTGGACTGCTTGTAAACTTAGTTGTTTTTAACTTTTACCATAAAGTTCAAAGTTGTTTTACTGTGTCAATTCAGCTGCCGTTGCAAGTTAAGAAAGGCATGCAGTGTGTCGGTTTGACACCGTCCTATATCAATTTCTGTGTGCGTGAGGAGAGCGCGCGGTGTGGAGCTCTCTGGTGAAACTCTACCCAACAACACAACAGATGAAGCGGCCCCTCGTCTGGGGGCTGTGTTGATCGGATCCGACTCGACATTTCAGATTCTATTGCCCTTCATCATATCTGGTGTTGAAGTCAGCATCGTCTTCCATGAAGCGCATGTTTGTTTGTGACTGTGTGTCTGTCTCAGTTTATACGAAGAGGTGCTGTTTGTTTGAACTGGTTTGAATTATGAAGTTCTGCATGAGGTGGGAAAAGACATACAAAGGAAAGTCGGCTGAGAGAGACGTGGTTGACATGCAGGAAGGCTTTATTATTTCCAGACACACATATACAAATGGCACAGTCATTTACATAATGCAAACAGAGATGTTTAGATTAATCACAGATGTACACACACACACACACACACAAGCATTTAACTTGCTCTCTATAAGAGGACGTAGGTTATGTGTTCTGTACAATATATCGCCCTTGAAAAAAATTTGAGATTTTAAATAATTCAAATATTTTTCTGAATTTATTATTTATAGGCATGTAAAGTAAAATTATTATTTTGGTTTCGTTCTGAACTACTGACAACATTTCTCATAAATATTGAAGAATAATAAATATTTAAAATGCAAAACAGTAATCATGAAAGTAAGAAATAGCCTGTTTTGGGCATACAGTATATGCACACACACGCTTGTCTTTATTTCTTCCTTTGGTCATTTATCCCTCTTTTCCTTCGAACTCTTTCCAGACATCCATATGTAATTCCCATCTCTGTTACAAGAATCACACGCGAGACAAAGAGCGTATCTAAAGCAACATGTTCTTACGGCCGGCCTGCGAGATCGCTTAGCAGAACCCGCTCATGTGTTTTTCTGGATTGACCCTCACTTAGTAGGTCCCTCTGCGCTGAAAATTGGGGTGATCCCTTTGTGTATTTTACCCCTGTAGATTAGACCGAGTGTGCGTGGACATGTTTCTGTTGTAGAACGTGTGCTATAAATATTATGTTAGGGGAGGAAGAACCGCATGGCTTTTAATCTAGTTTATTGGTCTAGACCGTAGGGGAGACGACCCAACTTTTCTAATCCCCAGAGTCATTATGAGGTATTTTAAACCTCAGATCAGATTAAGACTGTATTAAATGAGGCGTTTGACTGCGTGTCGTGGACGGACAAACCAACAAACTGTCTCTCTTGAACTCTCTCATAAAGTACAACTGCCCCCAGAGTATATCACCCATATAACCGTTCCTTTATCACATGTATAAAAGGTATTGAACTGCTGCTTAGTGCACCTTTTAGTAACATGCAACAACATTCTGAGTTTATTTAGTAAATTTGAAATGTAAAGATGCAAATCCAAACACTAAATTTAAACTTTAAATATCTTATTGGTTCTTGCACGTCTTGTGATGTACATGAAGACATGCAAGAACCAATGAGTTTTGTCGCAGAAGAAACCGTATGGGACATTGACAGCTAGCGTTTGAGCTTGGTATTGGAGTATGAATTCAAAATATTGGAGAGACAAGTTTAAGTAGCGGTTCTTCACGGATTTCTTTTGCTTGTTATCAGAAATAATCTACAGGCACTCTTTTATTTGCAAATGTGTACTGAAAGTTAAGGGGAGTTATCGAACGCGTGCATGCGCAGTAACATTTGTTATGTTGTTTTGCTTTAAAAGCGTCTATATTTAAATATATTTGACATACATGAGACCAGCCATGAAGTGTTATGTTTGATCACACACAAGTCATATTGAAGCTTAATAGCAACTGCTCAAAATGTACTTTCATTTTATAGAAAAAGAACCTTGGTTAGTTGTCAAAACATATTTTTCTTTTGGTGAATAAATGACGACAGAATTAAAAACTTAAGCTGAACTGCTCCTTTAAATCACAGCACACAAGATGTTCTCTGTGAACCTGCTGGTTTGATAATGAATAGTTATTTTGCTAAAGCTATGCACAGATGGGAGTTAAAGCAACAGTGCCGTAATCCATCGTAACTCAGCCCAGTTAAAATCTACGCTCGGTCCTCACATGATTAAATCAATGCCCGAATGAACTTTGTGACCTGTTGCGTTTTTCCTTCGCGTTCTCTTTGATAGATTCAGGCTGAAGAGTGATGAGTGTGAGAGAAATTTCTAGACTCAAACAAAACGGCCATACTTCTGTGGCCAGGAATGACTCAATGTTTTGGCAAGATGTAGAATTGCTCCTAACCTACCTCTCTCTCTCATTCTTTAGGATGTATCACTGTGATGACTCTCTCACTCTGTATATGGCTATTTTGACTGAATAAAAGAAAAAAAAACTTTTCCATATGCAATAAAAATACCGAAACGTTCCTAAAACAGGAGCGATTTTACTTTAAATGTACTTCAAAATGTTTGAGTTTTCAGTGAATGTATCTTGAAGAACGTTTATTCATTCTCCATTGTAAATGTTTATTTATGTTCCCTTTCACTGTATTTCATCCTTTATTGTTTGTTTTGTACTTTGTTTGTGTACCTGATTGCGTGGTCTCATATACAGTCATGAGTTTGAAGACAGATGGGCTCATTTAGAGGAAACACATTTGCGTTCAGATTTGCTGTAAGTGTCACAATGTGCTCTGGACTTTTCATCCTCTCTTTTCTGCTTTATAAACCCCCCCTGCAGAAAACTGAATGAGAGATTCAGGTGCTTTTCTCTATTTTCCTATATCTCTCTCTTTCTCTCGCATCCATCCCATCCTGTCAGAGTGTTTTTGTTCCCATGATGAGGAGAACAGTAGCGGTTTTAAATTCACAAGGCTTTTATACTGGCATGAAACTCTTATACATGCTGTTGAGCTGTCAAGTCTCCCTTAGATTTAGTCGCTTCATATTGATCTATTTCTGTTTCTGTCTTTATGATATGATCATTCCACCAGGTCAGGTTATTATTAGAGACAGTAAGAACATTTTGTGTTTATTTCGATAATAATACATTGAAAAATATGCCTCACCCTGTGGTAAAAAACAGCATATGCTGGGTTAGGTACGTTTTGATGCTGGTTTGCTGGTTTAAGATGGTCATGTGCTGGTTTAAACTGGTTATATACGGGATTAAGATGGTCATTTGCTGGTCATGTGCTTAACCATCTTAAACTAGCACATGACCAGCTAAGGACCAGTTTAAACCAGCACAAACCAGCATAACCCAGCATATACTTTTTTTCAAAAGGGCACCTAACCGGCATTCGCATGTTTAAAACAGCCGGACAGACCATGAAGAGTGGGATTTCTAAACATTCGAAAGTCTTAAAAGTTTTTCTTTTTTAAAGGTTTCAAAGTCTATTGAATGTCACAAAAAACAACATGTAAAACAAAAAGGCCACAGATGGTCGTCTCTTGTATGTTAACATAGTCCACCAGTTTCAAAATAACCAACACAATCTCACGAGAATTCGTAACTATTGTACTAGGTGGCAATAGTTCAATAGTTCAAAATTCATATGAATTTGTACGATCTTATATATTTTCTGCTTGATATGCTTTCGAGCTATTAGGGGAGGGGCTGCACTTTGTCTTTTCTCGAAAAATCGTACGTTTTGAACTATTACATTGTACGAATAGCCACCTCGTAAAAAAGTTACGAATTCCAGTGAGACCAGGTTGAAATGACAAAGATGGGCAAGAATGCTTTCTTTGTTGACGGCCCCCTAAGTCGACCTTGATCAGACTTTATTACCAAATGTATTTCTGTGGACATCGTGTTCAAAGAATAAAATTAAATAAACAAACAGTATTTTTGTGATAGGAAAGTCATTCCTTCTCTTATTAGACAGACACATAACTTCACCTACACATGCTGCTGTACACATTGACCGGGATGCAAAAACATTGAATGGCAACAGCAGGTGTGCTTTTTGATCAAGCAGGGCTCATAAGACACACAAGATTGTATTTCATCTACTCTATAAGCAGTGAGAGATTTGAATATGGAGAGAGAGAAAGAGAGAGGCAGGACGTTTCCTGAGGTAAGTTTTCCCTCTGAGGTCTCCAGCTAACAGAAGAGAAATGACAGATCACACCTAGTGCTTTTCATCATGCATGGTTTAACCATCATTAACCTTCACTGGTGACCTTACAGAGCCGATGAACTTGACCATGTACAGTGAGATCAAAAACCCAGAGAATCCATCAAAATGACATCCACTCTGAAAGACAAAAGAAAATACAGGTTTTGTTGTTATGATTTATATGAGCAGTCTTACGATTACACTGCAATCCCATGATGTCATTTCCTTTTCATTTGCATGTCCCTCAGCACTTAAATCCAAATGTAAATACAGCCCATGTGTTGCATTCAGTCATATGTAAACCACAAACTCATGCAGTTCAAGATGTTGTATGGAAAACAGATGATTGTACTTTTATGTTGTGAGATTATGCTTGATAGGAAGCTCGAGAGCATCTCAAATGCTGCTGTCCGTCATCTCCAGGAAACACAGACGTTGGCAGCAGACTGTTGAACAGATTTTGCTTTAACTTATATAAAACGTATTAACTTAAAAAAATATATATATATATAATATATTTTACTTGTATACTCAAGAAAATTTGCCATTTTTATTATTACAATAATAGGATGAAATCCGGAGACGTCGGAGGCTCAAAGTGTTCTGGCCAGACATAGTTCAGATCCTATAATTCAGTTTTGAGGATGCAGAATTATAATGCAATGAAAGCTAATGAAATAACAGCAGTTAGTGTTTTTTAAGTAAAATCGGAAGTTCAGTCTGAGTTGAGAGCCTCGTGGGTAGTGCTCCAACATGACACAACTGAATTTGATTTCCGGCTCGAAGGTCCTTTGCTGATGTACTTTCCAGTCCGGTCAGATTCATAAAAGTCCAAAAAACGATAAGATTGTTTGTTGTCATTAAAAAGCCTCATGAGAAAATTAAAAGTTTATGCAAACACTATAAACACTCAAAGGGGAATATCATTTGACACATCCACAATGTCATTACTTGTGTTTAAAGAAACATTTTTATAAACATATACAAGTCATATATATATATATATATATCTGGAACAATGTGAGAATGAGTAAATGATGACAGGATTGTTGTGTGAAGTAACCCTTTGTGTGTTTTACAGATGTTGTGTGAACAGTATATTTGTACATACATAAAGAGTCGCATTCCTTCTTTGTAAATGAATAACAGTGAAGCATGTCAAAAATGCCCAGATGAGTTTACTAATAGCTGGAATGAATAACCACACACACAGATAGAGACTTTGGGTCGTAAAAGTTTCATGGCATTTATGATCTAAGTGTAAACCGGACATGAAGTTAAAGTCCATAAAGAGGCTTGTCTGTTTGTCTGTAAGTGGGTGAACAGCAACAGCGTGAGTATCGCTCAACACTCAGAGCTGACTTTTCATCTCTTACCACCCATTTGGCTTTAAAGATGCAGGTTGGTGCTCGTAAATGACTCCAGTCTTTACAGAAAAGCCAAGCTCACACACGGTGACAGTCCAAATGGCTGAAGGTGTTTGAACGACTGCCTGTGGAGACATTTATTGACTCTTACTGTGGTGCGAATGAGCCAGGCCAGTCCGGGAGTCAGGCAGGAAAAGCCAATCACAAAAGGCCAGTGTTTGGTCAGGACCAATCAGAGTTGTTTAAATAATGACTGACAGGCTGTTCATAACAAGCTGCTTGTTTTGTGTCACTGTTTGACATGTGTGTGTCGGCAGCTTTTGGTGAGTGAGTGATTGTAAGTAGAAAGGCTACTTTTTAAAAGAAAATGAGGGTGGTGCTGATGTGAGTGATGGTTGTCAGGGTGTTGCTATGTGGTTTCTAAGGTGTTCTAAATAATGTCACGTACAATATGCCAGACGATAATGATGTAAGATTAAAATGTAACTGTTAAAATATATGTATGAACTGAAAATTATAGATTTGATTGTTATCTTATGCACGTCAGTAGGGGTGTGACAATATATCGCATATCACAATACAAAATATATTAAGATATGTATTGTAGAGCTACAGCATCATATTTTTTATGTTAAAGTTAATTAAAATTTTTCAGTGACTGATTTATTTAGTTTCCATAAGTTTACATAATAATTGTTCTATGAAACCGTGAATGTTGTCAATTCTTTAACAATGTTTAACAATTGTTAATGTTTAGGGGGACAATATGTGATTTGAGTGTCAGTTTCATGTATATATAATATATATGTTTTACAAATATTGTAATGTTAACGTAATCACAGTATTGTGTATCATATTGAATCGTGAGGTGAGCGTATTGTTACACCCCTGCACATCAAAGTATACGCATGCATTTACTTTCGTTTCACAGTCTCTCTGCTATTCACATTGACCCAAAACTTTTGACAATAAAACTTTTAGAATGTTTCAATCATTCAGTTATCGCCAATCATTGCAATATATCTACTTGATCTGAGGGTAATTCAGGACTTTTAAATGATATGGTTCATTTGTATAAATTTGTACAATGTGATTTGTACGATTATTAGAAGAAAGCCCACTTACCCCCCCAAACCTTACGTCACTGGTGCAAAATCAAATCATATTAAAAATGTAAGAATACGAATAATTCACCCCGTGAGATTGTGTTGGATTTACACACAACATGCCAAACAGATATACAAGCACTCCTGATATCATCTTTCCACTAAAGGCCCACAATACATGTCATGAGCTCATGATATATCACAGCACTGCTGAAATAACAGTGAGTGAAGCAATATCGAGAAATACTTAGTGAACTCTGTAAGGATGCGACAACGTTTTCAACGTTTGAACAGCATAAGTTGTTCTTGTTCAACAACAACAATGTTCTGTTGGTTGAATTTTATTAAGAAGTTTGCCGGGCAAAGCGGTCTATAGGTTTGTTTTGCTGTTTTCATTTTGACCCTATAAATCCAATGTGCTTATTTCACATTTTTAGGTATCATGTACGTTCATGCAGTGTGCAGAATATGTTAAATTTTGAAATGTAATATTTACTGGTTTGTTTAAAATGTTAATTGTGAACAACCGTAACATTTGTTATGCTAGCCCTAGAAACATTGTTCCCAAAACCTGTCTCATCATGCCAGTGTAAAGTATTTGCATCTTAAATTTTGATCGAGTCAGGAAGGTGTGTTTTCCCTTCAGGTCTTAACTTCACATTCTATTATAACACAATACACACTGACAGTGGTCTAAACTCCTCTGTTTGGAATGTCACACAGGTGTCCTCTGAGGTGTGTGGATAAAACCTGCACATCACACAGACATACAGCAGTGAGCATTCCTCAAGACCACACACTACGCTCCACACAAACGACCTTCGCTTCCCTGCGGCTATCTGACATTCCACAGCCCATACGCTGTGTGTCGAACTCAACCAAAGTCCGTTTAACCGCACCTGCTAGCCTCACCTTTGTTTCCATAATTACGCACATAAAAGGAAACTGCATTTTTATTGCATATAACCGACCGAAATAGTTGATCACTTTTATAGCTTATAAGTGCATGAATGCTGTTTACATAAAGATATACGGAGGAGGACCATGAGAGTCTGTGCTTGATTTACACTACAAAGTGTGTTAATATAGCATGCACAGATAAAGCGGGGTAGTTCGATTCCTACTCCTTTGAAGACACACAACATGCCAAACAGATATGTAAGCACTCCTGATATCATCTTTCCACTAAAGGCACACAATGCACTTGTGTCACTGCTGAAATAACAGTGAGGTGAAGCAATATAAGAAATACTTTACTCTATATGGAAGCGACAAAGTTTTCAACGTTTGAACAACATTCTGGGAAAATTACTACTGGCCTTGTAAACTTACTTCGTGTTTGTGGTTTGAAGAAAGTAGATTTGGTTTTGCTGTGATCAAAAAGGTGTCAGGTCATGTCATTTAAAGCAGTGAGGAGGACACAGAATGTAATTCAAAACACAAGCAGATGGTCAAGTGTAAAAGACAAGTGTCACAAGTGTGTGAAAGGGGAGCAAAGCCTGACAAGTACAAGCAAAACCTCCTTTTGAGGGAAATTTCTTGAGCAAAAAATAAAGTTTTTCGTTAAAAAATTTCAAATAGTTTTCTGCAGTATGGGTTGTAGTATTTGTAACTAGATGTATATAAAAACAACAGAAGTGGGTAGATGGTTTCATCCGACGCACACGCTGGCCCAAAGTTAACATCCGGTCTGTATTTGGTTATAATATAACAATTTATTTTATATTTAATTTATATTCATATTAATTCCTTCAAATGAATTAAAACCAATCTACAGTTATAGATTCTTTGCAGAGGTCTACCATAAGGTAAGTTTGGGCCACATACCGTTTGTTTATGAGGTTGCTGCTGAAACCGTACATTTAATGTCAACCATTCAGTTACATAAATTAAGTGTGTGTGCATGTGTGTTAACTATATTTTGGGGTAAATTTAGCAAATTTAAGCTTGTTCAAAATGGTAAAAATGCTATTTATTTTTGGTTTAGCGTTAGTGTGTGTTTGTGTGTGTGTGAGGGGCTGTACCTTCTGTTTATTTACATATTAAGTTGCACAGATGGACCTGTTTCAATGCATATCACCGAACATCCCATCTACTGCTTTACCTAAAGAGCAGAGGAACGTAAACGACGCCGTGACCGCGTAGCACATTTTGTCTTTATCTCAGCATCAGATAACAGATAACAGACACGTATGGCACAAATAATGCTTTTTAAAAACGTAATTGGCTGGGTTTACCTTATTTATGTGACTGAAGGTCAACCTTTTTCTCAGTTTGCATTGTTCACTCAGGCGGTCATTTCACATATTGGTTCAACGCTTTTTTCTGTTTAAGTGGAGCAGATTTATGTAGATAATTTGAAGTTTCACAATGCAATTCTTTTTTAAAGAAGAATTCACCTTTAGCCGCGTTTGTTACGCTGTGGGCATCCTATTTCATATAAATGAATCACCTCCCAACTGCCTCTGGAGATTCCAGCTACCTGACTTTCACAAAAGAATGAAGCAACGTCCAAATAAACAAATACTGTGTTATGAACTGGGTGTTGTTTTCCACTCGTCATTTCAATGAAAGCTTCCAGTGTTTAAGTGAACACGAAAGCAAACCAAAAGTGACCTTTCGGCCTGATCTCCAGGTGAAGAACTTATCTACAGCCTGACAGATACAGTAAATACTGGAAAAAAGCAGGAATTAAAGTCCGCGTGTATCAAACTGCGCTATTTCTATGACCTTGTGTCTTATAGGCCACTGGACCCCAAACAAATATTTCATTCATTCCTAAACTATTACATTTCTTGATAAAATATATATTTCTTATAATGTGCATGATCACTCAATTCACGTAGCTTGTTGAGGAGAGTTAGGCTTTAAATAATGGCTTTAGTCATGTACATGGATGTATACTTCATGTGAATGTAATGCATCTCACACACATAGAACAAGAAGAGCATAGAATTATAGAAAGCAACCTGAACACATGAGCTCGAGCCATAGCGTGCAGCATGCAGCCGCAACCACAGTGTAAACAAAACAGATGCTAAACTCATTTGATCTCAAACACAGGAGCCCATATAAGTGTGTCCCTCTACATAGACGTGCACTAGAGGATTAGAACATGCCCTTTATATTCCTCAAACAGAGCTGGGTGTAATCTAACAGATCCTCCTCGAGTGCACAGAAGTTTCAACAGATGACAAGTTGCCCTGGGAAGAGTCACAGCTGTGAAACTATAGGAGGGAGATTTGCATGTTCACTAGTGTGTGTGTGTGCGCGTTTGGTGTCACTACACGATGTGGAGGGTAAGATGCGTCCCACTCATCCCATGCGAAAATATGTTAGTATGATGACTAATTAAAAATGAAAGAAGTCTGGTATGATTTTTCGAGAACTTCAACACCATTTCTCCTTGCTTAAGTCTTTCTATCTAATGATCTGGGAACATGTATCGCGACTATGTTCTTAAGAATATATCGCTTATAACTTAAGAAGGTTACTGGAAACCCAGCCCTGTTCCCCTAAAATATTGGCCTTTGTGTTAAAAATATGGAGTTAAAGGAACAGTTCACCCAAAAATAACAATTCTTTCATCGTTATTCATCATCATTTCCCAAAATTGCGAGTTTCACAGGAGAAAGATTCATAAACGGGTTTGATGAGGTTGAATAAATGATGACAGAATTTAAATGTTTGGGTCAGCTGTCCCTTTAAGAAAACAGAATTTCTTTATATTTGAGAGGACATTTTATTTTTCGAGAGATTTTCAGCACTCTCCACAATCACAGGGAATTCTGTAGTTCACTTATAAACCTGATCAACTACAGGTTAGACCCACCCTGGTGCCGGTTGCATAAACTGTTTAAGCTAGATTTAGATGTTAGTCATCAAATGTTTTTCTTTGAAACTGGTCATAACTTCTTTAAATCGGTTACATAAAGCTAGGTTCGGTTGTGCTTATTGAAAAATGAAAAGTTATACTGATTAGCCCTTAAGTTAATGCATCTGGGCCCTGGTGTCATTAGAAGCCATCCAGTAATACACAAACAATGCACAGTTTTGGCCTGTACTCCATTTTTTGGAGGTTATGCAAACAAACTTCTGGCTCTGCCCCTGCTTGCAAAGACTGATAAAGAGATTTCAGTATTTATTAACATGAATGATAGGGGAACATCTGGTCAAAGCAAAACTCGTTTCCATGTCGTCATGCTTTTTCATCAACAATATCAATGTTGGTTTTTGTCCTGGGATGGCAGACTGCAACATGCTGCGTGCACGCGTGTGATCAGGCAATTACATGACACTCTGTGGTTAAGAAATGGTCTCAGATGGTTGCTAATGTACTTCTGTACAGTAGTCGCCAAAATCATGTCCAGACAGCAATTTTATTGCTTTTAATTCTCCCTTTGGTTATGACATCTATATTATTGTTAAAATATGATGACGATTCCAGACATTTGTCAACCTTACCATGAAAAATACAAGTTTTTATCAATAGTTATTACTATTCTGATAGCACAGATCAACATTCGTGGTTCCAATAGCCAGACATCCATAATGCATGTCTATTACCAAAATGCATAGGCAAATATGTTTCCGGTGTTTAGAGTTTATAAACAACGGTTTAGTAATATATAAAAAGATGTTTCAACGTATTGTTAGCAAAAACAAATACATAATTTGAGAGTTTTGATGTCACCTCCATAATGCATAATTTCCCATCGGGAGTCTGGTACAAAATGGAGACAATACTTTATGGCATCTACTACAGCTTATCAGGGAATATAGGTTTAATTTTAATATACAAAAATGCACAGAATGTCAAAAAGCTTACAGGAAATAAAACTGGTAATAAGGTTATAAAAATTCTTTCTTCAGTTAGATAAAAATAGCCCTTCTCTTGGGTCATCAGTTCTCTCAATAAACGTTGCATGTGTTTAATGTTAGTTTTCACTCCAGGCACAACTATTCAACATACAACATTGTTCAAACATGTTTAATAATGTATTTCAATAAGAGTCATCTATTTTCCAAAGTTGTACATCACTTTTTCATGTCCAACACATGCAGAGCTGGTTGAGTACATAGAGTCATAACAATGAACATGTTTTCATAGGACACACATAGGAATCATTTTTTATCATTTAAGCATCTGGAGCCTTTTAGAATATCTGAAGGCAAACAAGACCTGATATTAATCATCATTAGAATGAAACACATTTTACACAGGAGGAAAACCGATGGCTTGGTCTATAATTCATAGGTCCAGAGCATGGATTGCTTCTTAATAGTCCAATGATGTCAATGTAGCCAGTCTTTCTAAAAAAAAAACGATGGTATTTATAAAAATAACAAAGTAGCTTCACTTAGTGACCTCAGTAGTAGAAAAAATATATAATAAAAAGTATTTTGTGTAAATCTTTTATGTAAATCTCGTTTGCCACAAAATAACTGTTATGCTGTGTTCACACCAAACTCTAAGCATTACGATCCTCGCTCTTTATTACTCACGCAATAGGCTGTTATTTTTGCGCAAGTGGGGATGGGGAGTGTCTTCACGCGTCCTGAGGTGTCAAACAGTGGGTGTCAATGTGCGGATTTCTGAAATGCGTAAAAATTCATTCACATCGCCCGGCTTGACATCACATCGGGTCTATTCGCGTCTTTGCATTGACTTTGTCATGAATTAATAATTAAATTAACTTATGCAATTTCCTCGCTTAAAATGTTTAATTTGCATTTGGAGTGAACACAGCATTAGTTCTACTACAGTAAATATTTTCTGTTTTTCCTTTCAGTAGAATTGGTTTACAGTAGAACATTTCCAGTAAAATTCAGATGACATATGTTTGTTGTTTTTGCGCAATATCGAACAAAGAGTGTGTCGGTGTGCATACTTCCACTATGCAAAAGTAAACAAAGCAGAACGGTCCTTTTGTGTTTTAGTTCTGATAGGAAGCTTGCTCACGAACACAAGATGATTAATAGATTCACATGTGCTTTAAGATAACTCTGAACCTTTGACAAATGTTAGGATTGCGAATCATTTCTTTGCTCACGTAAAAATGCGGAGAGGTCAAATGAGAGGAGTGTGTAACTATGGATGTCCCTTCACCTTTTCTCTATCTCTCTCTCTTTCTCATCATGTCTCACAGGCTTCTTCTCTTTTCTCCTGACACGTGCCCTTTTGCACAAAATGGTTCTATTTATGTCTTCTGGTCATGTGAGTGTGGGGTCAGGGGCGTGTGGTTAGGTTTACAGGGCCTTCATACACAGCAGATGGCCATCACTCTGCATGCTGGGATAGGGTAGGGCCCACTAGCTGTCCTGGAAAGACCCTCACGGTGGAGGTTGATATAACACGCACACATAAACATATCTCCGTTTGTCTGAGTCAATATCGAAGGCTCTCTGGTGTAACACGCAGGGGGATTCTTCTAGGATAAGCGTATTTTGAGTGTGGATTTGGAGAACATTAATCTCATGGCGCAAGCACAAGGTAAAGTTTGTGTGGATTCTTACATGTCGGGGCGGATTATTAATGCTTTTTAAATGAGAACCATTCTGGTTTGCATCAAGGTATGCTCATATGGATTTAATATTTATCTTTGTATATGAAACAGCATGCTGCCTTTGTTGGGTCGTAAATGCAGTAATGGCTGTAAAGCAATTGTGTTCACGTCACATGTGGTAGCATCTTAATGAAATATTTCCCATAATGTCACTTGTTACAGCCCAGCTGGGTGCTGTATTTGTGTGGGTTGTTGTTAAACAGTGATGTGTGTTTACTGTGATGTGTCACAGACACCAGAGTACACTGTGACTGTGTCAGTGAACTTCTGTAAGGCTTGTCTCCAATGCAAGAGCAGAAGATTATAAAAAACAGATAAAAGACAAAAACGATCAAAGCTGTTGAAAGACAGCAACAGGTGTCAAGTTAGTGAAGGTTTACCCTTTTGGTGAGAGTTAAACAGGTGTTTCGGCATGTCATTTTGTAGATATTTTCTGAGACTGAAACAGTTTTATTATTTTGGGTTTTGTTTAAACGTTTAAAAGATGCGATTGTTTATGCGTTCAATAGAATAAACATGAGGATGAATAAATGATGACATGATTTTTATTTATTTGGGTGAACTCTCAATAATCTCAATCCTCGGGTTCTTTTAGGCAAGGGCCAGCTTTTCTTTCCTACCCATGATTCCAAGCTCTCAACCCCGGCCCACGTGCCCAGTTCTCCTAATTGACAGCTCTGGCTCTGACTCCCACTTCATATTCAGGGAAGCGGTTTTACTACACCTTCCAAAAACAGATTGTGGGAATAGTTGCATGTAAACTCAGATGAACGATACCGACTGAAAAATCCCGCAAGATGAGTGATTGATGCTATAGTTTGATCAAATGCGTGTGTGTTTGTTCTCAGAGTTGGAGGGTTTTTGGCTCTCACCTGTACACACCTGTTCTTCAGTAGGGAGGTTGAAGTGTGCAGGCCAGCTGGGGCTTCTCAGCTGTTTGTGTGACTGAGAATCATGTTCGTTCTATTCATTTGCGTAGTCTTAACTGGTATGTCCAGACATTTAAAGGGAAAGTAAAACCTTACCTTGTAAATATTGAACCAAAAAATGAAATATTGAAAAACTATTGAACTTCATTACCCATGTGTCCTGTCTCCAGGTCTGACTGGGTGGAGATCTTGGAGCCCCGCTCGAGAGAGCGCATGTACGTCAACCTACTGACTGGCGAGTGCGGGTGGGAACTGCCGCCAGGCGTCCCTGTCCGACAATCGGACGGCAACCAGTGGTGGGAGCTTTTCGACGGCAATAACAATCGCTTTTACTATTATAACTGTACAAGTCAGCAGACGGTCTGGCACAGGCCTCAGAGCAGCGACGTTGTGCCTCTCGCTCAACTCCAAGCCATGAAGAGGAGCTCTGAGGCGGAGATGAGGGGTCCACAAACGGATGGCAGGCGGACCCCCTTGCTTGGAATGGTCTTACCCACAATCCCCTTATCTCAGGACCTGCAGAGCGGTAGGGAGACACCATCGACTAAAGGAAAAGGGGACAGCCTGGAGAGAAACAACCTGGGAAAAGGGTAAGGTTGTGCTAATGACTTCCAAAAAAAGAAATGGAAACGAAATACTGCGGTCCGGGGTCCTGATCATTGTGAGTTCATTACAAATACAGTCTGGCTGAAATAAAGCAATAATTAGGAATCTGTCTTTTGAGTGTATTGTGAACTCTTCACCTTTCTTGCAAAAGGGCTGTTAAAAGGGTACTTCACCCAAAAATGAAAATTCTGTCATTTACTCATATTTAAGATGTTCCAAGTCTGTATATATTTCTTTGTTCTGATGAATAACACAGACAAAGATATGTGGAAGAATGCTTATAATCGGACAGATTTTGCCCTCCATTGACTACCCTAGTTGGAAAAATACAATGGTAGTCAAAAGAGCCCCAGAACTGTTTGCTGTCCTACATTCTTCAAAATGTCTTCTTTGGTGTTTAACAGAACAAATACAGAAAATACAGAAAAAAAAATTAAGTAATTTTTCCTGCTATGGGAGTCAATGGGGGGCAAATCTTAGTATTATAGCCAGAGGGACAGTCAAACACAGGATCACTGGACACAGAGAGTCTTCCCAATGAGCATTACTCAAAATGGATGCAAATCTTATGGAGATCGATGCCAGCTACAATGATGACATCAGACAGGAGTTTCTCTTGCACTCTTTATGGTTCTGTCTTCACGTACAACTCTCTCACTTTTTTGCTTTCTCTCTCTTTAACTCTCAAAACAACAGTTACGGTAGATGTTGTTCTGCAGAAGAAAGAAAGTCACGCAGGTTTGGAATGACATGAGGATGAATAAATAATTCTGATTCATTATTTTCATTTATTATTATAAAGACGACAGTTTACACTAAAGCCTTTGTGACAACACCCGAATTCTGAGACATTTTAGAACGCAACAACATGAAATCAATAATTCAGTAGAGATTTTTGCATTTGCAGTTATGTGTACTATAAGTATGTTTTGGGCCTTATCATGTTTTGTCAAGTTTTATTTAGTTCTCTAATTGTCAGATGAAGTCTCTTTCTTCCAGTCAGGCCAATCTGTCCTAGTTATCTATGTAACCACAGTATGTTTCATAGCAAACCCTGGCGGCAACTGTATGACTCACCACTGAGATGGAAACACTGCCTCCTGCATCTATGATCATCTTAAATGATGATTTCTGGGTCACAAGTGTTGACATGTGTGTCTTTTCACGGGTACAAATACCATGTGAACTCTCTTAACGGTTTTTCTTCTAACATTTTCATTTTGGAAGCTGTTTTGGCACATTGCTCAGCTGGTAGAGCGCCAACTGTGAAGAACACCGTGTGTATGAGAGAGGGAGAGAGAGAGGGTGCCTAGCATAATGCTCTAAGAAAATCAGCCTTAAATGGTCACACACGTTTTTGTTCTGAACACACGCCCGTTAACACACCCTGGAATGCGCTTTCTCCACGGTTCTTAAAATGGTGTGTTAATACCTGCTTGCTAATTGTAGCTACTTGGGTGGGAAACACGCAAACACAAGTACACATCTCCATACTTTTGTGTTTTAGCGTCTTTTGTGGATTAGAATGATTTTTGGGTGTAGAATTTCATTTTCCGTTTCTTTTATCGGTTAATTACAGCGCTTTTGTATATTAAACATTTTTCTCTCTTGTTTATTTGCTTTTTGTTTATCATTCTTTCTTCCTAGTATGGAGCGTGTAGGGTTGTGTGTTTGTGTGTGTGCGCGCACGACCAGCGCACCCGCTAGTTCTCAGGGAAGCAAATTAGCAGCTCGAACTCAATTAAAAGTAGGGCAAGTATTCCAGGCTTGGACATATTTTAGGCGAGTGCGTATGCGAGCGTGTGTGGTGCAGATAGAGGACGTTCAGCATACGCTGCTGTCACAAGGAGTCTAGCCCGGTAACGGTGAGCTGTTTTTGGGTACAATCATAAGGCGAGTCCTTTAGGTCACGGAGGACAGATGGTTCTCTATTTCAACATGTGTTGCATGCCCTGTGGATGACTAAGAGGGTAAGAGGTCTACTGAGTGTGTATGTGTGTTCGTAACTAAATGTCAGGGATTCTTAAAAAGATTTGCTAGCTGCCTAACCTGACCATGTTTTTGGGTATCATAGCGAAAAATTCGATATAAATGTTCCAATTGAACTTATCTTGGTGACCAACCAGGATGAATAGGTAGCAAGCTTTTTAGGTTTTGAAAAGTAATGTTTGAATGTTGGGTTACAGTATTTAGTCATTCAGATTTATGTGGAACTGTGGCAGTTGTGCGTTCACGGGGGTTGGTTTTGTTGGCTTTTGTATGTACGTACAACAGCATCATCTGTTTAGAAAAGACGGCTGGGGTTATCCACTCATCCATATGGGGTATGAAGAGGCAGTGATGCGTTGGTGTTCCTGGTAACTCTATGTTGTAGGGACCAAATGTCCCAACGAAGATGGGCTAATAGCAGTATTGACCTTGTTGGGACATTTTGGTCCCCATGAGGAAAACAGCTTATAAATAAAACAAAATGATGGTTAATTTAAAAATAAAAAACTTTTTAAGATTAGGTGATAGTTAGGTTTAGGGTGAGGGGCTACAATATACAGTTTGTACAGTATAAAAATCACTGGAAATCTATTGAACGTCTCCCTTAAAACATGGAAACCCAACCCAACATGAGTGTGTGTGTACATGTGTGGCTGCATATGTGTTGGCATTGTGGGGGGCTCCTCTCCATCACCTCTTACATATGGGCATCTCTCTGGCTTAAAGTCAATGTGTGTGTGTAGGTAGGATTTGTTTGCCAGAAAAAGACAAAGAGCAGTCAATATGGGTTCAAACACCATTGGTAATGTCTGTTTTAGTGTTCCTGATTTAATGTCTTATTTTTTTGTACGTTGTGTACTCATTGAAATGGGGAAGTGGGTGAGTAGAGCACTGTACTGTCTTTTGGAACATGAGTATTGAGACTTTTGAGTCTTATTGAGTAACTGTGCTATTATTTTTGTCAGTGGTACGTGGTTTTATGATATTGTGTTTTCCTGTTGATTCCATTTGAGACAGTGTTGACCGGGTAATGATCAGTCAGGTTTGCTCAGGCCAGAATCACTCTTAGTATTGCTCATTTTAGGATGTTATATTTAACCTTTGAGTTATTTAACAGCAGTTATTGTAAGCTTTGACTTGGCACTGTAGCCAACAACTCAAAACACCTTTGCAACTGTATAGCAACATTCCAAAAACACTTGGGACACTGTAGAGCAACACCATGAAAACCCTAATATTATGAGTTTATTCCTCAGAAAATGTTAGACGTTGGCAAATATCACACATTCACATAAAGTTTGGAGAGTTGGAAAAAGTGGTTGGATGCTTGGTGCTGGGGACATTTATCTCGAGCAACTGTAGTGTAGTCTGTTTATAACATCATGTTAGCTTTTGACTTCTGGTGATTGTATTAAGGCTTCAAAAATAGCAAATATCGTGTTTTTCGAGATCTTCCAAAAGTCTTATGGGGAAAATGTACTGGTCGAGGGAACCAGTACAACACCAACTTCTGGGTTGGCCTAGAAAAATGCGTCATCCCTCCACAAATGTATTAGTTGATATGTAGTGTTATTTGTAAATCAAGTCATGCGCTTGCGTTGAGCACTTGTGACCTTAAACTTGCCTGGACTAAGAATCCAAAAATGACTCAAAATCACACAAACCTAGTAGAGCCGCCTACTTAGACGGCATGTTTAGGCATCATAGGACGTTCACAGGTTTTGAGACATGACTGTGATGTGTTTGTGTGCGTGTAACATGTGTTGAGCGTTAAGAGATTAGTCTGAAAGTAGTTTGCCATGAGTCATAGATTTACTAAACCCAGAGACACAGAGAATTGTGGGAATTCTATGTGTCTTCAGTGTGTGTCTTTCTCTTTCCGGTCTTCTCCAGTCGCTCACTTTTCCACGCTCACTTTTACTTTATTTACTATTTTAAAGAGGATTGGGGTGGGCCACAGTAATCTGTCTCATACACTCAGACACTTGCATTATGTCGTCCTGTAGAAGGCAGAAATCCCTTCAGATTAGAACTGAGAACAAAGACAGGGTTTAGGCGCTCATCCTCTTTACCAGCCACATCACAGCACAGAAAAGACATGAACACGAGAACACTGACACATGAGTATCTCAGTGGATTAAGAGACAACAAGACTGATGACAGTAGATCTGTTCTGAAAGGAACACAATTTACAAATACAATTTCTTTTTGTGAAAGAGCAATGTGGACATTTTAGCAGCATCTTTCGATGAGGTTGAGAATTACATTCAACGGCTCACTCCCCCCTTCCTTTCGAAGCACTACTGGCTGACAGAGAATTAAGATGCTACTCTAGAAACAACATGGCGAATTCCATGGAAGGGGACCAGCGGTGCGTGTAGATAGAAATTGCTCATTCTAAGGTAATGAAAAGATTAAGCTTCATTATGTAAGGCCTTTATGTATATTATACTACATTTCTTTCAATAGATCCTCGAATAAACCACACACTGGACCTTTAAAGAACAGATCAAAATTTTAAACAGACCGAAGTTATTACTCATCTCTGGCTGTCTTCTGATTGATTCTGAAATGATACATTAACATAATTTAGGCGTCGATTCCCACGTGGGTTGTACCCAAACACAACTTGACATTTATAAATTCTGTACATGACTTAAGGCTGACCGCCAACTTCAGGGGAGGGCAAGATTATCAGTGAGTAATGATGTAAATGTCAGCCTTCTCCTCACACAAAGCTAACTTGATATATCGTGCTCGAGTCGTATGGACTACTTATTTTTGCTTATTTTCTCTTGTTGGAGTTTGACAGATGGATCGCTGTGAACTGTCATTGCGTAGCACAATTCTTCAATGTTTTGCTTTTCTGCCAAACAGAAAAATAACATTTCGGGTCTGGAATGACACTAAATAATGACAGAGATTTTGGGTGAATAATTCTTCAGTGCAGGATGATGGTGTTTTGTGATGAAACACACACACATTTTGAAGTGAATTTGGTTGGTAATGTTTGAAGAACATCTTGGCACCTCAGATTTTCTTCCGTGGAGATCATCTTATGACAGACCACCTCACGTTTGTCTTTGTTACGCTTTTCTTTTGTTGCTTCCTTTTTTTGTCTGCACACGCTTTTGTTTTTATTCCTCTGGATCATCTTCCAGCGATCGAGCGACGTCATCTCACACTTTAATGGACGTGTCTTTTCCTGTCCCTGCCTTTCACATCGTATTTTTATCTTTCTTTTTAGGGCGTTTGTTAGTTTCTCTCTTTTGAGAGGAGTATTTTTGACATGCAGATTTTTTAACCATTTGATCACATGCACTATTCTTAAGCTATTACTAATACATATTCTTAAAGGTCCAGTGTATGAACTTAAGCGGCATCTAGTGTATAGAGCGGTTTGTCCTACTGTAGAAACAACATGGCGTATGGCATGTAAGGGGACCCGCGGTGTATGTAGATAGAAATAATAATAAAAACATAACGCTTCATTATGTAAAGTCTTTATACACCTCTGAACACATATAGTATTAATGTTTATTTTATTGCATTTCTGTCAATAGATCCTCTAAAAAAAATACACAATTATTTAAACAAACCTCTTAACCGTATTAACTCAAACTGTTTAACTTTGCTTTAACAAATCTATAACTGCCTAACCATTGGTTTCGAAAATATCTGCAGCTTAAAATCATACAGGACCCCCCTACCATAACCTGCAGGGTACGGTGGAGCAAAGATTTGACCAAACACAGACACACACACTGCTCAGCGAGGTATTCACATGCTTCCTGACTCGGAGGAGTAGCATTCCACCCAGACCGGTGAACACAGACACACTCTGTTCAGGTTCAAAACAGACTCCACTAAACGGGTAGCAGACTTAAGGTGGGTCGACTGGCAATTACAGAAGAATACAGGTGACCCTACTGGGATGAATGGAGGCTCAGAAAGAAAGAAAGAGGTAGGAGGAATTATGTTCAAGTAAAATAACACAGGCAAGTTTAGTAACATCAAGTACACACCAGTCCTATTTTCTTAGTTAAGAGTGGGCTAGATGTGCGTGTTTATAGTACAGCAAGAGATAAAGGAGGAAGTGAAGTGCACAGGCAGAGCAGCTGGATAAAGTGGCCACCCAGCGGGACACCCTCACACTCCCAAACACACTGATGCTTTTTATTTTAGGGTGGACCCTGGTAAACACATACTGAGATGTCTGAAAAAAGATTGTCTTCTAATTTAAGTGTCATATTTGTGTATAAATATCTAAAAGAAAAGATTGTAATATACAGAGACAACTATTGTAAAGCCATTCGGTATAGCAATATAACTTTGTGGTGCCATTAAAACATTTCTGTTTGTTTGAGTATCCCGACCAGCCGACACGACAACATTAGTTCACCAAATGGCGTTAGTTTAGGGCATCTGTTTGGTCAGTAGCAGATGGTGGAGTGTTGAGTAAAAACAATCATTGTTTTTTTTTGTGCTTGGTGAATCTAGATTTCGAGATTATACATTAACTTTAAATATAAGCAAGTCATATTGTTTCTCACAGTATTAAAATATCTGGTATTCTCCTGACTTACAACATGCTGACTGGACGTGAAACTTAAACATAATAGTCCAATAAAACAAGAAACTTACTACAATGTTCATGATGTCGGGTCATTTTATATTTGTAACAAAATGTATTAATAATATACAGGGTATCCATTGTCAAACAGTTGATAAATATCTTAAAAAACTTGCGGGTAATCATCACAGAGCGCTTTTCACAGAGAACTTTTTAGAACTTTGACCGCGGCGTGCCCGCAAGCTCAACAGCCGCGTGCTCCACTGCAAGCTATTGAAATGAATGGGTCGCAGAGCATTCCACGTCCTATGTGAAACGGCCATTAGCCCTTACATGTTTTTGCCTAAAATGGTTGCAGGCTTTCCTTTTAAAAGGGCTTTGAAAGAACTACACAGAAAACAGGAAAGCAAACCACCAGAACTACAAACTAAAAGTCCAAAAGATAGGGGAACTGAATCGTGACAAGTAATCACAGATTAACCATGGTTAACTATAGTAAGTATAAATAATGAACGATAATTGTAAAACTATGATAATATACAAAATGATGGTTAAATAAATGATTATCAGTAATAATAAATTATATATAAAACTGTTTTATATAATAAATTGTTAATAAGTCCACCAAAAAAGTGTCTACTCCAATATATAATATCTATAATAAAATACTAATATAATGGTATTAGTGTTCATGTTTGTTGTATTAAAAAAAATGATTTCATATTTTTTGTTTTCTCCTTTTGCTTTTGTCTGTAGCAGTTGACTAGAATTACGAGGGTCATTCGGTTCAAAAGAGACTCTCACTTGGAACGTGCATGTTTCAGCTGTCTGTGTTTATGCCCGTCTGAATACTTTCCATATTTTCCTCCTCTGTGGCTTGTAGCGATGGGAAATGCACTTCTTCAGGGTACCACTTTCCCTATAAGAAGGACAGAAATGAAGGAAGACAGATTCATAACATTCACAACAGCTTTCTGTCTTCACACACATTTCTTTAAACTCAAACTGTCGCTCTACGCAACCTCACAAAAATAGAGTACATATTGTACACTCACCGGTTACTCATTAGACTTTGGTCACATTTACGCTCTAATCTGTTTGTCTTGTCACTCACGGCTTCATTCAGTTTGTAGGTCATTATCACAGAGATTTGGAGAACACACCTGTATAACATGTACGATGACTCACTTCCTGTCATAAATCTGCGTTTCTTAAAGGGATAGTCCCCCTAAAAATAAATAAATATGTTATTATTTATTCAACATCTTGTCATTCAAAACCGGTGTATAACTCTTTCTTTTGTGTCTGAGTGGCTGTGTGTAGATACAATAGAAGTCAATGGGAACTAATATTGTTTGGTTACTAACGCTCAAATTTCTGCAGTATAAAGAAAGTCACACGGGTTTGGAATGACACGAGGGTGAATAAATGATGAAAGAATGAGTATTTTGCCATGAACTATCGTTTAAGATTTCACATTTACGGTCCTGATACTGAAGATTCTAGAATAAAGTGGAACAAAGCTTGTTGCGTTTAGATTCAGGTAGATTAATGAAACATTTTATATAAATTGAGCTTGTCAAAACATTTTATGAAGTTTATGAACTTGAGCTAATATTTTTTGTAAATTATCTGAATGACTATACAACGAGTGTAGTTTAAGGTAATAATGTTTTCTTTGTTTCGCATGAATCATAATAAAACCTATTTAGATTGAAAAATACCCGTCTAAAATGTAATTGTTCAATAGAAGTTCAAAAGGTTCAATAAAAGGAAGGAAGGAGGCGGGAACCGGCAAACATAAAACAACTTCTAGTTAATAAATATAAACATAAATAGACAGCCGCCAGCCCCTCACTGCTGACTGCTGGCGACACACACAAACCATTAGTAAAGTCCAGGCCTGGTCCTCTCTCACTGACGGTCCGGTCACTCGTCCTCTTATGCTCCCAATCTCCTCTGTGATACGATACCGTTGAGTGTACAGCTGACGGTAGTTATCACTCACGCACCGGCCTCGACTCCCGGCTCTCGTCCCGCCTACCTCACTACAGTAATATTTGCTGTTTATGCTATAACACTTATGGCTAGTGGCTATTTCACAAAATATATACAACTCTTTGATATGTTCTTTACTAACTTTCTTGTCAACACAGAAACAAAATAGGCCCTACTCTTATTTGTTAAAACATTTCCTGAGCTTGATTTCCAAGGTTTGTCTGCCCAACTAAGCGTGAAATTTAGTCTAAACTAGAGAATATTATTGTTTTTTTTCTTTGATAGCTATGCCGCTGTCACAAAGTCTGCCGGTTTGTGGCAGCTCATGCTAGTTCATCTAATTGGTTAGCTCTTCTTTGTAGGGTAAAAACTGAAAACCCAACGATAACAAGCTTGTTTTTGTATTTTTAAGCATTTCATCCTCCTTGTGGTAAAAAAACGCCTCTTCTCCTCATCTCACCCTGTCACTGTATTTGGCACGCTTATTAAAACGCCTTGGCTGCTAACCCAATTTGACTCTCCATGACCAAACTGAGCTAGCTCGCATTTCAAATGGATCTTAACTTTATTTTTCTCTTCCTTCAAATTCGACAGCTTCAAACACAATTTTTTCCTCAAAAGTTGTTCACGCAGCGACAGAGTTAACAGAGAGCTCAATATATGAAACTAAACACTGGGACTGCCAAATTGATTCACCCGCAGACGCGCGTTGATACCATGATCCGAGCAAGCGTTATGTAGTGTGTTTGTCAAATGTAGTGAGCGATCTGGGTCAGATAAGGGTGTTTGAGAGCTGCCAAATGGACTGTGAAGTATTTTAGGCTCATGTTTCCAACATCAGGTCAATAAGGTCAGTCTAGAGGTCAACGGTCAAAAGTTTTGTGATTTGTTGAGATGAAGCAGGGATACAGATATTCCCGTCTTGTTCGGCCACACACACACACAGTCAATGAATATGCATGTTTAAACAGTGTTATTCTCTTACATCCCATAATCTGCACAAAAGTACACACAAACAAGCAGGCACATCGTTTTTAGATACTTTATATTCACAACATTGCAAAACCAAAGAAATGCAGTAGTCCTTTTGGATTCCATGCTTGACTTTCCCATGACAAATCCCTTTAGGACACACCACCCCCTCCCCAGTCTTGACAACCTCCCTCTTTCTTAAATATGGTGTACTTTTTTTAGAATCATTATTGTTTCAGTGAGTTTCTATAATATCTATTCTATATGTTAGGCCCAGAAGACTTATTTGTTCATACAGTCACGTCACCCCGATAATTTTGCGACAATTTTGCTATTGCGATAAAACCCTTAATGATAATATTGCTACATCCCTAGTATTTAGCATATTTAGTAAGGAAATGACTCTGCTTGTCTATGATTGTGTGTCTGCAACATTGTTTTCAATGTATTTTCTGTCGTAACAAAACAAATATTCACCGAAAAAATTATGTCTTATATAAATATTGTATAGGAAAGGAAGATTGGACTTGCAGTCATGCACGTTGTGCTAAATATTGGTATGGTAGCAGCACATTCAGCGTAATGAGTTACAGGGGATTTTTCATACTTTCTCATTCTTTTGTTCTGTTGTGAGTAGCTGTGAGTATGGGCTGGTGTGTTTCAGTGTATTTCCAACATGGGATCGGTGGGAAATAGAAGAGGGGCATCTGGGGAACGTAGTGTGAATTTTCACCCCTGTGAAGCAAACTGCAAGTTTTTGTCAATGCGACCAAAAGAGCAGAACAGGATTACAGCCAGAAAGAGAGAATCTTGAGAACAAAGACACATGTGACTGGGTTGCCCCCTCACACCCGCCTACTGAGTATCAGTCTGTGTGTGTGTGTGTGTGTGTGTGTGTGTGTGTTTGTTCATGAGACTCTGAGCTTCAGCAAAAGGTTACACACGGACAGTTTCCTCTGACCTTGTAGTAAAAATGCTTATCATGCATCACATTCTCTGTATATACGTCATCATTAAATTCATATTTAAAAGCAAAAAGAGGGAATTCAGGTAAATTGAGACACCTTCTGGCAGTCGTCTCAGTGTTTCTTAAGTGTCTTAATTTAGCTGAATTTACTACTTCTTTGCAATCCAACTATGGTATGTTACTTTATTATTATTATACCATCTTTTTTGGTGCTCATATTGCGACCTTTGACTCATTTCCTGAGAATGTTTTTTAAGTTAAACTGTCCGATCCGTATTTAAGCTTCCTGTACTGAAGCTGGGTTTATTTTGACAGCTGATTGATCCATAAGTACACCTGGCAGCAGCCTGCAGAGTGGGAGGGGCCTACATATTGGGGCGGGGTTACATGTGTCGCGCCACCCCCAAGGTATCATATTGTAAGTGGGTGGGGAAATATTAAGGGCCAGAGCAACACAAGTAGGCCAACCCAAATGTAACTGACACACATAGCCCTGCCCAGCACCGTTGAGAGATAAGAGTTGCGCCAAGAGGAGTTCAAAATTTTGTGTGTCACGTGATTCATGGGGCCTTTAAATAGATCCAGGAAGTTATGTTTTCTCTCGGTTTTATTTTGATCATTTTTTATTCATTTAATGACTTTTAATGGGATAAAAGTTTACCTCAGTTGGTCTGTTTAGCCGCAGCTCCATGGGTTACTTGTAACTTCCGGGTATTATTGAGAGCCTCCATGAACCGCCATTGCTGTGGAAAAACTGTTCCATTGGATCAATGGAGTTGACGCGACTCTCTCTCTCAATGGCTCTGGCCCTGCCCCAGTGTGCTGCCCGCCTCTCCTGCAAACTGCTGACAGGACCTTCTTGATTTTTCTGCGCCACTATTGGATCCCTAATAACCCCATAATTCTTTGCCCTTTTTTAGCAGGTTCAAGAATTTAACATTTTCGATAACAGTAGTATTTAGTATTAAAAATAAGCCAAGGTTTGGGTTTCCTGTTTGATGTCATTACTTGACTGTTTTACAGTTAAAGGCACCCTTAGTCCATTCTACCCTACAAAGGCAAAATGTTGTTGGCTCAGAAAAGTCATAATTCTGAGGATACATGTTTCCATTTAAGATGAATAGTGAACGGATAGCTCTATTTCAGTACCTGCTTGGTGATGTATGTGTGTTTGTATGTTTATATCTGTGTTAATGCAGGTGTACTGTATGTGACTTTGATGATTTCAATCCAATTCTTTTATTTTCCCACATTAGTTTAGTTTGGGACATGCGCTGCTCTCTGCTGAGCCCAATGTTGAGCGCTGTGCTGGTATTTCCTGTTTACGCTGTGGGAGAAACGCCCTTTGAACTTTTCCAACATGCCCTCCCTCAGGACACTCCCGTTCTGCACTGCAGCCCCCCGTCCAGCTCTCTCAGCATCCCTTTGTGCTTGGACAGAGCAAATAACACAATCAGCACAGTCTAACCCGAGCCGAGTCTCAGACTCTTTTGTGTTTGTGTGAGAACCGAAACACCTGGGCATCACAGAGTCCTTACAGCCCTATGATGATAAACGAGTTGGTGTCGTCAGTAGCAAGTCACAACTGTTTGCTGAAAACAACACAAGTAAGGCAATCTAATGGCCCTAGTATATTTCTCTATGTTCTTTAGTTAGGGGGTGGACCAGTGGCCATCTGAAGAAGCTGAACTCAAAAACACTTTTTTTGGTTTGTTTAAAATGTGTTTTCATACATTGAATATGTAAGCCATTAACCACGAACTAACTGAACTGTGGTAAACATGTTTTTTCAGTTTTATTTGGAGAAAAAATATTGTAAGCACAAATTTAGTTTGAACATTTGTAGTTTGCCACAAAAAACATTTTCACTTAACTGTAATTAAATAGGCTTCTATAATACTAATGTACTATAATACATATAATAAAATAATGATAAACTATAATAAAACCTAAGCTAATTTTTTTATAATAAATACTTTGCAGAAGAAAAAGGATAAAAACAATGGCTGTGCAGAACTTGTTGCTATGATGCTAGCATCTTCTGTGTGGTTGCTATGTTTTTAGGAGTGGTTGTTAGGCAGTTGTTTCCTTGTCCAGTTCAAAAGAGCCCAAAGTTTTTGGACACGTTCTCAACATTATATTTTAAATTTGTTTATTCTAAACAAATTCAGTCATTTAAGTTTATGGTTTCAGATCAAACGTTTTTAAAAATAATGAGAAACATTTCACTTTTGAGTGTATACTATCGTTTCTCTTCTTTAATCTTCCACTTAGAATACTATGTGATCTTACGAAAAGTAGTCGTACGCTTTTCCAGGAGCCTGACGAATCAGTTATTGTATTTCACCAAACAGTGTGGGATGAGTGGCAATTTAAATTCCAAGTATAAGCAATTTAATCCCGATTCATCCAGTTGTAAATTCTTAAACTCAGAAGGCGCACATACACACTGAACCTTGTATTGTATTCATATTTTAAAGTTGTCTTAATCAATTGAAGGAAAAAAGGATTTGTTTTAAGCTCTGCGTTAAGATTTGCAGGCCTGACACAATGTATTTACTGTTCTCCGTGAATAGATTGTTGACATTTAGCCCTGAGACACAAAGGATGGGAAAGACTAGAGCGGAGAGAGAGAGAGAGAGAGAGGGGATCTGGGTGTGAAGAATGTAAAAAGCTTTTGATTGAAAGGTGGGCAGCCACTTAAAGAAAACAAGTACAAGAGTAAAGGGTTTGAGAGGCTGTGGATTTACAAAAGAGCTAAGAGACTTGAAGAATGAGATGTAGTTAAGTGTTGAAAAAAATGAACTGACCAGAAGGTGTTTGGTTAACAAATAACACCCAAAAGAATTGCGTTTCAAGGCAGTGTTTTTGTCTTGTTTTCCAGCAAAAATATGCATACTAAAATTGAGAAAAAAATGTATTACACATAATTGGCTAATTACTTTGTGTCAAATCTTGTTTTTATAAAAAACATGACAAGCGTTTGGGGAAGTGTTGTTTCATACACTGAGAGTCTATCTGATCGAGCAGATTGAGAAGGTCCAGGGGAGTGGTGATCCACGTTTATGTGTGTGTGTGTGTGTGTGTGTGTGTGTGTGTGTGTGTATTTGTGTGTTACGATCTCAAGACTCACATTCCTGCTACTGTAACCCCCCCCTCCCCTCGTCCTTCTCACCCTCCCTTTCTCCTTTCCTCCCTCGCTCTCTGCCTCTCTCCGTACCACTACATAATTTAAAGATCGTGTGGCGATGGGAAGATTTTGATCCAAAGAATTACAGAAGGGCCTCGGTTGGCTACAAGTCAGTATTTACATCATTGGACACTTGCCTTCGTTATTTTTCTTCCTCTGGGTATCAAGCTCAAGAAGGTGTTGTCTAAGTTCCGATCGCTCGAGCTGTGTGCCACCTCTGGGTGTGCCAGGGGTAAGTATGTTCCCTGAAAACATCATTTTATACAGGGATATAGTACAGTACAGGTGCATGTGAGATGGCCATGTGCAACAGGTGGATGTTGAATGGTAGGCGCTGTGACATGTACTGAGAAATATTGAAGTATTTATGCATGTTGATAGGAAATGATTATTTTGTCACTTGTAAAAAAAGATTGATGGAAACTTTTGTGTAAGTTTCAGTGAAGGCTGCATGTTAAAATGGATACAGTAAGAATATACATTTTGTATGTCTAGCTGTTTCTCTAAAATGGTTTGAGGTTATTTAGCTGAATTTTTTGTTATTTAGTTGTTTACTGTCTCAGGATCTGTGTGTGTATGTTTGCGTGTGACTGGTAACTGACAGTGTAGTTTTGTTGTGCGTATTAGAAAATACACAGTTTCATTTTGGTGGGCTGGCAAGTGGAAGGAAACCGCTTGCCTGGCACAGTTGAGATTACCATGTACACACTCACACCACACCATAACACTATAATCTGGATTAGTGGTCTAAAGTCTAAGGTGGTTTACACTATAATTCAGCCCAAGCACCATTTACATTGTTTTGATTGTGTTTATGTGCAGCTTGGTGATGGTTTTGAAGTGTTTAATGCATATTTAAGCATGCTGTGTTTGTGCAATTGCAAAACATTTTGATGTGTGTTTAATATCCGTTTATGCATGCATGGAGAAACACATGAGCCATTTGTTCACATTTGTCTCTCAAAAACAGTATACGCATCTGAATGTGTGTATGTGCACATTAACATAAACACACCAAATGACTACATGCACACTCAATTAGTATTTGATGCCTGTGTGTGGGTTAGATACGTGAATGCAACTGTGCTGGTATTGTTAAAATGCTCCGTAAATGTTGCTGTAACATTCTGATAACGTTGTTACAGCAGAGCGTGGTGGATTCCTGTTTTTCCGCTCTTGCAGGAACACACTGTCCGTTCAACCTTTCCTGTTTCTCCTACACACTCCGCTGCAGCGGCCCGTGTGTGTTTCTGCTCTGCTCATAAACTGTTACAAGCTCTGGTACTAAAGGAATGATCTTAGACTATTGAAAATTATGGCATAACTTTTCTTTCCTGAGAGTGCAAGGCATTGGTAGTCACATTTTTGGTTGTATTTGTTAAGAAAATGAAAAAAGAGCACATTATGTCAGGCTTGGCAAAGCAACCATGCATTCCTCTGTATTAGATATGGACGTACTTGCAGAGGCTCTCATGCTTAACTGTTGAATTCTCGCAGGATATTGCGAAATATTTAACTCATTAGTAAAAATACATTATTAATGTTTATGAATTAACTCACTGTATGCTTATTTATTTCATTTGGTGTATATTCATATATTTATGTATGTGTAAATAATGTAATTCCAAAACGATGTAACCTCCGTAAAGGTTGTTATTCTACAGCATTGTCTCGTTGCTGTCCTTCCTGTCCAAATAAGCTGTTTTTCAGGAAATGGAAAAACACATTACTTTTGAAATGATTAAATACTTTGTCGACAACCACTTTTTAATACTTTTTATTCGTCAGATATTTGCCCTGTGACACATAAAGGGTGACTAATAATAATGATTTATTGCCCAAAAAAATTCAGAGGCTCCAGAAGGACAGCAGCGTTATGTATTTTTGAAAAAGTTTCAATCCCAGACTACATCGCAACGAGTTCAGACAAAAAAATACTTTTAAGGTGCAATTAATGCTTTTGCATCCATATTGCCATCTCTCTTTGAAACATAACATTTCAGGTTACTTCACATCTTATATTTACGTACATATCTCTACATAGTTTCAATGCTGACTTAGAGAGCAGAGAGTAAGACAGCCTGTCTGGTTTTAAAACAGAACTTTTATGTTGACACTTCTTCCTTTGTGATTCCAGGGACCCTGCTCAAAGATGGCAGCCTGCTCCTGGATCCAAGGCGGCCATGTTGGTGAAAGTAAACTGCATTGGTAGAAACCAGTCACTGGGTCCTGCTACTGCTCACCGCCTCCTCCACTTCAGCCCTACTAGCACAAGTGCTGGCACTATTTCCCCCAAACCAGGTTACACACCACAACCTAACAGAACCGGTTTGCTTAAGATGGCTGTCCCTGTAGAGTCAAAACAAGGTTACCACTTTAAAAAAGCAGAAAATACCAACTTCTGTCTGGTTCTGCCCACTTCCAGCTCTTACCCTGCCCAGCAACGTTCTGGAGCAGGTACACCTCGCCCTTCCTCCCCTCAGTACGGAGCCACACCCTCGGCACCCATCTACGATGAACCCCCTCACATGGACTCCCCCATTTATGATGAACCCCCAGTGGAAATGGAAGTAGAGGGGGCGCACCACTTAAACCGAGGTCCCTACTCAACCAGTCACGGCTCTAACAGAGTTCCCCAGCCTCCTAAACTTCTCCAGTTCCCTCAATCCAAACACACATCCAGCTCCTCAGCCAGCGAGTATAGTCCGGCGGGTCGAGAGTGCATTAAACACATGGTGAACGTCGATCTGACAACGTCCACCTCCAAGCACAGGCCCCAGACCTCTAATGCCAGTGAAAGCACTCCAAACCCAACCAGCCCTCAAATTCAACCCATCCCTGTCCAGCTTAAAAAGGAAGTCTCTTTGGAGAAGAAACAGTCATGGAAGCTTTTGGAGCCTCGCCATAGCCGTCAAAGCAGCTTGGCCTCTCAGGAATACCCCGGCCCTGCTGTTGTCACGTATCAGGACTCGGGATACTCTACTGGGCCGTCCCCAAGTTTGCGGAGGAAGAACCGGCGACGTGCAACTATGGGCACAGGTTCGGGAAGACCTGGGTCGATAGGCAGCAGTGGGGAGCTCAGTGCATTGAATGAGAAATTAATGGCAGAAATGAGGGCCGTGGTGAACCGTTCCAATATGCTTCATGGAAGCAAGGCCAGTCTGGATACTGAGATGGGCTCTGAGGCTTCTGGGAGTACCGCACGCTCCCCTTTGAGCTCGTCAAAGTTGGGTGCAAGAGGTGGTGGAACGCTGGGATCGAGGGAGGATGTGACATCAAGCAACAGATCTCTATATAGGAGCGGGGCTAACAACCATAGTGACGTAATGCTCCTGCCGTTGATTACGGATATGCAGGGGGGGCGGCAGAAGAGGACGTATGAGAAAGTGGATTCTCTGGAGAAGAGTGCAACATCACAGACCAGCTTATCCTCTCCAGAGCCGCCGAGGTCACAATCACAGGTACAAACAACTTTTATAGATTTCTGTGTGCATGTGAAACTAAAATGATTCCAATTTGAAAATCTTGAAATGTCTTCTGTGCCCAGTGTATTTACGTTTGGTTTCTTCATTTAACGCCCCTTCTTTTTTCACATTAATCCTCATGGTTGAGTCTCCCACTGTGTTTGATTGAGTTCCTCAGTGTGGAAAAGCAAAACATTGCTTCCCATCCGGTGGTTGTAGAAACTATGCAGGAGATGGCGAGCATGGGGTTTCCTGAGCTGGAGAGGGTGTGAATGTTCCATTCTAGGGCGAGTGTGAGAGTGTGTGTGTGTGCATATGCTTGTGCTTAGATTAGGAGAATTGTACAAAGTCCAATTTTTGCTTTGCTCAAGAAAGACCATGTGTGGATTATTAGAAAATGACTCGGGTGAACAAGGGATTGCTAGATGGACAGAGAAAGCCTGTAATCATCTGTGTTATTGTATTATTGTGTTTGTAGGGGATGCGCATATGGGAGTCTGATAGCAAATAGGTCAGAACTCACCTTGAGAACCAAATTACTTTCTCGGTCCACACTCATGGTCAAGTGTATTTAAATGAGTGTGCATGCATGTGAGTGATGGGCGCAATAAAGTTTAAAGGGATAGTTCACCCAAAAATTCTGTCATCATTTATTCACCCTCATGTTGTTTTAATCCTGTGTTTAATGGTGAGAAATGTCTGAGTTTGTTTGTGTTCATACAATTTAATTCAATAGGGTCCAATAATGTTTGGTTACCAACTTTCTTCAAAATACATTATTTTGTGTTCTGCAGAAGAACGAAAGCCATACATGTTTGAAATGACACGTGGGCGACTAAATAAGTAAATTCAAGTATTTCGTTTTTGGGTAAACTATACTATTAAATCGAAAAGAATGGGCAACATCGGGCTACTCATACACATACACCTGTGAAAGGATTATGAGACATTAAAACACACCTGGCATTTATCCACAAAATCGCTGTATAACACACCATTAATTATTTTGTTTTTATGCACCATTGTTTCTCTAAATTAGTATTGAAACACGCCTTTAGAATCAGGGTGTACATAAGGTATTAACGTGCTAGTTAAATCTGGGATGTGGTCATTCCAACACAAGCTCTGGAAAAACTGGAACAATAATTAACCTTTAGTCGGGACCCCACCAGAAACAACTTCTGTCTCTCTGAAAACAACAGAAATACAGATCCGGGTCCTGTTTGCAGAATTATTGAGTAAAACTGATACAGGGGCCGGTCAGGTGCTGGATTTGTTCAGACAGTCGGCTCTTACTGTGGGCACACAGCTATTGGGTACATTTGGGTAATGTGTTCTAATGTACGTGCTGACAGATTCATCTGTCTTCGGTGTAATTTCACACATGTGCTTCAGCATCTCATGGGGAGTTTGAGGGAGTTGCTGGACTTAATACTACAGATCACAATGGATTTAGAGAGGTTTACCATCAATCAAATGATCATAAATGATTAAATTAATCACAAACCACAACTACATCTAACTGAAAAGAAAAGTTTGTGTATTTTTAGTGGTGGTGCTTTAATAAGCATAGTGACATAGACCTTTCATCGAATGCATGAAAGGTTAACTTCCAGCCTGTGTTTGGTTACAATATAAAAAATATATTCAATGTATGTTCATAAATGTATTTTATTCATTTAATAAATAATCAATATATTGTATATTAATTGTATTTAATTAAATTAAAACAACTCAAGTCTACCTGAAGTTAAGTTTGGGCCACATAATGTTTGTTTATATGACGTTTGTTGTTGCAGCTGAAACCGTCTATAAAACTTAATATTAATTAATATTAGCATAATTCGTATCATTATCATCATATATTATCTAGTTTGATCGTACGTTGTGCATTATATTCAAATAAACGTATAAAACCAGCCTATTTATACAGAACTTCCTTTAGACTGATTTAGTTATTAAGTTTGTCATTCAGACATCCCTGTGACTAATAGATTTGGATCATATAAGCCTAGTTTTCCACATGTTTCAAACATAGCTATTCAGTCTCCTCCAGCAATGTGCAGTGGCTTAACCTTAACATGCTTCATTAACTACATCAGTCTCTCTTTCTCTTCCTCTTTCTGATTAATACACATCTATAAATGTAAATGAAGATTTGTGAGGTTGGAAACATTGACTTAAGGATTTGGATCAGAGAAAGCTCATTACATCCTATTGGAGACAGAACCCACTCCAACGTCCAGACGCATAGAGAAAATCTCTATTCTTATAAATAAATATGACCACATTTTTAAATCCATATAGTCTAGTGCACGGTGTCTCATGATGTAATGCCAGGGATTGCCAAGGCACGAATGGAAACCCTTATATTACGAGACCAAGTCGCAAATGTAACACACCAGATGACATCATGCTTATAACCTGTCATTCCTCATTGGCTCTTTCCGTAACCGTAATATGCCAGAATTAATGTTTTGTTGTCTCACGCAAGGTAATTTTCTAGATGCCAACATTATGTCAACATAGTGGTCTCATAAATCCTTGAGTTGTAACCAGGTGACACATATGGTGTAAATTATCTTTTGTACAAAAATACACTTTTGTTACCATAAAACCAATGCAAAGTGTGTGCAGGGCACTGCAAATAAAAATCTAATAATCTGGAAATTTGACAGACTTTGGGTACAATTTTGTCTCTAAATGTATTGTAATAATCTGTGTGTCTAAAAGGGGCATTAATATCCCAAGATCTTCTGTCTGGAACAGACAACTTTGGTTTCTCTCCAGTATTTTGTTCTACAACTATTTCCCCCACCTGTCTTCTCCTCTAATCCCATTGGTTGTGGTAGTATGTTTAAAGGAACTATGCTTTTTGTCATTTAGACAGAAAATTTTAAATATCTTAAATAGTTAAAAATTTATAATTTTTACTGCTGTCTAGATTGCACTACAACACATATATATAGAAAAGTGGTGCACCTTGTTTATCTGTGTGGTGTATCGGTTGAGTGTCCTCTAAGGTCTCGCAAGTGAAAATTCATTCATCATTTATTTACCCTGGGTTCATTCCAAACCTGCTTGGTTTTCATTCTTCTGCAGAACACACAAAAGAAGATATTTTGAAGAATGTTGGTAACCAAACAACATATAACCCAATTGACCTCCGTTGTATGGACACAAAACCACGGAGACATTTCTCTTAAATATCTTCCTTTGTTTTCCACAGAAAAAAAGAGTCATATACAGATTTTCAATGACATGAGGGTGAATAAATGACAGAATTTTTATTTTGGGGTTGTAACAAGCAAGGCAGGGCGAGAGCTGTGAGTGCACCGGTCTCGCATCTCTCACGGAGGAGCTCTGAAAGCATAAAAGGACGAGCGACAGGAGAGTATGACGAGAGCGGACCAGGCCTGGACTTTAATGTTTTGTTTTATTGTGTTTGTATGGCCGGCAGTCGACCGTGAGGGAGCTGCCGGTATTTTAAGTTTGTTTTATTGTTTGTTCATTTAATTACATGTCGTTTTTACGTTCGCCGGTTCATGTCTCCTTCCTTCCTTTTATGGAACTTTTTTACAGTGGTGCGCGTATAGCTGACTCACTACAGGGGTAAACTGGATGAAATGAATGAATAAATCTAAGACTAAACTGAGCATCAAAATCCAAAACAGAACATAAGTTAGTTTAAAAGGCTAATTCTGTTTGCATGACTTTGTGATTTTAATATAATGTAACGTTCAAAATATTCAACGTTCAGGATGTTAACGTTCAAGATGCTTCTACTGTATAATCTTAAGTAGAAAGCCACTAAACGTGTTTCAATAGTGTAGGAGGCATAGAACAGGAGTTTTAAAAGAATTTATGAAGCAGGAGAGAGAGAGGGAGAAGACAGAATGTTTGATGTTGGGATGTGATTTCCATATTGGGTCACCTATTCAGGGAGCCAGAGTAATCCATGCGAGCGTTTCCAATTTTTCTGCAGATAGAGTGAGCCGATCCAACCTACACAATCCACGCGCTCACTATCAACTTCAACAGCAGTGAGGATGCAAATAAACACCTCATAACGCCGTACTGACATGTTTCTCCATCTCTCTTTCTCCAGACAGGAACACTGGAATCCAAACCTCAGCAGAACAAGCATGATAAAGCGGGTCACGAGACTCCCCGCGTCACCTGTAAAAACAACAACAACGGTCCCGGCGTGGGTTCCGGTTACCAGTACCCGTACACCACCCTCTGTAAGCCTCCACTTGATGCTAACATGGAGGACTGGGCCAGCAAGAACCTCAACCAGCACACTCAGGGTCTGTTTCGCAGACGGGTCTCCATCGCTAACATGCTATCGTGGAATCGCGGTTCCATCAAGAAACCCATGCTGATCACCAGCGACCGAGCTGTGAAGAAAGAGGCCTGCGAGATGTTTAAACTGGTCCAGGCGTATATGGGAGACAGGCCGGCCAGGTTGGACAGAAGACATGTTGCCCTTCAGGTAGTGACCAAGTGCTGGGGAATGCAGGGCCTGAGGGACGAGTTGTACGTGCAGCTGGTGCGACAAACCACCGATAACATGAGTCTGAGGAGTCTGGAGGCCGGCTGGGAGCTGATATCCATCAGCCTAGCGTTCTTCTCACCGTCGCCCAAATTTAGACGCTACTTGGAAGGGTATATCCAGAGACACCTCGAACCCAGTAATGATAAGAAAAGTAAGCATGATGTTGAAGTGCACTTAGGAGTGTGGGTGTGTTTTGTGTGTGTGGCTCCAAAAGGAGGCTTAAGTATATAAATACTTCTTGGGGAAGATGTGTGTCTTGGCTGGTTCAACGTTTTAGATATGCTTTAATGATTTAGTTGTGTATTTGTTTGTAGGACAGAGAGAGGACACACACAGGGAAGTGTTTATGTTTTAAGCTGTCCCATACGGATTCGAACCCCCGTATCACTCATATGCATACAAACAGACGCAATATTGGTTACAAAGCTAAAATTATAATTGTGGCTCTGTACCAGATCAAACAGGATGTAATGCGGAGGAAGAGAAAAGTAAACCGCAAGGGTCATGGAGCAAAAAGTCATGTAGGGGCTATTGGGGTTGGGAATCGAAAATCAATTCCAATTCGGATTTGGAATCGAAAGGTTAGGAATCGGATACCTGAATTAAAAGTTACACTACCTCCTATCAATCAAACCTGTCAAATAAGCAGGCTAAATGACCATACAGGTTGATATCTAAATGTGGGAATTGATAAGAATCGGAAATCAAAATAGATCCAATAAAATTCAAACAATACCGAACTCTATACTGGAGTAGGTATGTGTGTTTATTACCAATTGTGTTTCATTGTGTTTGACAGTCCTTCAACATATCGTGGAACATCAGGACATTAAAAACCACAGAATTCCAAAGAATTCAATGTCCAGGAAGAAGAGGAAACAGAACAATGAGGAAGAGGAAGAGCAGGGTGAGTCTTAATGTGGAAAGACTGGTTGCTACACGCTCAGGAACACACAAAACACAACATTAGCCTGGTTGTTGGTACATGCGATGTTGACACGTGTGCTGTAGAAAATCTGCCAACCGTTTAAATCTAATGCAGCTCAAAGGGACAGTTTACCATAAATCAAAAATGTTATTCCAAACCTGTTTGACTTTCTTTGGAACACAAAGCAGTATTACGACTGAAGAGGTTTTAGAGGTGCCACATTTCTTCAGAAATCACATTGCATAATTTTATAGATAGACACTTGCTTCTGAAGTGTGGAGTTTTACTGGGAAGGAATTTAAGTTGAGAGCAAATATGAACAGTTGCATAACTCTTGTTTGGTTTTCGTGGTTCTATTAGTCAGCCAATGTTCATAGGTCCAGTGGACCCACAGGACTTTTTGTTTTTTAGATCGATACAGCCATGAAAATTGATGCTTTACAAATACTTGACAGATGTTTGCTTTATTCCAATTATAAGCAAAACAGACAGCACATATGGTTGATATTTGACATTTTCCCTGCTAAATCGGATTTATGAGATAAAAGGGTTTTGTATGAAATGTACTTAAAAAGGCATAAATGCGTAAGGTTGAAATGCATATTTTTTGTAAACATTGATCACTGGTCCCAAAACCCCAAACACCATACAAGGGTTGAAGGAATAGTTCATCCATAGATAAAGATTCTGTCATCATTTACTAAATCTATACATTTCTTTCTTTTGATGAACACAGAGAAAGATATTTTGAACAAGGCTTGTAAACATGACTACCATAGTAGGAACAAATAATTTGTTCTGTTGAACGCAAAAGAAGACATTTTGAAGAATGTATGAAAGCTAAATGTGCTGGGTCCCTTTTGACTACCATTGTCATTTCTCCTACTAGGGTAGTCAATGGTGGCCAAGAACTGGTTACAAACATTCTTCCAAATATCTTTCTCTTTGTTCATCAGAACAAAGACATTCACACAGATTTATAACAACTCAAGGGTGAGAAAATGATGACAGAATTTTAATTTTATGGGTGAACATTTCATTTAAATGTCCTGACACATTCAACGAAATGCATTGCAAATGCTGTTTCGTTAAATTCAGCTGTAAGCTTACGCGTCCCAAAAACACATGTGATGTCGGGAAGGTGTAGTGTACGAATCTTGCTAGCATTTTAGGGAGAGTATAAATGATGCATGGAGAGCAGGAGAAGATACAGGAGACCAGCTGGTCATTCACAGAAAAAGAGTATTCCCCCACACTCTCTCTCTCACTCGATCACTTCTCTTTAAAGAGACTATTTAAGCTTTGAGCAACAAGACATCCTGAAAGTCCCACGCTTTTCTGGTCCAGCGCCAGCGCGTGAGAGAGAGAGAAGGGGGTGCGAGGCAACAAAGATCCTGAGAACGCCTTTCAGTCCTAAACTGAGAGCGATTGGAGATGGACAGAGGCATAAAAGAGAGCAGGACATTTTTATCAAGTTACACTCACGATGGCTTTCATCCAACTTAACTTTCACTTTGTCCTTTTATCTCTCTCTCTCACACACACACACACACACACAGAGAGTAAGCTTTTCCCAAGAGCACCGCTCTAAAACAAAGAGTATGAGGAGACAGCTCTGCGTGGGCTCTTAATAATACAGCTCCAGCCCGGTTTCAGCTAATAACACTGTGAGCAGTGCCACACATCACATGTGCTCACTTCACCAGCTGAAATAATGCCCACTGTCATTGCTTGAGGTGATCGTCTAAAAAATGCTCCCCACAAAAATACATTACTCACTCCAAGCATGTATTTTGGGGGATTTTTTCTTTCGTTTTAGAGGAGTTTGTTCGAGTGTTTTGAGTATGAGCCTTCAAAACTACGGTATTTATTTCATCCTGATCTTTGATCTTTTGTGTTTAGTAGTTTGAAGGTCAAGGTTAAGATAATAACCGTGTTTATAACAGCGACGAACACCGTTGGCTTTTATAGTTCTCGCGTCATGTGTTCATGTAGAAGCCAAGCATGAGGAATGTTGTTGTGCTTCAAATGGATGGAGAATACAAGCCACGCAGCTTCACATGGCTCACAGTGCTGTCATTAAACAAAGTGTTTAACGCTGCTTTTTTTTTGTCACACAAAACATTGTTTTGTTTGAAAGTGGAACATTCTATATGACTTCTCGCTGTTGGGTCTCAGTCAGACGGATGCTGGGAATGTTATTGAATGCTAGAAAGAAAGCTGCATTAACGTTTCTGGGCCTCACCAGCTGTCTACCAACGCCATGTGCCCCAGGAGATGGCATTGTGGGTAGGGCTGGAGTTCAGAGGCTCGGGTGCCCATCCTATTGAAAAGAGAAAAACCTGGGAGGAGCTGATAATATGATCATTTTCTTGGTGCCCTTTGTCTGTTCTCTCAGAGTTGGTTCTGTTTGCAGACGTTTTGTGGGGGTGTGGCTTTCTTCTGTGCGGTAAGAGGTGCATCGGGGGGGGGGAACTAAATCCCTTATGGACTGAAGGAATAGCCGATAAATATATTTGTATGCAAAACACGCCTCTGTAGCCGCTGAAGTATTCAAACTGTCGCTTTTTATCTTTAATAGGTTGATGATAAACGCGTTTGTAATTGGAGGATTTGCATAACGGAGAAATGAAGAAGAAACGTAATGCTCATGAAAGAGTAATTAGAAAAATAAAGTGAAGATATTTAGGGAGCGTGGATTACCAAACTACATTGACCTCAGTTGACATTTTTGTGTTCCACCGAAGAAAGAGTTATATACAGGTTATATATCAACTATCCTGTTTAGACCGATGGAGGGAATGGGGAGTGTTTTACAATGTGTAAGAATAAAGTGAAGTAGAGTAACACCGGGGTGATGAAGGGCTGAAAATCTGATGTCAGAGAGAGGTGAAAGACACACTCTTGTGAAATGTCTGATGCGCTTGACAAACATGTTTTTACAACTTTGTAGAGGTAAGAAGTCATCAGGGCACGACAGCAGCCATAAATCTCACCGTCTTCATGATTCATAAACTGTGTCTGATGGCAAAAGACAGACTCATACAGACCCACCTGTTCCTGTCAGAGACAAACTCAACAGTTCTTTGACCTTTAACTTTTCAGAACCATAGTTTGTAGCATATTGTTTTGTCCTCTAAACCTGCGGTTCTCAACAGGGGCCCGTTGCCCACAATATTTCTTATTATTTGACAGCACTTCCAGGTAATATCAAGCTCTGAAATATATAATTGTGTAGGAGTTTTTGTGAGTGGCAGGGGGGGGGGGCTTTGAATATTGTTGAATACAGTGGGGGGCCTTGGAGTCAGCATTATAATGAACGATAGCTTTGTTCATTACCATTAATGAATCAAATGACCATCATTTAAAAAAACATTTGACACATTGAAACATTGTCTCATCACCATGGTACGTGTTTTTTAAGTGAGTAACTTTTAAACTGGCTGGCTCTGGCTTTAACTTCATCTGTAACTTTAATGTAATATTTTATATTTTGAATTGCAATTTGTTTTAATGGTATGATATATGGATGAGCTAGAACCAGGCGTGTTTGGGCTGTTTTTCCAGCATTTCAATATGCAAATTTGATAGATGTGCCAAGTAAATTTGGCAACATATAATTCAGCTTATAAACAAAGCTAAAGTTTAGTCCTATCAGGACATCAAAACTTGCTTGAAGCGTTCACTGTTACTTCAGTTTGATACAATGAACGTCAATCACTTGTAGGCCCAAGATGAAAACCATTTGTTGTTTCAAAGTCCAAGTACATTTTTCCCACGAAACACTAATACACTCACCCTGTTTCCCTGAATGTGTGAGTAATATCTGAAACCTCTTAAGTGTGTTTTGCTTCTGTCTCTCAGGCTTGGGTCCGGCCCAACACAACCTCCCTCACCTGTTCGCAGTAAATCTGGCCCTGCGGGTCTGAATGTCAGACCCCTGTAAAACTATCTAATAGTTGTTCAGCCAAAGAATGACTCGCGTTCCCAAGCAGAAACAAGGGAGGGAGCTGGCGAAGAATTGTCTTCTGTTTAATGAAATAGATAACACACCACACTGTTTTTGTCTGTTTTATTTGAATATTGTGTGATGTTTCATCTAACATCAATGATTTTGGTTGGTTTTCTGGCCGCAGGTTAACTACATGTCTGTTCATCTCATGTAAAAATGTGTACATCCAGCATTTTCCAGAATGACATTGATTGGCTATTAACTTCTGGAAACACTTTTCCACATACTGTATGAGCAGGTCTTTACTGTTCTGCTCTGGGTGAACTAGTAGCTGCTTGTACTCCTTTTACGCCTCATCTGCGTGTGTTGAATGTGTTTGATCTTGTATTTGTAACTGGATCTGTTGAGAGGCTTGGTATACAATTCTTCCACCCCAAGAATCATACATTACCATCATAATTCTTGCAGAAAGCATTCATTTGCGGTATTTTGTAGCATGTAATCAGTGGCGAATTTGCGGATTTAACAGATTGCTCAAATGTTTGCAGCTTTTCATTTGTAATGGTGAACTTGCAGCAAACCTTTGGCAGCTATGGCCAGTTTGACACGGCTAGAGAAAAGTGCAAATATTTGCCACTATTGGTAAACAGTTCAGTGGGGAACATTGGCATGAAGGTGTTGTTATTGGCAAACAGTTTTGATAAAATACATCGTTGATGTCAAATGTTTTAGCACCAATGGTTTTGAATGTGCATAGACAAATACTGTCAATACTGTCAAGGTGCAATATGTGAGATTGAGGAAGATCTAGTGACAGAAATGCAATATAATATACATAACTTTGTCTTCAGAGGTGTATAAAGACCTTGCATAATGAAGCGTTATGTTTTTACTATCTCAGAAAGAGCTATTTCTATCTACACGTATCATAAACAAATGATCTCGTCTGCAAAGAAAACGCAACAACATCAGTGTATAGTGCTTCAAAAGGAGGGATGGACTGAGCCGTTGGTTGCAATTTGCAACCTCAACGCTAGATGCCGCTGAAATATACACTTTGCACCTTTAAAGCTGCAATCTGTGACTTTTTTTAACAAAATTAACCAAAGATCTGTTATTGTGCAAGTACTTAAAAAACAGTGTTCATAAAACATGTCTCCCTACATATGTTCACAATGATAAGCTTATAATAATGATTCATAATCTGAGTTGTTAGGTATGATTTCACAAAAGTGTAAAGTGTTTTTGCATAACGTTTCATGGTTGAATTGACTTGAAAATCAAATAATGCCGTCCACTAGACCCGCGAACCTTGGCTGACTAACCACACAAATACACTCTGATGCATGCAGCCTTACACAACTCCTACTGTGTTTGGCCATGCAACCATAAAAAATAAGTCAGATGGCATTTGTTTCTTAAAACGTCCTTTATTAATCCCTGAGGAGATAATTTTACGCTTACAACGCTTGAAACAAGTCACAAGGTACAAGTTTGCAAGCAAACTGTGTCTCCCCCGAAGCCCTTTGCATTCTGGGAAAGCCCATTTTGACAAAACATACTAAATTGTCAGGAGCACTGGTTAAGCTGTTTCCTTATTGAGCTCTGTCATTGTTCAGTAATACCTCTATTTATTTTCCCTCGACAGGTCTTCCCATCAGCACTTATGCTAAGTACTGCTACCGTAAACTGCAGAAAGTGGCCATCACTGGAGGCAAAAAGGTAAGCGTGGCAAAATAAATCCACACAGCAAAACATGACCATTAAAATACATAACCCCTGACCCCTTATTTATATCTGGGTTGTTGACTTCTAGTCCTAATAGTCAGGCTTCCACACGTTTTTGATCACAGCATCGACTCCAAACATCTAATTACATTCAACACGTTTAACCAGACACATAAAACTTGGAGACGTGTATCATGTGATGACTAATTGAAAACACACACTTTTCCCGGGTCTAATGTTTGTTTATAGATGCCAACGGTGCTGTAAGATTGTACCCAGGAGTCTCCGAAAAGTCAAAAGAAACAGTATAGAGTGTATCCATCAGAGACTGGTCACATCTGTTTGCAATCACAGCACCAGACTTTAAGGAACACACCACAGGGACTACTAATCTACTAACCCAAACTTAGGAAAGAAGGTTACAACAACCCCCAGTACCCTGTATAACTCCTTTACATGAGTGACATGCATGCACACACATCACCAGTAACACCAGTAAATACTAACAGTGCTGATGTTGGTTCTTTAACCAGTCCCACCCTGTAATCTGCCGTTCCACCGCTGTCTCCTGCAGTTTAACCAGGAGGTTATTTTTACCCCCAGAATTACAATATGTTTATTTCACACATGGACGATCTGTACGTTTCATGTCTGTAGGGTTTGAGAAAGCCAACTTTGGAAGAGATTGATCACGGACGGAACGCCATCGTGACCCCTTCTCTGTTCGGCAGCGCTCTGGAGGAGATCATGGAGAGGCAGAGTGGGCTCTTTCCAGACCGAAAGCTGCCCTGGGTGCAGGTGCAGCTCTCTCAGTACGTACTGGCCCTGGGCGGAGCTCAAACCGAGGGCATCTTCAGGTGAGACATAGAAATAAAGAGAGCGCATCATAAATAGCACTTTATGACACCAGGGCGATTCGAAGTCTTCGTGAAGCTGCATTGATCTGTGTGGCATTTGTAGATATTTTCATTCAAACTTTAATTTGTCTGTTTGACATTTTGCTTTATAAAAACATCAAACACATTTTTAGGAAGGGAGTGCTGGATTCCTCATTTGTTTTGTGACATCCCTCTTTGTCATTGGTAGATGTCAGTATTCTTCTTGGCGGTTTATGTATTTTTATTCCCATTGTCGCCGGGATGTGTCCTGTTATTAATGACCGCCTGTTGTTCAGGTTTTATCGCTTTTTAATAAAAGTCTCTTCCTGTACACTCTTTGTCTTTTGTTTACGCCGCGTCAGTACTCACGTGTATAGAATACTACAACAAATATACAATCTGAGCAGTGAACTTTTAACACAGTGAACTTGTCATAGGAAATTCTAGTAGATTGGCTCCCCCTAGCGGTTGAGTGTTCCAGTGCCCTGGAAGTGTGTTCATATAAACATAGATTAGATATAAGTAAACAGTTTCGTTTGTGAAATATATGTAAGTTGAGCTTGTCCTCTTGACTGAATCTAATGTTGCTGTGCTGTAGAGTACCAGGGGACATTGATGAGGTGAACGCTCTCAAGCTACAGGTGGACCAGTGGAAAATTCCAGAAAATCTTTCAGATCCCAACGTCCCAGGTGAGAACATAAAACACATCCTTGAGCTGTAAATGGCATTTGGTCCTTGTCTATCACCTTTACAATGTGCCCAATAAACCTTTTTTACCTTTATATATTTTGTTTGCAAACATATACGTATATACAAGACACATTTCTTATAAAATGAGAAAAACCCAATAGTATCAATCAAACTGCAGTGGAGTTGTTTTGAATAAGTATTAATAACAAACATAAAAACACAATAAAACAATAAAAACATGATTTTTAAATAAAAGTGTTTTTTATTTTACAGCAATTTTTTGTGCTTTTGTCATTTTATATATTTTTCAGTTTATATACATGTTTAGTTATATGTATATATATATATATATATATATATATTTATATTCAGTTAATACATTTAGTGCTTTAATTTAGCTAAATGTACTGATAGATTAAGTTATATTATTTTTAAGAATTTGAATGAAATATTAAAAAGTCTCATGATCAAAATATGAGGATTCAGGGCATTAAAGCTCAATTTCCAACAAATGTCACTAATTTCAAACTTTGACATGGTCTTACTCCGTGAATATTAAATATAACGTGTTTTTAAACAGAATGCTCTTTGGTTTATAGAAAACGGTATACAATCACAAAACAATAACTTAAGTCATTTAGTCAACTACATTTCTGTCCCTCAGCATCTCTGTTGAAGTTGTGGTACAGAGAGCTGGAAGAGCCTTTGATTCCTCAGAGCTTCTATAGACAGTGTATCAGTCATTATGAAGATCCTGAAGCAGCTATTGGTGTGGTTCAGTCTCTCCCTGAGCACAACAGACTGGTGCTCTGCTACTTCATCAACTTCTTACAGGTAAAAATCTCTGCGATGTAAACACAGTTGACGGCAACTTGCACAGCAACTACAGGAATGTATAAACGCTGTGTGTTTGTCTCTTCATCCAGGTCTTCACCCAGCCAGTGAATGTTAGTAGGACTAAAATGGATGTGAATAATTTGGCCATGGTGATGGCGCCCAACTGCCTGCGCTGTCAGTCTGATGATCCTCGAATCATCTTTGAGAACACAAGGAAAGAGATGTCCTTTCTTCGCTTGCTCATTGTCCACCTTGACACCACCTTCATCAAGGGTTTAATTTGACCTCTCAGCCATCTCAGTCATATATTTTCCGGATGATCTACACAGAGAGTCATTTTCTTGTGGAATACCAGCACCTCCAGACTTGTGAAAATGTGAATTATCCTTCGTTAACAAAATGACTCATTGAAGCCTGTATCAAATTACTGAATTTGGAGCCATTTTGCTGGGATTAAAGACAGGTGATGCATGACCTATCAGTCTTTTATGTCAATCCGTGTGGAAATGCATCGTTATAATCTTTTTCGCTCTGTCCCAATACCATACATCCTATGATCCGCAGAGTATTTCGTTAATTTAATATGGTATGAGTGTTCTGATGATTTAATATAAATTGTTTGTAAGGTCAAATATGAGTGGAGAGAATTTGAAGCTTCAGTTTCGTGTATAAATCTACAATGAAGCTCAAAAGCGTGAATTGACATTTCGCACCTATGTACAGGATGCGTAAAGGTCAATGTTTGGGGTCTGGCACCCTACATAGAGAATGGTTTGTTGATGTATGACAATGTGTGCGATGTGCCTGTGTAAACACATAACCATTCATGTTTCCACAATCTCAAATGAATGGGTCCCATAAACCAAAGAATTTGGATACTGGTTTTTCAATTTACTGCTTAATGTAGTTTCCAAATCAACTGACCTTTTCCTATATGAAGATGCACAATTTCCAGAAGCGGGCTGGCTGCATCAATGAGGTCAAAGTGAACTCCAGCAAACTCTGGACATTGGCACATTTGAAGCAGTTTGGTTTCAGTTGTTTCAAAAGCTTCCAACTTCAACATCTGACCAAGATTAAATTCAGATTTGCTTACGTTGAATATGGTTTCAGAAAGACACAGGTACAAAAACACAAACATTTGGCCAACACATTGCAAGCACATACACAACATGTTCTCTGACATTACTGTAACGGGAACAAACTTCCGTACTCAAGAGGGCGCTAGATTACCATCAAATGTCTGTACCACACTGTGTAAAAAATGGGCTGCCTTACATGTTTGAGCAAAATCAGACTGACTCTATTGGTCATTTCAACTTTATACTTACTATTTTTACTAGTGACGAGTTGCGATAACTTATTTAAAAAAGGTAAAATTGCTTAACCTAATGTGAGGAGTTAAAGTAGCACAAAAAGATGTGTGATATAAATTACAGTGGTTAAAAGTCAAGTTCAAGTATAGCTCCCATTAAAGCAGTGGTTCTCAGACCGGGTGCCCATAAGCTTTATGCAATCAAACATTAGAAAAATAAGACTACAAACCAAAAGTATTGATGTTCCAGCATTGTATAATGGAATATATATGTTACTAGACTTTTATAGTTTTATTTAATTAACACTGCATATAGGAATGTATAGTCTGTCAGATATTTGACCTGTGTTTTGACTTGCATAACCTTATATGTTTTGCTTATAGTCAATGTTTTCTTGTACAGCTGCTTTGTAACAATGAAAATGGTAAAAAGCACAATATAAATAAAGCTGACTTGACTAGGAATTAAAATTCTAAGTTTAAGATTATACTTCTTTAAATGGGGGCCGCAAAAAGATTCACTCTACACACAGTTTGAGAACCACTGCCTTAAAGCAACACTGAGAATACAATTCACATTGCATTATGATAACTGTGACAGTTCTTCAACCTTCTCTCTATAAATGCATTGAAGTCACTATGAAAGTAATAAAAAGGTTTGGGTTTATCTGATTTAGTGTATATATGACTGAAAACTGCAGCATTGATTGTTCACTTAGAACGACCCTCATCACATTTGCTATCGATACAATGGAGAATCCACCACATGTGCTTTTGTATATAGATATTTAATCTGACAGATTGTTTATAGTGAAAATAATAAATCAGTCTAAATTTGGACACTAGTTGCATACAGTTGTCAATTGGAGTGTTAAGCCCCTTCTTTGTTGCACTTGCCCTTGAGTTTCCTTCTTCATGTTCTCTGCCGTGTCTGATACCCATTCTGCAATCTTACTGTAAATGCCTCTGAAAGTCTGTACGTGTGGGAGAAAATTGTGAATTGATGGCATAAATAATGTGTGTTGAGATGTTACATGATGAACGTTGAAATAATAAAATTTGTAAATTCTAAAGTGCCGCTCTGGTTTTGTTTTATTGAAACACTTCTCTTGGGTTTCATCAAGATCAGCTCATGCGCCGCAAAGTTGTCAAGTATAAATAAAAGAAACACTACACGACATTACATTATTATAAAAACATATTTTGTCACAGAAAATGTAAGACTGACACTATTCACTATAGGTTTTTCACCAAACTGAGCCTAACCTTACCAACATGCATGAGCACCTGTTGCCGTAGTTGTGTGTATTGCTAAATTATGACATTCTTACATATTTTATATGTTGTTTCGTGATATATATTTGGTCTATTTCTGTTGGAAATAAAGCTGTGAAGCACCTCCGCTGGCCTCTTGTGGTTATGTCTGGAATCTCGTCCAAAATGTAACCCTTGTAGATTTGGATAATAAAATATATAAAACACATCACGTAGAATATACAATAATACACAATAAGCTTTTGAGAAGCTGTGGGTGACTCATTCGTAGTATGTACCATTTGCTTTGTTTTGGATTATAGCTATCACATGAATTTCAGACAAAGCAGTGAACTGTGAGGGTGAGAAGAACAATAAATACATCATAAAATGAACTAAAAAGAGCAGATATGGACATTTTTAAGAAAGGCTAGTTTACTGACCACATATTGTTACGAGGTAACGGGAGGTATCCCGCCTCGAGCTCTAGCTGTTGGATTGAAGCTATTTTGTTGTTAACAAATACTTGTAATGTGTTGATGTTACTAAATCACAACTAACATCACTGTTTGAATGTCACTGTGTATTTTTGATGTTGCTAAATCTAGATGTTACTTCTGGCTTTGTGCTAAACTGATTTCCGCTGTCGGTGAACGTGTTCGTACTATGGGGCGCACATACACGTATCGTTTTATAAATCCAAACGGATAATTTACGAAGATATAACTTCTGACGACATTTTAACGTCAGAGATGACCCACAATGTATCCACGTGCCTATTTCGTGTCAAGTGCGATGGCTTGCATCGAGTGTCGTTCCTTTACCAAAAAACGTATGATGACATGTCACATTTGACCATTCGGCCACATTGATCGTAGGCAGTGTCGGAAAACGTTTGATTCAAAGGGTAATCAAGAGGAAACAGCGACCCCGACCAGGGAAAATCCCGCACGCGTGCGCAAACAAGCTCCACCTCGCGGGCACCGGCCTCGCTGCTCCCGCCGCGGAGAAAACAAACTGCGTGGACGCGCTCTTGAAGCATGCGACTAAAGCACTCGCAGAGCCTTTTCATTTGCTTTCTTCGGAATTGGAGTTCATCAGCAAAAGAGGTAAACGGCGCTTTCATTTTAAATAGCGCAAAATAATACGCAGTTATTTTGGGGCGTTTTGCAAGCTGCCGTTTCAAATCTTGCAATGTTATGTGATGATGCTGTTCTGTTCAAACGAAACTTGCCTCCGTGCATGTGTTCCTCTGTTGGATGCTAGCGGGACCCGCGAAACCGATTCTAAGAAACGGCGCATTGAGAAAAAGTGTCGGCAGCGACCGTCATTGTCGTGAAGTATATCTAGATACAAGCGCATTTTGCGTCTTCGCGGACAGCTGGGGGACTTTTGTTCGAGTTGTCCTGTATTCCCGAGTCATAATTACGGTAGCCCCATGCTGCCAGGAGTAGGCCGAGCAGAGGCCGCTTCGAGTCGAGCTTTGATAGACGTATGCGTGACCCAATCAGATGGCTGGAATCCGTGTCACTCAGGGACTTCAGCCAATCAAATCATTTGCTGTTGTTGCGCATCGTGGTAGATAAGTGAACAATGTAATGTCTGAAAGCCGTTTAAAAAGGCAAAATAATGGCTTCAGCTGTCACGAGGGGTTGACTCGTTGTTATGATATGAAGATTGCACTGCGTGTCTGTTGTCGCGTACAACGCGTCAAGTTAGCAGACAACGTTGCACCCACGTTTTCATCGCATGTGAAGTGGAGGAAAAGTCAAAAGCCTGATTTGATGCGGACCTTCGAGAAAGATCGAAAGGTCGCGCGCTTTGATGATTTCCTCCTCGTTACGTTTAGCGAATGTTATATACGAACTCGCTGCTGGCGGATGTAAGGCGCGCGGCGTGCTGTGACAGGCGTGTAAACGTGAGCCGCTGCCCTGACAAGGTAAACAACGAAGAGGAAACGTAATGCGCGCCATTTGCGTCACGCAACGCTCGATGCGTTGCCGTTGTGCGTGACCGTTAAACGGGTCACGTCGGGGGTTGCGAGTGTTTTGTATGAACACAATCTGCCGGTTTCCCGCTATTATGACGTATTAACATGTATGGATCGCGTGTTTCCACGAGGGCGGACACGAGCACGGTGGTCGCGCGCACAGCGCAGGCGAATTGGAGTCAGTTATGAAAGTTCAGACACGTTTGTGATGACGCGCTTTCATTCGGTGTTCATTTATGACGCTGGATTGCGATGTGTACAGTCGCGTCGGTCTGTTTTCCTAATATGTTAAACGTTGTGGACATTACATGTACTCGTTTAAATGAATACAGGCAAGGTTTCATTTCTTCCGCTTTATGCAGATGAACACTTTTTTTATTATTGAAATATGCTTTAAGGTTTATAACGCAATGCGTGCCATACTATATTAAAACAATATCTGTGGTGTACATTTGCTCCACCAAATAATAATATAACATCATTAGAATCATTTGTAAATAAGGATTACCTAGAAGTTACTGAATACAAGTCATACCTTGGATATTATGTAATAAATATTAAAGATTGTGACAAGCCGAAACTGTGTATTAAATATGTCATGTTCCTCGTCATACAATAGAGACAAATCAGTTGTCTATTTCAATCTCTTTGAATCTAAAGGATTTTAATGCATTTATTACAGCCTGGTGAGGTCAGTAATGTGTTTCGATGACGTTACATCATGATGACATCTACAGCGAGATGATTGGGCAACATTTACACCCATTTTTTGGGTGCTTGAGGCTTATGAGCTTGTTTTAGTTCATTCAATTGGGTATAATGAAAAGGCTAAACCATTATAGGCCACGGCACATTATTTGATGCCACGATTTTAGCCCTGATATTGTGTTTCCACAATTTTTCCCAATCAGACCAATACTGATATTTAAGAACATTTTAAATGATAATATCCTTAAGGACAGTTTCTCAACAAGACTTGATGATTTTTAATGAAACAAAACAAGCATTAAAGGAACAGTTCCCCAAATTAAAAATTTTGTCATCATTTACTCACCCATGAGTTCCAATTCTGTGTACATTTCTTTGTTCTTCTGATGAACAACACAGAGAAAGAGAAGAATGTTTATAACCAAACAGTTCTTGGCCACAATTGACTACCATAGTAGGAAAAAGGACAATTGTTGTAAAATTTGCCCCAGAACTGCTTGCTTTACAACATTCTTCAAAATATCTTCTTTTGTGTTCAAAAGAACGGAGACATTTTTAAAGCAGTTTTTCTTCTATGGGAGTGGTCTAAGGACTGTTCCGTTACAAGCATTCTTCCAAATATGTTTCTCTGTGCATCAGAACAAAGATAATTATACAAATTTGGAATAACTGGAATAGCATTTTCTGTAACTTCTTTGAGTTAAAAATGAAAGGTATAGTTCACCCGAAAATGAAAATGTTGTCATCATTTATTCACCCTCAGGTTGTTGCAAACCTATTTACAGCCGGTTATATTACGGCTGTAAATAGAAGGAGGATGAGCTGGCTGCCAGACCATTGCTAGGTCAAGTCTGCGTTTTTCGAACTGGTTTTTGAGTAATTATTAGTCTGGTTTTGTTATGCATATGAATAACACAGATTCATCAATGCAGAAGAGCAGCGTCACAGCCCAAACCACACAAAGAAAACTGCAAGCAACCTGCAATTTTATGTTTCAAACAAAAAAGAGACAAAGCAACAGATTTCAGCTTTAGAATAAAATAAAACAGAATCCGAAATATTTGATTGAGTGGGGGGGCTGTGTGAATCAACTCTTTCCACGCCAGCCTAGTTATATAAAGTTGCAAGCCACCGCGTTTTTTTACATTTTCACTCAGTTTTATGGCTCACAGTACATTTTCTGTAATGAATTTACATACACATAATGTATAAAATAAAAGAACAGAAACAATTTCTCTGCTTTTAAACAAAACAAAAAACGGATTCTTCTATCTTCAGTTTTTTTTTATCACCCCTTAGATGGGGATAGGTTTCTTAAAAAATGCATCACTTTATTTAAACAGCTGAGATAATAAAAACATTTTTGTTCAAAGACTCCACCCAGATTAGACTCCGATAGGTTCAGAGATTCTGTACTTTTTCCAAAGGTGTGTAACAGTACCACCTGCAGTACAACAGTACAAACACAGATTGCCGTAATAACTTATCTTTGGCAGCAAACGGTTGATTTTTAAATGGCGGGAAAGAGTTAAAGGTAATAGTTCACCCAAAAGCATTCTGTCATCATTTACTAACCTTTGACCCTAAATCTGTATACATTTCTTTGTTTTTATAAACTGAGAAAGATATTTGGAAGAGTGCTTGTAACCAAACAGTTCTTGGCCACCATTGACTACCATAGTAGGATTAGTAGAATTACTAATTAATTACAATTTGTTCTGTACAAACACCAAATAGGATATTTTGACTGTAAACAGTTCTTGGGCATTTTTGACTACCATTGTCATTTTTTACTAATATGTAGTCAATGGAGTCCAAGAACTATTTGGTTACAAGCATTCTTCAAAATATCTTTCTCTGTGTTCAACCGAAGAAATGTGTACAGGGTTGGAACAACTAGAGAATGAGTCATTCATAACAGAAATTTCATTTTTGGCTGAACTGTCCCTTTAATATGTGTTTTCCCTGAAGCCTGAAAGTGTTAACAGCCTTTTAACTCTGGCCTATTTTTTTCTGTTCTTCCCTGAAATTTAGAAGGATTGTGTTTCTGCCGAACACAAAAATACAAAGCCAGTATTTTTATACACATTACCTTGTACTTTCTTGCATTTGCCACACAACAGTTATGAAATGTTTATAAACTTACATTTTACATTTAGGCATTTGGCAGACGCATTTATCCATAGTGACTTACATAGCTTACAAAGCTTTCAGCTTGTTTGAGATAAGGCATGCAGACGCTTCACAGAAAGTAATAAAACACTTAAAAGCATACTTTCAATATCATGTCTTTGGTCCTCTGATGAGTGTACAGCTAATGTGTTGTCACTGATTTTGTAGGTTGGTGAGAGCGTGTGAACAGCATGTCAAAGACCCCTCCTCACAGGCGTGGGATCACATTTGAGGTGGGATCGCAGCTGGAGGCTAGAGACAGCCTGAAGAACTGGTCAGTGTCTCCTTTCCGCTTCTGCTCTTCCAACCTTTCATTTTACTCAGAGAGTCTTATTGAAATTCACCCTTTCTGAATACAACCACAGAATTTAATTTAGGAAATGTTGTATTGCAGCCAATGACAAGCAAGCAATTTGTAGGCCGATTGTCCCTAACTGTGTGTTCACACCGAGCGCGAATGAGGCGTCAAGCGCGAGTGATTTACATGTTAAGTCAATGTAAAGACGCGATAGACGCGCTTGCAGCGCGAATAGCGCGAATGAGGCGGCGCGAATGACGCGAATGACGCGAATGAAGCGAATGACGCGAATTGCGCGAATCGCGCGAGTTGAAAAATCTGAACTTTGGCGGAAATTCGCGCCGCGTTAACCAATCAGGAGCCTGCTTGAGTAGTGACGTAGACGACGTAGCGAGCAGAGGCAGAAATAAAAAATGGAGGACACGCTCATCTCAGTGTGTGGACACCCGGAGCTATATGATACGTGTTCATAAAAATAGGAATAAAAAGGATCTTGCTTGGAAGAAAGTGAGTGAGGAGGTCGGAGAATCCGGTAAATTGTAAAAACATTTTCGTGAAGCGAATTTCACTCGCGAATGACGCGTTTTTCACGCGCGAATGACGCGAGTAAACACAAAATGTTCAAGCGTCAAACTACTCGCGAATAGTGCGTTTTTGACGCCTCATTCGCACTCTATGTGAACACACAGTAAAGTGGGCAAAAAAAGAGCAAACGCAGAAAGTAGAAATCTTTAACAGGATGTAATGTTAACTAAAACGAATGACTCTTGTCTTGTATCTGTAGGTATGCTGCTAGTATTGAGAAGATAGATTATGAAGATGAAAAGGTTCTGATCCACTACAGACAGTGGAGTCACCGTTATGATGAGTGGTTTGACTGGAGCAGTCCGTACCTCAGACCCGTGGAACGAATCCAGCTGAGGAAACGAGGTCTCCCTGAAAAGCAGAAGGCTCCAGTAAGTTCTTCCTGTCAGACTTTGCTGAGTCTCTCAGTGATGGACAAAATGAAACTCAAAATCATAATAACGTAATGTGACTGAAAATATGTAAAGACATAATTTGTTTATTTCCTAGGGCTTCCATGTTAACCAGAAAGTTCTAGCCAGCTGGTCAGACTGTCGGTACTACCCTGCTAAGATCCTGTCCCGTGACAAAGATGGTGTGTATTCTGAAGTTTAAAGGGATAGTTCACCCAAAAATGAAGTTCTTTCATCATTTATCTCCTAACATGTGGTATAAAATGTGTTTCCTCTGTGGAACACCAAAGAAGATATTTTAAGAAATGTGTTTTTTGGTTTTGTGTTTATACAATGGGGTCGAATGTCGTTTGCTTACAACATTCTTCAAAATATCATCTCTTGTGTTGTACAGAAGACCAGTCATACAGGTTTAAAATGAACAAATTATAAAATAATAAAAATTTGTAGGTGAACTGTCCCTTTAAATAGAGAGTTTGTACTGAGACGTCTATTACATTATTAATGTGTTATTAAGAGTTATAACTGGCTCTCTGTCCAGGGAACTACACGGTGAAGTTCTTCGACGGAGTCGTGAAGACGGTGAAGGGGATTAAAGTAAAGCCTTTCCGCAAAGAGGTGTGAAGTCGCTCCCTTGGCTCCTCTAAACAGTAGGTCCTTTCCCAAAAGCACCGGTTTAATGGGTTTGTCTTTATCTACAGCGCTCCAATGGCAGATCCAATCAGCAGGCTCGAAAGCGGGGCGAGAAAGAATGGAAGCTCAAAGAAAACGGAAGGAGTAACGGCTCGAGACACAGCACCTCTGACCAGGATGGCGAGAGCGGATCGGAGGAGGAGGAGGATGAAGAAGACAGCATGGTGATAGATGAGTCCAGAAACCGCCAGAATAGTGAAGCCACTCGAAAAGCGAATGAATCGGAGCAGAGTTCTGCTGATCATAATGAAAAACTGCCCTGTGAAGATGTCAAGACAGAACCATTAAACACGGAAGCGGAGAGCAAAATGGAGAACATTGAGAACCAAGAGGAGAAGAAAGAGATGAATGGAGGACAAGAGGAAGAGCAGCCCAAAGCTCTTCAAAATGGAGTTGACAAGAGTGAAGAAGAGAACAAGGAGGAAGAGGGAGATGACAGTCCCGGTCCGCCCAGAAGAACACGGAGTAGGATGACAGATGGTGAGTTTGGTTTGGAGGAACATTTTACATGTTACATTTTTTATATTCAATTAGGATTTGATTCCAAGCGTTAGATTTAACTCCACCCACACACCAACAGACCGTAGTTGCTAAAGACCATATATAACTGATGCTTATGAATTTTTAACCATGGGAACATTAGCAGCCTTGCAATGCTGCGAGGAGTGAAATTGAAAGTAAGGGATTGTTGGGTGATTTATGGTCGAGTCAGTTCAGCATGAGGCAAACTGTGAGCTGGTATAGGGTTGATGAACCAAGCAGGTTTCTTGCTGAGTTGTTGGCTTGTGTGTCTGTCACAGGAAAAGATGCAGAGAAGCCCAGTGGTCCAGAACTGAGGAAGAGACGCGCATCAACAGGTCAAATGCCCCCATCCAAAAGGAGCAGAGCCAATTCAAGCACAGGTATAGGACTAATGCCATTTTTGGACTAAAAAGTATCACCTTGAATTGTCCTTCGTGTAATGCTTACAATTATGTATGTACAACTATTTTTTGTTTATACAGCGTGTAACAATATACTTGGCTCATGATTTGATATGATACGTGAGACTTGGTTTACGATCTTATCAATATTTTAAAAGATGTAAAAACGAAACTGAAAATCGGGTAACACTCTTCTTCAAAACATTAACAAACTGATACAGAATCGACAACATTCAAAGTTTAATTTAACGTTTTGTCTTTAAATTAATAAAAGTTAAATGGGTTTGTCACTAAAAAACTTTAAGAAACTTTTTAAAATCATTCAAAAAATAAAAAACCAAAAACATCTCTGATACATGTTCAGTTTCTGTATATACATTTTTTTTCACATATATAATTTAGTCTTAAAGATATATTTTTTTTTTATCCTTCATTTTACCAGAAGATATGCAATTTGATTCAGTTTCAAATATTCTGCTGGAAATGCTTATGGCCGATAAGCGAGTTGAAAACCTTTTTTATTTGCGAGTTGAAAACCTTTTTTATTTGCGAGTTGAAAACCTTTTTTATTTGCGAATTGAAAACCTTTTTTATTTGCGAGTTGAAAACCTTTTTTATTTGCGAATTGAAAACCTTTTTTATTTGCGAGTTGAAAACCTTTTTTTTGCTAATTGAAGTGACAATATGATCATGCCCACTACGTTTCCCCCCCCCCCAAAAAAAAGACAACAGAAAAGAGAGCAATATTTGCAGTTTTTGAAGTGCACAAAGAAAAAGGAAAAAATTCAAAGATTTGCACGCAATGCAATATAATTTCATCATCAATTTCAGATTTTTTGCAATCTTTTAATTTTTTATTACAAAATAATTATTTTTACTCTCAAACACAAAAATTTTTATTGCATGAAAAATCCATAGATACCACAGTGTTTAGACCAGGCACTGCGCGATGCTACACAACAAAAGACAATCGAACCCATTACATTATTATTTTGTCCACACTTGATGCATAGCCATGCGACAATCCCATAAGAACAAGCCGCGTGTCAAGTCACATCGCGTCTGGTGAAACACCATGGAATAGTTTTATTTTCTTTATTTGTCCTGAATTTATGACTTTCACCCAATAAGCTTTCAGTAACATCTCACAGAATATTATCTTTGATCTCTTCAGACAGAAATAGTCGATCGCAGATCAAACCAACTACGTCAGACACCGTCCCAGAGACGTCAGAGAGTATAGATAGTCCAACAGCCCCTGCAGGAAATCCAGCACCCACAGAACAATCTGGATCTACACCCGATCTCAGTAAGCCTCCTCATACGTGCCGAAATTGTTATAGGCTAAGATATAATAAATATTATAACAAGCTGGTTTCTCCGCAGCAGCGCTTAAACGCCAAGTCCATCTCCCAACTTCAAACAAGTTCAGCAGAGAACCACGTGAGTACATAAGCAATCCTCTCTCACACATCCACATGCGTGTAAGTCGGCTGTTGTGTGACCTGTCGATCTTTTTCACCCTCAGTGTACAGAGTCATCAAAAATCAACCGCCCCCTATCCTGTCCATTGAGTTGGATCATAACTCCTTCAAATGCAAGATCGCAGGCTGCCTGAAGTCCTTCCGCAAGGCATCACTGCTTCACTACCACATGAAGTACTACCATGCGCAGAGCGATCCAAGCCCCCCTCACTGCGTCCAGACGCGCTCCTCAGAACAGCAGAACCAGGAGACTCCTCGCAGGCGCCGTACGGTCTCTGCTTCACAACGTTAGTGAACACTTTGTCTATTGCTGTGTAAAATGTTTCGATGTTTGGAAATGGATCGATTTTGTCTCTTCCACTTTGCATGCTGCCATTAATAAATCAACTTCCTTTGTCCCACAGATACTCCGTCCCCTTTGAGCGACAGTAAGTCAGGACACGCTCTGTCGCCCCCTGCTGTTGGCAGCATGCACCGGCAGCGCTCGGCCACACTGAGCGCAGAGAGGAGCAAAGAGAACCAACACATCAACCGCTCGCTGCATGACGACAGAGACTGGGTTGCCAAGGAAACAGGTATTGCAGAGCATCACGATCATTCCGTCCTTTTCCAGTGCACATGCTCACGACCAGTCCTCTGCATATTAGTAACAGTAATTGAGATTTCTTTTCTCTTATGAATTTCTCACTGAAGGAGCAAAAGAAAGAGAGCGGCTGAGAGAGAAGAGGCAGAGGGACTTCTTCCGCATCAAGCTGAAGAAAAGGAAGAAGAAGAGGTCAAAGTCAGGTTAGACAGCTTTCTTTGGAGTTGTGATTTTGTGTTCGTCTTGTGTGTTGCTGGCTCTTTACCACCCGCTCTGTTTGTCTGCTGGAACTGCAAGGTTTCTCTAGAGTGGGATGTGTAAAAAAATGATTTGAACCTGCAATGAATATAAGCAGTAGGACAGGAACTCATGCTCGATGTGTTCAGTAAAAAAAAGACATTAATGAATTTTAAATAAAAAAATGTTACAAACTAACGTATATGAGAGAGATACGTGTAATATATTAGAGGTGCACCCTATGTTTTTTACCGTAATCGCCATGACCGGTCTCACGTCCAAGCCGATCTTCTGTTGCCAGCACACAAAGCTGTCAGTAAACATGAGTGAGCTCGGCTTGTCTTACACGGCTCGTGTCTGGGTCACCCGTACTGCTGACTGACAGACATCTCTTATATCCGCTGAGCACACACGCATCATGCACTGTCTGCACAGACGGAGAGATGCACTGTTTTTGACTGTTTAGTAGTTCATCTTTCATTGCTCCTTCTACTTCGGGTATGTGCCACATGCTAAAATGCTAGTAATGCTAAACTCTTACACATGCTTAACTCATGTTGAAGTCGTTCACTCTGGGCAAAACAGAAGTAAATTCCATTCAACATGATTGCTTTTTTTACTTTAAAACTATGGTAATTTCACTTCACTTAAAATTACACTTATCCAAATTGTAAAAAAAGTATAAATCATCATACAGTATAAAGTATTTATTTATCACAAATGATTCAGTTATTTACTAACATATAAAGGTGCAAATATATACAAATCATTAGAGTAGCCTATCACTTTTTAATGCAGTTGTAGCTAAAACGAACCAACCCACTTCTTTTAGAGAAAATATATATTACATTTTAGAAAGAATAAAATGAACCACTATTAGTTTCTTTAAAACAATGGACAAGAATAAAGTTGAAGTACAATTTTATTCATAGTTTTTAGAAGAGAACTCAAACTTATGCACAGGTGTGCCTATGGCTGGCCACCATAAAAGGACAAAGGGATCTAAAATGTGCAGTTTTACTGTATTGGGGGGGTCCGGGGCGGATCTGGTGTGACCACCATTTGCCTCACGCAGTGCAACACATCTCCTTCTCTTATGATCTTTGAGTCTTAGATCTTTGAGTTCAGCTAATGAAAAATGGTGGCAAAACAAAAGTGTTGCGCTTATAATTTTGTTCAGTGTTTACATGCACACACACATTTATTAATACATATAAATATACAAGCCACTTACAGTTATTGTTATAGAAACACATATATTATTTTTGGACAACATCAGTGAATATTCAAATGCTTCACCCACATTGTTTTGCTGCCTTAGTTGTGTTTCTCTCCTGGTCTCTCTCGCTTTCCAATTTATTTACGCGCATTTAAATTTGGTCCTGCGTTATTACTTCACTAATTTGCATTTATTAACACTCAACCACCCGCTAAATGAGTATTTTAGCTGCTTAACCATAAGGACCATCAAGCCGTGTCATTGGTCAGAACCGCTCAGTCTGTGTTTAACCCTGTATCGCGTCTGCTCTCCCTCCTCTGACAGACTCGTACAGCTCTGTGGAGAGCATTGGCCCAAAGCCTCTCCAATGCAATTTGAATTCGGCCCTCAAATTGCCCCCCTCCCTCACACATCGATCCTACACGGGACCCCGCCCCGAACAGACGCTCAGCCAGAGTGGGTACCTCAGAACTCTCAGCCGCCTGCTTTATGTTTGTTGCCCGTTTGTTTTTTTGCATTTTGTTTTCACCTAACTTTGAGGGTCTTGTCTAGCTGTCTGTTTCGTCAGATCGTCCCATCTGGTGTCATACACCTTTAACATGTGCATGTGTGATGTAGAGTAGCTGATTTCCTTGCGTGAATGATGGTTATGTTAAAGAAGAGAATGCAGACGATTGAACGGTGTGATGTGTGACAGGTGAGGACAGCAGCAGTGATTTGTCATCTGACAGTCCTATATGGAGTGAGGAGGAGTCTGACGCTGAGCTGGATCTCAACATGCAGCTCTCAGAACAGGGCTCAGAGATTGTACACTGTATTTGTGAAGTACAGGAAGAGAATGACTTTATGATACAGGTAAACCTTTTCGTTTTTCTACAGTTTGTTTACTACCATCATAAAGAGTTTCCGTTCATTTACATGTAATACATTTGTGTTGATACACTCAACAAAAGAAAAAGCATGTTTAAGTATAAAACGCAGGATTAGTCTGCAGGGTTTTTTTGTACACTTTCTTCAGGTTCTTTTTTTAAGTGTCACCAATTATGACATGCTCTATTTGTTAAGCACTGGAAAAAATTTAAAGACCATTACAAATTTAATCAGCATTTTTAGATGTATTGTGGCCAGTCCAGTGTTTGTTGTATTTCTACAAAATCAAACTTCAGGGGAGACATAAAGTCATCCGACAGGAATGTGAAAGACTGACAGCATACAAGACACATAAAAACTGTGAGGAAAAATCAAGGTTATCACATAAAAAAAATATTGTTTGAACTTTCCCTAAATACATGTCTGAAAAAAATATTTTCTGTTATTTTCACCTGTATTCTGTTCTCCAGTTATTTTATGCAAATAGAAACAATATTTGGAAAATGTGAAGAAAAATTTCAAGTAGTTCACAGAATGAGGCAAAAATGATAATTTTCTTATAAATAATAAATTCAGGAAAATGTACATTTTCTCTCATTTTTATAATTGTAAACATTTAAAACTATTGTACTTATAGGAATTATGTTAATAAACACATCCAAAAGAAATAAAACCAGTTGCATTTTTCGTTGCTGTGTGTTGTTTAATTCACGAAACCTTGCCAGGTGTATGGAATAACGTTTTATGAAAGCAATGTCCTGTGAAACTTTGGATCACAGTATTGACTGAAACTTTGTGAATATTTTTGAGGAGTATGAAAGGTGTTTTCTCTGTGATCTCTTGCAGTGTGACGAGTGTCTGTGTTGGCAGCACGGGACATGCATGGGACTGTATGAGGACAGCGTGCCAGACAACTACAGCTGCTACAACTGCAGAGACCCACCAGGTGAGAGATCTATCTCTGTTTTGGGTGAACAATGTGTGTTTGGGACATTTGCCAACATAGCCAGACATCTTGGTTGATTTATGTGGTTGGTTTTGTTAAATGTGTAAAAATAAGTCTGTTTGTATACAGCTCAGAGGCAGAGCCAAAGGTTCTGGTATGATAAAGACTGGCTGAGCAGTGGTCACATGTATGGCCTGTCCTTCCTGGAGGAGAACTACTCTCACAAAAACAGCAAGAAAGTGACCGCTGCCCATCAGCTCCTGGGGGACGTCCACCGAGTGTTTGAGGTGGTCAACGGCCTTCAGCTCAAGATGAGCATCCTGCAGTAAGTAATTCTAACTAAAGTAAGTAATTCTAAAAAATGATCTCACCTCTCCAGTTCTGAATCTTTGTATTTTCATATCATTTGTTCCCCTTTAGAACCCAAGCCCACCCTGACCTGAAGCTCTGGCGGCAGCCCTGGAAGCCTGCGGATGGCTTGCGGAGAAAGGTGGCGGGAGACTCGGGCTTTGCCACTCCCTTCCCTTCCTCACCTCTGGAAATGGGAGCGAGCGATGTTGATGTGTTGAAGAGCGAAGTCCCGTCACCCATGGAGACGCACTGCTCCTTCCAGGACTCGTACATCAGCAGCGAGCACTGCTACCAGAAGCCACGAACGTACTACCCGGCAGTGGAGAGGAGACTGGTGGTGGAGACGCGGGGAGGCTCTGAGCTGGAGGACAGCCTGAGGAGCACGGAGGACCTCCTGGAGATGGCAGAGCAGAGGTACGGCGCTTCGTTGGACCATGAGCAACACAAGCTCCAGCTGGCCGACCGCTCCTTTACTAAGGTGTGTTATGAGTGAATGGTGTGTAACGTCTTAAGCCAGAGAGGCTTTTTTAAACTGTCCGTCTAACCTGGCATTCTCAGTGTGTATTTCTTTTTGTAAAACAATATGGTTTTGGCTAGACACTTTTGTCAGTTATTTTTGTAATAGGGGTACGTTGTCATGTAATTACTTTGTATTAACAGTTTTTAAACATTTATTACAATTGATCAATGTACTTCAATGCTTTACGAAGATATTTCTTTGTATTCATTTCGAATCCAAACTCTTCATATATTTCTTCTTAAAATTATGCATGCATGTGAGTGTGTGTATTTATAACTACATAATTATTTTACACAGTACAAACACATACAGTATAATATATTAAAAAATATATATATTTTGCAAACGACTTGCGACTTATCATTGTACAGCCCTAATTGATCCCTGTTATGGCATTTTCAGCATCATACTTGAATATTTAAATATATATTATAAAAATTTACACTTTTTGTATATTTTGAATGTATGTAGCCCCTTAGATGTAATATATATGACTATATTTATTAAATGTGTAACTCCTTATGTACATATATGCATCTTTTTTTTTATCGCAACTAACTTAAACTGAAACTGCGCACACATTTATGTGTGGTCTAAATTTCACTATAATACAGTTATTAATATCTGGGATAGGAGTTTCACTTCATTTATAATGTGATAAACCAATGAGTCACATGTTAGCTGTTATGTATCATGTTGTCAGGAACTGGAGTGTCGTATGAAGCAACTGGTTTCCAGTGAACAGGAAAAGACCTGTGCGGTAGATGTAAAGGAGGAGGAGCCTGACCCTGTGACCCCTGATTCCAAGCCTGACCCTGACCTTCTGCTGCACCAGCAGTGGCAACTGAACCTGCTGGAGCACATTGAGGCCGTGCAGGATGAGGTGACGCACAGAATGGACCTTATTGAGCGAGAACTGGATGGTGAGGCCCGTTTTACTAAATGTAAACAATCGATTTGCAGTTAATAATGTGACGATTTTCTGAATCAGATTATAATTTAGTTTCAGCAAATGGAGTTGTAAAATCTATCATAAATTGAATCAATGGTATGTGCTTGTTTATTTTGCTCATGTTGTAACAACATGATTCCCCATGCAGTGTTGGAAAGCTGGCTGGACTACACTGGTGAGCTGGAGCCTCCTGATCCGCTGGCTCGTCTCCCTCAGCTGAAACATCGCATTAGACAACTCCTGACGGACCTGGGTACAGTGCAGCAGATCGCACTGTGCTCCTCGTCCTCTTGAGGGTGCCAGAGAACATGAGGAAAGACTAACAAAAAGTTCAGACTGAACTGATGGTGACTATGATTGGGATAACATGAAGCTCATGTTTCGATTACAGAGTCCCAAGTGTGACAGTTAACTGCTGAAACGGTTGTGTTTGTCTTTTTTATTACCTTGCTAAGCCATCCAAGCTATATGATCTGAGAGTGTCTCTTATGTAGAGATGTGTGTTGAAGTAATGAGTATGGTCACTGTTTAACAGTAGATGCTGTTTGAAAAGACTGAGTAAGATTATAAACCTATCAATAATGCAAAAGGTTTTTGTGGAATATTAAGCTTCTTTGTAGCACTTAGCTATGTCTGTCCTAGACCTGAGGGTTCTTTTTTATGTAATTTTCTCTATATTCTCGACTTGCTAAATACTTATTTCCTGTTTATTAATAACAAGTCATAATTGACTGTTGGGACGTCTTTGATAAGAGCTTACGGAGTCCGATATTTGCTGAAGTTCATGAAAAAATGTTAAATATGAGAATGACATATATTTTAAATCTGAAAGTACTTGCATTTTGCTTATATATTTGTACTAAATAGTCATGTAATCGTGTAAATAACATTACAGTTGCTCAGATTTGTTATTTTTTTCTTAGTTTCGTTCTAAACTATGTGCACCTGCATTTAGGATAATTTCCAAATCTCTGATTTGTTGTGAATACTGTAGTACTGTACTTTAATGTCCTTTATCGTTCTCATTTTTTACACAAATGACGTTTGCTTGCATTTCAAATCAGTGTGCTAAGTTTTCCCCTGGTCTATTAAACAAGCACAGAATGTTTCCTCTTGCATACTGAATTGATGTTTATATAATCTGGTTTTGTTGTCTTTTGTTTAGTTTCTTAACTTGTTCTTTTTGTTTCTGTGTTCAGTGGCTTTTCTGTTCCTTCATTCTCTACAAGATTGTTTTTAAGACATTAGATGCCTTTAAGTTATTGTTATTGAATTTAAGTTATTGACTTTTGCATCTCATCACTTCTGTCATCTTTCTTTGACTTGAGTATGTGTGTGTGATCAGCAAGAGAAAGAGAGAATGCATGGGTCTTTTCAGTGTTCACACCCTTTGGTGTTTATTTCTGTTTCATTTTTTGACTATTATTGTTAAAAAACAAAACCTGTGCCTGAACTTAATGTTTGTGCACAGTTCACCCTTTGACGCGCAAACTTCATCGATATCTGTGGATTCACACCGAAGGGTATTTGAGGGTTATGTGCTTTGTTTTCGTAACTTTGTACAGCTAGTGAGTTTTTCAATATTATGTATTCTATTTTACATCTGGCCTGTAGATTTCCAGATACTGAAAATCTAGGTGTCAGACATAAGTATTGTGCTCTTTTGTACATTTATTTTTCCGTTACTATATTTTTACATTGGGGTCACCTGGGAAACTAAATTCTGAGAAATATTGAAGCATGATCCAAATGCAAGAAAATAAATGCAAACATTTAAATTCCAAAAATGTTGTTTTTCCTTTTTTAAAAATGTAACATTGCAAACATTGATAGCAGAAAGTTTTAATGCAAAGACAACTGAGCATGCAAAATCATAAATGAACATTAATTAAAACCCTATAAATCATACTGTACAAAAATGTTGGGGAAATGACATTATAGATAAAGAAACCCAGGGGTGGATCGGGTGACTTTTTGGGGCTTATGCCACGAATGTTTTTTCAAAAGCCCCGAATCTATCTCAGGTTTCTAAAATGAATTCATTCAGTACGCTTGGTGGCAGCATTCAGCTTTAATGACTTGTGAGACTTAAGAAGGCAGACACAACAAAGCCAACTGTTTACAATAAAAATGGGGCTGTGCAATTAATCGTAATCGTCAATTTTAGCCTTCATCAATTACAAACAAAATAATCGAGTTAACCGATTATTGTGCCGCATTCCATTTTGCAAGGATCCTCTCTTGTCTTGTCGTATAAATCCACAGCGCACACCTTTCCTCTACAGTGGTTCAGCAGTGCTATTTCTTTACATTTATTTTTCAGTTAAATTCAGAGTTTAAAAGCCAATTTCTTTGTTTTCTATGTTGTTTTAAAGGTTATGAGTAGTCGTGTTAAATAATCGGGATCTCAATATTGGCCAAAATAATCGCGATTATTATTTGTGTCATAAAACACAATAAAAATGTAAAATGGTTAGATTCAGAGATGAAAACTACTTAACAGGCTTCAAGATTCTATATGAGTAATGATGTTTATTCCAAATACCTAATGTTATGTAACATAGTTACAGGCTTACAGCAGACATATTCTGCCTTTTAAGAGAAGAGTAAATGTCATTGTGAAAATTTGTTTTGTTATTGTTTCAAAATGTTAATACAAAGAAAGCACAATTACATCAAAACAATTTTATACGGCTGCTGTAAATGGGGAAAAATATATTTTTCTAAAGGGGACCATGCCCATTCATTTGGGCTAAGCCCCCAATGTCTACAACGTCTGGCTCCGCCCCTAAAGAAACCCTATATTTTTGGTCTCCTCCCTTATAATGATGACCTTGTGAATTTATTTTCACATGTAGTTTGATATATATATATATATATATATATATATAATCCAAAAAGTATGTGTATAGGAGAGCGGATTTAAAGTGCATTTCTATATTAAATTATATATATATATATATATAATCCAAAAAGTATGTGTATAGGAGAGCGGATTTAAAGTGCATTTCTATATAAAATTATATATATATATATATATATAATCCAAAAAGTATGTGTATAGGAGAGCGGATTTAAAGTGCATTTCTATATAAAATTATATATATATATATATATAATCAAAAAAGTATGTGTATAGGAGAGCGGATTTAAAGTGCATTTCTATATAAAATTATATATATATATATATAATCAAGAAAAGTATGTGTATAGGAGAGTGGATTTAAAGTGCATTTCTATATAAAATTATATATATATATATATATATATATAATCAAAAAAGTATGTGTATAGGAGAGCGGATTTAAAGTGCATTTCTATATAAAATTATATATATATATATATAATCAAAAAAGTATGTGTATAGGAGAGCGGATTTAAAGTGCATTTCTATATAAAATTATATATATATATATATATATAATCAAAAAAGTATGTGTATAGGAGAGCGGATTTAAAGTGCATTTCTATATAAAATTATATATATATATATATATAATCAAAAAAGTATGTGTATAGGAGAGCGGATTTTAAGTGCATTTCTATATAAAATGTTATAAATACACATATTTATATTAAATTTGCTATAACAATGTCTGAAAAAGTTGAACATTGTCTATAGGCTGCATGAGAATGGTTAGGTTGTCAGTCAGCTCTCGCGAGCTCCTCCTTCACCACCAGCGCGAGGAAGCAGCAGCAGCAGCAGCAGCACGCACAGTCTCGCGCACTTCAGTGATTACGACACACCGTGGACGCGGATCTTATCAGACGCATTTTAATCTTCTTAAACGGTGAGCAGCGATCTCCATGTTTATAACGATGACGCTTGAACGCACATCCGTCGTTACATCGTTGCGCTTGATCGGTTCTTCTCGCTCGTATGTTGTAAGTGTGCCGCTCGCGAGCTAACAGAAGGCTAACGCGAGACAGATAACACATAACATAACGGCTTTACTAAAGAACCCTCTGGAAAATGTACCACCGAGTTTAGTCGTCTTTTTGTAGAATTACTCTTATTGTTTTTCACGAGTTCTTTAAGGCGGGATGTGTAGGATTGACAACGCTCCAGACATTGCTGGTTATGTACTGTTTGAGTATATTTAGTTGTTTTCTTAATAATTTGTGTTTCTTTATATGCTCGAGGTGGTTGAAAAGCTCTGAAATGTTGAGCTCAACTTCCACCCGCGACTTTCACGATATTAAACTCGGTTACCCGTTTGGACTTCGGTCTCCTCAGTGAAAGACGGTGCGATGTTAATGACGTGTCGCTGACCATGTTCGTTATAACAGACAGCTTGAGTGTGTTTGCGTGAACGAAATCGCCTGTTGTGTCGGTTGACTGTTATTGTATAGTCGTTTCATTTTCCTGAAGCAAATGAAGTCGTCCGATCGGTTAATAGACTCATGATTTTTAAAATTACAACCTGTGTCTATGAGTCATTTAGACAAGTAAGCTGACACGTTTTTGATTTTGATTTTGTCCTGTTTTTTTATGAGACATCTACACGAAACTCGGCGTTCTGTGCAAAAACAACTCGCATTTGTCCCTAACACGCTGTCAACATCATACGCGACGTGACAAACGACAATAAAACGCATTTGAATCTATTATGATGAAACATTTTGTCCACACACTGGATGCGGCACGACAATCGCATTAGAACAAGCCACGTATCGTGTTGTTCGCGTCCGGTGTAGACACGATGTAAAGAAAAAAATGGGTATAAAAAAACGCTCCAAATAGGCCACAGGGAAGACAGTCATTTATGATTTTTTTAATACAACACTGATTGTTTTAAGATTTACAGCCAACCCGATGTCAATATTTTCATAACTTGTTTTATATCAGTTTGTTGAAGATGTGGTCAATGTAATGCATGTTGAATGTAGGTCACGTTATTAAAACATTACAATTGCTAAATGAACCTAGATTTAGTTAAAAATAGTTGACGCTGTTACATGCCAACCTGGCAGACCACCAAAACTGCACCAGCCAATAGCAGCGCTGCTGATCACTGGTTCTTCAATCGATATATCCAGGCAGTTTAATCCAGATATACGTCTGAAGAACCAAATTACCCAGATCATGGTTAGCAGGATTAGGTAATCTCTGATGTTTCATTTGATCTTGGATGCAGTAAGTGATTTACGAAGAAAGGGCTCCTGGACGGAAAATCCTTTTCACTGTTGTTATATTGATTAGTTTACAGCCTTACCCTCCTCCCACTGCTATGCCAACAACCTCCCTGGGTGACAGCTGTTGTGTGTTTTCTCTTGTTCCTTAATTTTCATTGGCTGGGCTCCCCACACCCCTCTATCAGTCCACGCCTGCTTCTATTTTTGGCGGCGTCCCCCACGAGAGGACTGAGCTCATGGCCTCCACCGGATTCCTAGAGATATAGACTGTTGAAACTGAAGATGCTGTTCCTCTGTCAGCACCTATCAGATCACTTCAGGTCAGGAGAAGTTAAACTGGAAGTCAGTGTGTATGTCTGGATTTTCTTTTGTAATCCCGATTTTAACATTGCTTTCTGAATGATAGAGAACAAAAATGTCTTAAAGCTCAGAATATATTCAGATTCCACACGCTTTGCTTGGGCGGAGAGCTGAAGGTAGTTTTAGTCTTGTCATTGACTTCATAATCCTTCTTCAGAAGCTAACAACAAAAAACAGCTGGTGTGACAGACCCCTTAGATCAGAATCATATTTGTAGCAGCATATCGTTTGGAACACGACGAGTGGGTGTTGTTAAGCCCCGGTTGTTTGATCTTGGAATGGCTGACTAGGTGGCACAGCATGTAGAAGATTAGTCGCTTCTTTGGCACCATTAAGGCTTGTTTATACTTGACGCGTCTGTATGAGCATGTGGGTCTGCGCTGCAAAAATGATGTCATTGTGGAGCGGGACTGTCGTGCACGAGTGTGCAAAGCCTGAGTTTGCGTGGTCGTCCACGTGCTGTTTTTGTAACTTTCTGCACATCTCTGTTTGAAAGTGAAAGTGACTTGATGAGAAATGAGAGAAATCTTTGCGATCTATCCATACAGACTTCAGTTTAATAGTTAAAATAAGAATTCAAAGGATTTAAAAAGGATTTGCTATACTGTTGAATGAGGAGGAAAATACAAATAAAACCATTGTTGAAAATGTTATTAAAATAAAAATGTTTAGATTTCTTTATGTGATTGTGTTCAGATCGGTTTTATACTTATGCTTGTATATTTCCGATACAATATTACTATGTATATTCCTTTTTTGTTCTAATGTCAGAAGTATTCCTGATGAAAATTAAACATAGGCAGTTTCGGACAGGCTAGCAATAGCAAGCTAGAATAAGATCACACCCTCCCTTCTAGAGCATTCTCCAAAGACTTTTTTATTGTCCGTCATTGTGACAGACAGGCTTGTTAAAAGTCTATTTTTACCCTTTGTGGTAATAAGCATTTTCCTGACGTCATCACGCTGTACTTGCGTTTACTCTCAGAACTTGCTGTAATTTGATATGTAATGCCCAATAAACCCGTTTTGGCTTATATTGATTTATATATTTAATGTTTCTGTAGTCACATTAAAATAATAATTACAGACAAATGTTTATGTTCATATGTCCAGTCCAACAATGACAGGTGCTTTTAAATTGTGTTTTGTACTCACTCACAAGTTTGCTACGGTTTGGTCATGAATGTGCTGCTTGTGCCGCTAACTGCACAGAGAAGACGCCGAGAGGGATTTTTCCAATCACTGAAAGTTAATGTTTATCCGAAAAGACACTAGTCGCTTTTCTGAAGGAGAAAACTCTTTAAACACCACACCACCGCGCGCCTTTGTGTGTGTATGTGTGTACGTGACGGGTCTGCACCGCGAGTCTCCGCTGACCACGCGCATAGTCCTATGCTGATGCTAATGCTATGCTATGTCCCTTTGCGATCATGTTCAGGGCGGAGTAGTCGCCTATGATCACGCTCTAATGAAGGGAAATGACAAAACTGGTAGTTACAAATAGCCCTTATTGTAATTTGTCAAAATTATGGTAAAAAAATCTATCAATGACAGAGAATTTCCGGTAAATGCGACCTCTGATGCATCCTTCAAATCATGTTAACATATTGATGATGGAAGGGTGCATGGTGTGCAGAGGTATGCAAATACATACTTTCACCGGCAAGTAGGATATCATTGCATTCACAACGAATGCAATGATTGTATATATATTTTATGGTTTTACTTCTTGCATAGAAGATAAATACTTATAAAAATAAATAGACTACTCAGTGATTGCTAACAGGATGTGAAGAGACTTTCAACCAGCATTACAAAAAATGATTCTGGAAAGATTCACCTACCCTGCCTTTAAACACGGTTTTACTAAATTAAAAGTATAGTTACCATTAGTACGGAATAGTTTGATAGTGCTAATGTTCTAATATTTGTGCTTCTGTTATGGCTTTAACAGCTGAATAAGCTCATAATTCATAACTTTATCTGTAACTACATTTAATGACAAAGTTAGTGCGACGCTATGGGATATAATATGAAGATGTATCATATTTTAGGAATAAGCATGAGCCAGTTAATACATAGCAGCTAGGGCTGTAGCTATCGATTATTTTAGTAATCATGTATTCTACCAATTATTCCACAGATTAATCGAGTATTCGAATAAGTACTTTTTCTTTATTTAAGAGCAATACTTAATATATAAGAGAAAGTAAGACAGGTCTCTTAAATAAAAAATTAATTTGTTTCTTTCTTAGAAAAAAAAAAAAATTTGTTGCCGAAATTGTATACATTAATATCTGTGAAAACTAAACCCATTTAGCATATTCCATTGCCATATTCCATTCGAAATGCAATAAAATACAACTATATAAATAAGAAACATAAATAATAATAGAAATAATTATTTCACAGGTAAACAACTAAGTTCTGCCTTTTTTTTCCATTAAATAGTAATATATTTGTCCACATAAAACTGCTGTAGTTAACCAGACTTTTTTGTCAGGTCGTTGGAGCCGGGAAGATGCTTATTTTTTAGTGTGTTTTTGATAGCATCGCTCAGTAAGATGTTCTGAATTAAAATCTCAAAGCAACTCTGGACTCTGGAGATGAAGTTCGTGTGTTCATGTCCTCATACAGCGCAACCGCAGACAAATCCATGAGAATAATGCTTGTAGCACATTAAACTGTGCAGTTCATTCCCTCAGGCACACAGAACAGTCAGATGGCAAGTTTAAATAACAGGATTGCAGCCGGAAAACAAGTTTCACTCGCAAAATAGACTAAAACTCAGTAGAATAGCGATACGCCATTGTGCTTGTTTCTATGTGACGTTCATCAATGTCAAACGCACTTCATACAAACAAGGGGGGTCTGTTTAACGCACCTGCCAAACTGTATCCCATGCTGGTAAATACATAATGTTACATGCCGCACTGTACAGACCTGTTAGGCACCCATGTTTAAACAGCCACAAAGACTGGCGAAAGACATGGTGAGATATGGTCACCGTGAGCAGCTGCCCTGTGACACCTCATTGGTTCCTCCCCACAGGGCCGTATTTGGCTTGCTAACCGGGAGACTGCTATATTAAATTAGCTTAAAGGTTTGGTAATTTCCGTTAACATTGCTGTATTAGAATTATCTTACTTTTTATACAAATACCATGCACTGTACTGTGTTTTATGTTTTCTGTGTTTTTCTGTTATACTTATTAGCTCCTGTAAAGCTGCTTTGGAACCATGCACATTGTGAAAAGTGCTATATAAATAAAATTGGATAGAATTGATTCTTCAAAACATTGTTGCATTTACATTTTCGGCAATTATTAATGTCGAAAACCCAAACATCAAATTCTGTCAAGAAGTATTAATTAAATATGTAAAGAATAAAGATTTTCTACTTTTTTTCATATTTTACAAAATAATATTCGTAAGGGACCGTTTAATTTAGTTTTCTTTTCTTATGAAAAATCTGGTCTCACCACTCCTAGTCGTATCCGGCGAGTGATAATTCAGAACCTTCGTCTGTTTGAACATTAGAATCTATTGCAATGAATCATGGGTAATTAGCTTCAATGCAGTTCATCCTTTGTCTCTGAATGTCTGACCTAGCGCAACAACACGTGATGCTGTAATAGGTGTCAATGTGCACAGTATTTTCTGTAAATGCCCTAAAATGACCCCAAGTGGCCCAGTTTATATGGGTGTCAAGGGAGAGCCACGCTTTGTGCTAAAGGTTTGGTAACCCCACAGGGTGGCACGTCGCCTTGTTCTCTGTCCATGCTATCTCTGGTTGGTGGGGGCTCATCTCAGAGCAGCTACTACATTCTGCCACTGGCAGGATGCTGCTAATGTGATTGCTGACAGAATGACGCCAGAGACCTTAATGAACAACAACATGGAGGAGACAAATGAGAGCGCTTTTAGAGAAGAGAGGTACATCAGATTAGAGTGCAACAATTCTGTTGGATAAAACCTGCTTTAAGAATTACAATGCATCTAAATAGGCTCACACGCCTATTAGATAAAAGCAGTGTTGAGAAGGCAACATCAGAAAACACAATATTTATTGAAAGGGAAGTATATAATACCCAGTTGACCCACAGCATCCTCTATAGATTCCATAAGGCCTCATAGGCCCATGAGTTATCAGGTTCAGAAAGTTGAAAAATAAGATGCACATAGTTTTGCTCTGTTAAATAATTGCTCTGTTTTTGTTTGTGAAATGTTTGTAGTCTCTGTGGCCTAGCTTCATCACCCTGGCATTATTTACACTAGCACCTTTCCCCTTTTGCCTGGTTTGCCACTGTATTAAGAAAAAATGCATCAATGGGTACGTCACATTTTGTAAACCGAGTGGAGGGTTGTTGTGCAATAACTGTGGTTTTGTTTGTTTACAAAGATTGATTTGTTTCTTCATGTTTTTGTGAGTGTGATGGCTTATGGTAAAAACACGATATGGTACTTCACTTCGCTGAACACTGTCAAGAAAGAGTTTTCAGTATATTTTCTCCTCCCTCACTGCAAAACGCTCGCTCTGTAACTGGATGCATTTTAAATTCACAGTAAGGTTGCACTCCTGTCACATTACATTACACGCGTGCCTTGCAATAAACAGACTGAAGGTGGGTTAATGTGTTTATATACTAGGCCAAATAGGAGTAAATTGGAAAATCTCTGTGGCAATCACATACCACTGCTAGTTCTTCTATTGCGTTGCCTCTGGAAGGGTAGTCGTGCTACAGCGCCCCGCAGGTCAAACCACATAATTGCAAGCCTTGAAAATACATCATGTGAAATCAAACCACTACTTGACAACAAAATGATTTGTCTAAATTGATTGACGTTATCGATAATGTCGACTAATCGTTGCAGCTCTAGTGCCAACCTGATCTTGTACACACACGCACGTGTAGGCCGACTGTACCTTTAAGTTGCTTAACTAACCACTTTACATATTAAAACATCTTATACGTTCTTAAGATTTGATGAAAATTACAATTATTAAGTTACAGAAAATATTACTTTGCATCAACCAAACAGAAATGTTCAGAAATCAGCCTGCGTCGTTTGTGTCATCAGCCTGCAGCTGTTTACCCTGTCGCTTGTAACGATAATGCAGGAGAATGCGGCAAAATGCATAACATTGCTTGCTTCACTTTTATACATTTATAATTTCGAACCGTTAGTTTAGTTTCCAACGCTTCAGTACATATCGGCTTTTTCGTCTGTGAATGTACTGCAAATGCTCTTAAGAACAGTAAAGGCAAACAGAAATGAGATATAGGCCACGTCAGTTACGCTCGTGAAACACACAAATTTTTACCAAAGAATACGTCATTAATAGTGGTTCACTTCTGCGAAGTTAAACTGCAACCCAGACCTCCCTTTTCTAAAGCGGGTAGAGTTCGCGGGTGCACACCAAAAGTGCTGATGTGAAACCGCCCTCATATGTGAATCTATTTTTTCTCCCAGCCCTAATTAATAGCGTCCAGAATAAAAGTTGTTGTTTACATAATATATGTCTGTGTAGTGTGCGTATAATTGTGTGTTCATAAACATGCACGTACACAAAACAAATCTATAAATTTAGGAAATATTTACATGCATTTATTTATATCGATCTATATATTAATTATATATCTACATATAGAATTAAATGACGTATAAACATTTATTGATACATGTATGTATGTCTTTATACATTCAAAATGAATATGCACAATACACAGACATATATTCTGCGATTAATCGTCGCACATCCCTATTTGCACTACTGGTGGAGAAAATCAATACTGTATTGTATCAAGATGATCTGTACAATTTACACCCCTAGTTAATACGATGATGTATATACATTTTACAATGGAGTATGCTGACTGTGGACTTTTTGTCAGTACTATTGAAAATACATGTGTAATGAAGCTCCATAAAAGGGAAGGAAGGAGGTGGGAACCGGCGAACATTTAACAAAACTTTAATTCAATTAAATAAACAAACAAGGAAGTAAAAGACCGGCAGCCACCTCACGGTAGTCCTCTCTCGTCAACAGTCCTGCCGCTTGTCCTCTTATGCTCCCGATCTCCTCCGTGAGATATGCGGGACCGGTGCACGCACAGCTGATTCCAACTATCACTCACTCCACCGGCCCCGCCTCACGGCTCTCTCACGGCTTTCCTCACCACAACATGTAATAAAACCTTTTCTGATATGTTGGTAATCCTACTTCTGTATGAGTTTTGAGCAAAAATCATTAATTTCAGTTTTGCACAAGCATCGCATGCAACGTTTTTGTTTTGACAGTAAGAACATTTAAAACTCTCTTCACTGTGTAAATGATTTTGTGATTCAGTTCGCTTAAAATGAAATGGTTGACTCATATTTTATAACCCTCATCTTATTTCTGTGGAATAAACCTTTACAGGAGAACAGTGAGGATGTTAAGTCTGGGTTCATTTTGATCTGCTCCTAGCACAGAGTAGGAAAAAGGCCCGAGTTTCTGTTGTTGTTGGCTGTTGACGTGACTCATGGCGGTCCTGATGAGTAAAGATGGATGGTGATACCTGGTGATGGTAATTTTGCTATGATGGATCACAATAATCCTCATGGTGATGATGCTGTTGGTATGTTTAGAGATACTTTGGGAGAGGAATGGAGTAATTACTGTCACACTCTCTCTCTCTCTCCTCCCATCTTGATGCCGGTGGTGATTTATTAACTGGTTGTTATGGCGACGGTATGGATGGTATTGAGCGTGCCAATAATCAAATGAGTGCAGCTGATGGGTATAGACTGGAGAAAATAGGCAGATGTTCCAACCAATTTCCCAAAACCTTCTCTCCTCTGGAGTCACTTACAGCTGAATAACAACAAATCTTAAATCAAAAACATAGGGTCAAGCCTACGACGATGTTTATAATAACATTCTAACACTGAGAATGGAGGTGAAATACAGTTCCTTCTGATTGAATCCCTTCTGCAATCCTTCTGAATGAGTGCATTTGGGTCTATTTCATTTTAAATCTTGCGTAAGAACCCAAAGCATGTTAAACTCCCATCAACTCCAATCCGCTGTATAAGAGCGAGATTTCCGCTGATTAAGACTTGGACAGATTAGTGCATATACGAATGCAGCTGTTTGTTTTCTTGTTTTATTTGGATATGTTATTAAGGTATTGCTTTCCTGTTTTCAGCTCAAACTATGCAGGATGTAGGTCAACAGATAGTTTTGTTTATTCCTTGTGAGTTTTTGACCTGCTAAATGTTATGTAGCTCTCTGTCTCTCTCTCTCAAGTATTTTTTTTTAAATATAACATTTCTTCAAACAAACTAGTTGTCTAAAATCAAAAATAGCCTAAGCTTTTAATATGCATTTAAAGCTTGTCAGCACAAAATAGCCAACTGAATGAACCAGTTCCTTCATACTGGCGAACTCACTGTGTACAGTATAATGCAGATTCAGGGAGCCAACTGCACAATTTAAAACATTTCAGTGAAAAACGCCACATTAATTTAGGGAAATTTCTGGAGCCCGGAAAAGTTAATTCCATATTTTAAAGTCTCTCATTTGAATCCACCTCTGAAATTGTCACATTACTTGGCTTACGGATAACCTCTGCTCACTTGTTGCAGCCGAGCATCTGTAGTCATGGCAACCCTCTATCTCTCTCTGAAGCGGGTCGGTTCTGTCTGATAGGACTCTGGCAGATTAAATCTACTGCATTAAGCTCAGAAATTTGGTTCGGGAGAAACCAAGTTTTCTCCTGAGCTTCATTCATGTACCCCTAAACTGTAATATGCTCTTAAGCATTGCAATAGATATTGGTGAATAATTAATAATTATTCATTTATTAAGTAACTTAAAATTGTGATTTGAGGTAGGAAGGGCTGTGTGACGGTGGCAGTTTTTTTCCAGCGCCATGATAATGGACAAATTAACGGCGGTGGTGCGTTGGCTGGGAAGTATTATTTATATAAATAATATGTATATTATATTTGCGTGTAGCAACCACATGAAAAATGGAAGAGAAATATAGACCTAATTTAAATGCATTTTGAAATATAATATCTGAAATAAATGAGGATGAGGTTTAATGTGCAAATGTCGATGTCCATGTGCAAATATTTGGCAGTTCACCACAGTCATGACACTTTACCACTGGGGTGGTGCGGTTGTCACGGCCACCGTCCCAGCCCTAGAGGTAGGATCTTTAGTATTAAAGGTTTGGTTATTTACAGCATTCCTGCTTTAAACTTTGGTGTTATTTATGTATTGTTTGTCCAAAAGCACATTATTTGTCTCTTATCTGTCTGTAATCTACCATAGGCTCCTCTGCCAGTGTGTCATTCTCCTCCAGGCTTACACTTCATCCTGAGCTCTAAAAAGAGGACAGTCACTGCTGCTCATATATAGCAATGTTGGTTGCACTTAATTTTACAGTACGTGTACCTATAGTGTACTTAGTGTACTTGCATAAGAAAGCACTGGGTGGTTTAAGGTAACTAAATGGTATAAATTTAGGTTTTGGGGAAGGTTCAGGGTTAGTAACTAGTTATTACCCAGTCATTATATTTACTGTAATAAATACACTGTATGAACATGGGAAACAGGACTGTAAAATAAAGTGCTACCGAAAAGTTTATATATATATTGACATAAAATTTGATTTAGAATGGGTTAGGGTTTTTTGTTCAAAATGTTATTCATATGAACTAAGCACACACAGTCTTTTTGAAGGTACTTAACTGCAATTAATTATGTGTTTTGGTCCCAAACCTATAATGTCCTTTTGTAAGAGACTTACAGTAAGGAAAAGGATAAGATGGATCTTAAATGAAAGTATGCATTTAATTCTGCTAATTGTGTGACGATTTAGATTGTATTCAATGTAGTGCTGGGCTGTATACCGGTTCACACCAAATACCGGTGTGTATTTTTGTTATTATATACATTTTTAATATACCGCATTACCAGTGTATGTAGCTTAAACAATGTAAAGAAACGCGGCACAGCACGGGTTTCAATGGGTTCCCATTTCAATATTCACAAAGAATCCGTCTTCCTATGCTGCGGCTAGGGAAGTTCATTTCGGATAATTTTCTTAACCGACAACCGACACTCGTTAACCGAACATTAACCGTTAACTGAGATTTTTATATAAATCGGACGTTGAAAAAAAAATACAGTTGCCGATTGTCTGTGACCCAGTAAAAACTATTTTTTATGGGTTTATTATGAAAGTGCAAACAGTAGCGTACAAAACGGATCAACAACGATCACAAGAAAACCTTGATAACAACGAACAAACATAATATTATTCACAATATAAATGAAGAATATAATTTCAAAATTTCGAAAATAAATAAACTCTAAATAAACCTAAACTGAAAAAATCACATAAATTAAATAGTTAACAAATTAAGATTTTAAAATATTTATAAAAAAGGAGCATATGCAGGGATAATCTGGACCGCAGCCTGTTAACTGTTATGCTTGCGCAGCCGCATCATCCGAAACGCTTGTTCATCTTCTGTAGTGGCCATTGCCAAAGATGCACATTTCTGTCGAAATGCTCCCACACATTACTTTATCGTTTCATTTTGCGTTCTCAGCGAAATGTCTGTTGGCACGTGTGGCTTCACGCGCCGACGTCTTTCACATGTTGACGTAAATTAACAAGTATTCGCACATCTTTCGTTGTCATGCAAAAAACATATTTGTTTCTCTATTAAAAGAAATTAAACCGTTTAACTGATAGAAGTGGGCGGAATGGTCAAAAATCTATTTCACGGAATGAGTAAATTATTTGACGGTAACGACATATTCATGAAATCTCGCATTATAATGCTATATTTTACACCGAATTTTTCTTAGATTGATTTAACTAATTTATTTATTACAGTTTATTTAAATGCTCACCATAGTTAAAATGTAGGCAAGTTATGAAAATGTACTGAAGATATCAAATTAAGTTCTGACAATCAGATGTATTATTTATAAACCGGTGTTCATGGGGTCTGTACTGTAGGTGTTTATCGTTTTCACTCTCTATTAGATGAGCAATATTCGTGTGTTGCTCTCTGTCTTTAGGTTTGTTTATTCTCTATGTTTACTACTCACGCGTCTCCCAAAACTGGATGTTAGCGCGTCACATCAAAGTGCTCGCGCGGCGAGCATCATCGCGCATTTCAATGCAAGTTTCACCTTAGCTTGCCTGAAGTTAAATTTTATTAAAGTTATTAACAGCTTTTACAAAACAACCTGACTTCTGCAATACGTGTTGAGAATGAGCTTTTTTCTATGCTGGAGCAGATCCCTGCACGAGCACTGCGGGTGAGAGAAGAATCGCCGGACTGGAGCGGATCACTAAACTACAGACTGAAAGAAGGTCAAAAGAATGTTTGATTGGTTCATTTGTTACGGGTGGATTCATTCATTGTTTTTTTTCAGAATATCGCCCTATTTGCAGAGCGCCGAGTTAACCACGCCTACTTATTTACATTCCGCGGAATACACGGAATAGAAAAATCTCGGAGCAGAATATTCTGCCCAGCCCTAACTGATAATATTAATCGGTCATAGGGTTTTACTATCGGTTAAAGGTTAAACGATTAATATAAACATCCCTAGCTGCTGCACTACTGTATCATAATTTTGTCATATAAACATGCTAAGTGGACTCGTTTGGATGTTCGCTTGCATCTCGCGCATGAGCGGTAACGTCACATATTCCGTTCATGTCCCAATAGGAGCGTGCACCGCAAGGCTGAACAACAGATGACCGTAACACAGGTGTAGCAATTGCAAATTCTTATTATGTTATATTCAAACATCTTCAAAAAGCGATCGTGTTCCCCTCATCCCGCCCAGCACTAATTCAGGCGTTTATGTATTAAAGGAATCCTTCAGTTTTTTTTTCATGACCTGAACCCACACATATTCTCTAGCAGTCTGTTATTACTATTATACACGCAAGCGCTGAAGAGTATAATTAGTGTTCTTCTGGAGGAAAGCAGAACTTCAGCAAATAATGATGAAGACCCAATTCGCAAAAAGGATTTACTGTAGGTAGTGAAAACTAAAGAAAAAATCTCACATTGCTTATATTACACAAGTCGGATGGGTATTATAAAGGATTATTTCACTTTCCGCATCCGTCTCGCAGTCGCACACAAACCATCCGCACAGCTTCCTGCACGTACTCAATCTCGGAAACTTGCGGACGGACGGGTTGTGTGGACATGGTTAAGGTTTCTATAGGCTATATAAATAACTATTGTGCTATTTATTGTTGAAGGCTGCATCATAATGACATAAAGATGCCTAATTCATTAGCTTTGGATTCTGAAAGTGAACATGGCTTGTAAACAAGGTCAGTGACGTGCCGTGTGTGATTGTTGGTTAGTTCCATTGTTGTTGGTTGGAGTCATCTGATCAGGTTCAAGGGGGGAGTCTACAGTCCCTCCAGAGCTCTGTATCCATCTCTATCCCTGTGATGGTGAATACTGTCATGTATGAGATTACATAATGGGATTTTAACAAACTAGTTATGCATTACATAATGATAATTCATTAGATTAATGTAGCCAGTGTTTCCCATTCTACGGCGACCCACCGCAAACACAATCAAAAGGATATGCCATGTCACATTGCACAGGATCTCAGTTTCTTACATAAGTACAGCCAGTGCTCGGGAAGTTTTTTCCATTATATCAAAAGGCACCAGGCTTCTTCATTCATTGGTACATTTTGTCTCAGTTGCTTCATGTGTATACGTTGGATATTCATCTTTTTCTTATAAAGCCATTGAAAAATCTAAGTGGACCTCAGGTAAGGCTGAGGTAGCAGAGGATGTTCTTAAGACTTCTAATTGTTAACCAAAAGTATAATTGTTTTATAGCCTCTCATGATCCCATACGCTGTGGCAGATCGACATTTTCGGTCTGAGTAACCCCACTAATCCATCTAATCCAACACATACACGTTCAGCCTTCTGTCTCTAACTGTGACCTTGTCAGCACTTGTCAGCCCTCCCGTGAACACCAGCGGTCCCCAGTTCATCTCATCTCTCATCCTCACCACCAGCCATTACAGACAGTCAATCAGGCTCCAGGAGGATGATATTAGTTCATATGTCTTACAATATCTGTGCTATAGTGCGTTAGACAGATTTTCCTGGATGCAAGTGATTACTTGGTGCCAAAACCTTTAAATAGGAAATCGGACACCTGGATTCTCTTGCTCAGGTGCACAGAACATTTCTCTGAATTGAAGAGAAGCTTGTGTCAGCCAACTTTGCTATATACACAGAATAGCAGACCGGAAATGAGAAAGATTTTAAAAGCAAGTGATTTTAGATTTAAACAAACGACTAGAACATGAAGGCTGCTAGAAATGCAATGATGATTGTGCATGTTGCATTTTGAAACGTCAGAACAACGGTAGCAATGATTTATTGGTTTAGTGTAACAAAATGTCAGAATGTTATTTATTTTTTACCCGTTATTTGCTTTTTACTTTTGTCTCTATCTCCGCTCAAATGTCAGTATTTTTTCCAGATTGGAGCATTTGTTGCTTTGGGATCAGTATTTGCTGTACTCTTTCAGAAGATGCGTAGCAGCACCCCCTACTGTATAACAGTGGAAACATTAGAAGTCACCATGAAATGGAAGTACTGATTTTCTTCATCTGTGTGAAACGGCTTCTGAAATAATAAGAAAATGTAGGGCGGTATTTGATAACGTCCGTCGAGAACTGATTGGATGTTTGGAAGTTGGGCGGTCCTAACAAAATGGAGGCAGATTTGAATGCCAGTTTGCAGTCAGTCAGTCATTGGAGCCCCGCCCTCTCGCCTCATGAGCAGAATGGAATACAATTAGTTTTGAAGGGGGAGGATGGTAACTATTTTGATTAAAGGTTATGAGGGCAGTGCACATTCATTTTTAAGATAAGTCGCTTATAAAAACTCTAAAATATTCCATAAAAAACAAGTCAAAGTCACATGGCGGCATATATAAATGCTAGCATTAGTTTGGATAATGTTCTAACTGAGACAGTCTGATGTGTTGACCTTCAGAACAGCCAGAGAGAGTTCAACATTGAATTAAACATGAGCTCATCTGAATTCTGTTAACGGTGACAATGGAGGATTTAATGGCCATTATTAGGCAGGATGTTAAACATCAAGTCTCTTTCTCTCTCTGTGTGTGTCCTATTTATTGGAATGCTGTTTGAAATGGCAGGCTTGGTCTCTGTGTCCCCTGTTGGTCAGTAAGTCGATGCTGACCGTAATTATGTACTAACCTATTTCTGTTCTCTCTCTCAGTGACGGGCAGCTGTCAGATCTGAGGATGGATGAGCTACAGGATGTGCAGTTGACTGAGATCAAACCCCTTCTGACCGACAAGGTGAGTTCACAAATGCTCTCACTAGGGTTACAAAGGGATGGAAAATTCCCGGTAAATTGCAGGAAACTATCCATGGGAACTTCATCTGGGGAATTTTGGAAATATTCCAAGTTTGAAATTGATTAGGAATTTATGGGAATTTACAGGAATTTATTGTAGAAATTGTATAATTTTATTTCAACTGTATCATATAAAAACATAAATATAAGCATTTTGTTTGGTCATAATGTGACATGCATGCAAGCTTATACAGATGGCTTTTTTTTACATTTTTGACTGATTTAATTGCATGTAGAACTTTAATTCTGAAAACGTAAAATATTTGAATGTATATGAAAACGTATAAAAGCCGCAAACATATTTTAATGGTAATGAATATCAAGCAAATTAACAGTCGTAGGCCAGATTAATAAATACTCCTCAATCAGCATGATATAACCTAATACCATACAATACTGGTCAAAAGTTTGGATGCTTTACAATTTTAAGTGATCATCATTCCAGCCTGTATTCTATTGTTTAAAAATACAAATAGTAATAAGAAATACTTTGTATTATTCAAAGAAAAAATTATCACGCATAATAAAATAATATTAAGCAGCACAAAATTGATGATAGTGGTGTAATAGGTATGGAAAATTCTGATGAAATAACATTAAATCTGGTTGTCTTAACCGAGATTAATCTGGAAGAACTTTATTCAACTACTTTTAAGTTCCCTGTGATAGGGTAGCCTGCGATTCCCTGTTTATTCCCACATATTCCCCTTAATTCCCATATTTTCCTGTTAATTCCCATGGAAAGTTTCCAGCCTTGGAAATTCCTGGAATTTTTCACCCCCCCAGCTCTCACACAAACATCTGATTCCCCTATAGCCCTGTCAGACGTCATCTCTCCCCCTTTCTATCTTTATCTATATCTCACCCTCATTATCATAATTCGATCCTGGGCCAAAGGCTGGTTTCCAGGGTACCAGAATGTAGCAATGAGATCAGAATGATGATGTATGAATGTCATCAGATTCTAATCTCACAGTCGTCGATATCACCAGAATCAAATAGAGACAGAAATGAGCTGGTGGGCATGGATGAGACCTTTGTTTCCGCGTGTCCGCTTACACATGAAATATGCATTTTTGGACTTGTTTGTTCATTTAGCCACTCGAACCTTGATCTCAAGCGGTCACATTTGAAAAGACTCCTCTGTTCATACCAGGTGTAAACAAGGTCATTGTGTCTTGTGTGATGTAGTTAAAACCTTTTTCAGATTTGCAAAACGTAAACTCTGTCTCCTCTGTCTTTTTTCCAACAGAATGGACAGAACTTCCAGGACTTTGATTGTCAGGTAAGACTCTCCTGTGGTTTTCGGTTTCATGTACGCCTCAAGCTCTTTTTTAATTACTTCATTCACCTACAGTCATTAACATACTGCACTGCTAGTTTATTTCCCAGCACACACTTCTGACCTTTACTAATGTGTTTGAGCAACAAAATTTTCATCTGTGTGTCTTTGTTTTTCTCTGGCCGTGTGGGAGGGTTTGGGGGTGGTGAGTTGGGCTGGAGAAGAGCAAGTGATGTACACAAAGTGATCCATATGTGTGTTAAAGCACTTATCGAATTCAGAGAACATCAGCACACTTCATTCATTCAGTTAATGACACTTTTATTTTCCCCTCTTCTGTTTTATTCCCTCTTGTGTGATCATTCAGTGGTCCTCGGCACATTTAACTGCCCATTTCAGTCTCATCCCATCACAGTTTATTCCTGTGCCGTGGGCTCCGCAGTCACAGATAGCAGCACATTGTTGTTATTGTAGCTCACAGGCTCTCTATTATTCAGTGGCCTCCTGTCCGTTATCTCAAACCTGAGCAGACTGACATTTGAATACCAGCAGGTCTAAAGAGGTTGTAGTCCAGTTTCACACAGGAAGATGCAGGTCCGGTTACTCTCACATGAGCACGTTTAATAGGAAGAACTAGACTTTAGTTATGTCGTGTAACAGTTCTAATTTTTTTTAATTTAATTTTATTTTTGTAGCGCTTTTACAAATTGCAAACTCTAGGATATTATGTGAACAACAAAACCAGTCTTATGTGTCAATTTTCCACAATTTAGACTTTTACATCAAATCTGAATAAATAAGCTTTCCATTTATATCTGGTTTGTTAGGATTTGACCGACAGAAAACCATTTAAAACTTTGAAATCTGAGGATGCAAATAAATCTAAATAGTGAGCCCTAAATATTGCTGTGCTAATATTTGCGAAGAGTATTTAGTTTGATCAAATTTTAAAAGATTGATACAGCTGTACGATTATTTCTGGAAAATGACGTGCTCCTGGAGGCGTGCGGAGGGGAACCGAACTACAGCACGGGCACACAATACATAATCGCATTAACCCTGAATAACTGTTGATTCACTATAAGTTTGTGTTTACATTATGCACATACAGGCCGATTGCCAACAAAAAACACACATAAGACTTATTTAGACTTAACACATGTGGTTCATGTACAGCATATTTTAATGTTGGAACCGAGCCATCTATCAGTTTCAAACGATCTCCATATATATATATATATATATAACATTCATCACGGAAGTGCAGTGAGCAAACAAACACAGTTAAACTTCCATCAGCCGAGTGAAGCAGCATTGATGGGTGTGCTCTTTCTCACACTGAGTGGTTGACGCGTGGGTGTGCTATTTCGCTCGCTGGATGACGCATGGGTATGCTTTTCCATTTCGTAACAAGAACCCTTGTTACGAAATGGAAATCCATGATTGAAAAAAACTTTCAGAAACTTGTTTAAACCCTGGCGGAGTGAATCGAGGACGGAAATACGATGTCATACCTTCAACTCGTTTTTTGACAAGTTGACCACTATGTTAAGCTTGAGGAGCCAGCACGTTTAACAGTGTAAAGGAGAAAAAATGCATGAAATAGCATGTTACCTCATCTTTAACTACACTCTTCAAAATCAAGGTGCGTGAAAGGTTCTTCATAGCGATGCCATTGAAGAATCATGTTTGGTTCCACAAAGAACCATTCAGTCAAAGGTTCTTTAAAGATCTCTTTCTTACTTTTCTATAATCTAAAGATCCTTTTACGCCACCAGGAACCTTTTGTGTAACAGAAAGGTTCTTCAGATGTTAAAGGTCCATTGTGGAACCAAAAGGTTCTTCCATGGCGTTGAATAACCTTTTGAAGCACCTTAAGAGTGTAGTTTATGAGCAAACAATGTTAATATACAAAAAGGCTCGGTTGTGTGCATTTGTTTTGAAAATTTTCATGAGAACCAACGTAAAAGTCTCTTGTACGTTTCAGTAGTCTTCAGTTTAGTGCCTTTTGTGCTTTCTGGTGAGGCTCATGAAGTGTATTCTTAAAGCATGATGAATTGCAGAGTAATTTTCTGTAATGGCTATGTTCTAGCAAGGATCAAGCAGACATTCACTGGTTTATATTTAGCCTCCGTCTGCAGGTACATGTCAGCTGGTCTAATAGAGTGAGAGCTACATCATCACACTCGCTCCCAAAAGATGCTTCATATGTTAGTGTATCCGTTGTAAGTGTCACTGTGAACAGGAGATTGAGGACACAGAGTGATTTGTTCATCCATCCATCATCTTTGTTTTGTTTGCTGTTGGGTAGAGCTGGTAGCTATGCAACAGTGTGACTTGAACTATTACATAATCTACTGTCTCAGAACTCCTCCACAGAATGATTGAGGAAACTATAAGTAAACTTAACTGGCTCTCTGTGCTCATAGAGAGCAAGTTTGATCATAACAGTTCCCTGAAGCTTCTATAGCTTGACGACATTACAGTCTTTTTAAGCTTTATGGTTCCCCCCGCATCCTAACATCATTAGGAAGGGCTGTTGCTATGGTAACACTGGTAATGTTGGCCTTTGTGAGATGTGAATGGGGCTCTGTTGGTGATGTAAGCTAACACCTGTTGGGCCTCTCCTGCAGAGGGCAGCATAAATGCATAAAACAGGCAAACTGTTCTTAGAAACCATATTGACTTTTGTTTTGTTTTTTAGTGATCTTTTTTACTGTGTGCATCTTTGTGCTTTATATCTTTTAAAGTACATTAAAATTGCTTTGTCTAGGTAGTTGTTTGGTTTCATGTTCCAAAAAATAAATATGCCAGCACTCAAGAAGTGCTTGTATTTTTCTTTATCTAGCCATTAAAAGTAAAGTGTGCAGCCCCAGTTTTGTGTGGTATATAGCCTTAGGTCAGAACCCACGAGGGCAGCGAATGCGTGTGATACCCGTTCCACCAGAGAAGGGCTTGCACAAAAGCATTTACTCATTATCAACACCCTTACATGTAGGCACAACCACATACTTGTTAATGTTATATTAAGGATTTATGAAATCCCATATATTTTTAAGCAAATTTAACCCCAAAGCATCATCTTTCCACTATTAGTTTCTGATAGTTTCCTTTGGACATGCATTTGGAAGAGATGGAAAAACAGATCTTTTAAGATTTCCAAAGAATGTTTGCGCTGATGGATGCCGCCCTCTGTGGGTCATTAATAGTATTGCATCATGTTGCAAACCTCACTTTTGTAGTTCAGTCAGTCGGGGACAGCAAGCTTACATTTTCACATGTAATCAAAACACTCACGTCTCATCTCTGTCTGACTTCTGAGCAGATTTGGAGCATATCAACAACTTCCGTGGCAGGATACACCTGCTGCTTGATGTGGCTGCACATACACGCTTAAACTTATCAAGGGTGTGTTCCAATGCAGGGGTGTATGTGCGTGGGCCAATGCATTGGGGTCTTTCTATGCATCTTGTAATTGAAGGGAACTCCTTGTTACCTTCACCCACTCTTTTATCCATCAGGTGCATCCTGGGAAAGACTCTATAGTTATATAGTCTGAAATGTCAAGTGTTAGCCCGTTTTCCTAGGACCCCCTTTGCGGGTGGCTTACAAACGGCGGGTTGTGTAACGGTAGGTATGCTCAAAGGTCATGTAAGAATCTCACGTTCCTTACGTTACACGTTCTTTAAGGACATACACAGGTTTTTATACCAATGTCTGATGATGTGATTTTTATAGGTTTTTAGTAGTCACAAAGATTTTGTTATCACTGTTCAAACTATGTTGAAGTGTGCAAATACACAATATACAAAAGTATACATGCAACATTAAATAGACATCATAGAAGTGTTGTTTTGTACAAAATGGTCTTTAAAATATCTTCTTTTGTGTTCTGCAGATCAAAGAAAGTCATACAGGTTTGGAATGACCTGAGGATGAACTTTAGGGGTGAACAGCCCCTTTAATAGAGGCTGATGTGCTATTATTTGAAAAGAGATCATTTTATTGCTCACCAGTGTTTTTGGTGTAAGTGCCCAGATTTAGCTGCTCGTAATCAGCATGTTAAATTTAAGCGGATGGAAACCGTCGTCGAGTTTGCTTATGATTCACATGTAAAGACGTGTGTGTATTTCTTGAACCGTTACCGCTGAGACTTTTAGAGACGTGTACATGTGTCGTGCAGCTCACATTTTTTCCGGCCTGTCACCATGGCAACAGCAGGCTTGTAACAGGTGTGTTGCAGAATGTTCAATTCACTGAATTTGTGTAATTCTTTCGAAGGGATTTATTTATTCTGTAAATTTCAATATCACAACACACATAGATACATACATTCACACACACCCCACCCCTTTGACCTGAGCATGTAAATCCAATTAGAGAAGCCCGAGTGCCCTCCAGATCTACCCCTCCCCTCTCTCTTTCTCTCTCTCTCTCTCTGTCACTCATCCAATCATTTTATAAGCTTTATCTTCACAGTTCTCTCTTATTTTCCTTATTTTCGTGCTGCCGGCTATTCGGGAAAGAAACATGCTTTTTATCGGTGGGTGTACAAAGGCCCTGTGATCCTTTATCTTCGCTCCACCCTTTCTATCGCGGCCGTCCCCTCCCTCGCGTCCTAAGCTGCCACCACCCCTCTTACTAAGGGGAGTGAGAGGAGAACAGGAGAGAAACGACTCTTTGGGTTTACTTCTGTTATCGCTGGATGAAACATGACCGCAGTGCTGGATCTCGATCAGGTTTCCTGCGCGGTGATTGGCGTGGTGAGTGTCGGACGCTCTGTGTAAGACAACAAGAGGGCACGTTTTGTTTCTCACTAGCCTATTGGGCTCCTTGCGAAGCCGCAGCGGGAACTTTGCTAATGTGTTTTGTAGCAGCTTGTGTTTGAGTCTGTTGAGTTGTTCATTGATTTCCGGAATAGGTAATGATACGGAATGATGGGCGTTGCTTTTTGTATGAGGGATGTTTACATGTGTTTTCTGTCATGTGCATGCATGTGTCGCCAAGGGGAGGGGTGTGTGTGTGTTTGAGAGAAAATGTGATTGCAGTGAAGACAACATGCTATCTGTTGTCCAATTTTGTTGGTGAAAGATGGGCTGTGTCTGTTTTACCTGAGGAATTGATGCAATGAGATGTTTTTGATAAGCAGAACCTGAATAATAGTGAATAAGTCCGCATAAACACCACATTCTCCTGAATGCAAACTGCATCATGATTGTTGATAAAAAAAATGGTATTTAAGAAAATAATAACTTGGCCTAATAATAATGACAATAATATCAATTATTTCATTGAGATACACGAATATATCGGACAATAATTGGTATCTGTCGATAAAAGCAACTTTTCACACTATAGGCCATCGGCCGATATTTAAAAAAACAGCCAATAATCAGAGCCGAAATATCCTGTCAATCAAAAAAGGACAGGAAAATGCAAGGAATTTGAGCTCGGTTTATAGAAAATGTCAAGAAACATCACCAGCTTGGTGTTCCTTATTAATAGTCATTATTATGAGTAAAGTTGAGAAATGTATATTTAATCTTCAGAATCTGTATTGGCAGATATCACGCTGAATAATTGGCTATCAGTATCAGAGAAGACATTTTGTATCTGTTAATCTCTAATACTAATCATGATAGTAATAATCCACTTGTTTGTGGTTTGCTTTTGGGATCTGATGAAGCGTTTTGGACCCGGAAGCAGTGGTGCATGACATCCGACTTATAAATAAAGGTATTATATACCTTTAGGGTGATTCACATTTCGTGTCTTTTGCGCTGGGCAAGTTCGTTATTGTAAATGTAGTCACGCGACTGGCGTTTGCAAATAGGGAGAGATGTGGGCGCGACGCGCATACGATGCAACACGCAAATTTTTCTGGACACGTCGGAAACACGTCACTAGTTTCTGTGCGGTTTTAGACGCTAAATGTGAATCGCACCTGTGTGTCATTTTGTACTATCCTGGTGTAACATCTCAAGCTTTGTTTCAAGTAGCTTTCATCTCCTCTTTGAACAACTCTTTCAGGTAGAAGAGATGCTGCACTGACAGCTGCCCGGCCTCTTGATGTAGTTCACCTCATTCTACCCCTTTCATTCTTATCAGAATGCTGTTGTCCCCGAGCGGCCCTCAGGCACTAGCACAGCTCCAAATCTCTTTCAATTCATCTCCATCCTGCAAGTGCCGCCTGCATGTTAGGTGGTTGTCTTGGTAACTGAATCTTTTTGCGGCAACATGTTCCTGGTTTGCATTGTCACTTGCTATTTGTCATTTTTGTCTTCTGTTCTTACAGCGATTCTGTAGGGTTGTTCCTGCTTTATTTTGATTTAAGAGATATGCAACAATTTTTGGCCAACTGTCATTTACTCACCCTGAAGTTGTCCTAAGCATGTTTGTGGTTCTGCTTGGGTTTGTTGCACCAGGTGTTCCTAAATTACAGTTTAGCATACACTGTAAAATAAAAATCCGTAAAAAAACGGAAAAAGTACTGGCAGCTTATTACACAGACATTGTACCGTAATTTAATAACGGACATTTTCCTTTAATTGACAGTGTAACTAACAGTAAAAAAAACGAAAACTTTCTGTTTATTTAAGAATATTTCTATGCTTTTAATAGTAATACTGCTGTAAAAAAACAAAAAAAATTCTGTTATTTTAAAGTTAATATATATTTTTAAAAAAATAGTTAATTTCTGTGTTTGAATGGTATATCTATAGTACAAAAGTGGACATGTTCTGTGTTTTAATGGTATACTTACAATAAAAAAGTGGACAATTTCACTAATTGAATGGTAAACCAAGAGTATAAAAAGGGAAAATGGCAATTATATATAAAAAAACCTGAAAAATTACTTACAAGCTTACTGATTTCCCCCTGCTATTACAAAAATTGAAAAAATACCCTTAATGTATGGTTTACCTTCATTAAAAATATATATTCTATAGTATACAATAAGTGTAATGAAGCAGTAAAGCGTTATTAGTTATCTGTGTACTTTAAAAAAAATATTCTTTAATGAATACAAACATTGTAAAAACAAATAACTAATACATAAGTAATAATTACTAAAATAAAAAAACATACTGTAAGAGGTCTTACTTGAGCAAACAACTTCATTGCAAATTGGCTTAAAATTGAATTTTAAGGTGCATCTGTAAGGACAAGTGGGCAAATTACAAATACATTTCAAGAAACCAAGTTAACTGTAAGATGGAAAGAAAACTGGCAACATCTTCAACAGTCAACTGTGAGATGCCGTGTAAGGCCTTCCCCAGGACTGAAACACTGAAAAGGCATCCAAATGAAAAAATGTAAAACACTTTAACCTCCAACTACTAGTTACAATCACATTTAATAATGATGAACCTGCATAGTGATATGTTGTAATATCACATCCACGTCTTTCGTCTTCTTTCTCTCTATAGCTGTTACCTATATGGCTGCAAAACAAAAACAAAACATCACCAATAATACAAACTAACATTTAACCTACAACTGTTGTGATTACTTGCATGTCAATAGTTCTCCCAAAAATGGAAAATTCGGTCATCATTTGCAAACTCTCTTGTCATTTCAAACCTGTATGACTTTCTTTCTTCCACGGAACACAAAAGGATATTTTCTGAATTTTTTTGGTAACCATGCATTGTCTGAGTGGCGGCACCAATGCAAGTGAATGGGTGCCACCACTGTTTGGTCACAAACATTGTTCAGAATCATTTTCTGAACTTTTGTCATCTACATAAGAAAGAAAATCACACAGGTTTGAAATGTCAACAGGGTGTAAATGATGACATCATTTTCATTGTTGGGTGAACTATCACTTTAAGATTTTACTAAATAAGCTGTAGGTACTTTTGACAACAACACCTGGAACAATATGGGTCGAAAAAGAGAAGCAGTGAAAAAGTGTGCTTAATTACCTTTAAATCTTCCAAGGATTCTGAAAGTCCTTCAGGTCTGACAAGGATCGAAGGAGTTTAGGTGGTATACTTCTTGGCGCCCTTTTTTGTGCTTTGGACCCACTTTCTGGGTTTATATCCACCAGGCTCCTGTTGTAAACACAACAAATATATATAATCTTACTTTGCTTGGAACATTTTTAAATGTTAGAGATGCAGAAAGTTTGTTTGATTGTAAGAGATGCAGATATGCGTGTGTGCGAGAGAGAGACAGAGAGAGAAAGAGAGAATTCCTGTAGCTCAGTGGTTAGAGAATGGCATTAGCAATGCCAAGGTCATGGTCCCAGGGATTTCACATTCTTAGAAACAAATGTAAAGGACAATGCAATGTAAGTGGCTTTGGATAAAAGCGTCTGCCAAATGCTTAAATGTAAATGTAGCCATAAGTCTTCAATGCTGATCCTGATCATGTCTTCCGTCTATTGGTAGTGATCTCCTTTAGAAAATAAGTATTAGTAAGAGAAGAAAAATAAACCAATGAAACATTTCAAATCATATTTCGAATACAATTGTTGGCAAGTAGCTGTCTAATAAACTGATTTCACTCCGCTGCCATGTTGAAATCTAAACAAAGCAGAGGTGGGAAGGACACGGAGGTTGGTGGAAAACTCCAGGTTTGTTGTGCAAACCATTGCAGTCTATCTGTCTTTCCGTTATTTTACGCACATCTGCCTCGCTTACGATTTCAATATGGCGTGTCATGTTGAACTCGGCCACACAGACTTGAAGTCCCTCTAACTAAGCGAACATTAGATTAACGTATGTCATTACAATATAAAATAAGTTATTAATATGGAAACAGAAACACAGACGGCCAGATGTTACGTTTAAGATTGCAATCATTTGAAAGACACGATAACGGTCGACCAAACTATACAATATCACTAACTTGCCTTTCAATGCTCGCTCTTGTTGGTTGTATAGTACTAAGAAAACAGTGATTTTATATTTCATTAAATAATTAACATACCTTTGACACAGCGCAGAGCCGAAGGTAACCGGTGTCACACAGTGCAGCGGGGGATGGGACGTCACTTCCCGCGCACCAAGCAGATTAAAAATACTGACAAATAAACTGTAAATGAACAGATAGCATATTCACTGATGAGGAGAAGGCAAAAATAAGTACAAACCAATAAGTATTACAAATAATAAGTCATAGTTCAGTTTGTACCTGAAAAAACATCTGTTCTTGTTAACAATATCCAACGAAATACACTGTTTTACTTTACATAGCCAGTCCGTAATAATGATAATAAAGCCGTTTAATTGAAATGTCGTGTTATTTTTATATCAACAGTACTTACCAGTTGAAAACTTGGGTAAAACGTTGTGTTATGGCTGTGCTTGTACGTCCATGACCATCAAAAGTTGTCGAAGGCGCGATCACGGTCCCATAATGCAAATCGAAAATGTATTTTAACGGAAAAACACTGTAACACATGTAGAATGGACAATTTCCGTTAAAATAAACAGTCATATAACTGTTAATTTACGGAATGTTTTTACAGTGTAGTATTGACATTAAAGTTCACTAAGCTACACCTTACACTTATAAATATTTTGCATAGCACTATTTAACTTAGCTGAAACTTAACTTTACATGTAAAACAAAATATATATGCAAGCGTAACTATTGTAATTAAATAGCATATCAAATTAACTAAATCAATAAGCTCTTGTTCAATCCTTTTTACATCTTCAACACGAACCCTATCCTAATAAAAATAAAAATCACTCATATTAATAAATAAATGTCTTTTATTTTTGTTGTATTGTTTTTTTAACAATTTATTTTTAATTATATATAAAATATACATTTTGTGACATTGTCATATGTGAGAGTGCATTGCTGAGCTTCTGACCTACTAGCTACACTCTCAAAAAAAAGATTGTACACATCGTTTTTTAAACACATTTTGAGTAATTTTGTGTTGACTTTGTGTTACATGAAAAGCAACACAAAAATGATCAGCCGTGGCAAAAAACTTGTGGTCCTCTTCGGCTCCTGTACCCCTCTCTCATTTCCAATCTCTATACACTATACTGCCTTGCAACAACATAAGAAGTCTGAGAAAGCAACACAAAATGTTTTAGCGTTTTTAGAGCGGAACCAAATAAAGAACAAAGTTTGTTACAAACTAGCTAACTAGTTTCTAAGCCTCTGGAATGTGACGTCCACAACAATGTAAGAACCTTCAGTACCAATGGCTGGTGCAACCCTACTCTGAACATAGAGAAAGATATTTGGAACTATGTTTGTAACCAAATAGTTTCTGGTACTACCACTATTATGGTAGTGAGTGGTGATCCAGAACTGTTTGGATTCCCACGTTCTCCGAAAAAAAAATTGTGTGTTCAACATTCTAGCAATTGTCGCCATTCTGCAACCATTTTGTGCAGTTTATTTATTTATGCAACTACTCAATTTAAATTACAAACAATGCATAGCAGTATTTATACAAATCCATTCCTTTGAGATGTGAGCGAGTGCTGTAGTTGTGTAGTGCATCAAAACAGACACTGGGCGTGCATCGGCTGTAGGTGTGGTTAAACTGGCATCAGTTTAGTTTTAACAATAGTGATGTAATTTTGTTACGACTCGTCATGATATGCTTGGCTCCAGTTTAGAAACAGTGATATTATGTAACAACTAACAACAAAAACACTCGTATTCTATGTCGAGATGTTATGGAGAGCGATCCACATGTGTGAACATAACCGCCATGTCTATTTTTATGTCTTATTTTCCGTGGGTGCTGGTGTGGTTTATTTCAGCTGTCAGCTGCTTGCTTGTTAAGATCTTCTGTTTAAGACATGATGCTCACAGACATTACCTGTGTCAGGTTTACAGCCATCATTTTTGCAAAAAGTTGGTATTCCCTTCGTGCGCTAATGTGCACATTTTTGGTGTGGTTAGATCGTTTTGAGCTTATGAGAGAGTGTGGGTTTTCTAAGTGTGTGTGGAACATGAAATGGTGCAGAGTATTGCAGATTTATATCAAAACAAGGTCAGTGTTTGGTAATGTTGTTGCCGAACTGCAGGCAGATAAATCCAGTATATTGAAACATCACACTGCATGGGGAATGAAGCCAGACCTGCTGCTTTCCAGTTCCTGTGTCTTCAGGGGTTCATCGCAAGTGCTGTTGGCCGGACTCGCTCCTCGTTCCTGCAGTTTAGTCCTGTTCCATTTACGTGTTCTTCTGGCCGTTTTAATTTTAATTTTAGCTGATTTTGAAACAAGACGTTCTAATATGAAATGTCTTGATTGGTGTGGTGACGTTGAGTGAGAAATTACATTAACAGTGGGCAATTCACACCCCAATAAACACACATTCCGATATTAGCAGGGGAGACGAAATTTGGTCTTTGTTTACTTTTGTTTTCATTTCAAAACGGAAATTGTAATGGAATTCATTGTATGTTTATGGGTATTTAGAGACACTTTTTGAATAGCTAGGCAGATATTTCCGTCCAAATAAAAGCCATGATTAATGGACACATTTATTTCTGTGGCTCTGATGCCAACAATAAACAACTAATGTTGTTTATTTGTCAGCAAAGAATTTATATTTGTGATCGATTTCATAGAACCTTATAGGGGTATTGACTTGACTCAGATTCTTGTCTTCTTTGGCTTCCTTCAGTTCATCAACCTAAATATTTATTCTCCGGATTGGTTACAGGAGCACGACATTGAGACCCCTCATGGCGTCCTTCACGTGACTTTGAGAGGGACCCCGAAAGGCAACCGACCCGTCATTCTCACCTATCATGACATCGGACTCAACCGTAAGTCATTCTACAATCACACCGCTTCAAAGCTTCTTTAAGTAAGGTCTTTATACACATCTGAAAATATACTTATGTATATTATATTGCGTTTCTGTTGAATTACTCATTGCACCTTTAAAGGGATACCAAAAATCACCTTCGAGTTGTTCCAAATCAGTATAAATGTATTTGTTCTAATGAAAAACATTTGGAAGATTTTGTCCCCCATGGACACCCATAGTAGGAAAAAATATAATGGTAGTCAAAAGTGCCCCAGAACTGTTTGCTGTTCTACATTATTCAAAATGTCTTCTGTGTTCAACAGAAAAAAAACCTATAACGTAATTTTTCCTACTACGGGTTTTAATGGGGGACAAAATCTCTTATAAGCATTCTTCAAAATATAGTTCTCTGTGTTCAAAAGAACAAAACAATTTATACAGATTTGAAAAACTCGAAGGTGAGTAAATTATGGCAGAATTTACATTTTGTGTAAGGTATCCCTTTAATATGGTGGGGTGTCAAGTCTATAGAAGACAAAATCCTTACGCATTTGATTGATTATTCTAGGCTATCATGCTTGCTAAATTCATGTTGTTTACATGATGCCCATAATCTTTTCAAAATGTTTTTCTCCCCTTTGCAGACAAGTCCTGTTTCAACACACTCTTTAACTTCGAGGACATGCAGGAGATCACCCAACACTTTGCGGTGGTCCATGTAGATGCTCCAGGCCAGCAAGAATCTGCTCCTCCTTTTCCAACTGGGTAAGACAAGCCTCTCAAGCACCAGCTGAGGACTTGAGGTTGAGAAGACAAATGGATTATGTAACTCTGTCATGACATTTGTTAGTTACAGTCAACAGTTTTTTACTTGGTGTGACTTTGACAGACATTTGGTTGCTTGTTTTTTTTTTCTTCTTCTTGTAGGTATCAGTACCCAACTATGGATGAGCTTGCCGAGATGCTGCCCTCAGTTTTGACCCAGCTGAAGTTAGTTTGGAAACTCCTCATATTGCGTTACAATAACAACATTCAGAAAGTTAAGAAATATTCATTTATGATATATTTGATAAACAGGGTTTTTGCATCAACAGGATCAACAGTATGATTGGTATCGGTGTGGGTGCAGGAGCCTATATCCTTACTAAACTGGGTGTAAGTCATTTATCTATCCATTCATGTTACAATGATCAGTCCGACATGATTGTAGTCATAGTTGATTATATGATGTGTAAATGGATATATAAATAAAGTTGAGGTCACCATGAGAAGACACTCTTTTCCTCTGGTTATAATCAAACCACACAATCTTCCGTTACTTTCTATGACTCTCCTGGTCTTATGTTGCCAATCTTTCATTACAGACTCAATCACCTCAGTCCAACGATTCTTGTTCTCACACCTCAAGCAGCTTTCACCACACGCTATTGTATTTCTGTCGCACACTCTCCATAATCAAGGCCTGTGTGAACATAACGCAAACGCACACCTACGCAGTCCAGCAGAACCACAGTTGAGAATAATTCGAAGAATTACACTTCTTTGTGCTTGTCGTGCATTTGTCTTGTGTCCGAGTGACACTACGTCATGTGCTCGAGCAGAACAGGGGAAAATGAAAAGGTGTGAAATGTGTGCACTACATACTTTGCTGTGCTTCTGAGTTAAAACCAAGTGTCAGCGCTTTCAGTAAACCATTGCTCTGGACACAGACTGACTGAGAACTTGGTAAGGGTGTTTGAGTCGTGAGAATCTGGTCAGGCCAAGTCTGTGGGAGGTGTTTGACCTGCATCATAAACTTTCTCAGACTTTTCCAGTGGCTTTGCTGGTTTTTAAATAACATACGATGCCCTTTATTTGAATGCTTGTTCCTCTGAAACCAGTAGACTGAGGGAAATTGACACTTCTATCCTGTGATATTCTGAGTGATTTTGATTTTTATTCTTTACAATCCTACATGTGATGTCATTTTGTTCGCCCCTTCAGCTAAATGAGCCTGGATTGGTGGAAGGATTGGTGCTCATCAATGTGGACCCCTGTGCTAAGGGCTGGATTGACTGGGCCGCCTCTAAGGTAAAAACATGAATGCATCTCCAGAGCGTAAACCTCCACTATTATTCAGGAACCAAACAGCGACCCATTTCTCCATACCTCAGATTTCTCAACAGATTAGTGACTTGATCTCCTTAAAGCTTTTCTTAAGTGCTTTAGTAAAGCTCATAATAATTTTACAGACCGGATTTGCACACTAATGAAAAGTGTAACACAGTTGTGCTTTCCACTGAGAGGTTGCGTGTGTGTGTTTGTTTTAGGTGTCGGGTTGGACCAGTAGTCTGGTTGACATTGTGATGGCACATCATTTCAGCACGGTATGTCAACAACACTCACTGCATGTCTCTACATATCAGGTAAACCGAGTGGCTCAGGATCTGTTCGGGATTTACAAAACTGCAGATTTTTTAAGTGACTAGTCGACTAATCTATTTTAAGGAGGCTGTGTAATAAGACTGGGTTCGAGGTCACTTGACCCCAGGCGGAGACATTCAAGAACGGTCTAAAGGCCTGTTTACACCGAGGGTGATAATATATATTTTTTAAATCATTATGGATTTAGAAAGAATAGTTAAGTCCAGACCACAAGTATAACACTAATACTACAGAGGAATGATACTGGATTACTTACACAGTGATTTTTTTTCTAGCTGACGAATGATAACATATTGACATTGACCGCCCTTTTTTAAATCCATTCAAGTTTAAGGTCTCACACAACCTTAGAATGAGTTTAGGATTACAAAACCAGTTACGAAAGCCCCACCTGCAAAAATATTACAATGAAAATAACAATTACAAGTAATTTCTTGTTTTGACTATTGTGATCCAGTCCCTAGATTCTATTGGTGAGCTCTGTTTGTTTTTCCTTCAGGATGAGTTGACGGACAACCAGGAGATCATTCAAACGTATCGTCTGCACATTGCACAAGACATCAACCAGGACAACCTGGCTCTCTTCTGCGACTCCTACAACAGGTGATTTAAAAGGATATCCCACCCAAAAGTGAAGATTCTGTCATGATTTACTCGCAGTCAAGATGTTCCACATCTGCAGGGCTTAACAGTAAGGACTGTCCGATGGCCTGTTGCCAGCATGAGAGACCCTTGGGCCAGTTGACTGACATGTCTCTTGCCCGATCGGGCCAGTGCTGTATCGTAACGAAAACGTCTATTTGAAATATTCTCAAAAAGAGAACTCCGTTCTGTTCTCACGATGACAGCCAGAAAGCCGCAACTCAGACGTCACATCTTCCTGCTCCTAAAAATATGTACATACAATGATGCCAAAAATTCACTGTTTGTATCACTCCACCACTTAACTAAGTTGGACTTTGTTGTTTCTGATTTAGCTACGCACTTGTGCCATCAAACTGTTGTATAAATGCAATATCGCATCATCTGACCTGATCCAGGTTTGTTTTGTCCAATATTACAGTCGTCACGATCTGGAGATCGAGAGGCCCATCCCAGGACTTAACGAAAAAACAGTCAATACACTGAAGTAGGTTTTTTGGTTGTTTTGTAGGCTGTTGGTCATGGTGCTTTCATGTTATTTTGCTTCATGTCCTTCTTCTGTTGCCTTTTAGGTGTCCTGCCCTGTTAGTGGTTGGAGACACATCACCAGCGGTGGATGCTGTGGTGAGTGACTTATTAAAACTCGGGTCCTTCGCATATTTCACATTCTGTCCTCTGTCTGTGTCCTCCATATTCACTTTTTTTCAAAGTAATCTGATAAATTAGTTTTTGTTTGTTCGACAGGTTGAATGCAACTCGAGGCTTAACCCCACCAAAACGACACTACTCAAGGCATGTTTGGTTTTTCCTATCTAGAGCAATGTTTCACTGTCATCATTTCAGTGCAAGTAGACGTTGACCTCCTTGTTTCTTCAGATGGCAGACTGCGGTGGATTTCCTCAAGTTGTCCAAGTAAGAATAACCTTAAACCTGTCACAGAATCTGTTCCTACAGTTCACTATTTTGGCTTTTATGAAATGTGAATCTTATTTTTTTTATAGCCGGGTAAACTCGCTGAGGCTTTCAAGTACTTTGTCCAGGGAATGGGCTACAGTAAGTACCTGTCCTCCTCCTGCAGCTTTATATTCCACTTTATTGTTAACCTTTGATCATATTGTTTTTCTCATAATTCAATTCGATATTTTCCACTGCGTGTGTTTAATGTGTCACTTGTTTGCGTTTTTTGTGAAAGCATCTTTTTGTAAGAGAGATGTCAACATCTCACCTTGACCGACAGCTATTCTTACCACACACTTGTTTATAAAAACCACTGGTGACGAACGTTAATGTCATGACTGTTCACACCTAGGGTTATAATGTCTAAAATAGGAAGAGTAAAGCAACTATGTACACAATAATATAAGAAATCCTGACATTTGCTACATTGTGATCGACAGTGCTAATGTAAAAAATGGTGAAAGTTTCAGTGAGAGTCATGTGTATGGGTAAAAAATATCGTGATCTCTTGAGTCAATGGAAAATCCTACTTGTGTGTGCGCACATGTATGATTTACTGTATGTGTATGTGTATGCGAGCACAGCTAATTCGTTCCAGGAAAGCACATGGTCCCCTTGGTTCAGTCGTGTCAGAAATGAGATGCTTTGATAGGAACGATAATCGGCCACAGTGACACTTGTCCATCATTGCTTATCTGAGACTTGACCTGCTTTACAATACAAAGCATGATGTTGCGATTGCTAAGTGTAGCAGGTCTCAGATCAGGTCTTTAGTGAAGCTGCACTAACACATGACTTATCTTCTGTATGGCTGTGCAGTGATGCGTTCCTCAGAGTGTAAGTACACGAGTGTTCTCGAGAGCATGTTGTGTGGCATGAACCCTGTGTGAACAACCTTCTCTATGATCTTCAGCTCTATGATCTTGTTTGCAGTCTAAAAGATCTTTTGACTGTATAATGGTTTGCATAGCATATTTACAAATCCTCAAGCATGCTGCGATTAAGATCTACGCTTCATTCATCAACGTGTCATGTTTATATGCTTATATTCAGAATAGATGTTTATTTGATATAAACATTGAATGAAGTGACATTGCATTCAATACTGAGAAGCATTGGTTTAAAAATATTTAAGTACGGCAGTCGCGAATGGAAGAGCCAACTTTAATGCTCAAGTGATGTTTCTGTATGAGATGTTCAGCACATTACACACCTCAACAGCTGTGCTGTTCTTGTTTTAGCTATAAGGTGTGTATCATGAAAATGTCTCGACTTGAAATTGTGTGTTCAAATTTTGATGTGATTAGTCACATTCCTCCTTCATAAGTCACTAATCTAATCCTCTGATCTCTTGACCTTTCCGTCTGGCGTTCCTTCTCAATCACTACCCTCAACAGACCGAACACATAATGTTAGATATTAGTGCAGGGTTTTTGTGGAGGATGGGGAAAGATGCGTCACCACGCTTGCCCCATATGACACAGCTTACCTTTGAAGTGGGGTAAGTTTTGTCACACGGTCACTTTTGTATAAAATGTTTTATTTGCTGTTTGGTAGATGAGATTTCATTTAATTTCAGAAATAACATTAGGGTTTGGTCACATTTGGCATGGCTGGTTTGATGAAAAACGCTTAGAGTTGTCGGCTAAATATACTAACATATGCATATATTGTTCCGTAACAAAATATACATAATAAAAACAGTCCAATCACATTCCAGTTTGGAATAGGGCTGTCACAAAAATGAACTTTTCGCTAAACGTATATCGTGGCAAAAATAATGGGAATATCACAGGATTACTCTGCAAAAATAAATGATGCTTTTATTTCAATTCTTAAAAATCTTTGATCTTGTAATTTTGTCTGTTGTTTGGTCAATGAATCACAAGCAAAACTTAAATGGAGGCAGAGAGTGATTGGCTAACCATTGTGAGTCTTAAGGCAAAATTCTAAATGGGTGCTGAATAGTTTACAATATTACTATAAGTTAGGGATGGGCGATCTTCCCAAAAAAAGCACATCACGATCTTCATAACAGAGAATCTCGATCCATAAATAGACTGGTAGGGCATTCATTCTACAAATGGATCAATAAGGGCCATATCATTTTACCCATTTTTTATTGTTCTGTGTAGTCAATTTTTTACTATGCAATAGTCATATATTAGTCCACGTAAAATAGTATTTACGAGGCCTATAGTAAAACTGTAAAAATGCACCTGAAATAAACTCTTAAGGGCAACTCTGGACATGATCAATGTGTTTATGTCCTCATACAGTGAGACACATACTAATCCATGAGTGTCACACGTGTAGCATGCTAAACTGTGCAACACATTCACTCATACACGCAGAACCAACAGATTTAAACAGCAGGATTCCGTGTCCGCATCACTGAAGGCTCTAGATATAGGCTATATGAACTTAATGCAGCCGGGGAACGAGTTTCAATCACAAAATAGACTAAAACGATTGAAATAAGCTGTGCGCCATCGAGCACAAGGACAAACACACTTTACACAAACAAGCCGCTCTGTCTAATGCACTTGAAAAACTGTTCGTGATATCACGGTTATTGGCCATATTGATATGTTGTGACACATTTTTGGTTTGCCGTGTGAATGCTAAGCAAACCTGGACTAAATTTTTTTTTCTTTTTTGGTCCGGACTTTTTGGTCCGGACAAAAATAAACAAGATAACAGAAATTACAAATATGAACACACCCTCAGCCAACAAGAAATGAATGTCATGTTTTTCTGACGCAACAACCCAGCATACAGTAGCCGCTCGCTTACTGACAATTAAAGTCTACCCTGCAAGATTTCTGTACATTTTATCTAATTCATTACACACATTTATACTTTCGGTTTATACCTCGAAAAGTACCTAACATGCATCTACAGCTATAATTTTGTGACTGTGGAAATATTCATGAATGTAGTATGAGTCAACTATGAGTGAAATTAATATTTGTTTGTTGATTGTGAGTTATGTATGTGTGTGTGTTGTAATGGGGGGGGATCACCGGTGTATTCCACTGTTTTGAGTGATTGTTAGTTGTTTTGTTCTTTTCTTTTTTACTGTTTGAGTTGTGTGATTTTTAGTTTTACCTTTCACAACTCTCTCACACGTACACACACAGTCTTCTTTTGGGATATTCCCCCAAAATGCTGTTTCCATTCTACAGAAAATCTCTCACTTTCTCACTTTGTACTTTCACATTGTCTTTAACCACAATCTGAGCGTTAACTTGCGATTTATATAGACTGTTTCAGCGGATGTAAGCATCTGGCCTGAAGTTAACTTCCGGTCGGTGTTTTTTCATAATATAACAATTTATTTACAACAGTTATTGATTATTTGCTACTAGATTATAGATCATATTTTACTGAAAGATATATTTAGGCCACACAGTATCTTTAAACTTGAAAGATGTTAATACCTTAATATATAATCTGCAATATCCCAAACTGAGCCATACTTATCCAATAAAAATCAGAGGTTTGCTGTTTTCCCGCTGGCTTTCAAATTTCTTGTTGTAACACATCGCTCCCACTCTTCCTTCCCTACTTTCCTTGCGTCTTCTCCTGTAGCTTCTGCTTAATCTGCCATTCCCTTTTCTCTTTCCTTGCTCTTCCAGGAGGTAATATCAAGTATTCTCTTTCTTTGTCGTGTCCCTCATTTTTCTACCTTATTGTGCTTTTCCCTCTTTTCTTTCCCTTGTTGAACATTATATCCAATGGCAACAGTCCCTCATGTGCTGCTCAGCCACTTGAACAGCGAATCAGGTACCAGGATATCAGCCAGCACTTTCAGCTGGGCCTAAGCCCGTCATCTCAACCCCTCGTGCTTCCTGTCCTTGCTGTCTGTCCATTCACATCCCTCCTGTCTCAGTCACGTGGTCTTAGCGTGTAAAGCATGTTAAATGGACATTTGTCAGTATGTTGTCCTTGTTTGTTTATGATTATTAACTGTCTGAAAGAGTGTGTTTGTGTGTTCATGCACAATGTTATTCACTGTCGACAGGATTTTTGTCTTTGATTTATCAAAAACACGCATTTACTTTGCATGCCACATTCTGCATTATCTGACTATTCATTTTGCTGTAAAGGTTAAAATGAATCCGAGCTTGACCCTGACTCAAGGTTTCTCTTTCCTTCATGGGAGAATAATGACGGCAGTGGCCGAACAGGGTGGATGTGTGAACTTGTTGACCTTTAGAAAGGTTTCAGTCTCACAAATGATTTCTAGGGCTGAATCCCAATTTGCATATCTGTACTATGTAGTGCGCAAAGTTGTGACTTTTCAAATCGTTGTACATTAAGATGTAGTCTTTTGAACCCCCACATGGTTTTAAAGCTAAAGTGACCCACAATCCCTTGCGCTGTGCAGTTTCTAATGCTCCATTATGGCATTGCGTGGTACAATACAATCAAACTGCATTTCCATTGGTACTTGGTATAAATGCAAATGTAGTTTTCACACTTGACAACTGAAAATTGGGTTTCAGCCTAGTGATTTCTTAATAAGATTTATTACATGTCAATCAGTGCAGTCCACTCATTATTCTCCCCTTCCTGGAGCTCCATATGTTTGGATCCAAATGATGGGAACACCCGCTGAGCCACATCCCACCACATGGGATCCTTCCACTCACCATATTTCAAGCTGATTCATAGCTTTGTGCGTATTTTCATCTCCTTTGGTTTTTCTCTCTCCTTCTCCCAGTGCCCACCGCTAGCATGACCCGGCTGGTGCGGTCTAGGACCCACTCTGCCTCCAGCATGGGTTCAGCGGACGGCTCACGCAGCCGTGCACCCACCAGCCCACAGATGGAGGGCGCCACCGACGGCTCCGGCCACGACAACCAGACCAGACCACAAACCATGGAGGTGTCCTGCTAAATCACCTTCTCTCTAGCTGGGATCATTCACCTCTGAGATTTCTTTTTCCACTCCATCATTTTCTGTGTTTACTTGTTGTTCTCCTGTGACCAGAATGAAATTGTCGAATAAGGGATGCAATGTTCGATTTGTTGTAATCCATGCATGAACTCGACACACACCTGTTGGTTTTACCTTCATCCTGATAGGCTTAACTCTTTGTTTCTTGAATTTGTTTGTGCTTACAATGTTTTCACACTCGGTATGCCTATATATTTTGTCATTCACAGGAGAGAGTTTTCTTCTAAAGGTCTCTCTAAGGTCTTCCTTGCCGTTGTATTTTCTACAGAGATGACCAAACCCCATCCTCTTGTCCTTTGTTTCCACGTCTGTTCATTCATTTATTTTCTGAATGGGTTTCTTTGTTTTTAAAGTTGTCATTTGTTTTGATTTTCATTTATTGCTGTTATTGTTGTATTTCTGTTGTCTTTTACAGGTCATTAAAAGAGCTAGTGTCTAGCATGACCCATATTTGAACTAGACATTTATATAAGTATTGTTCATGTAGATCTTTCTACAGACTGTAGTGTGACCTACAATGTGGTTTTGCTCTGGTTCTTTGGTTTACTGTATTACCAGATGCCCCCCGGTCCAACGAAGAGATCAACCAGGTCTGAATTTAAACATCATACTTAAACAATCTGTGCATAGGATTGGCAGAAACCACAGACTCTAATAGATCTGTAGCTTATCTGCACTTTGCCTGCTCTCAAACACACAGATTATAGATGGGTTTACGTTCTTTATTTCGTCTGTACAGTGGATAGATATCTCAATAAGCGTATTATTTTGACAAAAAATTCTGTTATTGGTCTTTATGCTTATTTTAATGGATGGCAATTTTCTGTCAATTGCTGATTGTTTCCGCTGCCTTGAGTGAGTATGTGATTATGCGTCGTGCTTTATCCTCCAAGCATTTACAGGACGTTGTACTGCATACTGTCAGCTGAGTATATCCATTTGTACTAATATTGAAATAAAGTAGTTGTACATAAACACTTGGGGTTTTTTTGTATGATTCACTAGCAAAGACCACACCACTATGATATTTGAGAGTAGAGTTATTATTTATTGAATGGACGTAGGGATGTAAGGGCGATAGGTGATTGTAAGACATGGCAGAGAGAGAGAGGGGGTCTTGCTCCCGAAACCTATATTAAATAGTGGGATAGTGATAGTATGCCAAAAAAAATCAATTATTTTATCATGTATTCACCCATGTTAATTCTTCTGCAGAACACAAAATATATTTAAAAAAATGTATTTTATATGTTGCTAAAACCAAACAACATTGATCCCAATTGACCTTTTTTTGTACAAACGCAAGACCACTTAGAGAGACATTTCTCAAAAAATCTTATTTTGTGTTCCACAAATAACTTGTTTTCCTGTAAACTTGCAGTCTTCTCTACATTTACTTTTTGTACCGTATTTAGAAAATGCATGGAAAAAATGAAAAAAAAGACCGCAAAATTACAGTTTTTACATGGAGAAACGGAGAAGACATTTACACTGTAAAAATTCCTTTAATAGGATTAAAAGAGAACATATGATAGTCACAAATTTGTCTTAAACACAGTGAGGTGTTATTAAAAACCCTGCAATCCCAAGAAGCAACTCTTAAGGTTTTATTGACCTCAAGATGCATGCGAAGACACACTTTGAATCTATTTATAGCAACTGTTTCAAACACACTTTGAGCACTTGGCACATTGAACACAGCAGAAAGAACCATGGACTGATAAGAGATCACTGCTGAGTCCTCTTTCCATCTGCCCTTTCATAAGCACTCTTCATAAGTGTTATCTGTTTTATCTTACTCAGAGATTTGCTGATTTGATGTCTGTGCTTAAATGGAACCCATGTTAAGCACCCAACATCACTCTTTTATACAGTAGTGGATTCACTCAGTTTGTTAAAATAATGAAGTGTTTGCATGAGATTGTTTATATTATGAAAAAGCGACATTGTTCTGTATTGATGTTTAATAGTGAATGTATTAAACCTCTAATAGTGTCTTGCTTAATGTTGGATGCAATTGCAATGAAGGTAGAGACTGCATTCTTAAAGGGACCGTTCACCTAAACATTTTAATGATGTCTTCCTTTACGTACTCTCAAGTTGTTGTAAATCTGTATATATAATTTTTTTCTGATGAACACAGAGAAAGATATTTGGAAGAATTCTTATAACCAGCAGTTATTGACTACCATAAAAATTGCTTTAAGAAATGTATTTGTTTTGTCGAACACAAAAGAAGATATTTTGAAGAATGTAGGAAAGCAATCTGTTCTGGGACACACTGACTACCATTGTCATTCTCCCTGCTACGGTAGTCAATGAGGTCCAAGACCGGTTTGGTAACTTACAAGTGGTCGTCCAAATATAATTTTCTATGGTGACCAGACAAAGAAAGTCATACAGATTGGAACAACTCGATGCAGAGTAAATAATGAGAGCATTTTTATTTTGGTTTAATTGCATCGAAGGAAATGTAGATTACCATCAATTCTACAAATATGAAATGTAAAATATGAATTATAATTAACATCTCAATCTGTGATAAATTGGAGCTTGAGATAAATGGATGTAATTTCTAGCCAGCCTTACTCTATTCAGTTTCCATGACAGTTATTGCTATGGCAATTGCCTTTGGTGCATTTAGAAATATACAGTTCTCTCCACTAATATCCCTTGGTATATATGAGCAAAGAATGCTGTAAAAATAAATCTGCATTGATTCTCGTTTTGATCTTTACTTTGAAAACATCTACAAAATTCCAACATTTCATTCAAGTGAAACATTTTTTTCTCCATTACATCTTGGCCACAATTATTGGCACCCCTTGAAATTAATTTGAGTAAAATATCTTGCAAGTATATTCCCATCAATATTTAAATTTTCTGAGAACACCAAGGTGACTTGAAATACGATGTTGTCCAGTGTGTTGATGCGTGTTGTGTGGAGTGTTTTGTGTGTGGGTGTCTCTGAATCCGCGTGTCTGTGTCTGTCTTCTGTGTTTTCACCTTTCTTTGTTTTGACTTGCATAACCTTATATGTTTTGCTTTTATTTAATATGTTTTCTTGTACAGCTGCTTTGTAACAATGAAATTTGTAAAAAGCGCTATATAAAGTTGACTTGGCTATATTTTCGTAATGCACAGAAAAGAGAATATTTTGTGGCCAAAGACTTTTCAAAGATCACAGATGGAAAATTGCAAAAATAAGTTGAATTTTTTTCCCCTCCTTGAACCGCCACCTTAACGTGGTGGAGGGGTTTGAGTACCCGAGTGACCCTAGGAGCTATGTTGTCGGGGGCTATATGCCCCTGGTAGGGTCTCCCAAGGCAAACAGGTCCTAGGCGACGGGTCAGACTAAGAGTGGTTCAAAAGCCCTTTATGATGTTTAAAATTACAAGGACCGTGACGTCGCCCGGTATGGCGCAACCGGGGCACCACCCTGGAGCCAGGCCCGGGGTCGGTGCTCGCATGCGAGCGTCTGGTGGCCGGGCCTTTCCCCACGGGGTCCGGCCGGGCTCAGCCCGAAGGAGTGACGTGGGGCCGCCTTCCCATTGGCTCACCACGTACGGGAGGGACCATAGGGGGTCGGTGCATAGTGGATCTGACCTGCGACCATATGTTTTGGACACTCGGGTTAAGAGAGGGGCGGAGCTGTCAACTGATCACTACCTGGTGGTGAGTTGGATCCGATGGCAGGAGAGGAAGCTGGACAGACTCAGCAGACCCAAACGTACTGTAAGGGTCTGCTGGGAACGCCTGGCCGAGTCTCCTGTCAGAGAGATCTTTAACCTCCCACCTCCGACAGAGCTTCAACCAGATCCCAAGGGAGGCTGGAGACATTGAGTCCGAGTGGACCATGTTCTCCGCCTCCATTGTCGAAGCGGCCACTCGGAGCTGTGGCCGTAAGGTCTCCGGTGCCTGTCGAGGCGGGAATCCCGAACCCGGTGGTGGACACCGGAAGTAAGGGAAACCGTCAAGCTGAAGAAGGAGTCTTATCGGGCCTGGTTGTCTTGTGGGACTCCTGAGGCAGCTGACAGGTACCGGCAGGCCAAGTGGACTGCTGCCCGGGTGGTTGTGGAGGCAAAAACTCGGGCGTGGGAGGAGTTGGGTGAGGCCATGGAGAAGAACTATCGACTGGCCTCGAAGAGATTCTGGCAAATCGTCCGGCGCCTCAGGAGAGGGAAACAGTGCCCTACCAACGCTGTTTACAGTGGAGGTGGGAGGCTGTTGACCTCAACTGGGGATGTCGTCGGACGGTGGAAGGAGTACTTCGAGGATCTCCTCAATCCCACCGTCACATCCTCCATTGAGGAAGCAGAGGTTGAGGGCTCAGAGGTGGACTCGTCCATCACCCAAGCCGAAGTCACTGAGGTAGTCAAGAAACTCCTCAGTGGCAAGGCACCGGGGGTGGATGAGATTCGCCCTGAGTACCTCCAGTCTCTGGATGTTGTGGGGCTGTCTTGGCTGACACGCCTCTGCAGCATCGCGTGGCGGTCGGGGACAGTGCCTCTGGGATGGCAGACCGGGGTGGTGGTCCCTCTTTTTAAGAAGGGGGACCGGAGGGTGTGTTCCAACTACAGGGGGATCACACTTCTCAGCCTTCCCGGGAAAGTCTATGCCAGGGTACTGGAGAGGAGAAAACGGGCGATAGTAGAACCTCGGATTCAGGAGGAACAGTGTGGTTTTCGTCCAGGCCGTGGAATGCTGGACCAGCTCTACACCCTCTACAGGGTGCTGGAGGGTTCATGGGAGTTTGCTCAACCAATCCACATGTGTTTCTAGGCGCAGCCAGGGGCCGGAGGGTGTCAGGTTTGGGGACCACACGATCTCGTCTCTGCTATTTGCGGATGATGTTGTCGTGTTGGCCCCTTCAAACCAGGACCTTCAGCATGCACTGGGACGGTTTACAGCAGAGTGTGAGGCGGCTGGAATGAAAATCAGTACCTCCAAATCCGAGGCCATGGTCCTCAGTCGGAAAAAGGTGGCTTGCCCACTTAAGGTTGGTGGAGAGTTCCTTCCTCAAGTGGAGGAGTTTAAGTATCTCGGGGTCTTGTTCACGAGTGAGGGAAGGATGGAACGGGAGATTGACAGACGGATCGGTGCAGCTTCTGCAGTAATGCGGTCGATGTACCGGTCCGTCGTGGTGAAGAAAGAGCTGAGCCGCAAGGCGAAGCTCTCAATTTACCGGTCAATCTACGTTCCTACTCTCACCTATGGTCATGAGCTTTGGGTCATGACCGAAAGGACAAGATCCCGGATACAGGCGGCTGAAATGAGCTTCCTCCGCAGGGTGGCTGGGCGATCCCTTAGAGATAGGGTGAGAAGCTCGGCCACCCGGGAGGAGCTCGGAGTAGAGCCACTGCTCCTCCACATCGAGAGGGGTCAGCTGAGGTGGCTTGGGCATCTGTTTCGGATGCCTACTGGACGCCTTCCCCGGAAGGTGCTCCGGGGTCTCCTCCCGGTCGGACGGGGAAGACCTAGGACACGCTGGTGGGACTATATCTCCCGGCTGGCCTGGGAACGCCTCGGTGTCCCCCCGGAAGAGCTGGAGGAAGTGTCTAGGGTGAGGGATGTCTGGGCATCTCTGCTTAGACTGCTGCCCCTGCGACCCGGCCCCGGATAAGCGGTAGAAAATGAATGAATGAATGAATGAATGAATGAAAAAGTTGAATTTTAGTGTCATAAAAATTTATAAAAAATAAAGTGAAACTGCACCTTCAACACCACAAGTTGTTCGGGACACTGTTCAAGAAACAAATCTTCTGCTCTCATGCAAAAATAAATGCCACCATATTGATTTACCATACTGGAACTTCAAACAGGACTGGGGTCTCTGGCCATTTGAAATTAAAAATAGTTTTTTGGCATCAACAAGATGAGGTTCTGGAAGTCTTGTTCAGATACATTAGTGTTTTTCTCTAAACATCTGTGTCAAAACGCCTCAAGTCTTTCTGTATGTCAGAACTCTGCACGTCACCGATGTAGTGACAGTTAAACCTGTTCGTCACAGGAAGTGCAAGTGTGTAGTAAATAGAGGTTTCTTGCGCATGCAAACCTCACACTGCTTCATACTCCACCTGACTCTAAACCCAACCAGTTAGCTGTGTCAGTTTTAAGGCCAGTTGTATTCTTATAAACACAAGAAGTTGGATTGCTTGTGAGGAACGATTGTCATCAACGCTAGCTTCGGGATCATGAGGTGAGTGAAGAACTTTATCCACAGTTCATGCACATTTAGTTTTATGGAAACTGGCTTGCATTTGATCAATATTCACATTTCTAGGAAAATGCTGGATTGTTTTAACCCAATTGTTGGGTAAAATTGGGATAAAACCAACTGTTGGGTTTAAACTTGGATGCTCACCCAATTTTAGATTGTAATGTTCACTCATGGGAGCAAAACCACTATATAAACATTTTCAGGTGGGGAAACAACTGACATATTGACATAATTACACTAACATAGTCTAAAATGTTTTTGTTTTTTACATTTTTAAATTAATTCAGTTTGACAAAGTTGAATTTTTTTTATTCCATATGTATTTCCAATGACAAGAACCAGCAGTTTTGTTTTCTGGCCTTCAATTAAATCACAAGTTGCTTAAAGACAGCTTGTAATCTTTGCATATTAAAAATGTTAACACTAAAAAAACATATTGCCATCTCACAGTCTTTTAACATGTATGCTTGAGCATGGCTTGCTGTGACTTCAAAGGTGTAACTTGTGGCTTTGTTTGCAGTTTTGATGAAGAAATATCACACAAATAGTATGAGATTCTCTTATGATCTAAAAGACAAAAGTTTTGCTCACATGTTTGGGTAAATGTGTATGTTTCATAATAAAAGTGGGCATTTTACATTAATTAAGGGATAGTTGAACTTCACCCAAAATGTCTGTCATAGTTTATTCACCCTCTTGTCATTTCAAACCTGACTTTCTTCTGCAGAACACAAAATGAGATACTTTGAAGAATGTTGGTAACAGAACAACGGCATTGGTTTCAATAGAAGTGCCGTTGTTCAATTAACAGACATTCTTCAAAATATCTTCTATTATTTGTCTTCCCTCATGTGTTAAAGCTGCTGTGGTCTTTACAGTGTGTATATTGTACTCTAATTTATCTGGTTATGAAGCGTATGCAATTATTTTGTTATGTTATTTCCGTACACTGGGTATGTGGTCTGTCATTTGGACCTGGAGACCCTGATGACCCAGTGAGACCCATCTGTGGGTACCAGGTGGCCATCTGCTCGATGCATGTCATAGAACTGTGGGACCAGTGCCACTATTCTACAATGTGATATGAAAACATTCCCAATGAATCATCTAACGTTAATATTAAAAGTCTTTGCTTTATAAAGGCACTTTGATTGTAAAGCTGGTGATATTGTTTGCTTATTAGGTTATTACAATGTAGTAAGTTGTTATAACAATGTAATAAAATACATTTATAGATTTTATGCTTTCCTATTTGTAAATAGCTTGGATAAAGGCATTAACCAAATAAGTAAATGTTGATTTTTGTAATCTGTAAGTGATGGATCAGATTTCTATGAATGATTGGAGAACTCAAATGACATGAACCAGCTGATTTCTATTTGCTGTTTTACAGTAAAAGATTTATTTCAGTTACACCAACCCCATGGAACAATGTTTAATAACTCAACCGCATTTGAACTACCGTAATCCAATATATGACTCGTATCATAATTTCCTCTTTAATCTGCATATTAAATCAGTTGAATATATTGAATTCACTGTACGTGTTCATAAACACGTTGAGTTATGTAACGTTATGGTTAAATAACAGGGTTTGCTGACGTGATAAGTAAAGTAGAATGTTCTCGGTACCTGATCTATTTTTAGTACAGCCAAGTTAACAAATAACTGTTCGATATTGAAAGTGCGAATGGAAAGTTTTGATGAAGTGGTTTTGTCAGCATCCTTCCTTCCTCCATTGATAGCGTGACATATGGAACCCAAAACTGTACACTGTATTTTTCATTTGCATTCAAATCATTTTCTAAATTCCAGATTGTGGTTCTCGTCAGCATTGTGCATCTGAACCCTCCAGAAAAGAATGGGCAGTCGCCCCAGTAAGGATCGGGACGGGTCTAACGCACATGCAGCACTTTTGGGCCCAGAGGAGAGCGCCGGTTTAATGTCCATAGGTAAGTTTAGCATGCAATGCACATCCATCAATATTATGTACACATCAATGTTGTGCTTGTAATGTGCAGCAATATAATTTTGTACATGTGCAAAAGTGTAAAACAGACACTTTGATTTGTCAAATGTTTTTTTTTGTTTACTGTTCCAAAACAGCATTTAGTGGTGCTTTCCAGATGCTCTTGGTCATTTTGAGATAAGACATTAGACAACTCCTATCCAAGAACTACCGGTCTTACACTACCTATTTGACAGTTTTGAAGCACTCATTCTTTATATTTTTTTCCCATTTCATAATAAAAGTAAACTCAACAGAATACAACAATTGTAACTGTAGATGCTTTAAGTCACAATAATTCTTACAATCAATCAAAACCTGTCAATCAAAAAAAGAAGCATATTCAAAGTATTCGCTCTTTGACTAGGCTCTCTAAAAACATACTTCTTGAATTTTATCAGACAACTTCTTGAAAGGCAACTTTCACCCACGTGAAACTTTTTGAAAACAGTATTGAAGGATCTTCCATCTTTTATGGGCTCTTATCTGATGCTTTTTCATTATTTTGTCAATTTCTGTCCGAAGTCATCATTTAAAAAATTCCTTTTTAAAGAAAGTTTAAGTTTTCTAATGAAAGAAATTACTTTTGTAGACAAAAATGTAGTTGTGCCCAACATAGTTTTTTCAAACATATATACTATATGTATAGTTTTCCACATTCTTCAAAATATATTTTTGTGTGTGTTCAACAGAACAAAGATGTTTAAATAGGTTTCGAACAATTTGAGGGCGAGTAAATCATGAAAAAAAATATCATTTTGGGGTAAACTATCCCATTGAGATCATGAGAAAAGTTTTAAGTCACAGTGGTGTACATACAGTACATGATAATGTCCTAGGCCTGTATTGAAAGAGCAGCCTGATCAAAATATCACAGACCTTTGTGGCTGGGCTATTTTAACTTGGGTCACCACACATCTTCATAGCACCATATTAATACCTAAGCAACTTAGCAACTACAAACCAGTGCCTAGCAACCACAAACAACACCCAGGCATTGTGTGTGGGCAAACTCCCCAAATCTTCCAGAATGTACACATTCAATCAAAGAGAGCTGGTCATATGACGTGCTTCAGATATTCAGAGAATGTGCTTCCTGTTATAACATTCATGTTGTTTTCCGGTGTCTAAAACAACTTGTTTCCATAGATATGGCATGTAGAGAGATGTTAACAGCGGGTCTGTAGTGTGGTACAGGTGTCACGTGGTCAAACCAACATTGTTGTTTGTTTTTTATCTTTGTACAGACAGTGGTAGATACGTGGTGGTGTCCCTGTATAACTATCCGTCGAGAGGTCCAGATGACTGCGCCATCAGAGTGGGAGAGAGGCTGAACATTCTGTCTGAGTGAGTCCAGATGCTCTTATGCCACCTGTAATTTTTTTTACGTTGTTTGTCTGTATCTGATGTTTTAATGTGCATGTTACAGTGAAGGTGAATGGTGGAAAGTTAGTTCATCGGCCACAGGAAAAGAGAGCTACATCCCCAGCAACTACACGGCTAAAGTGTACAACAGGTGAGCTTTTAAATCATCTCTTCTGTGCATCTGTTATGACATCACAGGGATGGTCCGGTGGGCTGTTCTTCCCACGCCCGACATCATCATTCCTCCAGAGGGGGTGATGACATATCAATTACAGTTCCTAAAGCAGGTTTTATGACACTAGGAAAGTGGCATGAGTTAATAGCTGTCTGGGTTTTGGGTACAGTGTGTACAGTGATTATTGCTGTGCGGGGATGTACTGTACCCACAATGACCCATGATCAATTCATTCACTTACCTCAATTTTTCCCCTTCTACATTGTTCTACATTCTCCTTTTGTGTTCATTTGGTGTATATAGTCACTAATGTGTTTTAACTCTGTGTCTGTGTGTAGGTGGCAGTTTGTAGGTCTCAACAGACGGAAAGCAGAAGAACTGTTGCTTCTCCCTCATAATCAGGCCGGATCTTTTCTCATCAGAGAGAGCGAGACTTATCCAGGTAGACACACACATACACACACAAACGAATGCTGCTTATAGTTCAGCAAACATATTTGATAGTGATCAAAGATCTACAATGGATATCAACACGGCGAAAATGTGTTTCTTACTGGGTATTTGTCTTTACAAATATAAAAGAAAATATATTTAATCAAGACATGTTTGCTAGAGAAGGAAAATGACCTAAGATGTAAAGGCTTGTTTTCCAAAAAAGTTTACACATAAAACAAGAAACACCTTACATAAACTTCACTGGCATTATTTAGTTTTAAGGTCTTTATATACTTTGACATTTTGCTGCTTAAGTAAAATAATTTTACTTAGTTTTGGTAAAAGATTATGAGGGCACTTGAATTTTAGGTATTTTAATTGAATTTTTAATTGAATTTTTATCATTTTTAATAAATGATATTATCGTTTAATTAATTAAAATATTATTCCATAACAAATAAGAATTTTTATTTTTGATTTGTAATTGCAAACACAACAAAATACTATTATAATTTTGTTGGTAAAAATTAGTTTGCAGTACTTTTTTAATCAAAGAATTCACTGTGTCAGCAGAATCATGAGCAGTACACAAACAGAAAATAAATGTTATGTATTTCATAAAATAATATACATTTTATTTAAATAGGCAACCACACACTGTCTGTGCGTAGGAGCGGGTCGCAGGAATGCGCTTCTGTCAAACACTACCGTATCAACTGCATTGAGAATGGATGGATGTACATCTCTCTGGGACTCACTTTCCGAACCCTCGCAGACCTGATCGCACACTATTCAGGTACATAATTATTACACATACAGTCAAGAGACCATTCCAAATTTCATCGCAGAAAGATTACTGTTGTGTTGCTTAAAAGTGAATATGAACTTGTTTTCTTTGCAGTATTTGAGGTCTGAAAAAATTAAAATAAATGCAAAGAGAAACATTATTTTCATTTCAAATTTGGGAGAAATATATTTCTAGTAGTTCACAGAATTAAATAAATTTGTATTTAATAAAATATTATGTTGGTTCAGTTTTTTAATATTTTGTGTACGTATTTTACATTTTTTCTTATCACGGATCATCTTCCACACATCAGAGCACTTGATGCAGGCAATAACATTTGCGTGCCAGTGTCTCTGCTATCTGCATCAACCTAAAACTTTTACAGTCATTCAGATATTGCAAACCATGTTTAAATGTTAACTTTTCCTCTGAAGTATCGGACGGGCTGTGCTGTACACTGGGGGAGCCCTGTTTCATCCTCGGCTCTAACAATGTTCCCGTGGTAACCGGCCCTCCGGTAGCCGTAAAGAGGCCCACGATTAACTGGAAAGATGTGAACAGGTGCGATTTGACAACACATTATTTGATACAGACCTCACAAAACTGTTGCATACAAGACATTTTTAACTCTGTTCTCTTTGTAGATCCATGATCTTTGGGCAGGGTAAAGATGGTGCAGAAGAGTCTCTGGTGAGCGAAGGGTTAAAGGAAGCAATGAACTCTTACCTCTACATGACAGAAGAGTGTGAGGACTGCTGTATGATTGCTGACTGCTGATGGACACGAGGGGTCAAAGACATGCATGAGCTGGAGCTAGTCGTGAGATTCTTGGGTGGTCACCTAGTCTTAAACTTTATGACGGGACGATGGTAATGGGACCAAAACCAACCCAGCAAAGAAAACAGACCTCACGGCTCTAAAACACATCAGTGTATTTACGCGCATCTCAATCGAAGAGATACACAATAACCGTAATGATGGTGAACCGATGGTGACGAGCCAAGCGCGCTGAGTCATTGCTGTTCTTCCAGAGTAGGTGCTGGAGATAAAGATGTCACTCGTTCCTGGCGTACATGAAAGTGAAACGGAAGGAAAGACAGAGAGGAGTGAGCTAGTGGGAGGGGAAAACAGCTGGGAGGCGTTCACATCCATTTCCATGTCACTCGTATTGGAACTTTTCTTCGTTTATAAGTGTTCGCAGGAACAAATGTGACTTTTTTTGTGTATCCGAATTATGACTTTGTTTCACAATAGGATTTTCTTTCTACTAAACATCACTAAAAAGTGCATTTATGAATTAAAATGTCAATGTGAAATATTGTGCATATCTCAGTTTTTATGTAATGTGCTTGATAAACAAGGGGATCTTTGTTTTCGTACAAAAGAGAATCTAGAATGAGGTGTTTCCTGTCAGACATTGCACCAATTGTCTTGTTCATACGAAAAGAACCGCAGCTTTGTGCTGCAGGAAATGAAGACTTGAGTTCTTTGAGGGTTTCTGCGTGCATGCGGTTTGCTTTCTGGCTGCAAGGGAATATTTGTTCTAATCGATGTTGGAGCTTGAGCACTTTTTAAACAGATTGTATGTTTCTTATAAGAATTATGCTTTAGATTTTGTGTTTTAATATTGTTCTTGGTTATGCTGTGGCACATATCCTACGAAACCATGAGATCCGATAAGAAAGATAACATCATTTTCCACTGGAACATATGTTGACCAAAAGATTTCCATTGAGTCCAGTAATGCTGACAGGCTTTATAGGTTCCTCTACATGTGATATAAAAGTGATGACAGCATTGATTTTAAATCTAGATCTGTGTCAGGAACATTGCTGTGGCCTCTAAGGACTATAGTAGGTATTACAGGTAATGAACAGGTATTACAAAAGTGGTAACACTTTAAAATAAGGTAGTATTTGTTAACATTGTAAGTTAATGCAATTACTTGGTTTTCTAGAATGTATATAATTTTTAATGTTAGTTACTGCCAATACAGTTGTTAACTTTCAATTTTAAAAATGATAAGTTCATGTTAATTTCACTATTTCCTAAAGTTTGATAAAATTAATAAATGCGGTAAAAGTATAATTCATGTTAACTAATGCATTTGCTAATGTTAACAAAATCAACCTTATTGTGTTACTTATGCAGTGTAAAATGCATTGTTAAACTTAGGTCCAAGTCAGTAAGGTTGCGAACACTACGAAGGCTGACAGAACATGGAGAATAATGCAAGGGAACCCCGCGTCAAGGTGTTCCCAGATAGAAATAGCTCATTCTAAGGTAATAAAACACAACGCTTCATTGTTCTTTATATCCCTCTGAAGACATAGCTATGTATATTATATTGTATTTCTGTCAATAGATCATCCCCAAAATAACACACTGGACATTTAAAAGTAAACACTTGCAATAAATTGGGGGGAGTATTTAATGCAATTGTTCAAAGTGATTTGCTTTGTATTTGACTGCTTGATTGGAGATTACATTGAACATAACCGTTACAATCACAGAAGAAAACTCATGACAGGACTAGTGTCCCCCCTCAACATTCCAATAAAACTCACCGTCTACAGCTCCTGCTCATAGCACTAAACAAAAACTCTGAACGTTCACAAATGAAACTAGAATGTATCTTAAAATCTCATTTTAATGAAGGGTCATTAGGGTCAAAACAGATATAACACATACAAGCACTACTCAAGTCAAAGTGACTTGAGAGGGAATTCAGCCTGGAAAAAAAAACATGTCAACCGAACCTTAGGTCAAAAGCAAAAGAACAAATGACTTCTATCTCTTGGGCCAGTTATGACGAAAACCTCTGTAAGTAAAGAAAACAAACAAAACGAACACACAATTTAATCTGATGATCAAACAGACAGGATGCTAGACAGTACTGTGCTACTCTCTCACCTCTCAGATGTTGCCGGTACATAAGACATGCTCCTGGTTCCTAAAGTACTTTGCTTTTGTTTTCTTTTCTGAGAATGAAAATAGATCCAAGATGTGAAAACAGTGCTACATCAAACCATGAATGTGATTTTAAAGTATGCGAGTATGTCTGAAAGCAGATTCAAGACTTAAGTCCATAAATACCTTCTGCTTGGATTCAGGTTCTTGTCTGTTTGGATCGAACTGTGAACTCTCTTTTGATTTGCCTGCGTGTATAAAACAAGAATATAAATCAGACTCTAAAACAATACAAAAATACATGCGTGTAAATTCAGGGATCTTACCGTCAAACATTTTCATATTTGATCGGCTGTAGTCGTAAGGTTTAAAGTTCTGTGTGGAGACTTGAGGATCTTGGAGAGCTTTGGCTTTGTGTTTTTTTGGAGCAGGTGCGATGGATTTTTCTTTCTGTGTGCTCTCGGTATCTGTCTTCAAGACTTTTGTGTTTGGCTTTATACTCTCTTCATTTACATGACTAGCCACTCTCTCTCTTTTTGGGCCGGACTGATTTGCTTCCTGAAACACACAAGATAGCAAAAGAAGATTTAAGTGAAATGAAGCAGGCACAGGTTTAGTTGTGAGTTTGTGATGTGAAGGTTGCTCACCATTACTTGATGCCTGACACTATGAACATTTTCCAGTGACTCCTGATAGCTCTGCTTGGCTTTCTTACGTTCCTCTAAAAAAGGAAACAAGTTCATTTCCTATTTTTTTTAACAACATTTGGATTTGTACATATATCTTGTGAAACCCTGATCCTTTTGGATGCTTGTGGTGGGTTAAAAGATCACACACTGTTGTTGATACCTTGAGATTTCTTGGCTTGTTCTTTAGCTTGCTGCTTGGCTTGAACCTCCTTCTGCTGCTGCTCAATACTCTGCAACTTCCAGCGGTTACGAATCTGTTCCCAGTGAAATCAGGCAAAACAGTCAGTACATAGAACTAGAAATCTGTCAGGTCACTTGAAATCAGTGGAAATATATGAATATCTCATATTTCTGCATTCATTTGTGATTTTAAACACATTGGCCAATAAAACGCTTAGGTATAGTAACCTACATTAACTTGTCTGTAGTCATCCACACTTTAATCTTATAATTTATGAAATGAAATTCAATGTGAATTATGCATGACTGATCTTCTGATCACAAAGTTAAACTTGTAGAGGATGTAGAGGGCAAAGCAATGTTCCCGACACTGCTGTGAAACTATTATAACATTGGAAGAATTCAGATACAAAACGCTCTAAAAGCAATCTCTGCCAAAAATGATGTTATAATGTTGAGTGATTGCCCTCCACTAATAAAATATGTTGCTCAAATTATTTTGCTTCAAAACATGCTTAATACCACACTCTGAGGGATTTAGAGGGTTTTGCATCTGAACTCTAAAACAAATTAAAAACATTGAGTTGCAATACGTAGCAATTGCCTCACTATATCCATCTCTGTTTAAAACACAAATTACATTTTTACACGTGTTGACATTAAATGACATAAACATGCCATTTTCAGCAGAATCGTAACCGAGCATAAATATAAAAATTTACTTTTATGAATCGATAGTAAGGTTAGCAGACAGCTTTGTATTGTATATACCTGCTCAATAACTGATTTAAAATTATACAATTGAAAATCAATTAATAAATGACGGACTGCAGCTTCACATACTGCAAAGTTTCACATTAAGGGAAAACGTTATACCTCATAAATCTTTGATGATGGGTCATATTTGGCTTTTTCTGATATGTGAATTTCCTTTGATGGTAAATACTGAAAAGGAAAACAGTATTCACTTTAGAGGTGAACCGAGTCGATTCACAAGCAGCACCAAACAAAATTACACAACAATAAATGGTTTCAACACTTCATCTGTCACAGGTCACCAAACACATTTGCTTGCAACTGATTCATCAGAAGAACTACTGTACCATTCGGAAAGGATTCTCGAAGGACGCCATGATGCTGTGGGCTTTTTGTTGTGCTACAGTCAGATGACCTGAGGCAGGAACCTTCTCCTGATTCTCCTAAACAATCCAACACAAAATATCAGTCTTAAGCAAACCATTAAAAATAACATTAATAACACATGAACCATTAAATATTTTACCGCAAAGAGACCGATTTTTGCTGAAGCTAGAAGACCGTTCAATGATTTTAGATCTTCATCCATACACTCCTCCCACTCCTCCTCTGAAAACAAAACTCCTTGCTTGGTTGGGGTTTCTAAATATTCATGGGTAAACAAAGAGAAGTTATCCAATGTGTAGGCAACATTATTTCACTTTTCACAATTACAAACAATGTAAGTATTATCTTTGTGTAGTTATGCCCTATGATGTGACAGGAAAAATTTAGAAGAAAAACTGTTAATAATATATATTAATACTTAAATTTATGAGGTAAAATAAATAACTGCTATGTACCACAACAAAGGGTGATTTATTTGTCAACTACGCATTTTTATTATGTCTGGATGTACCAATGGAGGAGAGGTCCAAGAAATCACTTTCAGATGAACGGGACGTGTCATGAGGTCCAAATAATGAAGACTGGAGCTGTAACTAAAATGGGTGTAAACTCATTACAGACTGCAGATATTTCTGCTACTTTGGGTGCACACAAAAAAATCTGAATGTTAAATCTCACCTTTCTATTTGGGGTAACAGATTTCCTTCTTTCTGGAAGGGTCTCTACCTGAAGAGACACACAAATATAAACGTTTCTATATCAAGGTGAATCAGAAGTGTAAGACGGGTTTGAATCATCACACACCTTCAGTAGAGGAATCTCTCGAGCCCGTTTAATAAGCTGATGAAGTTCATTGATCTGTTGTCGCACTAGGGGTGGAGTTGGGTTACAGCAGGCGATGATGCCCTGGGGTTCCCTATAAAAAAAACAGACATGAGCTTCTTTACAGACAAACAAATGTTCAATGCACGAACAATGGGTCCTTTTATGACCGTTTAAACTTACTTTGGAAGCTCCTCTGCGATCTTCATCATCATATGGTTTGGTAAGACATACCTGCATCAAACATGCTCAGAATAAATCACACAAGCTCTCAAAATATGAACACATTCTCAGAAAAAACTGTTTAAGGTTGGAGAGTTACCCAGTGCTCTCGTCTTCATCTCGTGCCAGTTTATCCCTCCAGGCGTGCAACATTCTGAAGGCCGCTAGCTGCTGCGTGTTGAAACTCTTCTTCTGCTTGCGGTAAAGCTCCATATAAGAGTCCTCAGTAAAGATGGGCTTCACATATTTCTGGGAAAATGAAACAATATATATATATATACATATAAAACAATATTCTGTATAACTGTATAGCTGGTTCTTTACAATGATTGTACCTTAAGTGAAAGGTCTCTGCTTTTAGACCAGACTTGCTGAATGAGGGTGGGCTGTCCGTTGCCCATATCATAAAGGTCGGCCCGTACTCGATCATACACGTACAGTAGATAGTGAGTGTCCCCCTGAGCGTACTTTAACATCTCGTCTGGCAAAGGTCTATTGGAAAATTATCAAACAACAAAATCTCTTTTTATTTTACTTAATGCAACTGTATCCATTTAACGCACAAATACTCGTGAAAGAAGTAAACAAGGGAAATATTACCGTATCCTCCAGTCGGCCAGCTGGTATCGTTTATCTGATTCCACCTCACAGTAGACCTTCAAGAGATGGTCGAGGGAGTTTCTGCCGAGGTTCAGGGCACGAGCAGCCTGATGGGTGTCAACCATGTTGACAACGTAGAGACCGAAGTCCTTCTGCAGCCACTCGATGTCCGAGTCAGCCCCATGAAACACCTGCAACATCAACATGCAGCGGTGCATAAATGCATGACATGCAAGAAAAATTGAAATAAATACATTAATAGGCATGTAATGATTCACCATGAGCCAGTTGAAAACAGATTATAACGTGACGATTCAAGACGGTTTAGATGTAAAATGAACCATAACATGTTTTGAACAGCAGGAGGCGCTGTATTTAAACACAGACAAAGTCATCGTTTGTTAATAATATGATATTTTTGTATTATTAATTAACTTATTTTAGAATTGCAGTTTAGTTTTGTTATTTGACATTAAAGATATTTTTATTTTACAAAGAAATGAGCAGCATTTGAGAAATAATAAAAGGGCAGGTGTTCATTTCTAATTTGTCAAAACAAACCGTGATTAAATTATATTGTGAGATCCGTATTGTAAATCGCATTAAAACATGAGCTGAGCGAATAGTTACATCCTCATGCATAAACCATTGTAACAATAAAAAATTACCTTCACAATGGCGGGGTCAGTGAAAGTCTCATTTAAGATGTACATTTCACTGCGCAGTTGCAGCGTATCTATGATGAAATCTTCCTCACGTGTCGATATCTGCATCAGACACGTGATTCCTAGAAAACTTCTGTAGGAATGATGCTGCGAATAAAACATTTCAATGTTGTATAAACAAATTTAATTGAAGTTTACAAAAAAAGTCACAAAATAAAACAATTTCAATGTACTTAATTGCAACAACAATATCAAGGCAAGCAGATCACTTAATAACATCATGTGAAGTAGACTGGTCATACCTCCAAATCCACAGCAAACTCTGACATCTTGGCCAACTTCTCATTCAAAGCAACAAGATCCTCCAACGTGTAGATAAACTTAAAGCTGTGCTCAGCAATTGATTTATACATCTGAAACATAATGAAAATGATCGATTTAATCCTGATGGAAATAATAACCGTTTTCAATATATAGATTCTAGTTTCCTGGAGCATAAGAATGAATGAGACCTGTGGCTCGGGTTTACAGTTGAGGCTCTCCGGCATGGCCAGATGATCCAATTCGTACTGGTAGGGGTGAGAAAACCTGAAAAACACAATTCCATTTCAAACTCTGAACTGCAAAATAATACACGTTGAATAAAAGAATGAAACACATCTTACATATCATCCACATGCTCTTGTGTTCTCTGCTGATGGATAAAATCTGCCAGCGCAGCAGGAACATCCAAATCCTCCGGTCTCTCCTTACGAATGTGTTTGTCGGTAAAATCTAGAAAAACACATTTCATTATATTTAGTGTGTATCTTCAGACTGGGGTTCTAAGAAATAATTTTATAGTCTTTCCCTACTATATTCTAATAAATATATATTAGGAAACAATAAATAATACCACAAAATCTTGCTTTCCACAAATCCCACCCAATATTTAGTTTCACTCAGAAATGCTTCACATTCCTGAAGTTAAACATGCTTTTGAGTGATGAAGTCTGAAAAGCTTTGCTTACATGAAGGAAGAGGTTTTGAAGCATTGGGTTTGATAAAGATTTTGGAGACGAAGGGAGTGTTGCTGTTATCCACTTTCTCCTTGAACTTCAGCTGTGGACGCTGGATGTTTTTAGCATGCAGAAGATGAAAGGTTTCAGTGCCTCTACCTCCTCCCTGTAAGAAGAACATCAGCATCAAACCAGAACACCCTCTTTAAAAACAAACCAACTGGGCCTTTACAGGTAATGATCCTTAATGACAGCTAATGTTCTTTTGAAGATGACAGTGTGATGAAATCTACATTTTATCTTCTAAATAAAAGCAAATTAAACAAGCCAGAATGACTTACCTTGCGATTCCAACTAGACACAACAATCTTGGGAGGCTGATATCCAGAAGGCATCACAGGCTGTTGTGTGCGGTTCACACCAGAGGCTTCATCCAGGAGAATGCCCTGGACACCCCAACACAAACACATCAGAACTATGGCCAAAATGTATTATGGATTAACCGATGATGCGTTTACTTCCGCCATTTCTGTAAGCAATCATACGACTGAAAAGCTCAAATCTCAATAGTTTTAGATGTGAAACTCCTACCACTTTCTCAAGAATGGCATCGTTGGAATCCACCACCAGGTCAAATCGCTCCTCTAGACCCGTCAGTTTGTTCCTGTCTTTCATGTGAGATCTACAGCCATGCTGTTGCATGATCTGACTCATGCTGTCAAACAAACACACACATCAGAGTGATGCTGTGTGTAACGTACTCGGTCAATTAAACATTGTATTATTTCTTAAGTATGATGTAAAAATGCTCTTTATTAACAAAGGTATCAATTGCATTACCAAGGTAACACAATGTTCCAGAGACATACGTGTTTAATTCCTATATTTATGCCTACCATGCATATTTATTTTGTCTTTATAAACACACACGTGATATCTAAGACAAATATACAAATGAGTAAATCTTTAATTATAATTTAAATTATATAAATGCTAGCGGAAGTGTATGTGTTTATAAATACAAAATAAATATGCACAGACACATTATGTAAACACAAGTTTATGCTGAATGCGAGTAATCGTTGAACTGATCTAAAATGACATCTATACATATATAGTGGTATAGTTTTAAATGAAGGCCTCGTTGTCACGACACAATTACAATACTTGTAATGTATTATACCAGTGTAAAAGGCGATCTCCCTGTGATGCGCAGAACTCTTGAAACGCAGGAAAGCTGCGGTACAGATCAAACTCATCTCCGGCCTGCGGGAGGGTCGCACTCGCCTTCGTGGCAGCGACCACACATCCCAGCCCATGCTGTGAAAAAAACAACTTCTTCATCAACTCTATTCATAAGCATTCAAACTGCGAAATGAACTGCATGTGCACACATGGCTAACGTAACTCCACGTTGCGATGTGTTGACAGCTAGTTAAAGTAACGGCAGAACAGATCTACGGAATGAAACGGCTCACAGACCTTGACAAACGCTTCAGCATCTTTAAAACCTGGACAAAACTCGGTTTCTGCGTCTGTTTCTTTAGATGACGCAGATTGCTCGTTGTGTTTAGTAGTAGGAGCGCCACTCGCGGAGGCCGCCATCGTGGAAACATAAAAAACGCGAGAACTGCGGTTTCACGCGAGATGCGTGTCTTCTTCATTTACGGCGTTTGTTTCGCTGTTTGGTAGATTATCGCCACCTGGCGGACTGTTGTGTTTCTTCCATCCTTGGCTGAACGCATGGGAGCCAAAACATAGGGCTTGGTTCGCAATTGTTGAACTGGAATCTCGAATGAAATGTTTGGATTATCAAATAATAAACAATAGTCGTATCATTTGTTTTTATTTGATTAGGTTTTAAACACAGAGATTAAAAAGAGCTTTAAACGTGATCTTGAGTAAACATTATCATTATGCTGCTCCGTAATGTCGTGCAAAGTTTCCGTGTATTTGTGATTTATATCTGTCTGTGCGCCTGATACTTTATTTGTATTTGATATTTAAATTACAATGAAATGATTCATTTTTTACGGTATAAAATAAACCCCTAAAGGCCCGACAGCGCCCCCTGTGCGAGGCCTTTGCCGCTGCTGCCCACGTGGATCATGACGTCTTCACATGGATGGGGATACCGGACATGGGTCAACTCTCAACAGGATAGAAACTTCTACGTGTGACCGCCTGATCCCCCCTCGGATGCTGAAAGCGAATATTTAAATATCAGACTCCCTGTTAACCTGAATCATTACGGGCGAAGCAGAGACGCGTCAGGTAACGTTATATTATAACTCTTTATTTTCAGGTTAACGTTAGTTGTCTTTCGCCTGTTAAATAATCCTCCCTTTAGGCTGTAAAAGCAGATCATGTGTTTACAGAATAGCCTACATATGCATATCGCAGGCGCGCTTTAAGGTTGAGCCGAGATTGCTGTGTCATAATGATTACAGCGATTTCACACAGGTACACATTGCTGTGACACTGGACAGATGCTTACATTCTGAATCTTATACATTTAGTGTGATTTTTTGGCAATAGCATGGTATTATCTGACATATTTACTATGCATTTAGCATACTATAGTTTTTATTTCATTACATTTATTAATGATCAAACAAACTGTAGCATTGGATTTTTAAATACCATATTATTTACATCTGATGTGCTCAATATCTCAGAATTAGTATTGCTGAAGATAAATTATACTGGATTATTTCATCGAGAATCAATAACTGTAATTTTTACGGTCAGATTAGATTTTCTGTGATGTCTGCAACACGGGAAGAGGTCCTGAGAGATGAAGATCTGATTGAATATCTTCAGGAGATTGCTAAAGACTCTGCACTTTTACACGGAGTGTTGATGCGGACCAAAGAAACTCCAAACTCACCTGAAGTAAGATGAAGAAATCTGTATTTTCTTTATTTCTTTATTTTGTTTGAAAAGAGTTCACTGAGAGAGTGAAGGAAAGTTTAAGGAAAGTGTGAATGTTGTTGAACTGAATGCTCTACCTATTGAGCTAAAGAAACCCACACTGAAAGTTATCAGGGGCCGGATATTTCAACACGTTAGGAAATGTTAACCAACATCACAGATGCACTGTTATTTCGAAGCCACGTCTGGAATTCGGTCTCTGTTTTGTTTCAGGATTATGGATCATTTGTTCTGCATCACAGAGTCGACACAAAGCAAAGAGTCGGATGGTGTTACGAATGCATGTGAAATATAAATGTGTTTCTTCACAGGTGGTGAGTTATGCACCGTTTACATTGTTTCCCACACGAGTGCCCAGCGTTGTCTTTACTCAGGCGCTGAGAGTACAGACACATTTTAACCGGCTAGTGGATCTGGTCAGTCAGAACGCCTCCTTCCTAGAGGAATCTCTGGCTAGGTATGAACGCCTTATTAAAATGAATGTGTCTTTACTAAATGAGACATAAAGTAATAATTTATCACGAGTTATATTTTTCAACAGCACCATCAAAGTTGATGATTTTACAGCCAGACTTTTTAACCTATACAAACAAATTCAACAAGAGGGTCGTGCCCAGGTAAAAACATTTTACCCGTTTATATGAATACACGTTTATATAATGCAATTTAACTATGGTCCATATTTTCTCCAAGCCAATAGTTCTGGGTCTGAATCGCTCAGACTACATGTTAGACCAGAGTCCAGATGGTGGGACATCCTTAAAGCAGATTGAAATCAACACGATTGCTGCAAGTTTCGGTGGGCTTGCTTCACAGACCCCAGATGTTCATCGGTAAGTGTCTGTAGGTGAGATTCTGCATAAAAATGATAAGCCAGTTCAGCATTTAAACTTTGTCTTGTTTCTTTTAGTCACATTCTGAAGGTTGCAAACCTGTTAGAGGAACAAAATCATATTTTGGACAATAATCCTGCAGCAGGTCTGGCGAGAGGGTTGGCAAAGGCCTGGGAGCTCTATGGATCTAAGAGGTCAGTTGATGTGAGCACACATTTGCTCATGTGTTCCCTTATGTGGTTGATAAGCACAATTGTCTGTTACCAGTGTGGTAAATAAGGTCGGTGTGTTAATAATAATGTGTGGTTGTAGCCGATATGAGGCTGCTCCGTTAGCAGTGTGAGTAGAATTCCTCCAGTTAAGAGAGAAGTCTTGCTTAAATATGGGTTGATGTATCTTTTACCAATTTTACATGTCTGATTTTGTCTGTTACAGCGCAGTGGTGATGTTTCTGGTTGAGGATCTCCAGAGGAACATTTATGACCATCGATATATAGAAAATGAGCTGTGGAAGAAGTAAGTTATCTTGCTATAATAAAGAGTTAAGGTCACATTATACCTTACTTACACAGAACAGACACTGTTGTTATTACACTAATAATAATAGTATTAGCTAGCCACATCTTACAGAAACATAATCTGTTTTTACCATGAAAACAGGCTTATATTAAAGACATGTGGAAAAATTGTTATGGTCTTTAATAGTGATGGTCTTTAATCTATATATTTACAGAAATATTCCTGTGATCAGAAGACGGTTTGAGGATGTGTGTAGAACTGGATATCTGGATCAGAGCCGCAGGCTTTTTGTGCAAGTGTTTTTAATAATATTTTCTGTATTTAGATAAACACCTACGTTTATATCGCAGAATTTCTTTTGTCTTATGTTTCTCATTTAATCTGCAGAGACGGCAAAGAGATCTCCATTGTTTACTTCCGTAACGGATACATGCCTCAAAACTACACCTCAGAGCAGGTAAGACCTTTTCTCATTTACATTTGCATTCATGCATGTGACTGATGTTTTTATCAATATTTAAAATAATGTCCAGTGTACATATCATCAGTTCTGTGAATTATCTGGATATACACTATTGAAAGACAGCTGAACATTGACAGATTTTTAGGCAGGTGTTGTTGATGACGGTTGTGTTTCAGAGCTGGGATGCTCGGCTGATGATGGAGCGATCTCTGGCTGTGAAGTGTCCAGACATCAGCACTCACCTCGCTGGTACCAAGAAGGTCCAGCAGGAGTTGGCCCGAGCGGGCGTTCTGGAGCGCTTCTTTCCTGATGAACCTGAAACTGTTGCTCAGATCCGGGCAACTTTCACTGGCCTGTACACCTTGGACATGGTAAAGAAATATCCTTGTTAGTTCATGTTAGCGGAAGTATTCATCAACGCTACCCTTATTGTAAGTTGTTACTAGCAAGCTTAAACCTCATATTCTGTTGATTTCTTGTATACATACTTTGTGTTTGAGGTCAGTATGATGAAAGAAAATGTACAGGGCTATTGCAAGAAAAATACAAAAGTATAATGCAAATGTTATATATATTTTTTAGTTTACCTCTCATCAATACATTACTGTGTTTTGGGTGATTATTATATTTTAGATATTAATTATAGCATTAATGATGATTTCAATTAAATTAAAAAAAATTCTGGACCGAATACTACCCTCTGTTGGTTAGAGAAGACGCCAGACTGTTATCGAAAGAAAATGTTTTAACCAGTAGAGGGTGATAGAGATCCATTCATTTTTCTAGATGTGACAAACTGATTTCTTTTTATTTTTTTCAGATTTTTGTGATCTAGTTTGTGCTCTTTGGAATTGATTTTGAAATGTTTTGCTGTGGTTACACAGGGAGAAGAAGGTGATAAAACAGTTGCAATGGCTTTGGCAAATCCAGATCAGTATGTGCTCAAACCTCAGAGAGAGGGAGGTGGTAAGTGAGAACCACTATACACGGGCATGAATAATAAACAGCTGATGTTGTGTTATTGACCCCTGCTGTGTCACAGGTAATAACATTTATGGTCAGGAGATCTGTGAGGTGCTGGAGAAAGTGAAGAACTCCAGTGAAAGAACGGCCTACATCCTGATGGACAAGATCCAGCCCGTCCCATCACAGAACTACCTGGTCCGGCCTGGAGCTCCTGTTAAACTGAACTACTGTCTGAGTGAGCTGGGTGTGTTTGGAGCGTACGTCAGGTGAGGTTTTTTATTTTATTTACAACATTAGATAGCTCTTACACCCATTTCACACAGCACGCGTAAGCAGTGCACATGTGTTTTTGCCGCACAGATGAGAACATTCATACCGCAACGTAACCAGCGCATGCTCGCGGTTCATGTCACCGTCAAGTCTACTTTTGCTGCGCTGCTAACACTAAATTAAAGCAATTTTTTTTACGGACAAAATCCACAAGGATTGACAGGAAAAAGTAACACTTTTACCTTTGAAGCATTTAAGTGGTGTCTAATGTGTCTTTTTTTGGCCAAAACGACAACAGCACATTTAAATAATAGTTAAATTTATAATAGATTTATAATACAAGCATATCTTAAATGTAGCATATGAATGAGTGGAAAACGATCGCATTACGCTGTAAATTTAGTAAAACTACATAGGCATCATGTCATATGCTATTGCGTATGTATGAGAGAAAAGAAAGTTTTTAGGCTCTCCCTACGCGCTGCTCCTGCCTACGCGTGCTGTGTGAAACGAGTGTTAGCATTGCGCATTTGTTATTAATATGAAGTGGTGTACTTAAGTAACTTGCCATCTGGCCATCCACGCTTTTGCCTTAATGTTGTCATGTTTACACACAGGAAAGGGAAAGAAATGGTGTTTAATGAATGTGTGGGCCACCTGCTGAGGACCAAGAGCTCTGAACATGCTGATGGGGGTGTGGCTGCAGGAGTAGCAGTTCTGGACAACCCACTGTTGTTTTGAACTATACTGCCCCCAGTGGACAGAAGGAGATGTTTTTACTAATTTATTTTCAACATGAAATTTCTAACACAGGCCATTAATCATAATGGGCAAAAGGTGTGACTTTTAAATTGTTCATATAAATGTTTTATACATCATTTAAGATATATTGCAGTATGTCAGAAGTAACCATTAACATTAATACAAATTATTTTTATGACATTATTCACAGGTTTTTATAAACTATAACATAATGTTAACCACATCCCTTCCCATGCTTCATTGGAAATTTGACTAATTACTTTATTGATTAGGATTACTATCAATCATGATGAATAGTGACCAAATGTGAATTGTTTCATATTATATGAATTATCTAAACTTTATGTAGTTTATACGAAATAATGTACAAAAAATAAAATTGTTAGCCTAAGTTTTGGGGCCATCAATTTTTTTATTGTTTTTTGTGAGAGTATTTTTCGATCACAGGCACCAATACATCATGTTTATTTTCTTTAATCAAAATATTCAGGTGCAAGGGCTTTTGGGTATTTCCCATTTTCTATTTGAAGATCACATTAAACTTTTCATGAATTATAATTTCTGCAATTTTTGTTTAAACAATGTTAATAATAAATTGTGTAAATAATGTTTTTATGATTTTTATAAAACATAAGCCCAGAGCCTGATGAGGCCTATAGACCCCCAGTTAATGTCCGGTTTGTGTTTAGCTAGTTTCAAATAATATAACTAATTATATTTTTTTATGTATGTTAATATCAACTTATATTTTTATTTTACTGTCCACTTATTGTATTTATTTAGTTTGTTTCAAATCAAAATGATTTAAATCAGTTTATTTTGCTTGTTATCAGAAATAATTTACAGGCAATCTATTGTTTGTGAATGTGTACCGGAAGTTACCTCGGGATCAGGCGCATCATGTTTGTTTATGTTGTCACTTTGAAACCTTCTATAGGCCTGTTTTTGTTAGTAAACATTGTGACGCGTTTTTGTGGGCGGAGCATAGGCAGATAGATTCCCCTGGCCGCTTTATTAATGCTAGTGAGCATGTTTTGACAGAATGTGTGCAGCCAGCAACTGCCTGAGACTGTGAGATTTTGACTACCCTACTTCCGATTTGTTCATTCACTTAGGGTGCTGCTTTGTGATTGGTCCCTACCTCTAAAGCCCGCCCTCGCACCTAACCCTACCCTAATCTTCGTAGGGGAAAGCAAAGGAAGTCATAATCTCACGGGAATCTGATTTTAAGGCTTTATGTGTTTACATTGAAAACTGCATTCTTTTAATTAGGTCTCTTATTAAATCTCTGAATATGATTGGATGCATAAATGGTATGCACACCTTACAATTCTTGTAACTTCAGAACAATTTATTAAGCATTAACTTCTCATTACTCTTTTTCACTAACTATAAAATATTTGATGCATCTCAAGGCAGTTGTGGAGTAATGGTAAGACGGATAGACTTATAACTCAAAGGTTGCAAGTTTGAGTCCCAGGATAAGTTTAACCTATCACCTATGGCATAATGTTTATGAAAACTGTAGCAGTTTCTACAATCAAAATATGTTTGAATAAATATGACTCCATAAGAATATAAAGATGACAATACAAAGTCAGTTTTCAGGAAACCAAGTAAAGGCAGATTTTTTATGGAACATAAAGGGAAGGAACAATAAAAGAGGTTTAGTCTATACATTTAGCAACACAATTTTGATAAAATACCATAGTAGACACATTAAAATGAGGTTTATCCCTCGTTGCAGAGATAACCCACAATTCTTTGTGTCGGCCAACTTCTGTTATTTGAAAAAAAGACAGCATCTGCATCTTCAATCAAATATTTGTTGTTTAAATATTAACAGTTTACAAATTTGTGTCATGTTTTTTTTATCTTAGCAGGCAGATATAGTTAATAGGTTTAAATGTGTTTAGTGATTTTTAAACATTTGAAAACAGCAAAAATGGTACAGTTGTTAAACTCTTTTGGTATTGTTTAGGGGAGAAGTAACCAACCTTTTACCTCTTAAAATCATGTAGAAATCTATTAAATTAATTTGACAGGTGTGCGAGTGTTTGAAGTGTTATTTAACCGCATTCAGGAGATTTGAGTAAACCACTTCTGAAATAAAAAAAATATGTAGGGTGGGGCTTTATTTTTGGGTGCGCTATCCCTTTAAACATCCTTAAATCAGGACATATACACTCTCAGAAAAAAATAAACAAAAGCTGTCACTTCGGACAGAACCCTTTAAATAGGTTTTAATATGTAACATTTAGGTACAGATATTTAAACATTTGGTAACAAAATGTACCTTTGGTATTCATTTTCTACTTTTTTATAGGGTCCCTCCCCAGAGACAGCTTTTGTACCCTTGCACTGGGCATTCTTTTGTGGGTTAGAACGATTTGTGCCGTTCCTATCAATGACTGATTTACAAACTGAAGTACAGACATAGCAGAAAGCTTTTGAGACCATCTCCATTCTGTTACTAACATCTCTATTGAAGTGTACGCAATGAGACAAGTTGTTCTATAAAAACAAATATGTAGATATAATACAACTATGTAGATATAATAGTCTCTCAGGGAGGATCAACAGGAGCAATTTGAAATCATTTGATAGCATTTCTACAATTGTGAAGACAAAATGATCTGTACATACATGCATTTGTCACATTTTATTTATCATTAATTACATTATATATTCACTAACATTTACTGATTAGAATTTGATACAGTTATTATACAATATCAAACAATCTAATTTGCATAGTTGACATTGGCGGGGACATAAAATTGGTCTGCAGAGCTGTGCGTCACTAACATTTATCGCCGTTTACTTGACTTATTTAAATAATGTAAGATTTTAACAATACTTTCTATAGGTTTCTACACTGTTCTACACATTGTTGTCACTCTCATTGCTACACTGTCTATTGCTCTCTATAGCAAGATCAGTACATACACCAGAATATGCAATTAGCCACTCAGTACTAATAACTGTGTGCAACTGGATCAACAGTTGGAATGGCTCTGGCAAATCCAGATCAGTCAAACCTCAGAGAGAGGGAGGTGGTAAGTAAGAACCACAATACACACGCATGAATAATAAACTGCTGTGTCACAGGTAATAACATTTATGGTCAGGAGATCTGTGAGGTGCTGGAGAAAGTGAAGAACTCACGTGAAATAAAGGCCTACATCCTGATGGACAAGATCCAATTGAAGAACTACTTGATCCGACCCGGAGCTCCGGTTAAACAGAACTACTGTTTGAATGAGCTGGGACTTGAGTAAACTATAACATCATGTTAACCACATCCATTCCCATTTATTACTTTATTAATTATGATTACAATCATTCATGATGAGTAGTGACCAAAGGTGAATTGTTTTATATGACATGAATTATGTTAATGTTATGTAGTTTATATGAAATAATGTTCAAGGATTTGTTCAATTCTGGGGCCATACATTTTATATTGTTATTGTGGCAGTATTTCTCAATCACAGGCACCAGTCATAAATATTAAATGTGTTGAATAAAATCTTAGTGAGGACGACAGACATTGATTGGCTCTTAAACTAGAATTGAAACAATTTTATTTAACAACGACTGAATTATGACCAATAAATTAACAACTGGAGGGATTGTGTATCCGGTAATTTCCGGGGTTGTATTTTCTTTTCACATAAACCATTTAACAAAAAAAACATAGAAGGTCCATAAAAGACAACAAATGTTTTTCATGCCCATCATGTTTATATTCTTTAGTAGTTTAACTTTTTGATCAAAGTCAAGGTACCATTATTTTTTATTACTAAGTAATACATGTTGTTATCATTAGGTTCACAATGGTTCCAATTATATTTTTTTGTGAGGTGTGAGTCTTCCATTTTCAAAACATAATATGACAAATTCATAATAATGTCAAATGCAACACCCATTACTCCTAATAACACTCTGTTTGTCTTATAAGGCTTATCTTATCCAAAGGGATGGAAACTTTATCTTATGTTTTCTTTTACCAGTAGTATGAGTAGTTTCAGAGGATTCTGGTAAACATCATTTAATCTCAACACAAAAGTTGTCACTTCGGGCAGTACCCTTTAAAAAGGTTTTAATATGTACCATTTAGGTACAGATATGTATTTGGTAACAATATGTACCTTTGGTAATAAATGTGTACTCTTGTTAAAAGGGTACCGCCCCAGTGACAACTTTTGTACATCTGTACTGGCCGTTCTGTTGAGGGTTAGGACGATTTGTGCCATTCGAGTGACTAATCTACAAACTGAAGTACAGACATAGCAGGAAGCATTTGAGACCACAGCAAATGCCCCTCTTCATTCTGTTACTAACATCTCTATGGAAGTGTATGCAATGAGACAAGTTGTTCTATAAAATAACTGTAGATATAATAGTCTCTCAGGGCGGATCTTGTAAAATAACTTTTTGTAAAAACACTTACAAACACTTGTTGGTACACATGCATTGTTTGGATCAACATGACCAATTTGGCAAAGCTTGTAGTGTTAAAACCTTCTAATATGCAACAACAGGATTAAAGTTCTGCCAGAAAGACTCGAGGCAAGGTGACATTGCAATAACATGTATTTAACAGCTTGTCATGCATCAGGTGGATAGAACCCAAGCACAGGCAGATGAAGGGTTAAATATAAACTTTTATTAAATAAAAACCCACAATGGGCAAAGCCAAACCTCCCACAAGGGGGAACAAAACAACACAAGGATCTTTGAATAATAAAACAAACTATAAATCCACAAACTTGGCACAGGAGCAAAGGTAATCCAAAACACGAGGAAGGGTATACAGGGAAGAATACGGAGAGTACAAACACTGAACCAACAAGGGACACAGAGAAACTGGGGCTAGATAAAGGGAAACACTAACAAGGACTAATTACACAGGGAGAGTGGTGGCAGGTGACTGTGATGAAACCCTAAGGGAAAGCTAACAGGAGGACTGCACAGAGCAGGTGAGAGGAATGAAACCCTAAGGGAAAGCTAACAGGAGGACTGCACTGAGCAGGTGAGAGGAATGAAACACTAAGGGAAAGCTAACAGGAGGACTGCACTGAGCAGGTGAGAGGAATGAAACACTAAGGGGAAGACAGACCAGGGATGGTGACAGGCAGGTGACAAGACTAAATACTAATGCGGAACTAACGGAGAAACGAGGGGGCAGAGCTAAGGACGCAACTGTGGAGGACGCGTGGAAATAGGTCAAAACAAAGGTCACGTGTCTCCACACGAATCATAACAAGGCATGATACTGTCACGACCCTGTCCACAGAGCTAGGAAACTAGTTACCAGGACAGGATCAGGCTGGAGAACCATATGGGTAGCTGGGTGGAGAACCGGCTGGGTAGCCCACTGAGTCGCCGTCTGGGCAGGACTGGACGACTGCGGCTGGGCAGGAGTGGATGTTGGATGGAGTGCCGACTGCTGGACAGGACTGGGCAATGGCCCCCTGCTCTGCCTCTTTATTGAATGGTGGACGACGGGACATGTGGCCTCACTTCCACGGTGTCCATTCTGCCTGCTGGGTTCAATGTTGGTGGGTTCATTGTGTCAGGTATCAGGTGGATAGAACCCAAGCTCAGGCAGATGAAGGGTTAAATATAAACTCTGTTCTTCGCGATCTCGGAGCATAAATGCGCTTTCGCGAGTGTGTGTTTGCGCTCGTGGAACTGTTCTGCGCGCATAAATCATACGCGCGTGTTTGGGTATATAAACGCCAGTGAACAGCGGGAGATTTTTAGACGTTTACACGACTTTTAGATGTTAATAGCCTCTAAACCACACATTACGCAAACATTTCTTAATTTCTTCCAAAAAGTGGCCCACCCGCAAATTACGCATATGAATTTTGCGTATTTTTATACTAGAATGATCAACTGTCACGCGTCACGCTTCGTTACCCATACATCCGACCTTCACCCGAATCCTTCATCATCTATCAATCACCGTCACCCTACTGTATATAAGCACACACCTCGGACTCTTGTCTCTGTCTGCTCTCGTGTGAGGAAAGACTGTCTCTCGATAGTGTTACATCCAGCTGTTTCTGTTTCAAGTTTGGTTGTCGTCTCCAATCGTCTCTTTATTCTGAAATTCTGCTCTAAATCTTATTCTTAATCCGATTTCTTATCGGATTTTCCGCAATGCCTGCACAATGGGAAGAGGTCCTGAGAGATGGAGATCTGATTGAATATCTTCAGGAGATTGCTAAAGACACGGCCTTTTTACACGGAGTGTTGATCAGGGGCGCAACTACTCAGTGTTAGGGGGGTATGCAGAAACAGTTTTTGCGCCCCCCCTAAATAAAAAAGTGTGCCGGACATCATCATGTATGGGCTTGAAATAATAAAGGTTTATTTTAAAAGTATATCAGACAGCTACTGTAAGCCCACCATAATTATATGGTATATGGACACAAATATATAAAAATGTATTCATAGAAATTTCTCTGCCATTTCTTTCTTTTTGCCGTATCTAACACGTACCGATTCGTACCGAAACGTGACACAAGTGTAACGTATCGAACCGAACCCTGAATTTTGTGAACCATTACACCCCTACCTTTTCCATATTAATAATATTAAGAAATTAATCTGTTGGTATCAAGTATGAAGTTGGTATCAAGCTCCCTCTACACTTCCACCTAATGTTAGACCTACCTAACTTTGCTGTTAAATATAGCAGCCTAAATTCGATTTTTCAATCAGCCTAGGGATGGCATCAGATAAGACAACTATTATGCAGTAAGGTTGTGCTGCTGTTGAAATTACATGAACATTTGGGATTTTAAAAAGTACAAATATGACACACACACATACATATAGAAAAATAATTACAGGGTCACATCTCTCTCTGTTTAAAGATCTGTGCTGATATATATACATACATACATACACATAGCACAGATCTTTAAAGAAGGAGAAATGTGGCCCTTGCAGCTTCCATGTCACCCAGCAGATGTAAAGTAGCCTGTATGTCTGACAGCACAGCTGAGCTAACATGAAGCTAATGGTAAAATAAAATCCATGATAAACCAGGCTAATTGCATAAGGAATGTTTTTCAGCTTCTAGTTATTTATTGTGCATGCTACCTTATATTTACCAGTTCTTATTTTACTTTAATAAAATTGAGATATGTCATGCATGGCATTGGTACAATAGGGTTTAACCAAAATATAAATGTAGATATCAGCAGCAACATTATTTTGCATTAAGTTAGCAAACACTTGCCAGTCAATATTTATATGTTCAAGCCTCCAAGTTTGGTAGCAAATCTATTCGTGAATCCGACGGTCGGTTGCTCAGCAAGCTCGCTAGCTAACGTTAGTCTGTTAACATGAATTTTGTATTTGCAAGAATAGACGTCACATTTTGAATCCTACCTGTTGCCTTTCACCATCCACGTAGTTAGCTTCTGTCGCATCCCCTGACAGGCCGTCTCCTTTTTCCATCTTTCTTTTTCTATTTTTAGCCCCCGACAGCTTTTTTGGTTTATCCATCTTTTTTCAAATTCAAATTTCAACGACAACTCACCAACGTTACTGCGTACTTAACGTAACTCACGGCGCCCCGCCCACTCGCGATATTACCCTTCTATGTCTAAATAAATTATATGATGGAATCTTATGAGGGCACCGGTGCCGCCTAGCCTGTTAGTCCTCTTAAATGTATATAACTTTTTATACATACAATAACTTAAATAAATTTTAGAAAAATGTATATAACTTTTATTATTTCACATTTATTAAACCATCGCGTTGGCGCCCCCCGTGGTGCGGCGCCCCTATGCGCCGCATATAGCGCATACCCACTTTTTGCGCCACTGGTGTTGATGCGCACCAAAGAAACTCCAAACTCACCCGAAGTAAGATAACATGACTCTTTCATAAGTATGGAAGAAATCTGCTTTGAGTTTTCTTTATGTATGTTTTTTACAGTTCGAGGTTAATCCAATGAGAATAGTTTTACATTTAGGAGACTCAAACAGCTTCTAGGCCTACTTCATAAATGGTAGCAATGAAAATAAGCAAAGTATGTTTAAAACAAGCAAAAATATAAAATGACAATTAGGTCAAACTAAATTCAAGTTTATTTTTCTTGCCCAATTGGTCGTTTTTTGGGGCTTTTTTAAACAAACTTACCTTATTTTTATATGACCTATTAATTGTAAGACTTATACATTTTTCCTTGTTGAGTAAATATATCTTCATTTAAGAGTTTTTAGATATTTGTACTGGAACACAAGACAAAAATACCTAGTGAGATTGTTTTGCAGTGCATTTTAAAGTCAGGTTTGAAAGTCTTGTTTCTGGATCATGGGTCTTTACTCAACACAAATGAAAGATGTGGCGAGTGGTGATGACGCTGTTGTGTTATAGCCTACAGTAGATACATATGTGAAATATAAATGTGTTTCTTCACAGGTGGCGAGTTATGTACCACTGACATTGTTTCCCACACGAGTGCCCAGCGTTGTCTTTACTCAGGCGCTGAGAGTACAGACACATTTTAACCGGCTAGTGGATCTGGTCAGTCAGAACGCCTCCTTCCTAGAGGAATCTCTGGCTAGGTATGAACGCCTTATTAAAATGAATGTGTCTTTACTAAATGAGACTTAAAATAATAATTTATTACGAGGTATGTTTTTCAACAGCACCATCAAAGTTGATGATTTTACAGCCAGACTTTTTAACCTATACAAACAAATTCAACAAGAGGGTCGTGCCCAGGTAAAAACATTTTACCCGTTTATATGAATACACGTTTATATAATGCAATTTTAACTATGGTCCATATTTTCTCCAAGCCAATAGTTCTGGGTCTGAATCGCTCAGACTACATGTTAGACCAGAGTCCAGATGGTGGGACATCCTTAAAGCAGATTGAAATCAACACGATTGCTGTAGGAGGCGCCGGTCATGCCATACTGACCCCAGATGTCCATCGGTAAGTGTCTGTAAGTGAGATTCATCATTCACCGGTTTTCATTCAAACGTGTTTCTTATGTCTTATTAGTCACATTCTGAAGGTTGCAAACCTGCTAGAGGAACGAAATCTAATTCTTGACAACAATCCAGCAGAAGGTTTTGCGAAAGGTTTGGTAAAGGCCTGGGAGCTCTATGGATCTGAGAGGTCAGTTTGGTGCCGCCTTGAATTTGACTGTAATTATTTTAGCCATATAGCCGCCTATCTTTCATTCTGATTTTAAAGTTTTATCTCTGATCATATTTAATTGGAAACCCACTGTCATAAATAAAGGTTGATGTATTGTCAGTGATGATGTAAATGAAATGGCCAGCAGTCGGACTGAAATTGTCTGTTACAGCGCAGTGGTGATGTTTCTGGTTGAGGATCTCCAGAGGAACATTTATGACCAACGATTTGTAGAAAATGAGCTGTGGAAGAAGAAAGTGGCCTGATATTGCTATAGTGAACGTTACACATTAGTTCTGCATATAGTGCAGAACTATAGTGATGGTCTGTAATTTTTATATTTACAGAAATATTCCTGTGATCAGAAGACGGTTTGGAGATGTGTGTAGAACTGGATATCTGGATCAGAGCAGGAGGCTTTTTGTGCAAGTGTTTGTTTTAACAAATATTTTCTGTATATAGATACAAACTTATGTTTGTATTGTAAAAATTCTCCTGTGTGATGTTTTTTATTTAATCTGCAGAGACGGCAAAGAGATCTCCATTGTTTACTTCCGTAACGGATACATGCCTCAAAACTACACCTCAGAGCAGGTAAGACTGTTCTCATGACTTGATAGTTGGTTTTATTAAAATAATGTCCAGTGTACATATCATCAGTTCTGTGTGTTATCTGGATATACACTTATGAAAGACAGCTGAACATTGTGATGATGAAATCAAGGTGTACAGATATTTAGGCAGGTGTTGTTGATGACGGTTGTGTTTCAGAGCTGGGATGCTCGGCTGATGATGGAGCGATCTCTGGCTGTGAAGTGTCCAGACATCAGCACTCACCTCGCTGGTACCAAGAAGGTCCAGCAGGAGTTGGCCCGAGCGGGCGTTCTGGAGCGCTTCTTTCCTGATGAACCTGAAACTGTTGCTCAGATCCGGGCTACTTTCTCTGGCCTGTACACCTTGGACATGGTAAAAAAATGCACGAAACTGTGCACCTTTGTTGATATTTAGTTTTTTGCTGTGTTTTTAATGTTTTGCTGTGGTTACACAGGGAGAAGAAGGTGATAAAACAGTTGCAATGGCTTTGGCAAATCCAGATCAGTATGTGCTCAAACCTCAGAGAGAGGGAGGTGGTAAGTGAGAACCACTATACACGGACACGAATAATAAACAGCTGATGTTGTGTTATTGACCCCTGCTGTGTCACAGGTAATAACATTTATGGTCAGGAGATCTGTGAGGTGCTGGAGAAAGTGAAGAACTCCAGTGAAAGAACGGCCTACATCCTGATGGACAAGATCCAGCCTGTCCAAGTGAAGAACTACTTGATCCGACCAGGAGGTTCTGTGACACTGAATGACTGTGTGTGGGAGCTGGGTGTGTATGGAGCGTACGTCAGGTGAGGATTTTATGATTCACTACTGTGTATTAGATTCATAAACTCTTTGCAGTAGGTAACAAAGAAAACATTGTCATGTTCACACACAGAAATGGGGAAAATATGGTGTTTAATGAAAGTGTGGGCCACCTGATGAGGACCAAGAGCTCTGAACATGCTGACGGGGGTTTGTCTGCAGGAATAACAGCTTTGGACAACCCACTGTTGTTCTGAACTATACTGCCCCCAGTGGACAGAAAGGACATTAAAGAGACATAAGGGCAGGGATTGGTCTTTTTCCCATGTCCCGGTATTTTACAATAGTTGAAATCATGGGTATCCTAACCATTGTATGTTGTTGGGAAAGGACCCACCCAGTTTTTAAGACCAATGATATTGGACTCACTCACTTTTTTAACTTTCTTGTTTAGCGCAGGCAGAGCACCGTCAGTCAAATCCACTCCTATTGGAAACGCTTAATAAATTTAACTACATTCCGCATTTTAGCTACAGCCTTTATTTACACGCTGCTTCTTTCTTAAAGTCCCAGTGAAATAAAAAATGACAATGGTTACGAAACTCTTCCTTTCTGTTATTGGCGTATGGGTTCTGTGGGTGTGTGTATCTCTTCTGTGAACATTTAATGTTCACCAAAGAAATTATGCGACGATTGAGAAAGAAGCACTATCATTGGTTTGGGCCCTACAGCACTTTGATGTGTATGTAGGAGGAGTGTCAGTAACGGTTGTGGTATATTCAGATCACAATCCTTCAACTTACGTTCCTTTCGTACTCTAAACCAACGAGCCGGTTGTTACACAGTTAATCAAAAAATTGTATACGGTAAACACAATTAGTTTACTGTTAAAAGTTGGATTTTTGTTTTATAATACATATTTTATGGAGTATAGAGATTGGGTGTGATACAAAATACAGTATCTGTTCCCACCGTAACTCACAGAGGTATCACGGAATGTAATAGCAACAAATAACGTTTTAATACTAAACAGTGCTTATCTTGTTACTACAGATTTTATATAACATTATATCTATATGAATATTTTTTTTACATATTTTGTTATATTTTTGCTGGATGATGTGAGGGTCGCATGTGAGAACATTCTTTTTTATTATTTGTCTTAAATCTAGCTAAATTGTTTCACGTTGTTTGTGTTTGTGGTGTTATATGTATAATTTGCAGCTATTACATATTTTACTCAATTTTGGTAAATTGGGTCTTAATATTATTTCTTGAAATCATCATGACAGCAGCCTCCATTTGAGAAATGTCTGGATTTCTGTTTATTTCTCTGTGGTGTTTCTTCAAAACGTATAAAAACTTTTAAATCAATTTTGTGATCTCTAGTTTTTGGACTGTAAAGTTATTTCCATCTTTTATCCTGCTCATTTTAGAACAAGCCAGAATTGGCTACTTCAAACACTGGCAACACCATAGTGGTTGTGTAAGCATAAAAACTATTTAAACTCTGAATATTATAAAGCATGACAAATGTATAAAATTAAATGATTTTATTTACCATCCTAATTGAAGAACGACCCAGATATTCATCCCTATATATTATGTTGGATGTTTCCAAAAGAAATCTCTTGGCAGAGATTAATAAAAATAAATAATTTAACTCCGTCCAAAATCTTTCTGAAGTCATCTTTATTTAAATCGCCACATTACAGCCAGGGTATCACATTCAACAACACAAACCAAACACCTGCAACACCTCCATCCTCTCAGGCACTCACTCAAACCCAGGAGATCACACCGTCAACCTCTGAAACAATAATGGTTCCAATAAAGCATGATGATACAAGACATGCATCAAAATCTCAATCAATGCACAACAATTGAGAAAGAAACATACGACCGAACATTGGCTTGATAAAATGATAAGACATAAACTGTGAAAAGTAAAAGCAAACAGAAAAAGACTAGGTCGTCTTGAAAAGATCCTTGTCTAAGAATCATATGAATAATGCGATACTGTAAATATCGTAATGTATGGTAAAAGTATGTTTTTAACACTGAAACGTTTGAAAATATCGAAAAGAAAGAGAAATATGGAGTATTTACACAAAAATCTTCCTTGGGTGTTTAGCTTAATATCCTGGGCAAGAACCAAAAGGCAGTCAGACAAATGCTCAGACCAACTAACATGAAATAATCTATGGGAATGTGCAGGGCAGGATGACATCATGATCCACAGTCACGTCTCTCCTGCCTCACAATAGTTCATACACCATACAAATAATAAAACGCACACGACCACAGATATTTTTTGAAGCATGAAAACAATGCGAATTCAGATTTAAAGTGTGTCAACAGAAAATGACGAGTTAAGAATAGCATTGATATGAAAGAAATATAGGACTAAAAGAAATTTGTGTCAGATGATAAAACAAACAGCCACGACAGATTACAGGCATTTTGTTTTGTAGATTTTACATTCTTTGATGCTTTTTCCCACTTCCCCGAAATATACAATGAATATATTTTCACGACAGATTCAAAAAGGCAATCTTGCTTATTCTCTCTTTATTGGTTTCCATTCTATATATCGAAGACTTTTTAAAGCTGCCAGAAAAGTGATTTGGTGAATCAGTTTGATTCCAGGCTCAAAACTCCCCGAAACTACACATCCTTGTCAGTGTTCGACTCGTTCAACTCGTCTTACGACTTACAGTAAACACAAAAATGCAATGTTAAACAAACTCGGACAATATGATATTTCCAAGGAATGCTGAGCCTGAGGTCAAATCACTGAGGGCAAGAAACCCCTTCTGACATCTACTGCAAGACGCGAAACAGGCACGACATTATAAAGTACCGCCAAGTGAGCTTATTAGTTGGGAGGTCGGTGAACAGACCCCATCCCTGACCCAATGAAAAGTCATGGCGGTCACCATACAACCATTAAACATTGTCTTTTTAAAACTTCAATTTCTGCGTATAAAAACGGTACATAAAAATATATATATATACGCTTTGTGCAGTACAAGTTAGTGCAATAAAACTTTTCTCCTCTTGTTCTTCTCATTGGCACTTAGTGAAGGTTAAAAGGGACACGCACTTCATTCTGACCAATGGACAAACGACAGAGCTGCTCTGAGCTGTGATTGGACAAGACGTTTGAGAGGCAAGAAATCTAGCCAATGATATTTGGTCATTTGGTATTACCCACTCGATTGTTTCGTAGATTTATAAAAGCTTTTCATGCTACATGCCTTTTTTGGATCTGAAAAAACAACATTATGTGGGGAAAGACAAATTGATTCATAATTATGATATTACATATATTAATTGTTATTAATGATCATAATCGGTCAACATTTTGACACAAAATGTTTTAATGCTTAAAGATTTATGAAATGTACAAATCGTCCAATCACAGTAGTCTCAGATGACTCCAAGCATTGTCATGGGGAGCAGCTCATATCTGGCTTTGCTCATCTTGAATGGCGCCAGATAGCACAGTGTGTATCCACCCAGCTGTGTGTACGTACATATGAATGAGTTTGTTTCCAAAATGAGATTAAAAACTATAAATAAAACATGTTTTATATTATGTTTCTATTTTGTCAGTTAGTTGTATTTGTTGTTAATATGGCTTAAAGAAAAACAAACCAACTGCAGTTTGATTGATATTAATTGGAATGAACAATAAAAAAACATGTTTTATTTTTTATCTCATTTTGGAAATAAACTCTTAGACATTACATGATCACTTCGATATGAAAAGCAAACCTTTAGCTCAGTGGAAGACACATCAGAATCTTCATTCACACAGAAATCTGATATATGGCCATATATTAACATAATATTAACTATATATATAGTTCATACATGTGATCACATTTCTTGAAGGTTTTTTCACACATTCACTCGAATAATTGTAGCCATACTTGTGATGTAGGAATATAGTTAAATTCCTATATGATGTAGATGTTAAAAAAAGGTGTCATATATTCAATCTCATATAGAATTTTTATATCTGTGAAATCCATTCATTGAACACACACGTATAGCGTACATTTCCAAATATCAGATTTCTGCACGGGACATGTTGTCAGAACTAGGCATAACCTTTGAAAAAAGTGCTGCCGGTCTACTTATGTTTATCTATGTGCTGCATCAGAAGCAAATAAGCCATAGCATGGATTTGATTTGCCACAAATACGCCAAAACACAAGCAAGAAATGTAACACTTGTGTGCAAAAGCATTCGTTTTATACCGGAACAATATGAGACTGGGATGTCCTGTTTTAGCTGACCGGGGAGAAACCTAACTTATTCATATGTCCTAACTGGGTTAGGTGTAAGGCAGATTGTCTTGCATTTGAAGGTGAATTTTTGGAAGTCACGGTAAAGGGCAAATAAAGTGCCTACCATTAAATTAATACTGCGGATGATAGGAATAAACATGGTAGCTTATAAAGAGGCTGTATTCTGAAAGGGACTGAATGTGTTTCGGTGCGAGAGGCCATTTTACATTCCTGCACTACAACTGCTTTTGCTGAAGTACACACAGGGCTCTCTGTCAAAGGCTCATTATTATTTAGAGGTATCGAGAAATTTAGCAAAGTGTATTTAATTTTAGTTTTGGATTAGACACATAGTTGCTGTGCCCACGAAGGTGCCAAGCGTGAGAGAGTAATTTCTGTGATTTCTAATACGAACAGCAATGCAAATATTCTGCTTTATCGAAAGAGAAAAGCAAATGATTTTCATGGCTGTTAAAAAGTGCTTATAGCCCAAATAAAAACGTTAAGAAACAGTTTGCCGATTTATAACGTTTGAATTGTTTAAATGATGTTCTGAGACAGTTCACATAAAACTGCCGAGTTGCTAAATGCGTGTTCATTTTTGCAAACGCCCGAAATCAAATCACAAAAAATAGCTTACAGAGTTTTGAACAGTAAAAACGGCCATGTATAAAGTCATAAAATCACAGGAAATCTTCAGCTACTGTATTCCAAAGAGCACGCAAAATGTGACTGTATAACAAACGGCAAAAGTCTCGTTTCTGGATTCCTTATGCAAAATCGTCTTTTTGCCTTAATAAAAGAATGCAGCAAAAGCTTTTTATAAAAGTTTTTTCACTGTTTTTCCTTTTTTTAATCTTCAGTTTTTAGGAATTAAATCTCAGTGTTCCACTACGGAAGCTGTAGAAAAACAAGAGCACCCTCTTGTGGCTCACATGAAACAGCGACATTCCCTCAGAAGGACATCATCTCAAGCTCTCAAAGAAAAGTAAATTCTGAGATATGAAGAGTTAACAGTGTTCGGTTCCTGGAACACCAGCGATAGAAAAGCGCAATATGAAGGTAAAAGCTCAGTCAATAAAGCGTTGACAAGCCTTCTTCCAACGGCACGCCGTGCACCACATGTCCCTCTTCTCCATGCCGTATACCTTCCGACACTTCTTGGCTTCACCACGGGGTTTCCTGTGGGAGGATTTTGAAGAACGTTTAGACCAGCTGTGATGCAAGACATGATTCAGGACCTCAGATGTGTGAAGGTGCGGGTTACCTGGATCCATTACTGGGTTTGGCAGTGGTGGAGATGCTGGTGTGTGTTTTGCTGACGGGGGTGTGGTTAACAGGTTGTCTTTTCTCACCGATGATCACAGTGCGGATTTGAGTCATCGGGCCCTGTGAAGACATTTAAAGATGCTATGTGTCATTTTTTTGGAGGTTGTATTGACGGAAATGCAACATAATATACATAACATTGTCTTCGGAGGTGTATAAAGACCTTGCATAATGAAGCGTTATGTTTTTATGATCTTAGAATGAGTTATTTCTATCCACATACACCGCTTACATGGAATTCACCATGTTGTTTCTACAGTAGCCCTAAACCAGTGGCTCTCGAGCCGCATGTGGCTCCTCTGCTTCCCTGCTGCGGCTCCTTGCAGCTCTATAAGGCTCTCTTTATGCCTGGTATGAAGATGCATTTTGGTCAATCGCATCACAAGTGGTTGAAAGAGGCACATACCCGTTACACCTGCTGCTGCTGTAATCCGTAAATTTAGTCAATTTTTGACCACTTCTGGAGAGTAGGCGGTCTCTTGTGGCTGTTCATCAAACGCGGCAAAAACAAAAGTCAAAACAAACGTTCACAGACAAAAAATGAAAGTCTAACTAAAGCAGCAGGTGCAACACTGCGACGCTACTCTCCTATTGCATGCACCTTACATGCATAACCTGTTATAGTAATTTAATGGTTATATATATTTTGCAGCTCCACTCAAATTTAATTTGGGTCACAAAGGTTGCCGACCCCTGCCCTAAATGGACAAACTTAACAGAACGTGTTTCATAAATAAGTTATCTCATTCACCAAAGAAGCAAAACCGTGAAGCCATCTTAGTTCTGGGTCAGCCACCTTAGTGCTTCGAAAGGGAGGGGGGTGGAGTGAGCCGTTGGTTGCAATTCACAACCTCAACACTAGATGCTGCTAAATTTCATGTGGCACCTTCAACATCAGAGTAACGTTTGTTCAACGCTTGTTCAACCATTGTGTGGCGTTCAGGTCTGTGCGACTTGTTCTTAATGCCCCCCCCAAAAACAATTCAATTGTTATTAACCTCAGACAATTGACATGTTCTCTTCCCCCATATCCCATTTTCATAACAGAGAAAAGTTCTGTCAGTGTTTTGCAAAAGCACCTGAGACAGGAAACCAGAAGCCATGCGAGTGCAAAAGACCCCAGTGACACAAAGACAAAACGAGGTTCAAGCAGGGTTTAACTGTTTCTTCAAGCTCTGTCTGAGGTGACGAACACTGTCAACAGTGCCTAAAAGAAACCGAGAGTGTGAGAAGAAGGACAGAAAGTCTCACCGGTAGCCCTTTAAAGATAACAGGAGGCGATTGCCAGGATACACTGATCCTGTCCTCGCTGTCAGGCGGTTCAGAAAGCATGCTGGGAATGCTGACAAGGGTTGAAGCCTGAAAAACACAGCGTGTGTGTGTAGGAAGCCAGATTAGCAAAGCCATGCAGAGAGATACAAAAGAGAAAAATCGGCTAATCACAATCTGTTTTTTCTCCCATTAACTAACTCAAATCATGAAAAGCCAGTGACCGCCAAAGGATTTTAGCTACAGTATTAAAGAGACAAATGTGCACGAGCAGCACTGGCAGGATTTGTACTAGCTCCCTCAAAACCACATCAGAGAAAACGTTGAATATATACATCTTTGACTGTTTAAAAGCTTCCAGAAAAGCACCCAAATTTTGTTTGTTTCAGACAGAGATGCAGAGACAAAAGTTCCCCTTTCCACAATTTCCATCCCTCTGCTATTAAACAAAATTTCTGTCATCATTTACTCACCCTTGTCATTTCAACCCAGTATGACTTTCTTCTGCAGAACACAAAAGAAGTTATTTTGAAGATATTTTGAAGAATGTTGTTACCTGGACCCCATTCACTTGTATTGGTTTTGTGTCCATACAATAGAAGTGAACGGGGGTCAGTGCGGCTACCAAATTTCTTCAAAATATCATCTTTTGGGTTCTGCGTAGGAAAGAAAGTCCTACAGGTTTGAAATGAAAAGAGGGGGAGCATATGAAGACAGAATTTTCCTTTTTACTTTAACTGCATATCAGTTCTTTTAAAAGTCATACAAACAAAACGTTGATGACTCAGAGCTTTGCAGAGAGATTGCAGTTTAAATTGTGTTAATGAATAACACAGAGCCCTTGTGTGTTTTTAATGAAACAATGTGATATAAAATAAACACACACACACACATGTACACACACCGTAACAAAGCATCACTGATGAGTGTTCAATCTCTAATCAAACACCATAAGAAACTGGATAAGCACTCCACTGTTTGCTTATGTAATTATAGACTGTATTTGAAAATGAACAGGATTAGGAAAAACAGTGAGACGTTACCTGGTAAGCGTGGTCAGTGCGGATGTGGCACAGCGCAGACGGCGCTGACTGACTGAGGGGGGTGATCACGTGGGCACGCTCAAATCGAGACGCATCACAAGTCAAGACAGGAAAAACAGGGGGCGGCCCGGATGTAGTGGGAGAGGTGGGCGTGAGGTTGGACAGCCCCTCCGACAGACTATCCATGTTCACCTCGATTTCAGAATAATAAAAATCCTCCTCGCCATCGCTGTAGTCTGAATCTCCATTTCGGCTGAAAGCACAGGCATGAACAAAGGGTTGATTTTTTTTATATGAGCGAAATTCCCCTCTAGTCTCATTCTTGTTCTTTAAAAAAATATATTCGCACTAATAAAGAAAATGGTGTTTGCCGTTTCACACACTTCAACTCTTTCACACACTTCAGCAGTCAGCCACCAGGGGGCAGCAGTGCCAACATCATGACAAAGTTTGCATTTGCATGGGAAGGTCAGGTAGCAACAAGAGGCTATAAAAACACTCTTACTCCTGCCATCAGAATGTGTTTCTCGCTCTCTCTCTCTCTCTCTCTCCTGTTATGGTGCTCAACAGGTAAAAGGAGCCTAAGATTTCATCCTCAGACTGATAAAGAAAGATCGTTCACATAAAAGTTAACATTTAGTTTAAATAAGAACTAATTGTTAAACTTCCCTGTATAAAAGCCCTTCTGTATGACAAACATCTCTCTGGTGCGTGTGTGTGTGTGTGTGTGTGTGTTTGTTTGAATGATGCTCACCCCAGGTGGACGGTGCGGATGTGCCGTTGGATCCCCGAGGACGTGCTGAGGACTTTTTCACAGTTCTTCCACAGGCACTTGAACATCACCTTCATGGAGTTCTAGAGCCACAAACGACAAGATTTGCATTTCTTAAACCTAATAACATAAAACATTATTTCATATTTTAGGTAGGTTAAGGTTCCACGTGAAACTCAATAAAGTGCTGTGTAAAGCCACGTTGAGCACCGTTTATGAGAAAACTAAAATGATAATAGTGGGAAAGAGATAAATAATGAGGAGTAACAAAGTATGGAAAAGAGATCTTGAGTATTTACAGTCACGGCAGATAACAACAAAGGTTTCATAAGCCTCGTGTGTACAAGCAGCAGAAATTCCCTCCAGTCCACTGCTGCTCCACAGGTACCAAGGTGTTTTACTGCTGCAATATAACAACTATTAAACAAACTAATGATGCTTCCAGGCAGGGGCGATTCTAGGATTTTCATTTTAGGGGGGCTCAGCCCCCAATAAGGGTATGATTAAAAAAATATTATTTGACTATTAGGGTAGGTTTGTATACTACTAACCTTATTGCTATCCACTATTTCATTGTATTCGAGAAGTGTATGTATAAGAATATAGACAAAGCATGTATTAATGTAATTGTCTATTGGAAATATGTTTAATCTGTTCTATATTTATTTCTATTTATTAAAAATAACAACATTAATTATCAATTTGCCACTTCTATAAATCAATTACTTAAAATAAAACACAAATCCCTTTACTCTACTCTTACTCTAATGTATCATGATACACTAATGATTCATTATTACTTAATACAAAAAAAATATTCAATATTACAAAACAAAATAACTCCACATGATGTTTCTCTCTCTGTGCCATTTGTTGCTTTCAGACAATGATGTGTGTATTTAACCATTTCTGGACATGGCTGCACAATGTAATGCCGAGATACACAATAATATGTTTTAAATTTTAAAAAGTAAATTAAAATAAATCATGATCGTTTTCTAAAGTATGTTTTCCTAGGTGTTAATCGCTTCATTTTTGTTGGAAGAAAAACAACTACCACACTGTAGCGAAGACGTACTGGTATTGGATGAGAAACCGAACCGTGTATTGGTCCAGTAACATTATGTAAACTGCAATTACAAGAACTGCACCGATGCAGATGTCATATCATAGCAATCTATCAATAAATGCACACACGCACGCGTGATGTGAGCATTTGTGAGCACGCGTGATGTGAGCATTTCAAATTTAATATACATCCATGGAAAAAGATGAATAGACCATTCAGTTAAAATTTATTATTGAATCATAATTTCTAGATGTATTGTGGCCATTCCAGTCCAGTGTCTGTTGAATTTCAACAAAATCAAACCTCAGGAGCGACTTAGTCATCCAACAGGAATGTGAAAGACTGACAGCAAGACAGGACACATGAAAACTGTGATAAAAATCCAGGTAATCACATTAAAAACTTTTCCTAAATACATGTAGCCTACAAATATCACTTGTATAGCTTAAAAGTGAATCAGAACTTATATATTAAATATGAACAGTATTTGAGGTCTGAAAAAATACAGCGCATCTTTTCTGTTATTTTGACCCGTTTCTCCAGTTTTCATTTTCTGCAAATAGAAACAAATGTGAATTCTAAATATGGGAGAAATATTGTAAGTTGTTCACAGAATGAAACAAAAAATGATAGTGTGAGAAAACAATACAGCATTAACTATGTAACTACGACACGCCTGGGCCTGTTCATTGCCGTCAATAGCAAGGATGAGTAGGTGTGTGTCTCCATATAAACCCTTAACAGACACTTACAAATGTCTGCAAATATTTCCTTTCAAGTGATCAACTGATGTCACAACAGAGAGTAAATACCTGTTCACACCAAAGTCGATAACAATAACTACTGTGTGAAGTTTTTTTTTTAAATAGCTAAGTCAACTCCACAACTAAAACAATTTTCGTCTCATATAGTTATCATTCCCTTGATATTTAGCATTCTTTGTGTGAATGGACCTTAAAGAGTACATTATTACCAGATAAGGAAAATTACTTGTCATGCAGTGTGTAATGAATAAATGAATAAAGTTATCGGCTTGGAAAAAAGAGAATCGATTCTGAATTAAGCAAACAAGTCATCCATAGTCCGATTCGCCGTGGATTTACGTCACTACATATAGTCCCCGCCTACATTTTGCTAGGACTGCCCGCGAAAACTTCACTCTTCTCCCCCAAACGCTGTAGCTCGTGAGCCTCATTCGCAGTAGACCGATCACAGCAGAGTAGACCATCTGACCAATCAGATCAGAGTAGGCTTGCGGAAAGGAGGGGTTTAAGACGGATGATTCACCAAACGAATCATGTGAGAGTCGGTCAAGAAGTAAGGTAAGAAAAACTGTCTATTTTAACAAAAATATTGAACGTTATAATAGTGCACATAAACTTGTTGTTGGACACTACATAAACCAAAAATCAAGTAATATTTACTCTTTAACACTTATTCCTTCAAGACGAAGTCAGAAAATGAGCTGCCCGAGCTTTTATCAATGAAGAACCAGCACTCTTGAGTTACATTTCACCCAGCTTCTCAACATTCGGATCAGTTCATTTCTTGTCTATCTTTGTCTCACACAGTCTAAGTGGTTTTAATTTTTATAACACAGCCACCAGCACTGTTGCTTAAAGGTTTAGTTCACCCAAAACCCAGTTCTATCATCATTTATTCACCCTCCTCACATCATTTCAAACCTCTATTATTTTCTATCTTCTGCAGAACACAAAAGAAGATATTTTAAACAACCTTCATAACCAAAAAACATGACACCCCTTCGACTTCCATCATATAGACACAAAACGCAACACATTTCTCAAAATATCTTCTTTCATGTTCCACTGATGAGTTCTATGATGGTTTTGACTTGCATGAGGGTGAAAAATAATGACAGTATTTTCATTTTCAGATGAACTATACCTTTAAGACGAGCACTAGCGGTATGGGGCACATACATCTCACACACGGAGAAACCAAAATGCAACTAAAAACACAAGAACATTAACTAAATGAGTCAGGACATTAAAATCTTGATAGAATTTCATCATATTTTACATCCAGTTTGGCCATATTCATTTCCTGTTTTCCATTCTCTATTTGCAATTGCAAAATCAACGTATTGAGAAATATATTAATATTTTAAAGTTTCACTTTCCCCTTTTCTTCTGAGAGATAAACCGGTGAAAATAACGAAAAACTACTATGTATGTGTGAACAGGATTAGTAAAATGCATCTGAATCGGAAATCCCCACACGCAAATCCCCATCCACTACGAACACACATTCTCAGCCGCTCCTAAAACAAGGTGAATGGCTTCCTGATATCGAAACCACATTCATTCTGGAGTGACTCCAGATTATGCTTAAGAAAAACAGAAGAGGGAAAAAGAAAAGAAAGAAAGCAAACATTCCATCACTCTCCGAAGCGAGAAGGTGACGAGACTCATTGTGTGAGAGTGTAGTTGATGTGTTTAACAGAGCTCTTATATTACGGTCTGGTCACTCATTAAAGTCTCAGTATGGAACTGTACACTTGGAACAGCTACAAAATAATGTTCGCAGGGCTTTGTTCACACTGTGTCCATTTCAGAAGTGGTTTGCTTATATTATGTATACAGGGCACCATATTAATGAACTTTCTCCGGTTGGGCCAATAGTTCACATTAATACTTGCCCTGTTAATGTTTACTTATAAATAAACGTATTGGGATCAGTAAAAAATTATATTTACTTTCACTTTTATCCAAAGTGACTTACAAAAGAGAGAGCATGTCAAGGAGCGCAGCTTGTCTTGTTTTTATCATAGCTATACAAGTGCCAGAAAGCCGTTTTATCCGTTTCTTTTCATTTATTTATTTTTTAAGGTTTTTCTTTATGCACATGCTGTGACACATTATTTCAACCCATACTAACATTCCGAGTCTATCATAAGTCATTCACAATTACATAACACCTCATCTGTGTACTAGGTTATATAATATTAGCTTGGAGAACTTTAAACTCAAGTAGTTCACTTTGTTTACTCACAAGCTTTGACCCATAGCCCTACCTTTCGTTTCCGGGGGATGGGGTCCTCAAACAGGAAGTGTGTACTCTCGGTTTCCTCAATGTTGTCATCACTCTGAGAGGAAAGCAGGAAGTTCTTGCAGGCGTCATTGGTGAGAGGTGGGGATGGGGTGGAGGGCACTGATTGGTCACTGGTGTCCCAACTCCAGTTCCCACTGGTGGAGCTGCTGTAGCTGGTCGACAGGCTTTCCTTCCAGCCCTTAGCAGCCAGCTCTACACCTGAACATAAAACACAGTGTGAGATAAAACACTTGTCTGAGAGATACCAACAGTATGTACAGTATAGAATCAAACAAAAATAACAGCCACTTAAATACGCATTACATAAATATGTCTAAAAACTGAAAGAAAATGTTCAAGCTATATCATCCAACTCTGAAAATGCATCATACCCAACAGACTATTACAATGAATTAGTCAGAGGTTAGATATGCTTTTGTTATATAATGCATTTTTCTGCTATTTAGTGTCCTCACGTGGTATGAACACAAAGATAAAAAAGAATGATATCATGAATGCATGCTATACATTTTTCATCGCCATCAGTTTCACACCTTCTTTTGTTCCCTTTGCTTTATGTTTAAATGAATGTTTTATAAATTGCAACACCTCATTATGTATGACACACCTTCATGTTATCACTGTGCGTGTGGATTCCCCCCAAGGTAATTTAGGCAAATTAAGTTTACCCTTAAAAAATACACCAATTATCAACTTGTTAGGTTACATTCATACAACAAAGAAGTCAAACATACAATGTTAAGTCAGTAGGACACAAAGGGACAAAATAATCACAGTAGGAAAAAAATGAAAATGGTAGTCAAAAGTGCCCCAGAACTGTTTGCTTTCCTACATTCTTCTAAATATCTTCTTTTGTGTTCAACAGAACAAAAATATTATAAAATATTTTTTCCTACTATGGTCGTGAATGGGGTCCAAGAACTGTTCGGTTCCAAGCATTCTTCCTCTGTGTTCATGAGAACAAACAAATGTATAAAGATTTGAAACAGCTTGAGGGTGAGAAAATGATGACAGAATTTTCATTTTTGGGTGAACTATCCCTTTAAACTCACGCCACATTGTTAAGCAACGGTACATGCTGACTATGTAAGAGCTAACACCAGCCAAACACTTCCATTTCACGACCCCTGACCTCTTTGATTCGGGACTAAGTTGTTTTAACATGTGTACACTTGCCAAGGTTTTAATTCACAATGACTTGCAGTACACAAATTGAAAGAATCAAAGCCCCTAAAGCAACAGTGATGCCAATATCTTCAAATAAGTGAACCTTTGTGAAAAGGGTGGATGTTTATTCTGTACTAAATGTCTAATTTCCCCATTGGTGTGAAGTGTTCTGCTATCCTTAAACTTGAAGCAACAGTTCTTGGTCACCATAGTTGGTAAAATACGCTTCTTTGTTCTGTTGAACTCAAAAGAAGATATTTTGAAGAATGTAGGAAAGCAAACAGTTTTGTGGCACTCAATATCTGTTCATTATAACAAAGAAATGTATACAGATTTGGAACAACTCGAGGGAGAGTAAATTAAGACAGCATTTTCGGGTGAACTGTCCTTTTAAGTTGTATCACTGCGTTAGTATGCAAATTCTAATAACTTACATGGCATTACATCTATACTGTTCGTAAAATATGAATATTGTAAACAATTTAGCATTTTGTATACAACAAATGCAGTGTCTTTATATTTCCAATACTTTTGTATATTCCTGTATTACAGGACAACTGACTGGGCCAGTTGTCAGTCTGGGTGGACCACTGTCACTCTGTCCCTAACGCGACCTCACCTGTGACCTGTAGTAATGTGGTTTAGGGGTTTAGTGCCTGATTTAAGGGAATTCATTTGAAAAAAGTCAGAAACTTACTTGACACACTACTACCATGATGTTAACAACCACTTATGTCACCTCACTGTTAATCCAGCTCCAACCCTTGACATTGTTTTGGTTCGTGTTACCTCAAGTAGTCCAATGAAGTAATATTCTTGGGTTAAATTAATCCAAGTTTTAAATTGAAGCCCTTCTTAGGTTACCTGACAAAATTTCTAAAGTTATATTTTATTTTCTCGCCTCACCTTTATAGCGCACAGGTATTCAGTCTGTAATTTCTCCAAGGAGTAATTTCTTTGCAGACAGTGGTGATGTTATAAAACAATAAAAACAAAACAAGCCCACCCGCTAAGCATCAGATTAAACATTTCAAACTCAAGAGCTTTAGCCCATGCAAAACTGGGAGTTCTGGGTGGTTGCTAGAGTTTTAAGGCAGATTTTTCTACCCCAGAGCCCACCCTAAAGTCTCTGTTATATTCTGATCTCTAAATATCAGATGAGTGTTCATGAACTGACATTCCCGTGGGATTATTGCCTCAGTTATCAAAGAGTTAAGCAGATCCATAAAAAAAGTGTTTGAACAATACTCTCAGTTTCATTGGGCTCCTAAGATTATTGAAAAGATCAGTACAGAGGCAATAAAAGAAAACTTTCACCAAAGTCCCGTCAGCATTTAAATCCCAGTATTCTTTAAAATGGCACACTTAGGTTACACTGGTTATAAACAAAACCAGTGTTTGCTATAAAGGTCTAATTTATAATTTTTAAGCACATCTTTTCTTTTTACAACTCTGTCGCATTACTTCTACGGAGTTGTAAAAAGTAGTAAAAACACTAGAAGGGCCTCTTTCAAAAATCCATGTGCATACTTTTTTGGTTTTGAACCCAGAATTGAAGCAAGGACTGGTCACAACAAACCCAACTCAAATATATCAGTGATTGTTCTTGTCCTTGTTTTAAAGGAAACATATAATGGAAAAAGTTTTCAATGAAATAGGACACATACTGTAGATATTGTGTACACAATGGGGTTAAAAAGTCTGAGAACACAGTGAAAATCTAATTTATAGGCCAAATAAAGGCTATTAAAGAAAGCAGAGGGCTCCATTTATATTTTTATTTGCTAATTTACTTGTTTTACTAAATTTTATTTTAGACCATTCATTCTATGCAATGGTGAAAAAGTATATCAAATCAACCAAAACATTAGAAAAACCGTGTTCGGTGTTCAGTGTTCAAGTGTTTAATCTTATTCGGCGTGGGCCAAGAATTTTCATTTGGGTGCATTTCTACTTGAAACTTTTAGTAAATTTTAAGTGAAATCTTGGGAACATGTAAAATTCTTCAAAATGTAGAACATGGCTACTGTATAGTCTCACAATAATAACAATGTTGTGAAAGAACACAGGAATAAATATTAAAGCTTCAATTCATAACCTTTGCCTCTCACAATTTCTGCTCAATAACAGATTTAGTTTTTTCATAATTATATTTTATATTAATATATTTTTTACTTTGATCAAAAATGTCATTTTAGCTTTGAAGGTGTGTAATGCTTTTTCAATGTTAAAATACTTTCTATCCAAATTTAATAAGCTGTGGAAATGATACATTAACCAAAAGTAAATTTCCCTCAAAAGTGAACATGCTTTGTTTCAGTGTCTCTATCAAAACTGCCCTGTTCGTTCCAGCGTCACGATGACCAGCCCATCATCTGTTATTACAACAAATGGAAGCCAGGGGAACGTTCAGGCAACCTCTTTATAACTTTGCGATTCCGTCTGGTGATGCTAGCGTTGCAGAAATGAGACTTTGGCCTTCTGTATATAAAACTGAGAGCGAGCAGAAGGCTCTGAAGAAAAACTTGTGGAGACTGAGAGGCTGTTTGATTGGCAGCCGTTCAACACAAACACTATGTGATCGATCGGTTAAAAAGATGGCGAGTGTCCCTGTTGATATATAGATACTGTACGCGTGGTAGCTCAGAGGTTAGGAGATGAGGGTGGGGTAAGGGCGGAGCTTAACCTGAGATGCTGGAGGAGGGGTTGAGCACCAACGGGCTGGTGGACAACGTGGTCAAGACGGTGGCGGCCATCACCTCCTTATCAGCGTGACCAGAAGGCCTCCTGTTAAAAGAAAAAGAGAAAACTAAGTTAAGTCATGGACAAAACTACAATCAATCACGTCAATGAGATCCAGATGTTTAGTCATGTTGGCATAAAGCAACAGACATCTGTTAAGTGGGACTCACGGCCAGGCCCTGTATCTCCTTTGGCTCTTGACCTGCACAACTGTTTTCTGTCTTCACCATTCCGGAGCCCACAGTAAACCCTTGGTTTGGACTCATCTCATAATGGAAAAATCCCTAGCTAGGTATATTGACTGACCGAGTACAAGAGCTCGGCATCTGGTGTATGCCCACAAAGCACAGCTAGACTATCAACTGTATTTATTCAGTGTGTGGGAGAGTGTTTACTGGTGTTTGTAAATCAACACCAGGACTTAGAGAGCGGTTGAATGAAACGGCGTGTTAACTGTTTAGTGGTTCGCTCGCAGGTGAGACTGAGGTATTTCTGCATTTCGAGTTGTTTATTTACACAGCGTGTACATGATTGATAGTGTTTTATTGGAGTGCAGAAGCAAAAGAACATTATCAGGATTCTGGGCTTTTGCAGTTCTTTTAAATCTCCTTTTAGTTTTTGCTTTACATACTTTTGTCCTAGTTTTAAATACATATTTCTTTAGATTAGGAAAACATGACAATGGCACTCAAGAGCGACCCCGAACTGTTTGCTTTCCTACATTCTTCAAAATATCTTCTTTTGTGTTCAACAGAACCAAAAATGTATGAAGCAATTTTTCCTACTACGGTAGTCAATGGTGGCCAGGAACTGTTTGGTTATAAGCATTCTTCCAAATATATTTCTCGGAGTTCATCAGAATAAAGATATTTATGCAGATTTGAAACAACTTGAGGATGAGTAAAAGAAGACAGAATTTTTATTTTTAGTTGACCTGTCCCTTTAACAATTTAATTCTTATGCAAACGAAGCAGGTTAAAATAACATAACCGAAATGATCATACGGTAAACTGGATGTTACTGTTGCTTTGACAAACAGTTACACATACAAAAAAATACGGTGACAAATCCCAAGACAAACTACGTGCACTTGACTATATCTACAGGAACCCTTTAAGGCTTTCTTTCCAAACACAACTTGTTGAGTTGATACCACCTCGAATCATTTCGTTGTATTTGTTAAAAATAAATGATTAGTGATTTAAATCTGAATCTGTTCCTCACACAAAGCTGCAGTACTGTAGAACAATATGCAAACTATATTTGTATCCAATCATGTTGCAGCTGAAAAAACAATTCCATTCTTGGGTTTCATTTCTTCAAACTATTTTGTCAACACGTGTATTAGTATCAGGGGTTAAACAGAAGTTTCTGGTAATAAGATTCTTCCCTCTGTCAAACACAGCAGCACTCATCTAACAACAGAAGACACAATGATAAGCTGTGTCTCTGTTATATAATCAAAAAATCCCACTCACACTCCCTCATAATTTCATGAAATATGCTCTGTCTCTGTCTCTCTCTCTCTCACACACACAGGCTGGGTTCCTCCTCCCACCCCTGCCTGCTTTGCAATGCAACCAGAGCAAACTGGTTTGGAGTTGTTCTGTTAGCCAAGCCCAGAGACTTGGCAGGGCTGTCAAACTTTTTTCTTTTATCTGGGTCAACTTCCAAAAAAATCTATCTCCGCAAACATTTTAGACAAAAGCAAGCGAGCAGTGGATGAGAAGCAGACAGACTAAAATAATAAAATATGAAGCAAATGCCTTGTTAATCTAAGTTTATACTTGTGCGTTGGACCTACGGCATAGACTACGTGTAGGTTTTCATTTACTGTATATTTCTGCGTTGGCAATGACCACTAGACATCAGTGACTACGCATGTGTTGCTTGTGTAACCAAGACAAGAGTCGAAGAAAAAGCTGCACGGACAGTTAACAGTCACTTTTTTGCAGCTTTAGATGTTAAATACAGAATAATAAAAAATGTTATTCGGAAATGCGTTTGAGTAAAATTAATTGACCCGAGGGAGGGGTTCAAACATACCAATCACAGCCTTTGCGGTCCGTGTCGGGTCGACGCGTTGTTACATTTTTGGAGAACTGTACGTCAGGCTACGGCATAGGTCCTATGCATGAGTTTAACGTAGCTTTAATGCTCGATTTGCACCGCCCGATTCGCATCATTCACACCGCTTGCAGCGAGTTTGTATGTAATTTACTACTGCAAAACTTACATATGTACATTTACAAAAATACGCTCTAGACAAAGACTAGCCACCTAAATCAGGATTTTATATAGACATTTATACAAAACTAATTATTAGTTAATAAAACATTTCAGAGTTTAAAGAATGAAAAAAAAACACATTTACTTCATTTACAAATAGTTTTTACCTTTAAGGAGGTCTCTAAATGGCGTGTTTGTCTTACGTAAACACACACACAATTAAAATTATTTGAATTAGAGAGACAGACAGAGTATTTCAAGCAGATTTAAAAACCAAAAAAGTTTGAGATGTTTTTTTCTAGACATTTCCCTCCCACACTTTTTCTCACACACCGCCTCCTTTCCTGACACAGAGCAATCCCGCTTCACCACGATTTTCCCGAAAAAGCTCTTTATCATGTTCAGTTGCGTTATTCATATGTTACCATTTTCACACACGAACGCATTCATAAACAGGACGGAGGGGCTTGTACACTGAATGTGTGGGAGGGAGAGAGAGAGGGAGAGGGAGAGAGAGAAAGAAAGAAAAGGGGAGAGAGGTAGGGAGGGAGGGAGAGAGAGCGAGAGAGAAAGAAAGGGGGGGGAAGAGAGAGAGAGAGAGAGAGAAAGAAAGGGGGGGGGAAGAGAGAGAGAGAGAGAGAGAGAGAAAGGGGGGGAAGAGAGAGAGAGAGAGAGAGAAAGAAAGGGGGGGGAGAGAGAGAGAGAGAGAGAGAGAGAAAGAAAGGGGGGGAGAGAGAGAGAGAGAGAGAGAGAGAGAAAGAAAGGGGGGGAGAGAGAGAGGGGGGGGGAGAGAGAGAGAGAGAGAGAGAGAGAGAGAGAGAGAGAGAGAGAGAGAGAGAGAGAGAGAGAGAGAGAGAGAGAGAGAGAGAGAGAGAAATAAATGGGGCTTACTGGAATCTCAATTCTAGCACAGAAATAAAATTTGAACTTGTGTGTGACACAACACAATACTACAACACTTAATCCACAACCATCTGGGGCCAGTTGCATAAACTACTGGGACTAATCTTACAAGTTATTCATCCATTTTTTTCATTAAGATTGTCCCTAACAGAGAAAGATATTTGGAAGAATGTTAGCAGTTTTCTATTCTTGGACATCATCCACTACCATAGTAGGAAAACAAGATTGTATATTTTTGTTCTGTTGCACACATAATGAGATATTTTGAAGAATTTAGGAAAACAAAGAGTTCTCAGGCACCTTTGACTACAATTTAATTCTTCCTACTATGGTACTCAATGTTGTCCCAGAACTGAAAATGACTAACATTCTTCCAAATATCCAAAAGAAATGGTCTCTTAATTTTGTCCTGTATTATATGAAAATGACATTTTTGTTTTGTTACTGTTCTTTTTTACGAATACTATGTATATTAATTCCACATAAATTAGCATTGAATATTTCAAACTGGGTAACTGTGAATCAAAATTGTGTTGACATTTCTAGTAGATTAAAACTGTCACACATTTCGAGAGAGAACCCATATGCAGGACAGCAGTAGAACAAAAGGATTTATTTAAACAAAAACCCACAAAGGGGCAAACAGTAAATAAATAAAGGACTCAAAACACAGAACACTTCTCATGAGTGGGCAAAACAAATGAAATCAAAACAACAAGAATAAATAGTCACTTCACAAGACGGGCAAGACAGGAACAGGCTAAACTTGATGCAGGAAATAACGGAGACAGGAGAGCACATGGCACAAAGCAACCACAAGGCCATGTGCTTCCACACAGATCAAAACAAGCATATAATACGTGGTAGTCACGACCCTGTCAACAGAACTAGAAAACTCCTGACAAGGAGGACAGGATCACAAAAACAAAGGCCTGTAAGAATTCACACCTCCGGCTCCTGAGACCAGACCATTTAGTAAAATAGAAATTTTTAAAGCAAATTTTATTATCAGCATGATAATTCAGCATAAGCAAAGCACAGCAATAACTCCCACGGCTTAAAGCCACAGTCTCTTCGTCTCCGCCCCTCCAACCCAGGTCTGGCTGCACATGTTAGCTGATAGAAGCTAAAGTAAACAGAACCGGCCCTGCCTGATAGCACTCCAGAGAGCAGCTCCATTACTGACAAACACCCGCTATTGGCTGGAGCACTGCCAGCGCCTCACTGAGAGAGAGAGAGAAAGAGAGAAAGAGAGAAAGAGAGAGAGAGACCATACTCTCCCACACTAGCTCTTTGCCCTTTCACCAACATAATCAATTCCGTTTAGATCTTATTAAACAAAAATAAAGCGTTACATAACGCATGATGCATGTGTAAATACAACATCCAGCCTGCGTGAGTTTGCTATGCCAGTGCCACAAGTGTTCTGCGTAAAGGGCAAAAATATTGCTTGGGCCTTACAGTCGTCAATGCAAATCTATAGGGTTTATTGTTTTCTAGACAAGCACACCTGTCCTGAGTAAACCACATGAATAATCCTACATCTCTGTACCTCGAGGTTAATAGAGTTTACTGAAGCTATTAAATCATTTCTGTTAATTGAAATTAAAGAGAGAGAAACTAACATCGAGCAATTAACTGAAAAAAGTTTGAGATACTAAGATAGAAAATGAACTTCTAAAGCAACAAAAAAATGATTGCTAAAATGACAAAAGCACATAACAAAATTGCTAAATAAAAATTGCTAACTACAAAATTATAGAAGCTTATTAAATATGAATACAACTCAACTATTACAACTCATGTGCCGCAAGAAGTGAGGGATGAAATACATATTACTTCAACCCGTCGGGTAAAAACATTGCACTGCTTGATAAAAAAACATTTACCACTGTAACCGGTATTTTAAAACATGTATGTTGGTGTTTCATCAGTACTAGTTCTAATCTGAGGCAGTATTTTATCTGGACCATGACTGAAGAAACCATCAGCCGGGCCTCAGTCAGGTGGGCGGATCAATCGGACCCTGATGAACTACAGTCTTCCCTTTCAACATGAGTGATGTTGGCTTCAGAAACTCTTTTAACACTGTGCTGCTCTAGGGGCTCTTAGAAACACTCCATCATACCGGTCAAACCTGATCTACAATACAGTGCAGGGGGAAAAAACTGTGTATGTTTAGTTAGATAGTAAACAGATAATATGTACCTGTAAGGAGTGTCACAGCCTCTCTGAGCGTCTGTTTACAGTTGGGGACTGAGTGGATATGGGTCACCTCTCTATTTATAAACCCGCCTGACTGTGTGTGTGTGTGTGTGTGTGTGTAAACAGGCAGACAAACACACATACACACATAAACACACCCCCATTCTCAAATTGCTTAGCGAGACACAGTTTTGACCGTGGAGATTTGTTTTGAATAGTGCACTATGGGAAACAAAATGTATGAGAACTGTTTTCTGGCTGTAATACAGTCCAAACCTTTCATTGCACCGCTTTGCACGTTTGTTTGGTTTGGTGTGTTTCTGTTGGTTTGTTTTTCAGGAAGCAGATATCTGTCACGCTGCTTGGCAGAGCTCCAGACAGGGGGAAGCTATCTGCAAAAAAGCGCACAATAAGCAGTGAACATTGTTAGCTGTATGCTATAGTTAGCAGCACACGAACACAGCATTCTTCCTGTGGTCTGTTGGAAGACAGTCAGACAATGCTGGTGCCGACTTGAACATCTAAGATGCATAAGATTCTCGAACGTGACTGGTTGTCAACACTTTAAAACCTCGGAAGACCATGATAAAATGAAACTTTCTTTATCTTCTGAAAGTTCATCCAAAAAGAACAATTCTGTCATCTTTTATTCACCCTCATGTCGTATATGTATCTGTGAAACACAAAAGAAGATCTCTGTGGTTTTGTGGAAGTCAAAGGGGTCCAGCAGTGCTTTTCACCAACATTCTTCAAAATATGTAATTTTGTGTTTTACAGAAGAAAAAAAGTCATGCAGGTTGTGAAATGACTTGAGGGCGAGTAAATAATGAATGAACTTACATTTTTTGGGTTAGCTGTCACTTGCATGTGACAGCTGTAATGCATGTTTCTGCTCTTTTAGTGAAGGATTAATCGGTGCAAAGAAAATAACTTTTGACTTTGCCATATTTCATAAAGAAGTAACAGCTTGCCTGAATTACCTTGCATTAAATCTGTGTGGGCTACTGGATGTTAACCAGCACCCAAACAGTTATTTAGACATAAGCAAACTCACATTCAGTCTGGCTCCATTCTAGTATGTTATTCCACATTCATTCAAAACCCTAAAATGGGTTAGGACCAGCGGTTCTCGTTGACTGTAATGTATCGGGATAGTATTTGTGGAATGCAGTCAGTTACTAGAAAAAATAATTTATCTCATTCCCCTGCTTGTAAAAACAAACTAAAGGTGCATATAAAAGAATGCTTAGAACCAAACAGTTCTGACAGAATTAAGCTTTTTGGGGGAACTTTCCCTTTAAGAGAAAAGAGGAGTTAACATCATAGCAAATAATAAAGAATCAGGGGGAAATTGTCGGGACAGAGAGGTCATTATTTCAACTAATGAACAATAAAACATTGACAGTCGATCAAAATCCATTTGAATATAAAGGAGTTACAAATTTAAAAGTGAAACTGCAGAGCTCAGTGTATACATAACATAATTGTACATTGTTGTGGATGCTTAAATAGTTATTGTTATAGTTATTCTTGAAGTGAATGGGCCCTAAAGCTGTCTAAATCATCCTTTAGTGTCATCTATTCTAGGTGGATTGCTAAGGATTATTACATTTAGGCGTGCACTTTACTCCTCCAGTTGGGCTGTGGAAATGATTGATACCTTAAAGCAAGGCTAGTTAACTGGCGTCCCGCCAATCATCTTTACATGGCCGCCTTAACATTTCAATTAAGTGGAGAGACTTTAAGAGCGGTGTGCTTTAAGAAATACACGTCCTGAGATGCCTTTGAAAGTCCGAAACGCTGCTACATTCAATACAAAAGTAATTCCTGCGGCTCATAATGATTAACGTCTTATAAAGTGATCTGATCGGTCTGTCTGAGAGACGTAATGTTATTTACAACGTTATAATTGGCAATCCACAGCCAGTCTGTTTGCGCACGCGATAGGTCGCGTTCCATTACACGTCTTCTGCCCTTGAAAGTAACTTCAGGAGGGGTACACAAAGTCAACTGTTGTCTCAGTTAAGAGAAACACTATGTTGTTTTTATTACTGCATTCATTATGTATGATTTTAACGGCTATATTTACAAAAACAGCTGTTCATCTCCCTACAGAACTTGCTCTTCCTGCACATGAATGCAATTGGAATTCACCCGAAAATGCGGCAGTAGCCATATCTATGATAATAGCGTTCAGTTTCTTGCACATACCAATTGATTCGCTTTATAAGGCGATTATTTAAGGTCAAGGGGCTGGGATTACTTATGTGCTGCATGTATTAGCGTTTTTGACTTTTATTAATTTGACTTTCGTTAATTTAACCATCTTCATAATGGTGAACAGGGGGTGAGTAAATTAACACTTATAAAACTTTTTGGGCATAAAGGAATTAAAATTACAATTAAACATACAATATACCTTTCAATAAATATATAAATATAATGAGAAGGCACAAATACTGGATGCAATATTTGTGTTCATGTTTTAATATATTACTTATGTGACAGTAACAATAAAAAACAGGAAAGAAAAATGATGATATGGTAAAATCCCTCCCTAAAAGTGTGTGGTTTACTGAGGAGAGGTGTGCTGTCTGTCCAAAACAAAATTTCATATATACCTCAGAACACACCAAACAAGTGCACTGGTCTAGTTAAGTAGCAGTCAAATGAGATGCATGATGGTTACATCCGAAAGCCCTTTTAAGTAATGTTTGTGTGTGTTTATTTTCACAAGTGAGGCATGTGTTTTGCAGAAATGTTTAAAAACATGCGTGCCAACCGTGTGTGTTTGTCTCTCGCTTTAAAGTCCACAATGTATGACCTTGGCATAAGTTAAGCAGCCAACACAAACACTCATACACACTCTCTCCCACAGCTCCCCAAAGTTTTCATTTCATTATTTTTTAAGCACATGTTAACATTTGAAACGTCAGCAGTTCCACGTGAGCTTCATACATGATTTTTCTGACATGTGTTTTCATTTGTCTGCTTCCCCTGTGACTCTCGTCTCTGATTCAACAGCTCGTTCTCACTCCATCCTTCACTTTCACCCGGAGCTACAGCGCACCCCCCACACCTCCTTCATTCCCTCCTGCTCTGTGCTGATGGACGGATAGTCACGGATGAGATACGGTAGCGTGCTATGATCCATTAACATTCACTTACACACCACAGGAGGCTTCGGGTCTTACGAGTAAACCAGAGATGTATTATTCATTTATCATTTTCATCTACGATGTCTTGTGTGTGTGCGTCTGTGGGCCTCTTCTCTGAAACAACATGTTTTCAACTTATCAGTGACTCGACCATCAAGACCCATCTCTAGCTATTTGTTTGTTTTTATTGAACAATTCTTTCCTCATTTCTATTCCACGACAGTTCGACATATTGTTTGACTTCTGGCTGATGTATATCAGCAGCAAACGCACTGTTATCTCTCTTAACTCATCTTTCTATCCGGCTGCAGCTCTTGGAGGCAGTTCTCCTAATTATAGACTTTCCCCACCCCCTCCCAGCACGCCCGATCTGTCTCCGCCTGTTTTCCACCACACTGTTATGTAATGCTTCACTCCGCTCCAGATCCGCGCACACACACACACACACACACACTGGTAGGTGGAACAGTGTCCATGTTTACCAAAGAATCAGGCTACAGTACAACATTAGAATGATAGATGGCTGGACTTTAATAGCACACAACATTGTGATATATAAAAGCTCTTCTTACGCAAGTTACTGCGTGCTTGACAAACTGCACTGCCATTAAATCCGAGGTCAGCGCCAAACACACACACACACACAGAAGCACAAACACTTTACAAAACCACATTGTCTAATACAGATGCACTTATGTAAGTACTGTCTAAAAATAAGAATGATTGCTCTCCTGGACATTTGTTGAACCGGCTTCAGAAATAACAGAAATTATAGTATGCAAAATTGTGTTTAAGTTTTTGCAATTGATTAACTTTAATTATAAAAATCTTAAATATAAATATAATAATGCCCCTACATCTAGGCTAAATTCACAGAGAATGTATTTGCTAACAATATATTGAACAATCGGTTTATATTTTACTAAACCCCTGATGATCCAGACATCAGAAAAATATCAGTCTATACCAACCGGCACCTTCCGATCTTTCTCGTGAAGCCAACACGGAGGTGACTTAAACCGCTAGAGACTGGCTCCAAAGGAGAGCAGAATCTCATTGAGCCCCGTGTTAAAATGGGCAACTTTACAGTAGAAAAAAACATGTTTACAACCTGGTACAAAAAGAGATTTAGTCAAATGGGATAGGGACGACTCTCCATAGAACATCAAATAGTTATTTTAATTAGCTTGCACTAAGAAGCATAAGGACTGTTATGGGTGTGAAAATTCACTGACTATGAAAAACTATGCTTTAAAAACACAATAAAATGCTTTAAAAACTTTAAGAAAGACTTTGCCTGAGTATCTAAACATCCAAATATTGACATATAACCTCTCAGTATGGTGAAAACTTAGTAATTCAAATAAAAATTTCCCAGCACAATGATTTAGGTCCATTAAATCACATTTTGCTTTTTTCAGTTCACTTAAAGGGACAGTTCACCCGAAAACGAACTTACACACTCTGGATTTTCCAAACCTGTATACATTTCCAAACCTGTATACCTGCTTGTAACCAAGCAGATCTTGGACCCCATAGACTACCAAAGTAGGAAAAATTACAATGGTTGTCAAAAATACCCCAGAACTGTCCTACATTCTTTAAAATCTCTTGTTTTGTGTTCAACAGAACAAAATAATATAAAGTTATTTTTCCTACTATGGTAGTCAATGGGGTCCAGGAACTGTTTTGTTACAAGCATTCTTCAAAATATCTTTCTCTGTTTTCATCCGGATAAAAATACAGATTTAGAACAACTCGAAGGTGAGCAAATTATGACAGAATTTACATTTTTGAGTGAACTATCCCTTTAAACCAACCAGCAATGGGACTAAAACAGTCTCTGCATGCTTTATAAAACAATTTTCACAGAACTACAAAATCTGACAAGAAAGCATTTTTGCCTTCAACCGAGGTCAAATCAGAACAAACTCAACAGATACACAAACACACTGAATTTGCACCCACAGAACAACACATCACTTCCTCATTTGTCCACATTTAGACCGATGTCTCTGAAGCTCGGAGGAAAACGTTTCTCACAATACCAGAACCACAAACGCTCTGAGGTGCACCACTTACTAAACAATACTCCACAAAACATTCATACATTTACCAACATGTGTAAAGCAAAAACGAAATCTTCCAGAATATTGGACGTTTTCGCCAGCATGTAAAATAAACACATTGTGAGTGAGGCGACACACTCTGCTTTTTGAGGATTGAAGCAAACCAAACAAAATGGAGGCTATCAAGTTGCGTAAACAAAGTCTGAAAGAAGTCCGTCCAGGTCCGAGTAAATTAACTCTGCGTGTGTGTGTCTGTGTGTGTGTGTTTGGGTGGACAGAGTACATAGAAACGTTTTCCCTAAGAATCTGAATATCAAAGCTCCTCGTATCACACATTAAAGTACAAAACAACAAGTCTTATTTAATACCTCTGAAAGGAGACTCGCTAAACCTGACAACAGGGATGATGTACAAGAGCAAAACGAAGGCACGCACGGTGATAGGAGGGCTGCAATATGACGTCGCTTATCTGAGGCAGAAATTGACCTTTAACACTGTTTCTATGATGTTGTTGTTGTTATACTGTGCTAACTTCCAGCCGCGGCTTTAGCAACATAGTTGACACCTATACAGACAGCTTTGTGTTTCTTATTTCCATCTACGAAGCAAGGGGAAACCCCGCATTGACTGTTTCCAGTGTGTGTGAGTCTGTATACAGTGAGCTCAAGATTTGATACAATGCAAATTATGATTACGATAGAATTATATAAAAAATTATGTTTTTTCACTAAAGTGTGATCCTTGCAAATAAAGTATAAGCATAGACACCTGTGTATCTGTTTGTGTGCCTGTGTTTTTGCTTTAATGTTTCACGACTTCACATGCATGAGGTATGTGGTGAGATTCAGTGCTCTTATGCGCCACATCGATATGATGATAATGATAATCAGGCTCTTTCTCACCTTCACTGGTGGGACAAGTTACTCTGTCAATCAAAAACACGACTGTTTTTAGATAGCAAAAACAAAAGTCTCTGCAGAATAAAGCGTTCAGCTCATTTTTAGCATCTGACCACAATGAACATTTTTAAATCCATTCATACAGGAATAATGTGAACATGTCTATTTGTGTTTTTAAACGTGTATTTATGGACGCTTTTACGACCTCAGCAGACACAAATCCAGTGTGTAAACACTGCACAGCAATAAACAGTGATGTAAATATATGAGACGAAACAGCTGAACTAATCAAACAAACATGCCTTATAAGTAAACCTCAGCGACCACTTCCCGCAGTGAGAGGAGAGAGAGACAGAGACACAAGTGTGCATCTATGTCAAAATGGCTGCCATAAAGCAGTATGACTTGTAATTGTCGCAATTTAACCAATTCATTTACTTTGCAAATTTAAAAAATAGACTAACCCAAAGGGGATGAGATGAGGAGAATGAAATGGTTAATGGATGTCAGCCAAATCTCTACTTGTAGGGGTTCAATTTCCTGATGCCCTGACAGATTTATCAGACACAAATATGAATGAGCTTATGCCCTCACGTGTTTGAAGAACTAAAAAAATAAGTAAGAAAAATATATGACTGAGAACGTGGACATTCTGCATAGACATCTGATTTCCGGGTTGGAATTGTTGATATATACAGCAATGAGACTTTTTCACATCGAAACAATACTTGTCTGCTTGTCTTCCAAAATATAACTCTTCACCAAACCATGATGGTACAGAACTTGTGAATTAACAAGGTCCTAATGCTTTAGAACGGGCAAGCAAAACCACAAGCCATTTTAAGTGACACCCTGATTTTCAAATGTCTCTTTTTAATCCGTAATCCACTATCGACAATAAACGCATGCAAGTTAAATATAAATCTCCACTCATCTGCCAAGTCCCTGATTCTACTTATATAAACCTTGCTACTTTTTTGTAATGATATGACAGCTTTGCAATATATTGAATCGTTTCTTGTTAAGACATGGTGTAACACCATGTAGTGTTTTCTGAATGGTAGTGTTCTCCAATATGGAAAACGAATCGTTACACGAAGGCATTCACTGTTTTGCGATTAGGGAAATGTATTATATGCCTCCATCTTTAGCCTGTTTAGCTCCACCCCTTTCGGTACATGGGTAAAAAAAACTGTCCAAGTCTCCAATTTGACCCTTCACAAAGCCCGCCCCCTTTTGTTATGTCCGACATCAGCAAAAGCGCTCCCACTGCACTAAACAATATTTTGAATTTTGTGAAATAATCATTTCTGGATGAAAAAGTACATTATTACTCACACTTAGTTTTTCAGAAACTCACTCACACTATTCAGTGGTGTAAAATAGCACAGAAGTATACGAACAAGGACATACCTATACAAGCAACATCTGACAATGGTAGATTGGCTGTTTTTATGGTTAAGATTCATGTCTCTCGCTACTAGAAAAAAATATGAAAAAAGGATACCCTAACTGTGTCAAAATATTTTAAATAGCAGATTAGAAAGAAGAATAGATTCATAGAAAGAAGAACCTAATAATACATAAGATACATGCTGCATGTGCCATGCCCTGAGAAACCATGTTTAGTTTCCACAAAACCACAGTAGTGTTTATTTCTACCAAATGTAATTTACTTTTTTTCTATACTTGTGTTTTCTCTCTACCACTTGCCTTTCCTTAAATTATCCCTTGTTTTTTTGGGCTATACAGTTATGCTGTGCAAACAACTTTGGGTTATATATGAGATCCAAAGACCTGGTCAAAGACCAACATAAACATGAAGAAGATGTGAGTGTTACGGGGTTAACTATACTTAAGTATAAACTATACTTAGTTGGAATTTTTTAGAGATTGGAGAAACTTAATGTTATTATTAAATTAAGCAACACTTAACAATAAGTTGGTTAAATAAAGATACAAAACAAGTGTCAAATGCAGTAAGGCAGAATTCGGTCCTTCACAAAATTTACATTTAGTAATTACTAAGCTTTCCGCTAAACTGGTTAACACGTTTTACCATACATTGTAAACTGTAAATTTCCACAAAATATTAACAAAAATGGCTCATGCACCAAAAAACCCTTTTGCAAACTAGGGTTTCTTTGCTAAGTCTCAACTTATTTTTAATGTGTGTTTGTTCATACTTTACATCACAACTGAAACTGAACCCTTACTCAAATAAACTGTATTTTCCCATATTAACTGTCAATAGATTACATCATTTAACATATATTAGAATAACATAAGATAATTATATGAACACATAAATGAATACATTATTATATTCCAGTCTGTTCCCGTTGGAATTTGTTTATCAGTCTGGCTATTAAAATAACTCTTTGTTTTATTTATTTATATGAATATTTTATTATAAAACAATTGTATTAAATAAACAATTTGTTGAATTTAATTGTATATTACTATTTTTAAATAAATTTGTTGAATGGACTATGTAACTGTCACATTTAAGTTTAGCTTAGTAACGGTTCTACTACTGGTAATACAAATGAATACTGGCTAGACATACTTTTAACTTGCTAGCTAATTTAGTTTACCTGTTATTTCCCTTGCTTGTTGTCAGTAATAATCTGCAGGGACTCTATTCTTTGCGGATTTTTACCAGATGCTACGTTTGGGCCACAAAAGTTAGCATGCGCAGTAAAGTTTGTTTATGTTGTTTCTTTGAAACCATTTGGTTCCAGTATATGGAACTTTATTATATAGCTATTGTTTTGTAGGCTATTATATTTGCCAGTATATTTTGTGTTGCATCTGACAAAAGTAAAGGTGAAATCTGTGAGCCACCAGTAAAGCTGTTTAACTATATCCACACAGCTATAGAGATAACCTTGATTCAAAAGTCTAGCTTCTGAATTTGCACTGGTGCTCAATATAGAGAAGTTGGAAAGGGAATTCAATCTGTGTAAGAGTTTAAAGATGACAGCAACATGACATTGACGAAAACAAGACAACTTAATCTTGATTCATATCACATACTTGGACTGTCAGAGGGAACGGCATGTGGGATTTTTACTCACAATTATTAGAATTCATCCCGATATCCGGATTTTTTCCAAACAATGTGTAACAATATGTTTAATGTTGTTATGTGTACTGTATAAAATGTAATGAATTTAGCAAAAGTCCCAACATTTACTGAGAAAGTCCCAGTATATTTAGGACAAGCGTTTCCAAAAGGGTTTATCCGAAGTATTTAGACATTATAAACAAGGCAAATTCATTAGTATTATAATGCAATAGCACATACTCGAACACACAGACCGTATATAATCAAAGATGCAGTAGATGGTAAGGCTTTCCTGTAGTGGAACTAAGGCACATGAGAATAGCAAAGGCAAAGTCACAAAATCGATTTACATAGAAAATCGTGTACCCTCACAATGTTTAGTTAAAATCTGAAAATGCCCTTCCTGTAATGACTATCCATCTTAAATGACATTTGTTAGACGGCTTGGGCGGCGCATCTTTTTAACTCCTCCCCTTCAACTGTCAGTCTGCTGCCAGTTACATTTCAAAATACATACATCCAATCAAATCGCAGAGAAAGACAAAAGCTACACCTACAATTTTGCTCATTAGAAATTCCATTTAATTTGGAAATGCGTCAAAATACGGAAGTAAAAACAAACTTCATGGGGACTTTAAATAAAATGTACGAATGTGAATTGATCTGAGCAGGGCTGTGTTTGACCAATACACTGATATGTAATGATTATGGCATGCTTACTTTTGGCAAATCCTATCTGATTTACCCACTGTAATGCCATAAAAATTTAGTAAAAAAAAATGGTGGTAAGTAATCACAGTGAGTCGACATTCCACTAGAGAAAGGTGATCAGATAAACAACAATTGTTTTACAGATTAACAACAATTGTTTTACTCGAGAGTCTTGTGATGGAGTACACATTTATAAACTGAAGTGGCCACTTTACAACCATGTTTTGGTAGCAAAATACAGAGAACCGTTTCTGATAAATACTTGATAAACCGTGATGTTTTGGTGTGCCAATGCCAGAACATTATCATACTGCATTAGACCGGTGTCTTTTTGGACTTTGTGGTTCAGCCAAGCGGCAGCGACTCAAGTTTCCCAAAATCCACCATGTTGGGTGTGGCCATAAATACTGCTGAAGATTTCTAGGAACTCTGCAACTAGAGAGCATGTTTGTGCAAGTGTGTGAGTGTGTGTGTGTGTGTGTGTGTGTAATGTAGTGTGCTTGTGTCACAAGACAGCCTGATGTTTGGAGCGAAAATGCACAGGCAGGAGATAAAGCAAACAGTGGAAGCGGAAACCAGCAAAACCACCCCGACTCGTTCCAAACTCGACAAAGGTCCACAGTCTCAGAAACGAGTGGTCAGGGCTCAGTTTGTAAAAAAATATACATGCGTTTGTAGCAGAAACTAAATAAAAAACATCATTAAACAGATGTTAATTAGAAAGTTACTTGAAGTGAAAGGATACATAATAAGCATGGGCCAATTTTGATAGCATTTCAGAGGTATAAAAACAATTATGCCAGGTGAATCAGCTTTTTCCAACAGGGACAGAATACAGATTTATAACTGACACTGGAAGCAAATGATGACACAATAGCTTAAGGCTGGTTATGGCTGTTTGCAATGGAAGTGTTAAAGCTAAACTCCATCTAATGGTCTCTGACATGGACTTATTATCTTTAAAACAAAGAGCAGCATCAATTCAATAATGTGTTGAAATGAAAAGTCCTGTGGAATAAACATGCAAAACTATTTTTCATATAATGGTGATATTGCTACAACTGCATATTGTCAAACTCAAAAAAATGCTAAATTATTGTGAACCCAGCAGAGGGTCAAAGAGGGGCAAACTCATGAAATTAAACCAGAAAATTGTTTATATTTGACCCATCAATGGGTTAAAACAAAACAGAACCCGTTAATTTACAACCCAACATTTGGGTTTGTCCTTTTGACCCTACGCTGGGTTGAAAATAACCCACCATTTTTTGTAAAAGAAAATTGCTACCCTATATTAACTTAAAAATAAGATCATCGATTTCAAGTCAAAGCTTATTTTGATATGTTCAAGTACTGTAAAAAAGTGGAAAGAATTTTTTATAGTAGGGTTAAAAATGACATTTTTAAATTAAAAGGCCAGATCAGGGGTGGAGCTACGGGTGGGCCTGGGCGGGCCTAGACATACCCAGATTGACAGCTGGCCCACCCATTCAAAGCCATTAATTATTTTTTACACTTAATTCAATTTTTTTTATAAATTAAATAACTACATTTGAATTGTTTGTTTATTATTTATAATAATATTCAAATTTTATTAAGAATTTGGCGTGTTCACATGACGTCAGTTACGTTACGGCCCATATGTGCTATTGCTGTCTGTAGATTCTCTTTCTATAATTATGTAAACATGGCTATCCATGGGACAGTTTTTCAAAAAACTTTGTCTAGACTATGACACTGAAGAAACACACACTGGGGCACCTGGAAAATAAGGTGAAACACGCAGCAACATGCGTGCATTACCCTCTACTGATATTCTCACTCCACCGGCTTCAGAATTAGTAGATCGAAATCGTCCACCACCAGATCTGTCATATAGCTGATCGCACTCCACGTGTGCTTGACCCTTTTCACCAGATTACCGTCTATTTATTCGCTCACTTTGTTTTGGCTTTAGGTTACGTAACGGTTACTGATTTCCCTTGCATGACATCGTGGACTGCTCTTTGGCTCTGACTCACGCCTGGCCCTAACATTGGTTCTGAACGGTCACCCTGGCTTCGTTCTTCTGGTGATTTCCCACCTGTTTGACCTCTGACTCTGCAATTTTCCCTCGGAATCCTTTCTGGTTATTCATCCATTACTCAGCCGTGTTGGTGATGAATGTTAAAGTTAATTTTCAATACAGCATTGAAATCAAATAACCATCGCTTCTCTGGGACCTCTATGTTATATTTCTTTGTTGGTTTACCCTAAAAGTGTTAAAAAATCTTTATAAATTAAATGCATCGAGATCTAAATAAGCTATTACATTAGTTGAAAATGAATTTTTTTTCAACATTCAATTGAGTATAGCTATTATTTAAAATATACTTTGTGGTTTAATTACAAGGTAGGCCTTGTGTAAGTAAAAAAATAAAGTTGCGTATTCAATTGAACTTGCCATAGCAACATTAGGAGAATTGCATTTGACGCCCCAATGGGACAACACTTTTCTTAAAAATTACGCCGCTTTAAAGCGTGATCCGAATTATTCCGGCCCACCCACATTTTTACAGGCCCACCTATCATCTACTTTCTGTATCCGCCTCCGGGCCAGAGACCGAAAAATCCTGACCTACCTTTGAATGAATGGTTAAAAGTTATTTAAATTATTTAGTTGTTAAAGTACACGATAATACAATTAAAACAAAACTGACTGACAGACTGAAAATAATGAAGTGCTTTTGTAGCATGTTAAACAAACAGAAATAGAAAGAAAGTCTGTCAACGTTTATAATGCAAGCCGTTGTCGTGTTATGTCACACGCTGTACATGTCGAGTGTAGACAATGCTATATGAATACTATATAAAACAGTTATTCTGTATGTTAATGTTTTATAAGTCCCAACTTGTTACAGCCCGTTACAATTGAAATCATGTTATTTACTGTTGAAGATAACATCATAAAACCAGGCCCTATATCACATGAATTATGTGTGCATCTCTGTGTGCATGGGTATAAGTGAATGAAACCTTGTCATGAGAGTGGTCTAAAACAACTTTATCCTAGAACATGGCTTTTATATTGTACGGATTTGAGCGTTCAATCTGGTGCCATGACCCAGAGCGAAGGACAGGGGCCTTTTGTTCCTGGCAGTAAGCCATACAGATGCCGAGATCTCATCAATTCTCTACAATATCTGCCTAACACTAAACGTATCAAAGAGCAGACCGTTTCCTGCGTGTCATGGAAAACAAATGTGAAATCAACCATGCTCCTTATGAGAGTGCAGGGGATTTTGAGAGGTTGCTGGATGCCTGACAGACTCATCTGGATAAGGAGGATTTTATCAAAAAAAAAAGGCGCTGAGGGCTGAAGAGAGCAGACATGAGAGATCTAAAGAGAGTTCTAGCTGTTGATACTAGCTGGGGAGGACTGCCATTTATTCTCCAAAACACTTTGGAGTTCTGCTAACTGTAATACGGTTGACGGAGGAAGATTATGTAAGGTAATGAGTGTGGGTGTGCGAATGTTAAAGACAAACGCCTTAATGGTGTTTTCGTCTTGTTCTTGCATTTCAATTTGATTCATGAAGAACTCACAAAAGCCAAGAAGCTTTATGGTTAATGCATTTTACAGTTGGCCTGGGAGCAGTTAAAACAGTCAAGTTATCCACACATGCACGTAATTGATTTGTGCGAGGGGATCATTTCGTGAGAATGTCAATAACTGGTAGGAATATACCTCTACTTGATCAGAGAGAAACCATTGACAAGTACTTACAAAAATATCTATGAAGTGAGCACAAGAAGCAAAATATAAGTCTGCGAATGCACAGGAAGACTTAATGTTTTTCTTCTGTGCGGCACGCCACATTCTGCATTGGAGTCATAATGACGAAGAAAATAGAAACGAAATAACAAATGAAAACTTTAACCAAGAAAGTAAACAACATAGCTTAAAGCAATCGAGCTGGTACAGCCAATAAAAACATTTGATTATCTGCCTCTTTGTTTCTTCACACACAAACAACAAGTCCACAACCAAGATTCTTCCACAAGGTTTAGCTCAACTTGCTTTCAGTCCTTGGAAATTCGCACGATTTCTGGAACCCCACTGATGTTAAGGTCAGAAGCTACAAGCTAAATTCTTATATCGAACAGCCAGAAATTTCACAATTGAGGCCACAAGCTCATCTTGGACTATTAAGTTTGGTAAATTCAACACCGGATGATACAGCTTTATATGTATTTCCCTTGGCGGCATTCATTTCGGATGTAGGTGGTATTATACAAACACAGAGGATAAAATGAGTGACCAACTGTATATATGACAACAAAATAATAGGGTTTTTTGGAAAAGATTGCAGTTTTTTGCATAAACCCCTCATCACAGCCTCGACTCTGATGGTCCGGTTAAATGACAACAGAATAAACTTTACACAGCAGGCCTTTACTCAAGAGATTTGGTGTTGTGCAGGCATGCAGTGAAACCATCAGTTTGCGGCAGGAAGCTTTTCTGAACATGTCTGTTTTTGTCTAAAGGCCAGAGGTTGTTTGATGGTTGATTCAATCAGACGGTTAGTTGTTTTACTTTAGTCATGTTGTATATATTGAGGTTATATATACACAGCAAATATTTGGCTAAGATTTGTATCATTGGTTGCAGAAAACCTTGCTAGAATGTCCCAAAGAAATTCATTGGAGATTTCCATAAACTTTTCAGTACTTTTCAGTCAAATGTGCTCAATGGATTTCATTCTTACATGGGCTGGAATAAAGTGCAACTTTAAAAATCATTTATGTGCTATTTCATTCCATTCAGAGAAACTTCAAAAGTGATTACGAGTGGTAACTAAATAGAAGAGTTCCTGATATTTCTACAACATCTCGTCAAGTGTTTAGTCTAGTATACATCTATCAATAATGGATCAGTTCCACCGAGTGGTATGGTTCGGTACAGTACAGTAAAAATCGTACTGTAAAACTTTTTGGGACCTTTTCGTTAGGGCACCTAGCACAGTAGTCCAAAAAGGTTGCAGAACGCTGATTGGTTGACAGAAAATCAGCACTTGCATTTCCTATAGGTACCATTTGTTAAATGACACACAAATTATGATTGAAATGACAATGAAGTAACAGTTGTATTCTTTTCCATATCATGACTATATCGAAGTGAACCGGCTTCTGAAATAAGAGAAAATGACGAGTTCTTTGATCGATGGAGGCACATTTTGGTAACATTTCAGTACAGGGGGCTATTCTCGCTATTAACTAGTTGTTATCATTGGCATATTGGCTGTTTATTAGTACTTATAAAGCAAATATTATGCATGACCAGACATCCCTGATCCTACCAATACCTAAACCTAACAACTACCACACTAACCATTAATAAGAAACAAATTAAAGGAAAAGTTGTAGTTAATGGCTTGTTAATAGCGAGACTTGCCCCCTATACTGAAGTGTAACCAAAAGCACATGCCATATGCCAATGAGAAATATGATTTTTCAAAATTTTATTTAAAAGTCAACTATATTGAAAATCCTGAAAGTTGCTTTATAAGAAAACCAACTGAAAATAAACTAAGGTAAATTTAAAGACAAATCTGTAAAATAAAAATAGGCCACCATGTTTATTCATATATTATATTCATATGTAGTAACTGATTCAGTATTACAATATTTGCACTGGGAACTTTAATGGGATTTCAGCTAAAATAATGGATAATGTCCTGACAGAAAACGGACAAACTTCTCGGATATGACATCAACAAGTAAGTTTATGTGGTCTCTAAATCAAAGACCCTTCTGTACAGAATCTTGCTTGAGCATCACATGTGGTTACTGGAGATGCGTTTTAGACAGACAACTTGTAACCAGATCGCACAAGATAAATGTTAGCGGCAGGTGTAAACGGGGATTTTATCTGATCTCGCTCGGGATTAGTAACACCGCTTACAAGTCTCAGATAAAACACAGCTGCACTCAATGAGATCACATCGAAGGGAAAGACGGAAAAACTAGCTGATTCCTCTATATTATGCTTCTCGTCGCCACTTCTCAATAACGCGGAACGATGCAGCCAATTAAACAGCAGACATCTGAAGAGCGTCTCCTCAAAAACCAGCTGTGAAACTTTCGGTTCCTCGCTGCCTGCATGTGTGTCTCTGCTATGAAACACGACCCGTGATAAGCACACCGTTTGCACTGGGATCTGTTGTGCCGTCTGATAACATCCACATAATAAATCATAATAGCATGTAAATATACAGCGAACGAATCAAACTGAGCTATCATCACTCTGGTGTAGCTCTACTTTACCATAAGCCACAGCTTTTTGTAGACTTTGAACACATGAGGACAGGAACCCTCTACCCCTCACCCCCGCTTTCATTCAGATTAATGGCTTGTCAGATGGCTGGGATGTGACATCAGCGACTGTTGCAGCTAAACCATGAGTCATTCCAGTGTGTAAAGTATATGACTCAGAATTTGACCTCCGGTGATTCTGAGAGCAGAGGTGATGACCTATTGAGAGGTGTCAGGAGTCAGACAGCTGGGGCTCAGACGCTGTAGCCTCGGGTTCTGGAGTCAATATACAAGCAGTATGTATTTGAATGTCTCCATTCTTATGCTCAAGAGAAATGTTTGCAGGTAAGAGAAGTGGAAATAGATTTAAGTAGTGGGATGTATTCCCGAAACCACATTCCCATTAGCCAAAGTTGAGGGACAGCAATGTTGTTCCTCTTCCAGGTTAGGAAAAGAAGCGGTATCCTAGAAACAGCAAGTACCGATCGTGAAATTATAAAAACTGAGAGGCCCGACTATTTCTTTAACTTCAAAAAGGGGCCTTGTTTTCAATTTGGTAGTTAGTTTTAATTCTGTAAAGAGACACAGCTCATGATTGTGAGCTTGTGTCAGTCCCTGTGGTCTGTATCGGACCAGGAGACGTTCTCTTCTCCTTGAGAATGAGTTCCAGATTGAGCAGAGGGGCTAAGGGAAGGGCCATATTACTCACACTTGACATGGGGGAAAGGGGTGGAGTCCGGTGTGTCATTTTAAGGAGGATCTATTGACAGAAGTGTAATAAAATATACAAAACTGACTTCATATTGTATAAAGACCTTACATAATGAAGCGTTATGTTTTTAATACATAGAATGAGCTATCTCTATACACATACACCGCTGGTACACTTGCGTGAAATTCACCATGCCATTTCTACTGTAGCTCTAAATTAACAAAATGCTCAAGAGCGGGTTTTTGTAAATACGTTATCTCCTTCAGCAAAGAAGCGAAAAGGTGATGACATCTCAGTACGGATTCAGCCACCGTAGTGCTACGAAATGGAGGTGTGGAGTGAGCCGATATTTGTAATTTGCAACCTCACCAGTAGATGCTGCTAAATGTCATAAACTGGACCTTTAAAGGGATAGTTCACACAAATATTTTTTATTTATCCTCATGTCATTCAAAACATTGAACAATATTTTTCTGCGTAACACAAAAGACGATGTTTTGAGAAATGTCCCCAATGTTTGTGTTCATATAATGGAAGTCAATGGGGGCAAGTGTTAATTGGTTACCAATGTCCTTCACATTCATCTTTTGCGTTTCATGTTTTGATCGACACGAGGGAGAATAAATTATATTTCAGTTTTTGAATGCATAGTTTGACAGCATGCAAGTACTGAGGCATTATTCAAAATGGAATACGCAGAATTACTTACTGTAAACATTTCAGTTTATACTTCAATAAGCTGTGCAGCGTACCGAGCTTTATGTTTGTCACAAGACCTCACCATATTACTTACCTGTTTATTTTAGCTAAAGGCGTCGCCTGCCAGATTTTCTTCTTTCTACAGCAAAGTGTGCTGCCAATTACTGCTTTGTGCTTTGTGTGAGCCAGAATCATGACTGAGTTTTGATTCTGTGATCGAAAACAACTTTTGTTATTGAAAACACCTTTTCATTGACTTCTTTATCAAAGTGGGCTTGCACAAGAGACATTTAAAATTGAAAAGGGGAAGGTTTAAGGTTTGGACTTTCTACCCTCAATCTCTCTTTGAAGTCTGTATGTGTGCTTTAGATGAACATTGATAAGAGAAGAATAAATTCAGGCGTAGACTTGCTGTCAATGTGAGATATCAGTCGCAACACTACGGTAGAGGAACTTTTACTGATTTCAGACTAGCCTGGACATGTCGACAAAAGACTAAAAAAAGTGCTCAAGCACAGCATGGTCACCAGTCCGTATCTCCAGAACACTCATTCATCCAGCCCCAGATTTGAATTATAGATTAAAACAGGTTGGTTAAGTGTTGTTATTGTTAAAATCAATCCAACTCATTTTAAATGCAATCCTGTTTGAATGTCTGAAGATGTTGTAATCCTAATCCTTAAAATGAAACAGCCTAGAAGGCACCAAATTTGCAAAAAGGCCATTGTAATTCCTGAAGTCACTCTTATGAAATACCGTACCTTTGCATACCGTGCATACTGACTGCATAATAAATATGTGCTGTTTATACATATAGAAGGCTCTTTAAAAGTGTTGTTTGCCAAACACATTAGTCATGTTACTGCTGTCTATCACGGGTCGGCAGGATGAATAAAAGAACTATGCAATGGTCGTAAAATGCGACAGGTGGAACTTGTCTAGTGTTTGTTTGATCACCTCAAGTTTTTCTCACTTTAAGATTCCAGTGAAGGGAAGAGCCCATTTGCCTGCATATCTGAGAGTTTTGCATATATTTACCAATCTTAGGGGACGCTTCAGGTATCATTATAAATTAAAATGCAAACCACATTGACACGATTTAGAGATATAACTGACAATTGTATATTCACTGTTATCATAACACTGTCTTAAATTGGCCAATAAATCCACTACAGCTCAGTAAAAAAAGAAACTAAATGGACAGGTTACCCAAAAATGAAACTACAGTCATCATTTACTCATCCTTAAGTTGTTCCAAAATGATGACAGAACTTTCATTTTTGGGTGAACCATCCCTTTAAGCAAAGAATTGAGGTGAATAAATGATCTAAAGTAAAAATGTTGGTAATCATTTTTTGCTAATCCATAAGATGATGCTATTAAACAATGAGTCGCATTTTTTCCTGTTATATAGTTTGTCATGCATTTTTAGGAACAAAAAATATGATGGAATGAAAAAAATATCAAACTTTATTAAAGCCTTGTTATTAAAGACACAATAATTTGCCCTAACGTGCAGTATTAGCACAATTACTTGAACACATGCTCTGAAACAACTCAGTAAGTATCCTTTTTTATATTAGAAAAATGACTTGTGCAAATACAAACAAACCTCCTCATCACACCAATATGAACTCTATATGCATCCCTCAATACTATCTGTGTTAACATTCTTATCCCAGCAGAAATAAAAGATGAGAATAAATAATTACAGAAAGAGGCAAAATGGAAAGAAAAAGACAATAAGTAAAACACAAAGCAAGAACTGATGTGACCTCATATAAAGGTTGACCAACACAGACTGAATGCTGACTAAGCAACTTCCAAAACATGCCATTACATTACTATCAGCCTGTGGTATTAACAGTCATGGTAGCTGCAAAAGTCATTCGATACAAGATTAGGGCAACTTCTGTCTTAAGATGATGAAAGAATAATATCCTTCAGTGCAGTTTAAAGGCACGCAAGCTATTGTGTAAAAGCAAACAGCATGACAGTTTAGAAAATGAACAGTTTAAAACAAGTCCACACATACAAAACTTAATTTTTACCGTTTACATGAGACTGATTTCAACTGAAAGCGCAAAAAGGTTTATGTGTTTTGGCTGTCCGTGTCAAAGTGCAACTTTTTGTAAACGCCGCTGTTTCCGTTTCCGTGTAAACTACATGCGTATAACGTGCTGAGTCGTGCGACTATAGCCAAAACAATATGGCTGCTTCCCTGTATTGCGAGCTCTCGATGCTCGACTATGCATTAACGTTTCCCTAGTAAAATGTGGATTTACTGCACCAATAAGACCAGCGGAGACACACTTTTTAAACACCTATACGTTGACCAAAGGTATTAAAAGCACTTTTGGCAGCTTTACAGCGTTATTGTCCGTTTTCCTGGATCCATGCATATGCAGACAGTTTTGATAAAGCAGCAAGTTTAAAGTGAATCCCTTACTGAGAGATAAATCAGAGTTTTAAATAATGGAGCAACAGAATTAAAACTAATCTAGATTTAATGTAAAATTAAAACCTGGATCAAATGATATCTTAAATATAAACTTGATTATTTTTAAACAAGGTTTACAGTTTGGTGCAACAGAATTATTAAATAAACCTTGATTTAACCTAGATTTAAGCCTTTAAACCAAGAATAAAACACACTTATAGAAGTAGAAACAGAAGAACAAGCGCCATCTACAATGAAGACATAAATGTTTTCTTAGGCCTGGTGTTCGTTGACAGCAGAAAATAACAATTCCACCATCAGTTCAACACAACTTAATCGTAACACAATAAACAGCAGTTACACTAAAAACACTAACTTAGAAGTGAGATGCTTTCAAAAAGTTATCTTATCACGCAGTCTAACAAATCAAACAAAATAAAGAAATAATGTTTTCGTTTTTTAAAGGAATTCATACACAAACACACTTCAATTACAAAACATAAGTCGAGCATTTGAGCATAAACATTTTACGATCAAACATACATACATTCAGCACACTCCTTAAGATCAGTTTACTGACAGCTATAATAACTTACCTGTCGTGCGGGACGGGGATGATGGAGGATGCATACGGGTGCAGGGCTTCTGGTGATGGCAGATGAGATCCTAGCTCTTCTGGCCCTTTCACTGGGGTCCGAACCGCCATGTGGATTTGGTCTTGTAGCCTGTGGCCATTTAGGAACAGGCGATGAGCAGGACAGCCTTGTTTAAGGACCCCATCAGGTGTTGAGATTTGTTCGTCCTCCTCTCTGCCACACGCAAACTGAGAAAGTAAAGGGAAATGAAAGATCATTTTCTGCTTTATCAGATTGAGCATTTGTCCACAGGGAGATTAAGATGACCTGCTGCAGCTGTAATGCCAATAGGAGGCAGAGACCATAAATATTTAAAGAAATTCCTGTTGATAATGTTAAAGCTATAGGATAGGGAACCCAGTTCCAAACTCTCTTTCGGTACTGTGGAGAAAATGTATTTGTAATCTTATCGTATTATGGTTTATAGTTAATACAGCACTTAAGCGAAAGTGTGATACTGTTCGGGAACAAATCACTCTTAAGCTTTTGTGAATTTTACATTTTTGTCATGTTCATAATTCTGCATATTTTGGGCCTTTGTTACAATTATGGTGTTGTGTCGACAATTGATAACCAGATATATTTAGGTGCTTAAGAAAGTTGACAATCGCTAGTTTAAAAAGCATGAATGCTCGAAAACTTTGTAACATGCATCTGTTGCCTTCCAAGCTGCAATGACTGCAAAACCCGGTCAAGTGCATGCTCGATATCACAGCACGTTTAATGACGCGTCATAAAGTGAAAGGGGGCGTGTCACCCACACCAGCGCTACACTTTGCAATACCGCACTCGGCAGACGCTTTTATCCAAAGCGACTTGCATTGCATTGTATTATACATTTGTTTCTGTCTATGTGCAATCCCTTGGGATCGAACCCATTACATTGGCGTTGCTAGCACCATGCTCTAACCACAGCAAGCTCTCGACGAAAACTTTTCATCCAATGAAAACGACACTATTCTTATTTAAGGATGTCATCATTGCTCGCTGTGTGTCTTTAACTGATGTGGCAACTTTCAATCAATAACTAACAAGTTACACAGTAGAAAGCACGAATGTGTTGCAGAGAAAAAGCCGAGCGAACGGTCTTCCTGTTAACAAACCCTTCCACCGGCTTCAGCTCGTGTCAGATACGCGGTGGGGGAGGGGGAATCGGTTAAATGTACCAACCCCGTTTTTCTCCTTTAAACTTTGAACGTGCAAGTTGAGTCGCCATCTTAAACTACGCGCAAAACAGTTATGTTGCTGCGCTAATCCAAACGACGGCCGACCTGCAACCGCAAGTGCAAAACATGAAAATAAGTGACGTTTAAATGACACCAAGCGATTTCTAAAACTCGCTCGGTTTTCATAACTCTCGTAGAAAAACTGCAAACGAGAACAAATCCACGTAGCCTGTCAGTAAATAGGATGGACCGTCAATAACGTTACAAGTCACTTAACGCCGGTCACTTACTTTCTTGTGGATGTAGTGCCGCTCTCTCGTTGAGGTGTAAAAATGTCCAATCGCCGAGAGGTCCTTGACGGAGTTCTTCAAGGCACCTTCGTTCAATTTAAAAGCTTTTCCGTGAAGCGCTCCGTTCTCGCGTGCCGCTATCAACATTGCGATGACAGGCTCACGCTGACCGGCGTAGCCCCGCTCGTGCGTGCTCTCGCCGGATCGGGGCTGCTCGATAAGGCGCTTGGAAGTCATTTTCAACCCGGGTTAAATGTAACTAAAGCGAGATAACCAGCTTTCTGTAGACTGTCGTGCTGAACGGGTAAAGATGCATTTAACAGTATTGTGTGAACCTATGCTGGTGCGGTAGTGGAGAGTCTATCGCCCTGCGGTCTAAAAACAGCCGGTAAAAAGGATAAAAATGATTGTTTTGCTTTGCTCGTTCGCCGAGCCCAACGCCACGCCCACTCCGTCCTGCGCGTGCAGCCAGGCGAGATCAACTCGACCCCGCCTCTCATTGATTCCGATTGGCTTTCGGCGTACATAAACATTCTATTTAGGCACGCGGCCATGGCAAAGCTGCAGCTGATTGGCTCGTTCCAGCAACCTCGGCTGTGACATTTTTCAAGAGTTGAGGAGGTGTGTCTCCATGGTTTGCCGGCCGGTACAGAGGAAGAGAAGAAAGGCCGGCAACATTTGACGCACTTTCTAAAATAATGACTGACCGGCTATATATGTCGTGAACATACGGCGAAACAAAGATGGAGATAATACAGTATTTTAAAAATTACAATGTAAACTGAATTTTGAAATAAATGTTAAGTACTTATTCATTTACCCGTGTCCACAGCAACGGACGGCATGTGCCGTTCAGCTCGAAACGTGTCAAAGAGCGATCGGATCTAACTTTAGCATAAAAGTTGTAAAATACTAATAATAGTTTTGTGTTTATTTTTAGAGCTACAAGAATGCATATATCTTTACATTCGCATTGATCTGTAACGCAACTACTTCTAAATCGATACAGCGTAAAAGAAACAGTTCAATCATTCATAAGGTGCAGCTTTATTAAAAAAGTAAAAACAAATATTTATATGAATGATTTTTATAGAAAACATTACAATCTTTTGCACAGAATATAACTAATATTTTTATACACCATGTGTTACACTTTGGGTGAACCACACATTAAGTTAAGCCATAGACATTACGCTGAAGAAGCAGTATTATTATGCACACAATAAACAGTTAAGAACATGTCATTGCTTTTTGAAAACATCGATACCAAAGTCTTTCTTTTATCATATTTTACACCGTATTCTGTATGTACATGTGATTTGGTCTTTCTCAATATATTAAAATGTCCATGAATAGTCGGGTGAAATAGATGCATCACATCAATGTATGTCATCAGTATATATTATATTTTTAACACAGGTAGAATTGTTATAATCTTAAATATACATTTTTGCCAATAATTGTCATACTTTGGCCATGTCATATTCTCCGCCTATACAAATCACACCCTGAAAGATTTCATCCTGCTTTTCCCAAATGACAACAATGCATGGCTGGACCAACGCAGGCTCTCTCAGAAGCAAAAACATCAAAAGGACCGATCTGCCCCCGCAGTACAAAGCGAACTCTGTCCAAGGAAGGACAGATTTGAGAGTACGAGGACCTGCCAAGCTAAAGTGGAGCCGCTTCCTCCCTCAATATGGCAAGCGTCATGTCTCAAGGACACGCAATAATAACGATAGGGAGGGCCTGCAGATGCTTTGAGACCAGAGCCCTGCTGTTTTGGACAAATCCTTTACCAGATATGTGCTTGTGCTCCCTGAGAAGAACCATGACCTCTCAGCAGCAGCCTGCGGTTTGTTTTGGTACCAGTACTTCTTTTTTTGGCACTATGTAGTATAGTGTGAGGGACGACTATGAAATGTACAATTATAATAGATGCATCAGAGAGCATAAAGAAAACATTTGTTATCAACATGCAAGCAAGGAAATTGCCGTAGTTTACTTGAACGAAACATTGAGACTCGTGAATGGCAGTGATAGTAGCTGTGTGAAGACATTGCTACAAGTGGAAATAAATAAATCAATACAATTGTATAAGAAAATAGAGTGCCGTAAAAATCTCTCATCTCTGTATTTATTAAAACCCAACTTTTTTTCACTACAGGTTGCAGGTGACATGGATGAGGACAGTTTCTTGGTTATCTTTTAAACTTTATCTATCCATCCCTGAGCTAATAAATTGACCTTCTCATCTAAGTCAAACCCTTTCTTTTGGATCGTCCTGTAGCTCTACCATAGACTTTGATGTTCTTTGAAAGCAGTATCCTCGGCACAGTAAAATCGTCAACCCTGCATTTAAGTTGTTACGCGGGGCTTTTTATGTTACGCAGATGGGCCTTGAAAGCTAGATCTTCACGGATAGACTCGTTTTCCCTTGCAGAGGTTTCTCTATTGTGCTATTATTTCCCCCCTAAATCCAACCTCCCGTAATGCATGTGGGAAAGGCATTGTTTACAATAGGATCAAGTCACACAGACAGCCTAGAATATGAGACGTCTTTCCAAAAGACATTTACTAGCAACCATAAGCCTTCTGCTGTGTTTTCCTTGGACACTGAATCCATGAAATGCCCCTGACAGCTAAGCCGGGCGGAGGCCCAGCGAGCCAGGGAGAAGCGCCTGGCACACACTGACCTGAGAACAGTGGATCAAGAGTGGACACGGCCAACCCAGAAGCCTTTATTGCCCTCCGTACTCGCACCACAACATTCCAGCGCTCTGACGCTACAAGCCTCATAAACTCCAATGTTAACAATGGTCATTGAAATTGACATGTTAACTGCCTGGGCTACGACATCCCATCTTTTTTGTTGGTGGAGAGATTTAGGCGAAAGGTCACTCATCGTATTGCAAATGTTGTCAAGCCTTGTAAGAAACAAGTGCCGTATCATGTTGGCCGGAGATGGCATGCTATATGCAATATAAAATTTAAGGTGTGCAGAAATTTTAAGAGCTGACGTCCCTACATAAGTGATATCAAAGCAGGCCCACACATATTTCAACAAATTCTAAACATCCTTCATTTACAACTAGAGATGCACCGATACCGAATAATCAGAGTGATATCTGCCGATACCTAATTTGAAGATTAAATTCATATTTCTTAACTTTCTGAATGTTATTAATTTGTCAAATTACTATTACTATTGAATATTTTCTATATGCTGAGCACAATTTCATAGTTTTTAAACTATCTGCCAATAGCCGATGAAAAAGTGTTTGAAAAATTGCTTTTATTGACAGATACGGATTATTGGCCGATATATTGGTGCATCTCTATTTACAACATTTTACACATCCATCATCACTGAATGTTCGCTTATTTTGCCAATCTAAGAATGCTCCATCTACCATTAATAGTACAACACCATCAGCTCATTTTAACATATTTTACTATGTAAAAATTATTTTTACAGAAGTCCAAAAAAATTTCCCATAATTTTTTTTACATACCTCAAAGTTGTACATACGGAAAAAAATATCACACAAATTGTATCTACACCATCTAAACTGTCAAGCCATACACAAAATGTTTTATGTGTGTGTGATGTGCACAATGTATTGTGGTGTTTCAACACTGTGGCAGTGGCCGGCAATCTACGGTTAAGAGAACCAGTCAGGTGTGTTTTCAGAGCGGGAGAGGGAGTTGAGCAGGCGTCTCATGTGATTAATGTGTTTTTTATGCAGGTAGTGCTCACAAAGCACTGAATTTGATTGGCTGATTCGGAGGGGATGCAGCATTTACTGTACATCCTGATGTCATATAATCTATATAATGAAACTACTGTGCTACAATTCATTCTTTCTTACAGTCATATTGAATTCGAGAAAAATTAAATAAAAATTGTGATTGCACGAGGTGGAAAAAAACGATCCCTGGGTTTTGTGAGCATGCCTGCTGAAAACTGTTCTGACTGGGTTTAACCAATTCAGTGTTTTTGTCTGAACTCATTGGTTTCAATTAAACTGATTGTGCCCTCATATAATAATCATAAATATACATCGGCCGTCTAGTTTTTGAGACGTGGTAAGTATGCACGTTGGCATCTGCATCTTGTGTGTATCATCCGTCAGATCATAAGGGCTCCAACTTTGTATTCTTCACTGAAGGTTTTTATAGCCCTGTAACGTACATTTCCATGCCATCATTAAAGGTAAAGATAGTGGTGGTGCTTGCTGCATTCGCTCCTTGCTTCACATCACCGATAGTCTCGTAAAAGTTCTCGCAGGTCATAGCTCTCCCCGGACCTTGAGGCGGACCCTTCTTTTTAAGCTTTAGCGTGTTGCTGGCCAGCTTTTCTCGCTTCCGGTGGGGATCAATTGTGGCGTATGCCTGGTCTGACTCTAGCGCCTGGCCCCGGGGCCACGTCTTTTCGCCCACCGGTTCATAGCAATGCTCCTCCCCCAAAGGCTCTTCGCCGGTAGCACCGCCAGCGGGCCAGCCCACCGAGCCCAGCTCCACATCTTGGGACAGAGCGGAGCCCGTTGGCCCGCTCTCCTCTTGGCTCTGACCCTGCTGATGTCTCCTCTTCAGGGTCTTACAAACGGTGGAGTACATATCAGAGATCTGAGGGGAGAGAGAGAGAGAACCACAGAATGAGAAACATTCGGTAGCGTGCCAAAAATTTGCTTTGCCAAAGAGGATTTCGTAATAACCGTCCTGTGGAGCGTAGTTCTCATGTAACAGTTATAGCGCTAAAGGGAGTAGCAAAAATTTAAGAGCGTTTAAACACGGATATTTAAGTGCACAGAACTAGCAAACTACAGTTTGGTATAATTTATAGTTCTTTAGAAACACAAATTGTATTTTTCAACTTGACTGATAAAATGACAAAGCTATTAAAACTGTGTTTTACTTGATTTAGGAACATCCATGGTGCATCACTTATTAAGATCGTAGTTGAACCTTGTGAGGTCCATATTGTTAAGAAAAATTCTGTAATTTATTCACCCTCATGTTGTTTAAAATCTGTCTATGATTCTTGCTTCTGTGGAACACAAGAGAAGATAATATGAGTAATGTCTCAGTGGTTTTGTTCATACAATACAAGTCAATGGGCGCCAGTGTTGTTTGGTTACCAACATTCTTCAAAATATCTTCTTTTGTGTTCTGCAGAAAAAAGAAGGTCATACACGTTTGGGATGACATGAGGGTGAATAAATGAGGAAATTAATTTTTTTTGGGAGGTGAACAGTCCCTTCAAAGGGATACTTCACCCAAAAATGAAAATTCTGTCATCATTTACTCACCTTCGAGTTGTTCCAAATCTGTTTACATTTCTTTGTTCTGATGAACAACACAGAGATTGATATTTGGAAGAATGCTTGTAGCCAAACAGATATTGACTCTCATAGTAGGAAAAATTACTTTATAATTTTTTTGTTCTGTTGAACAACACAAAAGAAGACATTTTGAAGCATGTAGAACAGCAAACAGTTCTAGGCACTTTTGCCTACCATTGTTTTTTACTATGGTAGTCAATGGGGGGGGGGGGCTAAATCTGTCTGATTATAAGCATTCTTCCAAATATCTTTCTCTGTGTTTATCAGAACAAAGACGTCGATACAGATTTGTAAGGCGAGGAAATTATGACAGAATTTTCATTTTTGGGTGAACTGTTCCTTTAAAGCCTTTAAACCTTGAATCAGCCGGAAGATACTATATTAGTACTATAAAGATCTATATAGACGCCCGCATTGGTGAGTGTTTGTCAGAGTGTGTGTTGTAACAGGAGTCTGCTATAGCACATAGCAGAAACATGACCCACTTTGGCCATGGCCAACATAGTCAGTGTAAACACTCTTATCGTGCTGCAGAGAGCAGCAATATTACCTAACCTGCAGATAAGCCTGTTAAACTTTCACCAATGCAACCTACGGATACATTGTTAAACCCACTAACAAGTCAGGGGCTGACCCGGTGAGAAAACATCCCTCAATGCTTTGTTTATTGCCCATGTGTGGTTCCAAAATAGGTATGTGATGCACTAACAAGTCTTATTGCCTTTAATGTGTGTGTGCGCGTGCACATGTGTGTGTCTGGGCCTAGATAACCTCGCATGCCCTCCCTGTGATAGATGACATTTAGCACTCCAAGCTGAATGGCATGTGTAAAATCCCGGTGAAGAATTCGTCTCGCTCTCCAAGTCACATACTGACCTTTGTGGCATTCATGTGTAAAGTCTGTGGGAGATGTTACAGAGCTGTGGATATCACCGTGTCATGTTAAAGGGACAGTTCACCCAAAAATGAACATGTGCCATTATTTACTCACCCTTATGTCATCGCAAAGTCCCATGGTTTAGCTGAACACTTAAAGGGATAATATAAATACTGCTTACTTGACATAAACCATAAAAGTTCAAAAGCACTCAGGAGGGCAATTAAATAATGTCAGAATAGCAGCAGTAGTTTTCACACAGTATTTTGGCCGGCACTGTGATCCGCAGGCCGTGGCATGAGGCAGGAGCATGCGTCTGAATGCGGGCATGACTAAACCGGCCGAATTAAAGACTAACTGCTGTGAAAAAGATTAGCTCTCACTGTCTGGTTCATGGAGTGTTTTAGTCTCCCAAATGCATTTGTGACCAGCTGATGTCTTTCACTTTTCTTACTGCGAGTATTGTTTTCGGTGTTGTGTGTTGAAGAGAGCAAGAGGAAATCATGATGATGGGGGTTTCAAAACTCCTCTGCAGCTGTTGAGAAAGCCTTCAGAGTTTTTTTTATCCTTCCTCTCTCTCTCTCTCTCTCTCTCTCTCTCAATCTGTCGCTCACTTCTGTTCACTCCTTTCAAATGCAGTCTACTGAAACAGATTAACCTCACATGACTTGTAGCATACATGTGCAGATGCACTCATTCTCACAGGTGAGCTTGTTTTAGAAGTTTGCCCATGCATGTATTAAACACGTAATTACATTCTAAATGCAAAATATGCATTCTATCTTAAAGTGAATGCTCACCCAGACCTGCTTTAAACGCCTCGTGTAACCACACCCCCAAAAATCTACATCAGTTTGTGGTATGATTTGACTAAGACCGCCCAAATGTATACGCAAGTAAGGTGGGCGTACCTGTCAGTACTATTGATTTGGAACCTGATGTTACAAATATAGTAAGAGGCGTAACAGTTCCGTCCCACGCTTGCAGTATTCGACCAATCACTACGCACTGGTTATCTGGTCAATCGTAGCACAACTCGCTTTTCAGGCAGGGCGAAGAGGAGATAACTTTAGGCATTGTATATTTATCCCACTTAGAAGCAACGTAGGTAATACGTTTGGGTAATACTTGTTATTTACCTTTGTTAAATAACATTTAGGAAAAAGGTAAAAAATAATTGAGCAGAAATGTATGTTTTCGTAAATAAATGCTAATAAAGTTTCTTAAAGTTTACTACAACTATTAAACATTTTGGTTGAAATAATATTTATTTAAAAAACTAATAAAAATAGTTTATTTTGAAAAATATTTGAAAGACTTAAACTTAATAGTAAGTTTAAGCTGAGGCAATAAAAAATGAACTGAAAATAAATTAAAAACTTCAGTAAAGCTAGAAAAAATCTGCAACTTTAGCTCATTCAAGGTTGGAAAAACAATTGATTCCATCTTTTTTTTGTAAATAGGTCCCACAGACTCAAACAACACACAAGTGTAAGTACTTTCTGCCATTCTGGTATTATCAGGTTTGATCATTTGCTAGGAAAGTAATCAAATCCTAAAAGTATGAGCAATAGTAGTAGTGATGCTTGTCTTAGCAAGAATAAATTATAATAAATATGTAATACGTGTTGAATGAAGTGGAGCATTTGACGCCTACACACTTGAACCTGATCGTGTCGGGACAAGAGAGAAAATGAGTGGAGGAGAAGTGTATAGGTCATGATTTACACTTTTATCACAGCTTAAACCAGAAGTTCAGATTGCTATAACACTACTGACAAACACACACACAAGTTAACTTTAATCAACTTAATACTAATATATTCATAATGAATAATTTAATACTAATAATTGCTAATTCTAATTTATTTAATTTCACTTAATGAGATTAAAAAATGTTTTTAGTGGGGATGTCATTTTCTGATTTTGGTGAACTTTCAGCTAAATAAAGATTGTCTGATTTGACTGGCCACAGGAAGTTGACCCCAAGTGCCCTGAACTCCCCCTCCCCCCGCTCCCTCCCTCTTTTCCAAACACCAACTCTGAACTGACAGTCAACAAGCACAGTCCAGACCTTTGACCTGCCATTCCATGCCAGAGAGAAAGAGGGAGAGCAGGAAAAGTGAGGGGATCAATTTAACTTTCTCTTTGTCTCTGGTCATTATTTGCAATACACCCCCCCACCCCAGCGGCCTTCCTTCTGCTCACTTCCTGTGCAAGAAAACGTTCTTTCCTGACACACAACAGAGTGAAGAGATCCAAAATTTACAAAAGTGGCCTTGAGTTTTAGGGGTCAGAAGTCAAACCCTGAAACTTGATGCCTTGACACAAGCCCAGACCAATATCACAACTCTGTCTGCAATGCCGGTGTAGCACGCGTCTGTCTGGAGACTTTACCTCCACAGCAGTGGGATGACTGTGGCCATTCTCCAGCGGACCAACTCCTGACAGATTGATCTCATCTTCTTCTGGTGGCTTCCAAATGTACTGCTCACCATTGCCCATGAAGACTGCCTCCTGTTGGCCAGATGAAGAACATGCAGGCTGGTTACACTTAGGAACTTCAACTCATCATTTAAAGGGACAGTTCACCCCAAATAAAAATTCTGTCATTCTTTACTCATGCTCAAGTTGTTCTAAATCTGTATACATTTCCATGTTTGGTTGAACACAGAGAAAGATATTTGGAAGAATGCTTGTAACCAAACAGTTCTTTGCCACCGTTGACAAACACAGTAGGACAAATTACAATGGTCGTCAAAAGTGCCCCAGAACTGTTTCATGTTTGCTTCTACATTCTTTGAAATATCTTCTTTTGTGTCAAAAATATCATAATGTATTTTTTTCCTACTATGGTAGTGAATGGTGGACAGGAACATTTTGGTTACAATCATTCTTCCAAACATCTTTCTCTGTGTTCATCAGAACCAAGAAATGTATACAGATTTGGAACAACTTGGGGGTGAGCAAATGAAGACAGAATTTACATTTTTGGGTGAACAGTTCCTTTAAGTAAGTGTAATTAAATAGTGTGTTTGAGTGCACTTCATGAAACGCTGTGGCTTATAAACAAGTCAAGAATTCTGTCCATAAATGACAAGAAAGCCTACATCACCATTTTAAACGAATTTATTTGCCAAACAAAATTCAAGGAGTTTGATTTCTGGATTGAGGGTTTGCTTCTGCAATGGAAATGTTCAGTGAGTTAATCATTAATAGAGCAGATATGTGTGCTGTCAGTGATTAAAGAGGGAGAAACACACCTCCTGTATGAATGATTGATAGTAGGAGATGAATGGCTACACTGTTTGGCTCTATTTATTTCCCTTGCCGAACCAACTACCTGCCCAAGGTTCCTCCTCGCTGCCTCTAACTAAAAAACACAAGTCAGGGCGGGCAGACTGCCAGCAGGTCTTACATAATCAATCCCGGCGCACTAGACTTCCACATGTGATGTGCGTGCTAGCTCTTACACACACTATACTAATATTCACTGTATGCACACTCGAATAGCATGCAGGTCACAGAGACGACGTCATACCCATATACTGTGATTTATGAAGGGAGGGGTATACAATAACTTGGATTTGCTTAAACATTAAATGTCACACACGTGCAAGTCATGTTTAGAAAGACAAGTACACGCACGCTGTTGTCTTTGTAAACAAGCAATACCAAATTCTGTGACAAAGATTTTCATCTCCATATGTGGCACAATCGGAGCTGTGTTAACCGGAAGATAGGATCATAATCCGATCATTGTCTCTATGTTCGGCTTTCTGCAAATCTTATCTTTCCTCGAAAGCCACACACAACACAAACAGATATTGACTGACTGACGGACTGATAAGAATGGGAACTGACAACACACACAACAAAAGCACAAACACTCGCAGACAAGAGCAATAACAATATATAATTTATTCTAGATAAACTTTTAGTGGCTAAAATATTATTTATGTAATTCTAACTAATGCATCAATGCTTCCTAAGAATTTTTAAACTATTTTATTCATTTGTAACTTCGTTTCTCAAATATAATCATATCAGTAATCAAGTGGCTTTAGATTTGATCTTTTATGGATAGGACACAGCGTCCTCCAGTGGTCGACATGAATAGCTGCAATACACGTCCTCTAAGTATTTATTATACCCCGTTCAATGTATGCATTTGAGTGGCAATTTTACCCATAATGTGTATTTTATATCTTTGTCTTACCTAGGGATCACTGCTAACTGCATATTCCGCCCACTGAGCTACAGAAAACTCAATGCCACAATGCTAGAGAGGTCTGGGTGATTTGTGTGTTTTTTAACCTAAGAACATGGACACATTTGTACTTAAAGGAAAAAGAGGGGGATATAAAATGCACCAAATGGACCACACAGAACACATTTCTAAAATTCACCTTGAAATACAACAGCAACTTTTAAAGGGATAGTTCACCCAAAAATTAAAATTCTGTCATCATTTACTCACCCTCAAGTTGTTCCAAAACAGTATAGAAGTTTTGAACTGTTTGGTTACAAATATTTAGATACACACTATTAAAACTTGAGGATGGGTAAATGATGACTTCGTTTTCATTTACTATCCCTTTAAGGTTACAAATTACCACAATATTGTTTATATCAATGTGTTCAAAACAGTTTTAGAAATGTAATAAAGAACATAATATTGAAACATTAATATTGGAAACCTACTTTTAGTAACAAAAAGAAGCAATTTCTTTTTGACATTTTTGACACTGCATGTGCCAGCCAGGCACACTGCAATTTTGTACTCTTGGCAAAATTCACACATTATCACATGACCTAACCCAAACGTTCAGTACATGTTACTTAAGGATAGTTAAAGTAAAAAACGTATCTTAAAAATGACTTTTTCAGACATTACGTGGATTTACAAGAGTTAAAACTAAAAAATACAGTTATTATGTTAAACCCTTGTTCCTGTAGTAAAACTATGGGTTTTCCAATGATAACCAATATGCCAAAAAACTTACCCTTTACTATAAAAAATGTATTACTTTTCCTTGTCTTCATCACCAGTGTTTGTGGGTTCTTAAGGGTTAATGTGTCTGTGGGAATCTTTTTTCCTATTTTTTTCCTATTTCATATCTTAGCAGTTTGACCTATAAAGCAGCAGTAGAAATGCAAAAATTATGCAAAAAAAAACCTTCTTGAATAAAATATGTATATAAAATGTTGCGATGAAAACGGCCTAAGCAGTTTTTTGATCTTTACTGTTCTCCTTGCCTGGTTTTGGGCACACGTCAGCCAGCAAATCCAGCTAAAGAACACTAAAGGCAGCCTAAACCAGCTAAAACCAGTTTAGAAAACCATCTGGCCCAGTTGTATTTTAGCAGCATATTTTACCAATTTTTAATCTGTGTGCCAGAGCTGTCACCTTTGGGAAATTGTGAGGATGAAATGGATCCACTGTTTTCCGGTGCAGCGTGCTGCTGGAGGACTCGGTACTGGAGAGGCTATGCTGCTCTCTCTCCCCATCATCTAGCACTTCTTCTCTCCGGCAGCGCTCCAGCTTCTTCACCTTCCGTATCGAGGCGTACTCCGCCGTCACCTCAGGACTCGTGCTGTTCACACCTCCTCCGCCACGCCCATTCCCATCAAACTTCAGGCTGTGTGCGTGAAGCAGAGTGGGCGTGTTGGTCGATGTCTGGGGAGGGACAGAAGGCTGGGCAGCAGCATCAGACCCCGCCCCTTTGATCCCAACGCTCTCGTACAGCCCGTCGTCTGCTGGGTGGAGCGCAGGAGAGGATCGACGACCGACTTCGGAGTAGGTGTGCTCACGCTCGCTCTCGGAGCCGGCAGGCGCGTGAGGCAGCTCGTGGCTGGTGCTCAGGGGTCGAAGGTCAGAATTGGAGCGGCGGGGGTGCAAGAGCAAGAGGTCCATACTGGCCGGCCGACTCTTGGGAGCGCCTATCAATCAATTATATAATAATGCAGATTAAGGAAAGAGATTGGTAAGGAGTTTTAAGAATTTATGTCATATTGGATCAAAAACGTAAAAAAAGGCTGAACATACACATATCGTAAATCTGAAGTTACTCCATGCCAACACTAGAGGGCATAGCATTACTACTGTTATGTCATGATTATGTCATATCTTCACCACATACTTGACACATATGTTTAAACCGGTGTACATTCTGTAAAATGAGTTAAAGTCAACATGAGACATCCACAATACATTGTACTTCCGTATCGTGAAGTATTTCAGGATGGTGATGTAGATATGATGTAGAAACTTGATCGTCCACCAGGAATTGAAGTTGATCCGATGACTACGGCCCTCCTACTCAACATCGCTCGCACTCATTGGTTGAAGTTTAAGCAACCTTGGTGATGTCAGCCAAAAAGTAAACTCATTTAAAGAGTTCATCATGACTTTTTGGTATAACGATTAATGTGTGTCCTCCCACGCTAAATGCAAATAAGCATCTTTTGAATGGACATATACTAAATAATGATATGACCTTGATGTGTGTGTGTGTAACATCACTGCTGAAAGAGTCATGTTCATGGCAGCAGGAGCATGAACTAGTAAACATCTCATCACAACAAGTCTCAGGAGACATCAGCCTCAGCACGCACGGGCACAGGCCGCTGCACATGTGCGTATGAACTGTATGTCAGTGTCTCATAACAACCAGTTAGATCTCTCTCTCTCTCTCTCTCTCTCTCTCTCTCCCTCTCTCTCTCTCACTCTCGCTCTCGCTCTCTCTCTGTCTCACCATTGGAGTTGGATGGCAGTCGGTTCATATCGTTCAGGCGGGTGTCAGATTTGCTCATGGACTTCAGCTTGGACTGGCGCAGAGCAGCCTGCCACACAAATCAATATCATCAGCATGTCCATGCAAGCGCATTGTGTGTATGTGTGTTTGAATATGTTTAGACTCATTTATACTCACTGTTTCGGTTTTCTGACCCGCTCCATTAGTGTGGCCATGTTTGCTTTTTCTGTGGACAGCATGACAGAAGCACTCCAGTGATTTTAATGCAACATTTAACAGTATAAAAAATACAGTTAAAAAAGTTAAAGGGACTCTTTAATCTGATATTTTTGCAGGCTGTATTCTGAACGTTATTAGAATGACACATTAGCTTAGCAGCACATGCTAATGCAAACTCTATGACATGTTTAGTGAGTGTACACTATTTCAAGTCTTAAGTGTTGAAGTATTTCTAATGATGTATTATGTATTGATGCTTTGATTATACCAGTATACACTTCGGTTTAAAAGTTATGAAAACACATTTTTCTCATGATACTAAAAATCTAGTCATCTGAAGATGAATCTGTAAATGTTTGAATACATTATTATTTCTTTCAATTGAAAAAACTGAAATATGGATGACGAAATGAAAAAAACAGACAATTAAAGTGCACTAAAGTTTTGGTATTACTAAAGTCCTACATAATTTACTCACCTTTGTGTCATTTCAGACCTTTATGACTTTCTTTCTTCTGCAGAACACAAAAGAAGATATTTTGAAGAATGTTGGTAACCAAGCAACATTGGCCACCATTAACTTCCATTGTATGAACACAAAACCACCTAAACATTTCTCAAAATATCATCCTTTGTGTTCCACAGAAGAAAATGTATGTACAGGTTTTAACGGCATGAGGGTGAATAAATGATGACAGAAGTAGTGTAGTGTAACAGTAGTGTAGGCTTAAGATACAAGCAAATAGATGACATTCTGTGAGATGCTTCATGAAAGTTGGTATAAAGTCACTGCTGAGATTCATGAATACAGTAACGTCTGTGATCGGTCTCTGGGGATTATAGCTAGTGTAGTTCGACAGGAATTGAGTAAGAACTGAATAGGCTACTAGTTAAAATGGAACCATCATCTACATCAAATCTCAGTCTGTCTGTAAAGAAACCAACTCTGGTGAATTAGCGATACACGAATACCCTTTTTTAAAGACCGAGTACGAGTACAGATATTCTTTCGCCTATACCGATGCCTGTACCGATGCCTTTACCTTTTCACAACACAGCAAGACTAATAGAAATAGAATAGCTTCAACAAACCACTCCACCTTAAACACATTCTGAAAAAATGTTTAATTTGATGTGGTTTTCACAAACTCTCAATGCAAATTTTTAAAGGTATCGGTGCATTTTTACATGTACGAGTACATGAGCTTAGTATCGGCACATCTCTACTGTGAATGTTAGACCATTTAAAAAAAGCGATTCACTTATTAGCCTCTATTTTGGTTATGATGCCTTTTCAAGCACTATGATTTCACTCAAGGTTTTGGAACACAGCTACTGTGTACTGTTGAATTGAACAGTAAGTGAAATTCCACTACAGCGAGCGTTTCTAATGGCTCTCTGTGGGGTTGGTAGGATCTGGTTTTATCTGGGGATTGTGAAATCGTGAGGGATTGGATCTGTTGCAGGTGTTCTGGCTGGAAGAGAGAGAGAACTGATAGGTAACCCTGACAATTGCTTCTCCTAATTTCTTCTACATTCACTCCCTCCGTCCCCAACACACATCTGCTATGACATCAATTACAGATTCCCTCGCTCTCTGCGAAACGTTTCTTTTCACACACCTTTTTTTTCCTTTTCACTCTCGCTCCATTTTTAACATCCGCCAAGACAGCTCTCGCACATTTGTAAGACCGAGGCTTTTCCTCCAACTCATTGTTCAACGACCCAAAAATAACATTTATGCTGTGAAATACAAATGTCTTTGAAGCCTGGTCTGTGTCGCACACAAAGCTCTTGCACGGCTTTAGAAGATTCTGAAACATCGCTCTTATGGTGCTTTTGAAGCTTGAATGCCTCAGTGTTCACCGAGTGTAATTGTAAAAAAAAAGCAACTACTACAAATTCTTCAATGCTCTGCTTTTATGTTCCTTTTGAGGTGAGAAAGTCACGGGTTGGAATATGGATGTGAGGTCGAGTGACTTTCTGGGTAAACTGATCCTTTAAGGGATGTATAGATTTGCATGATTACGCCGAAACATTACGAACTGAGCTACATTAGTGTACTGCTGTCTATTTCTTCATCCAAACGCCTGTGGGGAGTCGTAGCGTGACGCAGCCTCCTGTTTGTTGGTACTTCTGAAGGGCTGTATCGCTCTCTGTTCTCCTGTGAAGGTCGGAAAACTCAGGAGACCAAAGGGACACGTTCGCAGCTGAGGTATTAGTGACCCTGTGTCTATAGATTCAGAACACACTGTATATATACTGCGAACCCTCACGCAGCATAATAACAGCTGCACTTTTTACTGAGTGTGCGGTCGTGAATACTGCTTCAGTACAACCATTTTTACTTTCAACGCAAGATTAATTCATTATTAAGAATACACTTCTTACCAAGTTTGAGATTGAGGTGGAAATGATATTCTGTTGTTTCTTAAGAGGGGTTTTACATAGGAAAGTAAAATCACAGATGAGATGACTAATGTCTGTGTTGCTTCTCTTCAACAGCACTGAGGTTTATTGGGGAGTCAATTGACGTTTTTGCTTGTGTGTCCTGCTTCTAAAATATCACAGTTGTCCTACTGCAACCTCATATCTCCATGTTTTGTATTTATTTTTTGCCATAAAGTCACATTAATCACCTTTATGTTTGTCACTTTTTTTTGCAATTATCTAACAGTTATTAAAAGTTATATTATCTAAAAAAGTATTTAATTGCTTAAAAAGTATTTGGACATCAGATGATTTAGTTGTTTTTATGATTTACTTTTGACATGCAATCGTATATAATGTAAAAAACATATTGTACAAAATATGTTTAATATTGACCGAGGAAGGTCATGCCAAAGATTGAAACTGTAATTGTAAAATTTATTAATACAATCATATTTTGAAGCTCAAAATCTCATATAAGATTGTAACCTGGATTTCATAGACCGGTTCACATTTTATGAATAAATATAATTATTCCACATCAGTTTCATGACTCTATATTCCTTTTTTCTAAATGTATAAAAAAAAGCATTGTTTATATGGTGTATTTTTATACAAATGTATTTATATGGTTGTTTCTTCCAAAACATCATACAAAAGATATCTGTACCAAAGTTGATACTGAGAGCTCCATTATGTCTCCTGAGCTGTAGGAGAGCAACTCCTGAGCAACAACATTTTCTCTTGGGTTTCCTTAAACATAATTAGATTTTTCCTGAACAGTGAGTTGTGCGTGTGCTTTTTCCATCATGGAGATGAAACCCACCGTCATTTCTGGGCTCTTCTGACATTTGTCCTGCCTGCATCTTTTCAGTCTGCTGGATTTCAGACCAGCGTTCAGAAGTCCTGAGCACTAAATATCTCTATCAACCTCTTTAGTTGTAGCTGTCGCTGTATCAACCTCGGTTATGCTCTTCTGTACATCACCAAGTCAGTCGGTTAGCAACACCAAGGCCATAGGTTTGATTGCCACGAATTCCGTGTACAATTACATTTATTTCATTTGGCTTTCGTCAAAGTAACATTTGATCAGTCCACGTGTTTTCTGGATCCCATATATTATACCCACAATATGATTCTTACCTACAAAAAATAATTTAGAATTGTAGATATTGGCTCAGATTTTGCAGGAAGTGTCACTTGTTTTTTTTATATGTACATAAAGTAGCCTGCTTTTTTTTAAACAGAGTAGGTAAAAGAGAGGCAAAAGTTACAGACTGCATCTTTAACATGTAGTGCTTTGTACGAAAGCCAAATGCAAAACTATAAATGTAGTTGTAGCATTACAACTATACAAACCAAAGTCTTTCATACAGCTTGCCATTCCCCAACTGTATCAATTCACAGCAAGACTGTTTTTTGCAGTACAGCAAAAACATGACTTTGTGGTAAAAAAACAACAAACAAGCACAGTCCCTTATTCATCTTTTCCGTGAAACATTACGCGAAACAGAAATAGAACTCCACCTGAAAGTACAGAAACCGATTCGTCTGGGAGTTTCATTCCCTGCGAGCAAAAGTCTTTGTCACAAATGAGCATCGGATGCACAGCTTAACTTAAGGCTTTTCTCCTCAAACAGGCTCCTACCGAAGGCTCGCAATCTGCTGAACGAGTCATATTAGCATTCATCAAGTCGCTCCGCAGCGGGGAAGGAGAGATAGAGACGGAAAGAAAGATAGAACAGAAGAAAAGAGGAGGTGGCGCCCTGGCATAAGAGTGGGGGGGCTTTTTAAGATGCCAACGCATTACGTTTTTAACATATGAGTGGGTGCTTTGTACAGAAAGGCTTTTTATGTGTGGAGAAACATCATATCGATTGAAGCGTTTAATAGGGATTCTTTTCACCCGCATTCTGCATACATTCTATATGTCTTACCCCGCATCAAAACATACGGAAATGCAAATGCACACATGCAAATCTCTAACAATTCGATCATGAAACGGCTATCCCTGCACTCTATGCTAATAATCCCACGTATCAAAAGATGCTTTGCATTGGGATTCCTATGATTGATGACATTTCACTCGTGGTTCCTGAGATGATAATACCATACAAAACACATAAGACTAATCTTTTGTCAAACGTCCCGCTTAGGTTGGATTCTTTTATACAACCTATACTATACATCTTACTCCATTTAATAGAAACAAGCGCTTCACTACAGACCCACGTGTGTGTTAACTTACCTCTGACAGCCCACACACACCAGTAGGATAAGGATGGTGACCACAAAGGCAGAGGCCGCTGCAATGGCCCCCAGTATCAGCACCTTAGGGAGATCTGAGAACATCCCACTGAGCGGAATACACACACATACACACACGTCCTGCCGTACGGCTCTTCCAGTCCACCTACAGATGTACACAGAAAGACGAGTATTGATTACAATCATTTTTAGCTTTTTGATAGTAGAGACGTGAACCATAAAGTCTGTGTTAAACTTAAACAGAAACAACAACAGAGGTAAATTGATAGAATGCTTTTTTGAGACAACCCCAAACATAATCTGGCACACATCTATTTGATGGATCTCCAAGACATAGTTTGCTCATCTGCGATACGTCTTGGAGATGTCAGATGTCATATAGACCTCTAGAAGATGTCTTTAAGATGTTTAACTGTGGATGTAAAACTGCTCTTTCTAAGATGTTTAGCAGAAGTTTTCCAGATCTCCAGAACCCTAGCAGACATTTTACAGACGTACCTGGGCTATCTGGGTCACACGCAAATATAAAAAAAAAATACAGACTGATGTTTAACCCATATGAATACAGATACAAAAAAATACAAGTTCATCGGATCGTCACGAAAGGGGAAGTGAATGTAAATATACAATAAAAATATAGGATAAAGTTGGCAAACAAACTACTCAGGACATACAGACCTAACATAATATTGTGCACTAAAATGTGCTTATTGACTTTTAACATGAAGGTCTATAGAGTTTGACTGAAGTGATTAATGAAACAGATTTTAGGCCGGCAGAGATATTTCACATCTCTTATTGGAAACAGCATGACTGTTTGTGCTTAAAATGGATGCATTTAAAAAGAACACGAGCGCTAGTGCTGGTAAATTGTACATTTACAGAGAAACATTTTACAGATAAACAAGATAATTGGAAGAAATTGGGGCCTTGAAAAAGAAACACCATTGCTGAGAATTCCTTTTGTTTGGAGCAAACTTTAATTATTCATGTTTTATCTCATTTAACTCTGCATTCTAATAAGATTTAGCGGTTTATTTTACCCCACGAGACTATAAACACTCAAACTATGTCCAATATCCCTGCAGCCAGAAGGTATGAAGGTTTGCTTCTGTATTTTAAAAAAATGTTTTATCTCACAATAAAAGTTTTTTCTAGATTTTCGAAGTAGGCCTGCTTCTACCGATAGTTTAATGTTAGCTGCAAATCACCTTAATATTGCTTAAAGACACCTGTCATATTCAAAACTACCGTTTAATCTGTAGCTCTCATGTTTGGGATTAAATCTGAAATTGAATATAAACTGCTGATGTGCGTCTGTGGGAAAACATGACGTCTACAGGCAGAGCTTAAGTAGCCACAGCTAAACTAAACTCTCAGTCAGCATTCAGCCATAAATAGACAGTCAGTGTGTTATTAACTGTAACTCTCTTTCCTTCAGCTCCCTGTGAGGATGTGAAGACTAAAGAAATTGCTTGATGATGCAGTTTTCTGTCGTGCGGTGATGTATTTTCTAGTGAAACAGGATATTTGAGTGGAATACTGTATATTAATGGAATACAACAGTCTCGAAGTAAAAATTCTTCAAAAATGGTTACTCCTAGTCCTTGCTTCTGATTGGCCGATGGCCTTGTTGTATTCATGATAAAGCACAGCTATGACCGCTTCACGTAACAATTCAGTGTATCGTTGCTGTCAAACAATTTATCGCAATAAATCACTCTAAAAAAATAAATGAGTGTTTACATAATAGTGTTTGTCTGTGTAATTAATATGCACAGTGCACACACATACTGTATATTATTTAATGTAAAGAAACTTTTATTCTGGATGCGATTAATCCAAATTATTCGTCTGACAGCCCTACAACGCACCCGTAGCAATGTAAACGAAACGTTCTGTTGCTGTTCACAGTCAATCAGGGATTTCCTCCAGCGGAAGGAAGACTGTGGCTGGTGCATATTGTGAATAAATCATGGATGAAGGGCGCTGTTAGGCAAGACCGTGAAACACCCTTCATCAATGACTTATTCGTGATAAAGCAGCCTCATGTCCCTTATTGCTTACATACAGTATGCATTTAAAAATAAAGGTGCTTTATGATGCCATAGAAGGACCGTTTTTGTGTAAATGCTTCTATAAAGAACATTCTCTTTCACGAAAGGTTCTTTCTAGTGGAAAGACTTCGAAAATGTAAGAAATGATTTGGGGGAACCAAAAACCTTCTATAGCATCTTTCCTCGAAAAAGTAAAGAGAAAAAGATTTTTTAAAACACATTTCAATACAGAATTACCACGAGTGTTATATACACAGTTTTTGTATTTTTGTCATTTTTAAAACATTTTTCTAATCCTTTTCTGTTGAAATCTTACTTGGTAATGTTGTGATTCACCTCAGGGAAGAGTAACTCAGTTCATGTCTGAAAACCCTTATCTTAAATATCTATATTTATCTAAGATCTATATATTTATATATTTTTTTCAAAGTTTTCCTGCAACGCTATATAAATGGCATTATTCATTCATATGGTCATCCTTTAGTTTAGTGTCATGGTTTATGTCGGAGTACTTATTAGTAATGGAAGGTTTTTTTCCTAAAAGATGACATAACAAGATGTCAAAAGCAACAACATCTGGGACTACTATTTTAATTCAGGCTAATATTTTTCATTGGTTAAGTCAATGTCAGTCATATATCTGTCGTTGCATGAGCATGATGGTGAGCACATGCACGCTCGCCGAAAGACAGCAGTGATGATTAAAGTAAGATTAGCTGGACTGTCTTTACACGTGGGATCAAATATAAATTTTTCAAGACGGTCAGAGCTTTTCCCTTTGTGCACACAAATAAACACATAAAACACAAACCAACACACAACACAGCCAGGGGAGAAATGTGGCCAAAGCTCAGGATTAGGAGAGAGGGAGAGAATGATGACAAAAGAGAGGCTTAGGAAAAGAGGTCATGGAAACCAAAAAGCATTGGCCATTTTTATGCGTCTGTTGGTGTTTGTTGCATGTGTGTGGACATACAAAACAAGCCTCGCTGTTATATCAACGCCGTTCTCATAAACAGCATCCTTCTACCACCCGGAAGAAAATGAAAAGCATCTCCTTCTTTCCTCTTTCTGATGCTGTCGTCAGCAGATTTCCTAAATATTCTGGAGAACCCAGAGAGCAGCGTTCAGCAACAGCACGAGGACAAAAAGGGGAATATTAAAATAAATGGCGGCGCAGAAAATCAAGAGATTATGGAGGAGTCTTCGCTGGGAAAGTATCTAGAGGAGAGTGTTGTTAGTGGTTTTCCCGTGGGAAGGTTTCTCTAGCAACAATTCATACATCTCCGTTGTTCACACCTTGCACCATAGCAGCACTGACGAATGCACAAATGCAACGCACAAATGCAAGCGTGCGCACTCATTATGCTTACAGCAGTGCATATCTTTGCAGAGGAAGTTGCAATTGTGCAACGTTTATATTCTCTGAAATACCACAAAAATCGTTTCCTAACTCTTCAAACTGTCTGCAATCTCACCGTATTACATGCGTCATATATAGATATACAACCACAAACACCAGGCCTATATTTAGCAAGGTTGAACTACACAAACAACCCTATTTAGATCAACTACGATGTTTCTCAACGTCAAGCTCAGCATTATACCGCCGAATGAATATTAGCATATTTAATGTGTAAGAGTATTTGATTTTGCAGGGGCTTACTTTTGTCCCTTAGACAAACACAAACTTCAATCATCCTAATATGCACAGACTGCATCATCATAATCCTGACTCCCCCACCATTTCTAATGGCCTATGGATTTTGACTCTCACTGACTGGATTTACGGAGTCGTCTGGTCACCATTCAGAGAAAAAAAAAACAAGACCCGCAAATCCGAGGCTTGTCACACAGTTTACAAAACCTTGCTCTCGGACAAATAAACTGCACCCACGAGTTTCCAATCCGTGCTCTTGGTTTTGTAAACCGTCCCCTCAGTTTTTTTACTCGCGGAATTGAAGCCTCTGTCATAAGAACAGAACAAGCTCCTGCAGGAAGATTAAGGAATATTGTATACTTTTCTTAAAGATTATATTATACGTTGTCTTAATGTGTGTACTTAAAACGCATGCGTGGCGCGGATAAAGCACGCGTTCATTGCAGAGGTTCACTGGCATAAAGTTGGTTTCACATTAAACAATAATATTGGTGAACTTAGTGTGTTTCAGCAAAATGTGTATTATCCAGCAAGACATGTTTTTTAGGCAAATAGGCCTTTATTGACAAAGAGAACTGACATCAATAAGATTAGAGGGATAGTTCACCCAAAAATGAAAAATGTTGTATCATGTCCTCACCCTCATGTCATTTTAAATCTGTAGTACTTTCTTCCACAGAACTCAAAAGAAGATATTTTGAAGGATGTTGGTAACTGAACAAAAATTCGCTTTATTACTCTCGTGGGAAAAGAGCTAGAAATCTCACAAATATCTCCATTAGAGTTTCAGAAAAGATCACAAAATGTCCTCTGATTTGCCAAATCTGCAGTCAAAAGTAAATAATACTGAGAATCTCAGTATGAACTCAAACATTTCCAGTTTAGCGCTTTTCACAGTTTACACTGTTGCCAAATTCACTCAAATCCAAATTATTTGACCTCTTCAATCTACATTCATTTATACCTATTTAGCCTTTATGTATCTTTACAATTGTCTCATTGGTTTCTATTTTTATTTCTCCCGTTAGGAGCAATGTTAGAAGAAACATCTGAGACTAAGTTGATACTTCATTGAAGCATAACTGAGAACTTTAGTGTTTGTAATCTTCTGCTTAGGACAGTAAGTACAAAAGTGAATGTTCTGCAAAGTTGCCACAAAGCTCTCTTTCTCTTTCTTTCTTTCTTTCTCTCTACTTCAAAGCTGTTGTTGTTTTTCGAGGTCTTTGTAGTGGATGTCAAGCGTCTCTTATCACACGTACTCGACGACACGCTCGCTCTGCTGATACGAGAGCTTAACTCAATCTGCAGGCATCATAACAGTCCGTCAGTGAGGATGGACCCAACCCTCTCTCCATCCTTCAATTGGACATGCAGATAAATCACATTATGAGAATGTAAAGTCCCTCAGTCCATTTCCTCGGAGAGACTTCAAAACGAGAAAGGCTTACAAGTCCCTGTTTGACCTCAGAAGCAGTGGAGCTATTGCTGACGGGTTTGTCGTAGACTGTACTGCCGTTTAGTTGAAAATGCAGTTAGTGATGTGGCGTTAAAACAATAGAAGTCTATGGCAAGTCACAAACGTGTGTAATACTACAATAGCATAAATGTTTAAGCTAAAAGACTCCTTTGAAATGACATCACAGAATCGTAGCAGAGATTTTTGCGCAGGCAATCAACACTACGGGCCCAAAAAGCCAAATGGGATTTTGATGATGCAGACTGAATTTGTCTCCACATGTCTAAATGTATCAACCGTCTGCTCAAAGCAGATTATAATGACTTCAGTGCTTAACTTCAAATAAAGCATCTTAACTCTAAACAAGACCACTCTGCTGCCGCTGAGAGTTCGACAATACTTTAGCATACTTTTATATAACACTTCTGCATTTTGAATGTCAAAAACGGTGAAATCTCTCTCTCACAGACGTCATTTAAAACATATTTAATGTGAGAGTGACAAATCCCTTCCTTACGCTCTCTGATAAGATAAGTTATGCTCAAGCATGTCAGGGGTGGCATTCATCACATTGATCTTTGACTGGTCGCAGACCGCTCATCTCAGCGCAGTCCAGTATGAAATCGTGTCGTCTCAGCAACATTACAGCGTTTATGTTCCATGTAACGTGTGAAGGGAATTCAGTTGTACTTTACAAGATACCAATATGAGCTGAGACATAGAAAACAATAAAAAAGTCATAAAATGTAAGGCTTTATTGCGCGATACTCGTGATGATGAGCTGATATTATTGCTTTGAGCTCCATTTGTCAGTACATGCTGTGTGTGTTTCAAAGATTTTTGTTTCTTAATACAGCAGAAATTCTGAAGCATATAGGTCGGAGCCGCGGCACTGTGGTTGATGCTGTATGCTCGCAACCAGCATAGGTTTGAGTCTGACCTGGCATGTCTCTCATTCCTCATCTCAATTTCTACAGACTTTAGTAATGTTTTTCTTGTAAAGAACAGAAACGAACTTTAATTTAAAGTACTATACTGATGCTCACTGAATGAGCGAGTGCGTGAGAGAGTGAGTGAGTGAGCGATTGAGTGAATGAGTGAGTGAGAAAATAAGTGAGTGAGTGAGCAAATAAGTGAATAAGTGAGTGAGTGAATGAGTGAGTGAGTGAGCAATTAAGTGAATAAGTGAGTGAGTGAGTGAGTGAGTGAGCGAGCAATTAAGTGAATAAGTGAGTGAGTGAGTGAGTGAGCGAGCGAGCAAGCAAGCGAGTGAGTTGATGATGAGGGAGTTGATGAGCCAGTGAGCTTTATTTTTATTTGATTTGTATCTTAATCTGGATTTGTGCAGAATGTTTATATTTAAACATTTATTTTATTATAAAGCTTCATTGAATCTTGAGTGAGTGAGTAAGTGATTGGGAGGGTGAGATAGTGGGTGAGCAAGCAAGCAAGAGAGTAAATGCATGAGTGAGTGAGAGAGTGAATGAGTAAGTGTATAAATGAGTTTATGAGTTTATGAGTATATGAGCGAGTGAGTGAGTGAGTGAATATAATAAGGCATTAGGAAGTCTATGAAGGAGCAAGTGAGTGAGTGAGTGAGTGAGGGACCAAGCGAGCAAGTAAGTGAGGGAGTGAATACATGAGTGAGTGAGTGAGTGAGTGAGTGAGTGTGAGAGAGTGATTACATGAGTGAGTGAGTGAGTGACTGAGTGAATGAGTGAGTGAGTGAGGGACTGAGCGAGCAAGTGAGTGAAAGAGTGAGTGTGAGAGAGTGATTGCATGAGTGAGTGAGTGAGTGAGTGAGTGAGTGAGGGACTGAGCGAGCAAGTGAGTGAAAGAGTGAGTGTGAGAGAGTGATTGCATGAGTGAGTGAGTGAGTGAGTGAGGGACTGAGCGAGCAAGTGAGTGAAAGAGTGAGTGTGAGAGAGTGATTGCATGAGTGAGTGAGTGAGTGTGAGTGAGTGAGTGTGAGAGAGTGAGTGAGTGTGTGAGTGTTAGAGAGTGAGTGAGTGAGGGACCAAGCGAGCAAGTAAGTGAGGGAGTGAATACATGAGTGAGTGAGTGAGTGAGTGAGTGAGTGAGTGTGAGAGAGTGATTGCATGAGTGAGTGAGTGACTGACTGAGTGAATGAGTGAGTGAGTGAGTGAGTGAGGGACTGAGCGAGCAAGTGAGTGAAAGAGTGAGTGTGAGAGAGTGATTGCATGAGTGAGTGAGTGACTGAGTGAATGAATGAGTGAGTGAGTGAGTGAGTGAGGGACTGAGCGAGCAAGTGAGTGAAAGAGTGAGTGTGAGAGAGTGATTGCATGAGTGAGTGAGTGAGTGAGTGAGTTAGTGAGTGAGTGAGTGACTGAGTGAATGAGTGAGTGAGTGACTGACTGACTGACTGAGCGTACAAGCGAGCAAGTGGGTGAGCAAGTGATTGCATGAGTGAGTGAGTGAGTGAGTGAGTGAGTGAGTGAGTGAGTGAGTGAGTGAGTGATGGACTGTACGAGCAAGTGAGGGAAAGAGTGAGTGAGTGCATGAGTGAGTGAGTGAGTGCATGAGTGCGTGAGTGAGTGAGTGATTGCATGAGTGAGTGACTGAGTGAGGGACTTAGCGAGCAAGTGAGTGAAAGAGTGAGTGCGTGAGTGAGTGAGTGAGTGAGTGAGTGAGTGCATGCGTGAGTGAATGAGTGAGTGAGCAAACAAGCAAGCGAACAAAGGAGTATGTGAGTAAATAAGTGAGTGAGAGTGAGAGAGAGCATGAGTGAATGAGTGAGTGATTGCATGAGTGAGTGAGTGAGTGAGTGAGTGAGTGCATGAGTGAGTGAGTGAGTGAGGGACTTAGTGAGCAAGTGAGTGAAAGAGTGAGTGAGTGCATGAGTGAGTGAGTGAGTGAGTGCATGAGTGAGTGAGTGAGTGAGTGAGTGAGTGCATGAGTGAGTGAGTGAGTGAGTGAGTGAGTGAGTGAGTGCATGAGTGAGTGAGTGAGTGAGTGAGTGCATGAGTGAGTGAGTGAGTGAGTGAGTGAGTGAGTGCATGAGTGAGTGAGTGAGTGAGTGAGTGAGTGAGTGAGTGCATGAGTGAGTGAGTGAGTGAGTGAGTGAGTGAGTGCATGAGTGAGTGAGTGAGTGAGTGAGTGCATGAGTGAGTGAGTGAGTGAGTGAGTGAGTGAGTGAGTGCATGAGTGAGTGAGTGAGTGAGTGAGTGAGTGAGTGAGGGACTTAGCGAGCAAGTGAGTGAAAGAGTGAGTGAGTGCATGAGTGAGTGAATGAGTAAGTGAGTGAGTGAGTGCATGAGTGAGTGCATGAGTGAGTGCATGAGTGAGTGAGTGAGTGAGTGAGTGAGTGAATATAATAAAAAGTGCATGAGTGAGCAAATAAGTGAGCAAGTAAATGAGTGCATTAGGAAGTGCATGAATGAGCAAGTGATTGAGTGAGCAAACAAGCAAGCGAACAAAGGAGTACGCGAGTAAACGAGTGAGTGAGAGTGAGAGAGAGCATGAGTGAGTGAGCAGGTGAGTGACTGACTGAATGAGTGAGTGAGTGAGAGAGTAAATGAGTGAAAAAAGTGAAAACATTAACCAAATATATTGATGTAAACATTATTTCGATCAAGTCCAACATATACAATAACGGATAGTATTTATGTTATACAAAACACTGTACACTGCTCACTATGCCCTATTGGTGAGTTATCATTTCACACATCTAAAGGCAAGTTTCTATTTCTGCTCAAACAGTGCGCATTCAATAATTCATCACTCCTCCTCTGTACTCACAACTGCTGTGAGACACAAAAGAGACGCGGCACTTAGAAAATAAGGAGGGTGTGTAAGAAGCACATCAGATGTTAGACTACAATGTCCACTGTGTCATTTTTGTTGTGTCAGTTTGTGAAGTTTGGGGATTGGGATTAATCCGCAACGCAAATGATGTGCTATAGCACATTTAAACAGCTTTAACAGCAGGTGCAATTCATTCTTAGTGAATCATATGCTTTTGTATGACTTCAGATAGCAAATCAGATATTGTTTCCCACCAGAGCTCAAAGATTTAAATTGAATTATATATTTAATATGTCAGTCATTTTTTTAACTATATGTGTGGGCCTTCAGAATAATCTGCTGCATATGTACAGAACCAGATTTTACGCCAAAAGTCAATGAAAAAGCACTGACAGTCATTTTGATACTGCTTGCGTTTTTGGTAGTGTTTAGCGAACATGTTTCAAAAGAGAAAAGGCTCTTTCATCCGAAAAGACTTAAGAGACAGCTGTCCTGGATAAACCTTGGATAAAGTGCTTTACTCAAAGGAAAAGAGGTGATAAAAAGTGTTTGATCATTTTCCAGCTCCTGGATTGTTCCTTAGACATGCAACCATGATGCAACCATTGTGCCTAGTTGTTTCCTCAAAACACTGACATGCAACCTGGCAGTCTAAAACAGGACATCGAACAGTGTATTTCATAAGAAAAAGATTTAACCTGCGAGACACACTCTCTGGAGGTATCAGGGGTGTGCCCGTGACCCAACGGCATTTTTCACAGCATGACAACACCTCTGGGGCTTCAAAAACCCATATTGATTCATAAAGCTTAGTGGACCGCCCCAGCCACACACAAACATCCACACCCTCCCGTAAAAAAGACACTTCTCACGGCCCAATCCATCAGCTCTCTCAGTATCCTCTCTGCCTTCATATGCTCATTCTTTGCACCCATATTTCCCAGCGGAACGTTCAAACCTCAGAAAGCAATTCCAGTGCTAAAACAGCCATACATACGGACGGCAAGCACCATCCGTTTCTACAAATGCTCTCACTCATTTTGTATCTTGTTTTTTTCCGTCTCCCCAGACAGAGGCACACTCCCTGCTCTTTTACACTGGGCGTTGCATCTGTACATCAATGCATACATTCTGCTTCATCAGAGATGCCACCGATCTTGTGAGATGTAGAGTTACAGACAGCACAGGCACATCTACTGTTCCCTGACGAATTTCATAATGGGCTGGTTGCACAAGATGGCACCTCTGAGCTGTTGTGACACCAGGTTCGGCAAACTAACTTCTGGTCGTTTTGGCTTAGCAATGTAAAGAGGATCTGTCGTATTGCTGATGTATTACTTTCTACTGTTTTTATCTAAAAAACACCCATATTTGCTGGTCAAAAATCCTCCTTTTCCCATACAGTGTTACACAACCGAAATTTTCTGCCGATTCAGGTGTCCCAAAAGCTCACCGGCGCCATCTTGTGCAACTAGCGAACTGTGACAGCCCTAGTTGCGATATAATTAAATGTCAATGCAACAATTTTTCTATCCTGTCTATAGATCGTTTCGTCGGACATGCGCGGCCTGACCCCCAGTAAACTTCCTGTTTGTGTTTGGCTAATATCTAATACTATAACTATATTTAATTGAATAAATGTTTATATGAATTTGTATTACTATTTTGCTGTATAATAATTGTATTAAGTAAACCATTTGTTGAATTTTGTTCTATGTTAATTTTATTAAATAAACAATTTGTTGAATGGGTCCTGTAGCTCGTCACATTTAAACTAACCGTATGGTACATTGACATCTAGCAGGTCAGCTTGGTATCGCGGTCTATATTCAAAATATTGGAGCCAAGTAACAGTTCTTCTGGGTTTCTTTTGATCGTTTACAGAAATAATCTACAGGCACTCATTCGTTTGGGAATGTGAAACGGAAATGAGTTGGGGGTCACAAAAGTGCGCATGCGTAGTAAAATTGGTTTATGTTGTTAAGATGAAACCGTTTATAGAGGGTATGCACGTGACATCACCGCACACGAAAGCAAAGCAAGTCACACCCACTGAGTGGCAGAAAGACTAAATGAAGCAGTGTTTGCTGCTATCTCTGCTATATTTAGAATGGGATTTAGTTTTTGTGTAATTTATTCTACATACAAATTGAGATCTAAATGATAGATTTCGTTTTACAGACTGCCAAAAGATAAAAAGAATGGATCACTGCAGCTTGCAGAAACTAAAACATGGATCTGTGCTAATCATTTTGGTCAGAACTATTATGTTGTTTTTGTTGAATCATCCCGTTATAGTGTTACCTATCTAAAATCTAAGACTTAATGAACATATGGCAAAGTTCAACACGGAAAACACATTAACATTTAGAGCAGCAACGTATATCTTGAAGACTCTATTTGTTGAATCACTAAACCTGTTTTAGCAGAAAATGTTTACTTAAAGATTTCTTTGTGGATTTACCCAACGTTGAAATCAGGAACTAAATAAATATCAGGAAGCCCAATCCCGTGTTAAATTTCCAAGGACAGCTGGCTCATAAGCGGGGTTGAAATTGTGCCGTCCGTGCCTGAGCACTAGACATTAACGCTTCATTAACGGCAAACAAGTAAGTAAGTATATTTAAACATCCAAAAAAAATTTTTATTATTAACTAATAAAAATAACATGCAATCACCAAAACATAGATATTATTCAGATTTCAGCACATTTAAAGTGGTGAATAGTGGTTATGTTATGTAGGCCTACTGATGATAAGGTTGCGCTGCTAAGGCAGTCTCCCCAGAATAAAAAATCAAACACACGCAACACAAAGAAACTCAGTGTGCTAAGATAAAAATGTATAGTGTAACGTTACATTTAAAATACTGTCACGTTGTAGTTAAGTTAGTGTTTCACCATAACGACTGTTCAATAGTTCAATAAAGCCTTACATTTTTATTGTAGACTACTTTTGTTCTATTTCAGCAGCGAAAATTATTAAAAGAAAAGACACAGCAGAACCCCAGCGCATCTCACAGCAACCAGCCAATTCATTGTTGAATGATTCAGTGTTTTGAATGAATCGGTTGAATGAACGACTCGACTTATTAGACGCTCACTAGCCATCACTTAGGCCTACTAGTGTTTTAATTTCTTATTATTTACATACATTATTTAACCGAACGCAGTTGTTTTTTCAGTGTAAATGATTCAATTTGATAACGTATAGATAACAACAGAGCAAAGGGCATTCTTAACTTGTCATATTATTTAACAGCTTATCAATTGATAAGATTTTGTAGGCTTTGTGAACATTAAACACACATATTGAACAAATGAATACTGGTGTCACAACTGGGAAGGAGGAGGACTTTTTTAAGAAAAGTTGTGACATCTGTGGTGTGGATTTTGTTTGGGTTTCTCTTGTGGTGTGTAACATAAAACTACTAATACTGGAAACATGTTTATGGTCATACCACCCACCTTTAACCTTTACAACACTGAAATACTTCAACATTAATAAAGCGTAGCACACATCTGCACTTATAAGACATCAGAAATAATCTGCATATTGACACTATTAACATTGATGTCTAGCCTCCGTTATCCCTATGCTGCATGTGAACGTGAGGCTTGTTTTTCCGGCAAATGGCGCATACATAAGTTCTGGTGAGAGATGTCTTTTAGTTTTGTTCCAATAGGATGCCGCTTTCAAACAAGCCTCAGGTTCACGCACAGCAGAGGAATAACGGAAGCTAGACATCAACGTTAATGGCGCTCTCAATATGGATATTTCTCTTAAACCAACGCATCGATTTGCTTCAGAAGATATTTCTCAAGACCACAGAGCCGAATCGAGCAGTTCTTTGATCAATGGATGCCCTTTTTGGAGCTTCAAAAAGTCGACGCCCATTCACTCCCATTCTACCGCTTGGAAGTAAAATGATACGTGGTACATTTTAATTCCGACTGCAATATTCTTCAAGAAGAAAGTCATATTCAGTCAGGATGTCTTGAGGGTGAGTAAAACATGGGGAATTTTGTATTGCCTGTAAAATATCCCTTTAATCACCAGATGTGTAATACAATTCAATGTAAGTCGCTTTGGATAAAAGCATCTGCCACATGCATAAATGTAAATGTAATGTAAATACAATATAATTCAAATCGAATTATACCTTTTATCGTAATAGGTCTGATGAGGGCTACAATGTTTTACATCTGTTTGACTATTCTGGGCTTACCTTGACCCATCCGAATACTTTTTTGTGAGGGTTGTAAATAAAAGAAATCGTGTTTTTGCTAAACGTATTTCATTAATACACAAATAGTAGGTTAATTATTAATTAACTTGCATTATCAGGTTTGTGAATGCATGCATGCAGCCCCTGAGTGTTCGAATCTGCTCTTCCTTCTGCGGTTTAATTTTGGATGACTCACCCACTTCCCACCTTCTTTTGCAAAGGTGCAGACAACCTCCACCCTGCCTCCACATCAACATGCGAACCCACGCCCACACATTACTGCACCCGGGACGTGTCATGATCAAACGCACAAAACAGAGAAGCCCTTTCACCGTTCAATACTCTTTTTCCAAGTGGAGAACGAAGCAGAAAGGCGGTAGATTGTGGCAGCTCAACCGTCATTTCCATCCCTGATCTAATGTGTGAATCCGATACGGAGCAAACTCCTAAATTTTCGGACTGTTCACAACGCAGGCACGGTTACGTAATTCTCATATGAATAATATATAACAGCCGTGTGACATGTTTGAAGTGCACAGTATGCAGCAGAAAGGCAACGAGGGCTTTAATAATCCCCACTTAAAATCCTATCCAACCTCAAAAAGAATTGTGCTTTTCAGAACAAGCACCCAGAATATTCAGGGTTATTTTTTTCTAAACAGATCAGATTTGATCAGAGAAAGAAATGTCCAACAAATATAAGGAGTCCCACCTGAAAGGGACAATTTGAACAACTTTGCATCTCAAGTAACAAACGTTACTGCAAAACTACAATCTTAAATGGAAAGTGTGTCGTTTGGGTTTAAATCATTTCATTTCTACCACGGATGAATGCACATAGTTAATTATGAGCAAGCTATTCCGTTTGGTGATATTAGTGACACAAGAATAAAATCTTCCCCCAAAACAATTCTCTGTAATTGTAATTTCTCTAATACACGGGCCACATAGACTTCCACTGTAATAATCTCATAGTATACCTTTTTTATTCTTTGTACAACTTGAGAAACGAGGCTAAAATGTAGCTGTCACAAATAGACATTTCTTGAAGGTATATTTACAAAGTGCCCTGGTGCCGTAAATAAGTATTTATTTAAGATACAGTATATTTACATTGTAACAGACATGTATCAAAGTCAAGCAAACGAATACTGTATGTATTCATGTAGAATATCAAAGTGAGGAGACATTTCTGAAGTCGTCTGAAGGTTAATGTGTTTCAATTGCTTGATTTTCTTTCTAATCTCTTCAGTATATTTGTATTTTGAAACAGGACTGTCGCTGTGTCTGTTGCTCTGTGATGTTTTCACACATGCTTTTATGAACTCTTGGCTGCAGCGGCGGGGTGAGTGGTTGTGATCACAGGTTAATGGTTTGCTCATTGATTTTATAGTGCTTGAAAGCCCGAGCAGGTTTACGCCTGACAGAGTTATGAAAAAGGGTGTCCCAGGTGAATATGACCAACTGTTCATCTGTACTGTACATCCTCTCTATCCTTAATCTCCTTCTTTTCATGTCTTTTTGTCCCTCTTTCAAATATTCTTATCTGGTGAAACTAGTTGACCAAGCAACTCCTAAACTGCGAAGAAGTGTATGTTCATAATTTGATCAGGAGATGCTAAGACTCTTGTTTATTGACCATCAGATTACTCAACATAATCAATATTTTGTTTAAATGTATAACTTAGCCTAAATATAATTATTAGAAATGTACTTATTCTAAATATCTCCACGGATACCGGTAGCCGATTATGCATAGTAATATTTGCTGATTAAATTTATATTTTCTTTCTTTCTGAATGTTAATAATTCATATAATAACTATTAATATTGAACATCAAACTGGTGACATTTTCTATACAAAGAGCACAAATTCATTGCATTTTTCTGTCCTGTTTGATTGACAGTATATAGCGGCCCTGATCATTGGCTGATAGCCCATAGTGTAAAAATGTTTTATTTATCGGCCGATACTTATTATTGGCTGATATATCGGTGCATCTCTAATAATTCTACGACATTTCTAAAGAATCGTATTGCAATTCTAATGTAAAAAGGACTTTTTAAATGATTAAATACTATGTTGTCAAAGTTGACAAGCACGTTTTAAAACCTTTTATTGGTAAAATATTTGCAAAACCCAGTGACAAACATAAAGGGTGACTAATAATAATGATTTATGGCAAAAACAAAAGACATGACGTTTCAGAAGGACTGCAGCGATAGGCGTGTGTGAGCTTATTTAGCTGTGCATCATCTTCAGAAGGTTGCAATAAGACAGTAAAAACCCTGAGCTGTTTTACTACATTCCTGAATATATAACATTCCCCTCCGCTCTTTCCAGCAATGCAAATCTACTGGTGGGGGCGACCAAATTAACTGTTGAGCTCAATAAATCATGAAGGTCAATTTGTATCAGAAGTCTAGAAACTTCTTACGATGACTGACATTTACAGAGCTCGCTCACTGCTAATCAGGTTGATAATAATGCGTTTAGTTTATTTTTGATATGGCGAGCCAAGCATAACGTCTTGCATAATTCATGAGCTGGTTTTGGGGCTAATTGGGTTACTAACAATCTCATTAGAGTTCTCTGTAGTTCTGTGAACACTTCATCTATTGATCAGAGAAATCAATACGACACAAATCTATTCATCACGTCCAATAAAACACAACCTCACTGGGAATAAACACGGCCAGTGACCTTTTCAGTCATCTGTGAGGGAAAAAGGCACAAACTACAGAATTAATGGAATAGCGAGAGAAAGAGCGAGAGAAAGAGAGAGAGAGAAAGAGAGAGAGAGAGAGAAAGAGAGAGAGAGAAAGAGAGAGAGAGAAAGAGAGAGAGAAAGAGAGAGAGAGAGAGAGAGAGAGAGAGAGATCTCATTCCAGAACTTACGAGTTCAACTAGGGACTGCGGGATGCTTTCATGTGGAGGTGCATGCATAAATAAACTAAATTCATTTAAGAAAGAAAAACTCCAGAAATAGACCGCTCTCATCCTCAAACCTTTTTAACAACAGCCTCACCTGCTACAAGAAATAAAAGATTTCTTGATGAGTCCAAATACCAAGCAGTTTTTAGTAGTCCTAAAGGGAAAATATTGTCATATTCACTCACCCTTGTGTCATTATAAACCCATTGGGATTGCTTTCTCATCAAGGACACAAAAGAATATATTTTGAGAAATGTGTCAGTGGTTTTGTGTCCATACAATGAAAGTCAATAGGAAGAGTGAGCAAATGAGGAAATCATTTTTATTTTTGAGTGTACTATCCCTTTAAGATTTCTGTAACTCGACTGACAAGGTTTTGGGTTCTATTCCCAGGCAACACACCATTTCACAGACACCTTTTTCCACGCTTTTGATAAACATCTGCTGAATGAGTGAACGTATAACATCTCATCGTCATTTAAAATTGGCCTTGAACTTGCCAGATTTATTTTCAAGTGTACGTAACAGGTATCAGATATATCAAACTGTGCTACGCCGCCAAGCTCCATTTCAACATAATGTGCTTGCTGCTTGCAGCCTCTTGCTAAAAATAGAGCAGCACTAGTCTGCTGTTAGTTCACACTGGTAAAAGAGGACAGTACTGGAAGGGGGTGTGTGTGCGTGTGTGCATCACTGCGCTCCAACGTGTGTTTCTTCACATGTAAGACCACAGAGTCTTTGAACAACGCAACTGATTTCCTACCGCACACGCCATCTTACTCTTTCACCTCCTGGCAAAATGCAGAACGCTGAGACTCACAACAATGTGTAGGTGTTGATAAGAATGCAGTTGCCGTTTGCCAGGGCAATAGTGTCGAGATTGTAAACACAGACTAAAAATAAACTCCACAATGTTTTTATCTTTGTCTCCATGGTTCAGTTTACCTGTGACATCATAACACAACATACCAAATGCTCGATAGGTTCATAGTTTGTTTTTAAGTCATATCCTGTCGTTCCACTGGCTGTTTTGTGCTCAAATGTCTTAGATTAGTCAGTATGGGGGTTAAATGACTCGAATCGATGCGTTGTCTGCCTTCACAGCAGACGGTGGAGACGCAGAAAGGATCCGCTATCCTGTTCCGCAAGGGGGTCATAAGGCTCATTCAGAAATCCTGTCGATGTCTCATGCAGTGCTTATAGGGTGTGTGTAGAAGTGCATTGTGGGACATCTGTGCGGGGAGAATCCGAATAATTAAAGAGAGTGTCTTTGTACCGCTCTGTGCATGACGTAATGCCCGAAACATACTCGACACAAATTTATGAGTGTAAATGCTTTCAGCGACGCAACATCAGCAGACGAGGTGTTCGGGAGGATTTTTATTTAAAAGATGAAGTATGACTTTGAATTTATTTTGAATGATATGCAGCATTATATGAGCTGAAAGAAACACATTTGTGTGAAGGGGCGCTTGAGATTTACTGATAGGGTGGTAGGGTGGGTGTACATAAATAACAGCAACACAAAAAGATTGCGAAACACTGTCGTACGCTTCCAAATTTAGTCAAGCATATTCCATTGTTACCTGAAATCTCTCAATAACACAGATCTGTGGCTGAGTCTGGCGGATGCTCTGCACACCACTAGCTCGCTGCACTTTTCCTGTCGTGTACTGTAACACACGGCGTAACTACGATGAGCCCGACCACAAGCCAGGACTTAAAGAGGACTAGGAAAGCTAATATCAGATCATACTTGAAAATAGGTCAACAGACTTTCAATGGGGCGGTGAAAAATATGTATGTATGTGTCATCCCTCCTTGTTGACTGATCTCCACTTTTATTTATCGTCCAGAGATCTCAACTCTGTCATCATTTATTCACCCTCATGTCGCTCAAAACGTGTTGACTTTTATTCTGAGAAACTCAAAATAAGATATTTTGAGAAATGTCTCAGTGGTTTTGTGCCCATACAATGGAAGTCAATGGGGGGGCCAATCTTTTTTTGTTACCAACATTCATCAAAATATCTTCTTTTGTGTTCCGCAGAAGAAAGAAAGTCATACAGGTTAGCAACGACAATAACACCGAGCAAATGATGACAGACTTTTACTTTTTTGTGCCAACTGGGCATCACAACAGTGACCAATGACCTCGTCCATAGACCAAAATGTTGCGAAACTAAATCCATTTTACGTCACACCGTATATAGACACAAATGTCTGTGTTTTGTTACCGTTTGGAGATTACGGCGTTGGTATTTAAATGGCGGAGAACAATCAAAGTGATTAGGCAACACGGGTGATAAGGAGTGAAAATAGATAAAGGCTATTACGCCTTTCGCCCAAAGGAAATGAATCAATATTGTGTAGTGTTATGGATGAAGCCTGTTAGTCTAATGCGTATCACAACAGGCTCCCGAAATACTGCTAAGTGCTTAAATGCCTATTGAGTTTGATGCAGCCCAGTCCTATTTCCTGATCATATGATAGCCAGTGATGAGAAATAGATGGGGGGGTTCCTGTCCGTCTGTATTAGAGCAATGGCAACATGAATCTCACTTTCTGTCATCCACGGTGGAAAGAAACGAGGGAGCAGCTCCCAGGGTCAACGCCTTTCCACCAATCAAGAGACGGAAGATGATGTCAATGAGTATAACGCATGTAGGTCATTCAATAGCTATGTTGGATTAAGCCTGCCTGTGGTTAACAAGGAATTTTTGTCTTCAAAATAAAGTGTCAAATAAAGTAGAATATACACATATTTATATGGGAGTGCTTTTTTTCAGATCTTCTCTTCCATTATATTAAAAATAACAGAACAATGAAGTACTCCTCATGTGGTCCACAAAAGAAAAAAAGTCATTTGGTTTTGCAGTTATATGAGGGGAAATAGATGATGACATTTACCTGTTTGGGTGAGCTATTCTTTTAAGAAAAATGGCTCTAGATAGCACCATTATTTGGTTTCTCTGGTTTGTAACAAAAGCGTAAATCCTATCGGAGCTAAATATAAGTGAGGAGCAGGAGCCTAGTGCAGGATTAAAAAACCCAAAAGTCAACATGAAACGGCCTTCTTTATATTGTACTCTCATAATCGTGGCATATTTAAAAATGGGGGTTCAACCAAAATAATCATTTTAAAACAGTACTTAATATATTAACCAAAAATTTGATATATTTAAGATCTGGGGACTCATGTTTAAACCGTTACATATATTTTATCTTTATAGTGTGTTTACGTAGTCTGTATATGCATTTAAAATAAGTTTTATCTGAAAATGTGCATGGAAAATGACATCCATGCATTTCAATGCTCATGCATATGCAACATGAAGAAGTGTTGAAAAATGTAAGGATTTATTGGCATCAGGCGAAAGGGGCCAAACCATACCATAAGATGAAAAATTATTTTCTCTCCTTTTAAAAAACGATATGTTCACAATAACACCAGTGTGCATTAGAAGTGTAAAAAGTGGCCATGTCGGATTCGCTATTTACATGCCGGAACTCGGAAGAGCAGACACTTTGCTCGTGCAAGAGGTTAAAGCGCACAAGCAGACGATCAACATGACAAGCCAGATTTTTATCTTTATGTCCACAGCAATAATTTTACATTGTATTTCATTTGAATTAACATTTGGCATTATTGTGTACTTCTGCATGTTCCTCTGTGTTTAATAAGTAGAATGTACGAGCAATGTGCACCCGCCTATAGGCGCATATTTTGCACTCTTTAAATAACAAAAAAAATTGCGCTATTGAGTTTAGACTTTAGACCAGGTTTGAGTTGGCGTAAGCCCAGCATCTTCGCCCATTCACCTATGTCCATCATCGTGGCACCCTAATCATCCCCATATGTACTGATTGGCTTCGTCACTCTCCCTCAGTAAGCTGGTGTGTGGTGTGCATGCTGGCTCAATATGGCTGCCATAGCATCATCCAGGTGGATGTGTCATGGAACTGACGGAGAACCCAGACGCAGACAGCAAATGAACAAAATACTTTTATTTTGGCTTTTACCACAGAGTGGGCAAAATCACGAGAAACCAAAAACAAATTGGATGAAACGTACACTTCCTTAGACTAGCCAGACAGGAACAGGGCATTTTGACATGGGGGACAACTAGAATGAACCAGCACAGGACAGCAAACACAAGGGCATTAAATAGGAAAAACTAACGAGAGGTGTTAATTACAATGGGCAGGTGAGGGGAATGAAATGCTAAGATAGCAGGAGAGCACATGGCAAATAGCAACAAACAAAGGCCATGTGCTTCCACTCAGAACACAACAAGCACAAAAGACATGGTACTGTCACAACCCTGTCCATAAAACTAGAAAACTCCTAACAAGGAGCACATGATCATGACAGGATGCTGCACATTGGTGTTAGAGAACCCCCCCTCCATGTAAAAGCGCTATATAATTGTAATAAATTATTGCTGAAGCCACAAATGTTCTTCCAAATATCTTTCTCTGTTTTCCACACAACAACGAAACTAAGACAGGTTTGCAACAACATGAGGGCGAATAAAAAATGATTAAAACATTCGTTTTGGGGCGAACTACCCCCAAAAATGTCTTATTTCTGTCATCAGTTACTCACCTTCTAGATGTTCAAATCTGTAAAAATGTCTTAGTTGTGATGAACACAGAGAAAGATATTTGGAAGAATGCTTATAACCAGTAAGGGAATAGTAGGGAAAAATACAACGGTAGTTAATGGTGCCCAAGCAACATGAATTTTTTAGAAGTTTCACTCCAAAGTTCTTCTGCAGAACACAAAATAAGATATTTTGCAGAATGTTGATAACAAAACAACATTGGCCCCCATTGACTTCTGTTGTATGAACACAAAACCACTGAGACATTTCACAAAATATCTTATTTTGTGTTCCAGAAAAAAGTCATATACGGGTTTCGAACAACATGTCAATAAATGAAGACAGAATTTTAATTTTTGGGTGAACTGTTGATTTAAACATAGACAGTCGTTTCGTGTCACACATTGACCACTCTTTGTAGTCTTGATGTATACTGTATTTGTGGGTTTCCCTTCTATCGTAGCTTCCCTGTCCTTCTCAATTCCTCCCTGGTCTTTTCTTGCTCTGTCATGTTAATTATTAAGGAAATTTTATCCAGTCACTGCATCTGGTGCCCTAAACCCTCCCCTTACCGGTCACACATATTCCTCTCTAATCCATGGGGACGTTTCGTTCCCCCATCTCTCTCTCTCTCTCCCTCTCTCACTTCCTCTTCCTTAAGATACAGAAGCGTATCAGCGTTACTTGATCCTGAATCCCCTTTGACAGTGGCAGGAGTGCATGGCGTGCATATGAAGCCCACGCCCCTGTACGCTGCACGGGGGAGCGCCGCTCTACAAAGCGGACAGAGCGTGCAAACTGACCCACTCAAGCACCTTTATAACACTTAGTCTAACCCACAGCGAGCACGTGTTTGCATTCCTCGGATTCAGTGTGACAGTCTGTCACGTTGCACAGCACAGACTTCGACCATGTGGTTAAACATACTGTCTGTAAGGATGTGGCATGTTTTATATATAAAGAGTAAACCAGCAGAACTCAAGAATGCTTTGTGAGAATGTTAGATGCGTTTAGAAAATTGTTAGGTGTTGGACAGACAGGTCTAGTTTTAATTGTATACATGGGGTAGATTGCACAAGAGAGTTTGTGAGTGAGAAAGAGAGAGAGCTGACCAGGGTACCCACGCTTTTTTTTAGGGTGCACCGGATCTCCTGCTTCGCATGGTGCACTAGGCAAGAAAAGTAAAACAATATATCAATTGTATATATTTAGGTAATGTTTTATAGAAAACAATAAACCTTGGAAACTTTGTATCTCCATTTTTCATTTCTTCTCATAAATAATAATTATTGTACATACTTTTGCATATATTCATATACTATATTATCACCCTTCATGTTTATCTGCTGGTTTTGCAAATATTTAACCAATAAAAATGTATTCAAAAACTTTGACAGCACAATGTTCGATAATTAAAAAAAACACTGTGCTTTTTTCTGTAAAGTAGCAGTTTTGGAAAAATGTGGTTTCCGCAGTGATATATTTGGCATGTTTGGTGAGCAGGGAGGTAAGGATTCCGATCCAAAGCTGACATTAGTTAAAAAACAAAATTGCAACTAAACTTCACAGTCGTCAATCAGCATTTTCGGCTTTATATGGAAACGAGTAACTCCTTTTATGTTCCACAGAAAAAAAGTCACACAGGTTTGGAGTGACGAGACGATGTATGACAGTATATTCAGTTTGAAGCAAATGATCTGCAGAAGATGCGACCCAACCTAAATATCTCAAAAACATGAATCCACTCATAAATCAGAGGACAGGTCTCTCTCCCACACACACACTATAAGCGTGAGCTGCAGAGTAAGAGGATTTCATTCATCCATATTCACTATATTGGACAGACTCGAGCAGTTTCTCGGTCAGCATGCACTGGGGACATAAGCTTGTGGTGTGAGGTCACTTTCTTGCTTGAATGAAGTCTATCCTACTGCGCCTAGAATAACTTGACACTTAAGGATCACACCATTAATTGCAGTCGCGCAATGCAGACACAATGAATGGAAATGTTTCATCACAGGTGCAAGAAAACACTGGACTAACATCAGACTAAAAAATAAAATACTGTGATGATGTCAGACGCTCATACTACTGTACTTTCAATATATACTGCGATACTAAATTATTCTCATATATGATGTTACCCTTCATGAAAATGAATAACGGTTTTCCGTTAGTTAGTTTAATATGTGGTGAGACTATCGTAATCGCAAATTAACCACGTTTTTGACAGACTTACCCTAGATTAACCGTGATATTTGAAGTTAAACTGTGGTTATACAACAAATCCAAAAACCATGCACTTTTGCTATGATAAAATCACGGGTTATTTAATTGACCTGTAAAACATGTCCAAAAATCATGGTAACACTGTAGCACTACATGCCCATGGCACTTGCATGGCAAGTACTCATAGGTACTTCACGTGATGGAGGACAATGAGAAATTCATTCAGCATCAGGACACACTTTAACCTCATTAGTTTACTCTCGCCATCATCTCCCTTGCTTTCACCGCCCCTCTCAAGAAAATACAGAATCAATACGAACATCAATATGAGCTCAGAACACCCATTCAATATTCTCAAGTCTACTCCAGATCTCAGCACACAGTTAATTATGTTTGTAGACCCCTTAAGGCTGGTTACAGTCTAGGAAACGTTTCGTATGTATATCCAAATAGTACCTACAAAATGTGAATCTTATATAAAGTGGCAAATTGGAGTGTGTTAAAGTTCTCATCAACGTTCCTCCATGCAACACATTAAATGTATACGTCGATGAAAAAAATAAAACGTCTCCAAGTTCACCATTTCTATGATCCATTCCATGTTATAAAAGCATTTGCACGGAGACATGATGCGCGCTTACCGTGCGTTTCACAAAGCCAAGGAGACGGATGCTGCGCGCAGGATCTCCATCCTCTTTATACACTCTACCGCTCGCGTAAGAGAGATGCAAAGCTCATAAGCTCTTCTCTGGTGCACGGAGGAACAGACCGAGCATCATGGCTGGTATTTCTCTCTTAGATCATCTGGTGTGAAGCGCAGTCAGTGCCGCCTACTCTGGATTGAGTTTAGAGACAGCAGAGGCAGCGACGATCGCTCACTTTCTTCTGGCATATGAACATGTGATGGAGAATCAGCCCTCCATCTGCGAGAACCCGCTCAGCGCCACCCAACGGAAATAAAACTCACGAAACTAATGACTTCCTCTATTGGACGCCCAATGTAGATTAAAGCTTTACAATAGACGACCGATTATTGCGAAAATGAAATCTCAATATTGATTTACTATTTTAGTCCCACTATTGTCAAGAATTTGTTCATTTAATTCGTTTGATAGATTGTATTTTACGTCTACAGTTGTGTTATTTTATTAATTAATTGGATTATTTTAGTATTTTTATATAAATATTTCTTATTAGTCGGTTTCATACACCTTATGTGGCCCGAACTTATCTTCCGGCAGACCTTCGCAAAGAGTTATTGACTGTTTGGTTTTCATTTAATTAATATAAATTAATATTCACATCAATATAAATTAAACAAAACATAAATTGTTATATTTCTGGCACCTAGCCAGACTGATATTCACCAAACACAGATCGGAGATTGTTGTATAACGTATTTGTATATTTCACAATAATTGTATTTACTTGTATATTTAAAAAAGTTCCTATTTGCCCATCTTCTTTTTGCTCGACAGTTTATAATCTCTGTGCTCGCCTTATTCATCAAGCTGAAAACTAAATTGCCCCTCTGAGAATAATAAAGTGTATTTTATTGTACTGCCTCCATTGCTTCATTGGACTATAGAAATCTTGTATTCCGTAATCAAATAAAGCAGTTTACATATGTGTTCAGGGTGTATCACATTATTACCTTGTAACAAGACTATGCATGCTTAAAGGGATACTTCACCCAAAAATGAAAAATCTCTTTACATCTCTTTGTCCTCATGAACACAGAGAAAGATATTTGGAAGAATGTTTTTAACCAGACATATCTTGCCCCCCATTGACTACCATAGTAGAAAAAAGTACTTTGTCGTTTTTTTTGTTCTGTTGAGCACAAAATAATACATTTTGAAGAATGTGGGAATGTAGGACAACCTACTTATTGTATGGTAGTCATTGGGTGGCAAAAGTTGTCTGTGTCTTAAGTATTCTTCCAAATATATTTCTCTGTGTTCATGAGGACAAAGAGATGTATACAGATTTTTCATTTTTGGGTGAAGTATCCCTTTAAGCATGGGTTATTGTATGACATTTAAAGGGATAGCGTACCCAAACAATCAATCTGTCATAATTGACTCACTCTCATGTCATTCCACGACTTTCTTGCTTCTGCAACACACACAAAAAATATATTTAAAGAGCGGTGGTAACCAAACAACAAAGGCCCCGATAGACTTCCATATATTGACACAAACCCCCCAAGATTTCTCAAAATATCTTCTTTTTGTGATTCAAACATATGGTACACGCACATTGTTATTGCTATTGTTATGTTGAAGTGGTGCCATATACAGCTTTGAAAACACATTGTGTCCTTTTATGGCTTTTTAAACAATGCAGTTTTATGCATACATGTAAGACAAAAGACATGCTTTGTTTTAGTTAAGATGTTGTCTGACACTCATCCATATCTTGCCAATATTGCCCAGAGAGCAGTTTCATGGCTATAGATTCCCACTAAAATAATCAATGAGCAACTCACTTTCTCTGAGTACTCTTTAGATTGCCAACAGCTTTTACGCTCCTTTGTCTGGGTCTCATTGTAGCCTTTATTTACGTCTGGCTCACAGCACAGGTCTCGTCTGCTGACCAGCCTGTCAGTCTGCATTAGCTCCTATACCGTTTAAAGGGTGTACAATCTAACTCCAAAGCTCTGACTCTCCATTTAGCAGAGCGCACACCAGCACGTTTTACCGAAAGGTGCTGGAGACAAGGAGACCTGCAGGATCTCATCAGATTATAAGAACATTAAACAATTTGACATTGTTGCCACAGTTGCTGTTTAACTGTAAATGTTGGCTTATCTTTCCTAATCTGAAGATTTCAGACAATGTTTCTAGACTGTCTGGGAGTGTGTTTTTACCCCATTGCATGGTTTGTGTTTGGTTTTTTGCCCACAAAAGTTGATTCATCACTATAGGGTCCATCTGCTTAACATTACTTTTATTTTTTTCTGTAGAAAATAATGAGCAAAATCTATTACCAGTAAAGCCAGAACATGACTCTCTTACTAATAAATAAGTAATAGTAATGACTGACTAAAGAACATTATATGCAGTTCTCCTGTTTAAAAATATACCCTTTGGTTTGGTATGAGCTCTTTGTGTATGGTATGAACACAGTGTGTGTGTGTGTGTGTGTGTGAGAGAGAGAGAGAGAGAGAGAGAGAGAGAGAGAGAGAGAGAGAGAGAGAGAGAGAGAGAGAGAGAGAGAGAAAGAGAAATGCTTTTAAGAGGGGAAGCAAAGGCTACAGTGATGTAATGGGAAGTGAAGTGTTCTATAGCAATACCGCCTCTGTGTGTAAAAGATTCATCGCTTTGCTTTTCATGTTCACAGAGAGGAAAGAGTTGACCAGCAAGGCAAGGAACAACTTTTAAAGCCTTTTCTATAATGAATCAGCACACCCACAGTAGGATAGAGAACAAGGGTTAGCACATTGCAATGGATATTGTGAGGAAGATTTTGAAAGTAACTTCATCCTTTATTCTTCACACATGTCATGTGCATTGATGTGTGTATGTTTTGACAGTATTTGTTAATTGGGAATGGAATATGAGTGATGGAGAGAAAAGAAAGGAGTTTATTATAGATCTAAGCAGTTTTGGTTACTAGACAAGAAGAAGTTTCAATATAGTTAAATACATGAAACCTAAAGACAGTTATTCAAAAACACTTATTATGTATTTTCGTTTGGCTTGTTTTTACAAATTGATGAAAAAGTCCTAATTATTATCTGTGGCTATTAAAAGCATAATACAGATTAGAAATGTCATTGTATTTCAACTTGAACTTACTAACAATATCTAACAGTCACTGGTCACTGGGGATGTGTTGAGCGAAGAATCCACTTTTTATCATCACGCTGAACCAAGGTGAGGTTTTGAACCACAACCAGCAGGTGGCGCTTTGGCTTTACGTATATTTCAATGCACACGTCTTCCTCACAGCGTTTGCTATAAACGTCTTGTATAAACTTCTTGAAAATGTATAAATAAATAAACAAAGGTGCCCCTTAACCATGTCAACCAATATGCGCTAAAACTGTGGTAGCTTTATGAAAGCATCACAAAAGAACAAATACATTAAAGAAAAAACGCATCTCTCTTATTCATAGCAACGTGTGTCAGGATTTATTTACAAAATGGGAAAAAAATCAATCAAAAATGGAAAGAAAATGAACACGGTTAATATGGTCTCCATATGGTTAATTTTCCCACACTGTTGCTATTTCATATGGTTTTTCAACAGTAGAAACTCTGCTTTGACGGAAACTACAGTATCTACACGTTTGTGAGTTAAACACGCTTTGCATACATCGTTTCAGGATTTAAACGAACCAAAACACCCTCACGCGCTGGCTGAGTGCGTAACCAGCAATGCAATTTACATACGAGTGATTTAAACACCCCCTATCCCCTCCCTCCACCCCCCCCCTTGCCCCGTCTACCCCATTCTTCTGCCTCTTTCTTTCTGCTCCACTCGCGCGCTGGTGTTCACCACACACTTTGCACGCCCCGCTTTAAACAATGACAATGGAGTCGCTTTGTGTCGGACGGAGATCGACTCGCTTCTCTGCGTCCGTGTAGTACTTTCTGCTCGCATTCGGGATCACGTTATATCGCTTAAACACAATGGGGTGCTGCAGCGGACGATGCACCCTCATCATTCTGTGCACGTTTCAGTTGGTGAGCTTTGATTTATTTTTCATCAAATATTGTGCGTTTGACTCGCTGTGAACGCGTCCACGGCGTGACCATATCTCGCTCGCGTGGTTGTATTGCTATGTTGCTTTTCCTATATTTACACAGTGACCGCATTGAACCAGCTGCTGGGACACTTTTCTGCTCGCGTTTGCGCTGTGTGTCTTTGTCTCGAGTAAAGTTGCACATTAAGTGCTTGACCCATTGAAGTAAAGTGACCCAGTTCTAGAGTTGTAAAAGTTAGTTTTATTGCTCGAGCGTTTGTTTTCAGCCTCCCGGTGTTACAGTTTAAGTACATTGTAGCCTACGTGAAGTTTATGTATCAAGAGCTTGTTTTGAAGTTGGCGTTTTTCAGAGCTGTTGTGGTTTGGTCATCACGTGCCATTTACATTTGTTCTTTGCACACTATCACTCCATATCAAATATGCTGTGACCAATAACAAATGGGTTATTCCCGTGTTATGGATATGATATATATGAAATATAAATGTATTTATTATCAATATATTGAATGATCTGCTTATATTTGACTAAACCCGTGATGATAGAATCCAGACATCAGGAAAATCAGTCTAAGCACAAGTGTTCTGTTAAAGGACGGTCATAAACATGGGTTATGTATGTGACCAAAGAGGACGCACGTTTTTACAGACAACATACTTTGTAGGATTTCTTGGAATGAATATGTGCAGAAGCAACAATTGGAGAAGGGATGACCATTCATCGATCATAAAATATGGACCATTAAGGATGCGACAATTCTGTTATGGACAGAACAATTCACTTACCTGGAAACAACGAAATATTTACTATCTTTACTAAATCCAGATTTTTGTCTCACGGTTGACGATCGTGGAGTTTTGCAATGTAGTTTTTTCGTTAGTCACCGTGAATTGAGAATGCAAGATGGTTTTAAACGGTTAAGATAATCATCTCCGCTTGAGTCATAACAGCGATTAGCCAAAGATCTGTCCGGGTTGACAGATGACAGCGGAGACAAAATAGTTATGTTGCACATCACACATGTATTAAATGTAATAGCTATATTAGATAAATGTACTGTATTTCTGAAACATCTTCGACTTCACTGTCCTTAAAATGTGGATAATGCAGTTCCCATGACATTCATTTGGAATAATATAGAATTAAATCGACAAACCTCACAAGAAGCCAGTGAAATATGCGAGGAAGACCTTCAACATATAACCGTCTGAAAAATGTCCTGAACTTTTCAAAACGTTTTATAAATATCTGACAAAAACGAAGGCTGTGAAACCTCACAAGAAACGTATGCTTCATTCTATCTCGTCTGCGTGTGTAATAGTTTCATTTTTTAACAGTAGTTTATTACGTAAAAGTGCAATGCGAGGATTCCAGACTCGACGGTTTGCCCCTCGGCATTAAATTGATCTGTTTACACCGGAGACAGAGTTGGCGGGAGCTTTCAATGGTTAGTCATTAGTTACATATATGCATGTTCCTGTCAAAGAGAGATATTCATTTCTCCAAGAAGCTATTATACTGTAATTGTCGCTTCATCTTCGTGGCAGTTTGCTTTTGTTCATCGTATGCTTTTATACCAGCTTAAGTGTTTCTAAGAAGTTGTTTATCAGTGAAATGCTGTTTCGTCTTAAAATCGTCTGTTATAAGAGATGTACTCATACATCATGCAGTTTTGCATTGTTTAATTGCAATGCATTGAATGATAGTAAAATACGACTGCTATCGACAATGTGAGGTAGCAACTTCTTTTTCTCTTGTCCAATCCCATGATCCCCTCGGCTCTTTGCTTGATGCTCAGTAGGTGATATCCATTCTTCCGAGAATCCTCTCTGACAAGGGCATTCAAAAGCAGCAGACACTTGCCCCTTTAAGACTGATGTGCAACACAACTTGGCCTGCGTCACACGCTAGTGTCAGACCTTCTGCCAGCTCGGAGTATGACAAGGCCCATCTTCCTTTTATTTTAGGCAGCCCGGGGGAAAAAACATTCCTGGGCTTTGATGTAGTTCTGCTCTCTGACTCTCTATAAGATCTTATTATATCGATGTCACAGAGTTTACAAGACTAGTTGACAGTCGCCGCTGTCACCTCAGAGACTGTTCAGAGTGACAAGAAAAACCTCACAGGACACGATCAGTTTTTTTGAGATGATCCCATATTTGTGTATTTGTTATTCAGCCTCCCTCAACTACCTGTTCCTGTCCTGTTTGCTCGGAGATGTAGCCTACACACCTGGTTCTGTGCAGGATAAGAATAGAGAAGCGGATAAACACTGGAGCATGAGAATCACAGGTGTACAAATGCAGACACGCACGCATAAACTCATGCTTTGGACTTTAGTCTTCTCATGTCTTGACTGACTGACATCTGGTTTGGGTTTTTCCTCTGTGTTAGAGGTGACGGATGAGGAGTTACTTTAAAAACACTTGAAGTTGTCATCAGCTGGTTTAATGAGCCCTGGATGAATTTTCTGCTCTTTTCATGTAACACCCTGGTGCATAAATCCTCTTTATCTGCTTCTTTTATTCCCGATGTGTGTCACACAAATTCAAGAGTTCACGGTTAACCTTATGTAGACCCACATGAAAAGATACCATGGTGTACCTATAGTAAACTGTAGTACATTTGAGTATACTTTTGTATATTAAAGTAATCGTTTTTTTAATTGTATACTACGTTATTTTGTTGTGTTATTCATATTAAACTGATAAACTTAATATATGCTACACTATGGTATCTAATAATTTGACTACAGTTTACTATAGTAAGCAGTATTTTACATGTCTAATGTAGTTTTTGTTAAATTGACATTTCCATCCATTTTGAAAACAAGCACATTGAATTATTATTAAATACATTTTTATTTATAATACATTTATATACTATATATTATATTTAATTTGTATTAATATATATTTTTAAATCAATTAGTACTTATACTTTTTTTTGACTCGTTTTAATTTCAATTATTATTTACAGACTTATAAATACAGACAATAAAATATGGCGACCAGTGGCTTTCAAGCTGCAGAATGACGAACAAAACACCCTGAAAAGTAGTCAAATCGACTCATGTGGTATAAATTCATAGCTTTGAAATGTAAGCCGGTTGGAATGAGACGATGAATAAATTATTTTGAGTGAACTAACCCTTTATGTGTAATAGATGTCAGTGGTTCATATTGTGTTGTGTAGAGACCACACACAAAACACTTTCTCATTCAATAAACTTCCTCCGTTGTATCTCTCGCCTACAGAGATGGAACAAAGTAGGACAAAGTAAACCAGAGAGCTTTTGAAGTGAGCCAGAAAGGAGAGGTTATCGGTCAGAAGAGAGAGCTGCACTTGTTCTCTGGTTATTATAAGACAGACATGACTGAGATAGATGTGTAACTTTATGGTGTGGGTATGTGACAGCTGCTGGAGAATGAAAGTGATTGATGAAGCATTGTGGATAAGAGATGGTAGTGGCTTTGACCTCTTTATGCAGAGGGATTGGTGGAGACTAGGTACGATAATGAGGTCAGAATGAGGCTATACTCTTGACTCCTGACCCAGGAATGCACACATGACCGATTAAGGCCTGATATGGCACTGAACTATTCATAAGTGCATTACGCAACATCACCACTAGGTGCGGCTAAAATCTCTACATTGCTCCTTTAAAGTCGTATACTTTCTGAACAGTACGTCTTAATCTCTTGCCCTATTGACTTTCATTGTGCGATCATTACTGTAAACATTTTATTGCATGCAATTTAAATTGACAGCATGTCAATAGAGCTCAAGCTGTATTGAACTCGTAACATTCTTCTAAGGTAAACACACAACTCATCCCATCCATAGGGCAAGTTAAAAGTGACATGTCATGTGTTTTTTTACCCATAACCCACCGCTGAGAGCCAGACTAACTAAACAAACAGCGCTCCCCGTGGAAACCAGAAAAAACAAAGTCGACTTTGGAAAGTCAAAGTCCCTCGCGGGAGGGCAGAAAATCGGAGAGGACGGGGTAATTTGTGGTTTAATTTGCTCTCGAGGTGTCATTACTGGGGCTACAGGGGTTCACTGGTTATGTTGATGAAACCTTTTGCCCTCCTGTAAAGGTTAATTTGCCCCTGTTGGCTATTCATGACAGCTGGGGAGATAGAAACACCCGGCAGTTTTACGAGACTTGACATCGGCCTTTATCTGGCAGACAAATGAAGGAAGAAACGTGCGGCTCTGTTTATCAGCTTATTTGCATATTATCCGTCCATTCAACGCCCAACGTTCATCCTTCAGACAGACAAGAAGATGAATATACATAAAACAAAAGGTTCCGCCTCTTCTTTTCCTCTCATTTGTGTTTTGTAAAACCAAGTTTTACAAGTTTAATGTACTTAAGCTATAATCAAGTCTAATTGGCCGAATAAATCAGAATGAGACGACGGTTAAAGAGAGACTTAAGTGAATTTACGCCCCTGATGCTTGTAAACAGGAGAAAGAATATGGAGTTAATCTTAAAGTATTTTGAATATAATAAATTTTTTTAATTATGTTGCTGATTTAAACATTCAATAAAAATGTTGTTTTGCTCTTTTTTAACACAGGGGGTGTGGCTAGAAAACGTATCTTTTTATTCTCAACATGACCCCGGGGTAGCAAAAAACAACAGACTTGTATATTACACATCCAATAATGACATTATTCGACAATTACTTTTTAATATTCATGTTTTATTGGCTTTAAAATGCGTGTTTTATTTACAGCTTGTGTTTTGGCTCTGACCCATGCCTATTTTAGAGAATTACCCTTCCTGACCGAAAGATATTTATAAACAAGTGATCTGAAACTTCATATACCTCATATACACAAATGACCTCATTCAGTTTCAGACAGTGGTGTAAAGTATTGGAGTAAATGTAATTAGTTACTGTACTTATTTATCTTTTTTGCTACTTTGTTGTTGTACTGAGTATTAAATATATTAGCAATTTTAACTCTCTACATGGCTACATTTTTCAATAAGTATATGTACTCCATTACATTTGTAATGAAGACTAATGCAGTAACACATTACATTCGGCATGGCACCTAACTTTTTATTACCAGGGCATTGAAGGTATATCTTTTGCATTTTTGCCCTGACTTACGTAAATTTGTCAACATGGCTTCTTTATGCGAATGTGGGTGTATTATCAGGTAGTTGATATCGCTGGTGTTTTATGTGCGAAGAGGACACGGCTGCGGCAGGCAATAATGCCAAAAACAGCATGTCCAGTGCAAAAAGCCTTTGACTTTTGTAATTTGTGTTAAAGATTATACATATATACAGTATATATCTTTTATATAAAACATGCTGTTTTAAAGAGACCTTTTTGAAGGATATTGGAATCAATATCCTTTATGACCTCTTGAGCTTAAATGAGACTTGGGTGTTTGTAATAGTCGTAGGACGGCGTCGACCTTGATTTGTTGCCATTTTGGGGTGTTCAGTTTGATGCGATCGCTCTCCTCAAGAAATAAACGGTTTCTTGTTTTTCACGCACATTTCTCTTAAGTGTTGAGGACTAGTGTTGCTTTGAGCCTAGAATCAGTATGAGACAAATACTCGAGTACTGTTAAAATCATATACTCTAAGACTGTAACTGTATATTAGTAATTTTCACTGCAAGGTATACACCTCGGTATACACCAAGGTACTATACACCTCTGGAGAGTTTAGGTACTAAAGTGGCTCTATATACGTAAGCCCACTCACACACATAAATCCATTCTTCTAGTGCATCAGAAAGACTGCATTAACAGAATATAATGATAATACCAGTGTGTTATTATTAGAACTTTAGGCAATTGAAATCAATGATATTTCTCTCTGAATCCATAAAAATCCCAAACATATAAGCTACCCTGCTGTCTACTGAAAACCCAGTAATATTCCGCAAGCTGGTTCACCAAAAAAGAAAGTTAAATTACATGTTTTTCATTAATTTAGACCTGACTTGTAAATTTGCAGTCTGTTTCTGTCATTTGAAATTTTGACCACATTGAAAAAATATGTGAGAATTCTGTAAAATACAACAGTAAAATTACAGTTTCTTTATAGTGTACCTTCAGCTACCAGCCTCTCTGTAGGCCTGTTATCAGAATTTGTGCTGTAGAAAAAGTTTATGCTTGAAAAATATATATGTGGAGTAAGAAAAATAAATACTATATTCTTAGTTATATTTAAGGGGCTTTCGCCTTTATTGGGACAGGACAGGGGAGAGCAAACAGAAAAATACTGGACAGAGATAGGGGAGCAGGACCGGGAAAGGGCAGTCGAGACAGGAATCAAACTTGTGTCACTGTGAGGGACACTATTCGCGTAGACAATACATTTTTATTTTAATAAAAGTAAGAATTATTTAAAACAAACTAAATTTACCTTAAGGTACTCGGTCTGAGTACCAAAACAAACCTTTAGTTTAGTTTTTTTACAGAAAACTACAATCATTATCTTGAGCTGTTAGAATGTTTCGTTTTTAGTGACTGAAAAACAAGACAAAAATAAAAAGTAATTCTGTTCAAATGTCCATGGGATGTTGCCTGCAATATTTGCCCAAACTATTTTTCTTAAAATGCAACATTGTTATGGCAATAAACTATATGTTTTATAACATGTTCTGTGTGTTATTGTGCATTTTTTGTGAGAATATTTGTATGGTGGTTTCATGGAAGGTTAAATTTGTTCAACCTTTTTGGCTTGGCACGAAGTAGGGGAAGAATGAGTGAATGTCTGTGTCTTGGCAGTAACACTGTGATATTAATTTCTTATATTAAATAGACCTGACAGATTCATATTTGGAATAGGCATGACACATTTTTGGTTTAGATTCCAACCACTTGGATTATATTTTAATATCCGCACTTACTCAAAGTCAATGTTGTTCTTGTTCATTATATAAATCAATGCTTTATCAACACTCAATGGCAGCTTCTGACCTCCACCTATGGTGAATTCAGGTTGACTGGGACGCTTTTTGACATGTCCAAAAAAGTGTCCCAATCAACCTGAATTCACCCTATTTACTAACATCCTGACATCTTATTATGTGCGAATCAGCTTTACGTTTCCAGTGAAACATTTGATTTATTTTAACCAGAAAGTACAACTCAAACTTTTTCACAAGCTTTAAATCGTGTCATGTGTTGTCTGAAGCACACCTGTATGCAATTTATTCTGGACTCATGAGCTCATGATGTTGTAGTACCAGCGAAGAGAATGAAACGGCAGGTTTCTGACCTTTCAAGGTTTAGAATATGTTGTAGTCATCTAATTTTGGCTAAAGGGTGCAATGCCTATTGAGTCATTACTCAGTCTTGGAGCACCTGTTTGCTGAGTACACAACCAGGTCGATTGATGCTTTCTCTGTGGATATTGACCAGTTTCTGAAAAACTGAAGAAGCTGGTATTGAGTGCTACAGCAGGTCAGTCATTCACCCGGATGCTGATCAATAGCACTGAAGGGGGAAGTGACACTGAGCGTGTTATACTCAAAAAAATCAAAAGACAAGAGAAAGTGAGCCAACGAGGAAGAGACAACTAAATTTGATTTCTTTTTTAAAGAATGCAAGAAAAACTGTCAAGAGGAGTCTATTTTTATGCTGCTGGGAGAGACAGGTAGATAGAGAAAGACAAAGGCTTTGAACTTATCGAGCAACCAACATCATTTTAGGACTGCGCTGCATTAGATTTATCATTAAAGAATTAGAATATCCCAGTATGCATTGCATATGCAAGTCTCCTACACAATGGCGGATTAAAGGAATATTTCACAGGCAAAACAAAATTTCCCCATGATTTACTCACCCTCATGGCATCCTGACTGAATATGACTTTCTTTTTGTAGAATAAGGTAGTCGGAGACTACGTATCATTTTACTTCCGAGCGGTAGAATGGGAGTGAATGGGGGACCATTTTTGAAGCTCCAAAAAGTGCATCCATCGATCAAAGAACTATGCGATATGGCTTTGTGGTCTCAACAAAGATCTTCTGAAGCAAATCAACGCGTTTGTTTAAGAGAAATATCCATCTTGAGAGCGCTATTAACCTTAATGTCTAGTTTCTGTTATCCCCCTTGTCCCATTACCGGCAAATGTCGGTGAAAAAAGCACCTGCACAGAGAAGACGGTTTCTTATTGGATCAAAGCAAAAAATGCTCGTCACCGGAACTTAAAACACGCCTGCGTCATTTGTCCACGGAGCTGTGTCGAGCAGTTCTTTGATCGGTGTATGCACTTTTTGGAGCTTAAAAAAATGGCCCCACATTCACTCCCATTCTAAGTTACTACTTGTAAAAAAATTATACGTTGTATTATAACTCTGAAATAGCCCTTAAGTCAAGAGAAAAATAGGCAAAAAAAGTTTTGTCCTTCGACGTTCTATGTTTTTTTTTTTTCTCTAAACAATAAGGTCATGTCAAATGCCAAAATGAATCTCAAAAGTGATAAAGTCTTTCTCACACATTCTTGTTCTCATCTGCATGTGTCTCTAAATCTTTCTGTGACCTACTCTGTCATCTTGAACATGTGTGAATTATTGACTGGTGAGAGATTCATCATATGGGCCGGAAGCTAACAGAGGGGCTTTCTGGCATCCACCCCATTTTACCATCGCTGTTTAAATACCAATTAAGAAGCTGAACCTCTGAATACTAGAGGGCTTTTCTTGCCACCCAAGCACTTTCTAATATATGGTGTCCAGGGGGCATGACAGGTCTCCAAAATTTTGCAATTTAAATGAAGCTCTGGAGTATGTGGTTTTTGTATATGCGTATGCAAATAGGGTAGGGAGGTCTGCAGTAAAGGGGAAATTCGATTTTTTAACCCTTTATTTATTAAAACTTTCTTCTGTGAAACACAAATAATTTTTTTAGAGAAATATCTCGGTGGTTTTGTGTCCATACAATGGAAGTCAATGGACAGCCAATGTTGTTTGGTTACCAACATTCTTCACAACGTCTTCTTTTGTGTCCCGCAGAATGAAATACAAATTACACAGGTTTGGCATGACGTGAATGCAATTAAAAGATAAAAACAACTTTTATTTTTGGGTGAACTCTTTTTTTTAATATTCGGTTATAACAGCCTAAAGTTAGGTTGACTTTCCACCTATTTAAGATTCCTTTTGCTAGCATTCAGCGCTCATTCTGAACTTTATTTTTCAATGAAAAGCCGGCCAATGAGATTAGAGCCTGTCAACCGACTGTGACTGTCCATTCTAGACTGAGTCTAAAAGCCTGTGGTCATCTACAGGTTTTCAGATGTGGGTCCATTATCATTTCATTGATTTTCAATGAGGTCATACATCTCTGCTGTCTACTTAATGCTTTTAGTTAGTGTGTTTGTATATGTGAGGCTTGTTAGGTATGGATGGATTTACTTGCAGTGATGAACAACCCCTCATGCGTTTTTTGTTTACTTGAAGCAAAACTCTATGGGAATGAATGTGTCTGGCGGTTTGTATCTTGATTCACTTGTTCTGGCTGAAAGCCACTGTACGGTATGTTTAACAAGCTGTACTCACATGCTCGTGATGTTCTAGTTAATGGTTTCATCATATGGGCAGCTGACTGTGATCGGAGCAGGTAATTACTTTTACGGCAAATAAAGAGGAATTATGATGGATTTTACAATGATGAAAGCCACAGAGATTTAATTATAACACACTTTGATGAAACTCATCCTGGCAGCTGTTGCATTTTTGCTGTGGTAGGAAAAACGCAAGCTGTGAGTTCAAAGAGAATGTGTTAGTTTTATCATAATCTCTGGAATACAATTCATTTAGTCCTTCTTGCTGTGAATTAATGTTGCGTTTGAAGTGATTTTCACAGGTCAAAGTGGTTCTGTAACTGTATAAAATTAAAGCTCTTACCGATGAGAGTCCTTCGGCTACTGAAATACTTGAAATGGGTAGATGTATGCTGTCTTCGATACTCTGTTGTGTCTGATGCTATGTTGTTTCATCGTCTTTATTTTGTGCAGGGTATGAGAGATTAGTTACAGCGGGGGTCGACCTCATGGAATGAATTCCAGCTGTGGTCAGAGAGCAGGGAAACACGGGGGTCATGGAAAGAACATTAAATGGCTTTGGGATTAATTGATATCTTTGTGTTTGTACAGCAGGCGTGTTATCAGGGATGGAAAGCAGAGTCTGTATTTTATCAGTAGGAAGGATGTGTGACCTCTCTTATGCAGAACCGACTCTCTGATGTGGGTGAGAGAAGGGTGGGGGCATATATAGAGAGCTGGGTTCTGTCACGGGTCATGATCTGGAAATCACACCCTTTTTATCTTTTAGGAGGCTTGATATGTAACACAGAGTAAGGTGTGGTATACTATTATAATACTCTTATTGTTTCTTTAGTATGTTATTCCAGAAACCAAAATGAGCAACCTGACCTTCCATTTGTAGAGCGATGGTGATGATAGCATGATGCCGAATTTAACAAGTTATATTGTATCCGAATCCTGCAGTGCCCAAAAAATGTTGTATTGGTAATTCCATGCAAACGTTTTTATCAAATCTTTTAAACATACTGATGTTAATATTTGGTGCTTTAAATACCCATGTGTAGTCTCTCTTAAAGGTCCATCATATGAAATTTAGCAGCATCTAGCGGTGAGGTTGTGAGCATTTTTTTGCCAGGTGAGATGTACAGTACGTAACACTCCATATTCGTCACATCCGGGCACATGAGAATTTAAATACAGTAACTATTTTGTCTTTTCTAAAGAGCCATCCCTTCGGTACACCCATAATGCATACATTTTTTTCTCTCTTTTAAAGGGAAAAAACTTGTGTATAGAATGATATTTTTCTGAATATCTGTTTTTTTTTTAAATATAAATTGATGGTTCAAAATATTTGTAATGAATACATTCTCTAAGAATTTATATTTTAAGTTGTGCCTAAAAATGTCACATCCATAACGCTGGAATCGCCCAGCAATGTAAAGTCTGGTCATTTAGTCAACCAGTTTCATTAGGTGCATTCTGGGATGCTTTTCAAACATACTTGAAGGACATTTAAACTCGGCCACTAAATAAGTGAAAAAAGAGACCACTAAAACAGGTCAATTTAAGTGTGTCCAAACTATTGATTTGTTACCTCCCAGAGATTTTTTTCTAAGCAGCTGTGTAGATTTGAACAAAGCATCTTTTCGCCGTTCCTTATGCCTTCGAGAGAACGAAAATGTTTCTCACTCTCTTATTTGTCCTCGTTCCCAATTCTACCCACGTTCGCACTCGCATAAGTATCTTCACCAGATGATTTAAGGGCTTACACGCGCACATTTATAAGATTTGCGCCACTTTAAACAGACGAGTACCGCAGCGGCGCATGACCTCGCGGTAATCGATCAGGGACAACAAAGCAGCATTACACAAGTTGATTTGTGGGCTAGCCGAAGCTAATCTAAGGGAAATGGCTGGTTTAAGGAGCGGGAGTGAATTTGATATGATGGAGCTCGGAATGCTTTGCCAGGAACCTTTGCTTCGTCTTTCAGCTTCTAAAAGCATTCAGCCATTCCAGCATGTGCTAATGAATCCCACAAGTGAGAGAGGAGAGGAACATCCTCGTTCTTGATCATTAGCGGTTTAGTGCATGTGTGAAACACTAAACACGCCGTCTCTTATATCTCACACTACATAGAGATGGAATAGTAACAGACGTTGATTTGTTGTTTTGTTTTAATGCTTATTCAAGCGCTAAGTACCTTAAGTAGCACTAAGTAGTCTCTCTTGCGCATTTGTGTTAAACTTTTTGAGTGGCGCACAAGTTTCTAAAAGGGAAAATCGCAGCATTTCTAGACATTGACAATCAGCAGATTCCAGAAGCGGATTAGCCTAATTCCAGCACTAACAAAGTCTGTCTTTGGGAATTTTGGCTCTTTGATGGATTACTTATCACTGTTTGTGATATCCTCCTGTGTGTCATTTGAGTTGATTTGATTTATTTTTCTCCAACGAGAAGCCTTTTGCTTGCGAGTACTGTTTGTGTTGGATATTCAACATTTGATGATGCGCCCATGTGGATCAAAGTTTTCATTTTTCATTGACGGACAATGAGGGTGTTGACACGTTTCACTCAAATCACAGCTTTTGGATAAATGCAACAGTCTGTTCAGATCTATTATTTAATGACAGACAGTTTTCAGAAAGGCTTATACTGTATGCAAGTATTGCTTTGCTGCACATGCACGTTACATTTGATTAAAGAAGGCAGTCTTTATAATGGTGTCTGCTGGTATTTGATGGACTCTGTTGGTGGGATGTTAGAAAATATTCCAGGTGGTCCACAGCAAGTTGTATTTACAGCTCTATATTCTTTTTACATTGTTTATTTGAAAAGTATTGCAATTATGTATCGCATCGAAATATATTTAATACATATTTTGTAACTCATCTCCTGTGATCATATCGAAAGTCCCTTGCCAATACACAACCCTATAAATGATGCCATAAAATAAAAATACATTTTGGCTGTGTGTAACAATAAAGAACTGTTAATATTAAGCCGGTATTATAAATCTCCTGATTTAATACTATCCCGATACTTCTGTACCGATTCAATATATATTGCGATACTTGAAATGTACTTGCTTCGCCTCTACAATGACAGCAACAGGGCTTCTTAGGTTTTAACCAATGGCTGCCAGCAAGGCTTAAGGGGGGATGGGGTTTTACGGGGGAGTGTCCTATCACAATTGACTGCAAAATCTGGAACTCTAACTTCTAACTGTTCAGTCAATTTCTAATCAATAGAATTATAATAGTTTAAGATTTTTTATTAACTTTGTTGTATTTCTGGACATGTCAACATCTCTTTCTCTGTGTGTTATTCCGTGATCGCTTTAATGATGCTCCTCCTGTTTCTCCATCTCTTCATCATTCATCGCTTTCCTTCCATTCTCTCTTCTACTCATCCATCACCTACCTCCTTTCTCTCTTGTCACGACCTTCCCCCATTACTGTTTTGTGTCTGCTTCGCATTGTCCAAGATGCTCAGCTCTGAACAAGCCATCATTAAGGCACTTAATTGTATTTGTCAGCTCAAAGCTCCACAATCCCCTGGCACTCATGCAGCTATAGGATGCTGGGGTTTGTCTGTCTGAATTTTGTGTTTTCTGGCATTTAGTTGTAAAATGTCAGCGAGCACCATGAAGGGAGAAAGTCATTGAAAAATCAACGCGGTCCTCCTCCCATATTGACATATTACTCTTGAGTCTGATGAAGAAATAAGGCAGAATTTCAATCTCTGTTATTCCGTAAGATTGAATAATTCTCACTGTCAGTGTGTTTCAGTTAAGGTGTTAGACAGGGTTCCTTTAAAAAGAACGACAATAACGTTTGCATTTCATTAGCATATACCATTCTCTGGCGATGCAGCGTTACACCATTTCATCTCATTTATCATTTCACAGCATGTGCTCTTGTCCAAACACTGACTGAATTCTTATTAAACAGCGCTTTACCCCAACAGAGGCTGGGTGACATATGTGTTATATATTAGTGCATGTATTAGCATGGTGGTAATATGTGTTAGAATGATAAACCTTGAATTGTTTGATGGGTAGAGTTATTAGAAATGTTGGTGGGTTGTATATAGCCACTTCATTTTCTTATTTTGGATATCATGATTTAGCCACATTTAGTTGGTTTGAATAGATCTAGCAAATGGTTAATGCAAAAACGTGTTTGTTGCTGTTGAGTTTGTGAACCAAAATCGCTTTTCTCTTTTGAATTTCTTATGATGGTTTAAAATGTATCACTTGCTACATTAATCGTATGTTTTCTGAGATGCAAAAGAACAGTGTTGTTTTATAGTTTCAATAGTTTAGTATGGATCCGTTTTAATCTAATTATAAGGTTAACAAAATCCTCGATGTCATTTCACGTTTAGCTCTGTTTATAATTTCCTGGGTTAGTCCCATAATTAACCTTCCATTTGTTAGCCTTTAGGTTCGTGTTTTTATTTGCATATTTATAAAGGTAAAAATTTGATTCGACATGCAAATCCTCTGATGTATTACACAGTCTCCATTACTTCCGTAAACACATTTGCTGCCATGTTTAACATATTTAACGTTTTTATCAGATGCTGAAACACTGGCAGATCTGGAACAGGGCAGTTTTTGTGATATAAATTCCCACTGACCACATGTGTGCCAATTAAATATTTAAGTCTTAATTCAGCAGGTCTTCAACATGCATCTAAAGTTCTTCTCGAACATTTCCCAGGTGTTGCTGTAATGCAGTTTTCCCTGATGGAATATGAAAGGATCATTAGAGATTTTCTACTCTTTGTGTTTTGCATTTCAAGAGTTTGACACATTCGAGTTTCTGCGTCAAAGATCCTTTGATAGTCATCAAAACGAAATGATCAAAGACAAAAAGTGAAAAAATGAGTTGTCATGCAAATGTATTACTTTAAACTTGAATTCCAAAACATTCCTCCTCTAAAATATTCATCAAATATGCTCTCTCTCTTTCAGATGGTGGCATTAGAAAGGCAGGTGTTTGATTTCTTGGGCTACCAGTGGGCCCCCATCCTTGCCAACTTCTTCCACATCCTGGTGGTCATCCTGGGCCTGTTTGGCACCATTCAGTACAGACCTCGGTACATTGTCGTGGTAAGTGCTGCTTCTGACTCTTCTTTACAGTGCTTACGGGATGAATCTCATAAGGCCGTGTCTAAATTAAAATCTTGAGATAAAATATAAACTATATTTTGCAACATTTGCGATTTAAATAATATAAACTCATGTTTTCAGTTTAAAAAATAATGAAATTTAGTTTCTGATCTTAGCTTTGACCCCAAAATTCAAAAGATGACCCGCCATGTTGGATAAAAGCAACAGTCTGTTGAGATCTATTATTTAATGACAGACAGTTTTCAGAAAGGCCTATACTGTATGCAAATATTGCTTGCTGCACATGCACATTACAGTTGATTAAAGAAAGCAGTCCACTTATCTGCTTATAAAGCCCTCTGGCACACATGTTCACAGTCACTGGACTCCACACACACTATGGCATTTGAATCCCCTAAATCTGCAACCAATTAGCATGAATTAAACGATTAAAGTCCAGCGCCACTCGGTTCCTCGCTCGGTCAATCCGTGTCGCAGCTAAACTTCTACTTCACAGAATCATTAATATTATAAGGCTTATGATTTTGTTTAATGAGAGAGGCGAGCGAGCTGTTGATGAAAATGTGGATATTTTAATAGCAATGCAACAGCAGGAAATAGTACAGAAAGTGAAAGCGTTGGAAATATTGAGACACAGGTGCAGGATGCGAGTAAGCAGTCAGACGGTGCTGGGAACGGTGAAGGAGCTTTGCTCGGGCTTGTGACTGTGTGATGTGTTACAAAGGCTCTTCCTCGCTCCCCAACAGATTCAAATGACACTTGTCGTCGCAATATAGCAATGATTTAACACCTGACGTGCCGTCTGAGAGTCATCACTTACCTTCAGGACATTCATTTGAGGAGAGACGGAGATGTTAAAGCCTGAGGTTTATCTTCTCAGTACCGCTGATCTGCTATCTGTTTGTTTTTTCTGAGGCGGTAGACACAGATCTAGTGAATGAATGTCTTGAACATAATATTTTGGGTTGGTTATTACAGTTTGGCCCTGTTCATTTATGCATTTGCCAAGCGCTTCCATCCAAAACAACACACAATCAAGCTACATAAATAATAGAAAATTTCTCAGACAAAATACTACTCTGATCTTTTTATATCTCAACTGTAAATCCCAAGAGACAAGTTTTTAGTTTTTGAAAGACCCCCTTTGCTGTAACACAAGTCTAACGCTGGTCTTCCTTTAGGGAGATAAACAAGGCATTGTATTATCTTTAATCTTCTTGTGAACAATATATGCTCTGTGAGATTACAGAAGAAAACAAGACATATCTAGCCTAGTTTAACTTATTTTCTTTGTCCCTCGCGATAGAAAAGAAAAATCCCTTTCTTGCTGATATTTAGATTAAATAGAGAGCAAACAAGGGCACTTTCTGCTTTTGAGAGCACAGATCTAGTTTCCTGGAGCTCCAGAAGTGTCCTTAAATTCTGTGATGTACAATGATCTAAGGTCTAGTCTATGAATCAAAGTCAGAGAACAATTCGATATGTCTATGTCAACTAATGTTTGGTGTGCATTTGCCTTAGACAAAGTTGATAAATGAGAATGTACAATGAGCTTCCAAACAATAAATGTGTAGAATAAAGAAAGTTGTCTGAGTTAAATCTGTTAGTAGACACCAGCAGGCTCCTGTGTTAAATCAGGGTAGAGTGTTAGTTCAGATTAACATTTCAATAGGATTTATAGACCCATAAAGTGTTGATTGTAGTCATATGGTAAACAAAAATACAAACAACCAGGCAGACAGAAGGCTTGGTGCTTAAAAGAGATGTTGTGCTATAAAAGAAGAAAAAGAGCAGAATAGAGACAGATAAAACTCTGATGATAAAATATAAGAGCTGTGTTAAGGGTTTTGTGCAGGGCAGAGCTTTAAAAGCCTAAACACACACTTTTGAAAAGTTTCAAGCATAGTTTATTTTTTATTATTAGCTATATGTTAAAATCTGTACGCATCTATTCATTTAAAGTAAAAAACAGGAGCATGAAGTTTGGGTTTTTGTTAAAGCATTTATATTATTAACTGTTATTTAGTGGTGGGACTGTTCTTGGTTGATTAACTTTACATTAATAAATATGCATTATTACTGTAATAATTCCTTTGTATGGATATGTTAAGGACACTTTAAAGACACATCATTTTACTTCTTGGGATCTTAGCATGTTCTCTAGAAAAGATACTACATGCTATTACATGTTCATGAGAGGAGCTGAAAGATTGATTAAACTTTGGGTTTGTCACGCAAATGTTAATGTTTGATTTAGATGTTGTTTGTCTATACTGTACTGTACTGTCGCACTACAGTATTTTAGTCCATCAGACTACACAATGTTCTTTTTTACAAACTGAAGTTTTTTTGACTGATAATTGGCGCGTTACAGATGTTGTTAATAAAGTTTAGCGTAGTAATTTCTCGAACATAACATCATAAATCAAAAGAAGCAGAATACAAGAGATACTGTATACGCTGTGTATTATGAATGCTCATATATTGTGTCAAATGTCTGTGATGCCCTTGGGGGTCTGCACTGACTCTTTGATCAAGTCAGAATGTGTTTTGTGCGAGTACTAAAGTGTGCATCTTTTTGACAGTACACTGTATGGACAGCACTGTGGGTGACCTGGAATGTCTTCCTCATCTGTTTCTACCTGGAGGTTGGAGGACTGTCAAAGGTAAGAGAGACTCTCTCACCTGTGTTCACACAGGGGGGAGTTACTCACATTGTGGGGTCTGAGGTATTTTAATGACCCTGCTTAACAACTATATGTGACGTCTTTATGGACTGTCTAAAACATTTGTTGAGATGTGTTTGCGCCTGTAGCTTTGTTATTCTTGGTTATCTCTAATGTCGAAATTGCAAAGACAGTCTATAGTCACAAACATATTTGTAGTTGCAAGGTATTATAAATATATAATTTTGCTCATTTAAAACATTTAGCTATATGCACTTTAGAGTTCGAGAAATAAACCCGGTGTAGAAATATATATGATGTTTGATTGATAGTCACACACATGGGCAGTACATTGTTAGTAATAAACTTGCAAGATGGTCTTTATATATGTAGAGTTTGGTTTCAAAATGAGATATAACCCAAAATCTAGTTTTTTTATATCAATGAAACTGCAGTTGGTTTGTTTTTTACTTTGAACACAAAAAATGACATAATTAAAAAACATAATTATCTAATTTTGGAACCAGACACTTCACATATACTGTGTATAAATAAATATATATATATGTTTGCTAATCTAAAACATTTAAGCACAAGATAGTAACACACATTTGATAGCATATCATAAACACAGGATAACAAAAACATTTCTGTTAAATAACCCTAAATGTGGGCATACCTTGTTTTCCTTATTTAAAATGTATAGCTGTATTCTGGTTTATCTGTAATCAGTTGTACTTGTGGCTCTGTAAATGGTCAAGCTGTCAAACGGAAGTGTCGAAATGCATGCGGTCAAATCGATTATACTTTCAAAGGATCGAGTGAACAACCACATGCGTATTCTAGCGAATACCAAAATATTATTTTAACACAACACTAAAACAACATACCCATCCCAGGGTAAACATTTCTCGCTACATGTGCTGACAGATCATGGAAACAAACTGTAAACCCCTGGTGTGTCAGCAGTGAGAAGTTAGCTCACGGTATAATTTACACATTCTCTGTGTGTGCTTGTTTATTGTTTTTTTCTGCTTGGGCTGTTTCCTGGACTCAGATTTCTTGTTCTAACAACAAAAAGCACTCTGTCGCTTTCAGAAGGCAGAGTGAGATTGGATGAGGACATCTCATAAGTCTATCAAGATGCCTGCGGAGTGAAACAGAGCAAATGTGGTACACATGTAATGAGCCGCTGTTGTATTAGATGTTATATCGTTTTACATCTTTATTATAGCTGCATGGCAAAAAATAGATTTGGTGTAAAAAGGGAATGATTGTAAGACTCAGTTTATTCAAAATTCATATGCAGGAGGTTTTGGGTGATCATAAATGAACATAATACTGTTTGTGATACTAGACTCATTTAAGGGGGCTTCTTTTACCCCCCCAAAATGTGCCAACTCAGCGCATCAAATCTCTAATCTCAAGTCTTGGCACAAGTGATAATATCCCTAGAGTCCACAGTGCCTAAATCTAAACACTGTTTAGACGACGGCTGCCTGAAAAGAAATTATTGTGAAGGCTTCCTGTTCACATCTGCTATTTTTAAAGGCAGTTTTTTAGTTTTACTCACCCTCATGTCATTTCATGTCATGTATAACTTTCTTTCTTCTGCAGAACACGAAAGAAGATATTTAGAAAAATGTTGGTAACCGAAAAGCGGCGACGCATACGCCTTCACTTCCATTGTATGGACACAAGACCAATGGGTACCACCATCGTTCGGTTACCAACATTCTTCAACAGTCTTTTACCAACTTCTTCTTTTGTGTTCTGCAAAAGAAAGAAAGTTATACAGGCTTGAAGTGACCAAATGGTGAGTAAATGATGACTGATGCACTCATTTTTGTAAACAACCAGCCGATTATTTTATTTTCCCTTTTTCGCCTGAATCGAGGTCTGTTAAGATTTCTGCTTTCTTCCTCCGTCACGCTCAGTCACTCCCTCACTTATTTTTACTGTGCTGTCAGAGGTGGGACGCCCTTCCCCAAGAATCCCCCCTCCCCTCTGTAGATTCAAAACACATGAATATTCATCATCCGTAGCAGACTGATCTGCTGTCCAGAAAGCAGCAAGTAGAACCGCACTGACCCTTTATATTCCCTCTCTGTGTGTTTATATTTGCATGTGGGGGTGTGTGTTTCCTTCATCAGGCACTTGAGGTCTTGCTGTCCATATGTAGCGCCGTGTGTCCATCTGTTGTGCTAATGCCTGAGTTCAGTCTCAGCCACCTGCTCCCAGTAACACCCCATTATTCATCCCTGCAAAACCCCACAACACCACAGGCACCCCCTCTTTAACACCTCCCGTCTTAAACCCACAATGAAACACAAATACACATGTCTAACGGCTGCCTTACCTGTCATTGTTTAAACAAACAGTAGATTGAGAAGGATAATCTATAGGAACTTTCTGCAACTTCATCACAACGTGGGCACAAAATGGTTTGTTTAAGCAGCGGTTCTCAAATTGGTGGCCCCCAAGATGGATCCAAGGGGGCTACAGATTTTGTTGCACTTTATTAAATAAAGAAATGTAATATAGATTATGTGCAATCAAACATCAGATAAATACGACCACCAACCAATACAATTCATGTTCCAGCATTGTACAACTGAATATGTTTTTGGTTTTAAATACAATTTTAAGTTTAGGATTATAAGTCTTTATTTGGGAGGCTGCACAGCGATGCACTCTACACAAAAGGGGCCTTACAGTGAGAACCACTGCGTAAAAGGGATAGTTTCCTTAAAAAAGTCTTATAATAAAAATCATCTACTGATCCTCGTGTTGTTGAAAAACAAGTATTTGACTCCTGGGTGGAACACAAAAGAAGACATTTAGAGAAATGGTTTTGTGTCCATACGATTGAAGTCAATGGGGTCCAAAATTGTATAGTAAACAATATTCTTCAAAAAGAAAGTAAGTCATACAGGTTTGAAATGACAGGAGGGTAAATAAATGACAGAAGATTCGTTTTTGTCGAAATTGTCCCTTTAAATTACACAAACTTGACCACATATATAATGTTAAGATTGGCCTGTATTCGAATGAAAGTTTAAAAAATGAGTTAGGGTAAATGAGGGTGTTAACTTAAATTTATATTGAATATATTTTTAAATCTTCTTTTGGTTTAGTATTCTCATGTATTTCTTTTCATTTATAATGTATATTTAAGGAATACTTCACCATAAAAATTAACATTCTGTCATCATTTAGTCCATTTTTGGTAACCAAAAACTGTTGGTCCTCATTGACTTGCAAAATAAATCAATAGGGACCAATTGTTTTCTGTTACCAACATTTCTTTAAATTAGCTTATTTTGCGTTCTGCTGAAGAAAGTCATACAGGTTTTAAATGACAAGCGGGAGAGGAGGGTAAATGATGTCAGATTTTTTTTTAAATGGAAATAGCTATTGAAATAGAAACCTCTTCCTCTCTCTCTTTGTGTCTCATTGATTGGGGCGATTCGGTGAGGTTGTCCTCTCATGCGTGGCTTCAGGCTGTGGCTGTCAGTCTCACACCGAGGCAGTGATTAAATACGGGACAGGGCGGTCTCTATCGACCCCCTCTGTGAACACACACACGCTCCTCCGTGACATGTAAAATGGGGGGTGAAACAGCGACATGTCTAACGATAACGTCTGCTGATGATAAAGAGGACGCTCACCTCCATCTCACTGTTACCCAGAGAGAGTTCAAGGACGAGTTGCACACTAATAATCACAGAGGGTCCATAAGTCACTTTGATAACTGTCATTCGTCTCATGTGACCTGGAAAGCAGTGCATAGTCACACACTGGTGATATTATCCTCGCCTGTTTAATGTACTCTTGCATGAAAGATTCATTCACAGCTAACTTACGGGCAATTTGCCGCAATGTTTTCCAGAAATTTTGACAGGGGGTTGCTGGAACATTACATTTTATATTATATTTTTGCAAGGAATTCCTTGGATCAGAATCTCTGTCATATTATGTTAAATTATGCATGGCCATTTCTCGGCGTCCAGCCCCTGCTTCTGTCATATTGACGTTCGGCTAAAGTTCACAACGACTCCATCTTTCTCTTTTTAGGACAGCGACCTCTTGACCTTTAACATCTCGGCACATCACTCCTGGTGGAGCGAGCACGGGCCGGGATGTGTTAGACGAGAGATCCCCGCCAGCGGAGAGCATAATGCAGACGCACAGTCCTACATATCAATTATGGGCTGCCTGCTGGAGTATCAGTACATAGAAGTTCTGCACAGCGGCTTTCAAATCCTTATCTCTGTAAGTCACTGCAAAAATCACACACAGACAAATGTTATGCAGTACCTTATGAATACTGTAATATAAAATGTGGTTTTGGTATTGGTCTTTGGTTCATTTTAACTTGATTATTTACACAGTGGTAAGAAGTAGATGAGTTATGCTGCGTTCGAGATTAAGCCGACGGCAGGAGCATGCCAGTTTAATTGTTCTACCTCCAACATCAATGCGTTTCAGTCCATCATGGGTCATGGCGGTTGCCTTATACTATATGTATTATATGAATTTATTTATAAAACTAATATTCACTTTGTGCTGAAAATACTTTTTACATTTTCACGTAAGGTAGCTCCACGCTAACGGTACATTCACACATGGTGTCAGCGTTAACACTTTACTTTAAGTTAGTGATGTCATGTGTTGCCAAACTGAATTGTGGGACCGTCGATGTCGCATCACCGGCGTTTCTCGCGGCTGAAGTCAAACATTTCTCAACTTTTCAAGCACCAACGCAAGCGTCAGCCAATCAAAACGCCTTGAGCAAATAATCTAGCGTAAGCGCATGGGTTCATGCAAGATCGGAGAACAATGTGATTGCCACGCTTCAGACATCAAGCGTTGACGCTGATGCCACATTTTTAATGCAGTGATACCTCACCAGAAGCATATTCGTCATGATATCATATGACTCATCTCCCTGAAATCGGGATTGATGTCAGTTGTTCGACATCAAATTCCCTTCCAGACATTTATTTCTGGGTTTGAGGCGGAAAGTATCTGAAATCAAAATTTTTTGAAACGTGGCATTAGCTTCCATAAGGGTGTCTACTTTTAAAATGTAGTAGCCTACCTTCAGTCATATATTTGGATTTCTCCACTTTTCTTGAACAGGTTTTTGACTAAATAGTACCACAAAACCCCCCACAATTTAGAAAATGAATTCCAAAATGTCTTCCAAATCATGTCACTTCCTAGATGATGTCATTAAAGAATTAACTCTTTGCGAAGCTTGGAGGTTTGTCCAGAGCAGTTGAGAGAGAGTTGCAAAAACGGGGTTAATTCTAAATGCTTGAGCATCACGTGATTCTAGGGGACTTTATAGAGTTCCACGAAATTAGGGTTATTCTTTTCCATTTCCTTCATTCTCTAAATGCATACATCTCAAAATATAATGTCTAAAAGGAATAATCGTCTTAAAAGTTCATCTCACTTGGTCTGTTCTGCTGCATCTCCATGCGTTTTTAGTAACTTAAGCAAACTACCAAGAGGCTCCATGGACCACCATTAATTCTATTGACGTGAATGGAGTAGACACAAGTCTCTCTCTCTCTCTCTGCCCAGAACAGTAACGGGATGAAAAGTTATATTTGTTATATTTATTACCAATAAAAAAAACATGTAACACTTCGATTAGGAAGAGTAAATATTTATTTTAGCACTCATGTGGCACAGCAGACATGAAGCATCTTTTTCAAAATTCACACAGAACACCGCCCTACTTTTACTGAAGCCACCACACACTTTATATACGCTAACTATGTGTATATACCAGCTTACACATAACATGATCTAAAAGTATCCTTATAATACCCTTTCATGTACTCTGTAATTACTGTGGTAATTCATTGCTTGTCTACACTCAAGCACTCAAGTCCTTCAAAACCTCACCAGACTAAAGTGTTCCCTACATACTCTGTAAATGTGTAAAACGCCCCTCTCTGACTACTGAGGCCCTGCTGCTGTGTTGAAATGGCCCCTTGAGTTGAGGTTTGGCATGCCTTCAGGTTTTATTTGGGCAAACGCAGCGCATTGCAACTGCAGGCCGTTATGAGCTCATATTCCTGAAGGAAAATTTGTCTTTCTTGGTTTGTTTAATTGGTATTATCCTAAGTCCTGTGAGTTTTATATTCACACGTTGTGCTTAAATATTTTCCTTCATATGATCATCTCCTGAAGATATATTCCCATCGTTCACACACAGGCTGTTTGTGAAAGGCCTAAGCAACTACGAGTGGAAATGATGATTTATGGTGGTTGGAGAGCGAGAGGGAGTGCCGGAAGTTTCTCTAGAGTGATATTTATCCGCTTATTCCTCAACAATACATACTAACACTAACTTCATGGTGAGGGTTAAACAAAACGGTTTGCAGGAAGTGGTGGGGGCGTATACACCCGTATACAGTCAAGTACCTGCAGGCTTGTTCAGTATGAGCACAAAGATTGGTTGGAAGTTTCTTTATCTACAGTTCAAAATTGTGCACAACTTGAAAACCTCTTAGTATTTTGAAATTCAATGAATGCACAGAGGTATAGGAAGGTCGCTCAATAGCGGTATGGATTGCGTAGAGAAATCAGAGTCTGAAAGATAAAATATATCAACAAGATGTGCCACTGCCATTACAATGACTGGAGAGGAATGCAACACTCAATAGTAGAAAGCCCCGCTTCCAGTAGCACAATCCAATCGCCACTCGATAAATACTGACGATTCTCTGGGGCGGATGTGAGGTGTGCCAGCCCTGCGCATGCAGAGTAGCTGAAGCTACCTCAATAAAGGTGATTTTTATGCCAATATAAGCTTAGCAAACCGAAGGTATGGTACAGTCCATATGAGGTCTAATGATTGATCGGATATATGCTATTTTATAGTTATTTTCCAGAGATTTTTGAAATATCTGCCTTTCAACATCCATGAACTGTAATTGGACTGTTGACTAGCTATGACTTAAATAACTGCCCAGAGGCATTGCAAACATGGTAGTACGACTTCCGTGAACTGACTTTGGACATATACAGTCTTGAAATTCAAAGGCCACGATGTAATCTTGCAATTGTAAGTTACCTGAATAGTTTTTTTTGTGTTTTTATATTATATTTTTTACTACCTACAGTGAGCTGGTGATAGTTGTTGGGGCTGTTCTTAACATTCATTTTCTCTATGCAAGATATGGTATTGGCTTATTTCTCATGTTTCTTGGCAGCTGTAGAGTTAAACTCACCTGCTATTTGATTGGGAGAGAGACATTTGTCACCTGCGTGCTGAAGATAAATATCCATAAACATTCCAAAGATGTTGTTTGTGATGTTCCTTGTGTGTGAACATTGGTGTGTATCTTTAGAACTAGGTCACTATCAGTCCACTTGTTGAAGTCACTTGTTCGTGAGAATTTCAACACAAGAGTCACAAGATAGAGAGAACAAGAGAGCTGAGATGGTAAAGATGACAAGAGAACAACTAAGAGAGTCATTACAACAGCAGGTCTTTATAACAAGTGTGTGTGTTTGTGTGTGTGAGCACCATCTGTTTTTCCCATTACTGTAACTCACGAGGGTAGTTCATAACATTGCCCTTCAGATACGACCTCTGTCTTTCATCCTTTAGCACTGCTATGTGACCACTTCTGAAGGTACTGTTTGTGTCCTCTGTAGACCTATTCCAGCGGGACTCTCTTTGAGGGGGTTTCATAAATTTGTATTTCACAGAGAGACTTTGTCATTGTAATCCCTTCCAAATCGATCTTGTTTGTTTTTTGCACGACCTTGGTAAAATTGAACTACTGTTTTTTTACTAACCTAAATGTCCCCTAAATCTATTAAAATAGATTCGAATTAGTTGCAGAATGCTTCTTGTATATTTTGGTCATTATTTAAATAGATGCACCAACACTGCATTACTCCACCTATTACGAATGTTATCTGCCGATAACGATACCTATTCTAAAGGTTAAATTCATATTTCTTAACTTTCTGAATGTTATTCATTCATATAATGACATTACATCTGAACATTTAAAATGTGAAAATGATGCATGTATATCGGGTCTGTTTCGATCACCCAAAAAAGAAAATTCTCTCACCATTTATTCACACTTATGTCAGTGCAAACCTGAATGACTTTCTTTCTTCTGCAGAACAACCAAACAACATTGGCCCTAATTGACTTCCATTGTATGGACACAAAACTGTTGAGTCCCATCTGAATCCGTACACAAAATCACATGCATCAACTCACAGACAATCCAGGATGATTTTGGAAGATAAATCTGGTCTGTGGAGACTCCAAATTTTCTTTTCACTTTTATCAGCGTCAGTGAGTGAATGAGTTCATTCCTCTTTTTCCCTATCTTGCTCAGTTTTTCGCACATCTCTCGCATCTCAGCTGCTCCTCACTGCAGTTAAACACCGAAGTGCAGATAAGACAGCTGCTTCAGATGGAGGAGATTGTCATGTCAGGGTGGTTTGGGAATTCATAATTTCTTTCCCATCATGCTTTGCCTTAAGGAGTGACAGTATATGGCTGTCAATAAAAGGCCATTGTTCCATCATTTTAGGTGCCTGTATAAGTTCTATACAATTTTTCTTAGCCATAACATACTTAAGCAAACATTCACATACAAACTATCACAGACTCCACTTGTTTACACATTCATCGAGCTTGTAGCCAAGGCCAAACACGACTTTTAAAATCTGAACAGATTTCTTTTAAAACTAAACCTCACACAGACTTTTTGAAAGTTCGCAGAGAAAAACGGGGCATCACACACTACGTGATAAAATCCGCAGACTAGCGCAGACTTTCTGCAACAATTACAGACTGAAAATCGGGGCAAAAACTGAGCTAATGTCTTGTAGTGTATTCCAGCCTTTAGTGCATGTTTAGGAAAAGGAAACGTTTCACTTGAAAGTGTGTTGCTGCTTTCCCTGAGGCCGTTTAATCACTTATCATGTTTTACACGCATGTGTAAGTGGCTTTTTGATCAGATGTAGTCGGCTCCACACATCTGAAACAAGTCCCCAACGTGATATAAAGACAAGGACACACTCGCACACCGAATCGGTTGAACTCATTTCCATCACAGCAGGGTGACGATAGCATAGTAACATGTCAAATATTACGGTCTTGTGGTTTGTCAAACAATTACATTTTTGATGGACAATGAATATTATATAGAAGATTTAACATTTCATATCTGAATTAATCAAAATAATTTAATCCAAATTTTGGGTTGCCAATTTTATGAATAAGAACATTGTTTAAGCAAGCGTTCTCTCTAATCTATGAAACAGATTTTAGGCCTAAATAACTGTTGCTTTAAGATTGTGGGATGTGATTGGGATCTTCAGCGGATCTCAGATCAGGCAATACCGCTGCAGGTCCAGCCTCTATTCAAATTCAGGGTTGAGATGACAGAACCAGGCCATGTGTAGAGCAGGGGGCTGATATCTGCATCATTCGCTGCCTTAAGTAATTTCACATATTTAGTTTGTATTCATCTTTATTTGAGGAGAATCAACAGAATCATGTTCTCAGTAATTAGAATTAGCTGTTAATTATGTTACTGACGTGACACTTATTTTCTTCAGATGTAAAAAAAGACATTAAAGACAATGCAATTCAGTATAAAAGCTATGTATACACACAATACACATTTTGTTTTGATGAACGTGTTATTAGTTTTTGAATAAACAATGACCTCTTGGAGAACGTAGACTAGAAGTCTCATTAAAAGACTGGCATAATATTTTCATGTTTTTCTGTTGTTATGTTGTGATGAAAAGTAGTGGAGCAGAAACTATTTTAAATGCCACTAAACAAAGCTGCAAATTTTACGAATTTAATACTTATTTCGTTTCCGTTATCATGAAATGTACTTTTACTTCACGGTAAATAACATTTCAACAGAAGAGTTATGTGAATACACTGGGGTCAAATCCTTGTTTAAGGCAACAAACAGTGATTATAAAAGTCATACATATCTCTGGGTTTACTTGGACTAGACAGAGATATTGAAAATTGTCATAGCTGGCATGAGAGACATCCTAAGGGACTTTAAGGCAAATGTTTCACAAAACACACAGAAGTCTCAATTTCAACAGTTTAACCTGATCGATAAATGTCACAGATTAGTTTAAAGTCACACAGGTGTCCCAGAGTAACTGGGTAGTTGACAAATATACCAAAGCATGCGTCCTTTTGTGTGACAGTAATAATATTAAAAGGATATTATATATCCTTTATAGTTCCTCTAAATGTAAAAAATCATGTCAATATTAATTTACTCTCATGATGTTCAAAACCTGTAAATGACTCTTTTTCTGTGGACACTATTTTGAGAGATGTTTCAGTGGTCCAGTGCTTACAGTGAAAGTCAATGAGGGGCAGTGTTGTTTAGTTACCAACATTCTTCAAAATATATTTTTGCTTTCTTCCGAAGAACAACACAGGTTTTCAATGAGCGGCAGCAAATAATAAAATGATTAAAAATTCTTTATTTTGAACGGTTATTTAGTATTTTATGAAACCCAACAAACATCCTTTTCTGAGGTGTTTTGTTTGGAAGTGCTTGTTCGTCCTTTCTTTAAATGATTTTCTTACCAACCTATCTGCTTTTAACATTACAATGTTATTTAATAAGTTTATAAAAAAATTTCATGTGTGGTAGGTTTATATATAGTGCTGATTTCAAGGGTTTACTGTCCATGTGGATGCATTTGGTCCCCACAACAGCCCTCACATTAATGTGGCTGACAGATTTATCCAGTGTATTCAAGGTTTATATTTTATCAGTAGGCAAAACCTGGCCCACACACGCACATAAATAGATTTAAGGTTAATACAACATGTTAATCAAGCCAGCGCCCCCCTGCAGTTGGCAGTCTGGCCGTTGACATTTCCTCTGATGCGATTGGTATTTCACACTCCTTCTGTGTAATAAAACCTGATTGCAGCTCTGAATCACTTTAACCTGCACAGAGCGAGTACGACAGCCGTGTGTCTCACCTGCAGCCACATGGCCGCGTGCACATCCTTTCAGACATCTAACTCTTAGAATGTGTGCCAGTATCTGTTCCTCTCTCTTATACACGTGCAAACACTGCCTTCGTTTTTCCCGGAAGGTGTGCATGAGGCCCTCTGCCCGATTAATTGGATTGGATTGCTGCCACACACTTGGAGTTGAGTTTGCACTGTGGGTTTTTGAGCATAGCTGTGCCATCTGCCTCTGTGGCAATGCCGTTCCCATCAATATGCCTGGCCTTACCAGACGCGACGCGCACACACACACAGACTGTTCGCTCTGCGCAGAACTTTGTAAAACTCTCTCTAATGTCTCTTTACTCTGTTATTGGCAGTGTGTTTCTTTTCATGTCCGAATGGTTTTTAAGTGGTGTTAGCCACAATTACACTCAAGGGTCTGAACAAACTCTTAACACTGAGCGTTAAACTCCTCATGTGTAAATTGTCTACCATTGAGTTAGCTACTGAGTTAGCTACGGACATCAGGTTTTGTTTTAGATTAAAGGCCACATTTACCAACAGTAAAAATACTTAGTCTTTTGGAGGCTGTACTAAAGACAGGTGCTGAAAAGGCGTGAAGGCGGTTGTTTTTGTGGCTGATCTTATTGCATATGCATCTGTAGGAGTTTGCTCACACGGTGAATGTGATTGGTCGAGCAAGGTCAAGTTAACAAAAAAATTGCAGCCAAGAATGCCGCTAGAGCACATTTTTTGTGTAAATAAAGTTGCATTTTCTCTTTTTACAAATTTTCATTGAATTTCTATCGAGAAATCACTTTTTTTAAATATTCGATTAGCTATCACACAAAAGCGCCCTCTGTTTATATTTCAAACAGAATCTGTTAAAGTGCCTCTGAAGGCTGTCCGAGCATGTTTCTCAGAGCTGCCTTCATGCCTAAACACTTCCTCGGAAGTCATTGCCTCATGAGACGGCGAGGCAACAATTCATCTACCTAAGCTTTCGGACGCAGCCGTTATCTCTGAGCCACTCAATATGGCCGCTCTAGAGAAAGAGGTCCAGCCTTTTAGTAAAAAGAGCCAGTTGTCAATCGATTAAGACGGACGATTCTTTGGGGCGGGGCTCCACATAAGAGTGTGCATGTGGAGTAGCTGAAGTGACATCAAAAACTTTAAGCCCAATTTATACTAGGGAAACAAAAGTTATGGTACAATTGATGTCAGGTATAATTGTTGGCCAGAAATATGCTGTTTAGCGATTTTAGAATATTCCCCATTCAAGTAGATAAGGACTGTGGTTTTGCTATGACTAGAATAGCCGCCAGAAGGCTTTGTAAACATAGCAGCCGAGTGGCACAAGTTCTGTAAATGGTCATTGCTATAAACCACCCAGAACTCCTTAGCAACCACCTAGAGTAATTTAACAACTGAATACTATCGCAGTTTGTTAAAACCGACATTAAAAAACACAGCGACTACATAGCAACACCCACAACAACACAGAATCACAACAGTGTTTCTGCAAGCAAATACTTCTCGCATTTTCTTACAGGTTTTTTTCAGCTAAAACCACAAATTCTGATAACCAAAAGGCAGTTTTGGATGTTACTTGAAAATGTAGCCCGGGCCAACATATGTTTCCTGTGTTTTTATGTCAATACACTGATATATTTCTTTTTTTCTCCACAGCTGTTGGGTTTCATCTACGCCTGCTACGTCATTAGTGTTATCACGGAGGAGGAAGACAGCTGTAAGTATCTGTCTCTCTGTCTCTCTCTTCTTATCTTATAGTCCTTTCGTTGTCCGTCTGTTTGGCAGTAGCTGTGACGCAGTGAATGTTGACATTTGTCTGGTCAGCTCAAAGGTGTGCGTGTGACTAGAGGAACGGACTTTAGCTACACGTACAGTTTTTACAGTTTTAAAGCTTACTTCCAGTGTTAGAATGTAACGAAGTAAAAATACTTAAGTACAGTAATTAAGTATTTTTTGGGAGTATCTGTACTTTAGTTGACTCTTTATATTTCTGCAGACTTTTACTCTGATACATTTCCCCTAAGCATGTCCGTTTCTACTAAATAAAAGCATAGAAACAGATCTGAAATAGACAAGTAGGCGATCCGGTCAACATGACAATGCTGAACCTATCAATGGTTAAAGCTCAATGTGCAAGTGCAAAAAGGTGCTCTCTGAGGTCACATTTTGTTTTCATGTTTTTTCTCTTAGAGGGATAATATTGGGGTGGGAGGGAACCTTTTATAAAGTAAAGTTATAAAGATGTGGTTTCTGAACTTGTATTTTGATAGTTTAGCAATTTGGCAACATGTTCCAGTGAGCTTGAGACACAGCTGTTTCAAGTTCTTTTCAAAGAAATGTTCAATGTAACTTTTTTATCAACAACGTTTACTTCAAATTTACTTTAAATACTTAAGTAGATGTAATATAAAAATTACTTTTGATAATTAAGTACAATATTTATCTGTTACTTTAAGACTTTTACTCAAGTCATATTCTAAAACGCTACTTTCACTTCTATGAAGGTAAATCAGTAGCAAAACCTGAGAGCATGTAGATTTTAATTTGTGAATTTGTAAAATTTACACTCACCGCCCCAATGTGAAAACTTGTAAAACAAATCCCCAAAAAGTGGCAGTAAGTTTATATTTTACAATTTTTTACTATATTTACTATTTATAGTTTCACCTTAAATGAAATACTGTATTAGTCATTAAAAAAACTTTCATCGTGATTTTTCTGCCATTAGGGGGCGGTGTGGCTCAGCCACATGACTTCATCAAATGCCGCTCCTTCTCTCGCCTCTGAGCTTTCGAGTGCAGAAGTTAGTTTTGCAACGGGTTTATCGCTAAAGTAGAAGCAAAAGTCAAGGCAGGATGATTTAAAACTGCAGTGACAGATTTGAGAGGTTGTAGATGCCTATTTGCAATTGCAATTCAAATCCGAATCTAGGGAAACGTGTTAATATGTGTTATGCATTTGTATCTGCTGGTGTATTTTGTAAATGCCAGTTTATACATTTGTGACAATTTTTCTGCAACTTCAAATTCAGAAGACAGATTTGTGAGTTTTGTCCACGAGTGCAAATCTCAACATTCAACTTCAGTTTTTTATTTGACAGGTTTTCACACTGAGGCTGTGAGTGTACATTTTAGTGTACATGTACAAATATTTACTTTACAAGTTCACAAATTAAAATCTACCTGCTCTCAAGTTTTGCTACTGATTTACCTTCATACACTTCTACCAAAGTAAATATCAGGCAGGATATTTGTACTTTTACTCAAGTATTGCTTTTAGGTACTTTAAACGTCACTGTTGTTATATTTACATCTGATTGTAGTGTTACAACCACTTAAGTCTCGGTAGCTTTTTATTGTTTTAAAAACCTCAGAATATATCTAAAGCGCATGAATTATCAAAGATAAAAACATGAAATATTTATTTGCAGAGCAAACAGATTTTTCATCCGCTGGATGTAGAGCACAGTATCGGATATATTGGTTCCCCCTTTGAGGAAAAAAAATGTTTCTCAGAGTCTAGTGTAAACAACTTGAAATATGAATAACTTGAATTATGAATTGCTCTGACACATGTGTCAAATCAAAGGTTAGAATTGTTTGCGTCAACATGCAGCATCGACCTTAATACTTTCGTGCTCTTTGATCACACAAAGAAACTTCTGGTAGTACGGTTCTGCCCCTCTTTCAGTCTTTTCAAACCGTTTCAAGTGGGAGTGAACCACAGTGAACCCCCGAGATTGAGAATAACAGGTCCAACAACAGACCTCAACCCACAGCTAATGTTTACATTTCTCTCCCCTCTCGTGAAAAGTAGGCAATACTTTTCCACAGATAAACATGGGTTGAACCCTCCGAGTCAGCGGACACCACAGAAATGATTGACTTTTATTCTTTATGGTCGTTTCCTGTTTGCCTTTGTGTTCAGATGACCTCTGATCATCATCGGACAGTTTTGAGGACATGGCGTGATGCGTCTGTTTGTATTGTACAGCGGGGTTCTTGTAGACTCATATAAACCTGGCTGAGGTTAACTCTATATCTGCACACATTTATGAGTAAAATATTTCTTTCGGCCGGGTAGGAAGAAACTGGTGACCCTGGACAGACAATGAATAAAACATGTGGGTGTTTTAAAAAGATATAAATGTATATAAAGAAATAAAGGCAGTCACTGCTGTCCTTCTGAAACCTTGTATCTCTCTCTCTCTCTATATATATATATTTTTTTTTTGCCATAAATTATTATTATTAGTCACCCTGATCTGTGTGCTTGTTGTCCCTGGGGTTTGCAAATATTTAGTATAAAAAAGTAATAAAAAGTATTAAAAGTGCTTGTCAACTTTGACAAAGTCTTTTTACATTTCATAAAAAAACAAATTTGGACATCAAAGGTTTCTGAAGGACTGCCACCAAGTTACAGTAAACATGTTAACTCAGAATTTCTAAAAACGTCTTATAGGAGATGATAAGTATTAAACAATGATAAGGCTATTGTTGGCATACAGTAAGATTATAGAGCTATTGGGTGAATGTGGGGGCTTAGTTTAGTTGATGTGACCTCTAGAAGATATGTGATATACACCATATGGGATAGAAGAACATTACTCTCAATTTGACAAATACACAAACACAGAAAATCAAATGCCGTACACATGAACAGTTGTTATGCATGTAGCACATAGTCAACATATCGTTTATTATGGGATCCTGTGAAAACGTGGCCATTGAAATACTTTACATAGATTGTGAACATTTTTGATCACAGACTTCAGTGTCTTGGCAATACGGAGCATCATTTGAGGTATTATGGAGATCTTTGTGGAAACTCTAGTGGAGACACATGTGAGATTGCAGTCTTTTTCTTTCCATGTAAACCTATTCAATGAAACTATTGAGAGATCTTACTGACCTTCCATCTTACTGACCTCCGTTAGTTGTGAATTGATGGGCTAAAGCACTTTTCTTTTCCTCATGTTACGTTGCCGGTGGAAATGACGGATGATTTTGTGAGCGTGTGTGTGTGCGTATTTGTGTAAGCAACCCAGTGGGTCTTATTTCTATCATGCAAAGCTGTGTGTGGTTCATTTACACGCTCATTTGAAGTGGGGGATTTGATTTCTACACTGCACTTTCTTGCCTCTGAAGTTTCTCTTTACTCTCTCTCTCTCTTTCTCTCTCCACAGGTGATTTGAATAATAATATGTCAGGCTTAATTTTTTCCCTCAGTTCTTCTTTTGCTTCGTTCGCTCTTCCTCTCATCTCTCACCACTCTCTCCCTCTCTCTCTCTCTCTCTCTTTCTTTCTTCCTCTCTCTGTTTCTGTTTTAAATGACTCTCATCCATAATTAGTTTGTGGTCTCGGTCCCACTGTTACGGCTGACTCATTAAAAGCAGCAGTAGTCTCTCAGCACAAGTGTGAATTTAACTAATGACAGCGGACAGACCAGTCTGTCAACCAGCTGCAGAGACGGGGGGGATCTCGGGTACCGGTCTAAGCCCCGTTCCTCCTCCGTAAGACCTTCCTTTAGCAGAAGAAAGGCAAACCTTGGCCTCACATCAGAAAAACCAGAGCGTGTGTTGAAAGGACAGAGAAAGAGCGTGTGCGGGACCACAAGTGTGTGGTAGTTATCAGTGCGCAGCAGATTCCTGTGTGGACGGAGAAGGAGCTACTTTTTATGAAAGTGGGTCAAAATAATGCAGCGTTGAACGTTAGTGCTACTCCTCTTTCTCGCTCCGGTATAGATTCAAAGAGAATTTTTCATGCGTGTGAGCTTGAGTGGTCTTTTTTCATGAGTGCCGGTGTCGACACGGTGCGAGAGAGACTCTGTGGTAGTGTGTAGCTACAGTGGAAATCAGTGGGGTCCAGTGTTGTTTGGTTACCAACATTTTTCAAAATATCTTCTTTTGTGTTCTGCAGAAGAAAGTAATACGTTTGTAGATTTACTGTTATAGTTCATCAATAATTAGAGTCATTAAGGAGCTTTTGGTAATATAACTGTATAAGCATGCACAGAAGCACACTATTAAAAGACACTGGAAAAGATACACGTACAACTTGAAGGACACAAATTGTTCGGACGTTATGATTTGGGAGGCATCTCACATGCTATCTAGATAGTTTGTCAATTGGGATGCAGGTAGAGTGTCTCTATCTTTTGCTCTTCTGGCTGTTTACAAGTTAGGAATGAGGATGAAAGAGAGCATGTATCATGCCTGTGTGTATATTTTTAGTGTGAAGCCCATCCCACTGAGCCGATGCCTGTAATTTAATAAATACAAATCACAGAATCGGGGTGTGAGGTTTATGATATGCAATGTGATGAAATACTCCAAACTTCAGTGAAGTCTGTTTCACTTCATTTACGGATCATTTCAAATGCTCTATATCTCCTGTAGACACTGTTCATTGTAAATAATTATGTCTGATTATTGTTATATAAAATGATGTAGTACGTAGATGTTCCAGTGTTAAGCTTAACATTGATATTCTTTCGTTCGTATTCATGTCATGCATTGTTTTTGTGCCTAGCAATCATTTCATGATTCGTTTGTGCTCCTCACGGCTCATTTCCCACTTTCTTTTGGTTCGTTCTTTAATTTCATCTTTTGTTTGGTTTTCAGTTGATTTTATTGGTGGATTTGACCCATTCCCACTCTACCATGTCAATGAGAAACCATCTCATCTTCTGTTAAAGCCCATGCATCAGTAAGTACCATGTGTATGTGTTTGTATATGTGTGTGTTTGTTTGTTTGCAGGTTGCAGCTTAATTTCTGCGGGCCAAGTGTTTGAAAATGTCCTCACTTACTTAGTAATAGCAGAATTTCCTTTTGGGTGATTGCTTTGGTCACCATGAGGAAAACAGTTTATAAATCCAACTAAATTATAATTATGTGATAAAATAAAAATGCAGAAATGGTCTGTGATGGTTAGATGTATGGGTAGGGTGAGGGTTAGGAGATAGAACATACAGTTTGTACAGTATAAAAATCATTATGTCCAATGAAAGTTCATATAAAACGTGTGTGCGCGTGCGCGTGTGTGTGAGATCTTCTTCCACATGTCCCTGCCTGCCCTTATCTGAAGCATTAATTCGTTTTTAATTATACTTATTTTAATTAGTGTAAGTTCTTAACTTTTCCATTAATTACGCATTCAGATTTTGTCCAGTGAGACACTGTATTAAGACTGGGGAGTTACAGTATTATGTTTATATAGGCTCTCTTTGCTTAACATGACATTAGTTTAGCACAAGACAGAAACTTGTGTGCTCTTCCTAATATAAATCAGGGAATGAATATAGTGCTCATCAAATACTACAAATTTACACGGTTTATGTAATTGAATCAGTTTGGGATATTCTTATCATACAACAATATATATTTTCTACGTTAAATTAAGTATGTTTTCTAATCCCATCGTTTCTGCAAATAGTTATACCGAAACACAACTAAGATACATTATTGGTAGGTTTGGTTAAAGCCTGCCAAGGCAATTTTTAAACAAGCATGAATTCTTCACCACAAAGCTAGCAGATTTCTACAAATATGCCTATGATTGACCTCACTGGTTCTTCACGACATATAATGATACAGTTCTGATGGATTGAAACAGCCCATTCATCTTCTTTACGCAGTGCTCTGGAGTAGAACTATAAATCCCACCGCAAATGATTTTAGGACTGAAACACTGACAGTGTGGTCGTAAGTTTCTCGATTACCTGCTGCTATATGTCCTCGATCTGAAGTCTTGCTCTTAAGTGTGAAGTTTGATGTGTTTTTCATTCAGGGAATATGGTTCGGTGAAGCGGTCCCTCTGAGCCCGACGCTGGCCTCATTTCAATAAACCTTGAATTATGCAGGATGTTTAATGAGTGTGTGTGGAAGAAGCCTTTTTAATTTCAATATGTGCACATGGAGGTGCTAAATGCGTTAGATTGGCCCTTGGGACAGTTCTCATGACAGTTTAATCAGAGGAGCTGAAAATGAGACAAGCGCTCGTCCTGCATCTAGACACACATTTCACAGTCACAGGGATTTTAATGAATCACCCAGCAGGTGTCCGTGTGTGTCTGTATGTGTTTGGAAAAAAATTAAGAACTGATTTCCTTTCGTTTCATGAGTTTGATTTGAGTTATCCACACCCCATCGGAAATGGACCTTAATATCTGTGTCAAAAGTAAAAAAAGATTATTTTTAATGTGGCTGCAATAGGTTACACCTACAAAATGACACTTTATTGGTTTGAGTAGAAGTATATTTTAGGGTGACCGTTGCAAGTTGCAACCATGTTGCAATCACTTATTTTGTATACAATAGTAGCCAAAAGTAATGTCTAAGTCTGGAAAATTGACATCTACGCTCTATGCAAAAATATTATTTAAGATGTATTTAAACAATTTGGAGTGTAAACTGAAACTCAGCAAGTTTGCTTATGGTGTGTGTACAAGAACATTTTGTGTATACATTTCTTTGACATGTTTATTCATTTTACAATATCTTTTTTTTCAAATACAACATAGTGGCTTTAAAACAACTAATAACATATAAATTGTAATAACTATAGAATAAAATATATACCATTTCAAACATAATTTTTAGTTTATTTTCAATTTACTATAGGTCGGTGTTTAAGTAAAATTATCATTTTGTTTTATTCTAAAAACAATATTTCTCCCAAATTTCAAATAAAAATATAGTTTCTATTGGCATTTATTTGCAGAAAATGAAAATTGGAAAAAGAAAGAATAGCAGAAATTATAATCTGTATTTTTTTCTCAAATACTGCAAAGAAACAAGTTCATATTCACTTTTAATCAATACAACCGTAATATTTGAAGAGTTTATTTAAACAATATTATAACTAAGAATTTTTTTATTATATTATCATGTTTTTATTGTGTTAGTTTTTTGTTATTATGGCTCGAATAAAAAACAACAACTGCAATGCTAATATTGATTGATATTAATTGGTATGCACAATGAAAAACTCTTTTTGGAAATAAACATGTATTTAGGAAAAGTAAACATTTATTTTTATACGATAACCTAAATATTTTTTACAATACAACAATAATAGCCTAATATAAAATAGGAAAAATGTCAAATACAATCGTGATTTGATAATAATACTATTTACAAATGTTAAAATAAATAATACATTAGGTATATTGTAATAAAACCTGGCCTTTTTGCCAAATGATTATGTATACATACCCTAAAAGTTCAGTGTTTTGTCTACTTTGTAGCACACATTTCATATTTTGGTGGTATAATCAAACATGAGGGGGCATTAAATGCAAATACCAGACAAATATGCTCACCCGGATTCACTTTTGGCCACTAACTGTATTTTGAAACATTTGTGAAAGTACCGCATGTGTTGTGTGATCATGACCAGGTTTATGGGTAATTTTTACATATTCATACAAGAGTTATTTGAACATAACTGAAAGTTGAATGAAATAAAACACCATTTGAATTTTATTTCTTTACATTTGCATGTGAATAACATCTGTTTGGGAGCTCAATTCAAATTGAAAATTGGAATTGCAAAGTCATTGTCATGGCACACAACCCCTGTGCCAACAACACCTGTAACCCTGTCATAACCTTATACTCGGTGTGTCTTTGTGTTCATCAGGTCTTCGTAAATGAAAGAGCAGGTCAGATGATTCATCCACTCCAGCAGACCGCCTTGTACCTCCCCTCCCGCCTCATTCCTTGAGATCTGCCTCTCCATTGTTTCCTCATCCAAATGCTTTCCAATCTTCCTGATCAAGCCCTTCTGGTCTGGGAGAGAACTGGAGAGTTGGCTGTCCAATACAAAACACAGTCCAGCTGTCTCGTTCAGAAACATATCGAAACAAAAACGTCCATTGTTAGGCAGGTTTGCATGTCGTGTGTGGTCTAAGATTAGTGTGCATTGTATGAGATCATGGACATCAGGCCTGTGAGCCACTCAGTGGAGTTCCGATGTTGAGGTTAACTGACTTCCAGCTCTTTGTGTGTGTGTAGGGGAATTGAACGCTGTTTACCTTCACACAGGATTTGTGCATGAACACAGTAAAACACAAGAGTATGCCGAGAGGAGGAAGGGTGGGTTTGGAAAGTGGGTGGGACCCAGAATAAAAGACAAAGCAAGCAAACCTCCTGTGGATACTTTTCCAAAATAGAAGCAAAAGATAAAAACGCTGTGTTTTGCGAAAATAAGACCAGAAGGTTCTTTCATGTGTCAGTATGTGTGATTACATTGTCAAATTCAGTTTTGGTTGGATTTTGTACAGCGGCCTGAAAAAGTATTTAAACATTTAAGCCAGACTGAAAATATGTCACGAGTCCAATAACTGTACTTGTCACATGTACAGGTCTCATCAGTGTTCCTCCTACGTGTGTTTGAATAGAATCATCTTTAGAAAATAGCCGGGGCTTCCTTTGGCATTCAGTCAAAACCAATAAAATGATCACATAATCTGTTTTTATTGTAAAACTGACAGATATGATCAAATTCTTGCGGTTCTTTTATATGAATGATGCTCGTGATCAAATACCAGTTTGTGAACAAATATCATGTAATATTGTCAGCATGTATCCTTATCTTTATCCGAGTAACAGTTGAGTGTCTATCACTGTGGATGCAAAGCTACTGTTTCTGTTTACTGGAAAAAATAAAGCACAACTGGATGACCTGACATGCAATGTTACAGGAATGACACGTTTTGAAGAGAGGGGATGTGTATTTCTTTTCAAACTGAGATGTGAAGGTCGGTCTGAACAAATAGCTGAATATGGACAGATATGCGTACTGCATTAGCAACATTAGGTGCTATTGAAACTTGCGCTTAGAGGGACGGTTCAAGCAAAAATGAAAATTCTGTCTTTAATTACTCAGCCTTGGGTTGTTCTAACTTCTAAATCTGAATATGTTTTGTTCCTTTGAACATGTTTTGAAGAATCTGGGGCACAAAAATACATGTATTCAGATTTGGAACAACTTGGGGTGAGTAAATGACGACAGCATATTCATTTTTTATTGAACTGTCCCTTAATTCACCTCAAATGAAGAATCGGTCATCATTTACTCCATCTATATTGTTCCAAACAGGCACTTTCTTTTATGAAACACAGAGTCTACCAATTTAAAGTGTATACAAGTTTGAAACGGCAAGAGTTCAGAGGAACCGTTAAATCATTGAGTTGTAGGATTTGACAGAAATGTTTTCAGCTAAATTTGTATCCATTAAAGAAATAGTACACCCGGAAATGAAATATCTTATAATTTACTCACGTTCATGCCACAGATGTAAATGGAGAATTTACTTATTTGTGTGAAATATTCATTTAATAGTCCTTCATCCCAATGCCATGTGGACCTCTCCTGCCCCCTAGTGTCCAATCTATCTCTTTACAACCATAGACGTTCAAATCCATAGACTTGGAAGGACTGCATTTCTACCACTTTTTGGCAACATCTGTGTAATTTGTTATTGTAGAGTCTAGGATGTTAAATATAGGTCTTTGTTACAAATCTGTGTCCCTCTCTTTCTCCTATGTCGTCGCATCATTTCGTTTTGAACAGGTATGTTTTTTGCAAACTATTTTAATATCTTTCGTCTCTTCTCCATATACAGTGAGGGAAATATTCATTTGATCCCCTGCTGATATTGTAAATTTGCCTGCTTACAAAGAAATGAAGGGTCTATACTTTTTAGGTTTATTATAGCTGTGAGGCTAAATCCATACAGGCACATAACCAATCTGTGGAGCCGGAATTCTTGCTGCTTGGTAGGGGATCAAATACTTATTTAGTTAAATTGCTTATGAGTTAAATGCAAATCAATTTACAACCTTTATATAACATTTTTTTTCTCCTGATTATTTTAATATTTAGTTAATATTCTTATCAGTTGAAAAACCTACCATAAAAATTATAGACCCTTTGTAAGCAGGCAAACTTACAAAAGCAGCAGGGGATCAAATCATTATTTCCCTCACTGTAGATGTTCATTGACTGCTTGTCCAATAATGTGTGTTTGCTGACCAGAGTGTAAATAAATGTTTGTTAATAAAAGATGTGCTTTTCATCTACTGTACACTGTGTCGTGGTGTATTTGGAATATGTTTCCGCATGTGATGTTGTCTTGATCTGGAAACAAACACTATTATTTACACACACACACATCGGATGTTGTCTGGATGGCAGTGGTAAACATCAGCCATGTAATATTTCACATTTAAAAAAAGACATGTAGTAACAAAGTGATGCAAATAATTTTTATTATTAAAAATAAAAGTACAATGTGTTCATACACTAATAGTAAAATATGATCATATTAATAATATGCTCTTGCAGAAATTATCCTCCTATATTCAAAGTCAACAGAGTTTCTCGTTCTCATTTAGTAAGACACAAATTCACACAAAATCTTGTTGTCTGGCAGGATGTTTAGTCAAATATCAAGCACCACCAACACCACCTATATTTACCAGAATTCAGAATCTAATAATAGAGAACTTTTAGCATTCGCCGCTTTGTAAATACTACGCAGAATGATTTGTCTAAAGTTGTTCAACAAAGTAAGTCGCTTTGTATGCGTGTGCAAACCTCATGACATGAATGCTCGCACGCTCCCCCGGATGATCGCCCTGCAGATGGGGCAGTGGCGCAGACTGGGTGCGCAGTCGGTGCAGACGACCAGATGGCCGCAGGGGATAAAGACTAAGGAGACGGGTTTGTCCATGCACACCTTACAGGTTCTCTCCTCCTGAAGCTGTCTCAACTGTTCCTCTGGACTTAGGTCCGATCGCACTAAAAAACAAGCAAGCAGATAAGTAAAGACATTAGAATTTTGTGTATCGTATACACGATCTACATAAAAAATTGACTTTTACATCATTACGTATTAGCCAGACTAATATGTAGAGATGCACAGATACTAAATTTCTCCAATACTGATTATTCACAGTGTTATCTGCCGATACTGATTCTGAAGATTCAATTTATATTTCTTATTTTTCAGAATGTTATTTATTCATATAATGACCATTAATATTGAACCTGATGTTTCTTAACATTTTCTACATGTACAAAGCACAAATTCATTGCATTTACCTGTCCTCGATTATCGATTATTGTCAGATATATCCGTGCATCTCTAATATTAATTTATGTTTTAAATATATGAGTCTTTTTAGTAGTGAGGACCACATAAAATCCGTTGTTGACCCTTTTAAGTATAATTGTGAGAACATTTTAATAAATTTGACTGTCACAAGTATAGCCAAACCACACACAAACATCATATGTGTAAATAAAGACCTTTCTCCCTGACTGCAGACTGTGTTCTCTCACTTGTGCTGCTGTCCTGTCTCTGCACAGTCTCTGAGGAAACAAACAATCCACATGTTAGAGAGGAAAAGAGGACATACCATTATTGGCATTCTTGCATTGTTTTTGTGAGGTTGAGAATGGCTCACTTCACCCCTCCCTTTCGAAACACTGCTGTGGTTTAAGGGGGGATTAAACGTTTCATGCATTCTGACTTCTTTAAAATGTTAAACTTGCTGGCTTCTCATGCTCAACATGGTTGAAAAACAAGTTGGACGTATGACGTAGTATTTCTGTGCTTGACACGCTCCCTCAGCATTCCAACTGGTTGTCGGAAAGTTTTTTATAAGTCTGGATCCCTGAAACGTAACAGGGATCCTATTCCTTTTATTTGCCAACTCTCCCAGAAAAACTTTGCAAGGCGAAAGACATAGCCTGGCCACGCGCCAACCGACAAGCGAGAGTAAGACCCGCCACCATCAAGATTGGCTGTTCTGCGTCAAGCTTGGCTCCGCTTTGGGTCTGCACTGCAGCTTGTTACTCTTGCAATAGGGAGAGAAGTGTGTGGTGTGTTTGTTTGTTTGTTCATGGCATTTCAGTGATGGATGTTATATAAACGGTGGATGTAACACTGGATTTGAAGATCGTTTGAGACTAATAGATTGCGCGGTCCAGTGCTAAAAGATGGCGGACATGAACCGCACGCGGTAAGTCAAACTAAGTCATGTATGTCTGTTTTTTGTGGCCAATCGGCGTGTACGTGCATAATGTAAAATACAAAAAGGGATTAATGCGATGATGTGTTCTCATGCTGTAGTTCCGTTCCACTGCCAGCCTCCAGCAGCTCGTGTTTTTCCGGAAATAATCGTACAGCTGTATCTTTCTTTTATAAATGTGTTCAAACTAAACACTCTTCGAAGATACGATGTATGCAATACTACTGTATAATTGGCAGAAACTGCGTGTGTTACCTGATCTTTAAAACAAGGCTAAGTCGCCGTCACGCTTTCTCTTCTCAACCGAATGAGAACGCATTTACGAAACGCTCTCTGTAGAGAAGTTTGTCCGTTTAGGGCTACTGTAGAAAATGGCGAATTCCATTTAAGGGGACCCGAGGTGTATGTAGATAGAAATAGCTAAGTAATAAAAACATAGCGCTTCATCATTATATAAGGTCTTTATACACATCAGAAGACATAGTTATGTATATTATATTACATTTCTGTCAAAAGATCCTCCTAAACCCCACAGAAGACTGACTTTGTTACATAATTCAGGTTCGATGCATCAATGAGTTTTAAACTCCACACCTGGTCTGGGCTCTCCCGTATGTCTTTCCTCCTCTTCGGCCTGAAGGACGTCGGTCACCAGGTCAGAGACGGAGGTATAGTGTGAGCCGGTGAGCAGATAGCGCGACTGCACCAGACTCTCCACCAGTGAGCGCTGGAAACCCATCTGGAGCACAGCCTGAACTACAGGAGACAACATGACTGCTGCCCCCGTGTTCTGCCCTCCCAGCACCTCTGACAGAGGGAAGATCACACAGTAACAGTGAATGTGTATGTGTTGTTTTGCTATAGCTGTGAAGGTCAACAATTTTAAAGTACCCTTTAAAATATTTGTTCAAAGTTCAACATTGAAAAATGAAACAGTTTGGCTTTAGGGCAGTTGGTGAGAACACATTATGAGAGAAGGACCATTGCCTGAATGAAAACAGCTTTTTGTGAGCTGTTATAATACCAACAATTCCTGAGGAATATACAACAGGGTGTATAGTGTTCTAGATGGGTAGTTCAATCCTGTAGTTTCACGTAGTCATAACAAGCATTGTATTGTTTGTGTGTGACCCGCAACAGTAAAACTGTTATTAGCCGAGAGACTTTCAGCAGATATATGAAATGGGAAGCCAGTAATTTTAACATTTGCCAAGAAATTCCAATTCTATCGCATAACTTCAAATGTACAAACACACCCGTACTTGTATTTATTTACCTGATGTAATATTCCCTGAAGATGATGACAGTGAGCTATCCTTCAAAAATAAAAAATACACAACTTTATTTAAACTTGCTTGTAAACATAGCTGTTAAACATTCATAAATGTGTCATATGGTTTCATACACTTTGCGTTTAGCTTTTACATTTTATCAGCACTATAGGAAGCCATACAACCAGCCAATAAATGATGAAACGCTGTATCATATTTATTACGTACCACTCTCTCGTTTAGGTTAAAGTGGGATTGTTGAATGTTGCTCACATATTCCCGTCCTCTGGTTTGAAGCAAATATTCACATCTTAGAAGCACATGAATGCCAAAATGAAAAATGGTCATGCATACCCAAATAGACATAATGACCATACACACAAAAATTTATTCGATTCTCCACTGGAACTTACAATCATTCAATGCTCTTAGCTTATCTAATTTACTTCAGTTTTGTCTATTAGTAAAGTATTTAAAATTAATAGACTTTAATATGCATCAAAGATACACTATGTAGAAGTCTATTGCATCAGCATCTAGTATGTCTCTTTAACCCACCAATAGTCTGAGCTTCTCTTTTTTTAAATAAGAGCAGTAATTCAGCGCTTACTGTGGAAACCATTTTGCATGTTCCTGCCACGGGTCATCTCCTGGTTCCCAGTTCCTCAGACCACCATCACAGAAGAAACACTTCACGTTGTCACCATGACCTGAGAAACACATGTATAATTTACTACCATGCCAAAATATCACAAAAAAGATCTTATCATTGCAAGTTGTAACCATATAGTCTACCTTTAAGAAAATGAATCATCATTTTATTTTAGCACAAACGTAGTAATGTTTTGGTGAATTGATTACCATTCGCATGATCATAAAACCATAGAACATAGCAAATTTCACTGTAGTTTTAGTATTGTTGAATACATTTCATACGTTTTCATAAATTTAAAACTAACAAACAACGTAGGGGAGAATTTTAACCCACATATTGCTAGGGTTATATAAGATTGTTGAATGCCGGATGGGAAAGTTCACCCAAAAATCTACTTTGTGATACGTGGAAGAAGTCCTCTCGTGAACGCGAGCCATACACTGACAAGACAGAGACAGTGAAGAGGATGAAAAGCCCTAAAGCAGTATATTTGTGCTCCTTATTGGAAGATACCAGATTTCACAATGTGAATAACTTCCTACTCCCCTACTTTGTTTATTTGATTGTTTGTTTCTTTTTCTTTTATTTTTTTACACTGCCTTCATTACTGTCTGATGGGAATGATATGAATATTGTGCTGTAATATTTGTATGTAAGCTCAGGTTGTTTATGAATGAATTTTAAACTATGAATGCCTTTTTTGTCAATGTTCTACAATATGTTAATAAAAAAAATTACAAATTAAAAGAATACATCGATCAAAGTCGGTATTTAGGTTTGTTTTTCGCACATAAAGGATTCCTGTACCTTCAAAAAATTCAACTGAGCCAGTATGCGCGGATGTCCCGATTCAACGATGTTAGCAAAAACGGATGAGGTCCGGAAAGGACGTCACCTAAATATCTTCATTTGTCCTCCGAAGACGCCGGAAGATTTCTTAACATGTTTAACGTCGTGTGGTTGAGTAACAAACCACACAAAGTGGATTTTTGGGTTAACTTCCCCTTTAAAACTAGAAACCCCCAAAATATAATAAATCATGTTACAAATTCAACGTAAAGGTTAACAAAACAAGTCGCAGTTATTTCAATGATTGTTTTATACATGCACAGCATTTGTCAAAAAATAAAACAGGCAGAAAGGAGGATTCTTTCACAATAAAGTGCTTTTGCGCCCCTGTGGAAACGCTCGCGGGCTCTCTCGACGATTCCGCATATTCAAGGTGCGCGTGATTCCGAGGGCGCGTGACTGAGAGCGCAGAAAAGAGAAGCTGCATAGTTTCGGTGCTTTGCTCTATCGAAACCCATATAATAAACCATGACGGGCGCCATATTCATTTATGGACAAACCTGTATAGAAAAAGCCAGCTGGTGCCAGGGCATCAGGCTGCACCGACGCTCCGGTGGGCCAGTTGTGATAGGTGGTCAGTCTGCTCTCCTCTGACTCCATCTCCGGGTACACCGCCTGTCCGGGTACCACCTGCTCGTCCACGGTCATCCGCTGCAGTTGACTCAAGAGCTGTCCGTCCACAGAGTCGGAGGAGGCCGTCGGAACATTACCCACATCTCTGCCCATCACAAAGCCGCATGTGGGGAAGTGCCTCTCGTGTTCACCCAGTGGGGTGTCTCCCTGAACCCAGTACCTCAATATGCCAGCACAGCAGAAACATCGCACCGTATCACCGCATCTCAGATAGAAAAATCCAGCCCGAGCCAGGTCACCGGGACGCACCGGCGCATCTCTTGGCCAGGTTTGGAAAGTTTGGAGTCTCTCCTCCTCGCTCCGCATGCCGAGCCGAACCTCTGCCTCCATATGTGTGCTTCTCTCGCGCTCATGCCCACGATCTCCCCTCATGCTGCTCACCTTCCATAGTGAAGTGTGTAGGTGCGCTTCAGCCCCCCCTCCGCTGGACATATAGTCTATTAATGCCTGGAACAGAGCGCACTTTGGGTTACTATGCCACACACATTTCCAGAATGAGCTGAATGATCTGACCTGTGGCCAAGCACCGAATAGCATTTATACAATAGCAGCCTTTCATGGTGATGGTGTCACATGGGGATATACCTGTCGCATAAACATACATCTCAAGACATCATTTATTAGCATTTAAATTGGTCATAATTACAACGTTTGATTAATATGGTCATCATTAATAGGTTTCGTATACGCAGTTAAATAAAACCCCAAACAGGAAAAGCGGCATAAAAAGGATTAATAATATATAGATATTATATAACATGTACTATATTAAAATCGTAAACCCGAGCATCCTGTTCACTTTAATAGTTGTATCTATTATTAATTAATTGTATTGTAAATAACAATACATTTGTTTTAAATGACGTGGTTTCTTTTAGGTTCATTTTAACTACGACTCCCAGAATGCTTCACAGGAAGTACGTCCCATATCCGTCGAGCATCATGGCGGCTTAGTAAAACGAACAGATCTCGTAAGCGCTGTAATTGTTGAGGACTAAAGGTGAGACATTGCTTACTTTTATGCAGTTTTATTTGCAGCATGGTTAAAATAAATATGTACAGTTTAGTTGAATATTTAACAGTAGTTATTGCATTTCCAGTGCTTTGTTTATTGGAGGAAGCGGTTCGTTGCTAACGTAGATCTCCTCGGTGTGTGTGTTTATCGTGGCGGTATATTATGTTATATTACACATTTACATGCACTACTCTCCTAAACTTTACCTATATTTAAATGACTGAACGTACGTGTGTATTTGTGAAAGGCCTTTTGACTAAGCAATGCAAAAACACTTGATGTCCAATTGAATAATTCTGTTATATTCTTTAAAATTGTGTCGCAGTGATATTCCTAGTTTCTTGGTATATTCCTGGTATTATATATTTCTAGTATAAAAGCATCCGCACATACACTTTACACATAACACATAAAAGCTCTCTTCACTTTTTTCCCAGATGCCTGCTGACTCTGATAAGAAGGATCCGGACACCGCAGTCAAGGAGCGGGAGTCTCGGAAGCGCAGTCGTTCACGATCCAGGGACCGTGATCGTAAAGGATCTCCCGGCAGAGAGCGTATACGACACCGATCCCGTGAACGCAAGCGTTCCCGCAGCAGATCCAAATCTGCAGACCGGTGTGTACAACTAGATGCTGAAAACAAATGATGCATGTGTTGTTGTGCTTTACATTAACTCTGCTTGTCTCTGTCTTTAGAGATCGCCGTCAAAAGGACAAAGAAAGAGATAGAGACAGGGGCCGTAAAGACAGAGAGAGAGACAGACGGGACAGAGACCGTTCCAGGAAATCAAGGTATGGCCACAATCCGCTGACCATCTGATGCAGTACAAATGCATATCTCAGACATGAAATCGTCGGAAGTGTGTAATGCCTTATAAGTGTGTTCCCTCTCCTCTCAGGAGCGCTTCTCCTAGATCAAGGGATTTGAAAATAAAGAAAGATCTGAAAAAAGAGGACGAGGAGGATGATGAGAAGAAAAAAGAAAAGGTACCTCATTGCGATCATCAAATGATAAAAATCTGCGTATTGTGTGCTGGTTGACCTACACTCTTTCTGCACTTTTTTAGGTGCAGCCTCTCTCTCTTGAAGAGCTTTTGGCCAAGAAGAAAGCCGAGGAGGAGGCAGAATCTAAGGTGAAAATGTACTTATTAAAAAAACCAGAAGGAAGTGGACTTGTTAATATTCTTGAGGTTTTTTCAAGGTTTTAAAAGTCTTAAATCTTCCTGTTGCAGCCCAAATTCTTGTCTAAAGCAGACCGTGAAGCTGAAGCTATCAAACGGAGGGAACAGCAAACGGAGGATCGGCGCAAACAGGTGGAGGATGAGCGGAAGAAACGACGAGTGTTTCAGGAAGTCGGGAGAAAGATGTTAGGTGAGTAGGCTGCGTTTGACCGTCACAAAAGGTCTGTTGCTTTTTATATATGAAAGTGATAGTTCACCAAGAAATAAAAATATTGTCATTTTAAACCTGAATGACTTTCTTTCGCAGAACACAAAAGAAGATTTTTTGAAGAAAGGTGGTAACTGAACAACACTGGCCACCATTCACTGCTATTGTATGGACACAAAACAAATGCAAGTGAATGGGGTCCAGTGAACAACATTCCTCAAAATATCTTCTTTTGTGTTCTGCGGAAGAAAAAAGGTTATACAGGCTTGAAATGATTAGAGGATGAGTAAATGATGAAGGAATTTTTATTTGGAATTGGCCATGTACACAAAAGTTTCCCAATTTACATGTAAAGTAAAATAGCTTGACTTACGGATGGAATGCTTGAACCTGCAGAGGATCCTCAGGAGAGAGAGCGCCGGGAAAGACGAGAGCGGATGGATAGAGAGAACAATGGCAATGAGGAAGATGATGGACGGCAGAAGATCAGAGAAGAAAAAGACAAAGGAAAAGAACTACAGGCCATAAAGGTGCAAGAACATTTTTAAATCCTGGGTTTAATCCAATTATAAATCAGCTGTGTCCAGTGTCCACCAAGGCGTTTCTGCCGGTGTACGGCGTGTTTTTTCAATTGTTTCCAATGGAAGCGCTGATGCAAAATGCACAACTTTGAGGCAGAACACTGTTCCTGCAGCGGATGTTTTCAGCTGGATTCCCTGCATTTTCAACCGTGTAAAAGCACCTCAGTTCATTTTTAGGCTGATTTATGTTAAGTAGGAGTTACATTGCATTGCAAAAATAATAATCCCCTTCATTTTATTCACATTTTGTTACGTTTCTGCCTTAGCATTTTTTTTTACATTAATCTACACTTTAATCTAATGCAAATTTCTTGAAAATGAAAACCTAATTTAAGTGAAGGAAATAATAATTTGATCCCCAGCTGATTTTGTAAGTTTGCCTGATTACAAAGAAATTAAGAGTTTATCATTTTTTTTATAAAAAGGTTATAAATTGATTTGCAAATTCACTCAGTGAAATAAGTAGTTGATCCCAGAGCAAAACAAAAATTTGAGCCTTCACAGATTTTCTATAGGTCTAGAGACTGGGTAGGGCACTTAATGTGCTTTTCCTTAAGCCACTCTTTGTTTGTCTTGGCAATATGTTTGGGGTCTTTGTCATATTAAAGGCAAATTTCATTTTCTTGTTCATTTTCTGCAATTGATTGATTGATTGATGGATCTTGAGTAGACAGACATTGAATGACATAGACAGAGTTGTCCTTAAACCACTCTAGCATTGTTTTAGCTGCGTGCTTAGGATCATTGTCATGTTGGAGAATGAACCTTCTGCCCTGTCCGAGGTTCTGAGTGTTCTGGGCTAGGTTTTTATGATCATTATCTCTGTATTTTGTGCCATTGAGCTTTTCTTCTACTCTGAGTGCCCCAGTCCCTGCAGCTGAAAAACACCCCCACATCATGATGCTGTTTCCACCACACTTTTGCAAAGCAATGCATGTAGCACCATTGTAAACAAGTATTTATATTTTGTTCTTAATGTTTAGGAGCGCTATCTTGGTGGGATGAAGAAACGCAGGCGTACGCGGCATCTAAACGACAGGAAGTTTGTTTTTGAATGGGATGCATCTGAAGACACTTCAACTGACTACAACCCAATGTGAGTGTGCTTATTTCTGTACTGTGTTGAGGTTATATCAGCCTGGATTGTGCATGTTTACTTGGAGAGAGCTTAAAAGATACACAATAACAACTTTGTATGTGTTCAGATATAAAGAGAAGCATCAGGTTCAGCTCTACGGCCGTGGTTTCATCGCTGGCATCGATCTGAAACAGCAGAAAAGAGACCAATCGCGTTTCTATGGAGAGCTGATGGAGAATAGACGGACAAATGAAGAGAAGGAGCAGGAGGAGTAAGACGCACGCTCAACTATTCAGTGTGTTATAAAAGGAGTTCTACTTTATTTATGAAAAGAATTCAGGTTAACAGATTAATGTCCTGTGCAGACTCCGGCTTAAGAAGGTCCGTAAGAAGGAAGCCAAACAGCGCTGGGATGACCGGCACTGGTCTCAGAAGAAGCTTGATGAGATGACCGACAGAGACTGGAGAATCTTTAGAGAAGACTACAGCATCACAACCAAAGGAGGAAAGATCCCCAACCCTATCCGCAACTGGAAGGAGTACTTGCTGCCTCCACACATTTTGGAGGTTATTGAGAAATGCGGCTACAAGGTAAGATCATTCACATTTCACAAAACTTGAATGATCTACAACGGTGAAACATTTAATCCAATGGTCTTTATTATTGTTATTGCCTTTGTTAGGATCCGACGCCTATCCAGAGGCAAGCCATTCCAATTGGTTTACAGAACCGTGACATTATTGGTGTGGCTGAGACTGGTAGCGGTAAAACAGCAGCTTTCCTTATTCCTCTACTTGTTTGGATTACTACTCTCCCTAAGATTGACAGGTAAGATTCTGGGCTGAAATGGACTAAAGCGTTCATCAGTTATATGTAAATACATGTGGAAAAAAATCACTGTTAACTGTGTGTGTGTCGATTGCAGGATTGAGGACTCTGATCAGGGGCCGTATGCCGTAATTTTGGCTCCAACACGTGAGTTGGCACAGCAGATCGAAGAGGAGACCATTAAATTTGGCAAACCGTTGGGAATCAGGACAGTAGCTGTGATTGGTGGAATATCCAGGGAAGACCAAGGGTTCAAACTCCGGATGGGCTGTGAGGTGAGATCGAAAATCTGGTGTTTTGTTATTCCTGTTTTACAAGTCACAGTGAAAAGTAGTTTTTTTAAGTAGAGGATGCCAGTGGTTGCGTTAGTTTGTTTGTTAGTATGCATCATTTATTCAATAATGATCAAATCTGTAATAAACAATTTGCTATTGTTTTCTATTGTCATCATCAGATTGTCATAGCTACACCTGGTCGCTTGATTGACGTGTTGGAGAATCGGTACCTCGTTCTGAGCAGGTGCACGTATGTGGTACTGGATGAAGCTGACAGAATGATTGACATGGGTTTTGAACCCGACGTCCAGAAGATTCTAGAATACATTCCTGTGACCAATCTGAAGCCAGACACGGATGATGCTGAGGACCCTGAAAAAATGATGCAGAACTTTGAGTCGGGCAAACACAAATACAGACAGGTAATTCTGACATCTGGAAAAACAAATTTCGTTTGTATATATATATATATATATATATATATATATATATTATGATTTTCTATACTTATTTAATCCATATACATAACATTTACATGCAGTTAGTTTATCTCCGGTCTGGTTTATGAGTGGTCCTATTAATTGAATCATTCTATTTTACAAATTGGTCAAAATGATTCATAGCCATAATTGTTAAGAAAATACAAATGACTGTAAAGATCCATAAATGGGTCAGGCTGTGTAGGCACCCCCCCACGTTGTATTAATTTTGATTTTTTTTGTTATCCCTCTGATTAAATATTGTTTTTATTTCAGACGGTCATGTTTACGGCCACCATGCCTCCAGCAGTTGAGCGTTTGGCCAGAAGTTACCTGCGGCGCCCTGCTGTGGTGTACATCGGATCTGCAGGCAAACCTCATGAGAGGGTTGAACAGAAGGTCATCCTCATGTCAGAGGGTGAAAAGAGGTCAGAGTGCACATTGTTTATGTGTTTTCCCTATTCATAGACAAGCCATTATCAATTTGACAAAAGCCTTACTCTCATAATATTCTCTTGTTTTACATTAACAGGAAGAAGCTGCTGGAAGTTTTGGCCAGTGGCTTCGAGCCGCCTATCATCATCTTCGTTAACCAGAAGAAGGGTTGTGACGTTCTGGCCAAGTCTCTGGAAAAGATGGGAGTGAGTGCTTTACTATTGCTTCTTAAATCGGAGAGTTTTTTACCGAACTTTCACTTTTTCCTATAACCTGTTTATTTTTCTATAAAATGTTTTCTTTAAAAATAATTCTAAATTTTCTTTCTGAATTTAGTTTTGTACTATTTAGTTCTAATATTATATTTTTCATATTGACTTTTGGAGTAAAAATGTGACCCTTTTCAGGACCCTTTAGCCTTTTCGATTTTGTGTTCACATAGCAAGTGCCACAAAATTTACTAAGTTTTCTAACAGTCCAATGTAGTAAACAATTTTAAACATACAAAAAGAGACCAAAGACTAGAAGAGGTCCTGCGTTATGGTCTTGAATTAATGAGTGTCTTTGTTTCCTCGTCTTTTTTCAGTACAATGCTTGTACACTTCATGGTGGTAAAGGTCAGGAGCAAAGAGAGTTTGCTCTGTCTAACCTGAAGGCTGGAGCTAAAGACATCTTGGTGGCCACAGATGTGGCAGGTAGAGGTATCGACATCCATGATGTCTCCATGGTTCTCAATTATGACATGGCCAAGAACATTGAAGGCAAGTTGAACATCGAACATTTAAAACATTTGCAGTTGTGTTATGGGGTTTTCTGTTTTTTTGTCATCATTGGTCAAATTGGTCTTCTACAGTTATTATACCCTGTTTATAAGAGAAAAAACTATACTGTATAAAACTACTTTGAGTAATAATGTTAAACTAAACTTTTAACTTCTTTTCTCTAGACTATATCCATCGTATTGGTCGAACGGGTCGTGCCGGTAAGAGTGGTGTAGCAATGACCTTCTTGACCAAAGAGGACTCGACTGTGTTCTACGACCTCAAACAAGCCATCCTAGAAAGCCCCGTGTCCAACTGCCCACCTGAGCTGGCAAACCATCCCGATGCCCAGCACAAACCTGGTACCATCCTCACAAAGAAGAGAAGAGAAGAGACCATCTTTGCCTGAGTTGAACTTCCAGCTCCATATTCGGGCTTGAGGCTTTACGATTTTTTACATCCAATTTCCTCAGTTTTCCTTGTGATTATTCTGATTCATTGCATTCTTTATGCATTTTCATTAGGGTCTTCGTTGTTGACCCTGTTAAACATCACGCATTGAAGAAATGTGAAAACAGATACTGTAACATGCTGCAGATAAATGTAAACCCTCTTTCACACCACCCCATGGTTGAAATAGTTAGTCAAATTGTACAAGACTGTCACAATCAACTTTTTTACTTTTTGGTTGAGGACTTTTAAATTGTGAAAAAATGCCAATATTTTGGTATGATGTCAGAGTGCTTATGTAGATACTGTTTTCAGTCAGAAGATGAGCTAAACTCTTCATTCAGTGTGTGTGTTTAAAATAAAGACCTTTTGACTGTATACTCTTTTATTTTATGCCAAGGATCTGTGATTAGGGTAGTTGTCAAATAATGTGCAACTTTTGTTAAAGCACATTAATGGGCAAAGATCGTATATCATATGAATATAGTCCAAATAATGTAACAGTACAAATGAAGAGTTTGGTTTCAAAATGAGAACTCAATAACATTATAAAAACATGATTCTTAAAAATTATGTTTTTGTGTGTGTTAGCTGTATTTTTTTTAGTTATTATGGATTAAATCAAAACCAACCAACTGCAGTTCGATTGATGTTTTTTTATTTTGCATTCCAATTCGCGATTTTTGAAAATTCCTTTTTGAACCAAACTCTTCAAATATTCCATCTGGTCTTGAAATGTCACCTAAATGCTAAATAAGATCAATTATATCAGAAGTCAATGTGTGATAGTGATATATGATGTTAGTTTGTATGTTAATTACAAAGACAACAAAAATGTGCACAAAATCAAACAGGCTCAGTGTTAAAAGTACATAAAATGTTTTTTATTTTATAACTAGTGGCATTTTATTTCAATATAAAGCATATACAGCATCAGGCAGGATTTTATCTTTCATGTAGTCTTGTCATAAAGATGAAGGGGCGAGAGTGAGTGTACCTACATCAAGCCTGAGGAACACACGAATGTCCGGTGGGATTATTGTTCTACCTGGTGCATTTATTTCATTACAAAGCAGACATAAAAAAAGAAAAAAATAGTGCAATATCTTTTTCTCTACTCACACAGAAGAGGAAGTGTTAATGTTCTAAGGCGTTTTCTTTCCATGTTTGTATTGCATACAGAATAGAAGACAATGGACTCAAATTATACTCGTAGTTAAAATTGTGCTGTTTATACCTTGAAAATGAAAAATGTTTGTTATGGTAGCAGTATTGGTCCGCAGGAAAACAATGCCATGCCGTGACAAGAAAAATGCAGAATGTACTTTGACATATTAAGAAATGTAAAAGTTAGCTCATAAATGCTTTTTACATCTTGAATTGTATATCATATAAACATTATATTTTATTTCTTAATATCAATGAAAATAGTTTCCAAGCTTACATAAAAGCAGCTTTTATGGTAAGGATCATATTTGTTTTAATCTGAACATGTATCCTAACGGGACTAAAAACATTTATGCAAGTTATACTTTATGAATAACAGCTGTGGTAATTGTGATTTTTATTACAGTAATGCACGTACAATGCAAGTCTAAGGGCCAAGACGTTATCGAGGGTCAGAAGCGTTTACAAAAATATTTCAGATTTTTATCACACTAGTCTCATATTAACGCACTGTACTCACAAAACAGTGTGTATTATAAAGTTAATCCTGATGCAATTTCTTTCCCCATAGACTTACATTAAAAGTGTATTAGCGTGAACAGTTTTCTTGCTTTTTACACAAATACAGAAATTACTGATGAAGCTTGACTTGAACTCAAAACATCGTTTTAAACCATATAGCCAATTATATGATATGCGCAATAGTTAACTAAAAGCAAACAATACAGTGGAGGTATTGAAGCCCATGAATTTGAAGAGGAGCTTTAAAACAAATCGAAACAAAAAACCTCTGGCAGGAGCCCCTTGTCTGTGTTCAGTATAAAACAGGGTGAATTGTCTTACTAACTAGAATAATACTTACAAACAACAATGCAATACTAAAGTAGATCAGAAACAATCAAAATAAACAATCAGATCTCATGCAACACTTGCATAGAATGTTTTTCAGTCATGCTCTGATTTTCTCTCTTTTTTTATATAGAACAATAGATTAAAGTGAGACATGTTGATAGCAAATAAAGATGCAGTACACTTAAAGAGAGGTTCAGTCGAGGCATATGTTAAAGTGGATTTAGTACCCTGACTTCCGTACCCCTGAACGTGTCAATTTCTCATTACCCTGCAAAATGGCCTACGCAAGATAATGCTTGGTCAAATAAACACGATATCCAGTACTGCAATACACAATCTACATATTTAAAACTAAACTAAGGCGGCCTGGGGACGTACAGAAACAGGTAATTGTGTTATTTCTCTGCTGACGTAGAAAGGCTTATCCAGGCCAAAATATACTCTATGCAAGTACCTGAATGCAAACAAAAAGCCAAAACTATTTATATTCCAACTCAATTATGCAGTCCCACCATTTGCCATAAGGGGCACCATAGTTTGCATAAACATATAAACTGTGTATAATATTGCATTTAAAGAAAATATTGTTATCTTAAGTTCTTTTTTATTTGTAATAAGTAACTCAAGTCACGCGAAATAAAAAAACGCAATATAATTCATGATGCAACTCAATACGCAGTTCCACTATTTGACACAAGGGGCACCTTAGTGCACATTAGCATAAACAAGTACATTAGTGTTTTTAAATGCCTACTACTGTTTTAGTGGAGTGATGTTTAAAGAAAATCTTACGTTATTTAAAATAAATCTTGAGTTCCATTTATTTGTAATGTATTTGTGAGAAACTGGATGAACTGTTGGCACAATAGCTAACCTTAAAAAAAAGAACAAGATGCATACTTTTTGTTAAAATGGAAGAATCAGGCATACACAACGAGGCATTTGCGCTCACGTGTCTCACAGAGTATGTTTGGACATTAACATTCACTGTGTTTCCCATGTTTGGATTTCAGTGTGTGATAGAAGGCTACATACTAGCCACACTGATGGCTCATTCTTGGTCTGTAAGACAAGCTTTTTACAATCTAAATTGAGGGTGATGTTTCTCAAAGTGCATTCTGGGACTGTATATGTCGATCCAATACAATCAATGTAACACAATCAATTGATGGACGGTCAATTTAACACAGTCCTCTGACGGACATTACATCAGTGCGGAGGAGTTAAGGCATGCAACATTACATTCACTTGAGTCTCTGTACATGTTTGTTAGGAACTCTGGAATCTATGTGATAAGTTTTACGTATAAACATTGCATTATACTGGAAAGTTAAGCTAAGAAAAATTATTTCTTGGATGGCGAAATGTGGGGTACGTACTCAAATATACAGGCCATCACAACAAACGAATCACAAATTGTTTTAATTCTAAATATGATCTCCCAAATGACTGGAATCAGTCGCAACATGAAAGTGTACTGCAACTTTACGAGGCTTCACATGACAGTACAACAGACCAATGTTACATACGCATCTCACGTCTCTGAGTGAAAGCAATCCTGACTTTGTAAACGTCGCAATATTTCTTAGAACAGGATACAGATCTGTATGATCTGACAAAGTAATCTTTAAAATAATTATATTCAGGATCTGTTTCATTTTTCATTACATATGTCCATTAGCTATCCTCACGTGTGTTACGATTAACCTGTTGCAGATATTTAAAAATATCAACAAAAACGAGAAATATACTAGAAGTGTTCTAAAGGGCGATTCACATTTCGCGTAACACTGTGAAAAGTTTAACGATTTCCATCTCGACACGCCTAGAAAAATATGCACGACCGCATGGCTCCCTATTTGCGCGGGCCTGCTAAAATGACTAACTTGCGCGCGCAAAAGAGGTGAAATGTGAATCGCCTCTAAAGATTCTTTTCCAACCCTAATGTGCAAATAGTCCTAAATAATCGTATTTGAGACATGCAGTGGTACAGATATACAGGTAAACATTAAGGCCAGTCTCATTGGTTAAACCTTAGCCTTAACTGCTACAGGTAACATTCCAATCTAGAAGTTGTGATAAAGAGAAAGGGATCTTGGATTTGGTCGTAATATTTCATCATTTCATTCGATTTTACGTTCACTCAACGTTAAATCCCTTATTTTTGTTCATATAAAGTAGCTCACGGTGTAACCGCCCCTTCGAACGCACAGAGACGAAGGAGCCGCAGGAAAAGAAAGATGGAGGAAGATCACTGCTTTGAGATACACATTCTACTCAGGGAAAGTCTGAATGGCCGTCTTAGTCTAATGCTGTTTCCTAGTCATGCAACTACATTTCTTGTCTAAGACTAAATCTGTTTGCCAAACTTACATTAACAGCAAAACCGAAAAATGCTTTGTTACACAGCGCCTAGCTTTAGGCATCAGGCAAAAAAACATATTTATCAGGTGGCTCAATGTTTGCAAAAAGATGAAGAAAAAAGTATACTTCAAGTTAAATATACTTAACTAGTACATGTACCTATATCAATGTACTAGTAGTATAATTTTGTGTGTGTACTATTTCAATAAGCGGGACTAAATTGGCCCATTGTTTAGTTTGTGAAACTTAAAGAATACTTTAATTTACTTTTAAGTACATTTTCATTTGTACTGTAACTATACTACAAGTGAATAGCTATACTGATAGTATACTTAATAGTTTTAACACATTTTTAGTTTATAAAAGTACACTTCGACGTATACTCTCTATAAACTAAAAAGTAAAAATTTACTTATAGGCTCATCAAGAGACTTTGATTTTCTTAAAAGTATGACTAAGTACAATTTTGAGTATATTTCCGAGAAGCACATAAAAAGTAGTTTTGTTATAAAAGAAGTATACTAATGGGCATTTCACACAAAACATGTATTTTCATTCCGCTGCACTGCTTTTCCATAGTTTTATATGTTAACATGCGCTTTGTTGTGTTGTTACGCCCCCGTATCGCGTCTTTTGCAACGTATAGTGCATAATCAAGTTGGCATGGCAATTTCTGTTTTCAAAAGTGTGACGTGAGACCCTCACTTTTTGCAAACATAGCCATTCCCAAGCGCTACGTTTTGCGTTTTAGACGCAAAAACGCATTATATGTGAACACCCCCTAATAGTTAACTTAAATACATTTCTTGTTTAATTGGGTTCCTACATATAGGATTAGTTTTCAATGTGTATCATTTCTTTCTTTCTTTAACTCTGACCTGTTTCGATTCATATGCAGCAGTATGGAAATTGTCTGTATCTCTTTATTCTGGCCTTATGTGCAATCCAAGACTACAGTCCCCATTAACAGGTGCGCTCCACAAAAGCAGAGCACAACCCTTTTTGCCCTGAATTCCTTTGCTATATATATATATATATATATATATACCCTAACACATTTACATGGTGCTTTTGCAAAATGTGTGCTACATCTGTGACAAAAAGTGAATGACCAGGCGCCTGAATGACTAAAGCTGTCCAGAGGCCATGAGAAAAGAAACCAAAAAATAGTGACCTTCACATTTACAAAGCATTAACAAGAAGCTTTCAAAATAAGATGCAACAAAATGCTACGATATCTTTCATTACGACTAACAACCCATGCTATAAAAGTGCTTTTTCTTTTCCCACAATGCCATCTGTGCTCATTAGGTTCAGGGAGAGGGAAAACTGACCTCCATGCTATTCAAAATAAAAAGTAATATTTGACTCAACTGAGGTTTTTATCCAAAGGAAGCTCAAATTCTATTTCGATTGAACATGCGTTTGATCTTAAAAAGAAAAGCAGTGCTGTTTTTTAAAAGGCATCACAATGCAATACCTCAATGACCACAAAAGCTCAAAAAACAGCAAGATCTTTTCCCATCCACGTCAATCCTATTCATAACCCTGACTCTCTCTTCTCTAACATCTGCCGACCGGGCGCTCAGTAGTTGTCTCTCGGCCATGCGCGTGTGCGCTGCCGGTTGTTCCGTTGGTTGTGTCCGTCTTGCGAGTCTCGCTGCCGCAGGAGTCGGTCCTGTGCCTCGTGCACGTTAGCGCTGTGGATACCCCCGGGGTGGTTACGGTTGGGCGGGTACATGTCCCGGTACGCGTGGGAGTGGCGGTTGGGTTTGTAATCGTCTTCTTCCTCCTCCTCCTCATCCTCCGGGGGGTGCAGGGAGCTCGAGCCGCCACGGTGGAGGGATCGAGAGTCACTGGCCTCGTCGGAAGGCATGAGGCTGTCTTGCTCCCCCTGCTCTTCCTCCTCAACCCCCCCTCCACCCCCGGCCGGCGACAACTGCTGGTTCTGAGAAGGAAGGGGAGAGATGACAGCTCTTAACAATATTGGGATGATACCTTTCCTTTTTTTGTTTCACTCCAAAGAAAAATGGCTTGTTTAGAAGACAGCGAGAAGCATATACACACGTTGAGCACAAATATAGATAACACGTAATGTGTATTAAGGTTTGGGGAGACATGTCTCGCCAGTGAATTTGACTAGTTTCCAAGGCTTTGTTCACACTGGACCCAATTTAAATGCCTTTTATTATTTCAATATTTAGGATAGACTGTTTATAGTGTAATTTCATGTCAGGCAGCAGCGTTCAGAACAGCAAACTACAAGCAGCGATGCTTGTATGTCATATAACAATGTCATATAGACATCTAGAAGATGTCTATAAGATGTTTATGATTGAGAATGTGTGTAAAACTGCTCTTTCGAAGACGTTTATCAGATGTTTTTACACGGAAGATGTTTTCCAGATCTCCAGATCTTTAGCAGACATCTTACAGACGCAACGTGTTTAAAAAAGTTCAATCGTAGCATTTAGCTGCATGCTAGTTCTTTTTAGTCACTTTTTGAGTAGCTAAACTGTATTTATTTTGTGTTGTTGTCAAACTACAGTTTCAGACTAGCTTTCATACACAATCATATGAATATATGATATTCTAGGGTGACCATCCTTGCAATTTTTCCCCAGACACATCCCGGCCAGGATTTTGGGGGTGTCGCATTTGTCCACCGCATACATCATTGCATACATTAGGTTTATTATTTCAAGTCATATTTCAAGGTAAGAAATATGGTTATACGTCTTAAAGAGAAATAGATTTATATTCTATAGGTTTTGTTTACTGAAATGTGAGAATGTATATGTATGCTGTGGACAAATGCGCCCACCGTAGGGCGAAAACACGAAATTCTGGCTAGGACGTGTCTGAGTAAAATGGCATATATGGTCACCCTGCTACAAAACTACGGAGCACTGCACATGATATTAAAGAAAGATTCACATCAAGGCCATGAATAAGAATTCGTTCACAAGATTTATTAATATGTGAACACGTTTTACTCATTTCTTTCCTTGTTTTAGAATCATCATGCTCACGGTTTATTCATTTGTTCCCTCGTTTTTATTTTGATTAATCTTGCTTTCTTTTTGTGAGCAGATGTTCCATCGGTCCTGCTTTTATTGTTTTATGCTCATGATTTAAGTCAAATCATCAAAGTTTCTCGGTCTATAACAGCAGCTCCGTCTTTTATTATCAAGCTTAAAATGATGACGCCAAAAAGGATGGCTCTATTAAATGACGAACAAAAACGTAAGCAGAATTTACCCAAAAGGAGAGAAGGAATTGGCGAAACATGCTCACGTATTAAATACGGCAGTTATTTTATAATTTGTGTATGTCATGTGCTTGTACAAAACTACTAATGCAAATATGACAACTGGTGAGTCAATAAAACAAGGTAGCTTATTAGTTGACTAGTTTAGATAATGCAATATCATACATAGTTCAAATCAAATTGTTAAACGAAAAGGCTGACATTAGCCTACTACGGCAAATTGTTCAGCTTAAAAGGACTCCATTTATTTTTATTTATAATTCAATTTATTTTTAGCTACATAAACTGGATATTAAAGCAAAAACAGTCTGAACAAAGCCTGTGAGTTCTAGGTGTCCGATATCAAATGGCTATGCATTTTCCTCTGGAGCAAAAAGATTCAAGTTAGTTTTTGAAACAAGAAAGCTGCATTCACAGGGATGTTAGAAGGGTTGCCACATCACAAAGCATCAGTCTGTGTGGTCAGATACAGCCTCTTTTCCACAGTCAGGTTCCTTTAGAAAGCAGGAAAACAGGCGTGTGTATCTGTATTGTGTATTCATCTTATGGAAGGTGTTTCTAATACACTATGTTAATATCAATAAGAAAGGTATATGTGTACGTGTGTAACCAGCTTGCTCGGAAAACTGAAGAAACAGCAAACTAAGACGAAAGTGTCAAGGGCTCAGTGCATAAAATGAGGTATATGACATAACAGTAGGCCATTTCAAATGGAAAAGTTTGCACTGCCATGGGAGTTGACATCATTTGAAAGGATTTGAATAGGAGTGAAACGGAAACATAGAAAGTGCCGGAAATGTTGCTACTGCCCTGAATGTCCAGTCAATTCTATTGGTCATCTATTTACCATATATTGTTGACCCCATGTCTACACCTCTAAAAGTGTTGCCTACATCTTACATTTTATTTGATTGAGTAATTGGGGTAAAGTATGTAACATACCTCAACACTTAAAGTTGTAATTATTTCTTATAGTGTTTTGTGTTGTATTGACACACCACTGGACATATTTGATATTGAAACACAGACTATGAGTGAGCTACATGAGTCACTAACAACAGCATTCAAAACCATATATCTGTATATATGTTTGATTTTCTAATGGGGATACCACATGGCTTTTTCCATTTGGAGGGGTTGAAGGGATTGGAGGATGCGAAGAAGAATCAGGGCGGGTTTTTATTTACAGTCTGTGTGGGAAAGGCAGGCTGACGTCCCACCTACTCACCGCAGGTTTGTAAGCGTTCATTCAATTAATTCCTGTGTTTCAGAGAACTGCAAAGATGTCAGGCATGAATGAGACACAGAACAGACAGATTCAGACTCACAACAGCTTCTGTGGACCCAAGACAATTTAAGACTGAGAGTGAAAATATGGAGGGTAGAAAGGGACAAAACAGACAAACATTTTATGACAATGTTCTTGTTTGGAAATTACACATCTGCTCTGTTAACTCCAAAGACATTACTGTTTACTATCTGTGTATAGTTTACCTACAAATGAAATTATTTGATCATTTATTCATAATCATCATGTCATTCCAAACCTGTGTGACAGACTTTCTTCTGCAGAACACAAATGAAGATATTTTGAAGACTGTTGGTAACCAAACAACATCGAATCCCATTGACTTCCATTGTATGGTCAGAAAATACCTTAACCATGTTTGTAGACTTTGATCAAACAAATTCCTGACTGCCTTAAAACTCGATCAAAGAGCTCAAAGACCGATGCAAACAGAATGTGATTGATTAAACAACTTTGGGACCGTCACCATTGTTTTAAGAAAACAACTACTTTTCAAAAAATCATTATATGTCAACAGTTTTATTTTAAAATAAAGCTCCACGGTTGAGTTCTAAGTTAAAATCCCTTTGAGAAATGTATTGTAAGCAATGTTGTAGATCAAACCATGTGGGATCTGAGATTGTTAATAGACATGTTTTTTTTTAACTCGTTTCTGTTTACCCAACGGCATTTGTTGAAATATGAGATGAAACAGTGGTGATATTAGCATAAAAAATTTGAGTTTCTTGAATTAGTTGGAAACAGTCATGAATTGAACTTTCTTAAAAATAAGTTGTAAAAATCTACTTTTTCTCAAGTCATATTTCAAGATGACAACAGACATCTAGAGTACACATTTAAATCAAAGCACAAGCTCTGGTCTACTTTCCTGGGTGATCTATGACGACTTACACAAAGTCTGGAGGAACTAGGTCAGTACGCATTTTGAAGCCAACATTCTGACTTGAAATCCAAATGTATCACAATAAAAAAAACAGTAACTACTCATTTAACTTGCTTTGCTTCAACCAAAAGCATTTTCCGTCCATCCATTCAAAAGCATCTCACCTGTAGGCTGGAGATCGCTGAGGGCGGGGTCATCAGATTTTGCTCCAGTTGTGGATTAAGGGGGGTGGTGCCTGGCAGATGAGTGGCACGCCAGTAGATTTCCAGATATTCCGCGAGGTGTTCACAGGCGTCCTCCAGTTGGTTTTCATCCAAAATTACATCAAACATCTCCTGATGGGGAAACAGGGTGGAGCAGAAGATGACATGCAGGGGATGGAATTAGAAGATATTATATCAAATATCTTGTGTTGGTGGTCAGGTGATGGGAGATGATGTTGAGCGACAGGTAGGATAATGGCTCTATGGAACAACATGCAACATGACGTTTGTCAGAATGTGGTTTGGAAAAGCAACATCACTAGAACTGTAGCAAGGCCAGTGTAAACATCCAGACATGCCACTTACAAATAACACAAAATAAAATGGCAATGTGGTCAGACAGTTGTGCTATAAATGAAATTACTTCAGTATTGTTCTCATATTGTACAGTGTTGACAAACACTTTTTTCACACATTTGTTACTAGAGCTTGTTTTGACAAGTATACAGGTTCGTTTAAAACAAAGTCTCTTTGTGCCTTCAGTTATTAAATTATATTTGCCTTGATAATCACATTATATTACATGCAATAACCAAAAAACATCCCACGATGCAATATTTCTCTCTAAAATCCAAGCAAACCTTTCCAGAGAGCTATGTTTAAAATCCAGAAAAGTGTGACAAATTATCTTGAATATTGAAAAAATCATTGACAACATTACTGTGCTTCACATTTACATCCATATGCTTTTAGTTCCTCATTTTGAAAGTGTGTGTGATTAAACGCCATGAACTCACAGGAGGACACTGAGACAGTTTATCTGCCGCCATCATTTGAACATTCAGGTGTTTGCTCTGCGATTTGCCCCTCGACTTGATCAACCGATGTAAGACCTGATGACAGAGAGAAGCAGCCAAACATAATGCATAACATAATCTAGGGCTGTTGATGAATGATGAATCACACCCAGAATAAAAGTGTGTGTTTCAAATCCACAAGTTTCCGGAGGGTGTTATTGTAAAAATGAACGTGGGTACAGCTTCCGGTGAAGCGGCAGAAGTATCTTTTGTATAATGTTTATCAGATGAATGACCAGCTGACGATACAGCAGCTTTATGATATGTGCAGGCGGCTTTGCGGTCCCCTTTAAATACATCCAAAATATGATTTACCACATCTTTAAATAGCTCACAATTGACATCATGTAGAGGAATTGAAAAGCCTCCATCATTTTCAAATTGCACACTGGTTCACGGTCAATAAAGTCACTAAATATCCGCAGTCAAGTATTAAAATCATCATCCCATTCCTCTATAAAGTAGTGGACAGTGTGCTGATGTAGTTGATAAGCGTGTCAGTGTAAGTTCGCATTCTGCTATAGACAAATGACTTGAAATACGGCAGAAATGCGTTTGTTTACGTCGAACCGAAAGTTTATCCCATCTTTCACGCAAAGCCTTATGGGCGTGCATATTTATTTTGTACTACACAAACACAAACACGCGTTACAAAATATCTGCATGTATATATTAAAATGTATATATAATTTAAATGATTATAATGATAATTCTGTCAATTATTCGTTTTAAATTTACATTGTTTTCAAATCTATACATGTGTATATAAATAAAAAATGAATATACAGAGTGCATATTATAAACAAACTTTTATTCTGGATGTGATTCATCGTGAAACATCATTTTAAACAGTATTAATCCAAACATAAAAACTACAGGCATCTGACCTTCTCTGACTTCAGTTGATGGTGACTGTCAGGGTTAAAAGGGACTGGTAACGCTCACGGGACTTACCTTTGGTGAAGAGACTTTGACGTAGACTATGATGGGAGCTAGTGAGGTTTTAGCCAGCTGTGCTGGGTGGTTGATGGTGTCTGCATCCAGAACTACAAGCTGAAGGGTTTTAGCCAACTCGAATATTCTTTCAATCTCACTCTGTACCTCCGCTGAGTGAGAAACAGATGAGAGAAACGTGAAACCAGGGAGAAAGAGAAGAGAAAGATTATGTAATGACCCAGAATTCAGTCAGTGTGCATCTTTAATTTGTTATAGTTACAACACTAGAGGTGCACAGACTATTGGCTGATAGTTTAAAAACAGGCGATGATCAGGGCCGATATGTCCTGTCAATCAAAATAGGACCGCAAAGTGCAAAGTATTTGTGCTCTGTATCACCAGTTTGATGTTCAATATTAATAGTTAATAAATATTCATTACTTTTCAGAATCTGTAATATCAGTCTGAATAATCGGATATCGGTACCAGTGGATACATTTAGTATCGGTGAATCTACACAAAAGATGGGAGGTCATTTAAAATAGGTGTAGGGCGAGGCACAAAAATTATTCAATGAAAATAAATAAAAAATAAACTAAAAAATAAATTATATATGTTATAAAATGATAGTGGCCCAAACAACTTAATTTCGATAAACATAACTTAATTTAAAATGAAAACGATTAAATATACAATGATTTAAAATATCAATAAAATTACAATTAAACTGAGGATAAAACTATAACAACTCACCTAAACTGGTTCTTGTGTTGGATCTTTCCATGATGGGTCTCTTGTTGAGGACTGATCTCTTGGCCAGAGAAAGGTCAGCGGTCACCCGCGTTATAGAGATCCTTTCAGAAAAATAATACTTCAACTAATGTTGTTTTTCACTGGAAATGCATCAGGCTAAAGTCATCTTAAAACTCACCGTCCATCAAAGCGATGTTTGAGAAAATCAAACAGAGCTTTCTGCATCATGTCTGTCACCTGTCAACACACATACACGATAAACAAATATAAAAGAGACTTCTAGAAGAGAGCCGTTTCAGTGCGATGTCTACTTAGCTCTCACCTCATAGCCCTTCAGTGAAGGCCCCACCAGAACCACAGGCCTCATGGATGGGACCACATCATAAGGAGGAATGTGTTCAGTCTAATAGAGAAACACAAATGAATTACTGCATTAGATGTTTTTCAACTAGCACATAAACAATAGCTACTGTAACACACCTACCTGCTTCAGCTTCTGTTTGGCTTTTGAAAATAAAACACAAATCAAAATCATTCTGGGTTTGGAAGAATTGCTTATTTTTTACTGTACCCTGAGCTTCACAATGTTAGCGGGTGCTACGGTACGTGACAACTGAAGCTTAACCTGTGACAGAACGTGTCTTGCATTACGATAAGAAGATGGATACAGTAGAAGAACAAAAGCAAGGGAAGAGCAAACTCACTGATCAGCTTCGGCCCTACTGATATTTGCTCATTTGGGACACATCCCCTGCAAAGCGCAAGTCGCTCGGGCCCTGTCGTACTCACTCTCACCTGCAGATGGCGGTGTGGATCTCCAGCCTCCAGACACCATGTCACCCAGACTTGAGGAGGAGTTGCCACTTTTCCTGCAGGGAGAAGAAAAACATCAGCGTTAAAGGAGCTGCTGATATACCACATGCCTCAACAGCACAGGTGAGTTATTAGAACAAAAATGACTAGTTTTCTTTAACTAAATGTTATATTTCACTTATCTGGGGTTGGTCTTTGGAAAGTTTCATAGAGCTAGATTTTTCTTTGACCTACATGAAAGCGTATTCTGACAAAAAAACACCCATTAAAACCAAAAAGAGTCTGCATGGTCAACATATGAAGCAAATAACCAAAAGTTGGTCATACGACTCCTTTGTTTGCATACTACTAACTTGCAAAAACGTGATGTTTTTTAAAGATTCAATGCCATAGACCTTACAAACGTTGGCAAGCATAGCTACGTTGTACGCACTGTACTTATACAGGTACTGTTATTTCTTTCCTGATAAACTAAACTGTCCCAGATTAAAACATTCACAGACCCTTAAAAATGCATACTTTAAGTATAATTTAAGTATACGTAATAATTTTTTTTTAACAAAGCTCATCGTTGTGAAAAGTGCCGTCTGCTCTGGTTGTCCAGCTACCCTGTGCGTTGTGATTGGCCGAATAACTTAAGCATGTGGCGGAAATTCTTGAGCAGCTTTGACGCTGTGTCCCGACGCAACGCGACAGTCAATAAAACATTATAACAAGGCATTTGTTGCATCCAGCGGGGACATAGAAACGAATATAATTACTTATGACTTTTTTCGTGTAGCATCACGCTGCATGGGAGAACCGCCAAAGGATGATGTATTCAGGCTCGTAAATATAAATTAATTGGTACATTTGTGATCTTAGGACCGACAAAAAGCTTACATTTGAATAGTCAGTTGTAAAATCTTTAATAATGAAAACGTACTTATAGGCTGTGAGGGAGAAGCAGCAAACTGTCCTTACAAAGTTGGATTTGCTCCACTTTTTTGAAACAGCCTTTGTGCACAACCAGGTGTTAATGTGCTGCACACACTCAGATTTTGGAGTTGTGCATTTTGGAACAGTGTTGTAAATAAAATTTTATTAGAAATCGGTGTTTGTGTTCTTGTTTGGAAGACCCAAGTAAGTCGTTTTTCATTTGTAATGAAACTTTCTCTGCGTATACATTTTGGGCGGCGTTCTTCAATGCTTCTCATGAACTGACGTAGAAATGTGTTTACATGTCTGTATAAAACACCTCTTTAGGTTTGACAATTTTACATGTCTAATATATGCATGAACAATTTGTAATACACCAAAGATACAGGAAAACACCAAATCGAAACATATGACTCCTTCAATATTACTTTGGAGTAAAATGGCCCAATTTTTTGTCTATAAAAATGTACTTTAAGTATAAACTTTAAGGAAATATCACATGTAATTATTTTATTGTACTCAAACATATTTTGTGTAATATTGTTACCATAATTTATTAAGTACTTTTAAAGCATATTTTCTTCACACAATATACCATAAATAAATCAAGTGAAATTACCAAAATTATTTAAGCACATATCATAGATCGCGGTTATTTGATTCTTTAACTATAACTTTGTAAAGGTGTCTGTAAATTGAAATCAAATAAAATATCGGCCTAAAAATTATTATTGAAAAATACATAAAGAAATTCAAATCTAGCCTCGGAAATAAACCGAAATAAGTTCATTATAATCATAAACCAAAACGAAAATAAAAATCAATGAATCTTATATAGCAACATAAAAAATAAAACAATTACAAAGTGACAAACGCATAAAGCAAAATTTCACATAATTAACATAAAAATCTAAAAACAAAAGCCAATTTAAAATATTAATAAAACTTAAAACAAAACTATAATAACTGATAGATACCTCTGTTTTTGCTCCTGTTTGATTCTCATGGCCTCTAGTCGGAGAGGGCTGGGAATGAAGCTGATATCTGCCCCCTCTTTCACCAGTCTTCCAATCCACCAGTCATTATTGTACTTCTGCAACACAAAAGACAAAGATTAAACCAAAGCAAATCTATGACAGCTTTGCTAGCCGAGACTAATACGCTTCAAATGTTTGTTTGACTTAGACGCGGTCACCTCTTTAATGTGCAGAAAGTCTTTGGTTTCAAAGTTTATGGCAGCACCCTGAACGGGACAGTCTTCATCGAGAGCTCCGCAATAATTCACATTCGTCTTCACTGCGAACGCTACAGGTTTGGACTGCCAGAACAAACAAAACAAAATTCAACTCTGTAAAACTACACTACAACGTATTTTCAGTACATTTCAAAATATTCTCCTTGTTGAAGTTTAAAACATACAACTAAATTGAGTCAATAAGTACACACTTTTTTATAATGTGGTATTGCTTATAAGTGCAAAAAACTGAATAAACCTCGTAAAAGAAAAGCATGAGAAACCTTGGCTCTTTCGAGCTGCAGCTGGGCCTGGCGTTCGGCTTCACGCCGATACGCCTCGCGGTCCTCCTCCGCTGACAGGTCGGAATCCGAAGGTCTGCTCGTGTACGAATCGGCTGAACCCTACAGGATGGGAATGAAGACAGACATGTTTTTCAGAATGGACAAATGGAGAAAATAAGGATATAGTCCATGACTTGAAGTGTAAACAGCTTGGCCAATTCATAACATTCGTTCATCAATCACCACTCTGGACCAATAAATGAATGGCAAATGGCTAAAGTCTTTGATGACGTGTTGACATAAAAAACAGAAACTGTCTATGTATTTACAATTTACAGCTCTAAAACAAAACCAAAACATTAGTTAAACAATGATAGGGTAAATAAACAACAATAGTTAAAGTAGCATAGATACTTTTGCTTTTACTTCTTATATCTCAAAAACACTCTTATGTAGGTTGTAACACTACACACAGGACAGAAGAACGATGCCACAACAAGACTTTGTGATGATGACGGTTTAATAAAAATCCTGGGGGAACCCAGGGAGACCAAAGGGTGGACACTTGACCAGTAACAAGACACAACTAGATCTGACAACAAGGTAAACACAAGCAAGGGTACATATAGTGTCCACGGAATGAGTATCAGGTGCGGTGCAATTATGCCGGGTGCAAAGGATGATGGGAGATGTAGTTTATGAGAGTCAATAGTCCAGGGAAATTGAACGGGTCAATTTGGGAGAAGGTGATGGAGGGGGTGTGACTGACCGTTGAGGAGAGCTTGTTACATAGGTAGTATATTTTTTATACCCATGAAGAAACGCCATAATGCCATCTCAGATGTACAGTATATAACATCAGTTAAACACATACAAATTTCAATATTAAAGGGATAGCCAAAGGTGCCTCAGAATGGTTTGTTTTTCCAAAATATTTAAAATATCACATTTTGTGTTCAACAGAACTAAAATACATACACAATATTTTGTTATCTACTGTGGTAGTAGATGATGTCCCCAAATTGAAAATGGCTAACATTCTTCCAAATATCTTTCTTTGTGTTCAGCACAACAAAATACATATTAATATTATATTCTATATTTGAAACAACACGAGGGTGAGTAAATGATGACAGAATTGCTATTTTGGGGTGAACTATCACTTAAAAATGCAGATTTTTTATCTTTTTGCTTTTTTGTGAACTATCACTCAAAATGAATCTACACAAAAAAATAAAATGCAGTTTGCCAAAAATACAAATGCACACTTGAAAAGAAGCATTCTGATGTTACCAGGTATAAGAAAAACATGGAACCATGTACTTCTTTCTAAAGCACCATATTACAATATACAGTAGCAGCATTATCTTGTTGTTTTTTATGTTCTGCTTTCAGGACAGTGACAGATTACTACAGCAGTGAGACTGAGACATCATGTAACACAGACAACAACCGTTCCACAACGAAAACGAAGCCACCACGACATTTGAGTTTGCAATTCAAAGGTGCAGACATCCCTCTATAATGCTACAGCAATAGCAACGTGAAACCGAGCATTTGCAGTCTTTCTTACAATCTTACCAAACCACATCTACACAGCACAATTATTTACTTTAAATGACATTCATTTATGTAGCATTTACATCCACAAACTATTGCTTCACAAAATCGCACCCAGGTAAACGCGTCCTACCTTCCTCGGGACAATGATTGGTGGAGCTTGTTTAATTCAACATTCTCTCTGAGCTCGAGAGGGACGAAACACTCCAGATCCCTCTCAAAACATCATCCTGTTGTCGGTGGCCCTTTTCCAGTCCATTCTGAGAAGCTAACATGTTCTAATGTGGCTTAATGCCAGCACTAAACAACACAGAGATTCAGCACCAAAACAGGGTAGTCATGACTGCTCTCAAACAGCAGGGAAGGTGGACGAGAGAGAGAGAGAGAGAGAGAGAGAGAGAGAGAGAGAGAGAGAGAGAGAGAGAGAGAGAGAGAGAGAGAGAGAAGGAGAGAGCACTGGAAAACAGAAGACAAATAAAAATGCAGGCGGGCGGTACAAGCTCGTAGAAGAAGAAAGATGGAGCGAATGCTAGAAACAAGTGATAGATAGATAGATAGATAGATAGATAGATAGATAGATAGATAGATAGATAGATAGATAGATAGATAGATAGATAGATAGATAGATAGATAGATAGATAGATAGATAGATAGATAGATAGATAGATAGATAGATAGATAGATAGATAGATAGATAGATAGATATAGAGATAGATAGATAGATAGATAGATAGATAGATAGATAGATAGATAGATAGATAGATAGATAGATAGATAGATAGATAGATAGATAGATAGATAGATAGATAGATAGATAGATAGATAGATAGATAGATAGATAGATAGATAGATAGATAGCTCATTCTAAGGTAATAAAAACATAACACTTATTATATAAGGTACATCATATTGCATTTCTGTCAATAGTTTACACACTGGACTTTAAAGGGACACTTCATTAATGATGAATGAAAGATGAACAAAAGTCTTTAAATGAAAGTGTTTATTTTTCCTACCAAATCTGTTCTTTAGTAGCACACAAAGGGAGATGTTGCAGACTAGCAATCTCAGTCTCTATTTACTTTAATTCATCTTTTTTTCCAAACAGTGAAAGTGAATGGTGACTGATTTTATATAGGATGTTATAGGATATTTCTGTATATTTTAGATTGAATGTAAATAATCCAAGCAGCGTCCCATAAACAACACGTGTAATAAATTCCTCTAGCTCTCTGTTTGAACAATACCATACATCATATCGTGAGGTAAAACACATGCATACACACACCGTCATATCCACAGTATTATACATAATGGCAGAGGGAAGAAAAAAGAGCGAGAAGAAGCAGATACTAGCATATTAGCTTCTCTCGGGTTCAGAACAGTAGGCTGGTTTTAGCTGATTCAGTACTTTCATTGTGAGCCGTGTCATCTCTACTGTCTCAGTAATTAATCTCCTTCAAAACCAAAACGTCGGGAACTATTGTGCTGTTCTGTGTGGTGTTATTTATTGTTTTGAAGAAGATATCTTGCGAATTGGCAAATCCACTACAACAGATAGACAAAAATGTGTATTTAGAAACTGAAAGAGAAAAATATCAAGTCAAAAACTGTTTATTCATCCTCGTGTCATTTGCAAACCTGTATGACTTCCATTATTCTGTAGAGCACAAAAGAAGATATTTTGAGAATTTCTCTGTGGTTTTGTCCATACGATGAAAGTCAATAGGGGGTCAGTGTTGTTTGGTTCCCAAAATAGCTTCTTGAAAGAAAGTCATATGAATATGAATGACATGAGGATAAGTAAATTACTGAATTTTCCTCTTCAATGGTTGGTCAACCATTTGACTCGCAGTGTCTGCCACATCATTGTTTTCGAGAAAGGAACGTTCCATACCTTTCCATAACAAAACCCACTCGAGCATCACGTCCACGCCTCTTTCTCCAACTCGCATCCTAGCCCCCAACTGCAGCTGTGTGTAGATGTTTACCCCCTTTCTCAATAAGCCTCTAGTGGCAGTTGAATCTCGGTTTGCGCCCACACCCACCTTCACTGCAACACCAAATATAGCACAAACCCCCACCTTCCCCCTGCCTCTGGTTTCCCCCTACACGCATAGATCATCTCCCTCTCCTATAGATTTAATGTATCACAGATATCACTTTAATATTTCAACATCAGGGTTATCGAACAATACTGCAACCCCACTGTAAGACGGTGCGAGTATGACTTTCTTTCTTCTGCAGAACACAAAAGCAGCTATTTTGAAGAATGTTCTTAACAGCAACTGTTTAGAGGTTCTAGCTAACAGCCAATGTTAGTACCTCTATACTTCACTTGACGAAGCTTGTGTTTTTCTAACATTTACGTTACGTTGAGAGATAAATTCGTTCAGAGAAGAGGGTGCAAGATTATAAACAATTTTATACATTAAACAACAATTGTGAAACATAATCAAATTGTAGAAAGTAAAAAATATAATTTATGATTATAAAACAATGATGATATGTATTTGGTTTCTTAGCAAACAATTTTAAGCCTGTTTATACAAACTATGCAAAGGTTTCAGTACTGATTTTTCCGAATATTAAGTGTTAAACAACACTGAAAAGCCAGTCAGAAATTCTTGGACATAGCAGTAGTTAATTTTAGTGCCACCTGTTCTTTTGTTCTATCACGTACATAAATCACAGCGTCATCACTGTGTGGTAAAAATTGTGCCGTCTTAACTATCTTGTTTCTTAAACTGTTAAAAAGATGTCGACCCTGTCGTAATCCCGATTGAATGGCTCCTTTTAATATAGTGTCACGCTTTTTCATAAGCATCCAAACCTGTTCGTTCATCCAAGGTAAATTGCGTTTTCTATGTTTATTTCTTATTAATTTTGTGTATTTATTCCTTATGCTGTTTATATCTTCTACAAAAACATTATGAGCAGACTCCAGATTTTCAATAGACTAAAGCGGTGCCCAGTTGACTTCAAATGCATTCTTGTCCTTTTTCAAGTTCTGCTGGTAAACAAACCTATTCTTAGTCAATTTCCCTTTCTGCAGAAGAACTACAAGTCATACAGATTTGAAGTGAAAAGAGGGCGTGTTCATTTGACAGAATTTTCATTTTGAAGGTGAACTGTTACTTTAAAAGATGGAATGGAGGAGAAAATGAGGGGATGTTCAAGGCTGGGAGAGAGATGTCTTCTGCTTGGTGAGGCCATAGAGAGGCTTACTCCTATATTTAAATCTCAGTCCTGATTCTGTCAGCTCCAAATAACACCCTCAAACAAAGCGAGTCTCACACAGGTGAGAGAGAGAGAGAGAGAGAGAGAGAGAGAGAGAGAGAGACCTACAGTATGTGCAATGATGCTTAAAAATACTAAGAAATTAGCAAAGTAAGTGAATAACCAAAGAACATTTTTAATTGTATTTTATATTCCCTAATGCGTTAGTTTACCCAATGAATAGAAATTGCCGTTCATTTACTCACCCCCAGACCCCAAGTACATTTAAGATGTGGGTAACATTGTTTTTTAAGAAGATATGCTATTTATAAAGATATTTGTTTGAAGTGCAAATGTGGTCTCCTTCTTCCCTGAAATTTCTTCTCACACAAAGACCCAGAAATCTCACATATGTCTCCACTAGAGTTTCAGAAAGAGGAACGGAGCTCAGATTTGCCAACCTGATCTCTGATATCATGATATCAGTATCAACCTCACTGAAAAAGCATCATCCCTCAATCACTAAAGGACAAAGAGAAGAATATCAAAGCAGAGGGGAAGGATGCTGATTTCAAGCTACAGTACCAGCAAAAACATGACACCCCGAAACTGAGCCAGTACACACCACCAAACACACCCACAAGAAAAACCAATACAAGGGAAAGACTTATGGAGAGAAATGGATCCATCACCATTCCCAGAGTTTCTGGTCTGCACTGTGCATGAGAAGTGCATCTGCTAAGTGATCCTTAATGATGTTATAGCAGTTTGTGAACTGTCAGATTGGCCATTTGCCATCCATTATTAATGCGATGGATTTCAACAGCAAACTGCAGTGCTACACACCCAACATTGGTATCTGACGCTTCCTTTACTGTACATCATGATGTTCAATATCATTTTCAAGAAACACTTCCAAAATCATCAGCATCTGCTTTAAAGGAGTAAGAGCGAGTATAGGTTTACGAAAGGGGTAATACACTTATTGCACTTTAAGTAGCACTTTACTATGTTATGTGTATATGTGTGTATCATATCATGTATGAGTATGCCATATTGGATGTCCTGTTTACTAATTGTGTCATTTCCTATACGTTGCTGTTAATTGTGTGTCTTTTAAATTAAGTCAAATCATGTTTAAATTATATGTTTTAGCTGTGTTCCTAGGTATTGATTGATGACTTCACGTAGGGACTACAAATGTAAAATAGCCTGGGGGCTAATTTTGGCATATGTACATTGCTGGAAAGCTATGTTCATTCATACACACTGTCCCTTTTAAATAAATAAAATAAAAAAAACACCGGTGATAATAAAGTGAGTTTATTGTGAACATGTCTTCAGGAGATGCTCGATTACAACAAAATCATAATCGCAATTATTTTGCCCAACGCTGTGATTACAATGTAACATGATTAGTCAATGAATAGATAAACTATTAAGTTGTCAATTTAACACCGGATTCAACTTCATACCAAAAATAAAAGCAAATCAAAAGTAGATCAAATAAAATATGTATACAATCAAACAAATAATACAAAATAGAAAAAGAAATAAGACAATCAGAATGTGTCACAATATTTAATATTTAAGGCAGTATAAGGCAGAATTTTTTAACACACAGTGATGACACTGTGATTTATGTACATGATAGAGCAAAAGAACAGGTGGCACTAAAACGACTACTGCTTTGTCCAAAACCGCACATTTTTCCTATTACCGTACTGCAGTCATCAAAATCATCTTGTTTGATATTTCATAAATTAGTTTAGGTTATAAATGAATATTAATGAAGCACTAAATAAATACTTTAGTGCATTAAATAAATACTTTAATTTAAATAATACATCACTATTTTTGGAATTACAATAATGTACATTTGCATATCACTAATAATCACAAAAATAATCCCAATGTTGATTAGGATGGTAATGTTAATTTAGTTAAAAAAAAATATTTTTTGGACAAGTCCTAGAATAATCAGCAGAGCTCAGCTGGGCTGGAAAAACAAACAGTCCCAATAGAAACCAGGCACAGTCACTCAAACTGCCGGCTGATGTGATTTAGGATGGTATGAGAGTTTGTTTTGATCAAACCACAAGGACCCAGAGACATTTAAATAGCCCACATTAAACATTAAGCCTTTAGTGCGCCAAATATAGCTTGTGTTACTTTAATAACATTCATTCATTCATTCATTTTCTTCCGCTTATCCGGGGCCGGGTCGCGGGGGCAGCAGTCTAAGCAGAGATGCCCAGACATCCCTCACCCTAGACACTTCCTCAAGCTCTTCCGGGGGGACACCGAGGCGTTCCCAGGCCAGCCGGGAGACATAGTCCCACCAGCGTGTCCTAGGTCTTCCCCGGGGTCTCCTCCCGGTCGGACGGGCCCGGAGCACCTTCCGGGGAAGGCGTCCAGTAGGCATCCGTAACAGATGCCCAAGCCACCTCAGCTGACCCCTCTCGATGTGGAGGAGCAGCGGCTCTACTCCGAGCTCCTCCCGGGTGGCCGAGCTTCTCACCCTATCTCTAAGGGATCGCCCAGCCACCCTGCGGAGGAAGCTCATTTCAGCCGCCTGTATCCGGGATCTTGTCCTTTCGGTCATGACCCAAAGCTCATGACCATAGGTGAGAGTAGGAACGTAGATTGACCGGTAAATTGAGAGCTTCGCCTTGCGGCTCAGCTCTTTCTTCATCACGACGGACCCTTACATCGACCGCATTACTGCAGAAGCTGCACCGATCCGTCTGTCAATCTCCCGTTCCATCCTTCCCTTACTCGTGAACAAGACCCCGAGATACTTAAACTCCTCCACTTGAGGAAGGAACTCTCCACCAACCTGAAGTGGGCAAGCCACCCTTTTCCGACTGAGGACCATGGCCTCGGATTTGGAGGTACTGATTTTCATTCCAGCCGCTTCACACTCTGCTGTAAACCGTCCCAGTGCATGCTGAAGGTCCTGGTTTGAAGGGGCCAACACGACAACATCATCCGCAAATAGCAGCGACGAGATCGTGTGGTCCCCAAACCTGACACCCTCCGGCCCCTGGCTGCGCCTAGAAATTCTGTCCATAAAAATTACGAACAAAACCGGTGACAAAGGGCAGCCCTGCCGGAGTCCGACATGCACTGGGAACAAGTACGACTTACTGCCGGCAATGCGAACCAAGCTCCTGCTCCGGCCGTACAGGGACCTGACAGCCCTTAGTAAAGGACCACAGACCCCATACTCCCGAAGCACCCTCCACAGGATGCCACGAGGGACACAGTCGAATGCCTTCTCCAAATCCACAAAACACATGTGGATTGGTTGAGCAAACTCCCATGAACCCTCCAGCACCCTGTAGAGGGTGTAGAGCTGGTCCAGCATTCCACGGCCTGGACGAAAACCACACTGTTCCTCCTGAATCCGAGGTTCTACTATCGGCCGTAGTCTCCTCTCCAGTACCCTGGCATAGACTTTAATAACAGTGACATTAAAATCACAGTACACACACTTTAAAAGAATCAACAAATTATCCTTAATCCTTGGCAAAGAACGATATTTACCTGACTTTTAAGTGCTTGACGTGTTGTCTACGTACTCATTTTTGTTCATCAAAAGTGTGTGAATTTACTGTACATACAGTTTCTTTGACCTCCATCATTATCGCTTCATCAAAGACTCCGCCCCTTATTCATCTCAATAACACATCACATCATCAGCCCTTTCTCTCTCTGGTGAGTGTTTTTGTGCTCGTGAATACTCTTGTGAGTGTTTGTGTTTCCAGTCTGGTAGACTAATTTATTTTGGAACAAGCCATGTTTATACACCGACTATAAGCTAAATTTAGAACGTTTTGGATATGAAAACAGAGAACAGAGCAATACCTCTTGCAAATATAAATTTGGAGACCTTTGCACAACTGGCTTTATTTTGCACATATTATAGTCTAGTGCAGTATATGCTTCTGGAAAATCTATATCATTGATTAATAGCTAATTGGTTAATAACTATAGTTATCCATTCCCTGAAAGGTTTTAGTACAGATTCCTTGTCCACAAACCCAAACTGGGTCACAATTGAAGAACCTGTTTGTTATGCAATGGTTGTTCATCCGAGTGTTATAGAGTTCATCATTACCACAGGACACTCATGCCGTCCTGAAGTGTGCTTTAGTGGGAGGATATGACGGACGTATGAACGGCTCTTCACAGATTTACGTTACATAATACGTGTCAAGATCTCACTGGAGTCCAACCTTCAAAAAAATGCTGTGGTGGTACAGTGACAGTGGTGTTACGTGTGGTATACCATGATACCGAATGAATACCATAAACTGCTTTTGGTAATGATTCCATTGTATGTGATAATGAAAAACCAAGTCACATCATGACATTCGGAGTCATGTTAATAAGAAGTCGGTTCATCTCGGGTTATTTGAAATACAATGCGAAAACAAATGGTTTTGGACAGCATCTTGAAATAGATCTGCACCACAGGAGCAGGTAAATGCCACAGTTTCTCCTGCAGAGATGAGTCACAATCCAGCCAAGCAACCCCACCCCAGTCAGAAACAAGATTTCTGTAAGTCAGTGCGAGCAAAGCATAAACACCAGGAAACTACATGGACACCAGCTCCATTCAAAAGAATTACAAATAACTGGAAATAGTTTATTTCACTAAACAATATTTGAAAATGCTGAAGTTAGGTTTATATTTGCCAATAACTATTAGAATAGAGCAGAATACATTCACATGCCTGAATTTTTAACCATGAATTTCACACATCATAAAAATGTCTGCACCAATAGCGTCACCAAACTCCCCCGTCATTGTTTACACAAACAACTTAACCAAACTCACAGTCAAAGTTGCTTTAACAGCTCAGATGTGTTTTTCCAGGATAGATGCTAGTGAAGGGCCTATGGAACAGTGGACTTGTGGTGCCAACCAAAGTTATTGTAGTTTACTAAAAATAAAACTTTGTAAACGTTTTTGTTTATTGAAATCATATGAAATATTGGCCTAAAAATGATAGGAAACAATTTGCCTCAGAAATAAACGGAAATAAGTATAAGGCACAACAATTATATTAATAAACAAAACTATAATGAAAACAAAATAATAATAAAATAATTGTATATAGCAACATAAAAACTAAATAAAACAATCTAAACGAAATGGCTAAAAATGACTACAATTAACATAAAAATCTAAAAACAAAAGCTAATTTCAAATATTATTGAAACTATATTTCAAATAAAAACTAATCTATAATAACTCTGGTGCCATCCAGCATTCTTATAATTTTGATGTTGTCAAAGGCACGGCTCAGGTGATTGCTTTAAAAGAACATTGGGCCAGATCTGCATGCTTTTAGCAAACATGCATGCTGCCATGCATACATTCTATACTATGCAAACTTCTTGTAGGGTGTACACCAGCCTCCAGACTTCATAGATGTCTGTGTATGTGCTTAAATAAATATTGTATTTTTGTGCCTGTGTAAAAATACAAACTGGATGGGACTGATCCACACAACACTATGACATCATGAGGGAGGTAAAAAGCAGGTGTGGGTTTTATGTATAATTGTTTGAGTATCACTTTCAAAAATCCACATCATTTCTCAGATAGGACTGATTTTGTATTGTTTAAAAAACCTTTTTAAATATAGCACACACATTACTGTGGTATTCACAGATGTAAGGATTCCATAACGTACGTCATAGATTGTTGATTTCAAGGCTCCCTCACGGAATGGTTAAATTATTATGACCATACAGAGGATAGTGATTTTAATTCCACTGGCAGACACGATGATGAGCGCCATTAATATTTTACTCTTTTAATATTTTAGGAACTGTGATATTTTGGGAGGAAATTGAAACTGCCTGACCTCCCGGTAATGAAAATTAACAACCCGCTCAATATGTCATCTTTTCTTTCCACTCACACACAGTCTCTCCATTTTTAAGCACATTAAACCTCATATGTGACCCTGGACCACAAAACCAGTCTTAAGTATCACAGGAACATTTTAAATAATAGCCAACAGTAATTCTATGGGTCAAAATTATAAATTTTTTCTTTCTGACAAAATCATAAGGATATGTAGTAAAGATCTTGTTCCATGAAGATATTTTCTGTATTGTAAATTTATGAAAACTTTATTTTTGTCAGTAATAGTGGTCCTAAGGACTTCATTTGGACAACCTTAAAGGCGATTTTCTCAATATTGTTTTGCCCTCTCAGATTACAGATTTTCATACAGTTGTATCTCTGCCAAATAGTATCCTATCCTAAAAAAACATAAATCAATGGAAAGCTTATTTATTCAGTTTTCAGATTAAGTATACATCTCAGTTTTTTTAATTTGACCCTTAAAACTGGTTTTGTTGTCCAGGGTCACATATGTGTCCAAAGACTCAAGCCTGAACAGTCATTTGCACACAGTACCCTTTAAATTTCAATGTGTGCTTGTATGTAAATGTGTGATCCCAAATATATAACAAAAGAATTGATGGCATCTAAGGGTGTCCCGTTTCACAGATTAACTATAAGGAAAAATGTGCTTATATGCCATGAGCAGAACAAACTGAAGAATTTGGGTCACTCATTATCGTGGAAATGAATTGATGTTAAGGAGGTTACACAGATGCTGAAGTGTGCCAGAGAAATTCAGTTCCGAGTGAGCTTGTCATAACCTATTTTTTTCTTTTAGTATTTTTTGTCACCAGTTCAAACGATTCTCTTAAATAACACCAAGTGTCCCTCCTACTGCTGGCTTGACTGACCTTAAAACATTAATTACAAAGTTGTTCTTGCATCAAGATGCTGCAGTAGCATAAGTAAAATGCTTCCCCCTAGTGGCTATGTCTTGAATTACAGCAACAAATAAGGTACATCCATTCGCCTGTCACACACAACACAATACAGGCATGTCAAGCACACTCACATACAATCATCCAGAAACATTTGACCACTAGTGAAACTAATAATAGACATTTAGAAATTCGTTCACAATGCCACTGTCAATCTGTAGTATTTATTACAGAGAGGGCATATTTGAATGATATAACCTGGTTACATCTTTCAAAACAGCTAAGCAATGAAGTTTATCTTTAATCAAAGAGAAATAAATTAAAATAAATTTATTTCATAAAAAATAAAATCCACATTATACATTGTGGATACAGTTTTGTCACGACTGTTTATGTGTAACAAACCAGCAAATTAAATAAAGTTTACCTGCTGTAAATTCTCTATAAATGTTTTTTAAGAAACCAATGAATTTGAGTTTTCCAGGAAATAAAAAACAAAAAAGTAAACAAAATGATAAGCTATGTCTATAAAAATGACATAATGTTAATGTATAAACGTATAAACGTAGTAAGTATAAACCGTATTAATAGTGTGCCGTTTTTCAGTCTTTTTTTAAATCGTGGCACGGTAATTGAAGTATATACAAATAGTATGAACTATTACATAAAAGCAGATCATATACAGTTGCATACAACTATATTGTGTGATGTTAAATATATATATTAAAAACTAGTAAATCAAAAAGTGCAACACTATTTGGACACACATAACACACATGCAGTAAAGATATTGCAGAACACCTGTCAGTGCAGACTTAAGTCTGTTTGCCAGACCAAACACCACCTCTGTTGCTATTCAATAACTAATAAACCTATATTCACCAATGATCTAAAAAAACAGATATGATAGAATCAGCAGTCTTACCTGTCGTTTGATGAAGCTGGAGGTGGTGTCAGAAGAAGTGCTGCCATCTGAGCGTTTAAAACGACCCTTGCGCTTCGGTAACTTTCGCGGTAACTACATGGAGATATTCGCATGAAAACAAACAGTCATATCAAACTAGTTTTAGACTAAAATATGTTCTAAATACAGTGAGACGTGTGTTGTTGACTTACACTGAAAATCTGGGATATAGGATGGAGCCTAATGAAACGGCATAAACAATAGCGGACTAGGGGGGCTGTTTATAGGAAATTGCTTTGGAGAAAACGGACGTGAATTTACAAGTATTACAATTTTCGTATCATGTCTTGCAACTTAGAACAATGAAATGAGAAAGCAAAGCAATCACATCCACTACAGCTGACACACTGTCCGTCTTACCTAAATAGCACGTAAATATATCAATTGATGCACCTGTAGGGAACCCTTGAACTAAGCAGCACCCATCAAGGCAAAAACTTTCTGTTTAACTTTTGGTATTCAGTTGAAATATGAGGGATGAGGACAAGGCAGATGAGCAAAGGGTTTCAGTTGGCTACAGGTGCACGTCAGTGAGTGAGGCTTGTAGGAATATCAAAAAAGATTTTTGCGCATCTGGTCATTTATAATAACCAGTAAAACACAAGAAGAAATGAATCATTCGGAGTGCTAAATGAACACCAAGCCTATAGATGCTTCGCCTGAAGGATGAGGCCTTTGCTGCGGTTGGAAATCTCAGGGCGGAGGGAAAAAACAGAAATGAGGAGTTCCGCGGATGGTGGAGGAGCATCCAAACATCTTATTATTTTCACTGCGCCCATAAAAACGCAATTGCGCGCGCCTGCTCAAAGCGCAATAAAAAGAAACATAATAAAGGCAGATTTGGTAACGGTAGCGCTCTGCGGATATGTGAAGCGCTCTGCTTTAATGCATGACCGCTCCGACAACAAGTAGCAAGAAATTAACCATTTACGAGATGATATACAAATGCCCCAGAAAATCTTACCTGAAAATAGTGCGACTGAGACGCGTTTTCTACACGAGACAGAGGGTCTGCGGAAGATTTGGACATCTTTACTTGCACCATCTATTTGAGAGCGCAGGGAGGCGGGTGCATGGATGCATTGGTGCTTATTGGAAGATACGAAATACATATGCCTGTCGAGGAGGAAGGGAGTATCACGATTGAAGACACTGATGCCAATCTATCTGATCCATACGCGTTACGATCCTAAAGTTCCCTGTCGATAATAACCCTAAATCCAGATAGTCAAATGCATGCGTGCAAATGCAATGTGTTTTTCTTATGCATGCACCTTTTCTGATGTGTCTCGCGCCACCGCGAACGGTATGTGCAGATCTCTCTCTCTCTCTCTCTCTCTCTCTCTCTCTCTCTCCCCCTAGTGCATGCAATATTTGCCCCTCTTCTGTCTTGTGTGTTTGTGTCCACCTCATTACCAGAAAGGCACCAAGGATTGCACAACCAATTGATCTTGATATTCCCAAAAAGCATGGGTAACAAAATCTCTCTAACAAGTCATTCTTCAAAATATCTTGTGTTTTGAAGAAGAAAGTCACAGGTTTGGAATGATACTTAAGGAACTGTTGCCATGCCAATTGACAGATTACTGATTTACTTGTTGGGTGGTCTTAGCCGATCTTTCACCCTGACCAGCTAAAACCACTTCACCAAAGCTAGCCCCTCTAAAACCAGCCAGCTTTACTGGCTAAACCACTTACAACAAGGCTTTTTTTTATATTGAACTGACACACTGATGGGATTTTAGGTTTTTATTTTGACTGTAAGTCAACGAGGCACTCTGCTGGTTGGGCAAACAAACATGTCTTTTCTGACATAGCATAATTACATTTCACCGCTCCATATACAATGATTGGTTATTGTTAAGGAAAGTAATTCCAAAAACAAATAATTTAATAAAACAAACATTTAAAAAGTAAAATCTGTATTTGGAACTTACATTGCATTCATATTGAATGCATATTAGTATGTATGTGGTTGCAGTTTTAAATGAGGGCGGTAACAAGCATTTTGGACAATTTTCATTTTGTGTAAACTGGATATCTTTAACATTGTAAGAGACAAAGATGATCAGAGTTCCATCCAAAATGTTTTTGTCGTTTTTGATGCCGTCCTTGCTTAACTAAACCATTAGGTGGCACCAGTGGCTAAATAAACATACAGAAGGTTTGTAAATTATTTGTTTTCATGTGTTACGAAGCTGTAATTTTACACAGTTTTACATACATATAATGAATGAATCATCAGAAGTTTCCCTGGAACACAGAAACTGGTATCACATATTCCTTCTACACATTTCAAAGTTTTAGGTAAATAGATTATGGATGCAGAACACAAGCCTAAGTGGGTGGTGGCTGGTTATTCGATAATTAGTCATAATTATGTGCAGTAATGTATTTAAATCACTTATAGGCTAATATATCAATACATACAGTATAATTGTAAATTAAATGGGTTCTGAAGTCAGATCCTCTTTGAAACTAGAACATGTCTGTTCAAGACAAGAGCAATACAAATGAATGACCAAAAAATATCTTTTGGCATTGTGGCAACCACTCACTGGTGACCAGTGGACCGCAGGGTCCCAGACTTCACATGCTTTCTCCTTCCACAGAGACAAAACAATAACCGAGGAATCCTATTGTTAGCATCATTATCACAGTTATTTAGGTCAAGTAAATGGGACATGAGACTAAAATACTGTATTAAATTAATTAAGCCCACCATGAAATAAAACATGTGATGTCCTGGAGCGATGGTGATATTGTCTGTGTCTCCCGTGGGTTTTAAATTCTTCAGTCCGGTGTGGCAGGAGGAATGCTTACAGTCATAACAGTAACAAAATCCCTAGACGTCTGAACACTTCACAGATAATTGCCATCTAAGAATACAAACACAGTCAATTTTCTATTTTCCATAAAAATTTTATATATCACTTTTGTAATAACCAGTAAAGGAACCAAGACGGAACTACATCAACAAAGAAGGCAAATAGATGAAGCAAATTGTGGCAATCATATTACAATGCTTTTTAGCTGTCATATATTGTAAAGAAAAACACTTAACCGGAAAAATGCAAAGGGAACTTGTATGTCTTCCAGTATGTGCGGTATCAATCAATTTTACCTAAGGAGGTACATAAATAAATAAATCTTGGCAAGATGTCAACAGGGCCATCACCATATCCAGTCCTGTCTCCATCAAAGTGTTTTTTTGGGGAAACCCATTAACTCTGAGCTCATGTGAATCTAGAAAAATTGCATCTGGGCAGGAGTCCCTTTAGGGTCCCTTAATAAGAATCCCATGCGACCAGCCAAGAGTCTGACTTCTGGATAAAGCAATCATTACAAACTCATTACAAAGACTGAGCTATGTGCACACATTCCTGCTTCATCACCACCGCTCACACCACTGCTGCAAATAGACAAGCTTTAAAAAAAAAACTTCCAAAAGCTCCAACAGAGGGAAAGAAACAAATAGACAAGACAGAGGATCAGGAGACAGGTGCTGTCTATCATCTAGTAACTTAAGGTTTTGAGTCAAGGTGCATTCTGTTACTTTTCAAAGTAGCCTATAGGGATTATTCAGTAACAATGTGAAACACATCAAAACTCAGTTTATCTTCAAAGTATAGTAGCATTCTGGGAATTCTCGACAAGCACTATAACTTTACAAACCATAAAGTTATTTATAGTTAGTTATAAAAACCACCTGTTGCTTTATAAACTACAAATGTACTCTTTGTATTCATTTGTTGCGACATTGACACTGAAATGAGTAAAGAATAAAGAAGTGAAAAAAACTTAAAGAAATATACATGTGAATAAACCTTAAAAAAGAGATGAACTAATATATTTAAGTTTAATAAACTAAGAAGAGGGAAGCTGGGGTCTTTTAAAGGGTCAGCCTAAAGAGTTTACAATGGGGCTAAGGACCCCCTAGGGTAAAAAGTCCTTTTGATATTCTCCCCCTGCCAAACAATAAAAAAGCTATTTAAACACATTTTTATCTGATGCAATGGTATTAGGCTACTTCATTATAAAACGTTGTCCCATGTTATGTTTATAGAAATCAAAGCAAATTCTCTGAACATGAAATATTTTACAATATTTAAATGGATAAACTTTTTTCATTCACTACTTTTTACTGTTCGCATCCTCTTTTATTCTGTGGTCTGTACCTCTGCAAGGTCGTTCATTTCTTTTAACTGTATCTTGGTGGCAGTAGTGCTCCGCCGTTGGATGCTTTGTGATCGAGCCGCTAGCTGGGCGGAGAGAAAGAACTCAACTCGCTCTCTCCCTCCAGTCTCCAACATTCAGCAGACGAAAGAGAGAGAGAGAGAGAGAGAGAGAGAGAGAGGGGGGCATCTGCAATTCAAAACTGAGGACACGTACGAGGGAATATCTTGCGATCGTTGGGAAGAAAACACGATATAAACATCGCAATCCAGGCAGTAACCTGCTATATTTTTCTTTGGGATTAAGCTGATCAAAATGGTTTCACTGTAGGTTTGAGCTCTGTTGTGTAGCTTTTACCAGTTCAACTTCAGTGTTCAGAGAGAGACAACATTTCTGCTTCATTCGTGGCTCGTAAACGGAATGAATGACCAAGACAAAGGTTGACAGCGGTTCCCCGACGCATTTCGTCTCGCCGAAAGAGAAGAGGCAAAAGCAGAAAATGGAAAGCGGCGCACAAGCGCAACATCCGCCGGAGCTTCAGCCGCCCGTGCAACCGTTACAAGTTGCAACCGAGAAAAAGAAAATAAACCGGGCGCCTTCTCCCGCGAGACCAAAAGATGTGCCGGGATGGTCCCTCACAAAAATCCGCGGAGGTATCGGCCCACCGACGTTAAGCGTCAAACCGGGGGCTATATATTTAGGCGGCCGCGTGTCCAGGCGCAGCCCGGTTACCACGAAAGCCGAGAAGAGCAAACCGGCCGGGAAACCCGCGTCAGCGGTGTCTGGCGCACAGAAAAGCACCGCAAAGTCTAATAAAAGCGTTCGCAGAAAAGTTTCAGACTCCAGTATCGGATCGGATGATTTGAGTAAAGACTCCGGCTGCGCTCCAGGAAAACTCTCACCCACAGACAGCAGCTCGGAGATTTCGGACGAGGAAAATAAAGTATCCACGGAGGCGCTGAGCAGCGACACCGAGACCAGCAGCCGTGGAGGGTTCGAAGGAGACAAAGCGGGAGCGGAACGTGGACTATCGGATAGGAGTGAACGAGCTAAGACCGGCGTGGAAAAGGACCGGCTCACGTTGGGAATCGAAACCGGCGAGGGGAGCATCTCTCCCGGCGACGAGCGCTCCCTCACCTCGTTCGACAGTAGGATGCCTGCCAGCACATCCTTTGCGTTTTCAGACCTGACCGAAGAGTTACTGGATGGTGTGCACGAGGAACTAGTCAGGGAAATTGAAGAACTCAGGTCGGAGAATGATTATTTAAAGGTAATATGGATATTTATTCACAGGAAACAGTATTTGACCACATTTAGTCTAATACTGCATTGTTGACTTGCTGATCATAAACACTTAAGAAATCCGGCTGAAGTTAGATGTACCTAAAATAGATGTAGTCTATCTTTTCAAAACAGATGAATATGTGCAATAGTCATCACATCTCCTCTAGACGATAGACGCAACACTGTTTGCATTAGCAGCATTGCTGACAATGCAGTAATACATTATTTACAGCAAATGACAGGTAGACGTTTAAACTCCCATTTTGTGCATTTGTCCTTAGACCTTCCACTATTACTTAATTTTTTCTTCCGCTACAAACAGTGGGCCACTGGGTTCATGCATTATTATCACCATTGCATGACTTATTTCTTCGCAAGGGTTATTTTAATGCATGAACCCAGTGGCCCACTATTTGTAGCGGAAGAAAAATTAAGTAATATAGGTCTTGGGACAAGTGTTTGAGACAAACTGTGATTCTTTTGTGATCTCAGCTTTTATAAACGATCGCGTGGTCATGACTGAAATGCTATCTTTTTTCCTCCCTTAACATGAAGGCGACGAAAGCATGCACGCGTTTAATCTCGACTTCTTAGCGTAAATAAGGCTGCTTTTTGTACAGATGCTGCAGTGGTCCCGCCCACTTCTCACTCCATTGTTTATCCGCTCGCCTTGCACGTGACGCGCGCTGCAGTAGTTGACCTATATTCACTAGAAATGTGTGACAGCACGCGGTGGCCCACCTCAGCATCAAACCCAAAATGCATTTGAGTAAGTGGATTGCTATGACAGGATTTCTAGGGTTTAGAGTCAAATTGAATTGTTGAGATATATGCTGCAGAATGACACCTATAGGTGCCATATCTCGAATATTCAAGATATACTGTATGTCTATGTGGTCTTTTACCATACACTCAGTGTTTAACCCTGGGTTAATCTTCTATTTAACCCGAGGTCAAGAAACACACTCGACATTTTGAAAGAAGGTTTGCAAAGTGGTGCCTGCTATAAAATGTACGCATCAGCAATTTATTCTGGGTTAATATTGTTGTTATGTGGTATTTGTGTGTGTCAGGATGAAATGGAGGAGCTCCGCTCTGAGATGCTGGAGATGAGGGACATGTATATAGAGGAGGATGTTTATCAGCTCCAGGAGCTCAGACAACAGCTGGATCAGGCCAACAAGAACTGTCGAATCCTGCAGTACCGTCTCAAAAAGGCGGAGAGACGCAGCATCCGCGTGGCTCAGACCGGACAGGTGGACGGGGAGCTCATCCGCACACTGGAGCAAGACGTCAAGGTGAGGATGTCGAGTAATCAATTCTTATGGATAAACCATTCACAAGCATTTACAATAGCTTGAAAGTTAGTGCATGGCACCAAAAATGCAAAATTTCCAGAGATATTGTATTCCAGGAAAGCACTGTAAGTTATTTTGGATAACGGTGTGTGTCATAAATGTGAATCTTATCCTTCATTAATTGTTCTTTGGTTTGAGGCTTTCCTTTGGTTTCTCATAAGCACATCTTGTAAAAGAGGAAATGCATGTTTGGGTCAGATCATGCTTGGGTCTGCATGTCATGCTTTTAAAGTGGTGACACCAAGACGGTCACACATGGCTGAGGACACAATGCTTCTTTCTCAAGGCTGTCTGTGAGAAGAGAAATAACCATGATGTCATTCCCTCTTACAAGACTGATTTGTATACAGTAACAGATAGGGGAGAGGTGAAAGAACGCTTTCCTCTGCCAGAGAAAAAGTTGCGGCTCTTCGTGCTACTGTGATTGACTCTGTGTTGGTTACTTACCAACCTACTTACGTTTCACGAGTCAGAATCTCAGCTGGTGAGGATCAGAGACTGTGGTCAAGGCGAAAAATAGAGGGGGATGGCTCCTGGTGGAGAACATCTCAGCCTCTGTTGAATTCTTTAACTGCTAACAGGAGTCTCCTAACACTGGCTCAATTGTCTCCCCGTGCTACAGCGCAGTCAGGTCAAATTACTCTGGTCCGGCTTAATCCAGCTGGTTTAAATACTCCATTGCTGCTGCGGTGACAAGCGTGCTATGCCTTGAGGCGGAAGGGCATTGTTTCGTTACATTCGGCTTAACATAGCAACAAAACATTGCACAGAAATGAGTGCTAACTCAGGCGTGTTTGGTGTCTGCTTACAAGAAGCGCTTTAAAGTTGAACAAACTTTAAACAAAATAGCTTTCCAGCTTTTGTGAGATTTCAATATCACACATATATAGCAAATATAAATGATGTGATGTTGAACCAACGTTAAATTGGTTATTCTCAACATTGAGACAACATTATATCTATAGTCTTTGCTAACTAGGATGTTTACATAGACCGACAATGAAATACAGACAATGCGTCATGTGTGAATAGCCACTTACACTGTTACAGATATACTCCGTTCATACAAGAGTAATTTAAACCACAGTCACACTTTGAATGGTTGTGTAACACATGCTTAAATGTTTATTTGATGTTAGGGGTTGACCAGTATGGGTTTACATTAGCAGGTATAGAGAATGAAGACCTACACAATAACAGTACATATAGTATGGTGGGAATCATGCAGCCGGACTGTATATAGTTTTGCTTGTTCTGGCTACTTACAATTTAAAAATGAAATAATGATATGAGGAAATTAAAATATGTTATTACTATTAGTCAATTCATACAGACAGAAAGGTCAGCGCAGGGCTCCAGACTAACATTTTTTACAAGGAGCACTGTAGCCCCTGAATGAAATGTTTAGGAGCCCAAGCAGAAAATTTAGGGGCACACCTTAAATCAGACTGCAATGCAATTATGGACATGTTCCCCCAAAATAGCTGTATTACTGACAAAAATAAATAGACTTAACTTACAGAAATTGGTTAGATCAAAGTGGGCATGTTTATTGCCAAGGATTGAAATAGGACACTTACAAGTATACTAGTAGCACACGTATACTTACTTCATAAAGTATACTTGGAAATAGAATTTACTCAAGCATACATAATAAAGTGAACTTAAAAGTATCAGAAATGTGTATTTTTGTGATAGCCCAGATGTGTATTGTGCATATGACTTCACTTTTCGGTAATTTCCAAACGAATAAACATCATTCAGATGTCACTGATATTCTGACCAAGTGGTTGTGCAAGATAAACATTCGTTTCCCTTTGACTCATATTGTCTCATATAAGATCTTCCCATGTTCGTCTTCTCATTTTGCCGGAGTCTCTTGTGACCTAAGGGAGGGGATGATGTCAGGGTCATGAGGGGGTGGGGTGGGAGGGGTTAAAGGGTTAACGAAAGATCTAAATGTTTGTGAGATCTCTGCACCATTTCCTGCTCTCTAAAGCACTGACCTCATTGCTCAACCAATGAGAGTTATATCGCCAAGATCTGTCTGAGGAAGGATGGGAAAGAGCTCCACATCTTCTCAACAGCTGCTGTGGCTTCATGTATTTGGAGATGCACCGTTTCCTCTGCTTCTGTTTGCCATCTGAGGTTCGGTGGCCACGCGCCGTCTTAAAGCAACAACGGAGAAACAGAGATATTAGTAGAAAAAGAGTCAGACTTTTCAAATAAGTCTCCTGAACTATGAAAAAACACCATCTGAGCAATATATTTGTCGTCTTGGTTTAATGAGGGAAAATAAAGAGAAAGTGAGCTTGACAGATGTTTATAGGGAGGAAGACAACAGTTTGGTCAGTCCGGCCTTCGCCTATTCAGATATCAGCATAGCAGCAGCATCCTGAAGATAAGAAAAGAGAGAAAGATAAAAAGACATATTTATAAACATTTCCTCCTCTTGCTTCTGGCACCATTCCCCCTGTCTAACCACTCTGGGAATCATGTAACTGACTCCTAGAACTTTCTCTCCTCAGCTTCTCCCTTCATTATCATCCAAGCGAGGTGTGCACATGCATAATCACCCGTGTGGTACATTCACATTCAAAGCCAACTCAAACAGACAGCTATGGGTACATCAAAACCACACTTCATGATCAGGTCCCAGTATTTCATGATCCAATTAAAATAGTTGTTTACCTCACAATATAATGTTTCTCACAATTGACTCACCTTCATGACGTTCCAAACCTGTATGACTGACTACAAAAGAAGATATCGAAAAATGTTGGTAACCAAATTACATAGAACCCCATTGACTTCCAGTGTATGACTTTTCTTAAAATATCTTGTTTTTCACAGAATACGGATGACATAATAATTATTTTTAGTGAACTCTCCCTTTAAGTCCTTATGCTGTTCGACGTTACATTTACTCTGATGTCCTGTTTGCTCTCATTACAGCGCGAATGTGTGTTTGTCTGTGTCTTTGGTGTGTTATAAGTTGCCCATGCATGATTTAGACAGGTAAATCACCACGCACTGGTTAACTGGCCAATCATAACCTTGCTTTTCACTTTCAGAGAGACGGGGCAAAGTGTATATACAAACATGCACGGTATGTGTTAAACGCAGCCTTTTTACATTAAATCGTGTATACACATTGCATTACATCTGAAACAAACGATAATATTCGTTTTAGCCGTGTCATATGACCCCTTTAAATGAAGGGCAGCTTGTTTTTTTGTAGGCAGGGTAAAATTCAGTTCATAGAGCCCGGCCAGCCGTCCTACAGATGCAAACAGATACGATCTTAAGGGAAGGCGTTTAAAGTGACCGTTTACCAAACAGAGAGGCGGAGCGATCCTGAAAAGCAGGAACAAAGGGAAGTTCCCACACACACATACCCAACGACAAACAAATTCCACAGACTCATTTACATATTTGACCTAGCACTGCCGACAAACAGTCATTGCCACATTTTCATGGTCATGCCATGGTCTTTGATGGCTAAATACACTCCTTTGATTTTGGCGTTTGGTCAGATTGTGCCAATGGTGACTTGATACACATCAGGCTCTGGTAAGTGAATGTAAGCAAGCAAGCAAAGGATTTGACTGTAACGTCTATAAACACACATACACACATTCTAACAAGGCTTAGATCAGCCACTTTACCACAAAATCTAGACGTTTTGCATGTTAAACAACAATCTGTGAAATCGCAGACAAAGCAGGTGTGAGACGTTCAGATGGGGGGTGGAGTAAATGCAAAGGAGACCAACAGACACTTTTAAATAACTAATAAAATCTGATCATAAAATAAAATACATCTGATGCTTAAAGATGTTGTATGACAATAATGATGCTCAATTACCAAATAAAATATTCAGCCTTTATTTATGTACAAAGTGTATTTTTAATGATCCCATTGCTTTTGTTGTCTTTGCTGTTTGTCCTGCAGGTAAACACTTAAATAGATAGATCAAAATATAGATTCTGTCATCGCTCTCTTGTCATGTCAAATGTGTATGACTTTCTGTCTTTTGCAAAAAGAATAATGTTGGTAATTGAACAACGGTGGTACCCATTCACTTGCATTGGTTTTCTGTCCATACTATTGAAGTTAATGGGTCGTTTTGTGTTGACAAGAGACATAAATGTTGTTTTTGAGCCACTATCCCTTTAAGGAAAAATTTTGTAATCTATAATCTATTACTAAACAGCATTGGACCACTTTGATTTGCACTGAATAGACACAAAACCAAAGAGAGACCAAAATATCTCCACCAATATTCCACCAACGAAAGAGTCATATGTGGTTTTAATTGGCTGAATAAATGATGGCAGAACAGAACTGTTATTATGGGCTTTCCCTTTGAATGTGTTTACATGCACTTTGAAATCTTGTAGCTCAAAGAAAAGCAATACAGCAATTTAAGTGAACACCTCAGCCAATGGCATTATTTATTCATTTATTTGTTTCGCTGATCATTTGGTGTTTTATACTATTGACTTAAAAATTTTTAACTTTGTAATTGCAACAATATTTTTCCACAAAAGTACATTTATAGTTTTTTTATTTAAGTAGCCGCGTACAAAAAATACAAACATCTTTAAAGATACATACGTATGTATAAAGATGGTTAAGCAGAAAGACAGCTAGATCAACAAACGGAATAAAGTATGGGTGTACTGATAGAAACAGGGGAATTACTGCACAACAGAGATGTTTACAGCTCCTCACAAGCAGAAGCGTCATAGGAAACAGAGATGGAACAAAACCGAGAGGGAAAGAAACGGAAAGAATGAGAGAAGGAGGTTCTGATAGGAATAAGAGCGTGCCGTTGGTACAGAGAGGCATTGTGGATACCCAGCTGCACACTGGCTTTGGTTCAGACCCAGAAAGAGAGGAAAAACCCACTCACACATATAGGGCAACTTACAAACGGGGACTGTATTCCTTCATCTACCCCCTCACAGACCCCATTTACCCCTTTCACTGACTGTTGCTCTCTCGTCTATATTCCTTTCACACAAACCTACGTCCTTCCTTCATGGGTCTCCAAAAGAAACAGAAACATGGTCCTTGATGAATAATGGTGTTGTGGTGTTTTGGATAAAATTGTTGTATTGTTGATTAGTACCTCAACATAAGAACTGGTGAAACGCATCTTTCAACTCTCCACCATTGATCTTTTTGTGTTCAGGTGGCAAAGGACGTGTCCATTCGCCTGCACAATGAGCTCGATGCCGTGGAGAAGAAAAGATCTCGTCTGGAGCAGGAGAATGAGGAGCTGAGGGTGAAGCTACAGGATCTGGAGGTGGCCAAGCAGGTCCTTCAGGCTGAGATGGAGAAGGCCAGAGAGGTGAGGGCGGTTTTATATTACTGTACTCAGTGGGTTTAAAAACAAACTGGAGCTTTTCCAAATATGAAATGCAAATTTGATTTGTGGGTAATGAAGCAATAAACAGCAAGCTGGTTGTGAATCGCAATGATTTCTCTCTAATAAGTAATTATGTCAAAGCTCCAATCTGTAACTCGTACCTCTACATCGCCACCTATGTTTAAATTGTAAAATTGCAGGTTACTTTACATGGGTCAAATTTACGTAATTTGCAAAATTGTCCCGTCGGCTTTTTATGTAATTGCGAAAAAGCTCATTTTTGTTTATTTTTACCTGAAAAGTTACGGATTGCAGCTTTAACCAGATTTGTCAATTTTCTTGCACGGAAAATACTCACCAAATTCAACATCATGACGCAGTTGCTAAGCTGTTCTGAGTGGTTGCTAGGTGGTTGCTTAAACCGTACCTATTCTGTTTATGAATGAATACAGAATTGAAGTCACAAGTGAAAAGTGTGATCACAAATATCTGTATAGCAAGTTTCTGTTGTAATGAAAAAGAAGGGGACTTTGCTTCAATATTCAATAAATCTTGATTAAGAGTTTCTGGGGATGTTTCTAAAAGGACATTTTTATATTTGACTTGATTTGGCTTGAGGCAGAATGTTAATGTTGTGTAGTATTGTAGTTTAAAATATTGCACAGTGTAGCCCAGAGCCCCGATCTGTTGACTTTCTCTGTGTAAATGTCAGCTTGGGGATAAAATACTTTTAGATTTTGCTCTCGTGACAGTTTAACAAGGAGGAACATAAAGCACGCTCTGTGTTTTGTTAATTCCTGTATTTTGGCACGCTATCTTTCTTTTTCTCTTGCTAATAGATGTGTCTTTGTTTTATGAGTCATTTACTATTGGCTGGAATCTCTGCATTGGATCAATGGTCGGTCTGTGGTCTATTAGCAATGCCTGTTGTGTTATAGAAAGTGATGATGAATGCATTATTGAATATTTCAACGGTCAGAAGTGGTCGTAACACTCGGTTCTTTCAGAATTATTTCACGGGCTGTTTGGTACTGCTGTGATTGTTGATGCCAGTTCTCTGATTTGCTCGGCTGCAGTGCTATGGGTGGGCTCAGAGTCTGTTCTGCAATCTTATTCGCTGAAATAATTTGTGGCACTGTGGTTGAACCTTGAAATCTATGCGTGATGGGCACTCATGGTGCACAGAGAGTACCAGTTCACTAAAAATACAGATTAAGTTAAATAAAACAAGTAAAGTTTAGTAGATGCACACACTGTATGGGTAAGAAAAATATAAATGAAAAACAACACAAATGTATGTCTGTACTCTTGAGGCAGATGTTGTCACCTTTCAGATAAAACACACCCACAGGATGCTTTTAAGAAAAACAGATCCTACATTGTTCATACTTTACCAAAGTTATGAAAAGCCACACAAATGATTACTTAAAGAAAGAAAAGAGATGAATCATCACAGACAGTCTTGTAAAGACATGCAACAGAAGAAGAGAAAGAGAGGATGATGTTAAGATTGGTTGTTTAGCAGAGAACATAGAATATTGATATATTACGAAACATGATGGATGAGGATGGTTATATTAATACTGAGACACATATATCAGGAATGATCAACTCTCTTAATACACTTTCCTGGTCTTATCACACATCTCTGCATGCTCTTTATTATAGAAATAAATATAGAAAATATAACAGATTAAGAAAAAAAAGTCAAGTATTAAATAATCACGTAACATTTAATGTTGACTATAATTATTCCACTTCTTTCACAAAAATACACGCTCAGAATAAAAGCTTGACTTCTTTCAGCCTACCATTATCCCAAACTCCAAAACGGTTTATTTTCCTTTCCCACAAGCCTTTGATTCTCTGTCTACTTGTATTTTCTTTCGCCTCTGTCTGTTCGTCATTTAACACACAATCTGTATCGATCTGTTCTACAGCAGCTGTAAAGTCTCACGGGTGATTAGGTGCACATGTGTGTTTATGAGCTTCTGATGGTGGTCTCACTGTGGAGGGGCTGCCTTATAAGAATCAGGTGTTTGAAAAATGTCTCTTTTCTATCTTGTGCCTTCCCTTTTTACAATTTCTTGTCATTTGAGACATACACAGCTTTGCGGGCTATTTATGAGTTAGTGCTCGAAGTAAAACTCGAAGCTTGATATGTATGATTCTATACTGGAATCATCCTACTGCTTTCTTGCTGACCTAAACGACTTCAGTCTTTGAAGCTTCTTGACTGTTAAAGGGAAGCGATCCTATGAGACTGACTGGATCTTTATTTATATTTTTCAGGAAGCCTGTATCTTTGTTTTGCTCTAAAGGGGGAAACCCTCAGAAAGGAAGGAAGTTCAGGGTCAATGGGGCTTGGTTCATTAATTCACTCTCATCTCAGATGGAAACACTCGCCAGTCACAGCCAGCAGACTCATGCATCACGGCTATTTAAACTTTAAAGCCCTGGCTCAATGTGCAACAAAAAAAGAAACTGAACGTTTTGAGGATTCCCGAATGTTATTTGGATATCTGGGAAGACCCAGAAAATTTCAGGAAAGATGATTTTATTAAACTGGTACACCAGTACATATTCTCTCAGAACTAGAGCACTGCAGTGCTGATCAATAGTCATAGGTGACTCATGGGATGGTTACAAGAACAGTCACAGGTCAGTAAAACTGGCCGTGAGCTTTGATAATAAACTGTTTCCAGATAAATAAGCTTTGTCATTGCTGGACAAAAAATGTATGGTTGCACTTTACAGTACGAGGCTACAAGCCCTTTTTTTGTTTAGTATACTAGATTATTCATTTATCTCTTACAAAATACAGCTGTAAAAATAATAAACCATTTCAAAGTATCCAATATCAAATAGGTATTTGTTTAGGTAAAATGAAAATTTTTCACATATTTCAAATTAAAGCATTGTTTCTATTTGCATTTATTTGCAGAAAATGAAAACTGGAGAAACAGGTCAAAATAAGAGATGAATGCGCTGTATTTTTTCAGACCTCAAATACTGCAAAGAAAACAAATTTATATTCACATTTAAGCAATACAACAGTAAAATTTGTATTTAGGAAAAGTTCAAAAATGTATTATCACAGTTTTCAAGTGTCTATTCATGCTGTCAGTCTTTCACGTTGCTGTTGGATGACTTTGTCACTCTTGAGATTGATTTTGTTGAAATTCAACAAACTAGAATGGTCCCAATGCATCTAAATGCTGATTAAATACATGGTACTCTTGTAGGTGTTGTTTATGTTGTGTATGGGCAGTTCCAGCGTTATGGATGTGACATTTTGCGTCATGAATGTGACATAAAAATGCTTGGAGAATGTATTCCTTACCAATTTACTGAAGCATCTGTTTATATTTTACTAAACCCTTGTTGATAGAGTTTAACCTTCAGAAAAATATGCACACGTTTTCTATTTAAAAAAGGGAAATAAACAAAAGGGTGTGACGAAAGAGGACACAGTTTTTGAGAGACAAAAACCTTTAAAACTTTTTACTTTATTTCAATTTTCATGTGCCCATTTATGAGGAATATGTGCCGTTATGGATGTGACAATCCTGAAAATAGCACTTACCTGACAATGAAAAATCATGCACTAAAAATAACACAAATGCCAATAATTGAACCAAATGTTGATATCTGTGCTGTTATAGTAAAAACCTTTGGTAACAACATTAGATTTTCATGGTAAGGTTGACACTTTCACAGAACCCGTATAGTGTTTATACTGTCCCCAATACATTTATTTTGTCAAATACATAAAAAACAAAGTACAAAACAAACAAATGTCGCAGAACTCGATTAGGAATCGGCTATATATGTACAGACCAAACAGACTTTCACATAATCACCATGTTTGCATTGAATGTAAAATTGACATTGCTCTGAATAACACAAAGTGGGGCAGAGCTACATGAATGCAGAATAGCTGCTTGTTTCTGAGGAGGCTTGTCAGCTGTGTTTGCTGTGTATTGTGCTACCTGTTCTGTACAGCATCAAAGCACTTGGTGAAATAGTATATGTTTTGTCCTGATTTGGAACGTGATGAGAAAGACAGAGAACGAGAACAAGCTAATAATGCAGGCAAATATGCACATATAGTGCAGAACTACATTTTTATGAAGAAAATGTCACTTGGTGTTGCGGGTGGTTGCCAGGGTGGCTGGGTGGGCCAAGTGTCTCACAAATATTCAGTTTTACCGTTTAAAGTCTGATCTCCTAGAAAAATAATATAAGCGATAACAATGTTGATGCTTGCCTGAGGAAACTAATAACCTGTAAAAACTGGTAACATCCCAGCATCACAGATCCAGCCAGAGCATTGCTTAATGTGACACACATCCACATGCAGACATGGGTTCTTTCCTCAGGGAGTGAGAGGTGATTTCATGCTCCAGTAAAGGTTTGCACGAAACACAAGAAATGGGTTAATGTACATGAGATATGTAAGACTCAAGCATGCAAACTGAGTTTACACTCAGATACTCATACAAACAAGCTTTGGGGCACAGTATGTTGGTAAATAAACAGCCCTGACATCTCTAAGTAATATCGGCTAAAATGATGTTTGAAAACTAAATATGCACATCAGTATAATATGAGTATTTGATGTCGGTGGTGATCTCGACTCATCGACTGATCTAACATGCACCTCTGACTGCGGCCCTTTATGTGTTATTTTTGATCATCAGACCCATCGGGCGTGTCAGTCGGGAAAGGGATTTTTTAAAAGGCTCCTGGATGTCAATGGTTATTCGTTTTGAGAGTCAGTTGGGATCAAATGTCTGGGTTGGGATGCTGGATGTGGAGTCATTTGGTCAAGTCATGCTTGGTGGTCCTCGGACTTTAGGGTTTATTTAATTTGAGGGTTTAACTCAATAAACATGGTATTGGGTTATTTATATCACAGCAGCTTATTAAGTTGCCAACTGGTTTATTTACATACCAAAGCCAGTCTTCACTCACATTTGTTGGGTGGTAAATTTGGACCCCGTCTGAGACTGTTTGACAGGAATGTTGTTCCTCTTAAGCATTAGATGTTTAGACTTTCCACTAAACTGAATCTTGGTGTGCACACGTCAATCAAAGGACATTGTTTACCAACATTAAGGCTCTGATGTCATAACCTTAACATCTCCGTGTCTCCACCTATTCGGTCTGTGTGTCATATAAGATAAGGAGCTTGTAATCTCAGACAGCTTCTACTTGAAAATTACATGACTGAACAAATGGCACAAGCCAAACAAACAATAGGAGGATGTTAGGGAGGGAATGAATATGCCTGAAGCTGCTTCTCTTATTATGGAGCTCAGCGCTGTATGGAGCTGACAGACGATGAAGAGCAGAAAGGGAAATGTGTGTTTGATTTATCATGCTGGGGTGTTGAGCTCTTAAACACACACACACTGAAATGCATAATGCTCTGATCTCAGCGGTTATTCGATTTGTTGTCTGCAATGCTGCACTTCTCGCTGGCCATTTGTTAACCTGATGAATACATATGAAACACAGACGTTGTGTACAGCAACTGGCTGTTCTATTTGTGGTTTTAATGCTGATCTAATTGTATTGTCTCCTGGATACGTACAACACAAATCCATTAGCTGAACAGCAGCATGTCATGTGTTAAGATTGTAACTGTGGAAACCAGCCGAGCTCAGCTGTCTGAAAGCTCATGACAAGATTATATACGGCAGATTTATACATTTTTGCTGCGTCAATCGTCTTCCAGTCTTGGGTGTTGTTTTGTATGATTAAACAGCAAATGTTTGTGTTCGCATCTATTCATCAAAATGTAATAAGAGGCTCACAATTATTTAGACAATTATTTCGATAGTCAATGTGTCAGATTATGTGATTTTCACACTGAAGTTCTTGTCATGTTGTCGAAAAGAAGAGTTCCAGCTGAGTAGACTTTATGATGTTTGTGATGTCATCGAGGAAGGCGGAAATAGCAAGTGACTTCTACAAACTAGAGCGTAAACAAACAAGGGCTACCAATGCGGCAAATCTTTGTTTACATTTGCCAAGTTTGAAATCTGTGAACAGAAGAGCATCTGTACTCATATTGGCTGTGACAGAACCCATTGTGAACAACAAGGAAAAAATAAACATGCTAGTCTTTATGTCACAGACAGAGGGTCCGTCACAATGACATCACAACGACACTCTACGACACACAAATCGAACCAAAAACTAGGGTTATCTGACAGTAAATTCGTATCAATTCATAAAATGTAAATCGTACAAAACGTTCAATTATTCGAATAGTGCAATACTGAAGACCCACCCTAAACCTAACATCACTGGCATGAAAGCAAATCGTACTAAAACGTACGAATTTTTATATGAATAAGCCACCTCGTAAAATAGTTACGAATTGTCATGAAATTGCGTTGAATCTGATGTGTTTCAGGAAACCTGACATTAGGTCGCACACATTGGATAATAGAACAGCCGCTTTTCATCTTCTGAAATCCTATCCTAAAATGTTTATGTTCATATTGTTTCACTCAGACTTGCGTCACAGAAGTAAAATGCAGTTTTATGTTTACTGTATTTGTGAGACAGACATTCCTGACATATAACTGGGATTTTCACACACAATACTTGTATTGATCCACAGCTTTATTTATAGCCCCATCCACTCTTTCACATTTATAGCCCCAAACACATCACAGTTCCGATTGTAAAATTCAGTTCAGTCGACATGCACAGTGAATAATCGAATAATGCATGGATTGAACATTTAAAGGGTTGCTCGTGCATTTTGCATTATTTATAATGCGAGAGATGTTTTAAAAATATGTTTGTTAGAAATAGTTCTTACTCTGATCATTACACAAACATCTAGCACCTCCTGCCCTCTAATAGAATTCACGGGTCTCTGAGGTGAAGCTAAGTGTTAAGCTGGAATCCTCTGCTTTCTTCCCAATCAGATTGCTTTTGTGTTTGATACAACGCTTACATAAGCTATCTTTTCACATCCAGGCTGCTATCAATACACACACAGAGCCTCACAGGAGTGTGTGCATGCACGAGACATTGATGTATAATAGAGCGTAGATAATACGCCACGCTTCATCACCTTTGCATGAGACCAACTATCAATGTTCATTTTCTGCTCGCACCTTAAAGAAAAAGGGTTATTTCATAGAGGTTCCAAAAGGATGAAATATAGATTTATTAGTTATTTAAAAAAAACTTCAGGGTCTATTACAGACTTTCTTTGGGGAAGCGCCCTTTGTGTAAAATGCGAGTAGGGTCGGTATCTGCTGTTTTAGAAATAATGGGGGTGAGAAGTGAGATTGATCACTTAATCACATCAGAATTACATCTTCAGCATTTCTCTTCTGCCAAATGGCTTTATTACTACAGCCCAGTGACCTGACCACCTTATCAATGTTAAACCGTCAGCAGAAACTAAGCCTATACTTTTTAACAATATACAAACAACGCTTTCTACAATCAAACTCATATTTTTTCTATATTAACAATTCCCCTTACATTTTAAGTCGCTTTGGTTAAAAGCGTCTGGTAAATCTGTGCAGTATAAGCTCTGAATAATGTAGAGGGAGTCAGAATACAAATACAGAATACAGACCATTCAGAAGTCTACAAACCCTTCCATAATACCAACGCTTTTTTGAACAAGACAGAATTAAAATGGACATCTTCATTCTTTGTTAGCCACACAGGAGGAATTCGACCCATTTTAATCATTTGCGCAAATTCCAGACACCTCCTCCAAGCGCATCATCCCACTCTGAATGCCAAATGCTGTCCTTACAACGAATGAGAGAACAAAGTGAGTAATGAGAGGAATGTTTGGAGGGTTTTTCATCTGCCAGGGTGACTACGGCTCACGACGCGGCAGGCTAATAAGAGTCAAGTGCTCGCTGTTCTCTTTATTGAGAGCATGGGCTCTCGGATTGAGTTCCATAGAGAGACGAGGATACGAAGACGGAGAGCAGTCTAGTGTGTGTGGCTGTGGGGAGGGGGATTCAGTCTGGTTCTGATGTGGATGTTTCACTGTGCCCTCTCTTACAGGGAGTAAACGTGGACGGATATTCCATAATCTAAATGCTTGGTTTTCTTAAATAAAGGGGTGCTTTCTTTATACAAAGTCTAAATGTGATGGGTTTAGATTTGGCCTGTCGCAATATCTGACTTTCACTAAACGTGGTCAAAATATTTCCCAATTACGATATTATCACAAGCGTCGTTTCCAGCTCTAAACGATGCCGGACATGAACCGCACGCGATAAGTGAAACTGTGTTTTGTTGGTGATGTGTGCTCGCATGCTTTAGTTCCTCCTCCTCCACCTCCACACGTAGCATGTTTTTGGAAATAATCGTACAGCTGTATCTGCCTTTTATAAATGTGATCAAACTAAAGACTCTACGGATATTTGCAGGGTGCGATATTATTCTGTAAGTACTCAAGATTAACATGATATATTGCCGCTTTAAAACCTAAAAACTGTGCAACATATCCCAAACGTACAAAAACTCTTGACAGCTTTTCATTGCTGAATCAGAGTTGTTTATCAGAAATAGGCGGTGGGAGTTAAATGTGATTGGACCACACCTGGGAGCTATTACCCTGTGCTCACGACAGGTGCGATTTACACCACTAATCTTTTGACATTCATCTGGCTTAGCGAACGCACAGTTTTACATGATGGCAGGCTGTAAAAATTGTATTTAAAAATATGAAATTCTGGCAACATGGATGCTCTGATTTTGTTTAGAATAAAATGAAATATGATGCAAAACACAATCATTGATTATAAAGTGTAAGACGTTTGTACAACTATAACAAGCCAATGATTAAGTCAAATGTAACGTTACTCCAGTAGGAAGCGCAACATCAAATCAAAAATAGAAAAGTGAAACTTAACTTTGCCATCAGTTAAAACGATTTGCCCAGGAACAAATACGAGATAATACGATTTATAAGAGCAAAGATTGCCTGTTAGATATACCCAAAATGAATGAACTTAACTTGCCGAGGTGAGGCTGCTTAGGGCGAGTACATGACCTCCAAAATCCTCCGACACTTTAAAAAAGATGTGATATTTATTAACCAACTGCAGATTTGAATTTTAAACACATAGATTCTCGCATTTAGCTGTTTTACTGCTCCACCGCCATTGCTGTATGAGGCATGTCTGGAAATATACGGTCATAAGTCCTCACAAGTCACCTCCCAATGCATCCTCGATAAAAGGAGCCGATCAAGGACAGATCCCAGGATTTTATACATGCTTGTCTAGATGTGAACTTTGAATTGGAACAGTACTTTGGCTGCTACTGATGACATTTCACAAGTCCACAAGGACATAAGTACAGACAAGAGAGAAGGGAGACGTATTTAGAAACGGCCAACGTCTCGGGTCTACACCCTGGTTTGTTTGTGGGATTAGTGGCGGGTTGGATCAGCAGTTTTTCGTAAACTGCTTCACTTATAAATGATGAAATAAATGACATTTGGACGGACAGAGGCAACAGCACCGGGCGCCCCACCGAGACAAGGGGAGAAAGAAGAATAAGAGGTTTTGGGTGTACACACATGATGCACCATAGAAGATTGTACATAGGGATTTTCTCTAGCCAAACGGAAACTGAGAGGCAGATCAGACCTGTAATAAGCTACATCTCGATTTGTCATGTTGTAGAGAGAGAAAAGATTTCCTTTTTGGAACTACTAACACAAGTGGCACTGCTTTGTTGTGTCTGTCTCTCTAATGTTTATCTTTCATTGGTGCACTAGTTTTGTCTTATTCACAAGTGTCCCCATTAATATTGAACGGTATCCATCCATCATCAGTTACTTCCAGCTATGTCACACACAAACTAAATCTGCGTTTCTCTCATGGGCCTCAGGGCCTCATGTGTAATTATAAAAGTGTTTCCCAGTTCTAATTAACACTTCATTCTGATAAGCATGTTAAGAAAGCGTCCTGCTCGCGGCTGGACGAGAACATATGTCGTTCTGCGGAACTGTGAGATCTGCTGAAGGCAAATGCTGTAATGTGCCAAAACGCATCCCTCAATCACAGCACATTTGTATTGCAACCTTTTTTTATTTTTGCATTCTCTGTAATAATGTCTTCAGGTTAGATGGGTAGAAAAGCTACACTGTAGGGCTCATGGGGCCAGAGGGCTGGAGGCTTTGAGAGATTTTTCACACCTCTGTGTTTTTCATTGTTGTCATCCTGCTGTTATAAACTAATAAACATACTGTTGCCTAGGATCAAGGAATCAGAATATCTCATTTCCAAATCGAGTGGGCCAAGAGGATGTCGTACAGAGATGTTAAAATTTGTGCAAGATCTTTGGGGCGGAGCCAGACATTGTAGACATTGGGGGCTTAGCCCAAATCTATGGGCATGGTCTCTTCTCTTACCTAAAAACAGGCAGACTATGTCTGCTGTAAGCCTGTTACTATGATGTTACATAAAAAAAGGTAGATTAGTAATTTGAAATAAGCATTATTAGTCTTGCCCACATTGAGCAATGGCCCACAAGCAGAGTATTCAGATGGTTAACATTAGACATCAACCGATAATCTCTGCATCAGTTAATAGTATTCACATCAAGTTACTATAAATAGACACATTCAAAGTAATAATGAAGCCACTGTGATAACGATCAATTTGAAAAGCGTGTTTACTGTCAGAAGATTCAGCATTTTCATTTGCACACATTTAATTTACCTTTGTTTTATTCTGAACGTCTTCCTCGGTAAGGTTAATGTTACCGGAGTGGAGTTCTGCCGAGTTTAAATGCTGCCACCTAGTGTACTGTATCATTTTAGAAACCTGAAGACATTCGGGGCTTCGAAAAACCGTTTGTGGCTTCAGCCCCAAAAGCCAACCCCCCCCGCTCCGCCCCCGGTGCTAAATACGTACCACCTGCGGGTACTCAGTTGCTATTCAGATCCTTTATGAAAAATGCAAATGATCTGCTTCCCTGTATTTCAGCACAATTATTAAAAGAGAGAAACAGGGAAAATCTGTTTTGCCTGTTTGATTGAGGTCTCCTATCGAAAAGCTTTATAAAGATGTAACTTCCTGTTTTCTTACCCAAACCTCCCCCCCCCCCTTTATTTACTAATTTGTTCCATTGAGCGCTACAGAGGAACTGCTCACAAAAGCTGTGGTCATGGGAACCCATTATAGTCTGGGACTCATGTCACTGAAGTCTGGGAAGTGTGAAAAAAAACATACAATGCGAAAATGAATTTAACAGTTTGTGTGTTTGGAAAAGAACATAATAGTTGACTGCTCACTAAATACTTTGATGTTCACACCGTGTAGTGTCCTTTAAAAAATACTGTGTAAAACAGAATCCATTGTGAATAGCAATTGTTACTATGTGGTTAGGCATGGGCCGAATACCGTTTTCAAGGTATACCGAGGTTTGAAAGAATCAAGGTTTTAAAACCACTCCAATTTTCTGCGATACGGTATTTCGTTTACATAAAAATAAATAATTAGGTCATGTAATGCAATGTTTAAGGTTTACGCAGACTTTTGAAAATAACACATTTTAGTATTGTAATTTGAATACTATGAAATCGTGACACATACCGTCAAAATGTCATACTGGCCCATGCCTTATTGTCACATGACCTCATATTTCAGCCAGTGAGAAAAAGTTATGTTGCATTTTTAATCCAGTTTTGTGTTCAAATCATATTTCAGATTTGTATATATACAAATTATAATGGTCAAAATAATTTGCCATAAAAATATTATCACAATATCAATTGCATTTCCCCCCAATAAATATGCTATCAGTCTACACCAATATTTAGTTTATTTTGTGTGTTTCTTCTTTTTGTTATTGATTTATCTACACTTGTCAGAATAGATAATCCATCGATGTGTCTCTCTCCTCGATGGTTTCTCTATTTGTCACTTTCCATCTTCGTATGTAGGAATTGATTCTGTCTCTGGAGATATTTGGGGTGTGAAAGGTTGAAGTGGAACCTCTAAAGACATCAACAGAAAGAGTTCAGTCTTCTGTAAGACTCGCATTTCATTTATAAAAGATGGGTTATTGTGTACGGCTTTCTTTCCAACGCAGAACGCAAAAGAAGATATTTTGAAGAACAATACACTGAGCCTTCCATTGTTTGAACACAAAACCACTGAAACATTTCTCAAAATACCTTCTTTTGTATTCCATTGAAAAGAGTCATGTGCAGATTTGGAATATATCTTATATTAGATGTCAGCTTTAGTGACCCTAAAGAGACTTCATTTATCCAATCTAAATAGAGATGTTTCTACATGTAGGCTCACAGTGTCCAGTGTCTATTCTGGGTTGGTCTTATGCAACAGACAGTAGGCTCATCGCTGTCATTTGTTCTCGGAGGAATAAAGTGTGTGAGGTAGAGCATAACACCAAGAGTTTCTCAATTATACACACTCCATTAACTCATGTCTTCATAATTCAGACAAATAGGTGCAATGAAAAGAGAGAGAAATGAGATTCTATTGTCTAACTGTAATGAGTTTGAAGCTCATTGTTTAATATCGAAATACTTTTTTATCCATGACATCATCAGATTCCTGCACATCCTGTGCTGGAGTAGGAGTGTTTCATAAGGGACAAGCGAGAACAAGATCAGGATATTGTGTGTGTGTGTGTGTGTTCAGGTTTCTGTACCCGCATTGGGTTTCATGGTGTTGAAATTCAGGTAGCTGATAAGCAATGCAGGAATCAAATGACACACTACTTGGATAAGATGTGCACCATGTGTTAGCCAAGAAAAATGTAGTGATATATATATACAGTAAATACACACAAAATCTTGTCGGTAACATTTGAAGAAAATTTGCATAGAAGTTTAAGGAATCATACTTTTGTTTGGTGGCCTAATGTGAAGAATATTTGACGTGTCACCACATCGCAAGCAAAAAAAATACACACAAAGCCAAGTGTACAAGGTAAAAGATACCTGATGCACATTACAGATAAGATTTTTTGTAGATGGTTTTATCTATAAATTGCACATATTGTGGACATTTTCGCACAAGGGTCACATTAAGGTTCTTACAATTCCCCACTTAAAGTTATTGGCATGACAATGACTAACCTAGGGTTTGTAAATCTGGTCTATTTCTATGAGCCTTGGTATATTTGTCTTGTCTGCACATCTGAAATTGTGTGTGTCTGTGAAAGAGAGAGAGAGAGAGAAAAGACTCAGTGTTGGAGACACATATAAAGTCTAGCTAGTTACATCAGCCTTGCGGAGTGGCTGACATGATGGTCAGAACAGCAAACACAACTGCAAGTATGAGATCATAGACAGAAAACACAGTTTAAAGGCATTGAGAGCACATAGAGTTTGCATGAACATTTACTTTAAATGTTGTCTTATGTGAAACTTAGAATAAATGACATTGTTCTTATTTCATTACGTCTAGAATTCTTCTCCACAGTCTCAGCAAAATGTATTAATTGAAAAATAGTGGTGCAAAGTTGGTCGATACACCAAGTCGATACTTCCATTTTCTTTCAGCACAAATCTATTGATTTTAACATAGTGTAGTGCTATTAAAAGCTGCTTTGCTGTAAAAGTGGCCCACATACGACAGAGAGGTTTAAATTGGACTTAACACTGCAATTTAGACTTGTTAACCCCTTTATGTTAGATTTGTAGATGAAGACTAACATTGGTGCAATTACATGGAGAAAATTTAGTTTGCTGTGATGTAAGGCCTCCTATTTGTGTTTTAAGCTGTGCTATAGTGTAAATACAGTATATATGTTATAGGGTGTAAAGCACACCTGCAGTGATCAACCTATTTATAATAATACTTTAATTTAAAAATAATTTCTTCATCTTATTTTTATAGTTACTAAATAAACAAATAACAACAAAATATGATTTTGCTACACTGTAATCTTTTTTTAAATGTAAATACTTTTACCATTTCTACTTGAATAAAATCAGGTAATTTAGATTTTAGCACATGATACACAGTTTGGGTTCTATAATGAAATAATACATGTAAATATTTTGTGTAACAGTCCTACAGTAGTCTGACTCTGTACAATATAAAGTACAGTTGATAGTCACCCCGCAGAAGTGATGTGTATGTCTTGATTAATATAACTGTTACTTTATTGACCAATGAGCATCCACTTATCAGCTTTATTATATCTTAAAAGGTATCTCATTATGCCTTTACTTTCTTTTCATTTGTAATATCTCTTACATTGCACAGTTATGTTTATTTCCCCCCAATTTCCTGCTAAATAATGATTTATGGATGTGTTATATGATATAGAGAGAGGGGAAAAGGGATTTATGTCGCACTTTTTTCTGTACACATTTGAATTAATTTTCCATTTTTTCCTTTTTCTTGTAGAACTTAAAGAAGAGAGGAGCCAGGCCAAACAACAAACCTGATAAAAAAGCATCGCCTCTGGTAAGATATACAGTACTAAAACTATGCACTTAATACCTTCATTTTTCAGCTTGTTATAATGATATAATTACAGAATTGATCTGTAGATCGCACAAGGTTCAGTATATAAACCCTTGGCTATTATCCCATCAGACACATTTTCTCCATCTTCTTCATCTCCTTTTTAAGAAGTCTTGTGTTCTGTCCACCATGAGTTTACACTCTTGCTAGTCAAGTTGAAGACCAGATTCAGCATCAGGCTGTATTTATTTTGAGTTTACATTTTGATGATTCGCCAGGTGTATATCTTTATGAAAAACGGTGAGAGGCAATGCAACTAAATGCTACTACTAGAAACACAGCAATACTATATTTTTCCACCGATGCAGATAGCAGATTATTTAGAGCCGATATCGATTATTCTGAAGATGCAGTTAATAGTTCTGAATGTTATTAATGAATATAATGACAATTCATATTGAACATCAAACTGGTGATGTTTCTTAACATTTTCTTTATACAGAGCACAAATTCATTGCATTTTTCTGTCCTCTTTAGATTGACAGGATATATCAGTCCTGATCATTGGCTGATTTTAAACTATCGGCCAATAGTTGCGAAAATAGCTTTTATCAATCGTTACTGGTTATTGTGCATCTCTAGTTACTACATAACATGTTTACAAACAAATATATAAGATCATGTCTTTATATTTGTGTTTTGCGAGCATATTCTACCTTCTAAAGTCATTTATTTCAAAGTTTCTAATTCTATGCTATTTCAAGCTGGATTTGTAGTGTTTTAAGATATAAAATTATTATATTAATAAAAAGTATTATAATTATAGCAATCTATTTTACGCATTAGATACAAATGAAAGCATTTTATTTTATACAGACAGGGAAAATAAATGGTCTGGAGTGATGCTCCAGCACAACAAAAATAGGACTTGGCTTTGGACATGATTGTAGACAACATGATTTTAATGAGGACGATTATCTTTTGTGGTGTCAGTCTCGCCAGACTGTTTAAAACTTAATGAGAACATTTTCCACGCGGTTTTACCATTATTAGCACGATTAACAGATCGGGCATTGGCTGTTTGCTCATAAAAACCAGGTATAAATAGAACACACTGTCATTAAAAACGACAAAGTCATGCACATCTAATCTCTAGCAATGTCCTCATTTAGCCTCCAGAAGACAGTTCAGACCTAAAATGTCAACTTCACTTCGCCAAGGAAGAGTCAGCCCTCATGTGCAAGAAACTCACCAAGATGGTGAAAGACAATGAGGCCATGAAGGAAGAGCTGGGAAAGTATCGTTCTCTCTACGGCGAAGTCGATGCTTCGCTTACGGTCGAAGAGGTTGCAGACTCCCCTCACACCCGTGAGGCCGAGGTCAAAGTTCACCTGAAGCTGGTAGAAGAGGAAGCAAACCTTCTGAGCCGGCGAATCGTAGAGCTGGAGGTGGAAAACCGTGGCCTCCGAGCCGAAATGGACGACATGAAGATCCAAGAGCCTCCGGGGGGCATGGCGGGAGGAGTTGCAAGTCACCCGCTGCTTTCCTCGTCATCTGAGAATGTGATGGAGCTGCAACGACACCTGCAGTTTGTGGAAGAAGAGGCGGATCTGCTGCGGCGGTCCCTGATCGAAATGGAAGAACAGAACAAGCTCTTGATGAACGAGCTCAATCACTACAAAACAGAACTTCCTGTTGTTACCGAGATAGAGCCGTCACCCGCAACCATCTCTTCACCCACAATCATTCATGATGCTGCTGAAGATGGATCGTGTCTAAATGAAGCCACCAATATAGAGTTGCTAACTGCTAGGCTGCAGATCGCAGAGCTGAATGGAAAAGTAAAGAAACTCCAGTATGAGAACCGAGTGCTTCTTTCCAACCTCCAGCGGTGCGACTTGGCCTCCAACCAGGGCTCTGGACGTCCGGCACTGGAGACGGATGCCGAAGCGGGGGACTCGGCTGAGTGCATCCCGAGCCAGGCACACCGTGAAGGGCCGGTGGGAGATGAGCAGATCAATATTCTGGAGGAGAAGAATCAGAAAATTTCAGGATCGAGTCATATTCATACCACCCAGTGCCTCAGCGTTAAAGACCTTCTCGCTATCCGCGACCAGGCACAACTCGTTACCTCAGCCATCCAGCTTTTGACAACACCCGACTCTACCATCTATCGTAAGATCACATCGAATGAGTCTGCTGAACCTGTTCTGCTGGAGAAAAGCCAGATTCAAGGTTCAACGCTGCCTCTGATGGAGGCTCTTCATGGTCGACTGCAGTCTCTTCAGGCTCAGCTGCACGCCCTCAGCGAGAGGGTGGACAACCTGGGTCAGTGTCCTGAGAGAGAGTGCGTGGAAGGAATATCCCAGATGCATGTGTTGTCAGAGTCAGGGGACCCGACAGAAGGTCAAGTTGACCAAATCACAGCCATACTGAAGGTATGAATATTCTCATTCAGTATATTTCTATCCCATTATATTCTATCCTTTTCATTTCGATATTCATTTGGAAATTACATTTTTGCTGCTTGGCTTGGTAGATCATAAATGATTTGAATTCAACACTGCCCTTTTCCTTCAAATGTTTTGCCCACCACTTTAACAATTCATGCTCGTAGTGCATTTTAAAGCCTTATAGTGGATAACAATTTGGCCTCTAATAGATTTGACCAATAAATTGAAAAAGCAGTGGGCTCTAAGGCCAGTGGTAAGTGTCCAAGTTGATTTAATGTTAGCATCTGTGTTGTATTGGCTAAAAATTTTATTTCCCCATTAAAATAAGACAAATCTCATTGGGATGTTAATTTTCACCTTGCAGATAGAGTTGGTAGTGAAATCCCATTCAAAACATACTTGAATAGTCTTTCAAAACTAAAATTCTGTCATCATGTATTTACCCTCATGTTGATCAAAACCTGTATGACTCTTTCTTCAGTGAAACACAAAAGATATTTTGAGAAATGTCTAAGTGGCTTTGTGTCCATACAATGGAAGTCAATGGGTGCCAATGTTGTACAGTTACCAACATTCTTCGAAATATATTATTTTGTGTTCGGCTGAGGAAACATATTCGTACAGGTTTGACATGAGGGTGAATAAATGACAGCATCATTTAAATTTTTGGGTGGACTATCCCTTGATGAATGACCATGAAAGTCTTTAGCAACCACATAGCAACACAGAAATGCCAAAATTCATGGTAGTGAGTTTTGCATGGGCAAGCACCTCACACAAACATCGAAAACCACCATTAAATTAATCTTCATATCAGTTATTATGTTAAGTACAAAAGGTTATGTCTTAAAGGGATAGTTCACCCTAAAATGAAAATTCTGTCTTCATTCCCTTACCCTCAGATTTTGTACAAACCAGTAAACATTTCTTTGTTCTGCTAAACACAAAGGCAGATATTTGTAAGAATATCAGTAACCAAACAGTTCTCATTCCCTATTTACCGCCATAGTATGGAAAATAAATACTATGAGAGTCAATGGTGGATGAAATCTGTTTGGTTACTAACATTCTTACAAATATCTTCCTTTGTGTTTAGCAGAACAAAGAAATGTATACAGGTTTGGAACAACCTGAGGGCGAATAATTGATGACAGAATATGAATCTTTGGGTAAACTTTCCCTTTAACACCTCAGGGTGTTAGTCTTTTTTCGTCTACCCATTTAGTTTTTTTCATACAGTAAAACATTGTGTGCTATATGTTAAGTGAGCTCTAGTCCACCATTATTTAACTAGACTCCATTAGAGGCTTAACTCTTGAGAGCCAATCTAGACTCTTCCCTTCCTCCTTCTCTCCTTTCGTTTCATCACTGCATGGGCACCATCACCTGTGGTCGCTGCTACATTTGTTCCTTTTTCATTTTTTCTCTCTCTTTATGGTTATTTTTTATAAAACTTTGCCCCTTCCTGTTTTCTCCTCCAATCAAAGATGATGCTTTCACTCGTCATTGTTTTGTTTCTCTTCGGCGTTTTGTCTTACACCACGATGACCAAACTGTTTGTCTTATACATACTTTTCTTTGTCCTGTGAGCTTTTTATTTGCTGGATTAGATTTCTGGGTGTTCATTTTAAATGTCTCATTGTGCCAAATGTCAGTCACATTTCTTATGTACCCACACTGCACCACCTCACCTTTTCAATTCCTTCACCATATTTCTCTTGATGTTGTCTGTCCTCTGTCATGCTCTTTTTTTATTGTTGTTTTTTTCCTTCATTAACTTGCCCATGCATGCATGCAACAGCCTGACTCTAGAGACCAGCCAGACTGTGAGGGCAAAGTTCACCCATGCAAAGCAGAGGAGAAAGACAGCAACAAGGATGAGGAGACAGACTCCAAACAGGGAACCAACGCTGATCTGGTGAGACGCTTACATCCACAAAAACGCTGTTGTCTTCTAAAGTGTTATATTCAATTGCTTTAGGAACCATAGCAAGCAGTTTTCATAATCATAAGTGTGCTACAGACACAAATAATGTTTCAAATAGTGTCTAACAATTGATACATCCTTAAACTTCATTTAAAGGGATACTCCACCCAAAAGTGAAAATTCTGTCATCATTTACTCACCCTCAAATTGTTCCAAAGCTTTATAGATTTATTTGCTATGATGAACACAAACTTATATATTTGTAAAAAGCAACTGAGGCACCACTGTCTACCATGGTAGGAAAATAATTGTATAATTATTTTGTTCTGTTGAAGACAAAATGTGATATTTTGAAGAATTTAGGAAAGCAAACAGTTCTAGGGCACTTCTGACTACCATTTTTGTTTTTCCTACTATGGTGGTATGGTAATGTCCCTGACATGTCAGTTGCTTAATATCTGTTATTTGTTTTCAACCAAACAAAGACATTTTGAAGGTTTGGAACAACCTGGGGAGGAATAATTCATGGCATAATTTTCATTTTGGTTGGAATATACCTTTAACACAGCATCACAATATTCTTAATATTCATAAGCCAATCCAAGAATGCATTTCGATGATCTTGAACGTTTTTTAATAAATCAAAATGAAATCTAAATACAGTATGAATAGAAAATAGATTAAAATGTTTAATTTTGAATGTGGTTGGGATTCTGTGTACCCAGCAGACAATGCGGCAACTCACTAGGTTCTGAAACAGATCCAAGAAAAATACTGAATAACTAAACTTGTTGAAAGATAATTATATTATCTGGCAAGCAGCTAGTAAATATACCCATCCACACAAACACAGTTTTGAATGTTTTAATGAGATTTTAAGTTTAGAACAGTTTGGGAAGGTTATTATAAAACAGTCAATCGTTTGCATCGCTCTCTTACGGTTTCATACTTCAGCGTGTCCTGTTTTCTTTATTCCTCATTGATCAACAAGTGCGTCTGTGATTAAATATTTTAAAAGCTCAGAGAGTCATAAATATAACAAGATCTGCTCACTCACGCAGAGATGTCAGCAGATATGGTTTAGTTCATGGTTTAACAGTAACTGTGATATGAACATATTTGTACTGTTTACTGCTGTCTTACTAAGGCATCATTTATTTTCCTCTATAATTTGGTGCCATTTAGATAGCACAACCATTTTGCAGTGATATATTAAATTGGCACAAATTTATAAAGCTCAATCTGTAAATTAAAGCTAGCGGAAAATATGGACATTGTGATTAAAACACTTCCATATGCAGAGCTTTAAATCAGAGAAGAATGCATTACATGTCCTGAAAATTAGACAGTTGTTATCTTGTGATCATAAGCTCTTACATTATTACTGGGGCACGCTCAATGTGAATCCTGTTTGGACTGATGGTTCTTGGGATTAAAAGCATTTTTGTCTCCAAAGACTAGGGGCCAAGAGGTTGTGATCTTTGCTATGGCAAAATAAGATTTAAAATTGTGTAGTGAGGGCACAGTTAAACTTGCCAAAGGACAAATAATGGACATACACTATATAGACAATAGTATTGGGAAGCCCCCTTCTAATGAACAGAAGGTTTTACTATGAGCCCTTTTCTATTGTAACATGACAATGACCCTGAGCACGAAGAAAGATTAAAAAAGAAATGATCGATTCAGTCTACATTTACATTTAATCGTTTAGCAGATGCTTTTATCCAAAGCGACTTACAAATGAGTTAAACAATGTAAGCAATTGGAACAACATAAGGACCACAAAAAGCACAAAACTACAGTAAAACTGGTCTCATATAGCCTACCGCAGTATGCAAAGCTAAGTTTAAATTCTTTAAGGATAGAAAGAGTAGAAAAGAGATAGAAGTCAGAACTTTATCAGTCAGCTGATGACGGTAGAGAGGTGTTTCCAGACGATTCTAAAAGATGGCCACAGAATCTGTTGATCTTGTAGGAGTGGACAGATCATTCCACAAATGTGGAACAGATCCAGAGAAGGTACGTGAGATTGATCTTTAGCCTTTTAGGGATGGCACTACAAGATGTTGTTCTCTTGCAGAGCGTAGGGATCTGGCAGGTACATAAATCTGTATTAGCCAGTGAAGATATAGGAGAGCCGAGCCAGTGGTGGTCTTGTAGGCCAAGAGCAGAGCTTTGAATTTGATGCGAGCGACTACAGGGAGCCAATGTAACTTAATGAAGAGAGGAGTGACGTGTGCTCTTTTCGGTTCATTGAAGATCACTCTTGCGGCTGCAGTCTAGCGTGGAAGAACTTAAGTGGGCCCAGACCTGGACCCAGCTGAATACCTTTGAAGGGGGCGTCTTAATACCTTTGTCAATAAAGTGTATTTTCTCTGCACACATTGCCATGAAACAGACATTAGTTTCATACTCTTTGCCATGTTATTTGTATTTATATAAAATACTGACCAGATTGAGTACCAGTTTCTTAATCTCTCTCTGTTTCTCTCTCTTCTCATGTTTTTCTTCAGCTCTCAGAGCAGGTCGGTGAGCTTCATGCTCTGTTGTCGGAGGTGAATGAGAAGGCTCAGGGCGCGCAGGAAGCGTTGTTGCAGGAGAGACAGGCGCGACACAGCCACACACACAAACTTTCTCAGGTGACACATTTTGTGCTATATTAGATCTTCCATAAACACACAATAAGAAACTCACCAGATATAACAAACTCCAGCATCCAGATAGGACATAACCTTGACATTGCAAAGCGGGACATCAGGACGTTTATAGATCCTGAACCAACACTGGCAACTTTCCCCATTGAAATTACAAAAATGTACATATGGCAAATGTATTTGGTATGCTCTCTTTCTAGCTTCAAGAAGAGCATCAGAAGGCCCTCCTTCGTCGAGACTTCCAGCTGCAGAGTCTGAGCCTTCAGACGGGTCTTCAGCAGAAGCTTTGGAGTCAAGAGAGGAACCTTCTGGTGCAGGAGTCCCAACAGCTAAAAGAAAGCCTGCTCCTCATCAGCCTCAAACTCCGCTGGCTTCTCAAACAGTGGAGACTCGGCAAGAAACTAGACACAGAGAGCAAGGATATTCTGGAGGTATGGAGTTCTTCTGTGAGAAATTAAGGTCTTTTTTGCTTTGTAAGTATTGTGTAAATACATCTCCAATGCGTTCCTTCAGGTTAATAGTGTCAAGGATCTCCGCCTCTTACTCGAGGAAGATGGGCTGTCAGCACACTATGGAGACAACAAGATGTCTGCTGCTGAGGCGCAACCCCTGAATCCTACATCCAAAGAGCAAAGCCTTGCAGAGAAAATCTGCCCGCTGGTAGGTTAAAGGAGTGAATATTCTGATACAGTTTATTCACCAGTATATTGGTCTGAATTTGGGTGCTGTTTTCTTCCCACTTCTTTATTCACTTCTACAAAAGTAGGATTTTTCAAAGAATGATCACAATAGACTTTCAGTATGCAGAATTATTAAAGTATAGAGGGTCTTGTGCAATATTGCTAGTATCAGTGTCTCCTGTATATTGGTTTTTCTTAAAAGGTTGCACTGTTATGTATGGATCTTCTATTGGTCACATGTCTTCACGTGATTTAAATTCACTGTTCACCAGACTTGAACTTTGGAATGTGATGAAATGCAATACGCTCTTGTATGCGCTTGCGTTTCCTGTTTGCAGCATTTGGATGCGTATGAATGCAAACTCGGACAAAAAGTCTAGCATTACCAACGCATTGTGTAGTTTTAACCGTATAATGTTTACATAATATAATATTGAGAGGCTGAGTAAACAACAATTGAATTCTCATGTTAGGTGAGCTAATCCTATAAAAAGTCAGAATTGGAAAAGTATCTAAGTTCAACAGGAAAGCCGCTGAACGATTAAACCTTGCCGTTGAACAATTAATCGCAATGAATCGCATCCAGAATAAACCTTTGTGTTTACATAATACATATCTGTGCATATTTATTTTGTATAAATAAACACGTACACATGCATGTACAGTATATATTTAGTATAAATTTTTGTATATGTGTATATATATATTTGCATTTATAGTTGAAATTTAAGTTATATATAAACAAGCATTCATTTTTATTTGTACTTTTTCCTGAAACAAAATGTACATGTATGTGTGTTTAGGAATACAAATTTAATATTCACAGTTCACAGACATATATATTGTAAACACAAACTGTTATTCTGGATGCAATTGATCGCGATAAATCGTTGAACATCCCTACTATGGATTTGTTTACCCTTATAATAAAATCTTTACATCTATGTAAATGTCATTTCCTGTTGCTTCCTCAGCAACCTAGCGGGTTCGGCAATACTCTGTCCGACTTGAAGGTGGCCCTTCAAGATCTGAGCGCTGAGCTCCGCGAGGAGCGTCAGAGTTCTCAGGAGCTAACTCAGCAGTTTGCCCGTGCTAAAGCATCATGGGAAGTCGAATGGATGGAACTCAAGAGCATCATCACTCAGGTGAGTGTCTGCGCTCTTGTAAACTGTATTTTGTGGATAGTTATGTCACACCCAAATTAGTGTTTAGCAGATGTTCACAGCCATGACAAAACTGGCTTCAGACTAGTCTTATGTTCGGACATGTGATATTTACATCTTGTGGTTTTTCTAAACAGGTTTTTTTTTCTGTTTATTAGCAATGCAGTGTCTTTTGTATGTGCATTACATTTACATTTATGCTTTTGGCAGACCATTTTATCCAAAGCGACTTACATTTCATTATACTATACATTTGAGTATGTGTTTATTTCACATTACAGTAAATGTCAAATTACAGTAAAAGGAAAGCAAATATGGCGTCAATACAACTTTGAATACAAGTAGTGAACCAATAACATAATTTTTGTTATTAGTAGTCATTAAAGTAAACATTATAGAATACTGCAGCATGTGTAAAAGAATCACTGTTAAATACACTGTGGCGTGTAACACAATAACGTTTAAAAGAATCATTGAATAATTGTACAGATAACTTAGTGTAGTTGTAAAGTCATTACTTTAGCATTGATTTCCACACTCAAGTTATTTTAACTCCTGCACTTCAGGTGCTTTAGTCATTGATTCAACACACACAGATTACAGTAATTCCTCTTGGGTGATATATTATGAAAACCTCTGGCAGAGGAGCATCTGTAGAGAGAAGACAGATAGATACATTTCCCTAGTTACTGTCGGATAAGCTTGGAGTCAGTGTCAGCTGTAATTTTGTTATTTGATATTCATTTGCGCTGCTGTTGGGACATGCACCAGTAGTCTGACAAGAGAGCTGTGAGAGCCATCTGCAGTGTGTCAATAGCTGTGTGTGTGTGTGTGTGCTTATAGGCTTGTTGCAGGGCGTGATGGTGAAAGATGAGTTTAATATCTCCTCTATGAAACGCATTCATAACCGCAGTCATCTTTGAGATGTAAAATGATAGTTTGAAATGAGATTCTGTTATCATTTACTCACCTCTCTGTCATTCTGAGACCCATATGGCTTTTTCCTCCGTGGAGCACTATTGAAGAAGTTTAGCACATTATCAGAGTTGATCTCTTCCATACAGTGAATGTGGATTAAGGGCTGTCAAGAAAAAACTAAATTACTTAAATAGTCTTGCGTAAATGCGAATACACAGGAAAATACAATGCAATGTATGAAATAATATATTTCCATATAGGGCTAATATTTTCAATATATGAAAAGCAGCAATTCCTGATGTGTTATTCAAATTATTGTCATTGTGTAATGTATTATTCTTTTTATTTTCCAACATATATAAAATTATTTAATTGACAGTTTATATATTGGAAATGTAATTAATCTTTGTGTAAATGTATGCAAATGCGAAATATAATGAATTCACTGAAATTCGCTGTTGTCAGTCAGTCTATTCGCATAAAGGGATAGGTTCTGTCTTACATTGTTGAAAGTATTACTCCTGCATTCTCCAGAGAAACCTATGTCACCAGAATGCCGCTTTCATCATCACTGCTCTGATAGCTCAATATTTCATTGCTCCCCTTCTCTTGGCCACGCCTCCTTTTCATTGGCACTTCCTTTGTTTTTGTAAGAATGGTGCAGAGAATGAGACGAGTGCTGAAAGGAGGAATGGGAGAGGAGGGACCTAATGCCCTTGTATTAGCTGTGACCTCTACGACACTAATAACAACCTGTCACAGACGAATGACAAATCACTGCATCAACAAGATACATTATTGATAAAAGAAGAGGAAAATAATGCTGTTTCTTTAATGCTATAAAGTCTCCTGTCGATGCTGCAGTTTGTCACCTATTATGAATTTATTATAAGAGTTAAAGAAAAAATTATGTGCAAAGCCACATCTGCATCCTGAGAAGAAAGCAGTGCACTGATAAATAAATACAATGTGGCACTGTCACAAGTTCACAAGAGCTCTGGGGTTGACGGGAAGGTATTTGGAATAAATGTCTTTCACCCTCTTTAATAAACCACATCAACCCATTAACCTCATTGTTGCGTCCAGAGCAGAACTCATTAGACATTATCAGCGTGAGAAGCCAGTCATAAGACTGTCTGATGAGGTCCCAGCAGGCCTGGGTTTTAATAAGCGACTTACGTAAGCTCGTGAAATTTGCAGATTTGCAACTCCAATTGAAAAAGCAGAACAAATTTAAATGAGGATGGAGGATGAAGAATAGGGTGACTTTGTTGCTAGAAACATAATGGAAAATATCATAAAAAATCTTATTAGATGAGCTGCTGTTTAAAGCCACTGTACAATATTCGCATATGTGACCACACAACGGTTTAATTCTCTGTTATTTGCTTGGAAATGACAACTGTATTACTTATTGACTCATGGTAAAATCGCTCTAATACATACATTGTGAAATATTTCATGTTAAATCTGCCAATTCGACTTCGTAAGAGTGTAAACAAGAGGACTGTAAAAAGAGACCGTTACATTTACTGCAGGGTTTACAGTGTAGCCTTGAGCATATTATAACTTAACTTTGTTTGTCATATTGCCTTGACAAGAGAAACTCATTTAATGGTGTAAGGTCAATAAATGTCCATTTAAAAGATTGATGTTGTTTGGATGATGCTGCTGTTAGCATCTGTCTGAATAGGTCTACTTTACATCAGAGCCATTGAGAGAGAGCGTTGCGTCAACTCCGTTGACTCCAATGGAACCGTTTTTTCAAAGCATTGGCGGTTCATGGAGGCTCTCAATAGTTCCCGGAAGTTACAAGGAATAACGAATGGCGCTGCGGCTAAACAGACCAACTTTAACCCATTTAAAGATGTAAGTCATTTAATGAATACAAAAATTTAAGAAATAAAGCATTTAAAGAGAAATCATAATGTCCTGGAACTATCCGAAGGCTCCATGAATCACGTGACACACGAACATTTTGAACTTCCGTTGGCGCAACCCTCTCTCTCAATGGCTCTGCTTTACATGAAGCTGTTTTCATGGTTACTCATCCATAGTGTCTTACTTTCTTTCATCAGCTGGAAGGAAAGGTGGGCAAGGTATCTGTGGCTGGGGGTGAAAAGGATCCTCCCGACCTCAAGGAGGCACTGAAAAAGGAGCGAGGGGAGCATCAACACCTGCTTGCGGACTCTTACGCTGCTGTGATGGACCTCACCAAACAGCTGCAGATTAGTGAGAGGAACTGGAGCCGGGAGAGGCTGGAGCTTCTGGAGCACTTCAACCAGGAGAGAAGCCAATGGGAACAACGTTTAAGAGATACCCAGAGCAAAGCCACACAGGTCAGTGGACACTACACTGCTTAGGGAGCGCTTTGAAAAAGGGCAATTATAAAGTTCTTAATATTCCAAATTCTGTTATAACAGGTCAGTAAACAGTGACATAGTTACATGTTTAGGTGAACAAAGTGTTCAAAACTTAAAATCTGTCAACAGATTCGAGTTGTTAGAAATCTGTCAACAGATTCGAGTTGTTAGAAATCTGTATACATTTCTTAGTTCTGATGAACACAGAGAAAGATATTTAGAAGAATGCTATAACCAGACAGATTTTGCTCCCCAATTATTTTATAATTTTATATGTTCTGTTGAACACAAAATAAGAAATTTTGAAGAATGTAGGACAGCAAACAGTTCTGGGGCACTTTTGACTACCATTGTATTTTTTCCAACTATGGTAGTCAATGGGGGGGCAAAATCTGTCTGGTTATAAGCATTCTGTCAAATATATATCTCTGCGTTCATCAGAACAAAGACAGATTTAAACAGATTTCAAACAACTCGAGGGTGAGTAAATTACGCCGAATTGAAATATTTGGGTGAACAGTCCCTTTAAGGTTCAAATACATTTAAAATCACAAAGCCTACTCTTTCACAATGTACTGAGCCCTATTCATTTGTTCTTTTATTTGGGTTTGTGAGGATGTGTCATCCTTAAAGTTTATTTATCCTGCGCATATTTTATCTTTTATCCCCACACTTCCTCCCGTGCACCCTCCACATCATAGACGGACGTGACATTATCTTTAAACACTTCCGCAGAACGCCTGCGGACACACTCGCTGCATCACTTATCTGGAATTGCTGGTTTTGCATATCCATGTGGCGGCTCAGAGAGTGTGTAGTCAGACTGGAATGAAGCCTGAGACAGTGTGGTCAGTGTGTCTGCACAAACCACACTGTACGTAATGAGACTGGAAAAGTTTCTTCTTTGACCACCAAAGCACAGTTCTCTATTTTTCTATGATATTCTAAATGACAACATGTCTCCTTGAGAGAAATTAGGTCATTTAGACAGACAGAATGCAGTCATTAGCCCCATACAGGAAAGTAGCTGTTTTGAATGACCTCATTTCCAAAAGAGAATAGAAACTGACTCAGTTATACCACACGGATGAATGGGAGTACTGTGAGGTGGGGGGTGACCAAGCCTCTGTTAAACTTCACTAAATATATCATTTTTATTTCAGCTTCCCCACGATAAAACCACAGCGAAGGAAACCTCACCAGATGCGTCCACTAACAGCTCAGTCTTACAAAGGTACAATGACTTACATGAGATGTAAATCACTCCCCTTTTCACTCCACATTTGATCATTTTGTGATGATCCTCATTTTTCTCTTACAGGACCAAATCAATTTCCACTCTCTCGGAATGCAGGAATCTGCTGGACACCAGCCTTTTCCTTCCTGGTCATAAGGTCAGTGAAGTACAAGAGGGGAACCAATCTGCTGCTCATGCCTCGCTTTTAGCTCGTACCGACCTGAGTGACCTCAACAAGAAGAATTGGAAGTACTTGACCAACGATTCGGCAATGCTTGAGAAGGGTGACCAATTCAAAACATGGGACTGCCCAAGTACCAACTCCAACAGTACCTTTCCGGGACATGAAGAGTACGTCCAGAGAAGCTACACTGCTCCGGATAAAACTGGCATTCGCATCTATTACAGCCCTCCAACCGTGAGGAGAATGGAGAGGAGGCCAGTCAATGAAAAGACCCACCAGAACCCCCAGCAAGGGTTTGCATCTAGGGACGCTGCCATGATGGATCCATCAGATCAGGTCCCTGTGTCTGCACCCTCATCAAGTGCTTCATCGTCGGCTTATGAGCAGTGGTTGAGTTCACTTTCCCAGCAGCACAGAAACCTGCTTGAGGGGCACACGGGAGGTTCTGCTCCATTCCACGGACTGGAGATTTCAGGCAACCTCAGCGATGACATGAAGGAGATGACCAACTGTGTGCGACAGGCCATACGGTCAAGCTCCCTGGAGAGGAAGTGCAGCAAAGATACGGCGAGCCAGACAGTGGGTGTTTCTAGCACAGGAACACAAACGGCGCAGTTCGTCAGCATTGGCTTACAAACGGAGGGTCCTATTCCAACAACCAGAGGCCTTCAAGGTAAAGCATGGTCTCCTCGCCCATCCACCTCACTTGTTTCTGCACGTTCCCGACAGATCTCCTCATCGCTGGATAAAGTCCACAGCCGTATTGACAGACCTTGTTGCTCGCCAAAATACGGCTCACCCAAGCTCACTCGCAGGGTCTCCACCTCCTCTTCTAAACTTGAGACATCATCCACGTCTTCAAGAGATCGTAGCGTCTGGAACCTGAACCATCGCTGCGGCACTCAGAACGGTTCCGCTTGGGCACGTTCCACCACCACCCGTGACAGCCCAGTGCTTAGCGGACTCAATGATGGATTGACCAGTCTCTTCAGCGTAGTGGAAAATTCTGGAAGTGTCGAGTCCTTGTGGAAAGCAGATTCGCATCCAGGGAGACTAGCTGCTGGAAAACCTTCCTGTCCTAGCAAAGGAATCGGTCTGGGAGAAGCCGGAGCTCAAAAGTATGGCGTGGTACAGGAGTTAATTCGCAATGTTTGCAGCAGGACAGGAGCTATGGGTGTCATGGACGAACCGAAACCCGAATGCCTGCCTGGAACTCTGATTGGGACAGACAACATCACAAAGATTGTTAATAAGAGGTTTATGAAAACACAAAGAGATGAGTTGGTAGCTACCGGAAAGGATGCAATGACTATAAGCTTCAGCACCTTGGAGGTGAGACTATATGGTATTTTATTGATTCGTTTTTTTAATAATAAACATTTACCGGGTTTGGGGATATATAAAAATATTAATTGAATATTTGCACAATCTACCAATATAAAAGCAACGATTAAATGGATATTTGTAACGCTGATTCAATATTTAAATAAAATTTAAATTATGGTTACACTTTATATTAAGGTATACAAATTCATTACATTACATTTAGTCATTTAGCAGACGCTTTTATCTAAAGCGAATTAGGAGTTCGGGGAGCAATAAGCGATATGTCATACAGAGAGCAATAGTAGAATAGGTGCTAATTCAAAGTTACTAGTTTCAACAAAAGCTAGACCACTACCTGTTGAGAGAAGAGGGTTAGTGTACGTTTTTATTTTCAGTAATTCATCATTAACTACTTGCTTATTAACATGCATATCGGTTGTATATTAGCACATATTAATGCCTTATTCTGCATTGCCTTATTCTATATACCTCAATCCTACCCAATACCTAAACCTAAAAACTACCTTATATACATTATTTAGGGGAATGTTGAGGCAAAACTCGTAGTTAATAGTAAACAGTGAGAATTGGTCCCTGTTCTTAAGTGTGACCCAAAATTATGTTTAATACCTTTATGTGCGACACCCCTAATCTAGATACATAATATTGATATGAACCTCACCAAAGGGCAAAACAAACATTTTTACATTTACAACATGCATGTATCTTAAATTATTTAGAAAATAATTATAAGAACTTGTTTTCTTTGCAGGATTCAGTTTGTGACTGCAACTCACAGACCCCGTCCTGTTTCGCCCGTCACTCCCGCACCACCACACGACACACACAAGGCCAGTGCAGGCACCGCATGCAGGAGTCGTCCACGACAACCGAAGAACGACTGGATACATGTAATGAGTGATAGACCTCCTTGAAAGCTTCACAAACAGAACTCTCATAAAATATTCATATACACACATACTGCCACACAAATGCACTGCCACACACGCCAATACACTCAAGAATTCAGGATCACAAAAACAGGACACTTTTCTGGTCTTTCCAGAACCAGACCTCAGTCTAACCAGCACACTTTAATGCCAAGGAAAGGGAGAGAGAGTTGACCTCTTTAGATTCATCATCCATCCATCCAGTTTTAAGTCCGGCCAATCCTGCCTTTCAATGTCCAACAATCTACCATTCCACACACCTCTTCTTAAATCTGCCATTCCTCTGTTCTTTATTGGAGGACCTGACCAACCAAGACCCAAGATGTCAGCAGTGCTTACTAAAACCATGTAGATATAAAGGAAAACACCTTCAACCTGACCTCCAGCGACAGAACATTCCTTAGCATTGCTCTGAAAATCTGTACAGTTCTCCAGCAACCATCCAGGATGAAACCTTAACAACTTAGCCTTGTTCGAATTGCATTATGAACCTGTCCTTTTATAAAGACTTGATAATATGCCGTGAGAAGATGTGTACGGAGAGCATGCTGGTAGCTGTAGAGTAGGAAGGTGTTGTACTACAACAGTTTTGTTTGCTTTTGTACATGTGTAAACATTAGATCATTAACTCTCGATTGGTTACAACATCAACATGAAGTTTACAGCTATTACTGGAGACATTATCTTGCTTGATCTTTCGTTCTACCTCTCCATATTCTGCCATCATGCTTGTATAATCCCAATGGATGTAAATCAGGGTAGACGTCATTTGATTTGACAAAAAACTTGGAAAATGTGGCTTGCTTATATGTCACTTTAAAGGGATAGTTCACCCAAAACTGTTCTGTCATTCACTCACCCTCAGATTGTTCCAAACCTGTATACATTTCTTTGTTCTGCCAAACACAAAGGAAGATATTTGGAACAATATCAGTAACCAGAGATCTCATCCCCCATGAACTCCCACAGTATTTATTTTCCCTACCATGACATTTTTACAAATATCTTCCTTTGTGTTTAGCACAGCAAAGAAATGTATACAGAGGTTTGCAACAATCTGAGGCACAGTAAATGATTTATTTTGGGGTTTAACTATCCCTTTAAAATAGTAAAATCTGAGAAGGTTATATCTTCCGGCTACTTCAAGGAAGTTTAATGTATAGTCCATAATTCAATTTCCTTTCTTTCCATTGCCCATTGAAATGCTTTCCAAAATGCTAACTTTACAGATATATCAACAGAGATATTTTTAAGACTGAAACGTTGAATGCTAATTGCCCACGTTGAGATTATTGAGATTTACCAGATAATTCCCAAATATCATCTCTAATCTGGCCATTTGTTATTTTTGCTATATGCAATTCTGTCATACATGTGTAACTGCCCTACATCACAGTCGATTCTTTGACTGTCTGTAAAAAAGTGCCCTCCAGTTGGAGTGGTGCTGCAAAAACAGAAGATCAGCCCTATTCTAAGTGCTTTTATTGAGTGTTGATGACAGTAAATTTAAAGAAACATTTTTGTATGCATCTCTCAAGCCATTAGAATTACTCTGCTGTTTTATAAATAGGGTTTTTTGTGGAGATTGAGAGCGTTATCAATCGTGCAGCGTCTGGCCTTGTTGTAAAAAAAAATGACGGTCAGCTATTTTAAACCCAGCCTGTAATATCCATTGGATCCAAGTGGATCTTGTTTATTTGTTAAAGCTTTGCCATATTTTCCACAGCTACCTCTTAAATCTTTCTTTCATTCAGTCCATTCATATTTCCTTTTGAAGGACACAGGAGTGCCTTTAAAATCAAAGCAACAAGTTATCTATGTTAGAAGTACATTTCGAAGGACCAGCCTATTTACAGTTGTAGTAAACAACATGTGTCCTTAAACGTCTTCACTTTTATTGAACCCCTCCATTTCTCCACAGAAAAGTGTATATGCACAGTTAACAGAAGGGAAAATCATTTTGTAGTATATATTGTAAAGAAGCCAAAATTCAACTCTAGGACCTTTTGAGTGAGATCTGATAACAATGTCATCAGTCCTGCTTTTCTTTGTAAGCCATTTTAACCTGTCTGAATGTTCCATGGATAAAGTCTGATGCTGTACTTTAGCTTACTTTAAAAACACATATCAGACAAATGATGTGCCGTCCTTTTTAAGTGTCACTTAACCCAGCCGGTCTTCTGAGCTTGGTCACATGATCTCTACATAAGTCAAACAGGGGGAAGGCCTGAGCTCAGGAGTTACTTTCTCAGCGCTCCCAACCATTCCTCAGATGCTGCATTATTACATATTGATGGCTTAAGAATGGAAAATAAAATAGACAGCAATTCTTCAACCAATTTTAAAAACTCACATGTTTTATAAAGGTAATATGTTTTGTGAGTGCAGCAATCTTTATCACTCTTATGTCATCACAACACCCTGTTTTACTGCCTAGCAATATATACTGTAAAACACATTGCTTATCGTTGTCTATATCATTTGCTAAATTATTATAAAGAGAATGCATGTATATTTCTTATTTTGTCTCCATTTGAAATCTTTTGAAAAGAAAAAAGACGACATATGAAGAATGATAAACCTTTCTAAATGTTTTAACTTGAAATCAAGTAAACTGTACATAAATACACAATTTGTACTCTTTCTATCCTTGCGTAGGAAACGTTGAATGTCTCTGCCGACTTTGATCTTCAATTCTGTACCTTTCTTCACCTGAATACAAAACGATGAAAGATTTTGTGTAAATAGAAACATTTTGAAAATAAAATTCAAGCATTGAGCATTTCTTCATAGATGTTTGTTTGTCCTTTGTTGATGTTTGGGAGGGGATGTTTTGTATTCAACAAACTGTTTTTATCATCTGCGACATTTGCATGTTTGAGGGATATAATAAGCACTAATCATCAGACGGTTTTCTAAAACATTATAAGCACACCAGCTGCCATTAAAACTTTACAATTTTATACTAAAATTATAAACTTAAATAATTCTTTACATTCCAACCCAAGAGCTGGTTTTGTTTAAGGACCCACATTTTATGTACATATAGAATAAGAATGTCAAAAATTGTTAACAGTACAACAATAAACAAAAAAGAATAAAGTCCTAGTGAAATAAAAATGACAATGCCTATTTTTTCATGAAATGACTAGTAGTTTATCAATATAAGTCATTCTCTTGTAGAAATGTGTGTGCCTTCATAATGTTTAGTTCAAATCTGAATATGCACTTCCTTCCTGTAATGACTGTCCATCTTAAATTATGTTTTTGTTAGACAGCTTGGGTGGAGCATCTGTTGACTCCTCCCCTTCAACTGTCAGTCTGCTGCCAGTTCTATTTCAATATGCAACGATTGTTTTAATGCAACGAATCGCAGCGAAAAACGAAAGCCGCGCCCACTTTTTATCATTAGAAATTCCATTTCACTCGGAAATGCATCAAAATACGGAAGTAAAAACTATCGCAACTTCGGGTTCACAGGAATTTTAAGATGAAACAATCAAAATTTGCAATAATACAAGGCTTTGTGATTATTTAGACATTTTACAATGTTCAATTTAGTGATTCACAACACAAAGCACATGGCTGGCACAATCCATGTTCATGCTTGTTGCAGGTGAATCCATATAACCTTTGAATTAAGAATGAGGGTCGTACAACCACCCTGTACAGCATACAGAAAATATTTTCTTCCACAACACACACGCCTTAAACAAAAGAATCCGCTTTACATTATGATCGTAAAGCATTTTCCTTTAGTTCATGAACACATTTGTCAAAGGAAATGCATCAGTTGTTGTAACACCATGGAAAGGAAATGACTCATCTATCACCTTAAGGCTTTAAGAGACTGAAAACTGAGCACGGATAATGGCAACATAGTGAAGGGCCTTGTGTTAAATTAAGCTCTGTGGTGTAATACTTCATGTCCAGCTGTGGAATATGAGTCCAGCTGCATTTCCCTCTTTCACATCACTCATACACCACACCAGCTGACAAAAGAAATCATGGAGGGTGAAATCGTGATGATCTTTGCGTGTGTGTTGCATTTCAGTTGCGAACATCTCTTCCTTGTGTGTGTTTTTTTTTTAAAGAAACTAGTTTACATTTGAATCTGAGCGCAGAGAAAGAGATACAGGATATGAGCAAACACCTGCGACATTCAAAAGAGGAGAGACTTCCTGTTGTAATGTGAGGATACTGCCATTAATATTCATGATGTGATTTAGAGGAGAAGGAGGGAGGGGAAGAGAAAGACAACCATAGAGGAAAAAGAGAGGGAAAAACATGTGGCCTAATGTCATTTTTTCAAATAAATTAGTTTCTATTTTAACATTTCACTGCAGGTTTTATAAAAACATTCATTCTTGAATGATGTGATTCAATAAAATATTCAAAAGGTTAAATATGTTTAATAAAAAATAAGGTTATTTATTGAAAAAATTGTAAATAAAATTGGTAAACAAAACTTTAATCTGTCAGACACCAAACAGGACGAGGACCACAAAAGCGTCACGTTCAAACGTTTATTTAAGGGTTGGGGGTTAAGGGGGTTTCAGGGGTTCCGGGGGGGGTACAGGAGTTCCAAGAGTCTGCGTGTGTGTGTTCCCCCAGTAGCCGAACAGCGATGGCAGGAGCTGGATGATCCGGGAAGTCCTGGGGGAAACACACACACAACAGCAATTGAAACGAAGCAGCAGTACAGTCAAGGACTAGGCGGTATTCGTAGAAGAGGGATGGAAGGCAGGTCAAGATTACCGGGGCTGGAGAACACAGAAGTAGTTGAGCGGGTCCGGGATCACAGGCAAAGAGTCAGAAGCGTTTTCCAAAACAGGCAGGTAACGGGTGCTGGTTGCAGACGATCTGACAAATGTGGACTGAAAAGCAAGGCTTTAAATACAGGGCATGATGAGTGGTGAATGCAGTGCAGCTGGTAGGTAAACGAGGGTGAGGCAGAGCAGAGCAGGAACAGGTGGAGGTCATCAGACTTCAATCAGCATGTGTTACCAGGCAGAGAGACAGCTCATGACATAATCATTCTACATTTATCTTTCTTAATAACTAAACTAAAATAATATGTCTTGTATGGTGTTCATGCTTTTGTTACTCAACAAAAGTTTGCAATTCTAGTGCACCCACACATTTATTCGTTTTATGACATTACAAATGCGATGAATACATGAATATATTGTTTATTGTCCTTGCGAAATACCTCCTTGTAAGTGTGGCATCCTTCAGTCATCAACAACAACAGCATTTGTCAACTACAAGCAAACTTATGATATAACACTAAACAACCCATAGCAAATACACATAACATTAAAACACCAGACCTCCAATTCCCAACTGTAAAGTCACACAGTACTTCAGAGACACCTGTGGTGCCACAGGGATTTATTTAACAAAGCAATACTGGAAAATATAAAAGCCATGCTTTGTGCATGGGCAGTCCGTACCAACGGTACCCTATCTTCTCGGTAACAACTCTTATTCACAAAGAGGATGTAATTCATCCCAGAGAATTATATGGCTCTTCCTCACAACCCGAGATTCACATAATGTTGTCATAGCATGTTGTTATTGACCTGCTATCTTACTTGCCATATTTACAATCTTATTCAATTTGTTTTTGTTTACTACAGACAATGAGAAATAAGGGATGAAGCCGAAAGTCAAAATACTCTCCACAAATGAGCGATATAAAAGAGAACCAAACATCCACACCAAACTTCAGAAGCTTACTCATGAAATATAATCGTTGCATCCCTTTCTTATAAATGGCCCCTGTATTGTCACCCCATATACATTTTGCATCAATGATGGTCCACAAATATTTATAGTCGTCTACTTCTTCAATACGCTCAACATTGACAGTTATGTGTTGGTGTGTATCACCACCTGTTTTGAAATCTTCTTTCTTTCCTTTCAGTGATCAAACCAACAATTGCCGTATAGCCAGCATATTTAACAGTGAAAACATCAGATGACAAACCGAGCCTATACAATTTTTCCATAAAAATAAGTGGTCGTATGGTGTTAAACTGCAGATGAAAGTCTATAAACATAACACGAGCATATCACTTTGGTTGATCAAGATGACAGTAGAGCCTGTGCAACATATAAAAAAGGGCATCTTCTGTGCCCCTCCCCCCCATAGAAAATTGTAGGTACCCTGTGTGTCAGGGCATGCACCTCTTCTCTGTAGGCAGTCTCATCGTTCTCAGTGATCAGGCCTACCACCGTCGTGTCATCGACGAATTAGACGATGACATTTGAGCTGTGTGTGGCTGTACAGTCATGTGTGTTCAGGGAGTACAGGAGTGGGCTAAGAACGGAGCCCTGAGGAGCACCACCTGACGTCTGCCTGACAGGAAGTCCAGGATCCAGCTGCACAAAGATTTGTTTAGGCCAAGGGTCTGGAGTTTCATAACAAGCCTAGCAGGCACTATGGTGTTGAATGCTAAGATGTAGAACACAAATAGCATTCTCACATAGGTTGTTCTTACTGTCTAGATGGGAGAAAGCAGTGTGTAGGGTCATCAGTGGAGCGGTTGCTCCTTTATGGAAACTGCAGTGGGTCGAGTGAGGCAGGCAGAACAGAGCGGATGTGGTGTTTGATCAGCTTCTCAAAACACTTGATGAAGATGGGTATCGGAGCAACAGGAGCTCCTCCCCAAATTTCTTAAGTACCCAACCTATTATTCTATCAGGATCCTACAAACTTCCTCAGATGATATGATTTTCTTCTTCCCTACATCCAATTGATGTCTAATCAGATTCAGAATCTACCAAAAAATGTATACTTCTGTTAATCGGTAAAGGCCAAATCATCGTCCCCATGAAGGTTATTCAGAGATGATTTCCACTTCTCATATCCTATCATTGTATACCCTTCCTGCCATGCTTGCCTTTAATTCATATCTCTAATATTTACCTCAATTCTTTCCTTGTAGTAATGCTTACACCTTATGATAATCGCCTTTTTTCTTTTTGCATTACCTGACCTTGTGCACCGTCACGTAATTGAAAAGCTTCTTCTTCTTTAATGGTAATTTTAACTCCCCATGTATCCATGGCTTATCATTTGGGTACCTTTGGATACATTTCTTTGTTATGACAATATCCACACAAAAATCTATACAATCCGTCACAACCTGATTTAGTTCATCCAAGTCCTTAATAATGTCCACATTCCATGCTGTACAGTCAAAACAACCTCTAGACAATCCACAGATTCATCATTTCATTTCTGGATAGTTCTCAGTTCAGGTTTGCTAGTTTTAAGCCGATGTTTATAAAGAGGAACCAAATGAATAGCATTATGACCTGAATCTCCTAAGGGTGGTTTCTATGTATTCCTAATATTACCAAAGCACAGATCAAGAACCTCCTCTGGTGGGACAAGTAATATACTGATCGTAATGGGGCAGTACATGCGTTATGGAACAGTCTTATCAAAATGAATGTTACAGATGTTTTCTTTACCCATGAGCGATTCATGCTCAAGTTGTAACTGGGATAATTATCTGTGTTAAATTACATTTAAGAAAAGGGTGATCTATAACATCTTTATTAATTCCAGGATAAAAACAATATCTTTTTTCTTTATTGAAATGAAAATATTAATTTGTTTTAATGTCTTCCTTAAATCCCGTTATTAAAATCTGGTCACATGATTCCCTCGGTCCTATAATATTCAATCCCAAAACATTTTAAATGGAGCAGGGTTGACACAAAACACATGACATCAGCAACACAGTTAAGCCTCATGGAACAACCCCAAAGCAGATCTACTGGAGATCAGCGCTGCTGATGCTGAGTCAGACTTTCTCTAAGCTGATCCTGATTAGATGAATCAGTTGCTTGCATGAGGTTCTGTTTTGAAATGCATCTACTGGAACTTACACTGACGTGATGAAGAGACTGATATTGCTGATATCTGTTAAACATCAACCAAACCAAAAATCACTGGAGTTCTCACATCGAGCACAGATTGTTTAGGTTTTCAGGGATATTCAAATCTAGTCCTGGAGGGACACACTTCAGTTTCAACCCTAAATTAAACACATGAAACTATCTATTGAAGGTCAATGATGACTTTAAACTCAAAGGAACAACAACCTTTATTTGAGCATTTGTGTGTGGTGAGGAAGGTGAATTGCAGGGTTTCGGTATACCTTAAAGAGCAAGAAGTCACTGCAGCAGATTCTTGCTAAAGGAATATGACATAAAAGAGACGCAAAAAATTTTAATCTAAATTCTTCTCAATGAACACAGATTCAAAGTTGAAAATATCTTACATCCGAGAACACAGAGCTACAGTATGACTGGCCATAAGAGCAAACCTAATTCTGAAAGTTTAGCGTTGCCAATGCTATGGCCTGGTAGGTAAAGATCTCTTGAGACTAAAGCCCCCCAGTCCAAATCAATCATACTCCGCACAGTAATGTGGAGGACAATCTAGAGGAGAACTAGAAACACAGTTTCTGACTGCAGCAACGACTTAGAAAAGCCATGCAGTGAAAATTTCTGACTCTCCATGACAACGCCATCTTGTATAGTTGATTTCACACCTAAACCTTGCAAAATGTTTCAAAGCAAATGGCACAACAAGGTTAGCAAATGAGCAAATAAATAACAGCAGTGTTAAAAAAGAAGCCAGTGTTTGGTGTTTGTGTGTTATACAGCTCCAGCAGATCATATCAGTCAGGCATCAGACCGGTGGAAGGCGGTTAAAATACAAACACAGGATGTAGGCAAGCAGTCTCTGCTAATTTTGAGCGAACCCGAGACCAGCGGGGAAATCGAGTTTTCGGTTCTCTGATGATCTGAAGAGGATGGAAAGTGAGTCGAGATGGGATTGAGGTGTTTTTTGGCACTGGTGCTCTATGTGAAGGAAGGGTGTGCGTTTCCTATGGGTGAAAGTGGGAAAAAACAAGAAGGTCGAGAGGGTACAATGCATTAGGCGATGGATTTAGTACGGAGCTTAATTATACTTTCTCAGAGTGAACAGAAGATTGATGGAAAGACAACAAGATTGTGGGTCTGGAGACACGCTGTGTAGGTGAAAGTGTAACAAAAAACGTCCACAGGAAAACTTGTGCTCAGAGGTTGATGTTTCATAGACTGAATGGCGATCTGAGATCATTATGTCACAGATATTCTTAATAAATGTCCAACCTGATCTCATAGGAAAGCGTAACTGTTTTGCAAGGTGGCAAGTGAATATGAATTTTTATGATGCAATTTGTGATGATTTAAATAGAAAAAGGAGATAAAGTAATAAAGCAAGACTGAGAAATTCAAGAATAAGCCACACCATATACTAGTTATAGAAATATATACTGTGGAAAATTTGAATTTTGTGGAATTTTACTTTTATTTTAGAAAATGTTAACATGAATTACAAAAATAAACTGCAAGTTGACACGTTGGGTGTAAACAAACATTAAAATCATTACACTTTTTCACATTTTCCTGGATCCACAGTTGGCAGAATCTTACAGTTTTACAAGATTTTTTTTACACTTGAAACAAATGATAAAAACAAATGTTAATAGTTGACAAAACAGTATAAAATATAAGATATGTTAATGGTATTTTCAGAAGTTAATCAAATACTAGCAGTATCTCTGTGAGCAAGCCAACATGGCAACGGTGGCTCAGACGGGAATGTCAGTTCTCCTCAAACGCCTTACGGCTACGGTCAGTTACTTTTGAATAAATGTTTATGATAAACAGGGAGTAAATAATTTTTATGATTAACAGGGACAGCCTGTTGGTAGTGATTTATTGAATTTACAATTAACAACTGTTTAGGTATGATTTTGTTGATTCTCCTTTTTGTTGATACTATTTTTGTTTTTTATAGTATCTATGTAATACAGAATAATACACCAAACAGTTAAGTTCAATTGAATTTTTTATATTGCGCTTTTCACAATGTGCATTGTTCCAAAGCAGCTTTACAGGAGAAAATAAGAAAAACAGAAAAACACAGAAAAGGTCAAACACAGCACAGTGCACGGTGTTTATATAACAAGCAGGATCATTCTAGCAACTAATATCTAATAAATGCAGTTTCCCGGTGAGCAAGCCAACAAGGCCCTGTGGCGAGGAACCCAAACTCCAATGATGAATAAATGGAGAAAAAAACCTCGGGCCAGGTCCCCTCTGGCGTGTCACAACTGCACTGAGTGACTTTGATTAAAAGTTACTGAGTAAGTTTATATGAAAAATAGGGAGCGCTTATTAGTTGTGATTTAGGAAATGTCATTCGTAGAAACTGTTTAGGTCTAATTTTGTCTTATTTTGTGATTGATATCAGAAAACAGAGGAATATTATAAACAGGGAAAATAGTAATGCCCTAATGTAATAAAACAGGCAGAATAACATTAGACCCTTGAGAATATCGCAATTACCTGACCCATCTGAGCTCTATACAGCCACAGAAATGACATTATATCTTTGTGTGGACACAAAGAGGAAGGATCAATGTATCTCTGCAGAGAATATTTCCCATTCATTAACACCCATTCTTATTCCTATCACATCTTCAGAAATCTCTCTCTTTTCTAATTTACTATCCTTATCTTCCTCTGTTCTGCAGCATCTCGTGGAAAGAAAACATTCCCCCTCTCTTTCTCTCTCTCTCTCCCACACACATACTTTGAGAGTAGGCTTTTCAGTAAAGCTATATTGATTCAATTGCCTTTTAGAATGCTGGCAGACAGCAACCCAAATACAGAGACTGTCACAGGTCGTTGGAGGGAAGAGCTTGAAAATCTGTCTTTCTGTCTGTCTTACTATCTCCTCTAAAGTCAACGAACCATTGAAATGTACAGTTTGTAAATATCATTTTAATAATGCAGTAGATATTTTATTCCTTTTTCTGGATCAGTCTGACTCGGTAACAAAAGTAATACTTCATATACAGGTGCATATCAATTCATTCGAATATGGTGAAAAAGATCTATATTTTGTTCACTCATTTGAGAAAGTAAAACCAATATATCATATAGATTCATTACACATAGAGTGAATCATTTCAAGCCTTTGTTTCTCGAAATTTTGATGATTATGGCTTACAGATAATAAAGCAAATTCTGTGTCTCAGAAAATTCGAATATTACATAAGATCAATAAGAAAGGATATTTTAAACCGAAATGTCAGGTTTCTGAAAAGTATGTTCATTTCTACACACTCAATAATCGGTTGGGTCTCCTTTTGCATGAATTACTGCATGAAAGGTCATCTGCATTGTTGGGTCTGATGTCTCTCATCTCTCAACATATTCTCTATGGGGTTCAGGTCAGGCGAGATTGCTGACCAGTCAATTACAGTAACACAATGGTCATTGAACCAGCTTATGGTACATTTGGCAGTGTGGGCAGGAAGAAGAAGGAAGCATGAAGTGCTTCCTAGTACAGTGGATGGCTGCGTTGACTGTGGACTTCAGAAAACACTGTGGACCAACACCAGCAGATGACATGGCACCCCAAATCATCACTGACTGTGGAAACTTCACAATGGACTTCAAGCAAAATGGATTTCCAAATTAAATGCAACATTTACTTTCATCTGTGTTTTCTGAATTCCACAGTCAACGCTGCCATCTACCAGAAAATTTTAGAGCACTTTATGCTTTCTTCTGCTGACAAGCTTTATGGAGATGCCAATTTCATTTTCCAGCAGGACTTGGCACCTGCTCACACTGCCAAAGGTACCTACGGGCTGGTTCAATGACCATGGTGTTAATGTGCTTGAGAGAATCAATGGGGCATTGTCAAGAGAAAGATGAGAGATAACCGATTATTAAGAGCCTAGAAATGAACATAGTTTTCAGAAGCCTGACATTTCTGTTTAAGATATCAGTTTTTTATTGATTTTATGTAATATAAAACATTTCTGAGACTCAGAATTTGTTTTATTATCTGTAAGCCATAATCATCAAAATTCCAAGAAATAAAGGCTTGAAATATTTCACTCTGTGTAATGAATCTATATAATATTTTGGTTTGACTTTCTGAAATGAGTGACAATAAATATTTAACTTTTTCACAATATTGTAATTAATTGAGATACACCTGTAGGCTGAGATAATGGCCTTGTGGTTCCTCTTTAATTCAGCACAGATTTTAGCGAACAGAACTTAAAACAGAATGTCATGAGGATGATATTGAATGTAATTATTATCTTTTTAGAGGTTTTCTATATAGAAAATTATACACACTCATTTGTGCATGATATTAATCCAGACTATGGAGGATGTGCAGCAGTTTAAATAGAACTTTGTTGTTTGTATTTGAGCACATTAACCGGAAGTCCCACAGGTAAGAAAAATGAAAAATTACATTTGTTCAGCATCGCATTTGCTTGCGACAAAAATCTCCAGCTTCTCGCGCTTTTCTCGTAAGTGAAATTCTCCAGTACTGACTTCATTAAAAATGTAAAAGACATCTGAACAATGTCTCTAACTGTGCTCAGATTTACCAAGATACCAATGGCTGGAATTAAAATATTTTGCAGGCATTCCGCATGAAATAAAAATTATTATTAGATTTTTTCGTACCCAGATTCATTTTACATTTTTTGCCGTTTCCCAACAATTTGTATAACCCCCTTCAGGGACTTTCAGGAGAAACATCTGGCATTTTATAGATCTGGCAGACGCTTTTATTCAAAGCAATTGAACCGATTAAACAGATTTTATCAGAGCATGTGTTCCGTGTGAATTGAACTCATGACCTTGCGTTTGCTACCACCATGCACTACCTTTAGTACACTTAAACCAAACACAACTGAGATGTCCATTAAGTCTCCAGAACTATATGAAATAGCATTTTATTGCTATTTGTCAGTTATTTGTCTCACACAAATAACTGTTATCTTCCACCATCTAGGCTGTCCTTTCATTTGAGTGAGGGTCAAGCTATTAAAAGCCCACTCTGTGAGAGAGGCTAAATACAAATAAATAAAATAAATAAGACAAATAGGAAAGAGAAAAAAGTATACGAGAGGCTTATTATAAGGTCTTCTTAAGGTTAATGCTTCAAAAGAGCAGAGTGGTTCCTTGCTGTACAGTATATGTGATGCTATAGCTGAGTGCTTTAGCGTGTTAGATGTGAAAATAACACTCAAAAAAAGCAGTGGGTGTAAAGAGCTACATCAATGCATTCAGAGAGATCAACCTGAAAATATTTTTTCACAGTTTTTCACTTCATTGCAACCGCCACCATACCTCATGTCATCTTGCACATGGCACCTTATCTAATGTTGTTTATGAAGATGCTAAAACACAACTCCATTTACGAGAAGCTTTCTCTCAATGTATATAGCGTAAACATGTGACCTCATCAGGTGTTGCAGAAAATATAGATAATGCAACAGTCGAGAGGGGCTGCAGGTTGTTTCCTGCTAACAGATGAAGAAAGTGCTTAATGTCCCCTCCCCTTGACCCCAAAGTCCCACATCTCTCATTCAGAATGCCAAAAAACACCTGCCATGAAGCTGCTTGCATGACCCATCCATCTCTCCGCCAACTCCACCCCATGATCTGTAAATCTAAATTAGCTGTGCAGAATACAGAGAGGTTCACAACAGATGCTGGTAAAATATTATTATTGATTCTGTATTTGTATAACACAGGCATATTCAAACAAAAAGTATCTAACTTACTTTAATACATATAAAAATGGTTATTCAAACCCACTTCTTAAAATTGAATTTGTTTCCATCATTTATTCACCCTTGTGACGGTCAAAAACTGTCTCGGTCAGACCACAAAAGAAGATATTTTCAAGAACCTTAAAAGACTTCTATTATATGAAAACAAACCCCTGAGACATTTCTCAAAATAGACTTTGTGTTCCACCGGTGAAAGAGTCATATGCAGGTTTTGAATGACACAAGGGTAAATCAATAATGAAAGAATTTTAGGGAGACCTATCCATTTAGGTTTGCAATAAATACTCAAAAGTGTATGAAAGTAGATGGCAAGACGTTACTTATTCATATAGATCTTACATACCAAGATCACAAGGAATCCTAAAGCTTTTTACCAAAGACACCCCACAGCTTGAAAAGGGGGATTGTGTTAATATGCTACAACCTGCTACACCATGTAAACCAACGCAGAAGGGAAAGGTGGAACCAGAAGATAATTTCATATTTGTATAATGTTCATCAATAGACAAGACAAGCATATGAAATCCTGATATCAACATTTGCCAGACCTTCATTCTTGTGCAGTGATGTATAACTCCTCTTCATTAACAAAACACCATCCATCAATGTCACATCTATATAATGTATCAGAACAGGACACAAAGCTACATCACGACCTGACCTAAAGGAACGCTGAAGCCTGGTGCTGATAACACAGAAACACACAAGAGAGATCTGTGATAACTACTGCTAAACTAGGACAGTCTCAACCTCTGCAGAGGAGACAGGAGGCTCTCTACCATTCATCACACAAACACACATTTCCAGTCTCATTACTGGGGAATACCCATGACTGTAGATTCAGTTTCTATTCAGAAACTCTGTGTGGGCTCCCGCTGGTGGTCCCAATTGTTGGAAATTGTTTGTGTTAATCCGGTGCAGGTGGTTTTGGGGATAATAATGAAATCGAATTATATCTGCGAAGTAATATTCCCTTCAGACAAAAAAAGATCATTTGTAATTCATAAGGTTTGCTGGGTTTTTGATACACGACTCAATTGTTCAGGTTTTGAAATTGATGCGACCCCAAACTTAAATCCTACCTACGTCAAAAAAAGACTTAATAATGTTTTTAAGGAGCAACATTTTTTAAAATTTATTGGTTTTCATTATAATCGGATTTTCAGTGTCTTGTGCCATGAGCTATAGTACATTTAAGATGACATGTGATGTGCAATAATCTCTGCTCTATCCCATTTCACATTCTTCCCAGTCACCCAATTCTTGTCGTTCTCTAACATTTCCTTCCTGCACTCCAAAAAATGAAATTAAAAGGAGTCTTAACATGCAGAACACCCAAACATGGCTCAGGTGCAGTGCAAAAAAGAATAAGGCTTGCACACGGCAATAAAACCGCCACAAAATTATTTGATTCCTTGTCAGAGCAAATGGATTGTTTCCACCTTATATTTCACCATCTGCCATCACGGTTGTATTTGTTTAAACATGGCATCAAATCTTTTAGAGACATTTTTCAGTGTAGTCCTTCATTTAGCCATTAATTATCTTCATTAATTTAATCTCATTAATTTTCATTTAGTCCCTCTTTCCTCCTAGCCGTCTCACACAGAGTCGCTGCTCCGATAACAGAAAAATACCAGACTCGGCACATTTAAGAAGTAGCTCCAACATTTCTTGTTCAGAGTGGATGTTGAAAGCACTCAGATTTCTCATCCCTGCCTCAAATCTGACACAGTGTATGACAGATACAATGTCGTTGCACCTGCAGGACCACCACCAATATTCTAGACTGTTGTGGGTGGTTGCCAGGGTGTTGCTATGTTGTTCTTTAGTGTTTGATAAAGGGTTGATGGGTTTCCCATGAGAAGTTTATTTTTTTCCAGCCAAAATCAAAATGGCCTACTCCCAATGTTTGTGCAACCTAGATTTCAGGTTAAGGGTATGTTTAATGTATTACTTCTGACCAATAGCAACAATAAGCAAGCATCACCTATAAATAACCTCATTTGACTAAATGAAAGCATAATGAACTATTACTAATACAGTGCACTGCATTGCACTGATTCAATTAAATTTTTAAATGACCTTTACACTTACAGATTGTGTTTATACACAAAAAATGTTAAGCAGTGGAAGACAGCATGTGTTTTGGCTGTCTGTGGAAAGTGGAAATTGCAGTGTCAACGCTTCTGGATCACAAGCTTCTCACCTACAGCAGGAGATTATTTCTGTGTGCGTGTGTGTTATGAATGTGTGGAAACAGCAGGGAACTGCTTCACTGGTTTTATCTGCAATGGTTTCATTCACACGTGTTAATTAACATGTGAAAAAAATGGTGAAATGCATATCTGAAACTCATTTTAGACCGAGAACACGCCCCTTCTCTCTCACACTCACACACACACACACACACACACACACACACACACACACACACACACACATTATTGTGTAAGAAGGATACATTTGGAGAATAATTCTTAAGCAGTTCATCAAATGATTCAAAAAGATAGAAATAGATATTAAGGATGTTAATAATTGCAGAGGGTTGGACACGATTCTTTACAGTTCCTAAATCTATTGTTCAGGAAAGCCAAGTGGCCACTTCACAGTTCAATACTGCCGCCCATGGACTGTTTCTCCAGTATCTAAACCTAAGCCCCATCTCTTTCTCTTTGTGCACCCCTCATCTATTTCCCTCCCATGCGCTCTCCTTGTTTCCATGGAAACAGTATTCAACGTGGAGGGTGCAACGTGGCAGGATACAGCAGTTTATTTTTCCCAGCGTGCACTGGGGCTAATGTAGGAAAATCCTGTGAGGGGATGCAGTACGGGACTGTTCATTGGTGGCAGACATTTCAGCATCACTTTAACAAACCATGGGAGAGGATCAGGTGATCTACCTAAGCCAATGACTGTGTGGAAATGATGAGACAAAAATCAAAATACACTCAGATAACAGATATTATTTCATCATTCAACTAATTGGTGACATTTACTGATATACAGTAAAAATAGAAAACATAAGCAAATTTGCTTATATTTATTAAAGGAAAAGTTCACCTCAAAATCTAAATTGTGTCATTTTATTTGGGCCGGGAGATGCCGGGAGGTCTTAAAACATGTTGAACGTCGTGTGGGTGAGTAAAAAATAACTCAATTTTGATTTTGAGGTGAACTTTTTCCATTAAACAAAGTAAAAAAAATAAACAGTTGATGTCATCCCAAGACTCTCCACAATGCTTCAGATTGAAAATTGAAGTTGACTGAACATACCGAACATTGAAGTGTACAAACACAAAGCAAAGATATGGTAAGGGCTCTTTAACTCAGAGGGATATAGGTGTATGTAGGCTGATCTGAGAGAGGACAAAAGCCTCTGGATGTTCGCCGCTGGATGGCGGGCCAGAACATAGTCAAAGGATCATTTAAGAAAATTTAATTGATGAAAAATGCAACTAGAATAGCCAATTTAAAAAAATGTGGTTATTATATAATTACATAATAGTTATATAATTATTTAACATGGCCTATTTTTCTACTTCTCATGTTCTCACAGCATTTCTTTTTGCCTTCTGGGGGTACGCTGTTACATCGTGTCAGAGTGATGTTAACATTTAAGCTAGCTAAATGGTGAGAGGCACTATGATTGTCATGATTATATCTGCTCTTGTCTTGATTTTCTGGTCTAGGGGCAGAATCATGACAGACCCACGTGTTTTATGTGGAGAGGAACATATTATGGTCAATCATCGGCATTTGGCCCTGCCCCTCTCGTTTCTAGTATAGCTCTCCTCCTGTGTCGCATTACCCACACCTGCCCATCGTTATCCCCTTTGTTAGTCTCCCTATATAATACCCTCTTGTCTATTGTCTTGTGCTCGTTGGTTGTACATGATCCCTTGCTTGTACTCCTTACTGTGTCCTTGAAGTCGAGTCGAGTCGAGTCGAGTCGAGTCGAGTCGAGTCGAGTCGAGTCGAGTCGAGTCGAGTCGAGTCGAGTCGAGTCCTTGTTGAGTGTTTAGAAATCAGTTTATCATATTTGTTATTGTGTACTGTTTTGTTACTCCCTCGTGGGTTTTTGTTTTGTTCCTGTTTTATTATTTATTAAAGTCCTGTTCCCCCTTATCCCCGCTGCCTGCGCTTGGGTTCTTTCTCTGTGATTCCTGACAATGATAGAGTCTAAAGAGGAAATTAACAGCAAAAATAGGGCGTACAAAGAGGAATGGAAAGACAAATATGCATCATCCTACCTAGTTTTGTGAATGCAAAGCCGGTGTGTCTTATCGGCAACTAAGCTGTTGCTGTTTTCAAAGAATATAATATTATACGGCATCACGAGACGAAGCATGGCACCTTAAAAAAAAAACATTTTGCTTTGTTATTGTTCACGGGCCAGTAATGGCCCGCAGGCCGCCTGTTGCCGACCCTTGCATTAAAGAGTCTTCATAATCTCAAATGTTTGTAGATCAAATGATCGCCTTATATGCTCGGAGTATCAGGAGGGGTGCGGTCATAGGAAAAGAATACTGTACTAAATGTCAGCACTAGGCCAATCAAATTAGAGGACTAGAACCATTGTTTATTAATGTTGAACACACATCATTAGTATTATTACAAATAGCAACCGTGTATAGGTGGATGGGTGTTTCAAAACATAGACATGTTTGGGTGGTACTTGCATTAAAGTTAGATAAGTCAAATCTAGGCAGAACAGGAAGTGAAAAAGTCAAGCCCCCCCGAGGGTCCCTCCTCCCTGCGTCCTTAGCACAAGATGGTCTGTGCTGCAAACACACACACACCTTATCCTTACATTCCCTCAGCCAGCAGTTAAAACTTGAAAATAACATTTGCAAAATAAACCAGGTTTAACCCATTCTTATGTCTTTTGCATGCACAGCAGTAGTGTCAAACCTCTGCTGACCTGAGACAGTGATGCTGTCAGAGAAGAGCTCTGATTGGAGGACTTCACTGCGTGTGTCAGAGGACTGACCTTCTGGTTGCGTGACTGTCGCTTGGACCAAAGTCTGGACATTAGAGACAACCCGGCAGAATTCAACATCAGCATTTCCTTATCTATGATGTGTGAGGGTGGCAAAACATTGTATGTCTTTTGTGAGGATGTTTTAAAACAACTCCATCCCCCCATAAAAACATAATTTTTCTTATTTATTATAGGTTTCTTTTTAGTGTTATTTAGTTTAATTTAATAAAAAATTTTAAAGTATTGATTTATTCTTTTTGTAACTGTAACTGAAGAAGATACATTTATATTTTATTGAGTTTTGAAGTTGAAGATAAGTAAACAAAACTTTAAAAACCGCTTTAACGTTCACACTGCAACGGAAATCTAATTTTTTGCTCATATGTGACCCAGATCTGTTTACTGCATGACAGTGTGAACAAGACAAACCACATGGAATCCTATATTTTAAAATCTGATCTGAGCCACATCTGAGCATGTTTATGCGACTTTTAAATTACAGCGCGGTTGCTAAACATTAAGCATAAGATTATAAGCATAAGCCATTCAGTTTATAACCATCACAAGTTCACACTGGAATCTGATATTGGCCGCCTTTAAAAAATAGTCTGAAAAGCCGAACAAAAAATCCGATCTGAGCAAAGAAATCAGAATTGAGCATTAAGGTTGGCAGCCTCAAAAGAAGATATTTTGAGAGTCCATACAATGGAAGTCAATGGGGGCTAGAGGTGTTTCGTTACCAACATTCTTCAAAATATCATATTTTGTGTCCTGCAGAGGAATGAAAGGCATGTTTGGCAGGACATGAGGGTGAATAAATTATGACAGAATTTTCATTTTAGGCTGAACTATCCCTTATGTGAAAGAGATCAAAGACAGCTGTAAATCAAGCAAAATCCATAAAACTGCAATCCAAAACCTTCACCTCACTTTGCCTTATTATTAAAACAGCATGTTGTATAGGATTACCAGGTAGGATCACTACAAGATTTTCCAGCAATGTTCAGAAAACAGCCCATCGACTGTAAATTTCAACCTTTCTTGGCCCTTTATCCAGCACAGACATTAACAACCCCATCACAGAGCAGTAAATAGATACTATAAGTCACAGATGTGTCCGCATGACTATCTCCTTGCACGCTTACTCGCCTGTAAGGCCAGACAAATAATTTACAGGCTGTTCAATACGGGTGTACCTCAGGGACGGATGTAATGACTGGAACTTCAGAGGCGTTGCTGGGAAATCATGGTGTGCACTTTCAACCAAGAAAGTGTCTTCATTACTGGGACTTATTAACTGATGCTATTTTAAGAGCCCAAATTATCACCTTAATGATTTATGATGGCCTGTTTCCACAGTGGATCTCTACACATTGGCCAGAAATAAAGAAATAATTCATGCATATTAAATAAACTAGACTTATTTTGATCCCTATAGTACATATGGATTATAATGCGCCAAACATATTTCACGTATACGATCACTTAGAAAAGTAAAAGCAGACGTCCCTTCAAAAAGAACACTCAGCATACTTTATATATGTTCTAAATACCACATTTACGTTTGTGAGGGGGTATGGTTCACCCAAAAATGAAAATTACGGCATCATTTACTCATAAATGTCATTGTTCTGCTGAACACAAAAGAAGATATTTACAAGAATGTCAGTCCGAACAGATCTCATCCCCAGTATTACGGCAGTATATGGGGGATGAGATCTGTTTGGTTACTCACATTCTTCCAAATATCTTCCTTTTTTTAAAGCAGAACAAATATATATACCTAAGGCTGAGAAAAGGATCATTTTTGGGTGAACTATCCCTGTAAACAAACATGATTTTTAACTTTCCAATTTTTATTATAGTCCAAAACTCCAAAGTATAATGCAGTCTGATGCAAAGCATGCTGGTGTGACTGATATGTTATATATAAGCTAAATTGAACAAGTAGCACAATTTATTTTTCAGTTCAAAACACAATCACACAAACAACACAGTGTGTCAACACAGCTCAGCACATCCAACCGTCTCTCCAACGCTTATAAACGAGAATTGTGTAAATAAAGTCTTGTGATTGGAGGCTGCCACAGACATGTCAAATACAAAGTGAATTATGTGCAAACACAAACAGTGAGAACTGACAGGCCATGACATCTTACAGAGCACAGCGTAAAGTCACTCAACAGCTCAGGAGGGGCAGAGAAAGTGCTCGGATGGAACATCATGGTGTGTCTGTTCGGACTGACAGATAAATTGTCCCGGATCACAGCCAAGCTTCAGCTTTCATCAGACATGGTCAGATAGCATTATGATCAGGCCAGTTATAGCAGTAGACTGTTCTCTGAACAGACTGAAGACTATAAAATATTAAAGTCTCAAGCAGGGAGACCGATTTAATGTCAGGGATACAACCAAATCATGGAGTTTTGTGCATGTTTGTGGAATATATTACACAGGTCTGAACCGTCTGAACTCATTGTTTTACAATAATGGAGGGAAAGAGTCATCCACCTCCTTTGGCAATCGCATTGCAATGTCCTGGCAACCATCAAGCAAAATCTTGCCATTATGGTAGTAGTATCCTACTTATATTACACATAAATTGGCAGATGTAAAGAGACAACGAAAGAGAAAGCAAGAGAAGGACAAAAAGCTAAATTATTAATTGATAAATTACCCCAGTCAAATATTTTATGTTGGTTTACACAAACAAGAAAATGCTTTTGCTCTGGCACACAACAAATAACCCATTAGCAAAATGACAAAGCAAACAACAAAGCGGGACGGGAGATTGTGCTTTCAACAGCAGCGTGTTCAGCAGCTTTCATCAGCCACATTTATTTTAATGGCACTTTAATGGCACAAAAAAAGCAGTTCTGAGGCTTTGCTAAGAGTGCTTTATCTTTAACTAATGCAGAAATGTTAACATGCCATCACATCAATGAGGAGCAAATACACTAAAAAGATTATAAGTCTTATCTAAGGATGTAACAATATATGAACAGTTCATTTGCAAAAACCGCAGAATTTTGAGCATTTAAGAATCACCCGAGTCATCTGTACATATTGTGACACGATATATTGCGATACAAACAAATTACTTTATGTATTGGAGAGCTATTCTAACAATGTGACGTCTGTTTAATCCTATCGGTTGGGCTGCCAACATCGGAAAACATATTAATGTTTAAAAGGTTTTTATGACTAATAATTTACTTTTTATCTTAACTTCAATTTTATTAATAATAGCATTTATTTTCAGTGATGGACTTATTTAAATTGGATTAATTTGCATTAACAATCTTCAAATGAAACCCTACATGTTCTTCAAAGTTGTATGTACAACAAAACTGATCATGTTTATTTTAGAAATAAATCTGTTATTTGACTTGTTACGAAATATCTTCGAAATGTGAGTTAAGTTTAAGTTCTAGTCTTTTCTAAAAATAAAAATGTTGTTTCTGGTGTGAATTCTCCAATGTAATTTAATCCAATGTAATAAACAATTGAACTGTCCTGTGCAATGGCCATGTCTTTATTTGCTATGTTTCAGATAACATTGTGTTCGGCCCGTGTGAGTTGAGCAATGACCTCATCAAACTCAGCCTCGCCATAGACAACAGATCTGCTGTCCTCAGTTATATAATAACCCACTGACAAAAATCATACATAGTACTATGATGTATACTATAGTGCTGAAATGTACTGTACCATTGTATTTTTGTGGCAAGGTACTCTCCAAAATACTATTTTATATCCAAAATACCAGTACTGTAGTGTAGGACCCTTATGATAGCATATATTCTTGCTGTCATTTTGAGATCACACACAGATGACATAATATGAATGCATTGCTGTTTTTATGTTTCCTTGGGAGTGTTTCAGGCATTCCAAGCTCCACAAACAAAACAAATCCACAAGTGGTTGGAAAGCTTCCAAGCTCTTGTCCTTCATTATGAATGGCTCTTACAAGCCTGCTTTTTTCAAATCAAAGGGGCTCTATGCATGCGCGACTTCCATGTTTCACAGCTTAATTTGAATGTTATAACGAAATTGTAACTTGTGAAAGTATAATTTCAAATACGGTAGAAGAGCACTTCTTTATAACACTGTTGTGTGCCACAATGCACAGCATCTCCTAAATGTATCTATTTTCTCATTTCTCCTTTTCTCGCTGCTTTAAGTCTCCTCAACCGGAAACTTCCTAGTGTTCTGACCGGGAAACGCGGAAGTCAAGCATGCATATATCCCATTTATATATACATTTCAGAGAGATGAATGAAGATGTCATTAACCGTGGACACTTTGCTTACACATGTAGGCCGAATAAAGGGCATGATCCCATAAAAGAAACAAGATAAATATACCAATGTGTAAGGGGAAAATACCTCATTGCCAGGGGTGAGTTGTGACATTGGCTTAAAAGTGTCTATCTGGTCAATGTCACCCTACAGGCATCTACAAAATCCAAAGTATGAAAATTCCACTTCAGCAGAGTGAACCTTACAAGAAGGTTTTGTTTAGACCTGCATTGGACAGTCATAACTGCTAAAAAAAAGAAAATAAATGATTGGGAGGGGCTAAAATACATAAAACATCATAGAATACATCACGGCTGTGCTGTTCAAACACACTGCAGCAGTATTCAACAACAGAACCTATTCATACACGTTTAACCGGTAGGCTGTAACAAGAGACAATCCTTCATCTTTTGAAATCACCTCAGTTCGCAAAACTGGCCTAATTTACACAACATGAACATCCCGACCACATAGCTGGGTGAAAAAAAGCAGACTTCTCAGGCTAAACAAATGGCAACGCATATTGCAATAATAATAATGTGACATGTTGAGATTGACAGGTTGGGATCTGCCTCCAGAAGGCTATTTGAATAGCACGTCTGCTCTGAACGGGAGACACTATTTCCTATTCAAGTCACTTGTCATATAGATAGGGATCAGCTTGGCTGGATGAGATTGTTTGCACAGCCATATGGCTCGACTGACGGCTGCCTCATAAACAGAGCAGATGAATGGACGAAAACAGAGATGGGATAAACAGGAGGAGACGGACCACACGAGTGATAAATGAACGGGAGGAATTGTATGAACAGAAGTCCAATTTAATCTTGATCATACATGTGCATGAATATTTTTATAAATATTACGGGGCTTTTTTCTAAATGTGATGATTGCATTGTTCGTTCTTTTTGCAGATTTGATGTTTTTTTAAACATGACAAGACACTTTTGATGCCAGGGTTCATATCAGGCAGGTGACAGTGGAGAGAGACAAAGGTAATGTTCAGCGATGCTGCTCAGATTACAGTTATTTCTCAATTTCCAGTGACCATTATGAGGCTCGTGTCTTACCTAACACTCTCTCAGCACTGACATAACAGGGTAGATAGAGGATGAAATTGCATCAGCGTTTATTAAACTTTATGATTTAGCCCTGTAACTTCAGAAATAGCAGGTCATGCACCATTAGATGCAAGGCTGACATATACTTATCAAAGTTTTTTTATACGCTACTGTTAGCTTCTTTTAAGAATTTGTCACTATCATCACACGTCCAAAAGAAAAATATGTGGTACCTATGTAAGTTCAGCATTAAACAATTATCAGCACATTTCTACATTTAGTTCGATATGTCTTATCATCATTTTGCTAAAGCTTTTAACTAGTGATAGGCCAATATATCTCTGCGGCCGATACATGGGTCAAGATTTGGCAATGGCATTTTTTATTATAGGCATTTGCTAACCGATAAATGTTTTCATTGTTCGGCCGCTATATAGTAGGTATCATTACACCCACTCAATACAATACACATATTGTATTGTGAAAATACATGTATACATTTTGTTCATATTAAGCCAGATTTAGCTACCAGAGATTCACGTAATGTCATGTGTGCAACATTTCATGGTTTCTGCGAAGCTAGATGCTAGTAACTAGCTACATAATACCAAAGTCCATTTACGTAAGTCGTGCCACTCGGCGGCCATGTTTGCAGTGCCTCTGGGCTGCTATTTACATCATAGCAAGTCAAACATCTCCTTGAACGGTGGAATGCAGATATTTGTAAAATGCTGGCAAACATCAAAATTGGTTAGCATATTTCCAATCAATGATTAAACTTGACATGGACTGTACCATAACTTTGGTTTGCTAAGCTGAAATAGCACTAAATATCACATTTTTCAAGATAATTTCAGCTACTGCGCACAGGCTGGCAAGCACCTCACAAGAGCCCCACCCCAGTGAATCGTCATCTTTATAGACTGATTCTTGGCTCTTTTGATTGGAAGGCAGGTCTTTCTTTATTAGAGCGGCATATTGAGAGTTGCATTCCTCTCCATTTTGATAAAATTTTGATAATATACAATAATTGTTTATTTATTTCAGCAGTTTTCTATATGTCTCTCAATTATTATAATTGCATTTGTGTTATATCAAAATCATAACATGATATGTAATCCGGATAACTGCAACAAGCACTGCTCCTGATGGCCTGTTCACCACTCTACTGTTCTTTGTTTTGACTCGGCTATACTACCCTGATCGTTTTCTGTACTGCTGGTCTCAGCAGGGATGGAAGAGCCTCAGCACAAATGTGTCCTGGTTGCCACAGCAACACTACAGCCTGGCATTCTCCAGACAGCCAGGGCTGGAGATCTGATGCATTTGTGAGCGCGTGTGTGCGAGACAGACAGCGAGGGAGATAGTGAGACAAAGATTGACATTGTTTCCGGCCAAATCACGATTCACATCACATTCACAATGTTCAAGCAACAATTGAATACAAGAGAAAAACCACATCATGAGCTTCACTCTGTGAGTAAGCCAAATACCAGCAGGGCATGTTTATTAGAGCCATGTAAGGACATGATAGCACGAAGAGCTCCTCGAAATGTAATAGATCACCAACCCTCCCTTTTGTTTGACTTAAGAACCTGACTGAGATATATGCTCTCATTTTCTTGGAGGCTCTTATATGAGACATCAAGGATTACCCATGACACCCAAGTTCCCAAGTGGGTCTGTGTACACACCTGCCTGTGGCGTTGCTGTTGGTAATGTCTGGTAGGAATGTGTTTTCTGACTTGACAGAGAAATGCTGGAGTTGCCAAGACATTGAAGATTGATATGACTTCTGCAAAAAGCACTTTATCTAGGGGAAAAAGAAGACACAGAGAGATTGGAAATTAAATGTAGCTTCAAAATGCAGTTAATTATTCACTGTGTCAACCCATAATTTTAAACATTATAATTTCATCCAATTGGCACCATTCAAGCTACATTTCCTTCCTTCTATCTTGTAGAGCCAAACACAAAAGAATAAAACAGACCTAACTTCAGCGTTACAGCACCCCCTATTGAAACCACTAAGACAACTCTGATTTCACTTTCCCATATGTGCTGCACACACACTCAATACTAACTAAAAAACAAAAAACAATTTAATACATTTGCCATCAACTAAGATGCTGAATGTGGGAGATACCCAAGTGTTGTGTTATATCCACAAATAAAAGATTTTGGAACGGTTCACATATCTAATATAATAGCTACAACTTCAATCATTTATTTTAAATAAGATAATAAGTGTTATAATTCTGTGTGATACCATTAAAATTATAAAATGTACCACAAATACGAACTTTATATACATAAAAAAGTTATATCTTTAACTGTTTCATGCGTATATGACACACATATTTTTCATTTTGACACTCTGTATCATGTAAAGAGGTCGAAATCAAACCAAATCAAAATATAATTAAATGCGGTTTGAGCCCACTATAAACAGATGGAGTTAAACTCTAGGATCTCTAAGATCCAGAACATCCGTTGGTTCAAACCAATACAATTGGTGTGTTAGTCTTCAGCTTCCGCATTTTGTGAAGATTTGCATACAAATAAAATTTTAAGACTACTTTGAAGACAAGTCAAATAACAGTATTATGACTACTTTGAGGACAAATAATTTAATTTAAAGAAAAAAGTATACTGTTTTTTTATTTCACAATTATAAAGTCAATGTCATTGTTCATATATTAAGCCATATACCGGCTCTATACCCAAGGATCCTTTTAAGTTATTCAGCAATTTTACCTAAAATGGTGGATCGGGCATCCCTAATTCTAATTATTAACTATGTTTCATTTTGGTCAATCTTCAAGTTTCAACAAAACAATCTGAAGGATGTGATGAAAGATCCAAAATATTCTCATGCAGTCTCACCTTTTCACTTGGCATCAGAATGAATAAGGGATGAAGGCAGCCTGCCCGTTAAAACTCTAACCCTTTGAGATCAAATGATCTTCGCACGAATTGAAAAGGACATGTTTTAATAATGTATCATAGTGTTCTGGACCACAAAGCAGCAAATTATTAAATTAGGATTTCGATAAATTGGTCACAATTCCTCAAATGTATTAATCTATGAACCAAACCGCTGTTTAAATCACATGAAGACATCAAAGCCAACAAGTACATAGACCCTAAACTAAACAATTCAGCCAGGACTTAACAAGCAAAAACGAACTGGAATGGTTATTTGTTTGCTCATTTACATGTGATCAGGACAGGTCACATACATATCTAAAACCTGTATTACCAAATGTACAGTAACCTAGCTAGAATGGGATTATGGGACAAGTCTACCGACTGCCAACATCATCATACAAGATGGTTAAAGTCATAAGGTGATGCACAAAGCCTAAGGGGAGATATGAATGAGACTTTGGTGTGCAATATGTAGAATCTTGAAGGATAGAGTAGATAAAGTAAAAGAATGGCAAGCAAAAGATGCCAATAATGATACAGTAGTAAAGACAAAAATATAAACAAGGATGATAACAAACTGAAAGCATTTTAATGATAGAAAATGTTTTAAATAACTTTACCTAAAACTCCTCACTGGCAAGGCACCGGGGGTGGATGAGATTCGCCCTGAGTACCTCAAGTCTCTGGATGTTGTGGGGCTGTCTTGGCTGACACGCCTCTGCAGCATCGGGTGGTGGTCGGGGACAGTGCCTCTGGGATGGCAGACCAGGGTGGTGGTCCCTCTTTTCAAGAAGGGGGACCGGAGGGTGTGTTCCAACTACAGGGGGATCACACTTCTCAGCCTTCCCGGGAAAGTCTATGCCAGGGTACTGGAGAGGAGAATACGGCCGATAGTAGAACCTCGGATTCAGGAGGAACAGTGTGGTTTTCGTCCAGGACGTGGAACGCTGGACCAGCTCTACACCCTCTACAGGGTGCTGGAGGGTTCATGGGAGTTTGCTCAACCAATCCACATGTGTTTTGTGAATTTGGAGAAGGCATTCGACTGTGTCCCTCGTGGCATCCTGTGGAGGGTGCTTCGGGAGTATGGGGTCTGTGGTCCTTTACTAAGGGCTGTCAGGTCCCTGTACGGCCGAAGCAGGAGCTTGGTTCGCATTGCCGGCAGTAAGTCGGACTTGTTCCCAGTGCATGTTGGACTCCGGCAGGGCTGCCCTTTGTCGCCGGTTCTGTTTTTTATGGACAGAATTTCTAGGCGCAGCCAGGGGCCGGAGGGTGTCAGGTTTGGGGACCACACAATCTCGTCTCTGCTATTTGCGGATGATGATGTCGTGTTGGCCCCTTCAAACCAGGACCTTCAGCATGCACTGGTACGGTTTACAGCAGAGTGTGAGGCGGCTGGAATGAAAATCAGTACCTCCAAATCCCAGGCCATGGTCCGCAGTCGGAAAAGGGTGGCTTGCCCACTTCAGGTTGGTGGAGAGTTCCTTCCTCAAGTGGAGGAGTTTAAGTATCTCGGGGTCTTGCTCACGAGTAAGGGAAGGATGGAACGGGAGATTGACAGACGGATCGGTGCAGCTTCTGCAATAATGCGGTCGATGTACCGGTCCGTCGTGGTGAAGAAAGAGCTGAGCCGCAAGGCGAAGCTCTCAATTTACCGGTCAATCTACGTTCCTACTCTCACCTATGGCCATGAGCTTTGGGTCATGACCGAAAGGACAAGATCCCGGATACAGGCGGCTGAAATGAGCTTCCTCCGCAGGGTGGCTGGGCGATCCCTTAGAGATAGGGTGAGAAGCTCGGTCACCCGGGAGGAGCTCGGAGTAGAGCCGCTGCTCCTCCACATCGAGAGGGGTCAGCTGAGGTGGCTTGGGCATCTGTTACGGATGCCTATTGGACGCCTTCCCCGGAAGGTGTTCCGGGCCCGTCCGACCGGGAGGAGACTATGTCTCCCGGCTGGCCTGGGAACGCCTCGGTGTCCCCCCAGAAGAGCTGGAGGAAGTGTCTAGGGTGAGGGATGTCTGGGCATCTCTGCTTAGACTGCTGCCCCCGCGACCCGGCCCCGGATAAGCGGTAGAAAATGGATGGATGGATGGATTACCTAAAAATAGATGAATACATTACGTCATCTTTTACAAACACTTTCCTTGCATGAAGTTGAAAGTCCGTGTTTTCCATCTGTCCAGATCCAAAATGCACGAGAAATGTCAATATGTCAAGTTGTCTATACAACTCGTACAGTATAAACCAAACCAAACCAACTTCAGAAATCATTCATATCTTTGTGCACAGAACAAAAGCCCAAATATACCAAACCCCCAAATAAGCCTTTATTAAGAAGTCAAACTTCCCACCAAAATCTTACACATGCACGCGCGTAATGTAATGTTTTTGTTCACAACTATGCGACGCAAGCAAGAGCAGAATTTTATTCATGAACATTTATTTCACTTCGTTTGGAGCATTTTTATGACTTGAGATGGAAAAGTGGAAAGTTCTTACGTTAAGGCCAAAGTTACATGTTGTTGTGCAATGCTCAACACTTCCAGTTCACATTAATAACGACGCATGTTAGATGTAATTAGATCAATTAATTGACATGGGACGCATTGACATCTAGCAGTTGAGTTTGGTATGGTAGTCTAAATTCAAAATATTGTAGAGACAAGTTTAGCCAAGTAACAGCTCTTCTCGATTTCCTTTGATTGTTATCAGAAATCTACAGGCACTTTTCTTTCCAAAGTTAAGGGCAGTCCAGGAACGTGCGCATGCGCAGAAACGTTTGTTTATGTTGTCACTTTGAAACCGTCCATAGGCAAACTTTGGAACTAATGGTTGTTTGTTGTCTATATTGACTTATAGACAAACTTTGTACAGTACAATATAGATACATAATGGAAACATTTAATGTACCTGAAGTGGTCAATCTTTGAAATGCAGACAGTCTTTTTCATGCCAGATTAAATTCAGCACTCTTCTTCAGCATCCATAATTCAACACTGTTTTGAAGCCCAGCTCACCTGAGCCACACATACAAATGCCAAAGCTCAAATCTGCCTCTAGCCATTACCCTCCTCATCCCCATCCCTAAAGTACAAAGTCCTTCATGGATGGTGAAACATGAGGCATCTTGGGAATGGTAGATCTATTCTGGATATTTGAAATTGAATGAATACAAGACTATGCAATTGGACATATGGCAGATAATAGAATGAAATATAGCCTTGCTGTTATGCAACATACTTTTGGGGCAATGCAGCAAATCTGACAACATCTATGCCGGTGTGAAATTTTTAAAAGCCACACTTTTGATTTAACAGGGTTTTTAGAACGTTAAAAAGTGCAACGTATATAATATAAAGAATGTGACTGTATATATAGAGAATGTGACAGTAGATATAAAGAATTAACTGGACACAATGATTTTGAATTAGTTTTATTCATTTTAATTGGTCCAGTTGTCTTTAGAAATGATTACACAAGCAGGACAGATGACCTCAATGACCAGTCACCTCAACTCCAGTACAAAAACAACATACAGAACATTCCAACACTGTCAAAGGTGTTGTAAAAAATGTGGTAAAGGTCCAGTTTGGGAAATGTAGTGACATCTAGCGGTGAGATTACGAATTGCAACCAACTGCTCACTCCACCACTCTCTTTCGAAGCACTACGGTGGCTAACACAGCACCGTGTCGTCACATTTTCGCTTCTTTGCCGAGGGAGATAACGTATCTACGAAAACAGGTTTTGCAGAGCAGTTTTTCCGATTAGGACTACTGAAGAAACATCCCGCGGTGGGTAGATAGAAATAGCTCATTCTAAGATAATAAAAACATAAATCTTCATTGTGTAAGGTCTTTATACACCTCTGACAACTTACACACTTAACCTTTAAGAAAAATAACCTTTTAATTGAAAACTATCCTAATCCGGGTAACTGAGATTCAGTGGGTGCTGAGCCAACTAAAAAGATGAAGTTGTGGAATATTAATTTTAATTTTATATTATATTAAATACATTATATATAAAGGATTTATTTGGAAAGAAATACTTTTATAAATTCGTAAATCATATCCAACTTAAGCTATTTCCAACCCGAAAGTAAATCGGTTTATTTTTCAATTTCTGGAGCTTATACCCAACTCAGGCTTTATCGCTTACCCAAATATATTACCATAATATAGTCCATCACTATAGCTGTCTAAAAAATACCCTTAAAACATCAGTATCCTCTTTCCAAGAAATGTCTCACAAGCATGAGCAACTTTACGGCTTGCAGTCAGAGATGTATCCCATGAGGTAATGAGCCAGGAAGTCATAGCGAAGCAAGTGAGGAGGGTGATGAAGGAAGATGGATTGGAGGAGAAAGATCAAAGAGAGAAACCAAGCAAAAGACAGAAATAATAGATGGACAGAGTAATAAAAGAGTGCCTTTTTCAATCATTTCCCTGTGTCCCTTGAGCCATGAGATCCCTTGGGAATTGATTATGCGTTTTTAGACTAATTATTAAAAGAAGGTCTGTGTTTAACATTTCTTGAGAAAGTGTTCCTGTTCTGTTTGCTTGTGTAACTGAACTCTCTCTGTGCATTGGGTGGAGAAACATCAACTGGAAGTCCACATGTATTCAATAAAGAAAATCAATATTCTGTTCCTATTGATCACCAGTAATGGTGTGTTTAAGTGATATTGGACATAGTCATGATGCTTCAATGCCTTCTGTATAGGGACACATTCCTGCGCTCCCTTTGCCCTTTGAGAGGCATTGAATATGAGAATCATGCATGTTTAATGAAACACAAAGGTTAAAGGGGTCAAATAAATTATCTCTGTTTACACGTTTAAAAGCAGCTACTGTACTAGACACCTGCGGTATTAGAAAGCCGTCAGTGATGGCAGACAGTGAAGTGAACAGTCTGTGCTGTGATTTGGGCTGAATATATCCAGCTGAGAGCACCAGCTGCCGTCATGTTCATGTACCGCAGCATATGCACCTCTCTCGGCTTTTCCCCCTTGCTCACTCTCTCTCACCCCATTTGTCTGTGTCAGCCTAATATTCAGCTTAAGATCCCCTAGACTCCAGCAGAGAGAGCCAAAGGCAAAACTGAAAGTGACGTGTAATTTCAGTTTTTTTCTACCATCTTTGAAACTGAGCTGTTAGGGGACTACTGGCATTGATGACTTCTGGGGATGCATGGGAAAGTCCATTGGAAATTTGCTAGGGAATTTACTGAACATAGGGGTATCAAAACAGCATTTTCATACTATAAATTAATTACGAAGGAGACTTTTTTAATGTATAGACAATAATGATGAAAAATAGTCTATAGAGCAAGTTTCGGGCCCACTGCCTTTTTTTCTTGATAATGAAGAACATATTAACACACAAGATAAGATACCAAAATCTGCAGTCAAACTCTGGATATTTTGGTATGAAATCTCATCTAATTCATCTGACCTTCACATTCATTTATTTGTACGGTAACACTTTAAACAAGGTTATATTTGTTAACATGAATTAATGCTATATGAATAAAGAACTAAGATGACAAATTCTGTGGTAGTTTTGTTCATTGTTAGTTCATCTTAATATCAGCATGTACAATACATTTTTAAAATCAAAAGTTGCAATTGTTAACTTTTGATAATGCACCACGAACGAACACAAATCAAGTGTATTGACATAAGATAACATAAACAAGAATTAATAACTGCTGGAAAAACGAAATTATTAAATGTTGGTTGGTGTTAACAAATGCAATGCTTCTGTAAAGTGTTATCAAAAGTAGGCCTACTTATATGTTGTATGTAATATGTTTTAAAAGCATAAATACAACTGAGAGCAAAATAAAATTGCCTGAAATTACAAGATTTCTTTGCACATACATTTTATTCTTCAGGGCTTCTGAGCACAATTGAGAAATCTGTCAATTTTTCCTACTGTAGCTCCAACAGCAACACAAGAAAATGGGTTTAAACCCATGAAACATAACAGTTTTTATTAAAGTAGGCCTATACCTTGAATGGACTGTGTACATACATTTATTATTTTCTTTTTTTGAATCCATCGCTTATTCCTGCATTGTTTTTCGCGCACCCCTCACGACTCTTTTGTTTTTGCTCTCCATCTTTTTGGCCCCTCTATTCTTCCACCTGTCTTCAGCCTGTCTGTTTCCTACAGTGTGACAAGTGTGTGTTTGTAATGAAGGCCGATTAGGAAAAACAACGGCAGCGGCTTCGTAGCGCATATGTTCAGTGGTCAAACGCTGGCGACAGCTGGGCCAACACACACGCAAAGAGACCTCCCTGTGTGCCCCGCAGTCTGCTAAAATAAAACAGACAGCTTCAACAGGACACTCGACCTGAGGATAGAAACAGGATGATGTGTGTGACGTTTTCACTTTGCACAATAACCATAAATGTTCAAAATAAAAGGCAGGGATTTAACATTTTTAGTTTTGGTACGTTCCCTTTCACCGAAGTTTATTTCACTAAACGCTTTTTTACAGCAACAACAAAGAAATAGGCCTAAGTCAAGCCATCCGTACAGTACAGACAGTTTGCACCTGCTTCTCGCTGCACTGCATCCCAATTCACACAAGAGAAACTCAATAACAAGAGATCTCACGCCCTTCAGCCATCCTGACACAAAAGAGCATGATGCCAAAGAGCTTTCTGTTGTACAGCAAAAGGCTCCTGGAGAATACTGAGCTAATATCTGACACAGGACTTGTTGACTCCCTGTAGTAGAACAAACAATCATATTAGAAGAGGGAAGATATTAGAAGAGGGAACCATACAAAAGGAGATACTGTGTGTGTGTGTATTGAGAGCTAAAATTAAAACTCTTTATTTAAAATCTGTAGAAAACAAAAGAAGATATTGGGTGAATAAATGACAGGATTTTCATTTTAGGGTGAACTATCCCTTTAATCCATGTGAAATGCTTTAAGGTAAAAAGAGGGCTGAACTTCAGACGTTTTACGGGAATGTGATTAATATCACCATGGGGTTCATGAAGTCAGTGAAATAGGTTTACTAGCGACTGTGTGTGATTAAAAAAACTGTAGTAAAATGTGAGAAATGTGAACTTAACATTCAAGTCCAACTCCTGTTGTTAAATGATCAACAAAAAACAAAATTGTTCCAGCTTAAAACGGTAAATTTAAATCACTATTTAGTATAGTAAACCGGTTTGTATCAATAAATGAACTAGTCCTCCTACACACCCAACTTAAAGAAAATGTACTAATGCAAATAGTGTATTTAGTAACAACATCCTAGAAACAAATCCAACATTATTCGGTATGAAGCTTAACAATGGTTAATTATTAACATAGCCAAAATTGTACACACACAGAAGCACAAAGAAAAATGAGTGACTGGCCCTCTGCTGCACACAATTCCCAGACTACACCAAGCAATGTGGCATGAATTATTCAATCAGTTTCACACTGCTGGAATAACAGATGGCCAATGGGATTTACTCCCAGAAAAAGAGCACCAAACATGATCTTCTGGGTAAATTAACTGGACATTCATGCAGCCAAAAAAGGTTTTATTCTGTGTAATGGAAAATAACATTAACCCCGATCTGGATCCTTAGCAGGGCTAGGATCAGTCTTTCTCTCTAGAGTCTGGCCCTTTGTCCTGCTGGAAGAGAAGACTTAGGAATCACTGCCATCTTGTGGAGACTGGGAAACCAACAGCGGGGACACGGTGGCAGATTTTGTAGAAAGCACATTATGTGAGACAACTTGCAGGATGGTATCTTCAGGACAGGCGAGTTCATATGATCAAACGGTTTCTTTTATATTCATGAATATTAAACACATGCAAGACACAAGAAGACACTTTCAAAATTTCCTCGCTTTTTAATTTAGTATACCAGACATTGCTCTGCTCACATAAATTGATTACAAGAAAAAAGACATAATTCAAAGAATTTACATTAAATGAAGTTTAACGGTTTAGTGGCTCATCCAGACAGTATTTATCAGTGTTTTTAGAAGACTTGCAACTGCCAATCCACATAAAGATCTATGAATCGCCCTAAAAAAATGACAAAATTAATGCCCAGCTGAATGAAAGTGTGCCGAATAAACAGCACCAGCTGTATCTGAAATACAGAAAACCTCTAGATTCAAAACAGGTAAAAGCTGGAGCTTGATCTTTCCTCTCCTTAAATATTTAGCTAATGTCTGCATTAGTATACATGGGTTTTTAATAAAACTCAACCAGACTAGATAACGTGTTTTCGAATTCACATACACAGTGTTTGTTCATTAGAGGTAAATAAAGCTCAATGGAGGAATTTATTATCAGACGGATCTCAAGCAAATTTGTTAGCATCCGTTGCAGAAATAAAGTATAATCCTGCCTCATTCCATGTTATTCTGGTAATGCATGCTTCAGCTTTGATAGAAATTGCTTTCTAAAAAAATCAGTACAAAGCAGATCATTTTTTTATGTTGGCACATTGATAATTGATAGGAAAATAATGTATTCATGTAATTCTATCTGAATACCAGACAAGAAGAGGTAACTAAATCTTAAAACATAAAGGAAATGACACCGGTAGAGAAACAGGGACAACAGATAACATTGAAACCCAGATGACATTTACGTTTACATTTAGTCATTAGCAGACGCTTTTATCCAAAGCGACTTGCAAAGCAATTTGTTACAAAAGAAGCTATTTGTGCAACAAAAGAACAACAATGCATAGGTGTCAACCACTACTGTATGTGTTATTATGAATCTGAGACCACACAATCGCGTAACGGTGGTAAGAAAAACAATCACACGTACATAAAAAATCTACATGGACAAATAACAAAAATAAACTTCTGGGGCAAAACAACGATTTCTAATATACAAGTGGGTCCAGTAAAAATCCTTTTAAACCATTATCACTCCCAAACCTTCATTGAGATTTCTAAAAGCCGGCAAATTGCAGCAGGATTTATACATCTCTGAATAAGCCTTTAGTGTTGTGTCTGCCCTCTAGCTTTATTCTACAATCTAGCTCAGACGTGTCCTCTTGCAGATTATATACCGTGGGGCCAGACAGTTGTGTTGAGTTAGCTCTCCCTGGTGGTCACACACCTGTACAGCAGCGGTTCTCAAACAGTTGATCAATGACAGAGCTGTCTGCTAGCGTCGACACGTCACCTAAATCCCGCTCATTACATGCTATCTTCCGCAGGACGCGGCGCATGATCTTACCTTTAAGTAATAGAAAGTATGCTTTTGAGCATCATAAATATTAACACTTGAGTATGATAAATGTCAAACTTTGCACTGTTACTACCTGATCTGGTTTTCGGAAGCCCGGGTGCATTCTGTATGAAGTCGGGCGTAGCTATTGCCCCGATTTTCACTCTCACTGTTAAAAAAAGTGAAAGGAAAAGGTTTTGCAAGCCATTTATCATTGTTCATGACCAAAAGACTGAATTTACTGTCATTTATACATAACAAAATATAGCTTTTCTATATTAATATTTTTTTTAAAAGCTGTAATATGTAACTTTTTTCTCCTATCGCTATTTCTGAAAGGGAAAGTTAATCTTCAAAATTGAAATTCTGTCATTATTTACATGCCCCTCGGGTCATGTCAAACCTGCATGACTATCATTCTTCTGCAGAACACAAAAGAAGATATTTTGAAACATGTTGGAAACCGGTGGTCACCATTGACTTGCATTGGTTGTGTCCATACAATAGAAGTCCACGGGAACCAATGGTTACCATCGTTTCCTTTTTTTATGCGTTTTGCAGAACTGTTCAAAAACACTAACTTCACTTCTGGTGAAAATCTAGTTTTTAATATTGTTTAATATCTATGCAGTGTTTTTAATATGCTTTAAGAAAAAACCAATGCATATTCACAATGTAAAAGCATTATGGAGTATTTTCTCCATAAAACTGCAGTTTAGACAAATGCCTCAGTACCTCAGTACGCATATACTAAATAAAGGAAGGGTGCAGTAGAGTTACATTCAAGTCATTATAAGGCAGAAAGAGATCATCACAGGGAAAAACGTACATATGCTAATTTAATGCCTAAAGATGATCAAATGATCAAATGCGGCGGGACTGTAACAAAATGTTTTGAAGTATAGCTTTAAGCACACATACCTTGCTTTTTAAGCTCCGCCTCTAGTTTTTGGTTGTAACTGATTCCGTCGTTGAGTGTGACAAAGCAGTAGAGACTCTCACCCTTAACCAGGTGTGGCCTCCCCACCACTGCCGCTTCTGCCACAGCTTCATGCTCCACCAGCGCCGACTCCACCTCTGCGGTGCTTAACAAGTGCCCTTAAAGAGACAGATCCACCCAACGTCAACCAAATGCTTGCTCTATTATAGTGCATTTACTGTACTTTTCAACTGTGAAATGTTTGATCAATATGCATTGCCTGTACCGGAAAATGCACTGCTTTGGTGCATTTAGTCACATCAATAAAGTGAAAATGGCGGAACATGTGGCTTGAATTTCATCCTCAACTTCTCATCATCTTGATTTGGGAACCAACTGCTGACATTTAAACTTTGGCACAATTGAATCTAAATTATTTCACCATTCTCTTTCCACACACTGGACAAATCACGAAACAAATGTTTTATTGGCAATTGTGGGGTTACAAATAAGCAATACTCTCCTTGAGCAGTCCACTCACCAGATACATTCAGCATGTCGTCTATTCTCCCTGTGATCCAGTAGTAGCCGTCTTTATCTCGACGACAACCTGAGCAAACACAATGCACTGAACTAAAGCACAACCCACTTTACCTTTTTAATCAAATAATTTACATTCATGCACAAACACAAAGCAGTCGTAGCAAAACGCACCGTCTCCGGTCACGTAATACCCAGGGAATTTCTTGAAGTAGGTGGTCTCAAACCTCTGGTGGTTCCCATACACGGTTCTCATCACACCTGGCCAAGGCTGTTTAAACACCTGTGGAAGACAAAAAAACAATGGTTTTAAACTTTCCCCATAAATACATACTGTATGGTAACTTATAACAATATAAAAAAACATGATATAACAAAGTATTAGGCATCTAATGTCCCTTAAACATATTGTATATTGAATATAGAACAACAAAAAACAAGAAAACACATTTTATAAAAAATTCCAATCCAAAATGGAAAAAGACAGCAATCTTTACTAGATAACCCTCGCTTGGTCCATCAAGTTCCTCCCCCGACTCATTCAGAATGGCAGGCACGACTCCAAAAAATGGAAACGTCTACAGAAAAAAAAAAAAAGAAGAACATGATTTAACAGACACAGGGTGTAACTGGAACAGCCTGAGCAAACTAGAATGTCTCAATTTCTTCAGGGACAGATTATACAGTATATGCCACTAAAGAAAAACCCCTGGGTAATTGGCGATATGCAACTATTTTAAAAACCAGAGAGTCAGAAATGACTTACAGCAGATCCAGGCTTCATGGGAGTGGCAGCAGGTAGAGGGGTCATCACATGTCCACCCTGTGAACGATACGAACAGCCTTAAAGCAACATGGATGTTACTGCTGCTCTGGACTGCATTAGGTTCATTTAAAGGGACAGTTCACCCAATAATACAAATGAATCAAAGATGTGTATACAGATTTGAAACAACTTGAGGGCATCATTCTTGAAACGTTCATATATATATTCAATTAGTCAATTATGAGTCATTTGCGTGTTAAAACAGACTTTCCTGAAAACTCAAATTTTATTTCACTACAATTATGTCACCATTAGTTGATTTGTGTCTTATACTATGTCTTTTCTTTATTTTTCTACTTTCATTTTTGTAAAATGTTAAAATCCTAATAAAAAATACTATAAATAAAGATGACATTTTAATTCACTTGAAAATGAAAAGCAACTGTATTAGATAAGGGTTGGAAGTAAAGATTTACTATGGTAAGATTTAAAAACACTTGTGTCTAATTTTAGCAATGTTTACTGTAGTAACTACTAAAGATTTTTTTGACTCGGAAGTCAATCAATGTGTTACAAATTGCATGTATAGCAATGCTTATAAAGGAAAATGTAGGTGGTGGAATTCTTAGTGTGTCAGTGAATCAAAACAGCCGATTCATTCAAGAACGAATTAAGTATCTTGATGAATGACTCACTGAATCATTATCTCATCCGAGTCGTTCAAAACACAAATAGATTTAGGAGACAAACACCGCAGAAAGACAGATGAAAGTTTTCAAATGAACGTTGATGCGCATATGCAATATTAGCTACAGCACTACGGTTTAAAAAACAGAGTGGCATCACAGGAACTTTGAAGCTTTAGCATCGCGATGCTACTGTAGTACCGGTACACCGTGCAACACTGTGGAGCTCATACCGTTTCAGTCTGCCAGAAGGTGTCCACCACAGGACATCTCTTTTCTCCAACCACATTGTAGTACCACTGCCAGGCTTCTGGGTTTATGGGCTCTCCTACAGTACCCAAAATTTTCAAAGAGTCACGCTTATACCTGAGAAGACAAAAACACATTAATATATAATATATTAATATATATATAGTGGATGATATCTTCTTTTGTGTTCAGCGGAACAAAGAAATTTATAAAGCAACATTTCCTACTGTGGTAGTTAATGGTGACCAAGGACTGTTTGGTTGCATTATACGCAATAAAGTAATAATTGGCTTCTAAACTGGTGCATTGCGAGCAGACTTGGTAGGCAAGCATGACAGAATCACACAACATAGTATAAATATGATAAACATTATCCATTCTCTCTGTTGAGAATTCAATCTTGTACAGATTCTTGAACATCAGACTCACTTCTGTACAGGCTCACTGCCAAACTTCATAAGGAGCCGGATGGCAGTGGGTGCTGTGTAGAACTTGGACACGTGATATTTATCAACAATTTCCCACATTCGGCTCACATCCGGGTATGTGGGCAGACCCTCAAACTGTAAAACAGTTCAGATTTGTTAGTTAGATATTTTTGTGCAATTTTACACCCAACAATGAAAATGTATTTCAGTAGGCGTTTTATGATTTTGCATTGTTTCATAGCAGCTTTACAGGAAAAAAGAAAAACACAGAAAGAGGTAGAATATAATACACCTAAGCAAAGCTAATATAAGCAATCTCTCGGTAACCAAGCCAACACAGCACAGTGGTGAGGAACCAAAACTCCAATGATGAATTAATAAGGAAAAGTCTTTAAGAGAAACCAGACTCAGACAGGAGGGCCAGTTCTCCTCTGACGCATTACAGCTGCACTCAAAATTTCAAACCTGTATAACTTCCTTTTTGCTGCAGAACACAAAAGATAATATTCTGACGAATGATAGGTAAACAAATAACATTGCCCCCCCCATTGACTTCAATTGCATAACCACTGAGACAGATTTCTCAAAATGTCTTCTTTTGGGTTCCACAAAAATGTCTTCTTTTGGGTTCATTTCGTTATGTCAAAAGTAAACTCATGGTACAAAGAAAGTACATGCCAACTTATCAAAGACGGACTCTCACCAGCACGCTTGTTGCGCCATTGGCCAACGGGCCATACGTGATGTATGAGTGACCGGTGATCCAGCCAATGTCTGCAGTGCACCAGTACACATCATCAGGATGATAATCAAACACCATTTTAAAGGTGGCCGCAGTGTACAGCATGTAGCCACTCACTGTGTGCAACACACCCTGATGGAGCGGAGATAAAGATGTATAAAATAAGAGATGTAAAGAACACACAAGCAGATATAAGACAAACATACTCTGGGATCTACCTTGGGTTTTCCAGTAGATCCACTGGTGTAGAGGATGAAGAGTGGATCTTCTGAATCACACCAGACCGGTTCACACTCCTCCGACACGCCACAAACCAAAGAGTGCCAACACATATCTACCTCAGGATTCCATGGCACCTGCACCAAGCACAGAGAGAACGCATAATTAACTCTGCCCTCGTAATGAGTGTTCAATATCGCTGGTGTAAAACTTCAACAATATCTGAGAAAAATCTAAATGTTTAGGGAAAGTGAAGCTATCAAATCAGTCTGAGATGTTATGAACAGAACAAGTCTTAATGTGTTTGTAATACATGAGAATGATTTCCAGATGGCTTTTACAAATCATTTTTACAATTATTTGTCTTTAACCTTCATTCACTTTCGCAGACTGACTTGACTTCTCATTCTATTCAAGCTAACCGAAGCATCTTCAGTACAGAACCGAATCGGCTTCGGCTTAAACGCATAAATAAAAAAAGAAAAGTGAAACGATCAGATTTAGTTAATGGCACGTAACACACAAAAAGAGAAACAGAGGAACAGACAAAGTCAAAAGATCTACTTGGACATGCAGTTGAGGGAATTCTACATGATCACTTGAGTCTCATTCAAGTGACATGAGTATTTACATGGAACTAAAAGCCAGATAGTGTTTCGGCTGCACAGAGAGAGCAGTCAAATCTATAAGACAGCCAAAGAGATTTCAATACATTCAACTGCTAATAGAAAAGAGCCTAAGAGTTAGGTCACTAAAAGAGCTTACTAGTTACTTTTCGTGTATTGTGATGAAATCGTGCACTAATAACCATCAAATAACCAGTTTTCTGTGCTATTTCAGATCAGAATTGGCGATCAAAACAAAATCAGTTTACAAAAAGCATTCATTCAAACATTATATAGGTTTTGCACTTTCAAAGGTGAATGCTTGTGAAAACATACTTATTAATGTCCTCCCTGTTAACGTTTTAAAGACCCTCTGTGGTGGTTCAAGTTTTAAATGTTGTTTATATGTTTGTTTATATAGTGTTTTTAATGTGCTTTAATACAAACCATGTGAAAATGTATTATTATAAACCTTTGCTTTTTCATTTAAACCATTGAGTATTTACTGTTTTATTTATTTCATAAACTGAAGTTTAGCAACATTGTATAATGTAAAATTGTTTTTAGAAGTCTGTAATAATAGGTGCACAGATGGACAGTATAACAAAATAAAGTCACAAAATTAGCTGTAAATAGAGTTTTTTTCGCCTGCTGAGACCACCATGTTAATTAAGCAATAAACAAACTATATGCTCCCTGTTGTAACATCCACCCATTGTAAAAAGAAAAGTGACATCTAGTGGATAGTAGTAGCAATACAATTCAAGTTGATGAATGTTCAGTGCTTGTGGAAATATGAAAGAAAACAATTGGATAAGCAGTTTGAGAAAGTTTTTGAGATTTAAAAAAACGATAAATCTATTTTTTATTGTATTTCTATTTTGTTTCTTTAATATCGTTATTATCACTTTAATATTTGGGCCACAACAAATGTAAACGAGTATGTATAAATCGATCAATGTTTTAACTCTGCTCATTTAAAATATGGTTATTGTTTTGATCGTTTTTTTAATTATTGAAGTTTATTTTAAGTTAATGACAATAAGTGAGCATCGCTGTCAGTGCATCCCTTATAGACTGGTGCGGGGTTCACATATTTTTGTAGGCCATTTTGTTGTTTCCCTCGACTGAAAGCTTCAGCCCATACAGCTTTCATTGTCAATAACCCATATACGCCTTTAACAACATACGAAACTTAAATGTAAAACTGATGCCAAGTCTGATGTAAATAGCAAACTGCTTTTGCAAACACATAAAACACACAAACACACACACCCTGTGCTGTGAGAAAGTGAAGACAAAGTCCATCGCTGAGGGCAAAAGAGCCGCCCATGAGCAGACAAACCAGCGTTAATATGACAGCAGTTCTTAAAACAAGGCACGCACAAAGGATATAACAAATACCTGTGGGGGAGGACGGACCCTTCTTACTCTTTCATTCTGTTTTTCCTGCTAAAAAGGGGTTAATGGAGAGATTACTCACACCAAAAGAGAGGAAAACACACGCATACAGTAGGACAAGGACCCACAGTAATGGGGAAAGAAGCCAACGACCTTTGTCTAAGTGTGATATTAATGGTGTAAAATAGGCCAACTTGGATTAACGAATGCCATATAATGAATGATATAACACATCGAAATGTTTCAAAGGTCTTAAGCACAAAAGTTCTGGAAGTTGCTGACAGACCTTTATGGATTTACAGTGACAGTAAAACAAACTCTTGTTAAATAAACAGGAGATACTGTAACACAAAGGACAAAGCAGGATTTTAACTCAACAGAGATGCTCAGGAGTCATTAGGAATAGTTTAGCAAAAACTAATCCTTATGTCTTATGAAACCGCTATTTTAAAATATATTTAAAATTAATTTGAATAATGTAAATGAAAATATATTTGGGTAGAATAAATGGGACATGTGTGACATATTTAGAAAACAAACCGTTAATAGTACATTGTTTCATATTATTAATATCTATATTTATCATATAAAATAGCATTACAGAGATTTATCTCCATGGCTTGTTCTTTAAACATTTGCATATTAATCTGTCAACTATCCATTAATAAATATCGTACTTGACTTCGCGACGTTTTACACACAGTATTCTTTTAAAACCTTTGACACATGCGGTCAATATTAATTTTCTATGGACAAACATAGCAGCATGTGTGACCAATATAACATGATGAAATATACAGATAATGACCAAAGGTTAATTTTTTATTAAACTATTCCTTTAACATCCAAGGAACCAAAACAAAGGATTAGAGACAGTGAGGTATTTTCTAATCCAAACATGTTTCCCACTAACTCACGCTTTTCTATATTGATTTACTTAACATAATATTTATTCCCTTACACATAACTTTTTCAGAAAGACCAGTTTATACAGCTAATGTAAAAATATTAGTTAGCATTAAAAGGCGTTTATTTATTTTTCGCCTCTTTGAAACGCTATGGCAATGTAGAGGAAATGCACTGAATTTCTTTATACAGACTCGGATAATGATGTCAAATTTTTGCTGTTGGTAACACAGACTATGAAATTCCAAAGCAAGTGAAAATGTCCCTACATTCCACTATAAAAACATGAATGCACCATGAAAACACCATGAGTCACAGTTTTCCAAAGCCCTCTTTTCCATAGTCCACACTACAATGTGAAAACGGCATTTCAAAATTTGTTTTCAAAACGTTCTGCGCACTTGAAACAAAAACATTAATATGAACAAGGCCTAGTAATTACTGTATGTGTCAGAAACACTAAGAAACCGAGCCTGTATGTGTCAGTCCCATTTCCTCATCTCTCCCCCATATAGTGGACCGAATAAAATAATTAGAAACAAGTTGAGATGAAAAAATACCAGCGTGACCCTTTAAGATTCTGAATGCTGGTAAACAGAAGCAGGTTGTAATGCGGAGGATACATTTACCTGCAGGTCAGAACAAGCACGCTTCGCCGGGGGGGACAGTGACCCATGGACCGTGCTTTCATCCTCCTTTGTGAGGTGTTTTAGCATTATACATTTCTCCACTGGGAAAGACCTGATGATGGGAACACATTAAAAGGTTAGTCTGATGCTGTATTTCATCTCAGATGATAGTCTGATAAAGGTATGCCCAACACAAAGCCACAGTGGCCACTTCATATTATTTTAATCCCCACACACTTCAAGACTCAACCTATTTAAAGGGAGAGTTTACCAAAAAATGATATGACAGGGATGTTTGTTCATTTGGATACGCTAAAACGGGAGTGTTTGGGTCTTGTTTGTGTGTAAAATTGAATCAGTATCACAAATTAGAGAAAAGTGAAATGTGAAAGGGTTTTTCATACTTGTCCCTGCATTTCTCTAGAGCCTCATCTGCTATGAGCTTTAGATTGATCAGCTTATCACCGCGGTAAAAACCATCTGTTGAGGAAGAAGAAAATCGTAACTGCATTCATAGAAATAATAACATTCCAAGACAAATCTGAAAAGTGAAGGAAGTAAACTTGGTATTGATATTAGTCTAATGAATAAGATAAGTCATCCATCAGTAATACAAAAGACTGACAGCATGAAAGAAAACTCGAAGGCCCCGCTAACAAAATATTTGTAATCGTATGAATTATGGATCACAGTTTAAATAGCTTTTGATAGTAATACGATTAACGTCATTTCTAATCCAGAGACTTGTGATCAATGTGAAATGCAAAGCTCTTTTTCAGTAGACGGAAATTTAGCAGATTAACTTTGGGATTAGCTGCACGTCTGATGTTTCAGTTACACTTTCCTCACCTGCTGTAATCAGAAGAGAGCAGCGAGAGTCCATGATCCTCTCACACAGTGACTCGGAGGAAAAACCGGCAAACTGGAATGTGAAGACAAAACAAGTGTGACGTTATTGTGACATTTCTTTTGTATCTACTTTTGGTAAAGTGCTGATCAACCAGCTGAAACGGTAAAATCGAATACTATCTAGTAAGGTTATATATTTCCACACCAAATCAAAATTTCCCCAATTTTTACTCTCCCTCAAGGCATCCTGACTGAATATGGGTTTCTTCTTGAAGAATAATGAGGTCTGAGTTATAATACCACGTATCATTTGTTTCCAAGCGGTAGAATGGGAGTCGATTTTTTTGAAGCTCCCAAAAGTGGGAGCTCCCACGGCTCCTTGGTCTTAACAAAGGTCATCTGACGCGAATCGATGCGTTTGTTTAAGAGGTATATCCATCTTGAGAGCGTTATTAACGTTATAGTCTATCTTCCTTGCTGCACATGAACAGGAGGCTTGTTTTTCCAGCAAAACGTAATGTCATGTTTTTGACAGGGCCCGGTGTTTGTAAGTTCCGGTTACAAACTTGGGTTGCTGCCTTCCTCTACACGAGAGCTTTCATCAGCATCATTTGCCAGGAGAAAGGAAGCTAGACATCAACGTTAATAGCGCTGTCAATATGGATAATTCTCTTAAACAAACGCATCGATTCGCTTCAGAAGACCTTTAATAAGACCACAAATTCTTCAAGAATGTCCTGTCAGTGTGGACACGGTGTTAGTTCATGATGTATTGACTAGTCAATTACAAAAAGTCTATAAAGTTTATGAGGATGTGCTATATTGTGCTTAAAGTCATGTCAGAATTCTCTAAGATCTTATCACTTAGTTTATTTAATTCATTAACCCATTTGAAAAGCTTTTAGAAATAAAAAAGACGACAAGCAACTGACCACAATGGAGTGTACCGCTCCAATTCGAGCACAGGCCAACATGGCTTCCACCAGCTCCACTACCATGGGCATATAAATAGATACACGGTCACCTTTCTTTACACCTGCACAGTCAGAGATAGAGATAGAGAGAGAACGAGAGAGAGAGAACGAGAGAGAGAGAGAGAGAGAGAGAGAGAGAGAACGAGAGAGAGAGAGAGAATCTTTTTGTATTATGATACAAAGACCAGTTAAACAACATTTTTTTCTTGTCATTATGTTTTACCTTGTGACTTGAGAACGTTGGCAAACTTGCAGACCCGTTGAAGCAGTTCTCTGTAGGTCACAGTCTTCTCATCACCAGGTTCATTCCCCTCCCTGTCAAAAACATGACATTACGTTCATTAGTGATTAATACAACATAAAAATCGGGAGTACAAGAAATCACAGAATGATACACATTAAAACACATAATTATCAGATTCAATGAAATATTGGACATATTCTCAAAGTCTGTCACAGCTAGTGATATGTTCAGGATTTAGAAGAATGTCATTGTCTCTTACATTTTCGAAAAACCCAGTGTTAAAAATAAAGGGTGACTAATAATTATGATTTATGGCAAAAAGTAAAAATCACAAAATATGGAGATACAAGATTTCAGGACAGCAGCGATATTTTTAAACATAATTTATCATTGTAAATGTATCGATATGACAATAACTGAAAACTTATATAATAATGTAATTTCATTGTGTCTTATTTTTTGGTGTCTCTGTTTTAATTTAATGACAACATGTACATGAGCAGCACTTGCACATTCATTACACATTAATCTTTAAAAAACTGATTCAAAGACCTTTAAAGATCTTTGTATGTGAAATTTGTCCTAAAACGTCCTCTATAGGTTAAACTGTAACTTCTTTCTTTACCCTTAACTCCTTTGAGACTCAGCTGACGGACTGGGCCTCCTCAGAAACTTAAAACAGAGCTGCATACTGATGCAAAAAGGAAAAGTCTAGCCTGCAACGCCTCAAACTTGTGTTGAAACATCTGACACGAAATGATTCAAAACTTCAAAATTGCTAAACCGGTATTGTGAAAGCAGAGAACAAGCGACATTCACGTACATCTGTTGCATGTACCGTGCATAGAGGCTATTTTTGTGAACCTAAATGCTAATAAACCATGACTGCCAATAAAAGAAAAAAATCTGATCTCATGACCTATGGGTAGCATCAAGCATACCGTTAGAGGCATGAAGTGATTTATCCCATGAAGGGGCAAGAGGTCCGGATGCATGATATGAACAGGGCCTGGTCAAGGTTCTATGACTGACTAAAATAGCTTGAGAATCTAAATTTATCCCATTTATTATGCTCAGATGGCACTTCTGCTGGTCAGCAGGTCTTTCCATTTGTCACATAAATGTAATAACCACCCAGCAATTCTTTATCAACACAAAAAAATAAATGGGTCAAAAGCATGCAGGTTTGTGGACAAACTTTCACATCCTAACTAGAATACAGCGTGGGCATAGCTTTGTAGTAAAAGAACACATTCTTATTGTCACGTGCTTGACTTCCATTTACATCCGAACCACAAGTTTGTTAGTACTAACCAGTAAAAAGCCACTTTGTCCCCCAGCTTCCTATCGTGGACGTTGCGGTCCAAAACATTGTAGCAAATGTTGGTCAAGGCACCTTCCATGCACTTCACGTATATGGCACCCTTGGTCACATCAAAGTTGTAGTCTAGGAACTTTCCAGTGTATTTTGTCTTCCAGAAGAAGTCCTTGGCAAAATCTCCCCAGAACTCTGGATACAGACAGAAGACAAAGTTTCACATTTGTGCTTTTTATTAGACTGAATCATCGATAGTGAAGTTAAGGTACATTAATGTGCAGGCAAACAAACTTATATTTGATGGCTAGATCCAACAATAACTGAATGCAATGATAACATTTACCCATAACAGTGACACACCGCAAAAACAGAGCGTTATTGAAACGTAAAACTGTTGCCTATCTAGGGTACTACGTTTTAAGACAGACAAATGCACTAAACGCGTTTCCAACATAACATGCCATTCAAATATTGCATAAAAGGATGACACTTACCCTCGGGAGACTCAATGGATTTGACGTAGAGCTCTTTGTATTTCTCGAAGCTAGGGACATGCGCTCCTTTCTTCAAGTCCCCTGATGCATGCAACACATCCTCGCCTGGTGCTTTATCGGGAATCATTTTAATACGAATGCAATTTCCTAACAGCAAAGTTAGCCTGAAGTTGCAAGCACGGAGAAAACTGGCCTAACGTGTGTAACTTAACTCAATTCACTTCCGTGTGTGATAGTTACACACTCCCATACACGCGTTGTCTACAAAACAAGACTTAAGGTGTAACTTATTACATTTACACCCAGTGATAAATGCGCTTCTGTTGGGTTTTAGTCAAGTAAAAAAGGTTCCGATTTAGTTTTACAAGGACGTGTTATCTGAAAAGTGTTTAACAAAGGATTTACAAGTATTAGTATTAACAGCAGCTTGATTTTAATGCAAATGCGTTCTGCTATATGCGCAAAATTGTTGGACGGAATACCCAAATAGGTTTTGAATTAAAAGAAACCTCACACCGGGAAAAAATATTTCAATAGAGAGCTGTCAGACAGCAGGTCTCCCCGAGTCTCTCGGCTGCGTTAGCTTGTCTGAGGTCGATTAAAGGTGGAAACGTTTCACAGAATTAAAGAGGAAAAGCAATGTCAGGCTAAAACAACGATGAATCCAACGAGCCGTGCATGCAGTGTGATGTTACGCATTATCCCACGCTTGGATCAAAAATCCTCAGTGTGTCTGCAGAGAGACGGCCATACAATCGCTGAAACAAAAAATAAATAAATGTGAAGAAAGGCAATTGGAAGGACGCAGACCTCCTACAATGGGCGGGGCTTGAGCAATGCGGTACACGTCTCCGTGTTTTTTATTACTTCTTTCAGCGCACGTCGGGTTCGACCAATAACGTTCGTTTGCGACTTCGTAATACATTTTCAAGTTTTCTTTATTTCTTCTTCTGATTTCCATTTGTTTGGGAAAGTACTTGAACGCACACTACTATGCAAATGTCTACACAAATACTTTTAATGCTGCTTGGTGAGCCGCCGTACGCCCCCTACAGGAAGAACTTATGTTCGACGTACAAATCTATTACAGCCGCCCAATGAAAGCCATAAAAATGGTGCACGGTGACCTCTACCGGACGGAGGACCGTCATTAGCGTCAACAACGCAAATCCCTACAAGCCGTATGTACTACTAAGGGTAAACTAACAAGCATTTACGCCCTATCTTGATGCGATTGAGACTTTTTATCATCATGCCAAAGAAAATTAATAAAACGATGTTTTTTTTGTGCTATATTACACATTTCATCAATCTTTAATGAAATAAAGTATGTAGGAAGTGTAATTCATTCATAAACGATAAGTGCTTCATTGAATGGGTGTACATCAAAAATATAGTCTCCTACAAATTTCTTGTTTTGTTTACATGTTCCTGTTCTTTTGTATTGACTCATTGTGTCTGTTAATTGAAAAAGTAAAATAAAGTGAAAAAAGCATGTGATCAACTTTCTAATTAGGTGTTAAAACCAATGGCCCTAGTGGATTTTGGTGAGACCAGCTAAAAAAACTCGTCTCCAAATTTGGTTTAAGACCGAACTTGCTACAACACTTGGTGACCATTGGGACTTTGAAAATGAAATTTTGGGGCTGATCTGTAATTTTTTGTAAAATAACAAACATTTCAGAGTAAATTACAATAAACAAAAACACGTTTAATTAGTTTTTTTAGTGATAAAAAAATTATCTCTCCTTTTAAACGAGACCAAACTTATGTCTGTATTCCAAAGAATTCATGGGCACTTTTAGTGCCAACAGCGCTTTTTCATGTGTAGCCTCACAAAGGACTGTGCCAGGTAAGAGGTTAATACATTATGTTCGGCTAATACGCCATCTCCGCATGCCAGCTACCATTTCTATAAACTTGCAATGCTATTGACTATCTTCTTTAAAATAATCTCCATTTTAAAAAAATCTATATTATCTCTTGTGCTTAATCTTGTTAAAACACTTTAAAGAATCAGTTCAACACAGGAGTTCCATTTCACTTTTTATTTTACAAAGAAACTGCAGGAGCCCATCATTACATTTAGATGTTCCTGTAAAGAGAAAACGCAATAAATTAGTGCCACACTACACAAAACAAATCAATAGACAGAGTCAACAATAATAATTCTGTGAGCAGAACAGCTAAAAAGATTTCATGGATTTCCATTAAAAAACCTCAACAGCCTTAATACTAATAGCTTCACAAGTACATAGAGTATGGTCATTTTAATAGAACTAAATAAAACGCAACTGCTTAAGCACTGCACTAAGGCTGGTTAAGATATAAAAAGAAAAGCTGCTGCAAATCATTTTATGATGTGTTAACTATAAGGTTTAAATTTGACAGAAACATATTGGGAAGACAGAGGAAACATCCACAGACAAGACTTACTTTGCTACAATGCTGTCTTCCTTTGCAAGCCTCAGAAGAGAATCATCAGCTTCACCCTGGAAATAACAAAGTATATGAACGTTTATAGACCAAAACCAACAGTAATTCAATGTGCTTTTACATTCTGAAGCCTCTGAAGTGCCTGAAATTTGGAAGACAACGCGGGACAGATTAAGAGGCTTTTGTCCATTTCAAAATAGGTTTCAACTATGTACCAAGTGTCACAAACAGCCAACATGGCATTTAAAAAAATACATATAGATTTTCTGTTATAGATTATACAATTCAGAATTGTATTTTAAAGCTTATCAAAAAACATTAAAAATCTGCACACTCATGTAACATTTCCAGCACACGGGCTCATCATCAGATAGTATGATGAAGAGCATGCGTGCTCGAAACATTACACTTTTTGTGAAAGTCTATTTTTTTTTTTACTCTGGTGTGCAGGCTTTTCTTTTTTGTGTGCGCTTTGTTTTGGTCGAAGACTAAGTTGATGTGCGTGCTTTTGAGGTATCTATTGTCAAGGCTGTTTCAGCATTTGCATAATTTAATTACACCATAAGACCTTGATATAACATTGTGTAGATTCTAAAATGGTTGGATAAGTTTTGTGCAATAGAAACATATTTACACAGTATCAATTGTTCTCCATCCTATTGTTTGTTTTTTAAATAGTTTTATAGTCTTTTATAAGGTTCAAGACGCTTCAGAGCATTTGATTGGACAAGAAATTTGATGTGAGGCCAAGTGCACAATGTCATCAAAATTGTACATTTTTATGCTTGCTGAAGTGAGCAAGTTTTTAGTCTTCTAATTGCAAATTGAGTCATTGTTTTAAAGAAAATTGCCCAAAGATATTATAATGCCCAAAGACAAAACTTGAGGGACTTCATGGGTTCTTTAAATATAAAACTGGACATACCATTCTACGGATGGCACCACAGATGGCATAGGTTTTGAACTGGCCATTGAACCTGCCGGTTGCCCGATCCACCTAAAGCAAGGAATAAAAGGCATGTTATACTTATAATATTCATTCAAGTTTTTAGGGTACATTTTATTACAAATAAACATTCTATGAGGGTGGATGCTCTCTAGATATTGTTGGGTAATTTATAGCTTTATATCAGTTAACTTCTTGTAAGGCCTGATGTCAAACCTCAGCAATGTTGATCTGGATGGAGGCATGATCCTTGGCACCAATGATTCTGTTGCTAGCAGAGCTGAAAATAAAAGATTGCTTAGAATGACTGTACTGAAAGCCGGTGTTACATAGGTTATCATTCATTTAAAACAGGCATAACACATTATATATGTATAAATATATGGCAGAATATTTGTATTGACATTGTTTATTAGGCATAACACAGCAATAAACAACACTACGGAAAAACAGTGTCTACTAGGGCTGAGCGATGTGACGATGTTATAGTATATCTCCGATGTCTCACAAATATCCTGGTGTCGATTACAACAGACAGATACCAGACGATAAATGATAATAATGGGAAATACGCGTTATAACATTATCACGAGATGTAGGCTTTAGCGTGAACGTTAATGTTCCTATGCCCAGACGGTCAGTAACAGTGACAGAATTTTGGAAACCGTTTTTTGTTTGGTCAGTTTGATAGAGCTGCTTTTTTCTACAGCTCAACACCCAATCAAATTGTACTATAGGTATTAAATGATATGTAGAATGATTTAACACCGAAAATCATAAAAACAGGTAGAATGATTTTATAGCGCAAAAATATGATGTAACATTGGGGGCACATGCCCCCATTGGATAATCTGACGGGTAGGATGACATTTCAGGACACCTGCAACTACTTTCTACTGCATAAAAGCTTTATGGTTTATCTACGCGCTTTACCTGTTGAAAGACGTCACTGCAACACCGATTTGTGCGCCTCTGTGTGTGCACGCGTGCGTGTTTGGTACTTGTCGTGTCCGGAACGAATCCCCCGGTCGGTATCCTCAGATTGATCGTCTGCGCAACGTTGCATGCGGTCAAACACACCCGATATTATTGGATATCGAGATGATTTTTAAGTCGATTATCGATCTTTTTTTTTAAAACATCGCCCGGCCCTAGTGTCTACTAATCAACTAATAGTAATCGTTACAGTACACAAATGCACAAAGTGGAAGAGAGTACACATATATGTCCAATAAAGAATATTCAACATATTACATTTAAGCATGGTAAACAAAAGCTAACTCACCATTTACGGGGGACGTACATGTCCACGAATTCACCAGCGTCGTTCTGCATCTTGTTTTTTTATCAGCGTGAATAAGCCCAGTCTGTGCATTAAACAATGAAAAATATATATTTAAGCACAAAGTTGATCATCACAGTACCAAAGTCATTAACTTCTAGTTAGATTTAAGTCATATAGCTCAAATACAGAGCGAGATTCACTCAATTTAAGGTTTTGATAGGTGCATTGAAAGAACACGATGAGCGATTTGCTTCCACATGTGTGTAGCAACACAAGCGCAGCGGTCGAATTTATTAACAATAAAACAATAGAAAGAGGATTTTATCATAAAATATGCGACGTACATAATGCAAAGCACTTTATTGAGTGTATTATTTGAAGAAAATGCTGATATCTGCCTCTAAATGACAAAAATACGCTTATAAACTAGAGCTCAGGCTATTCTTACCGCTTAACAGAAATGGCCGACGCGGAAAGGAAGGAGAAAGGAACCGGAAATTACGTCACAGGAAAACAAGGAACAGAGCTCTGCCTCGTTTGAAGAAGAAATATTAATCTGTTCTGGTCTAAAAGGTTGTTACGACGATCTTTTTCTTTTTCTTGTTTAATCATAAAAATGTATGAATATAAGTATTTTTTTAATTAATTAGACAGGACTTTCCCCGCACTTGGATATAAAAGTCCCCCCTTTTCATGGGGCAAAATGTTATAATAAAGTTGACCAAGGGGCAAAATTGTCATCACATACCGTATGGGAACACGTTTAATATAGTTAATATAGCAACTATATAGGAACCTTATATAGTTAGATAATAAGTTGCTATTTTCTTTCGCTTTTTTTGCACCATATGCAAAGCACTAATGATAGATACTGGCTTGGAGAGCTTGTGGTATCATACGATTAGTTTTAGCCCGTGGGTGTGGTACTGGTAATGTAAAAACTGTGGTTACTCGTGGTCAAACATCAGATAAAAGGGAATAAAGTGATTAAATACAAATTTAAAAAAGTTTTACAGAAAAAAATATATACATCCATACAAACCTTGAATGTAAATTTAGCAAAAGACACAAATTCACAAGTGTGTAATATCAGTCATTACTGAATGCTGAATACATGCTCAAATTTTGATTTTATGTTAATATTACAATAATATTAAAGTTATGTTTTGTGATGTATTTTATACATACATAAGGATTACACCAAAAGGGAAAAGAGTGAGATGGTGCTTAATTAAAGATGAATTGTAAAATGATTCAACTGAAAAGCTGCCTTTGATTTTTAAGTTATAAATAAACATTAACTGTGCCTCGATCAAAAAAACTTGCATTGACATACCCTTAAATATGTCAGAGCAATTGTTTTGTCTCAATATGCAAACAGTAATGTTTTTGTATTAAGGATCTATAGATCTAATTGATCTAAAACCTAGTCCTGATTTAAAATAATCCTTGTCAAGGGAAACCGCCCCATAAAATTATAATTTATAAAATGGTACATTTATAAAAAGCATATAATTTTTTACAGTGTACACCTCCTCTTATTCACAAAATACATTCAGATCTCTCATAGAAAAATAAATGTATCCACCGTGTTAAATAGCAGATTAAAGGATAAATAGCCTTTGCAGCCCACACATCAATTTACATGACTTCTCCAGAATGTGAATGCCCTTGTGGTAGAAACTGTCCACATCACTGATGAACAGAGAAAGGGTGACATTTATGTAATAATCATCCCACAAATGACCACAGATGCTTTAATATTAGTGTTAGTTTTCTGTCTTTCTGAGATGCTTTGCTGTTTTTATCTTTGTTGACCACGTACAGACACTGCAGTCACAACACCAAAAGTAAAAAAAAACATACTATACGTGCAATAAATCTGTATGATAATCTTTTTCACAAGCAAAAAACAAGAAACTGTAGGTTACTCCAATGGAAAGGATGTTATAGAAAGAAAAGAGAAAGAGTCATGGAGTTTTCTTGATGTGTGGTTTAAAGTTTATTTTTATGTTGAATATGCAAAGTACTGTTTATAACTGAATGACCTGCAGTCAGTCCATGGCAAGGGCATGTGCAAACAAAGCAATGCCATTGATGGAATTCCCTCTCAGTGGGATATTCTTACCATAAAATGTAAATGAAGTGGCAGAGAGGAAATTCCATCCAGATCACACCTGTATGACACGAGAATATTCCAGAGCTACAGGTCTACCCAATTTGATGACCCATTGTCGCCTGCGGTTACTATATTTGTATCATTAGACTGTTTCCTTATGTGCTGTGTAATGTTTTATTATCATTTTGATGACCTATGTTAGAAACATTTAACATAACTTACACTTGAAATGTACCTGTATGACATTGTAATTCACCTCATCAAAGTATTTTTTGTTACATATAAACAATACAACATCAGTTTATTGTGAACACATTGTAATACAGTATCCACCTGTAATTACACTAAACAATACAACAATAAATAAATGCAGAAGTATCAATATCGAGGTGTTGAAACTATATTACCAATCTCTTAATGTTTTGCTATATTTTGAGGAGTAAGGTCTCCTCTGAATCAATTTACCCAGACATAAATGTCAGGAAAAGGTTTGGAAAGCTATAGTGAGTGAGCACACAGTCAAGTAAGGTGTGGATCCAAAATGCAGACGTCCAGAGCATAGATTCAGGTGAAAAATTATTAGTCTTTATTTTAAACAAATGTTTTACAAAAGTTCACAGTTCCAAAAAGTTTATATACATTTTCAAATGTTCAACCCAGCCCGTGATCCAAGGCGTTCACAGTTCAAAAAGTAACTCTCTAATTTCCAAACGGTAACTCCAAACAGATTGACCTGCAGGTCATTGCATGTCAAACACCGAACAACAAACTGAGGCAAAGAGCAGCTTAAATACAAAAAAGGTAACAAGGCACAGGTGAAAGCACTGATGTAAACACAGAGACCCCAAGGGGGGCCTCTAGTGGTCAGAACAAGCCTATACCTAACAATAAATGTGTAGCATTACAATACTTATAATAAATGTGAATGAAGTCTAAGAAAGTTACTTGGACAGGACTCATAAATAGGCCATAAATACTTGATGTGTTGAGGTAAAATAACGCGTGAATGTTTACTCTGCTTTAGAGTCTATTGTTGACTCTATATGTCTATATGTGAGGTTAAGTAAGTAAGTCAAATGTATTTATATAGCACACTGATTTCAGCAGAGGTGACCAAAGTGCTGAATACAAATCAAATACAATGTGCAGCCGGAATCTCACATATACAAATTAAAAAGTGGACCTAAGATCCTCGAGGTACATCAGAAATAATAGGAGCAACAGCAGAAGAAAACTCAATAGAAAAATTCCAGTCTCTAAGATATGAACTGAACCATTTTAAAGCAGTACCCTTGATACCAATCAAAGGTCTTAACCGCCAAAGAAGAACATTATGATCAACTGTGAGATCAAGAAGCAACAGGACAGTATTTTTGCCACCGTCGACTGCAAGTAGAATGTTATTCAACACTGTAAGCAGTTCAGATTCAATACTGTGATGTGCTGAAATGGTTCTGTTAACATAGCTTCATTCACGAATGAGATAAATTGTGAGTATAAAACTTTTTATAAAAGTTTTGATGAAAATGAAAGCTTAGAGACAAGGCCGATAATTTAGGCAAACTTCATCCAAGCCCTGTTTCTTAAGCAAAGGTTGAACAAACATGGAGGGACTAGCCCAGCAGCAAGAGATGAATTTAGCAATACCTGAATGGCAGTGCCAATTTCAGAGAAAGAAGCCTTAATAATCTTTGTGGGAATTACATCTCGAGAAGAGTTGTCTTCATCTCATTGAGAAAATCCCTCAGCTCCTTTGAAGTAACTTTATGAAAGCAAGAAAAGGAGGCCGAACTAGCCAGCGAAAACACTGACAGATCTGATAAATGCAAAGTAAAAGAAGAGTTGATAATTTTTGTTTTCTAGGGCAGAATATGTAAAACAAGAGTTGATTTCCCTCTGATGGCCTTTACAGTTTAATGCAAAAAACGTGTAAAAGATCCATCTGAGTAAGGGGATTCCCTCTATGTGTGACACTCTTTGAGGTCATTGCCATATCTTATAAATAATTGTATACATTACATTATAAAATAATACATTACATTATATTCAATTATAAAACAGTTAGTTCTAGTACATTCCTGAAATGATAATATCATTATTATTTTTGGGTGAACTATCCCTTTAAGGCTAATGTGAAATGCTTTGCTGTATATAAACAGCATTGAGGATTTCCCTTTTTTACAACCTGATGTCACTGGTCAAGAGTAACCACAAGTTGCACCAATACCACTCCCACAGACTAAAACTAATAAAATGATACCGCATGCTTTGCAAGCCAGTAGCGAGTGTTTTGCATATGGTGTGTGTGAGAAAAAAACTGAGAAATTGTGAATTCTCTTTATGAGCTTCATTCATAAAGAAAACTTCTAAGAATTAAAGTTTTGTGTGATGTATTATGATCCATTTAAAATTTGATAGTATGTAATTTAGGCTACATATGACAACATCTATATAATGATGGGATTAGAAGTTTTTATCCCACGTTTCTCAGGTAGTTCAGTCTATTAACATATCAAGTGAGTGAAAGTATCAATTCTATGATGCCTCGGGCCAATAGAGAGAATGAATTTGCCAGTGAAAACTACAACTGTTCAATTGAGCCGCACGTAACATGAATCATGTAAATATGCTTGGGATAGTTTAGATGTTGGTGGATCACGTCACAAATTTATATAACTGAACCAGTGATTGTCAGAATAAACAGCCAAACAGTAAACAGATTTTCCCTGACAGCTTGACTTTTTAGTGAAGTCTTTATTGCTGGCGAGTTACATTATATGTTATGTCCTTCACCATCCTACAAACATAAACAATTGATGATGTTAAACATAGTTTCACGTATACATATATCATAAATGTATCAAACAATAACCAATGGGCAAAGTATTGGAAAAATATAACATTGACAGATCAATAATCTATTTCAAAAGCACAGTATTGTTTATTAAACGCAACTCTTTTTTGATTATTGATTTTGGGCTCCACTATGGAAGATAATAACGTATTCCACCAGCGTGTTTCCTAAACATTTCCGTGTGGCACAGGCTCCTGTGGATGGATTCCCTGTGTTGTAGTTTCCACCATCTCATATTCACAGACTCACGGTAACGTGGGCAGTAGAGACCAAGAGAGTGGCAGCAAATGCCATCCTCCACATGCCTAGGCTAACTAGATAAAAAGGAAACCTTTTATTCGGGAGGGGCAGAAAACGCAGGCCAAGCCCTTATCCCCAGATTCAGGTCTACTTACATTCCCCTTGGAAATTGGAGTGACCAACCTGCGGCAGGACACGGTTCTGTGGTCCAGCTGCAGTAGGACAGTCTTCGTAGTTGAGTTGACTGTAACTTGGGAAGAGGCCCTTAACGAAGCTTTTGAAAGCTATAACAGCCTTAGCCAATGGATTGGTTGCGTTGATTTTGGTACCGTGTTGTAAAGGGCAATGAGCATGCATTTCAGTGTAGGCAGTCGTGACTATTGGCTAGAGCGTATTTCTATTATACTTTATACCCCAAACACAGAGGATGCCCACCCTACGAGCCAAGTGAAACCTCAGACCTCTTTCCATATTCTTGACTGCTTCCCCTTGTCATCCATGAGGCGTGGGAAATGTCCCTTTGGGCAATTTAACTGTGCTGAAATAGTGGGATTATAACCTCATCCTATTAAGCAAATCTATGGTTAAAAAATATGAAACTATAAGGGAATCCCATTGATGACGTTGTGTTGTCTTTAAATAACACGCCAGTCATGCTCTGGCCATACATTGACTGCAGATCGGTCTAAACAGTTACTTTGCATATTCCACATGAAAATAAAAGATAAACCACATGTAAACAAAACTCTGTCTAAAACATCCTTTCCATTGTAATATCTTGTTTGTCGCTGGGATCACACAAAATAATATGAAACTGAAAGTCACATTAAAAGTTTTTATGGGGTCATTTTGGGACGTCTTAATAAACGCCACCCTTTCAACATTGTTCGTAGGTAGTATGGGCATATAGATGATGACATGCACACCATTGTAAACGTGACCTTTTCACAGTTCAATAAACAAATTGCATAATACAATAAATAGCTATAAGGCAGTTTCTACCACAAGTGCTTTCATTTTCTGCAGAAGTCATGTAGGTTTATGTGTGGGCTGCTTATTCCTCCTGTTACATTATTTAGCATGTTGAAGTTTGATATTTAATATGAGAGATGTGAATGTATCTTTATGATTATTGAGGCAACATTTACAAGATGAAAAATTGAAAAGTCAGCATTTTTGAAAAGTTTCATGTACACACAACAGTGTTGTCAAAGCGTTCTGCATTTACACGGATCCGGGAGAACAAGTAGTTTTTTTCTTCAAGTGTTTTAATGATGCGCGTGAAGTGAAGATGGAAGGCAGGAAGGGATTTTCTACAAAGAAATTCACTTTCACAAACGTAAAATGCCTATTTTGCGTTTTTTATGGTTCAAATTAATCAAACCATGAAACCCCACAGCGTTTTTATTGTGTAGCAAAAGTTGTTGTTCTCAAAGGGGGAAAATGCTAGTATTGACTGAAAAAGCAGTGACTTGAACGTTAATCTGCGGTCAGGAGGAGCCGAATCAGGTAATGGGGATTTAACACTTAACAACGACAACCGAGAAAGCCCAAAATTCTGTCATACCAGTAGCTGATGCCGCAAGACGAGCCCTTATTCCGCAGATAAAGTGAAAAATCTCGAGTTAAGCGTTTCTCCACCTTGAAGTCTACTATAAGAAAACAGCTTTTTGTTCGATACATAATTACACTCTAACCCTTAACTTTTTAAAGAGTTTAAAATCTTTTGAAAAAAAAACATTTCATAATTTTGTTTAGTTTTTAGAGGACATCCTCAAACGCCGGAGGTTTTCCTTGTATTCGTCAGTAAAATTTGCCCCCAAAATATATTTAGGTGGGGGGGGGGGGACACACAGTAAAATTAATATAATTTTACAGAATTTGTATGTTTTTAAAAAAATCTATAAACTGGCTTTCCTGTGGCTCCGTGGTTAGAGTATGGTGCAAGCAACGCCAAGGTCATAGGTTCGAAATGGAAAATACAATTCAAATTAAATTGCATCAGCCAAATGCATTAATGTAAATGTAAACTGCCCATTTACAAGTTGGATGTAAAATAACATAAAACACATGTAATTTTACTTAACAGTTGCCTGAAGTTTTTATAGGTACATGTTTTGTGGGGACATTATCAAAATCATGACTTATATATGCGATTTTATTGGATTCACGTGCATTGCCCAAAGTTAACTTTCGATCTGTTTGTTTATCGGTCTGGATAGTAATGTAACTACATATAATAATACAGTTATTTGCTATTTTATTGTATTAAATAAACAATTTGTTGAATAGGTTCTGCACAGAGTCCAGTTCTTCTCAGGGGCTGTCTCAGAATAAAAAGTGGCCCTGGATTTATTTTTTTACCAAGAGTAGCCCACCACACAGCCATGCATTGTGAAAGGCAAAAAACACACACATCCAATCTGCTTTTTGTTTTGCATTTCGAAGACCCCAGTGTTGTAATATGCATTAAGGTCCCTTTACGCCCCCGAGCATCATGACTGTCAGCATCGCATTGTATTTGCACTTTGTTTTCATTTTCTCTTTGTGTGATTGTCACACTCACTACACCCAGAGAAAAAGAATGTCCATTCCCACACCTGAATGGCCACAGGTAACTGCATCTTTATGGAAAATACAGTAGGCATTCCCTCCACCGCTGTTTGTTCCATGCAAATTTGTCGTGTAGGAAAGAGGTTGGTGGCCTACGTCATTGTGAAATCCTTGACAGCATGCTGTATAAACTATAAATGCCATTCGGAGGCACACCGTACCTGTATTCTGTTTTGTCGGACAGTGGATGCACGAGTTTCTGGGCTGATAACATTGAACGATTTGAAGGATGAATATTTGCGTGCTTTTGGTGAGTATTGAGAATCTGCATACAGCAGAAACAACATTGAATTATCTTTCTAAGCAGCTCAATATAGGCTATTGTCTCCGAATTGCAGTTCAACAGTTGAGTTTGAACAAATGATACAAAAAGTGATAAAATTGTAAATTGTAGCCTTGTACTGATAAATAGTATGAATGTGTCCACTAACAGGTGCTTTGCTTTATACAGGTGGCTCTTTCTGTTGTCGCGTCTGTTTGCGGTTTTCCTTCTCCTCATCTGGACTGCTCCGACTGCAAACACACTTGCAACGAAACACAACAAAGAGCAGTCTTACGCCGTCACAAAGAAAATTTTTATAATTTGAATATCCGTGGATTGAACAGACACCTCTCACGTGATGCAATTCCCTCGTGGCAATACGAGTAAGTGAAATCCATATTTTGTTAACCCAAGTAGGAAAATTCTGTTGTTATTTACCTGCCCTCAAGTTGTTCCAAACACGTAGACATTTTATTTTGTTGAACACCAAGAAGATATTTGGAAGAATGTTTGTACCCAAACAGTTCTGAGGCACTATTGACTACCGTAGCAGGAAAAATATACAATTGACTCAAAGGTGCACCAGAACTTTTTGCTTTCCCACATTCTTCAAAATATCTAGTAATTCACTTCGAAAGTTACCTGTTAACTTTCCATAGTAATTTTTATTCCTACTATGGAAAGTCAATGGGGTCTTTTTTGAAGTAAACTACTTGTTTGGAACAACCTGAGGGCGAGTAAATGATGACAAAATTTCATTTTTGGATGAACTACAGTTACTAGTGACATGTAATGTGTGTATTTGATATCATCCAATGAAAGAATAGTTATTGTTCTGCATTATGTACTGTACACTGAATTATGTCCTCTATTGACTGACAAATAACATACAGTGAATCCTAATGTTACAATATACATTAAACAAATAACAACACAGATTTTAATTATGAAAGTGTTCACTATTCCATTCTGTATTAATAACAACATGCACTCTTACATCATCTCCACAGAAGACGAATCAATTATATGCGGATCCCTAGAGAATATGATGAAGCTATATGTAATGACATCGACTGTACGAAATTGAATGCGAAAGCAGTGCAAATCGTGCAATCAGTCAACATGTTATTCAGAGAGAACTGTAAACAGAACAGCATTATATGGGTTGAAAAGCCAGTCAATGTCTCAATAGCCTGCACATGTCTGAAAATACAAGGAAAACATGTCTAATTATTTGGCATTGTAAACAAGTGTGGATATCAATGGGTTTGAAAATGTTACATATATATATAAATATATTTAGAAATATGAATGATTGTAAATGCTTTTATTGAATTCCAAAATGAAATAATTTTATACTTTGCTATAATGAATGTGTGTTCTTTAAACCAAAATGTTATTTAACTATATGTATTGTATATACTATATTTTTTACATATTTTGTATTATTTATTCTTATAGTAAATAAAGTTTGTTGTCACTGAATACACTGCATTCTTTCAATGCACAGTTGAACAAATAAACATACTGATAATCAAACACTAAAGACATATGGATTGGCTACAGGTGCACAGGATTTATTCAGTCAGTATATTTCCCTGTTTTAACAGCTGGTTTATGTTCTTAAGAGCGCATTTTTACAATTAACATATTAAACAAGACACATGTGCGGGGGCATCAGAGGTTATATAAATATCACAGTGTAAAAAACTAAGTACAGTTTCTTCCAACTTTTTCCTTTACAAAATCATCGATTACAAAAACTAACAGGCACTTTGAATGTTTGTATATAATATATATGGTATATATCATACTACCATTCTGAAGGTTAGGGTCAGTAACTCATTCTTTATTCAAAATGTAACTTTGGGAATAATGCTAATAAAAATATTATTAAGTAGCGACAGTTTGCTTTGAACTTGTAGAAATTTTCTCTTGGCTATCTATCAAATTCTCATCTATGCTGGGCTTTATTGGCTGCAATAAATTTATTCTGATACAATTCATTCAGTCATTCAAAATGTATTGTACATTTTTGCATTTAAAAGTTACTTAAAATACTTAAGCATATACCCTTAAATCAGGTGTTCTCAAAAGTTTTGAATCCAAAGCCCCCCATTGTTTCAACAATATTCGAAGACCCCCTCCCACTCACAAAATGTAAATTCTACAAAATAATATATTTTATAACTTAACACTCTACAAATTAAAGGTGCTTCACAATGCCATAGAAGAACCTTTTTTGTCTAAATAGTTATGTTAGAACCTTTAACATCTAAAGAATCTTTCTGTTACACACACATTTCTTTGTGGCGAAAAAGGGTGAGAAAGAGATGCTTGTTTAAAGAACCTTTGACTGAATGGTTCTTCGTGGAGCCAAATATGGTTCTTCTATGGCATCGCTGTGAAGAGCCGTTTAGGCACATTTATTTTTAAACGGGTACATTTACTGGAAACGTTTATTCATCATAAAAATGGCCAAGAAATATTTTGTTATTTTCTAATGTTTTCCACCCTCATTTTAGTCATCTTTAGGCAACCTTTGGAAGTCAGCTGGGTCCCCCTGTTGAGAACCACTCCTTTGGATCAATAGGTTTTTAATAACTCCAGAAACATTTTAAGTTAAGTGACCCTAAACTTTTAAACTGTAGTGTATAACTGCAGTCTTAGTTAACGAAGGGACTCTTGAACACGCACACACGCTTTCATACTGACACACTGTGGTTACAAAAGTTTTCCTGTAGATGGCAGCTGCAACCCAACACAGTTAACAAAACCAACACTGCATCTCACTGCATGCATACATCAGACCGCTTCAAAAATGTGCAAACGTCTTAGTTCTGACCGCTCAAGGTCACAGTATCTCAACAAGGAGGACACGTAACAGAATAAAATACAATACAATCATAAAAATATAGCATAAACTGTGGACAACAATAACAGCCCATAATATGTACTGTATATATAGGCCTACCTATGTGGATTCAAATATATTGATTGACAAGTATATAAAATACATCATTTTATAAAGGAAAAAAGTCCCTAAAGCTATGACTATACCACATAACAACAGTTTTTCTGCCGGCTACATAATATTAGACAAAACTAGATCGTTCCCACATATAAACAATCAGAATTGGGTGTGATAAAATTGGAAATGTATCTCATATTGCATAGATAGTAGGGGGTGTAAGAAAAACCCGATTCAACATCAACGTCCCGTGATATACTACATAGAAATTTCTATAGGTTAAAGATGCCAATATAACTATCTCTCTAGATGCAGGTGACAAACAAACAGTTGCCTTTTGATGAATTATATACCAGCAGTTTACCTATAAATGAAAACTCAACTCATTACCATTTGACTTTTTCCCCATGAAGCACAAAAGAATATAATAATCTTTCTTCCACACAGTTCACGGTGAACAAAAAACACCAGAAAAGCATTATTTAACTCATACTATATATTGCAGGTCTTCTGAAAGCATACAAAAGATGTATGTGAGGAACAGGCCAAATCTTAATTTCCTATAGACTCAAACTTGGCAGTAGACACGTGTCGGTATTCAACATCGCGATAATGAACACAATATTATTAGCTCGCACAGTTTAAAGTACTGTCAATAAATAAAAGTACCGTATTACCACAATTGTTTAGATTTCAAGAATGCACATTAGCTTGTTTTCCATCAACAAATTTTATAGAGACATAATAAAAATTGTGTAGGTTTCAAATATAAATACAACATACGTAACATGAAAGCATGGCTTCTGTTATCGTAAACAGAAGTCAAATATTATAAATATTTATCTGGACTGAAACACACCTGTCCAGTGGTTATTTTGCTCATTGTGACATAAAAATAAATACCGCCACATGTCTACTAGGCCCTGCGTGTGATGTCAAAAATGCACACACGCTACTTGTATACTGTGATCGCATGAAAATTCTCCAAACGTATTATTTTACATTCTATAAATAATTATGGTAAAGAATGAACCAATAATAACCAAATTTTCATTGTTAGGTAAACCATGCCTTAAATAAAGCTTGTGCAGCCTTATAACACTTTTTAGAAGCATTTCATAAACCTGGAATAATAATCGCTGTCAAAGCTCTGTTTAAAAAAATAAGAACAACACAGCAGCACTGCCAGCGTGCTTTTTCAGAAATGAGCTCTAATATAGAGCACTCTGTCCAGTAAAGTGCAGTCCAAACGATAAGGCTGTCAAAGACGTGAAGAGATTTGCTTTGAATACTACGCTAGGTTAATGCTGTGGAAGTACGCTAGGAAAAAAAGCGCATATTCACGTGAAAAACCTTTGCTAATGATTGCTGTATAACTGCATAATGTTTAGATAAAAACTATGGCTTGAAAGTGCTTTCGTGATACAGTGAACGATAGGTCTAAAATTATACAAAAGGAGAGAGATCTATGACTCATAAAGAGAATGTTATAAACAAACATGCTTAAAAAAATGAAACTTTTCATTAGATTCTTCTAAATGAAATTCGTCACCAAAAAATATTTTCTCAACCATTTTCCCATGGTGGTCACACAAAGTGAGTTAACACTGGCCTGACTGCTTAAAAAAGCATCAAGTAGATCATAGATCTTCAACAGAGTGTTTTGATGCGTGTTGCCTCTGACACCTGAAACTCAACTCCATGTTCACGTCCGTCCAAACCTCCGATTCATCCACGGCTGCAGGGAAACACATCAGGTGTGCTGGACCAGCCTGCGATAGTGAGGCATGACTTTACTCTCCGGCAGGTAAAGCGCCATTTCTAGAGCCACCAGTACGGTAAACTCGAACACGATCAACTCTCGACGGTTTATCCGGAATCTCTCCTCCAATTTCTATAGGGATAAAGAAAGAGAGAGAGAGCTAATACATAATCCATATGCTTAATAGAAATGGGTTTTTCAATAATGAATGACTGATTCAAAAATTATTTTGTATTTGACACAAAGAAGCACGAAATGGAGATCATGGACAGATGCAAAATATAAACCACTCACATCAATCAGCTGTTTGACTTCCTGTTTCTTTAGATCACTGCTGATCTTGGCGGCGAGCAGGAGGCACGAGGCCGTCACCAGCTTCCTGTTCTGCTTGTTCAGATGCCCCTGTAGAACCAGCTTTTCGAAGTACACAAACGCCATCGCTATGGTGACCGGCTGCAGACCAGACTCCTCCCCCACTGAACAAATTTCTCTCTTCAAGCTTAAGACGGAGACAGGAAATCATAAAACATTGATCTGGATGAATTTCATGATGACTTTTTGTTATGAAGTGCTCTCAATCCGCACTGGCAGCAATATCAGTACAGTAAGTTGCCATATTGTTCGATTTTGCTGCCAAATAGTCCTTGATGTGTTTTTACTTTGGAATACTTAGGTACATAAAAATTTTACTTAATTACTTTGAGTAAAGACTGATGTAAAGGTTTTCCCAGATAAAAACTATAAAATAAAACATAGATATACTAGACTAGATTAATAATATATAAGTACTGTACGCCTCTGGTCATAAAGTAATAAAGCAGATTTAGAGAAACATCACATGAAAATAGAATAAAGGCACCAGCTTTCTGTCTCTGCCTTGTCTGCATCAGTACCTTCTGATTTTGCTCAGCGTGAGCTTGATGTGGGGGAATTTTCCCTTGAAAGTCTCGTTCATGTCTTTCTTTAGATCTGATGGTTTGACGTACTCTATTACTGTAGTCTGTGTGTGTGGGGGAGACAGAGAGAGACAGAAAAAACACAGTAAATATTAAGGATTCAAATAAGTGACATACAATATAGAATAGATTAGAAGAACATTTCAAGACAATACATTTAAGGTGTTTGCAGAATAAATGAATTGCTGAATTGTGTTTATCCGTGTCTGTAGGTCAGTGCACAGCATTTCACAACACAAAACCTGAAACCTACGAAAAGTGAAAATATTTAGCAAATTATGATTGAAAATCCCATGAAACCTTTTATCATCAAATCCAAATAAAAAGGATTAAGATTATACTTCGAACACAAACACGTCATTTGTTGCTATTTTGCATGTTTTTTGTCTGGTCAGTACATGGTGTTATGCACAACAGTGCCATTTTCATTTTTGTTTCGTATAAACCCTGTTTCTGACACATTCTCCTTCTTTTTTACTTTGTCATATTATGTGTATAGGTGTGAAGTCACGACGCAGACTGTATTGTTTAAAGGCACAACAAAATCTGAGAAGCAGTAGACAAAACAAAGACCAAGACGAATTCCCATTCAATCTATTTGCTGACATAAATAGATTTCATTTTGTCATTTCTTCTGTTTCGTTTTAGCATCTCACCATGTATGATGCAAAGATTAGAACTCTTTTATGTTTCCCACACGGCCACTGGGGGTCGCTGAGCAGGTTTGGATCATAATCGATGTCCTCAAGGCCTTGAAAACAGAAATAACAAATCAGCCAATCAAACCAAGGAAAACAAAACTTATGTTGTGCTTATTATCTAAAGTATAATAGTTCTGTTTCGACCCATTAGAGCTATATTCAGCAACACGAACAGTACAACAGCTGACACATGAGCTGCTAATGTAGGGTTGTTAAATTCAGTAGGCTACGCAAAAGCCTAAAAGAGCAGTGTTAGTGACTCACATACTAAGTACCTAAAATAGCACCCTTAGTAATTATGACACACACATCTGCATCTGAGATGCTGTGATAATGACCGTGGCTACCAGGCTGATTGAAAAATCCCAACCCACTCCGTGAATAATAAGCTTTATTAAGCCCCCATCAGTTATTATTACACACGATTCTAAAAAGTCTACGAGAGGTTTTTATAAGGATAGCTGTATGTGTGTGACATACCCAGGTCAAAGCCGACTGCGCTGTTGAGGCGAGAGGGTGGACAACTGCGAGGGATGCTGTCTCTGGAAAAGGGCACGGGTACAGCGAGATCCACCGAGGGCTTGTGACGGTCCAGAGCATTTGTTGGGTACAGGAACTGAGCGTACGACACCGTCTACACAACAAATAAGATCATAACCACCCGTCAGTCAACCGGAGACATCCTGACATTCCCTTTCAGAGCCTGGGGCGCATCGAGTGAGGAGATGTTGGCTCTGCTGACAATCTCCCACAGAATGATTGACAGGTGAAACGCGAGTGCTTACCCTGCCGTACATGCCCAGCTCCACCCCCTCCAGACCAGGTAACATCTCTAGTGTGGTGGATATCCCACCAGAGGAGTGTCTCCGATGCTGGCCGTTCAAAAGAGGATCACTGAGAAGACCGAGAGAGAGTTATTGATGTCATTTTTGACTGACAGTACTCATTTGGGATATTGTGACAGCAACAGTCTATTCATAGTTGACTAAAAATACAGGTATGCAAACCTTTCTCTTTTCTCTCCTGACTGAACCGAGCTGTGAGGAACTGTGTGTGATATAAGCACGGACAATCTTGCATCTTTTAGCCTGTTTGCGTAAATGGCTGTGCAATTTCCCCTCTCGTTTTATCTATTTATGGACATCCACTAGAAAATGAGGGGAACGTATGAAAGAGAAGGAAAAAAGATTTTCCCATGGTCTGTGTCCTTGTTAAAGTATTTTCTGGATGAAGGGAGGGGGTTGATGATGGTGTCATGCCAGCTCAGGGATGTGGGAAACATTCCGTCCGGCCATATTTGTCCTGAAACCCACCCTCGATCAAAATCCCCAGAGAAGAGCAGTAAGACAATGTAATGCATTTGACAGATGCTTTTTAGTCAAAGCAATGTTCGGCATAGAGCATTTGTTGGTATATGTTTTATCTACTAGTTGTAATATGTTGAACTGGGTAAAAGATCTTTGGAGGGGATTTTCCATTTTTGGAAAGGACAGTTGATAGAGACATGAAGCAATGGGGAGAAGAGAGGGCACGAGGATCGGGAAAAGACTCAAACTCGGGTCACCCGTGCTCTATGCGCTAAATCTCTGGAGCACTGTCCACACGGCCACCGGCTCCGAACTGAGTATCATTTTTAAAGTACCCGGATAGTCTACGGTTTCTGATCTATGTCCTGATCTAGGCCTTATAACCCACAACTTGGATGCTACACTCAAGTAATAAATTAAGTAACCTGTTTAATTTATAATTTAAACTACAAAGTAAGCCTGACATAAGAAATACAAAATTTAGACAAGATTAAATGCAATGTTTGAGTGTATTTTGATGTGTGTGATTATTAACTATGTGCTTCTGTGAAGCAATGGTCACCTCCATTGCATGCAAGTATGTCCCAGGACTTACACACTTTTTGCTATGCACTAAAATGTATAAACTATCCTATAACAGAAACAGTACATACTTGTATGACATAGTACAAGCAGAAAAACTGGGATGCTGGAAAGATATTTGGTAACTCTTTAGTACAGGGTACAATTCTCACTATTAACAAGTTGCTTATTAGCATGCATATTATTAGAATATTGGCTGTTTATTAGCACTTATAAAGCACATATTCTACATCCCTTATCCTACCCAATCCCGAAACCTAACAACTACCTCACTAACTATTAATAGGCACCAAATTAGGAGTTTATTGAAGCAAAAGTTGAAGGTAATGGTTTGTTTATAGCGAAAAAAGGACCTTAAAATAACCAGATATTTAACTAGGGTTCATGGTTTAAGCATCATTAAATCCATTACGGCAATTTGGATGCAGCATAATAGCCATATAAAAACACACCAAGAGAATATAGAGAGATGCCTACTAAATACACAAAATATCATCATCCAAATTCATTTTATTCTACTGCACAAGAAATAAACAAATATTTGTATCGGTTATGTTTATAATCTATACTGACTTTATGGTTGCCCTAGTTAATTTCTGTAAAAGTTGCTTGGCACCAAAGAATTCTTCACCAACTCATCACCACAATATTCAACCAAATGTGACCTTTCATTGAAGTAAAAATATATGTGTGTGTGTTCAGTACCTGATGTGGAAACTCTCTCCGTACGGCAGCACTGAGAAGGCAGCACACAAAGATCTTTTGGCGCAGATGAGTACAATCCTGCAATGAACACAAGACGCTATTACACACACATAATAAATAACACGCCTCTTATCTCTCAGTGCATTCAGATCACCAATGATAACAAGCACAACACCTGTCGAATGACAGCATTTCCGAATACTGTTACATACACACACACACACACGCTCAAGCATGCACACAGTCAGAACACCTGCATCATCTGCCTCATACACAGACACAGGGTTCAGAATTGAGGACAGCTCATACCTTGAACATAACTTACACAAATAACAGAATCCATTTTGAACCAAACTACGAAATAATGGAATTGAAAACCTACTTAAAAAAGGCACATAAAGCCCTCTTGTGTACAGCCAAACTGCAAACGCACACAGGAAGTGTGGTTGTATCTGTTTCACGTATTTTCGACAGTATTTTAACCTTAAAAATACAAATGACAATGGATAACTTATTCTATAGAAACTGTCATATACGATGATCTGAAGATCTTTCACTGGTAAATATCTTATTGGTTATACTTGTTTTGCCTAATCCTGAGACCCTGTGACTAGATGCATGTGTGTATACAAGAGCCTGGGAAAATGAACTTGAAAATAAGAACTGTTGTTTATTCAGGGATATTTGTAATGGGAATGTAATAAATGTAACTGTCGTTACTCAGCTGGAAAGAGGCCGGATCTCACAGAGAACAAGCAAAAATAAAACCCCTTAACATTCTTAGGGTCAGCTGTAAACTAACCCTTAACCCCACTAACCATAACAGCATTAAAGTCCCCATGAACTAAAAAATTACTTAGTTTACTTTGTTAGCCAACAATACTAGTTTTGTGGTGAACAGTTTCCCTGTGTAAATCAATCCACAAAAAGTCTCTGTAATCTTTAGTCAAAATCTGAAAACGTCTCTGATGATGTCAGTTTGGGGAGAACATCTGTTAACTCCTCCCCAACAGTTGTCAGTCTGTAACAAAGTCCTGAATGCTTTCCTAAAGATCCAATCAATTTGCAGTGAAAAACGTAAGCCACACCCTGTATTTTTTCTCGTTCAATATTCGTTTCACGAAGGAAATAAAACACAAATACTGAAGTAAAAGATGATGGCAACTTCTGTTTCACAGTAATTCCTTCAGCATACATGTTATGAGGCAACCCATCAGATTTTTTCCCTACGCCAAAATTTCCAATCGTAATCTGTTATTTGATATAAAAGTTGTATGGATGTCATATATATGTGTCAAATAATACATTTGTCATCACTTTATCTTAATCTGAGGTCATCTTACGAAGTTACCTGGATTGAAATAATAATGATGGACCTTATGAAGAATTAGTGGTTAGACATTCAGACATTATTAAGACTGAAATCTAAAGAAAATCTGTTTAGTTATATACAGTAGAACCTAACAATACCAATTTTATTCATCCTGCATTAACCTCATTACCTCGGCATGACTGATAATACGTGTTATTTGAAGAGCAGAACAATTTCCAATGACCTGTCATGAAAAAGACAATGTCATAAAACATTCAGATCTTTACGAAAACATTCATGGCTTAAAATCCAGGAAGCAGAGTTAAGGGTTTCAATAAACCGTTTTATGTAATCTTACATAAGCACAGCATAAAGCATAGAGTGTAGAAAACAACATCCTGCCATGTGAGGAAAAAATGATTGAGGGGGAAAACATGACAAGTGTGTGGGAAAAGACAGACCGACACAAGCACAGACATGATCGGAGAAGATGACATAGACCCTGATGCCAGATGACACAGACCCAGCTATAGAGCTGTCATCACTGGTATTGACTCCTTCAAAATACTTGCAAACCACGCAGGCAAGCACTCACAAACAGAGAGAGAGAAAGAAAGAAAGAAGTGTATAAACACACCTGCTGCCCCTGGTGTCATACTGCCTCATGTTCTTAATAAAGTGAACTTTCTTCAGGGAGCGTGGACGAGGAGAACCAGATGGATTCCGACTCCTGAGAACAAAAACAGAAAGACAGGACATGGGTGACACATGCAATCTATCTGAACATTAAGCAGAAACTTACAGGCTCGAATTTGGCATCACTAAAGCAGTTTAATGTAAATAAGCCAATGATTAAAGACAAACAAATTCAACACACACCATTACTTATCTATCTAAATGAGGACATTGTTTTTATACACCGCTATTAATTAATAATATAACACTAACACACAAAACAAATCGGCATTTTTAAATTTGGAAAAAAATGTATTTACTATACTTTTTTATTTTTTACAAATAAAGACGTTCTCAAAGGGAGGTTTTGCTCAGATGTGTTACGAGACACACGCACATACAGTATTTCAAGATACAACTGGCAATGGATCTGATCTATTTAGAATATTGAAGTCACTTTGCATTCTCACCTAGTCTAAATGAGTTTACCTTTGTTTTCACCCCCCTTGCATAAATGTACCTGACTCTATGATTTATACATTCATTTGTTTTGCATCGACAGCTTAATTGATGTGACAAATGATTTCCTGTTTCTCTTCATGGGTGCGTGTTATTATGGCTAATGAAACAGACTGCGATCTGCTCTGTGTGGCACCTCCATAACAGCTCACCGCTGTTACATCCACTTAAAAATCGATGTTCGATAGGAAAAATGTTGATTACATAATTTCGATTGTAAAAAAAGTATTTAAGTTATAGGTTGTTGGAGAAAAAAGGATGGAAATTTGACGCAGGAATGATGATGATGATGTCAGCGTAAAAGGAAAATGTTTCAGAGGCTTACAGCTTGATATAAGAGACAGTATAATATATTAGAGACTTGATGTATTACAGACAAAACAGTTTTTTGTAATAATAATCAATTTACTGTAGTCACAATAAGTTCTAATAGTTTGTTTTAGGTTGTCTCGGGATAAAGGCGGTTTCTTCCGAAGTCTACCAGAAGTTAAAGTGATCGTTCACCCAAAAATGAAAAATGACTTTCTTCTACAAAACATTTTCGCATTAGTAAGACGTTTTTATCCAAAGCTATTTACACAGCATTATTGCAGGGGTTTCCGAAATTTTCAGCCCATGATCCCCAAAATAACAGTGCCAGTGACTCGAGAGCCCCACTTTCCTCGGAGGCGGTAACTGCCATGCTCTAACTACTGAGCTACAGGAAGGGTGACTCGTTGCTGGTTTGAATCTGCATCAGCCTGTGACTCAGACTTTGTTTGTCCATTGTTGTTTTTTTAAAAGTCATTAAAAAATGGGACTTTCAAGAAAACCCAACTGTATGAGAACACCAAGAGCTTTGCAATTCTTTGGAAAATATGGATTATTAAATTATATGTGTAAAATTAGGGGATCAAGAGTTGTGTTAAAGCACCAAATCTTCAAACAGATTTCATTCTGGCAGAGAAATCAGCCCGTGGGTTTACGTGTGTTACTGCAGTAACATAATCTTGAGTCTCCGTGTGTGTGTGATTCCTCTTACCCTACATAAGAATCACAGATTTCTGCCACATGCTTTGGTCACAAAACCAGGGTGCGTCTACCTTCTGTTTGCTTTGAAAAGTATTACACAACCTTAGTGTGCCAGACAAATGCACATAAACAAACCGCATCTGCTTCGCCGTTTGCGTGCTGATGCTCACGCCCCCCGTAATCTAAATTACTGTTATCATAACCCAAGGCGAGGAAACGCACCTGTGTGCGAGCGAGCGAGCAACGGAAATTTGAAGACTGCGCTTTTGTTTTTTCATTTGTGTTCTGTTGCAATGAACTTTGAAGCGTCAAAGCCTCATTCCCTCTCTGCCCATCTGTCTCTCGCTTGATCCCACCATTTCATTTTACTCTCCTCTTCTTTTTCCCCGTAAATCCCCAACTCCAGAAATGAGATGGAGAGACAGAACGGAGACATAATCTTGGTGAGGTGCAACACCAGTTGCCCTCTGAAAATGAGGAGTCAGAACGAATAACTCCTCATGTTTTAATATTTGATTTAATTTTAAGAATCTAGCTCAGCAAACTACATCCCAAATATGGAAATAAAGATTTCCCTTTTGGATCAACAAAGCCGTGCTCAACAAGCCATTTCAACCCTCTCCACATGCAGTATCTCACCGTGTGGGTTATCTCATAATCTCAGGTCAGGCAGATCCCTGCATCTCATTCCAGAGGATCAATGATGGTTCCTGGCCGACTGGACGCAGTCAGGCCACACTGACGTCACAAAGCTGTGAATAAATACCCTGCCATAATCCTGCCCAGACTGGACATGCAGAGTATTAGAGAACTGAAAGAACATATGGCCTGATTCCATGCTCCTGATGGATGAAAGATTCAGACAAGGCTGGATTATAAGGGTTGAAGACTAAAACCACTGTTTTACAATCTAGAGAGGAAGTGGCTTAGAAAATGAGTGGGTGAAATGTCAGGCCTCAGTCAGTGGGCTCACTGGTTACAGCTTGAGACGCCATTGTGTTTATTTTCCATTTTCAAGCATTATTTCTGTATATGTCTTGGGCTAGTTAATTCTCATTACGTAAATTAGATTTCTCTATGAGCAACATTTAAAATTACATCTCCAAAGCAGTGGTTCACAAACATTTTTGATGTAAGGCCCCCTTTGAGTAGAGTGCATTGCTACGCAGCCGCCCAAATAAAGACTTATTATCTTAAACTTAACATTTTAATTTAACCAAAAACATATTCAGCTATACAATACTAAAATATCAATTATTTTGCTTGGTGGTCATATTTTTCTGATGTTTGACTGCACAAAATATATGTTCAAATTCTAAATTTCATAAAATCTGTGTCCCCCCTGGAACCATCTTTGGGCCCCCAGTTTGAGAACCACTGCTCCATAGTATGCTCCTAATAAACGCTTTATAATATACAGCTGTTACTAAAGGAAGTGCTCGACATGGTTAACCAGACGTAATTTTCTGTTTAAAGTCGCCGTTCAGTTACACAACAGAAATGCAGTCAATGTGATAGCACAACGTGAGCCTGCAGTTACTGCTCACACGTGTGGGGTCAATCATTTGTTTTCAATACCAGGGTTTTTCAAATTCTGATTATTCAACAGGTGCTATTAACATAGGAGCAGAAGACAAACAAAAGGACAGTCTGCAAACAATTCAACTTCCCTCAAATTACACGGTAACTTCTTTGCTATCATTGTGATTTCCTGTAAAGATGGAGAATCAAGAGCTTCTCGAAATGTAAAGATGAACTGAATTATATATTGGGCTCGGGTCGCATTTACAGAATGAGGATGGGACAAAGTAGTAAACCAGTTGTCCAACAACCAACTATTCATTAAGTATTTCTTTTTAATAATAATTCATATTAAAGGTCCAGTGTGTGCATTCCAGCGGCATCTAGTGTTGAGGTTGCGAATTGCGACCAACGTCTCACTCCAACCCTCATTTTAGAAGCACTACGAAGGCTGACAGAGGACAAAAATGTTTTCAGGTTTTTGCTGAAGGAGATTACGAATTACGAAATGCGCTTTGTAGAGCAGTTTGTCCATTAAGGGCTACCGAGAGACAACATGTTGAAGGCCCTGTAAGGGGACAAAATTGCTCATGCTTGTAGATAAAATTGCTCATTCTAAGGTAATAAAAACATAACGCTTCATTAGGTAAGATTTTTACTCATAGTTATTTTACTGCATTTCTGCCAATAGATCTTCCAAAATATCACACATAGCACCTTTAAACTTATGTAAACAGTTTAAGCCTTTAACATTTTTACAATACACAAGCTCCTACTTGTTAGACAGGTCACAAAGTCTTTTGGTTGTTTTGTACATCTCTCCTTGTGCTTGTATTACCATTTGTTGATTGCCGAAGGAAAGGCGGCTATTACAAATAACTTGAGCTCGCATTTTCTATTTGTTACTTACATGCTCCCACAACTACTGGTTAGCAGACTGTTTCAAAGCAAGAGAAGTTTATGTAGATTCAAGTTGGATGAAACATCTAAAATAAGTAATAACACAGGAATTTTTACTGTGCTATTTCAAGAACCCGTTACATTTAAATCAAGCAAGTTCGTTGTATGTAGCCCTGATTTATTCTCCTGTGAGGCGACAGCTCATTCTCTCAGGCCTGCAGAGACCCTTTGAAGGGTTGAGATACGACCGAATGTCTTCGGCTTTAATCTCCGGAGGTATTTTGTGCATCAAGCAGCACACACTGTCGGAAAATCCACACCACCCTTATATACAACACAGAGTGGCCTCAAAGCACCAGCTGACAAAGCAAAGCAAATGTCTGCAGTGACTGTCAGCATGGCTTGAATGTACTTGTCAAAACCACACCCTTTATAAGGAAAAAGGGGAAGCGTGTTGGGGTGGAGGGGATATAGTCAACGAAACTGAGACCTCCTCCGCTCATCAGAACACAGAGATATTATAAAGCTAAACACAACGTCATTTTCACACTTGTGTGTACGACAGAGGACAAGCCTTTTCACTTCCTTATATTAAATAGATTAACCAGCATACAGTGAAAATGCACAAATTGAGTTTTTAGGCAAAGTTTACATGGCTGTTAAGTCATCTAAATTCCAGTTAAGGGTTTGTTCGGTCTGTGGTCTATGAGAATGAAAAAAAAGTCGTATTTACATACTTTTGTGCCCTTTGAATGACATTTAAACTGGCAAACAGATCAAATCTATCTCTGTGGTTTGTCATTTCAGTTTCTGCAAACTGTACTGTTAAGTCTGTAAATAGACAACAACATCTTTTTTTAAATATCTTAAAAATACTTATAATACTGTTTTCAAAACAATGTACAAAGACTTTGGAAGAAATGTGAAAGAGGTGTGTTTCAGAACAGCTAGAAGCAGAGCTGACACTCACAGATGAGTAATTCATTGTAAATAGGGGTGTATATTTAAAAGCAAACAAATGACACATTTATTGGAGAGATTAGTGTTACCTTTTCAAAATTACATTTACACACTTCCCTACTAGACGCAATTGTAAATATTGAAATGCCTTAAATAATATGGTTTGTTTGAAATGCCTTAAATAATGTGGTATGAGAATAAGTTACAATTATAATGTTCACCCCAAAATAAAAATGAATTTACTTACCCTCTTGTCAAACCTGTAAAATGTGCATAACTTTCGCAAATATCTTGAAGAATGCTGGTAAACTGAAAATGCCGGTACCCATTGACTTCTATCGTATACAGACACAAAACCAATGCAAGTCTAAAGGTGCCGTCCTTGTTCGGTAAGCAACATTCTTCCACAGAAAAGTCTCATACAGGCTTGAAATGACAAGAGGGTGAGTAAATGATAACAGACGTTTAGTTTTTTGGGTGAACTATCCCTTAAATATCCCATGTAAACATCCAATACCAAAATTAACCATGGTTTGAGTAATCATCTTTGTATTTAAACAATGAAACAAACCATGATCACACTAATAGAAACTAATGTTTGACCATGATATTTGTAGTAAACTTATGGTACTACAATAGTACGCTCTAAAGAAGGGTTATTTCCATCTCGGCATTGGGTCAAAAAGAGCCAAACCCAGGGTCAGAAATGATGCCCAAATTACAATTGTTGGGTCCAACCGTCAAATGTAACCGTTTGCTTTGAGTTTGTCCTTTTCTTCCCCGACATGGGTAAAAAAGCATTATTTAGAGAGCGTTTTTGCTATAGAACCATGATGGTTAAAACCATGGTTTGCAGATTGAGTCAAACCTGTTACAACTGGTTTAGTTCCTAAAGGTTAGGTCCTCAACTAAAATAGTTCAGAGAATTGTGAACACTCTGTGCTTTGATGATGAAATATTGCCATGATAACATAAAGATGTGGAAATATGAAGTCTTCCAGAAAATAGTAACAAATGAACTGCTGCTCATCATTACTACAAAGAGAAGAAGATATGGCAAAAGAAGATCAAGTTAAAAGAGTCCAATTGCACCGTGAGCACGCAAGAAAAGCCCGTTTCTGGCCTGGGTGTAGTCACTGTAGTGACATTGAGCTGTCAAAGTTGATGCCCTATAATGCTGTCTAGGAAGGCTGCTCCCTAATATCAGGAGTTTACGCAAAGTAAAGGAATGCACGAGTGATCGCAGAAACCTGTAAACAACCCACCGTGGTCGAGACTCGATCGAAGAGCCGCAGCTCTGCACTGACAGCAGCGTTGGTGACTTCCGCGGTCCGAGCGGAGTGGGCTGCAGACTGCAGGGGGAGAGGAGATTCCCCTGCGAGGAGAACGAAGAGCCCCTCTCTCTGTCCAGCAATGCCTCAGCGCTCCCGGCTTTACAGAGCCCAGAATCCGACGGCAGAATCAGAATGGGTGGGACGCTGAGCAGCGCCAGTTTGGGAGCCGAGAGGCTGGTAAACGTCCCATCGCTGCTCGCTGCAACGGACAGTTCGCTCACAGCCGCGACGAATTCAGCGCCCTGGAGTTCAGCATCACCCGGGGTCGCATAGCTCCGCACAGGCCGTCCGTCCAGGGATATATTAGTGAGGAATAGAAGCGCAGCTTGTCTTCTCCGAGAGTCTTTACTTTTCCGCAGATGCTCTCTGTGCAGTTTGCCCGCGCATGGGTTTACTGTGCTCTGCGCACTGCACGCAGCAGCCGCCATTCTCAAGTGAAGCCCTTTACTGACGCTCGGATGTGTTTCTTTCTACAGTCTCGGACACGCCCAGCGCAACCCCATTGGCTCATCGTAGAGGCTTTTGGTAAATAGACAGAGCGTGCGCGGAAATGATTGGCTGTAGAGTCTTTACGGTGAAACGTTTGAAAAGAAGACGCACAGGCGCGCACAACTTCACACAGTCCAAAATAACTGAGACAATTTGGATGCGACGTTTCTGATGATGTTATGTATCTACACATAAATCAGCAGTTTTAAAAGAAATATTTAATATAAACCAACAGACAAAACCTATTAATAACAAGGATTTGTATAACTGAACTTTGGACTCAAAACATTACATTTAACCTTACGAAAATGAATAAGTATTTTGGTGCATTGATTACTATTGGCAAAACAATCTTTTTACTAATGTAATCTTTTTCTTTCAATTGTCATAAACGTATGTTTTTTGGGTTTTAAACCATGGTCAATAGTTAGCAATAGTCCTCCTGTGACAACTGGCCCCTCTTTATAAAGACGTTGTGTTGTTATTATGAACAGTAACCTACTTAAGCATCCATGATCATTGTTTGAGTAATACCATTATCTGGGTGTGAGAATAGGTTTATCCGCCTACCTCACCCTGTTCTTTTCGGCAGTCTTATTACGTAGCCTGACATATGCATGTGCCATTTTGATAACCCTCAATATTGGGCACAGAGCCCATCAACACTCCACGGCTGACACAGATAAGAGCGCAGGGAGGGAAGGGCGCTGCATTTTGGCAAGGTGACAGTCCCTCTGGAAAAAATATGCCATAATGACCGAGTTATTCATTCTGCCTGCAGACCTGGGCACAGTTCAGCACAGAGAAGATTACTGTGTACTTGGTGTGAAAAGCCTGACCCTTTCTTTTATCACTGCCGTTATCAAAGCCCTCTTTTTTGCTTTTATGTCTTGATGACCATTTCTTCAAATATTACAAACTCTCTTTCTAGATCCCCGATCACTGTAATGGTGCTCTAAATTCATTCACGAGAAACATGAAATAACCAACCCTGCATGCAAATGATATTCAGATATAGATGCAAACTGGATGCAAAAGTTATAAACAGCACCTCTGTGGTCAGATAAAATGCATGCACGTATAAATGTTTAACTTTTATAATAAGACATAAAGAGATACAGTGATATATTACACAAAAGTTAGAAGATAAAATCTGTTTTCAAATATTCTCCAGTGCATCAGGTATACAGTAGTTTTACATTAAAACAGGAGAGATCATTTTGGGGCAATATCAAAGGTAATAGTCCTCTTCTTCTATGTCTCCATTTCCTTCCTCGAAGCCCAAGGCCTCAATGTCGTGTGTGATGTCATCGATTCTGCGATTGAAGTCGTGAGACCAGCCATCATAGCCTCGGACCGCTGTGGCAGATGTGTTGCTCATGCTCCGCTTGATTCGCCCAAAACTATCTGTCAAGATCCCGCCCTCTCGGATCCCAATGTCCTCCAGGAAAGTCTCAAAGACTCCGACATCTTTATCGGGAATAAAGGGTCTCATGCCTGGTCACATGGGAGAGGAAATGCATGAGAAATGACCATAGCTCTGTGTTTTTTATAGACTGCACACAATTGTTATGTTGGAATACACAAACCTGGTAAAAGTTAAATTATATACACGTACATTAATTAACAAAATATTATTGAAACAAAAATATTTAAAGTGATAGTTCACCCAAAAATGGCAATTCTGTCATCATTTATTCATCCTCTTGTCATTTCAAACCTGTATGACTTTCTTCTGCTGAACACAAGAGAAGATATTTTGAAAAATGTTGTTAACTGGACCCCATTCAGTTGCATTGGTTTTGTGTCCATACAATAGAAGTGAATGGGCGTCCAGTGCTGTTCCAACTGTTCCAACTTTCTTTAATATATCTTCTTTCGTGTTGTGTGGAAGAAAGAAAGTCATAAAGGTTTGAAATGACAAGAGGGTGAGTAAATGATGACAGAATCATTTTTGGATGAACTATCCCTTTAATACAAAATAATTAAAAATGTAAAAACGTTCTTTTAGTACATTTATCTAAAAAAAAATACAGATGCAAACAAACAAAAATCTCTCTTTTCCCATTTATTTGCCTTCCAAGCTGTTTATAAGATCTCTCAGACAGATAAACACGTTGCTTCCACTCAAACAGAATGTGGCGGCGTGCGAGCGTTCCTGATGTAGTGGCCTTATTCAGCACCGCAACTATCTAAAAACGGACACTAACAATACTGAATGCTAATTGATTTACCCAACACAGACATGTCTCACATTGTATGTAGGTATCGAGCTGACTCTGTATTTTGCCGGCATGTCAGGTCAGATGAGCTTACAGGCAGCAGAGGTACAAGTAGCTTTGTGAGAGCGTTATGGAATTGTGCCTCAGTTGCACACAATCGCTCTGTGTAACCCGTGTTGCTCTAGGTCTGGCCAGCTCATAAGCCCATTCACAAAACGTATATTTAATAAACTGTGACAAACCTACCTCTGCGATTATTTGTTATTTTTATCATTTAAATAAATCATCTTCTAAATATGTATTTGTGACAGCTCTAATAATGTGGATTCACATTACGCAGTTATTTATAGGTCTAGGTCTGATCATGTTTCATTTCCTACACGTACTGGTGTTAGTATCAGGATTTGTAATTCTGTCATGCTGTGAACGTGTGATGTTGCTAAAACCAACTTTTATGACCCATTGCTCATGAATATTCATTAAACTGCATGTTACTCCAATATCCGTCTAATGAGCTAATAAATGAGAGACACTGAATAGACAAACTCTGATCGCAATGCAATATCTGATCATCCATGACTTTTAATCGATCAGTGAAACGTTTAAGCAACTGACATTTCTGGGACATCATTGACTAGCCTAATTTTTCCAAATATCTTTGCTGGTGTTCAACAGAACAAAGAAATGTATTGAAGTAATTCAAAGCAGAATTTTAATGATTGGGTGGAATATCCGAAAGCAAATTTTGTGCCTGTTTTAACCCTCTTGGGTGGAGTATACCTTTAAGGAAGGAAATGAGAAATGCTGTGTTGTATGTTGTGCTTTGTGTTCTCACCAAGCAGCAGAAACTTGCGTGAGTCTCCATAGAGCTCCAGCAGGTCTGTGCAGAACTGCTCTATGGAGGCGCCCAGTCTGTATTCTCTCAGGAACAGAGCAAACTGCTGAATCTCCTGAGGCATCAGCTTACTCCTCAACTGACCAACAACAACACATCAGATAAAAACTTCAAAACGTTCACAGATTTATATCATACCAGGATTGGAAATGGGGTGGTTAGGGTAAGGGTGGAACGTAGATCAGGGAGTCTATTTCTGCATGATCAAATCTTTTCTCAAAATCATCTTTTATTCATGAAATAAACCCGCTAAACAAAAGTTAGATGTAATTTTTTACATTTTAAAAATGCTTTAAAAATATAAAGTTTGTCCCTGACTGGAGCCTCCGGCCATTTCCACAAGTGATTATAACAGAATACATACAGTATTTTGTGTTTCATAAGAAAGTTTATTATAAGAGTTTATATAAATTTTGTTTAGTTTGTAATGACATGAGGATGATTAAACGACACAATTACATTTTAAAAGTAACCAAGATACATCACTGAATAAGAGTGGTTGGCAGTGCGTGTAAGCATCTTACTATGATCATGTATTCCTGCAGGCTGGCATTAGACGGCTCCGAGTCGCTGTGTGTGGAAGCCAGGCTTCGATGAGAGTCATGACAGGAGAGGGATGAGTTCTCACTGTAGTTCTCGCTGTAATACGCCTCAAATGCCTCCTGAGATCCATCACTTGAAGATAATATGACATTCATTACGACACTTAAGGAATTTGTTTTGACATTTACAGTATAGCTTCATACACAGTCACTACTGAAAGCTATTTTTGAATACCCTTGAAATATAAATGTCCCTACAACCTGAGAGATATCAAAATAGACCGCCTATTGTGCAGTTGTCAAAAGAAAGAAAAACTGTTAACACTAAACTCTGTAAAATGCAAAGAATGAAATTAAATGCTCTTTGATGGAATGGATTTGGGTAAGGACGGTCTGTTTGTCCGAAAATGGAAGACAATGCAGGTGGCGCAGATATTACTGACAACAGCAGAAAATGCGACAGACCAGATTTAAAGAGAAACTTCACAAAATGATTCACGCTCATGTCATTTTACCCCGAATGTCTTTATTTCTTCTGCAGAACACAAAAGAAGACATTCTGAAGACTGTTGGAAACCAAACAACATTGACCCCATTGACTTCTATTGTATAGACACAAAATCCCAGAAACATTTCTCAAAATATATTATTTTGTGTAAGCAAGATTCATATAAAGGGTTTTAAAAGACATGAGGGTGAATTGATGACAGAAATATAATTTGTGGGTGAACTTTCCCTTTAAGAAATCACATTAAGAATGTACATTCAGAAATACATATTTCATGGATTACTGATCTTGAGAATGCTCAAACAGAGACAAACTCACTATGAACTGCAGCAGCTGAAGTCTGTGTCATAGCCATATGTCATATCAGTGAGACAGCTGTCACCTAGGATAAACATTGACGGCAAAAGAGAGAGACATGTCATACATGTCAATAAAATATTTGTTTATTTCCAAAATGAGATTCTCAAAAACAATTTTTTATTGTGCACTCAAATTAATATCAATCAAACTGCAGTTGGGTTAAGCCACAATAACTAAATAAATAAAGCTTATTAACACAATAAAATACTATAATAACATAATAAAAACATGATTCGACAATTTTTTTAAACTGATTTCTCTCATTTTGGAAACAAACTCTTCATTTGTGCTTTCAGGCTAAATAAATCTGTACTGCAAAATGTTTTTTGGTGAGCTTAGTATTACATTGATAAAATCAGTGTATAGAAGGCACTCCTTTTAGACAAAGACTAGACAATAGATAATCGATGAACAATACAGTGAATCGATGATTTGAAGTAGTTTTATCCTCTCTTATAAAAGTGTCACGATTCTCACGGTGAGACGCGGAGAGAGGACCCAGGTGCAGACAGCGGGTAAAACATATTTAATAATAATAATAATAACAAAACAAAGAACCAAGAGGGGGTAACAGAACAAAACATGGATACAATAACATGACCAAACAGGACTAGGGCTAACTACACTAAACTATACAAAGACTTAAAATAAACTCAAAACAAGAACTACAAATACACTAAACTAGACTGACAAGACACATGGACTCACAACACAACCACAATAAACCAGCACAAGACACAAGGGCATTAAATAAGGGAGCAAATCAAGAGGGAAACAGGTGAAGGGCATTAATCAATAACGAGGTACCGAGAGGATGGGAACAGAGACGAGACCAGAGAGAGTGTATGGAATGCCATGCAATAGTCGCCTCTCTCCACATTAAACATGAGGTTCTGTCATGATCCTGCCACTAGACCAAGAGAATCATGACATGAAAGCTAATAACTATTATATTAATAATAAATTCCTTAAAATGTTACCTCACAACTTTGCATATTTCGGTTACTGTTGGGTTCACTTAATTCTCTGTGGTTCATGATTCAGAACAGACCTGTGGTTCATGATTCAGATTTTTTTAATGGCCATCCAACTCTGTGGAGTTTGATTACTTTTTATTGACTTCTAAATGTCAATAGTGATGTCACTTACTCCTTTGCAGCCAATAGCGGTCAGGCATGGTGTGATGGTATCCCGCCCTGTCGACGCACTCGATGGTCTGATGTCCATAGATGATCTGAAACATTTGACAAATGAGGGCGCAGTATTCCTCTGCAGCGTCCTGTAGGAGTGTTTGTGTGTTCATAAAAAAAGGAAAAAAATGAGTATACAACATAGATGCATTGACCTTTCTGCTTTTCTTTCTCTTACACACACACATTTCACGACCGCAAAAGCAGCCAGACTGTAATATGGGTCAACGCAATCTCTTCCAAATCAATGGCCTGCAGGCAGACACACACATGTGCAGCGATCACTGACACAGCATGCGGTTAAATAAGCCAGGATATTACATCACAGGGGAGTCTGCTCCGAGCGCTGTTTACATCACAACTGACACATCTCATCTCATCACCGCAGGGGGCGGAGTTACAGCTCACCGTAAGACATTTTTATCTGTGACGCTCTCTGATCAAACTGGAATGTCCACAGCCTGATTCCTTCACACAGCCCAGCCTAATGCTCCTTAAGTTATACAACAGTGACTATATGACTCTTCAAATGGCACGATTAGCAAATTCTACACAAAGTACTAATGAAAATATTTTTCTATCCATCCAGACACCCACCCACCCATCCATCCATCCATCCATCCATCCATCCATCCATCCATCCATCAACTAATTCACTCACTCATTCAATTCAATTCACTCACTCTTTCATCCATCTATCCGTCTGTCCATCTGTCCATCCATCCATCCCTAAATTAATTCACTCATTGTTTCATCCATCATACATTATGGCCTTGACAACCATCTGTCTATTCAAACCATCTGTCAATTCATTAATCAATCCTTCCGCATATCCTTCCATCCGTCCGTCTATTCATCCATCCATCCATCAAAGCGTACTTATAGTATTTTTCAATCACTTTGGTTCATTTCTCAAATGAGACTTAACATTCTCTAAAGTGAAAGTTCAATCGCAAAATATAGTAAGTGATTCAAAACATTTAGTTCTTGCTTCAATAGCAATTTTTTTAGACAGTTGGCCGGTGCCACCAAAATCGAAAGTGTTTTTATTGAAAGAATGTTCAGAAGTTTTGAAGAGATCAATAAGCTATAAGCTTTTAGTTATTGTGTGCATATTGTTGTAATTGTACATAACCTTTTGCACACATGTGCCAAAACACATGCAATATGCCTAAACCAATAAGAAACTCAAGTATGAAGTGAACAAGAAACTAACTGTTCAGAAACCCAAACTTTATGTTTTTTTGAGAAAAAAAGTCTTGAGGAATGAGCCAAAGCAATTGAAAAAAAACTGTAAGTACATTTTACAAGAGTGATTTTAATTCACTTTTTAAGCAAGACAATACTAGATTTAATCAAATGTTTTCATGAAATGTGTTTATGAAAGTATGATATACTGTATGCTTCATAATCTAGTGAAGGACATTTTATCCGATGTAAAAACTCTCTGATAAAGTACAATGCTCTTGACTAAAAACACTTTACTTTTGTCTACTTCTATCCATGCACGCATTTATTCATTCACAATACTGGATTTGGGACACAGCCATACATCATGATGGATTATTATTGTAAACCATTCTCACCCTGTTCTCCACAGCCAGTATAATCAGGTTGCAATAAGCATCAGGGCATGGCATGGGTTCTAATGGGTTATGGTTCCTCCTCTCCCAGCTCCCGTATGACCTCCCCCTCTCCCAGCTCCCTGTGCAAGCCTGCCTGCGTTCCCAACTTCCGCCCGGAGTGTGTTTCCTCTCCCAGCTGCCACCCGGTTTAGATACGGGCCCATGCCTCTTCTCCCAGCTCCCTCCTACAACCGCTCCACGCCGCTCCCAGCTTCCACCTACAGGCCGCCTGTCCCAGCTCCCACTCATCGGCCGTTTCTCCCAGCTCCCTCCACAAGGCTTCCGGGTCTGCCTGCGCTCCCAGCTCCCGCTCACACGTTTCCTCTCCAGGCTGCCACCGTCCCCACTGCTTCCTCCATTCCCACCTCCTCCTCCCACACTGCCCTGTTTGGGCTCATGGCGAGAGGATAGCTTCCAGTCCACACCACAGATGGTGTGCCGGCGCTCCATAGTGCCTCCTGCAGGTCTGGGATCAGTATTGCTTATGGTTTGTCTGCGGCTCTCAAGACCGGTAGGTCTATTTTCTAGGCTGTCACCTGCTAGCACAGTGTCTACATTAAGACCTGAGAAGAGAAACGTCTAAGTCAAAACTAAACACAAAATGTTTAGGGTATATGGTGAACTAACAATGAACAATACGTTTACATCATTTATAAATCTTAGTTCATGTTCATTTCAGTATTTACTAATAAAATGTTTGTGTCTGATAACATTAGTTAATGCACCATGAACTAACATGAAAAATTGCATTGACATTAACTCATTAAATGCATTTACTAATGTTAACAACAAATACAACATTTTTGTGAAGTATCATCAATAAAAGTGCATTTTGATTCTGGTTTCAACAGACCAGTCTTGAGCACTAGGAGGTGCAATGCATCATCCCGCAGGTAAGAGGCAGCAGCGATCTCATGTGTGGGGATTCTCAGCAATAGTTTTTCATTGTCCCTCCAGGTGAGCAGCAGGCAGCGGGCAGACAGACTGAGAATACAGTCTTGCTCTACACTGGTCTTCAGAGGCAAAACTCTCAGCTTCTACGGAAATAAAGTAAAGTAAAGTAAAGTAAAGTAAAGTAAAGTAAAGTAAAGTAAAGTAAAGTAAAGTAAAGTAAAGTAAAGTAAAGAAAAGAAAAGAAAAGAAAAGAAAAGAAAAGAAAAGAAAAGAGAAGAAATGAAATGAAATGAAATGAATGAATATTCCCTACTCCCTTCGAAGGGGAGAGCTCTTAAAGTAAGGTCTTTAGGGCATTACTCTCTCGTGTGCATTTGGAGCTCCCTTGGCGAAGGGACTGATAGACCAAATGGTACCCTGACAAACCAACGCAAATCCTGTTGCAAAAACACATTGTCAAATATTGTCTAATTGCTTTCTTTTGCTCCGCTTGGTGTTTTAATAAGTAAATGTATTAATAAACAAATTTGTTGCTATTTAATTAAACATACGTTCATACAAACAAAACTAGCTTACTCTTAAATCATATTTTCTTTTCACTAATAAGGCTAAATGAATTATTCTGCTTACATTTGTATATAATGTCGAAATCTCTAAACATATTTGCTTTAAAATCTATCACAAGAACTTGTAACCCAAGATCACATAATCAAAAACATAAATCATATGCTTGAAGTGCACATTACCTGTGCCCCTTGGACTTCTGAAGGGATTGAGGTGTTTACTTTTGTTAAGTAAGAATCCCTCTACAAATAGTGCCCCCTTACCAAAATGCACTTTTTGGATTTCGCTTTTGGCCATTTGTAAACTTTAAATAAATATATTTACATTTACATTTAGTCTTTTAGAAGACGCTTTTATCCAAAGGGACTTACAGATGAGGAAACATTGGAAGCAATTATAACAACATAGGCAACAAAATACATAAACCATAAACCAAATAACAATATTAAGTTGATCTGTCTGTATTTCTGGGGAAATATCAAATCAACCCACATGAAGGTAAAATAACATGCAATTTTAAATTTCAAGTGGAAATGTGACAGACAGACAAAAGCTATTGATAGTTATTGAAGTATACGTGTAAGTATTCAACTGCTGCATCACTACACTAAGAAGTGACCAAGGTTTGTCACTAGTCCGCCCTCAAAATATAAATATAAATACATACATTATGGCCATTTCAAATCAGAGTAATGGGCTGAGAGTGTGGTGTAAGCTGCTCTCACCCTGGCTGTGTCCAGAAGCTGCAGCAGCTCATCTCTGCTAGATGGGTTTAAAGAACATGACACCCATGTCAGGTGTCCCAGGAACTGTTGGTGACATTCACAAAAGTCAAACTTGCTAAAATACATAGCCTACAGACTCAATCTTGAATCACACTTTTTGTAAATATACATTTGGGTAACCTTGACTTCCTTCTCCACATAGTCGTAGATGAGTCTCTCTGGATGGATGAGGTAGTCAGGTGGGTAGAGAGGGACAGTGTGCAGAGGTCTACGATACAAACTACCTTTGTCTGTCTGTCGCCGGCTGGATTTAGAGAACACACGCTTTATCGGTGACACAAAGCCCTAATAGAAAAAAAGAGAAGCATGAATAAATCTTTGAACTTTGTGACCAATGTCATTTTGGATATATTTGCAAAAAGTGATTTTGTGAAAAAAATCTGATTACATTATACATAATATTTATTGGTTGCATATTTTATTGCGTGGTGCCTTGGAAATCTCTAGAACATTCCTTGGCTTGACTTGTGAAAGCCTGTTTAAATCTCCTGTTATGATGATGTAATTCAAACGCAGCCTGCAGCTCAAACTGTGACATCATCATCAGCGAGACCGCTGTTAGACACAGAAGACAGATTAGAGACCAGATGCCTCCTGACATCCTTACATGTGTGTTCACGCATTTTTCTCCTTGTATAATCACACAGCACACTCATGAAAGTGAACGCTTCAGTAATTTAAAATGTGGAGCTAAAGAGGGAATACGCAACCCGCGTGTGTAAATCTGTGTAATGTGCATAAATCAATCAAACGTTTCAATGATGGAATGTGTCTACTCATATCAGATGTGAACTATAATGGCCCTTATTCATCATCCTGACAGCTTTAAGGGTGTCTGTCCAAATGCATTAAATTCACAAGTCAAATCCAGATTAATGAATCAACCCTGTTGCATAATTCCATCATTAAACCCAAACAGTAATTCCATCATACGTTCAGTAACAGTCCTCTTACGTCATCATGATAATACTTGAAAATATGATGCTAAAATTAGCCTCTCATCATGATACCTAATATCTGGCTCGAGGTAGTCTTAGACCTGATGTGGGATATACTTTTAATATATTGTTCTCAATAAAAAAGCTTTTTAAAAATGATCTTTGTGGAACATGTGGAAAAAGTCATATATTTACTAAAAAAGGTTTATATCTGGTTACAAACTCGGCTGTTAAGCTATGGAATTTTGTAAAGTTGCTCAATGAAAATAATCTCAAATATAAATTAATCGCATAGTTTGCCATCAATAACTTTAAAAAAACCAAGACATGTTCTCCAAAAATAATAAGTGTTTGTTGTGATATGTCATAATTTGGTTCTAGACTTGTGTGTCTGAAAGACAAACCAAGTTACCCACTAAGAAATCCTTCTCAAAAAGGAGTTGTTTGTCCCAGTCTCATATAATTGGCATATCATGATGTCATTTCCTTTAAAAACGCTTTGATGATAAGTACTGTATGTCTTATTTGATTGGTCTAAATAACAAAACTATGTTAACATGTGTTACAGAAATATTATGGCTGCGAACTAACAAGAATTTTTGACTCCAACTTATCAGGACATTATGGGTCAATATTAAAGGGCATCATGGCCATGCTTCTGTTTTGGGAAAAAGAAAACGTTACTCATCATTACATTTCATGATGTTTTCAAATGACAGGTGTACCCAAATATAACACATTTGGCATAAGACATTCAGGGGCAATCGTGTAGTAGCTATAAGCACACAGGCATATTTTTGCTTCTTAAACGATCAGTTCTGCAAGGCCATGATACCGTATAGCTGCACAAAACCCCAGTAGCATACATATATCATATCTCTTGAGTTTAAGCTTGTGTTGGTCCTGCCACCAGGAGACTTCTTTAACCATGAGATGATCTACCAGTCTTTAAAACTGTAGAATGGCTCAGCATGAAAATCTTTGAAAATACAGTATCAAAAGATTATTACCCTACTGGGTGAAACTATAAACTTTAGGACATCTTCCATCAAAATAACAAACACCACAAAAATGTATCAGACCAAGATCGATTTAAAACATATGATTTTATAACATAGTCAACGTCTAATAACATAGACCAATTCATTCAAATTAAGTTTACTAGAAGACTATACATCAACAGACCGTATTCCTGTTTTAATAGATGTATAAAAATACCTTCCCTTCAAGTGTTGTTTCATTTAGCAAATAACACATATGCGTCAACCAACCGATCTGATTTTGGCAGTTCTGTCATAATGTACAAACACAAACATGACAGTATAGGAATGTAAACAGAAGAAGTCACATGATCACGTTCATAAAAATGTGCCGCATGCTGTATAACAAACAAACAAACAAACACACAGCCAAAATACGTCCTTGTGCTCAAATAAACTTACAAAAAGTCCAGCTAGTTTTGGTGTAGACAGATATGAACTTACCCTCTTGACTCGCTTGGGCTCATAGTCCATATTGAGCAGCCTGATGCTAGCGTGTGTGTGTCTCTGTGTAGGACAGGCCCAATCTCTTCTCAGCACCCTGGAGCCAGGCAGGACTACTCAGGAAACCCACTTCCTGCTGGACAGGAAACTCCACCAGAGAGTCTAAAATCCCCAGCACCTTCAATCTCAAAGTAATGATAACATACACACAGACACAATACTCACACAGTTTATAAAGTGAGCAAACACACACGCAAACTTCCCTGTTGATTAGAGGAACTACTGGCACAGAAGCCTAAACACAGGTAGGCTCCTTAAACCACACCTGCATGGCTGATCAAACAAATGTTTAATGTTAATGTTTGAACATTTTTAATGTAGTGTGTAAAAACACAATGTTATGAATTCTGTAGGGCGTATACGATTCAACTTATTTGACAATATCTGTGGTGTTGTAAAAAGTGTTAATAAAAATATATTTTTGTTATTCTTTTTTTACCAACAACTTACTACAACTCACAGTTGAGATCTACTAGGTATTAATGCATATACATGGAGACCAAATCTGAACTTTTGTTTAAATTTACTGTGTCTCATATACTGTTTTTCTTCTAGAAGTTTTACAAATGTCTCCATAGAGTTTCAAAAGCTATCACAACAATTTCACAAACTGTGCTTTGATTTGCCAAGTCTCAAAAAAGTCTACTGTTAAACTTACTGATGATTTTAGTAGGTATATAAAATCTCAAAAATATCTCATCCAATTTACTCTAATCCAAATTATTTTGCCTATACAACCGGCATTCATTCAGCTGCTCTAATTCTGCTTCAACAATTGTCTCATTTCTTTCATACGAACAATGTTATGGGAAACATCTGGGACCTAGTACCTAGGCTACATGTAACAACTATAAAAAACGTCAAATCCCCGGGGCTTTGTAGACATGATGCTCTTTCTTGTGAGTTGCTTTGGATAAAAGTGTCTGATAAATGTATAAATGCACATGTAAAATATTAAAGAAACAAGTGAATAATCATGTTTACATTAATACGCTAGCCACACAATTGACATCACAGCGCCTTCTCTATCCTTGTACATATTTAAGTTACTTGGTGTAGCGGATTCACGTTGCCAAAGTTGATATGACATAACATGCAGAGAAGTGATTTTACACTAATCTATAATTTCTGGGATTTTAGAAACCCTTAAACATTGTATCGCCATCTCAATGCTTAGCAGGTTTGAGTTTGACCTCATTATAGTGGTTTCAATCATGCTGCAGTTACTGCTAGCATCCACTGGGGGTCAGTGTGCATCAGGACTTGTCATATAATGGGGAGTGGCACTTCTGTGTGAGGTTTCACTGTACTGTAGGAGAATAGAAGAGAGCTAAACACCTGCAGAGAGACAGCATGCTCACTCACCACCAAAAAGCTGTCCAAAAACCCACTGTTATAACCTTTATATCCTCTCAAAGTGTGAATAAATGTCATGGCCTACAGTTGGAGCAGCTCTGACTCTTCAACATTTGTTCTTCTATAATGAGGTCAAACTCAAACCTGTAAAGCATTGAGATGGCGATTCAGTTGTATAAATCATATACATGCACCCTCATGATGCGATTATAATTGGATTTTGGCAATACTGCCATTACACTTTACCTCATGTAAACGCAATCATTCAATTCATATAATGTGATTAAGTTCATGTTCGCGGTCAACATAATAGAAGTTTTGTGGCGTACGCCGGTTTTAATCGCAATATGAAGGCACCTTAAAACACACAAAGTCAATGCAAAGACCCGTATAGACGCGAAATCGCGGCAGGTGGTGCGAATGACGCAGATCGGGCGGTGCGATTGGTCGCGTTTGGTGTGAACCCAGCATTACTCTGATTATTGGAAATAATCGCATTATTGATGCGCATGTAAAACAAGCGACAGGAAGGTACGACAAGAGAGGACCAGGCCTGGACTTTATGGTGCGTATGCGTTTTAAGTTCGTTTTATTGTTTGTTTATTTAATTCAATGTTGTTTTACGTTCGCCGGTTCTTCCTTCCTTTTATTAAATTTTGTTACAGCGTGTCAATCTCATCTTCCGCAAAGGTAAAAAATATTTGTCAGATCGCATTATTCACGTGAAAATAACGAACGTTTCCGCAAGTAATAAAGAGCGTGGAAAGTGATTGTTCGCGTTTGGTGTGAACCCAGCATAATGAAGCCTGAGGAGACGGCATTCAGTGTGAAGACAACATAAAAGCAACATTAAACCTATACAGTATTATATTAACACAAAGAATGATTGCGCTTAAAGTAATTCAAAAGTCAGAAGAAAGTTGATAACCAAATATCTCTAGACCTCGTTCACTAATATGTAAGGACACAAAACCATTGCAAGTGAACGGGGTCCAGTTAACAACATTTTTCAAAATATCTTCTTTTGTGTTCTGCAGCAGAAGTCATACGGGTCTGAAATGACAAGAGGGCGAATAATTGATGACTGAATTTTTTGAATGAACTATCCCTGTGATTCATCCGTGCACATTAATGCAAAGAAGAAAATCTTGTTTCGTTCATCAAAATATAATTGAATGCGACTTTCAGACTCGTACAGTTTTAACCGAAAAAGCTATTTGGGATTTGAACTAAAGTAACTCATGCAATCTTACTATTATTTTCCCCAGTAGAACATCCAAATTATTTTTTTATTTCATGTGTGTCCCTATACTGTCTGTATTAATATGTTTACTGTAAAGCTGAACTGAAACAATGCAACATTGGTTAAAAGCGTGAAGTGAACTGGATTGCTGCATTGCATGTACATGTACCCGAGTGTAAAAGTGAAGTTATCTCCTGTAGAGTGTACTGTTGACCTGAAGAACCCCAGTGTGTGTCTGTGTTTGTTACAGTAGAGGTTGCTGTTGACCTTGTTAAGGGCATGAGCAAAAGACGTGTGGACTGAAAATGATGGTGGGTCGGCTTTCAGGACACATTCACAATCTCAAGCCAAACACACATCACGTGTATGCTTAATGAACCTGCCAATAGATTCATCACAAAGTGTATGTTTCTTTCTTTTTGTCACCATGTAACATGTATTAACACTTTGGTATCAATAATTCTCACTGCCCCTGAATTATCAGCCAAGACTTTGATGAGCGAAGTTTTAAAGAGAAGATGAGGATTTGAGAACAGTGTCAGTGAAGTTAATAAAATGGCCAAAATTTACAGCACATTTAATACAATTTATTTTATATTATTCTTTTACGTTTGAATTTAGAGACACAGGATATGAAAATGAATGAATGAGTTAAAGATTAAATGACAGACCAGAGCTGAAAGTTTAAGATGCAAGAAATTTGTACCGTACTCACAGAACACGTTCTTGCATAAAAAAACGTACGATGAAATTACGTTTACGTTTTCCTAAACAAAATTCTGTAATTTTAATCATGCTTTACTGTATAACAAAAATAGAGTTTTTTACTTAAAACGTGTCAAATCTGTAAAAAGATTTATGACAATATGTGACCAAATGAAACCCAATGCAGGGTTATCTGAATGGAGGTAAAAATGCCTAAAAAAGCCACACATGACCAAAGTCAAATGTAAAAATAGCTCAGACTGAATGCGTGTGCACGTCCTGTGTGACCGCCCCCCTTATATTGCAGCATATTTAGTGCAAGCGTGTATGATTTGCTGCTCCATCAGAATCTTTACACAGGACAGCAGGATCCTGCCACTAACAATTACCCACAATGTCTCTGGGTAATTCTGTATCTTCTTGCTGGGTTTTAAAATCAGGCACTGGAATTTCAATGCAGCAGGAAAACCCTCAGAGAGAGAAAGAGAGAATTCCACTAATGTCTTGTGATAATTTTGTAATCGGAGAGAGGTATTTACAATTGTTGTAACTCAAAAATGCTCCACAAAAAAGCTGAACAATAAATAAAAGTGGTCTTAAGATTTTATGAAGTGACTTTCCTTCGTCTCCGGCAGCCTTCCTGAAGTGCAGCTCATGGTCTAAAAAGAACCTTCATGACCGTCAGACCACAAACTTCAGAATTCAAACTTCTCAGACCACAGCGATCGCCCCCATCCAAATAACAAAATAATGAGTGAAATATGCCTAAACATATAAAAGGGTTTTGCAGACTGCGCAAACCAAATTTTGCTCCTCCAGTTACTCACCACACGAGTAGAATTCACTTCGTCAATCATTTTGGGTTTTCATAGTGTCAAAAATACTCTGTTTCACTTTAAATGATCAGTCTCAGAGCGAAATGATCGTTCCCATCACCATAAAGATCTTGTTTTCATTAAAACATCCAAACACACGCACACACACAATGTAGTTGTTTACTTTTTTCCAAGCCTGTCATATATTGTTTTACATTTTTTTCCAACTACGGTTCGATCACAGCTTTTTGTCTTATATATGACTTTTTTCTTTCCATTTATCTCAACAGATAAACAATGCAGCATGACTCATAACCAGTCAGACATACAGACAACCCGAATACATTCATACAGACACATCAGCGCCATACTATTATATACACATAACAAAAGATAATATCTATATATGAATATTCAATAAGAAGAATTATATCAAAGACATGGCCACAGAGTCATAAAAAATAAATCTAATTAATAAATAAATAAGTCAGTTGGTCAATAAATACAGAAGTACTCTTGAGGAAATGAATGATTGATTGAACTCGCTAACCTCACCATTCACAGAAGCAAATAATACACGATTTGTACTGTTTTCAGGTCACTGGAACATTAAACTTACGGACCAATAAGGTAATCAGGCTGATCCTGAGCAATACTGATTGGTCAGTTCATCTATATTTTACATGTGTCCACTTTCTCTCCTCACCATTGTGGCGAGCATCCTACGTTCAGTGCATATTTAGAAAGGCATGTCCCTCTCCAAGAGTCACTTTCTGTGCGTCTCTGTTCATTTAAACGCTCCATTTCATTGACTTCTCTTTTGCCCGAAGTGGACTATCAGACCGGTCAGGCAACAGATGTACCCTGATGCCAAACGTGGAGGGTCCCACTATGTAGCACCATGCCGGCCGTCTGGGATCGGAACCTCACGGCACCATCTGTCTCGTGAGTCATCTGTCCCACCTCTGCATAGAGATGTCATGTGGAAGGTGGAGCCCCCTGGTGGTGGGAGGTATGAACACCGCTACACCGTAGTCTCATACTCGGTCACTTCTTTGGGGTTGCTGAAACTCTGGTACCGGATACGAGGCGTAACAGGAGACGTGTTCTCTAGTAACAGGATGGTCTTCCTAAGCCTACGGTCGATAAAGTGGGCGTCCCAGGCTGGGTACCTTTTTCTTGGCAGGTCGATGCGGATAACGGGACCCTCAGTCCTCAGGTGACGTGGGGAGGGGGCTTGGGGAACGACAGGAGGCCTCACCTGAAATACAGGTAGCGTGCTGTCTCCGTCCCCTGCCCCTGTCTCCCGATCCCCTCCGGTAGTCCTCTGGAGTGTTCTGGGTGGGCTGGTAACTACGTCAGGTTGGGGCAAGGGGGTACCCAAGTCCCCGATGCCACCCAGCCCGATTACCCCCATTCCCTCCTCCACGCAGCTCCACTGGGTGCCCAGGATGGGCCCGTCTGGATGGAGCAGGCAATAGTACACAAACATAAAGAAAGTTCCCAGGGCGTAGCTACACACCACCACGCACACGATAATCAGGGCGTAGAAGTCCGAGGTGTGCGGTCCCCTGTGGATGTACCAAGCCGCGGTTAATGCAACGTTCTCGATCAAGGTTACGCAGTAATACACGCCCAATCGGAATCGTGCACGGCCTTCCTTCACATTGAACCAGCAGAAGATGTAGATGATGCCCACCACCATGTTGTAGATGATCTCCTCCCACTTCGACATACAGAAGTCGGTCTCGCCCTGGATGATCCAGAAGGTCATGGCACACCAGTGGGCCACGATGAAGATCCCAAAGTAGAGCTGGAACACTGAAGCGAAGAGAGCGAAGGCAATCGTCCGAGCACCGATGGTAAAGAGGTGCCAGAGCATTTGGAAAATAACGGCCTTGTAGGACATGGGGAGCTTATCGTCTCGGGAGTCACGCAGAACCTTCTGGTATGAAGCGATCATCCAGGCAAGAGAAACCAGAGAGGCAGATGCAGACAGTCCTACAAAAACAAAATATATAGAAAAGATAAAAGAGCTGAAGTAATGAAGCATTAGGTCGTATAAAGCCAAAATTTAGACTCCATTTCAAAATTATTTTAACTATTTTTGAATCAACAATTTATTTATATATGTGTTTCTGTAAACTACTAACAATATTTATCCCCCCAATTTTTGTTGCAGGAAAAGAAAACTGGAAAACAGGTCAAAATAACAGAAAAGATGCTATGTATTTTTTCAGACCTCAAATACTGCAAAGGAAACAAGTTCATGTTTACTTTTACGCAATACAACAAAATATTTGTACATGTATTTAGAAAAACGTTCAAACTTTCTTTTTTCATGTGAAAATATGGATTTTTATCACAGTTTTTATGTGTCTTGTCAATGATGCTGTCATGGCTTGATTATGTCGAAATTCAATCATGAAATCCTGTTTTTTTATATTCTGAGGGAGAGACTGTCATGTATATTAGTCTGTAGCCCTATACATATCCCGAAAAGAGCAAATGCTAAAAATAAAACTTAATGAAAGTCATTACCAACAACTACAGTACATTTTCACGTTCTCCGACTTCTGCCTTCAATATTTAATAAGATCTGATGTGATTCATTGCTAATTGGACATGCGACTGAATAATTAACTATTAAAAACTGAATAATTCAGATTCTAATTGATGTCTCTTGCCTCTCATAACCCATAATTTAGAAACGTGTGAACCTACCTCGCGTCACGTTTTGAGAGAACAGATACTGACTGATTTATAGATGCAAAGTGACTTTAATACAAGACGTCAGAGCGGCTTTTATACATTTGGAAGTGGCAGAGATGTGAGAGATGGTCTTTCAAGAGGGGAGTAAAGATTGATAGTGTAAAAAGCAGCCAAAGCTCAAAGTTATGTCACAAACACTGCGATTGTTTTAAAATTTCAAGTCGTATTTCGAAGAAAATACAGCACCCGCTGAGACGACAAATCTCTGAGCGTGTTACCAAACTGCCTGAGAGAAATGTTTCTCTAGAGAGAGTGTGTATGCGTTTGACACGTTGACAAGGACAGGTGTTTCATGTTGTGTTTGCGAGAGCATGAGGTTGTGTGAAAAGGTGATGATGATGTGTGTGTGTGTGTGTGTGCGCATGTTCTCGTGTGATGGAGAGATATGAATCTCTGGAGACTTGCTGATGTTATCATGGGGATCAAGTCACATGCTTCCCACCGCATGTTTGTTTATCTGCCGGGTCCCTGCAGATTCTCCCTTTTGGTTCCCAACCTCGGTCACAATCCGCACACACATGTTTTTGAGAACCCGCAGTCTTTTTAAAACACATCAACACCCCCCGGGCGTGCTTACATGAGGTCAGCTGAGGATATTCAGAAGACCACATGAAAGAATCCAGCACATGCGGTCGGACCCATACTAGTGAAAATTCCTGTTACGAAGGTCGATTGTGGCATAAATAATTCAAGACATACTGTTATTCTCCGCTTTGGGCCCACGCGGTACATATCACATTCCGGATTTCCCTTAGCACAGACTTGACCCCTGATGTGGTTACTCGTTTTCTGGCGAGAGTCTTTTTTGAGTGTTGTTCGCACATTTGGCTTCGTCCTAAAACCCTCTCTGTCTCTCGACTCATTTGGTGCAGATCCAGATTAAGCGTGGTCTTAATTAGCAGAGATCCAAAAGCATTTGTCTGCCTTTTCCCGTCCGCTTTCAGCCTGCCCGTTCTCACTCGGCCTGTTTTCATGGAGCGATGCGCTGGCAATCTTAATTAAATCAAACATCGGATGCGGCGCAAGCCCACTGCCACAAAGACCGCCGTAGATTAGAATGCAGTTTAAAGAGAAAGGGATAAGACAAATTAAAGCCCCATGCTGCCAGAGAGAGAGAGTTACAGTAGTTCGATTACACTTACTGTACTCTAGATGATGTGGTGGAAAAAAACGGAAATGTTTACATAACACAATGTGACAAGTTGTGTTTCGCTTTCATTTTTACTGATGCTTTATGAAGTTTAACAGGCTGAATACGAAAATCACTCAGATATTTGATACCATCAACGGTACTTACAAAAATAACTCCAAAATATTTTCACACATTTATACATTTTGGTATTATTACGCATACGCAGAAATGACAAGATACTGGTATAACACTGAGCTCAAAACAACAGTTTAACATACAGACTAATACTGTCCTCACGGACTAAGTTCCAAACGTAGTCACCCATCATCGGTTCATCCCACCTTCCACGTGCTACAGAAATTTGTTTCACTGTGTAATGCATTTTAATAAAAATATTTGCGCGATTCCATTCCATTTAATGCATGCATTAGAGTTTGTCAATTCCTCACAAACGCAAATAGGAAAGAATTTATAGAGAATGCATTGCACAAGCATCTGAATCTGTAAAATAATTATGCAAACGTACAAACCCGCCCACAAATTTAGCACTTGACTCAATTTGCATGCCGCATTTTATCTCACGTGCCGGCTCTGAGTAATAAACGCTACCCGGGCACATCTGGGCCCAGTTATGCTTTTTTCTTTTTTAAACGCACTAAAACAGAAACAGAAATAGAAGTCAATTTTTACAGTAACACCACATACACGTTAATACTGTGCTTTAGTCTTTACTGTATAGCATGCATTGCATCTGTAAACCAGAATCGAGCATTCAGCAATGCCTTTGTATAAGAGAAAATAACACGCTGCATCCTTCAGAGTACTCAAAGATGTGATGCTCACTTTACAATGGAATTGGCCGACACAATGCAGAGGTCAAAGGTTTGAGACGGTCAGACAGGCTGAAACATGAGATCAAAAAGACACACAGAGAAAATGCCAAAAACACAAGATAGGAAGAGGCTTTCTGTGCTTGGTAACCCAAACCCCTGACCCAGAATTAATCAGAATATCTCAGAGCCTCTGCCTTTTTACATTCAATTCTTCAGTTAGTCCCTTCTGAGCGCTGCTGCTGTACATCTCTCTCTCTCTCTCTCTCTCTCTCTCTCTCTCTCTCTCTCTCTCTCTCTCTCTCTCTCTCTCTCTCTCTCTCTCTCTCTCTCTCTCTCTCTCTCTCTCTCTCTCTCTCTCTCTCTCTCTCTCTCTCTCTCTCTCTCTCTCTCTCTCTCTCTCTCTGTACATTTCCTCTCATTGATTCTGCTGACTATGCTCTCAGTTGTGTAGTATTGTTCTCTTTTTCCCTCAGTATCATGCAGTGGACTTCTAAAACAAGAAAACTGTTTGAAATTATAAATGTAATGTAATGTTATGTTCTATTATATTCTATGGGACTTTCTTTCTTGTGCAGAAAACAAAAGAAGATATTTTGAAGAACGTTGGTAACCAAGCAACACTGCACGACATTAACTGTTTTTACACAAATATTTCTCAAAATATCTTCTCTTGTCCACAGAAGAAAGAGTCGTAAACAGGTTTTAAATCACATTACGGTGCATAAAGGATGACAGAATTTGTATCTTTGGGTGAACTTTCCCTTTAACCCTAATGCAATAGCTACAGTAATATGAAAGTTCATGATTGTACTCCTTACGTTTACATTTATTAACAAACATGTGTGAATTACCAAAAAACAATAGTGCATCTATAAATAAACATTCATCTAAATTAACCAAGGCTTGCTACATTGAGTCCTTTCCAGTTTTGCTATATGAATAAGACAGCGAGACAACCCTTGCGAAACAAAAATGTATTGGAATATATGAAATAATAATTTTCTATTTGGAAACAGCTGATTATATTTTTATTTATATGAAAAGGGCAATTCCTTATGTATTATTCAGTACATTGTAATACTGTATATTCATATGTTACATAATTTAATATATAGATAATATATAGGAAAATATATTTTCTTGGCATAAGGGAAAGGATCCTATCCGAGGCAGAGACCATATCATACATACAGTATGTCTCTCTTCCTCCCTCTCTCTCTCTCTCTCTCTCTCTCTCTCTTTCTCTCTCCTCCATCTTTTCTTGTAACACAGGTGCCAGCTTCATGTCATATGAAATCGCACAGAGCAAAGCGTGTAAAATGTTTTGTTTAATTCATCACAAGCAAACCGCTCCTCTGCAGCGCCATATGAATAAGTCATGCCGATCAAGACACAATCACACAAGTGGCTTAGCTCTCTCTCTCCTCATTAAAGATTCCCAACTAAAAGCATATCACAGGCCCACCAGGGAAACCTGTGTGTGTGTGTGTATCTGTAAGTGTGTTTTACCCTGCAGGGGCAGTATGTGGTTGCTGTGGATCATGATGCTGAGCTGAAGAACGAGTTGAGGAGCGCTCTTCAGGAAAGCCTCCAGAAGCCGCAGCATGTTGATGTCAGCGCTCTCGAACATCAGACGCCAGTAGAAGTGATGCTGCCCGGGGCCGCCATGCCAACGGCTCTGTACTCCCAGGTACAAGGTGTGGATGTACCTAAAAACATACAGGAGAAGATCAAAATACTCTTTAGATTAGATCTACACATCTCCTTATAATACATATGAAACTGAACTACAGTTTACAGTGGGGAAAACCTCATGCCTGAAAGACCACTTCGGATGACGTGAATAACAAACGAATATAATTTAAAATATGATTTGAGCATTAAAAATAGAGGTGGGGTGAAAGGATGCATTCAAATGTGACTGACAGGTTATTTGAACAAACTTGTCATGATCCTGCCTCTCCTTGTCTTGGTTTTCGAGTCTTGTGGCAGGATCATGTCATTCCCATGTGTTTTGTGTGGAGAAAGAGCATTGTTTTGTTTTGTCATGCCATGCTCTCTCTCCGGTGTCACGTCCTTTAGTCCCGCCCCCTTGTTTCCCCGGTTAGCGGTCCATTAGTGTTAGTCTTGTCTCCAGCCCTGGTCCATCTTTCCCTTAGTGTTTCATTCCCCTCACCTGCCTCGTGCAATCCTCCTGTTAGCTTTCCTTTAGTGTTTCATTCATGTCACCTGCCGCCACTCTCCCTGTGTGATCAGTCCTTGTTAGTGTTTCCCTTTATCAAATCCCAGTTTCCCTCTGTCTCTTGTCGGTTCATTGTTATCATCATCCTTGTTGGAGTGTACCTGTTCGTGGATTATCTTGTTCCTGTTCGAAGTTTGTGGATTTTGTTGGTTTATTATTCTAAAGACTTCGTTTGTTTTGTCCCCCTTGTGGGAAGTTTTAGTTTTCATTTGTGTCTTGGTTTTTGTTAATGTTTTTCCCCATCGTGGGTATTTTGTTTGTTATTTATATCAAGTCTGCCTGCGCTTGGGTTCTGTCCATAACCATGACAACTTTCCTTCAGTCATTTTATCAATATACTCCATTGAAAGTCAATTCACGTTTCATCGGATGCACACGACTTGCCAAAGTTGACTTCCGTTATGTCTTTGGTAATCTGTCTGGCTAGTAATATAACAAAACAAAACTTAATTTTTTAATATTTAATTTTGTAATAAACTTATTGTCAATTTCTGTCACATGTTCAGAACATATATGGAGAATCAAAATTGCTTTACTCTCTGACCCTTGGTGCATACAGATAACACTAACACTGACAGTAGAATGTAAAAATACAGATAAATAATTGTATTACATTAAAACTACTCAACGGTTAATGATTCTTTGTAGAGGTTTGCCGTGAGTTAAGTTTGAGCCTGTATCTTGCTGCTGCTAAAACGCTCTGTAGAACATTTGTAAGAAGACTTTTCTGATTAAAATTGATGGGAACTTTTCATGGATTAAACTTGAATGATGATCGCACGAGACCGTTTTAGTAAATAAATATCTGATGTTTTGGCTGAGCTGACTGTCCATGAATTGCCCACCACAATATGACACCCGTGGAGTGGCACTGAGGGCTTTTCACCTGACAGCTGCTTTTGTCGGGACAGGGACATGACACAACCTGATACCACACACATTCAAGTCTAACCTAAATAAAAGATCAGAGAAAGACTGAATGATTCTTTTCCTTAAAGATTCAATTCTGTACTTAAGTGCTTATTCAGTTTAATACTTTCTCCTTTTCTTCCGATTGGGGCAGTTTGCTTAGAATTCAAATACTTCTTCTTTTGAGTCATGTACAGGTTATGAACGACATGAGGGTGAATAAATGATGATACCCTTTTTGGGCAAACTATCCCTTTAAATGTAAGAATCTCATATTCTATGCGATTTCTGTTTTTTTCAGTTTGCTCGTTCTCTTTCTAACTGTGTCTCTCATCCCGGCTCTAGATAATGCTCGCTGGCCTGAAGCTGGTTAAAGGCTGCAGAAGAGCATTTTATCCCCAGCTCTACACTTTCAGGCTGCAACGGGAGGGATTTTTTCATGCTTTACTCTGATAGGCTCAAGGTTATAAGGGATCTGAGCCTGTATGGCACTATGTGAGATGAGCCATCGCCAAGTGCACGCAAACATTTCTGCATCTGTGAGAGAAAGAAATTTTGAAGAGGGACAGAGCCGAAAGCAACATATACCAAATGAAATCTGAAACAATGTGATATGTCAGACAGGCGTTTAGATATGCCATCTCCAGAACATCCATTATCAAAAGGGCGAATTAATCTTGAGGTCTCCGATGCTCCCGAGTGGCCTGCAGTGATGGAATCCAAGAAAAATGAGAGAACCGCCACAGATGTAGAAAAACTAGATTCCTGACCCATCTATGTCTCGCGAAATGGGTTTTTGAGGCAGACGAAGTTGGACTGTCATTGAGCTGCGGGTGTGAAGCTGATATCTGGACAGATAGCAGTATAACACACTGCAGATGAAACTGAGAACCCGACGACTCGAGCAGCCAGACTTTACAGTATAAAGAACTTTAATTACATTTCCCATTGATTTTGTGATAATGAACCCTAATTACTTAATACGCAGGACCTGAAGGAGAACACCAAATCCCTTCTACAGAGAGAGAATGTGAAGGGTAAATTGAGAGTGTCTACTGTATGCATTTGGCTAATTCATCCTCTGCCGTAATTAGCACCTCAGGACCTGTTGAGACCGTCAAGGAGAATTCTCATCTAACACGCTCACAGTCAACACACTGTTTAGTGCACGCCGCTATTCACCAGTAAACTGCTTTAATATCGAACGGCAGCTTGTTGCAGATAAGCCAGACAACTAAAAAGGCCCATTGACAACTATAGTGTAAATTATTGAATGCACTATGAACTGTCATCATTTATTCACCCTCATGTAGTTCAAAATCTGTATATGACTCTAATGACTTAGAAATGTGTATGTGTGGTTTTGCGTCCATACAATGGAGGTCAACGGGGTCAATGTTGTTTGGTTACCGTCATTCTTCAAAATATCTTCTTTTGTGTTCTGCAGAAGAAAGAAAGTCAAACACGGACACGAGGATGAATAAATGATGCAAGAATTTCATTTCAGATTTTTTTGCACACACTATCCCTTTAAAATCGTATATTTGAATAAGTGACTCCAGAAATCTAGCTGGATGTTTTCCTTTCCTCTTAATCCCTCATTCATCCATATTTTCGCTCTCATCTTTCTGTTTTCCCTCTCTCCAGCTCTGTGTGAAGTACTGAGAGACAGCGCTGAAGGCTTAGTATCTGTGCCATGTTCTCCCTTCTGCTGTCTTAGTGCGCCACTTGTCTGGAACCGCAGCATCAATATTCCACACTGCATCTCCACAAACCGGCCCTACATACCCACGAATCACACATCTATACACCTACAAAAGTGCGTGAGTGTGAGGGCACAATACACAATACTTACTAGTCCACAACAAATGTTCAGCTAAAATCGGAACAATTGGATGACCTTTGTGAAACTGATTTCATCAATAGACACACACACACACACACACACACACACACACACACACACACACACACACACACACACACACACACACACACACACACAAGCACACACACAGCACAAGCACAATATGTTCTTTCATTATGTTTAATTATTGTAATAACATACGTAATATCATATTAAATGAACCTGCTTGATGGAGAACAACAGAGAGCAGGGGTCTCAATATGAGATGTTTCTTAAGTGACACACCATTCAAAAGCCAAATGCATAAACGTAAGTTATTCAGCATTTCTTGTAATTACTTTCATTAAATGTTATTGTCTGTTATCACAAGAGAAAGGCTTTCCACACTTTGAGTGTTGTAGAAGAGGCCGACCTCCTGTTTCAGTTTGTCTGATCAAAGTGTGCTGTGTGAGACTGGGTTCTTGCTTCACACTTCGATTAGTTTCACCTTGAAAACAGAAAACATCACAAAGCCTCTTTTGAAACTTCAAGCCTTCAAAGTTCTGTGAGAATTTTGTTTCCAAATCAAATGTACAAACCCAATGAACTGGACCCCAGGACTACAGAGGCGAGACAGAAGACAATGTGGTCACAATCAAACGGTGTAGGTACAGCTACATAAAACCAAAAAACATTTATTAAACAGCTTCATATTATTCCTCATTCAAACATTTACATTTACATGTACATTTAGTCATTTAGCAGACGCTTTTATCCAAAGCGACTTACAGATGAGGAAACATTGGAAGCAATTATAACAACATAGGCAACAAAATACATAAGTGCATCAAACTAGTCCATTAAAGCCTAGCACAGTATAAAAAGCTAAGAATAGTGAGGTTAGTACGTCTTTTTTTATTATAAAGAAGGGAAGAGAATTAGGAAAAATCAATCAGCGACGTGTTGACGGAAGAGATGCGTTTTTAGGCGTTTTTTAAAGATGGCAACCGAGTCTGCTGATCTTGTAGCAGCTGGTAGATCATTCCACCAATGTGGAACAGATCCAGAGAAGGTACGGGAGAGTGACTTTTTTCCTTTTTGGGATGGTACCACTAGTCGTTGTTCCTTTGCAGACCGCAGTGATCTGGCAGGAACATCGATCTGCATTAGCGAGTGGAGATACGATGGTGCAGATCCGGTGTTGGTCTTGTAGGCCAGGAGCATAGCTTTGAACTTTATGCGGGCGGCAACAGGGAGCCAGTGTAACCTTATGAAGAGCGGAGTTACATGCACACATCGGCTGGGATCACAAGCAGTTCCGTTTTTGCAAGGTTTAGCTGCAGGTGATGATCCTTCATCCAAAACGAGATGTCACTCAGGCATGCCGCGATGCGAGCAGCGACCGTCGGATCGTCCGGTTGAAATGACAAGTAGAGTTGTGTGTCGTCGGCATAGCAGTGATAGGAGAAGCCATGCTTCTGAATGACCGAGCCGAGGGATGTCATGTAAATGGAGAAGAGTAGCGGTCCAAGCACTGAGCCCTGTGGCACCCCTGTGTTGAGCTGTTGGGACGCGGAGACCTCATCTCTCCAGGATACTCTGAATGACCTACCCGAGAGGTAGGACTCAAACCATTGCAACGCCATTCCAGAGACACCCATAGCACTGAGAGAAGCCAGGAGGATGTGATGATTGACAGTGTCAAAGGCAGCAGACAGATCCAGTAGGATGAGCACAGATGACATGGATGATGCTTTTGCCAGTCTCAGGGCTTCGATGACTGAGAGCAGTGCAGTCTCTGTGGAATGACCGGTCTTGAACCCAGACTGATTGCTGTCTAGGAGGTTGTTTGCATGAGAAAGGAGGAGAGCTGGTTGAACACAACTCGCTCCAGGGCTTGGCGATGAAGGGAAGAAGGGAGACAGGCTTGTAGTTTTCTAGCAGTGTAGGGTCCAGGGTGGGTTTCCTTAGAAGTGGTGTGATGCGGGCCTCTTTGAACGCTGTGGGAAATGTCCCAGTGGTGAGCGAAGAGTTGATGATGTGGGTCAGAGCAGGCACAACCGTTGGAGAGATGGCCTGGAGGAGATGGGTGGGGATGGTATTCAGTGGGCAGGTGGTAGGGTGGTTGGAGCCAATGCCCTTGGAGACATCAGCTTCAGACAAAGGAGAAAAGGTGGGGAGCGCACACGTGTCAGGGGTGTGGGCGGGTTCGACAGGTGGTGGCGTAGAGACCTGGCTGCTGATGGCAGTAGTTTTCTTTACGAAGAACGATGCAAAATCAGCAGCTGTTAACTCCGATGAAGGTGCGGGAGCAGGCGGACAGAGGAGAGCAGAGAAGGTTTTGAAGAGTGTTCGAGAGTCCGGAGAGTCGCAGATCCTCGAGTGGTAGAAATCTGTTTTTGCAGAGGTGACATCTCCAGAGAAAGAAGAGAGAAGAGATTGGTAGAGAGAGAGGTCTGCAGGGTCTTTTGACTTGCGCCATTTTCTCTCAGCTGACCGGAGGCTGGCGCGATGCTCACGCAGTACATCCGATAACCAGGGAGCCGACGGGGATGCACGGGCTGGTCCAGATGCAAGAGGGCATAGGTTGTCCAAGCAGGATGAAAGCGTGGAACACTGAAACCAGTAAAGGTGTTCATCACATGGTTTCTAGCTGTCCAAAGCTGGTCATTTGGTCAGCCTGATTAACCATCTTGATCAACACAGTCAAAGCAGACAACCTAGGATAAGCTGCTAGGGACCTGGAGGAGCTGGTTAACCATTTTCCCAAAAATATGATGATCAAGCTGTGTGAGTTAAGGGCCGTTCACATTATAATAATAACTGTAACGATACCTTTAACTGTATTTTTGCATCCACACCAGCGGACAATAACGTTATGTTTATTTTAAGCCTGCGCGCTGCAGTGTTCCCAGTCACTAAAACAAATGTAGATGCTGCTTTAGTTTTTCATTCCCGAATGTCTTTTCTCCAAAATAAGACAGCAAAGGCTGAATGCTCTCTCTGAAGGTATGCTCGTGTCCGCGATGTAAAGCATATATTTTGCCAGCTTGCTGACTTAAAAGCGTTACATATATAATATCCAGCCGTAAACACAATACTTTCCGACCACGTCAGTCTTTAATTCTGAAATAAAACCGGCATTGCGATCACCAATAGTCAAACGTTGTCTGCCAGAAAGTGTCTGACAGTATGTTTTACCGTTCATCTGGAAAAAAACAATGCACATTAATAACACATACTGTCATGGTTCTGCTCTCTCTTGTCTTGATTTTCTAGTCTAGTGGAAGGATCATGACAGAGCCACGTGTTTTGTGTGGAGAGAAACATGTTAGTCTCGTCTTTGGCCCCACCCCTCTCGTTCCTAGTCTAGCTTTCCATCTGTGTCTCATTACCCACACCTGCCCATTATTATCTCCTTTGTAAGTCCCCCTATTTAATGCCCTCATGTCTATTGTCCTGTGCTTGTTTCTTTTGAGCTAACTACATTGTTTGTTATGCTACGTGCCGTGCCGTGCCGTGCCTTGCCTTGCCTTGCCTTGCCGTGCCTTGCCTTGCCTTGCCTTGCCTTGCCTTGCCTTGCCTTGCCTTGCCTTGCCTTGCCTTGCCTTGCCTTGCCTTGCCTTGCCTTGCCTTGCCTTGCCTTGCTCCAATATGAACCAATAATAATCCTAAATATTTAATTAAACAAAATTTTTGTTCACGAACAAATACATCTGCTTTCACATCATAATTTGGCCTTTTAGTAAAAAACATGCTAGCAATTTTTTTTAAAACGTGATCATTGTAATGTTAACGCCCCTTTAGTGATGTGTATTTGGGAAGGTACAGTACACTAGATTGCCCATACTGAAGACTCAAGACATAAATAAACACACTTGTAAGTTGCTTTGGATAAAATTGTTTGCCAAATGTAAAATGCAAACTTAAACTTCATGCCATTTAAAAAAATGAATCCTAGTGAATAAACAAAACCGAAGACAGGAAGACGTGACATTGTCTTATTTGGAGAAATATATTTGTAGAAACTTATTAGCCCAAATGAAAACAAAAAGTTCATGCTCAGTCTGCACAAAGCTAGCAAAAGAAACGTGCACGCACGCTAATAAAATCTGGTGGCGCTCCAAATAATGTTTCAGTCTGAACATTACAAACAAGAAACGCAGCAGATGTGAGAAGCTCAGGTGTGGTTAAAAAGCGTTTCATGCGCAAGATACTCTGCGTGCCGCTTACTGCAGTGGATAAACACGCTAAGTAACATTTTCCAATTTAATCCCTTTCATCGACGCGGAACACAACATTTATGGGAGATTTGGGCTGATTCCTTATTTCAAAGCAATCAAAATATCATTGAATATCCTTTCAGTCAGATTTTTATGTGGCAGCAGATGTTTTATGTATGTAAGAGAAAAAGAGAGAGAGGGGCTCTTCACCTACTGTAAGACCCTGCACACCAGCTGCATCATCGCTCCTGTATTTTTGTGTGCTGAAAGCCTCATTTACAGTAATTAGCTGTATTTGACTGAGGTAATGAGTTTCCCTTCTGTACAGTTTACTAAAGTGGCTCTGTCAGTCTGAAACAGAAATAGTCTACCTGGGTACGGCACGCTTCATTTGGATATTCACGTCTGTGTGTGTGTGTGTGTATTTGCGTATGTGTGTGTGAGAGCACGTGATACGGTTGGGACAGCCTCCCATGTCTCATTCGAGCTCAATATGAGCATTAATCACGCTAATTACAGCAGCTCTGCCCCAGGGGCTGTTGGGATGCTGGAGGACCAAGGTGGGAATAGGCTGATAGACGGGAGATCTCAGTCGCGGTGCACGTTGCTTTGCAATGCAAATCGGGTGGTGGGGAAATGTATTTCTGGCTTGAAATGAGCATGTGGCTAATTTTTTCAGACGAGCGGAATAGCATTTGATTAATTTTAGGCTTTTAATCAAGTTTTAACCTTTTACTTTATTTATTGTGCAATGATGATAACGTAACATGCCATACTGTAGAATGGCATCTGCAGGCATGATCAACAAATCCTACATTACATCGAGTTCTTTCTTTTTACAGGTATAATGCATTTCATGGAGACTGTCAAGTCATGTCAAGAATGTCTTAATCATATTTAATTATAAAAGTTATACAAATTATTAAAAAATTAAAACTATATCTACTTTATTAATTATATTCCTCTTAAGTTACACTCTCAGAAAGGATGTGTTTTATAATAATACAATTTTGGCGTTGTGGAATTGAATTTCTTACATTTTTGTATTGTTTTCGAGTGCAAATATTAGAAAGTTCTTAAACCAAGATAAATTGACTTGGACCGAAATTGACCAAATATATCTAGTCTTGTTTTACGAAAAATGTATATGAATAAATAAGTTTAAAACAAAACAAAAAGTATCTTTCAATGGGGTAAGATAAATACATTCGAATTTAGTTTGACCCTTTTCTTAAGTTCCTCATTCAAGTTTCTTTTCTTACCCTGTTGACATTACTTACAGTTTCTTTCATAAAACAAGACTTTCTAGTTTCTTTGTCAAGTAAATGTATTGTGATATAAGATTTATCTGGTATTTGTTCTAGAAAATTGCAGTATTTTGTAAAACATTATGTCATGTCAAATGAGTAATGTTTTGTGTTGATCTTCAATAAGTAAAATAGATAACTCAAGGTTGAGTAAAACGTCATACAAAGATTTCTGAAATGCAAACTAAACCAGAAACCTCATCTTTATCTCAATATCCTAAGTTTTAAAAACATAGTTGTGGATTGTAGAGTTGTTATACTGTGAGGTTGTACAGTAGTTGTTGTACTGCTTATATGTTTGTTTATTTTAAAATGTTCCACCACGACAACGCTCATTACCATGCTTACATACCGTATGACCCAGACTTGTTCTTCACAGGGATTCACCTGAAAGTTATATTTTGGGACTACTTAGTGTGTTTTGACCGGTTTGAAGTGGAAAGTTCTCTGTAAGGATGCTCATACTGCTCCAATTACTTTTATTGGGAGATATAAAGTCCTAAAGGAGCTGGAGAAATACAGAAAATGAGCAGATGGAAAGCCGGACTGCTGCATGTGGTTTAACTTAATGAGGGTGATTATCCAATTTGAATGGAGAGAAGCCAGTTTAAGACATGGATTATACACTAAAGCCAGGTGAGGGACTGTCTGTATGCCCCTACTTAAATTGTAAATGAACCCCACTTACTGTAGAGTCAATATTTAGTGTGTGGATTTACTTAGCAAAATCTGATAAAACCTCCCTTACAGAATTGTTTGATTTTCTCAATTACAAGAAAAAACGATTTTAAGGCTAAACAAATGTTTTTTGTTTGTTTGCATCAGTCAAAACGTTTGGTTAGTATTTACCAGCAGTCATTATAGTTATCTTTATACAAAAACAACAGAGGTCTGTGCGTTTATTTTGATAGCCAAGTTAAAGTATATGTTTCTTTTCAACAATGTTTGTTGTTGTTAAATGTCTGCTCCTGACAGAAAATCACCACCTGTCAAATATCTACGGTACGCATGTTTGTGTAGATGTGTGTTGGTCAACGGCAATTCGGTTTGTGCGTTTAAGCATGTTTAGCTTTTTTTGCCCCATTGATTTTTAAGTTTAATATGAATTCATATTAGACTAAAATATGTAATTCCCGTGAGATCAGGCTGGTGTACACTCAGGGGCGCAGAGGGGATTTTTTAACTATGGGGACCAAGCTGTCAGCAAATGATTTTAACTAGTGCTCAAGTAGTTACTTTGCGTAATTTGGGCTAATGGTTTGCACTAAAAAGCCATGGAGGATACTTATTTGAAATCATGGATAAACAACAATGAACAAAGGCCTACCTATCAACACTAGCAATGCATGATCAAACTGTTATTTCTCAATCACCCACCAAAACGTTATGCCTTCTATTTCTTTATTAAATAAATAACAAAACCAATCTGCCACATCTGGGAAAAGACAACAGGCATAGGATAGCACTTACATTGTTTGTTTTTTGAAAAAACTAAGTGATTGTATTTTGTCTCTTCATTGACTTTATGTGGCAGCTATGCAGTCCATATTTTTAGTCCAGAAAAATACCCAGCTCAGTCATAATTGATGGCATTTGATCTCTAGGGTTACCGCTACTACAGACACAACTGAGGCAGCTAACAGCTCCTTATAGGATTCCAGTGGCGGGGTTGTGAGTCGTAGCAGACATAATGCAGACGTATGTACCCGCCAGATCCCTACGCTCTGCAAACGAACGACGTCTTGTGGTGCCATCCCAAAAAATTCTAAAATCACTCTCATGTACCTTCTCTAGATCGGTTCCACTTATGTGGAATGATCTGCCCGCTGCTAAGATCAGAAAATGCTGTAGCCATCTTTAAGAATCGTCTGAATACACATCTCTTCCGTCGACACATGGCCAAACAATTATGACTTCTATCTCTTTTCTACTCTTTTTTAAAAAAAAGTATACTAAGTAGTCAACTTAGCTCTGTATTCTGTGTTAGGCTATGATGAGACTAGGTTTTTGATTGCACTTGTGCTTTTTGTTGTCCTTATGTTGTTCCAAATGCTTCCATTGTTTACCTCCTCTGTAAGTCGCTTTGGAATAAGCGTCTGCTAAATGACAAAATGTAATGATGTAAATGTAAATGCAGCACACAGAGAGCACATATAGAACGTAAACGTCGTTGGCCGACCCGATTCTGAAGCAGTGACGGCAAAATAGTGACTTAGGCTAATGTACATAGCGGAAATCCTGATTAATCCTCAGTTTTACTGATGTTTGTCACCTTTTGTAGGGAAAGCGAGGGGGACGGATCGGGTCACTATGAATTTGAGGGTGTCATGTCCCCCCGTCCCTAGTACTATCTGCACACCTGTGTACATTAGCTTTTAGCTCTCTGCACTTGATCCTTTGAGCATCACATTTAAAAATGAATTGAGAGCGAAGCAGTTGATCTGATGATATCCCAGGAGGAAATTCCTCATAGCGCCAAATACATTAATATATCAACTTGAGCACTAAATCCCTCACACAGACAGCAGACAGCGGGGACAAAATCTGCCCGGCTCTCCTGCAGTAAGTCTATACAAGCACACAGAGCTGCACAGCTGTATGAACGACACCATCGCTCACTCACTTGTCTTTTTTTCTGACTGTCATTTATCTCTAATGAGAATAAATGTGCAGCTAACTGAAGGCTGACATTTCTCTTTTATAGCCTGATAGAGACTTTCATTTGTTTAAGATATTCAATTCAAGATAATTATAATATATTTATAAAAAAGTATTAAACCAGTCAATAGTTCACTGGATCATAGACGCTCCATGAGTCGCATGACAACCAAACACAATGGAACTAATTGGACACTCAAAATAGCCAGTCACAGTTTATCACACACAGCAGTTGCTGACATATAAAAATATGAAAAACACATACATAGGTGAAAATCCTGACCATGAAATATAAAATAATCTTAAATTATAATAAAAACTTTTGCTGGGATGTCTTTGTGGTTGCCTGTGTATCCTGTACGGTTGCTAGGGTAATATTTTGTTTCTGGCCCAAACCACTAATGCCACATCTAACCAAGTCTTTCAGGCTGAGAAACATGAATAGGCTTAATAATTAATGTTCAAGTTTGATGAAACCTCTTTCTCAAAGTCCGAACAATAGTAATAGTCTCAGCCAGCAAGATTACATTTTCACATTCATATGCTGACACATTTATGTTCACTACTCCATCCACTGGCAAACACATAATTTTATTATCAAACACACAAATGAGCTTGTAATGTCACTTTGACTGTCTCTCTCTAGTCCAGCACTGGTCAGCAGTGTCAGAAATGTAGAGTGATAAAGAACGTGTCAAACTCTGCCTCTCGCACTTTACAGATAGTCCAGTATCCGACTGACCGCTGCTCTGCCCCGTGAGGTTTTAAATAACAGTTTGTGAAGTTCTGTTCTGGAAAGATCGGCTCCTAGAATAACATTTATATTTGAGGGATCGAGTTGGCAAAAAATGAAAAATTCACACTATACATTTTCGATTTTCTCCAAGAGAAATCAGCCATAACAAATAGTTCAGTGAGGAAACTGTGTTTACTTGGTTTGTTTTTGACTTGAAAACACAATTCCCCTTGTTATTATTATATATACTTTAGGACATAATGTTCTTTTTATAGTTTATTTCCTTTGTTAAATAAAGGAAATGATGTGACATGACAGCATGATATTATAAGCGGAGTGAGCGTGCTGCTGGGCTTCTCAATTGTTTTGCTGTCAATTTCCATTGCCAACATTTTTCAACGTAGCACAGAATAAAAGCAGAAAGATCAGTTTTCCTCAATTTATGAGAAAATATTAAAGGTAATAAATATCTTCAAACCAACATTTGCCCCAAGCAAGTGATGTATTAACTGAGGCTATACGTTTATACACTTTTTAAAAGAGATTTCTTGTTTTTGGTGTTTATAGCTAGAATCAAATAGAATTATCAGAAATCTAATAAATCAGTGTTTTTAATTGTACCGCATTTATTTTGGTAACAGGGTTTTTACATGTATTTTAGGCTACTTGATAGTAGTTCATAGAATGAAACAAGAATGATCATTTATGAACATAAATTCTGAAAATAATTTTGAAACGGTCTCTTAATTTTTTCTGTAGCTGTACAGTATCTATAATTCATAGAACATACAGTGCAGCTGCAATATTTAGGGGCCGTTTTCAAGTGAAGCGCAAAACAATTTGCGACTTGGCTGTCCGTTTACACAGAAACTGTGTTTTAGGGGACTGATAACGCAAAGTGCAAGTTTTTGAAAACCATGGCGTTCTCATTTCCGTGTAAACCCGGAAGTACACAAGAATGAGAAAACGAAGGAGAAATAAATACATCAATGGCGGATTACATGGGTTTTTTTGCGCTGTGCAATAGTTTGTTAACGCTTCTCCAGCAAAGTGTAGATTTACTACACCAGTGCTATAACCACCACCGGAGACCTACAGCAAAATCTTAACACTGATTCACGGCCCGGGAAGACGAGTAGATGGTGGTAAAACCTTGTCGATGCCGTTGTTGACGAGCTTCAATGGAAGGAAACCTTTCGAATGTCCAAATCTTGTTTGTTTGTTTGTATATGTGTGAACGCTTCTCTTCACTATTAATGAGGAGAAATGCAGCATTGTCTGTATTGTATGGTCTCTTTAGCGACGGAAGTCCGCCTTCCAATAAACCGTCAATCAATCGTCAGGGACTGTTATTTTTTCTTTACAAAATGATGTCGTAATACAGCTGTGTAAACGCGGATTGTTTTAATAACGTTGTCGTGTGTACGTGAAACTTTTCAAAACCGCAAAAGAACAACTTTTTACCCTTTTTTCATCATGTAAACATGGCCTTATTTTGACTTTCACGGATCATGTGTTAAAAAAGGCCACATTTTATGCTCTACTTGTGGAAAGTGCCAAGTTTGCATGTATCTTCAGCTCCGTTTTTAGATTGTTTTGATGTCCTCGTTATGTCCCGTATTCTGCCAAAACATCAAAGACACCAAACAACAAAGAGCAAAAATAAAAGAAATCAAGAAAAAAGACAGAACTGTACAAAATCATGTCAAAATGATGTAAATCTAAAGTGACTCAATCTTTAAACTAATCGAGAGGAACAAATCTTCTTTTTTGTTTTCTTCTTCATTTGTCACTTTCTTGTATGTTTGAGAGAATGGAACAAAAACCGTTTTCATGAAACAATCCCTCTCAAGCCCACAATCTGCCCATCACCGCTGACTTTCTTTACTCCGCACGCCTGCCAATCAAAAACACTGATCATTATCACCATGGAGACAGAAGCTGTGATAAGGTCATCAGTGAGCCTCTAAATAAGCTTGTGGAGTGGCAGAAAGTGACTCACTCGCTGAGATAGTTTCCTTCGCTCCTAAACTTTACAGTGTCAAGGTCAGGGGACGGGCTGGTTTTAAAATGATATAATTCTTTCTCCTTATTAGTTTATTTAATTCTCTCACAGACAGTGCAAATCTTTCCAATTAGCGAGGCCAGTGGTCTGGAACAAAGAGACGCGCACAATGTCTTTACGGGATTAGCCACACTGTTTTTCTCCCACCCTGGATCTTCCCTCATTAAAATGTTCTGGAAATGCAGAATGGTACACACACACGCACTAACACACGCGGTTGTTATGGTTGTTGGTAGATGTTTTGTTTTGCTTTCTAAATCTTATAATGCATGTTGTGAAGATTCCACATACCAAATAAAATGCATCAGAATACAGTATTAGTTGACATACGAATGACCTACATTTTGTGTATAAATGAAAACAAATGTACAGTATATAAAACAAGAGTCTCTTCCGTAAGAACTCTGTTGGCATGTGAACTCTGCTAAATGACTAAATGTAAATGAAATATGTACAATACAATACAGTACCGTGAAAGCGTATTAAGCCACCACCATCTTTGTTATTTTAACATGCTGTTTTAATGACCATCCATATTTATTTTGCGGTCTCTAGATACAAACAGAAAATAAATCAAATGGCTTCTTCAGCTAAAAGTCAGTGTTTACTGTGACCTCCTTTGGCACTAAGCACCAGTTGTTGACTCGAGTCTCACAGAACAGAAATGAAAGCTAACATAAAGTATGACCGTAGAATGTAGTGTTAAATTTAGAAATTGTGTATACCACACACATACATCAGGTGAAGTTCAAACGACATTTAAATATATGTTTGTATTTTTATAGATTGATTTAAAATGTTTGTTTTTATTTTGGAGGGCAGGGAGAACAAACTGGTGCAAGAGTTAGAAAGACTGCAGGACAGAGTTGGAGAAAGGTAAGAGATAATGAAGAAAAGAGTGAAACCTTTCTTACAACTAAAACACATTTCCCTGTCATTAGTATGCCAGAAAATATTTTCTTATTTTCTATACTCTTAGAGTTTTTTTTAACATAGCAGCTTCATAGTCAATGCATTATTTAACATAAAAAATTATCCAAAAATAAAAATGATTTATTCCCCTTCATGATGTTTGATAACACAATTCATTTAGTTTTTTGCCCACACTACAATCTAATTCAATGCAAGTTCTGCACCTCATGAATATTAATCACCAAATATGAATAATGACAGGTTATATTAATTTGATAACATACGTTTAGATTCTGAAATTATAGCATAGCGTCTGGTGAGGCATCGCTGAAGTCATGAGAACAGGAGGACGCATCTCTCTGCATGTGCACTCTTCAGCTGCAGCGCGAGAGGGACAGACAAAGCCTGTTCTGATTGGCTGTGTTTTGTCCCGCCCCTTTTTCGCGTTCGTTACATGGACAAACAAATTGCTTATCGCAGGAATCTCATCGCGTCGCGTTTGGTTAGGATGCGGTGTAAGACTTTCAGCTAGACAGGACTAGTGAACTGAAATACCGTCCGGAAAAAAAGTCTGATTGACTTGACCATAGATGTCTGACAAAAAGTGGTTATAAAATGTATTCTCATTTAAAAAAAAACGTTTGAATGCCATATGGAGACATTTCCAAAACAAGGAATATAGCACGTAAAAAACAACAAGTACAGTATTAAATGACACGTTCATGGTCTTTGTCGGACAAAACTGGATTAGCTTTCATCTGAGGTACTGGACAAACCTGGTTTAGCACTCAGGCACAGACATATGAACTGCTAAAGTTCTCCCTCTCTTGATTGGTTTCTTTCGGTCGTACTCTCTCTCCCTCATCTCCCCGTCTGCCGCTTGATGTCATCCACAATCATGACCTCTGCTGTTTCCATGGAGACGTGAGAGTGGTGCCATACTTGGTCTTTTAATAATTAACATGTCTGAAGAGGGAAGATCTTTTGGAAGAACTGCTCAGGTAAATTCCTGCTGCTCGAACAGCAGTCAGTCTGCGTATAACAAACATCTGACCAAGAGAACTATAAAAATCTAGAGGGACCATGGTACAACGATGCACATTTCATGGCGATAAATCAAATTCTGGGCAGATGCTACATTTTTTATTATGTAAATAATTTCCAGAGATTATGGTATTACTATAGTAAAAAGCATTGATATTAAGTACCATATTACTATCATAGTAATATGGTACCATATACCGTATTGAGTTCTACTATGTACCATGGGGCTCCAAGGTACCTTAAAGAATAACATGGTATTACCATAAAAAACATGGTACCACACCATCTTGGCCACCAATTAGGAAAAATCGTGTTGTTCTGTTGAATACATAAGGAAAGCAAACTGTTCTGAGGCACTTTTGACTACCATTGTAATTTTTTCCTACTATAGTAGTCAAAGAAATGTATAAAGATTTGGAACAACTCGCTTCACAAGACATAGCCTTTTCGAATACTGTTCTTTGATGATGGATGTATAGGCAGTATTGCCATAGTATGAAAAACTAAAACAAGCCCACAATTGTGAGAAATAGTTTTACGTCCTGTGTTTTGAGATTAAGACCAAATTCTTTCCTTACAATGACCTTTAACTTTCTGCTTTATTAAATTCCTAAAGTACCTCATTAGGTGGAAAAAACAATCCCCAAAAATGCATATTTGACCTGAACTTGACAACACAGTGTATGCGTTTTCTAGTGCTTTAACAGTGTGAGGCCAACATAAAATATGAATTTGTGTTAAACCGAAGAAAGTCATATACATCAAAGATGGCATAAGGATGAGTAAACTATATGAGATCATTTATATTTCTGGAGTCAGAGAGTCACATTCAATGTGTAGCTGTCACAGTGCTGAATGGATGCGTTGTGAAACGAGTAGGTCAGTCAGTGAAAGACTAAAATCAATTCTCATTTAAGGGGCCATGGATGCAAACGTGTGTGCGCCGTCTCACCTCAAGGACATAAAGTCATGTGCCTGACTGTCTTATTGCAAATAAACAAACAATCTTACTTCTGTGTGTATGAGTAACCTACTGTATTGCAGTGAGTAAACAATACAGTAGTATATAATGAGTGTCATATGCTTTGGTACCCAAAAGCCCTCTCACGCTCGTATTCCTTCACACTTTCAGTTTCATCTGTCTTTTATCGCTGCTCTAAAACGTTTAGCCCCTGAGTCATGAACTCTTTCCTTTTCAATTTCCTTTCCATCTAAACCAGAACGGCACAGATTCCTGTGAAAAAAACCTGCATCTTATTCAAACTACAAACAAACATACAGTAATAGATTAGAGATGCACCGATATTACATTTCTCCCCTGACACCTATAACCGATTGTTCAGAGTGATATCTGCCGATACCGATTCTGAAGATAAATATTTCTTAACTTTCTAATTGTCATTAATTAATATAATGACTTTTAATATTGAACATCAAACTAGTGATGTTTCTTAACATTTTTAATAAACATAGCACAACTTCATTGTTTTTTCCTGTCCTCTTTTGAGAATATACCAGCCCTGCTGGCCGATAGTGTGAAAAATAGCTTTATCGGCCAATACCGATTATTGGCTAATATATCGGTGCATCTTTATAATAGATATTACAAGATGCGCCACTGCTCTTACTATGAATGGGGAGAAAGGCAACACTCAAAATGGCCACTTTAGTAAATGAAGTCCCGCCTTCCAGTTAAAAGATCTGATCGCCGATCGATCAAAGCCATCCCTTCTCTGGGGCAGAGCTCAACACAGTCTCGTAAGGGGCTTGTTAACCTCTGCGCAGTAGCTTAAGCGACCTCGAAAAAGCTATCTTTCAGCACAATTTGAGCTGAATAAAACAGGTAGCTAAAAATGACATCAGGTTTAATTGTTGGTTAGAAATGTTATTTAATTGTGATTTTAGCCAGCAGTTTTAAAACATAATGCTTTTCCCATTTAAGCAGATAGCGCTTTAGTCTTGTATGGCCGAAATAACTCCCTTGGGGTGTAGTAAACGCAGCCGCTGCATACATCGACTTCCCTAAAGGGACTTTGGTGCCATCCATGGCGTTCAATTATTATCAATATTTCTCCTTTCTTTAAAAATTATGTTATTCTTTCAAAGCTTCTCACACTGTGGCTGTCTGAATGAGTTCATGTAACTGTATTAGATTATCACCAGACTATCACCAAACTTTGAACATTTGGTAATGGAGTTATATGGAAAGCAGTCATAAGATGTTGATAGACAAGCAATTATATTTTTTTGCATTTAGTTGCTTATCACATGCTTCAACGTTGAAAACCCGGTATACTGTAGATGTACTACAGACAACTTTACTTGCTGTATATTTTACAGACATGCCCGCAAAGCGACAAACTGTTGGCATATAAATCAGATGTTCTCTCCGAACCCAAGTCCTCCATTGACTATGTCCAATGAAAATGTCCAGGGCCTCAAGAATTCAAGTGACGGGTCTGCTCGCTCTATAGCACACAGAGAAAGAGAGATAAGGCAGAGCTGCTGACAGAAGAGCGAATAAACACAAGCAACAACAGAGAGGATAACAAGTACAGTAAAGAAGCAAGACAGCAGGCAGACTGTACAGAGAAAAAAAAACTTGAGGGATACATGCCCGATGCAAACTGACAGTAATATCACATTCAATCAATCCCATCAGGACGGACTTATACATGACCTGCTAACTAAACAGAATTCACTCTGCTGGACCAAAAGCACATAAACATTTATGGCCATATAGAGGAATACGTGACTGGACTGCAGCATCATATTTGATTTTTATATAAACATCCATAGAACCTACACATTTAAATTTGAAATACACCAATGCAAAATTTCTTCACATATAACGATTATCCAGGAAAATATCTGCCGATACCGATCCTGGAGACTAATTTACTATTTCTGAATGTTATTCATTCGCATAATGACTTTTAATTACTTTTTCAAGCCAACATAAAAACATTGAAGCTGTAATCCATAATCTTTGCCTCTCTTTCGTACCTTTCTGTTTAAAACATAAAATTGCATATGTTTATATTTATTTACTGTATATAACCCTTCTTTTTATGTGGGTTGGAGTCATATGTTGTTATGATGACGATATGATGAACTGATACTTATTATATAATATATTTATATTATTATTATAAACTTACTGTTGCGAATCTGTTAAAGCACGAAGACAGTTGTCAACACATTACAGAATAATTTTATAAAAAGTAGTGTATTTAACCAAAAAGAATTGGATTGCAGCTTAAACGTAAACTAACATTAAATATGACAAATTCACTATAGAACAAGTACAAAAAAGCTGTTTATATTTAACTGAAAAGAGTTATAGATGGCAGCTTTAATAGCAAGAAACATTAAATAATAAATACTTAAAAAAGTCACATTACTAAATCGCACGTTCAGATGCCCACATATACGTATCAACTTTTTGTCTTTTAAATGACTGCTAAAAGGCGCTTATCTTTAAAACTTAACCTGCCAGACGATGTGTTAACAGGAGCGAGATCACATTTCAGTTTGTCATATCACTTGATCTCAGTAAAGTGAGGCACTCAGCAGTTTCTGTGGAAACTTTTCTTGAATCTAATCACTCCATAAACGCTTCGCCAGAAAATCACTTCAATCCACTAATGAAATGTTGTGTAAAGGAGGAAATAAAATCACATTGTAACCACAGTAATTATACGGAAGGTTTCCTTCTTCTTAATATTTAACTCAATGGCACAGAATGGGACCACTTAGAGTTTTTTATTTTCCCAAACAGAGTCTCTTAACTTCCTCGCCAATTTGATCACGGGTCCTGAACATGATCTACTCCAAAGCTAAACATAATCGGCCCCACTAGACCCAGACTTCAGCTGTAATCTAACATTTCACACTGTTCCTCTCTCTTCTCACTTTACGGCTCTCTTGATCTTCAAGTGTGCGCCGCTTTTATTGGCAGATTGCTTTAATAGCCTCTCTCGCACAATTCAATGTCTCTCGCAAGCCCCGAAAAGACTCTCAGGAAGACTCCCTGGAACTTAGGATAACAAAACGAAGTCTATCTTTCCACCAAAAATGTTAGGAACCAGAAACAAGGGCTATCCACCGATTTTCCAAAAAACTATTTCTTTCTATAGGATTTAACTTTGTATTTACATCGACAACATTGTAAAACCAAGCCAGGTCTCGAAATTTGCCCGACTGGACACTTAAAACAAATCAGTGCCACGAAAAATCGGTCAGAATAATACGAATATGTGCATTTGACAGAGCTGCGTGTTCGTGTGAATTGCGTTTGTCGTGGTTGTAGTACCCTTGTAGTAAATTGATCATCTGTAGTAAACATTCTAGTATATTATAGTTAGGTTCAAAAACACTAAAGTATCTAGGAATTTTACTGCAGTTTCCTATAGTAAATAATAGGGATGCACCAATACCGCTCATGTACTCGTACTCGTAAAATTCCCTGATACCAAAGACCGATACCTCACGTGACGTAATTGACAGCACGTTCCAGTGCACACAGAGACACCAGCCGCAGCAGACACGATGTCAGCCTCACAGTGTGTTCACATCAAACGCGTAAATCGCGCTATTCTCGTGTAGTTGGACGCTTGAACATTTTCAGTTTACTCGCTTCATTCGCGCGTGGAATTCGCTTCATTTGCGCGTGGAATTCGCGTCATGGGAGGGGCTTCTGGCAGCGGCTCCCGTCTAATTGCGAAATGGCGGACATGGATTTTGTTGAGAGGGTAGCTGCACATTATGTGCTATGGAAGGTTGAAGATAGACATAGAATCGTTCGCCGTCGTGTCTGGGTCTATCAGATCCTTCGGAGGCGCAGTCCTTCATTGTTGTTTCAGATTTCTGCCTCCGCTCGCTATGTCATAATCACGTCAATACTAGAGCAGGTTCCTGATTGGTTAACGCGGTGCCAATTTTCGCTAACGTCTATCGCGTCTTTGCATCGAATAAACATGTAAATCACTCGCTGTCAACGCTTCGTTCGCGCTTAGCAATGTGGAAATATTTCTAAATCAATAATGACGACCCACGCATGGCAATCTGCATGCTTACGTCCTGAAATTTGGGCTTTGAAAATTTGTTCAAATTTTTTCATAATATGAGTTGAAGTTGTTAAAAATAAAGATGCTGATATGTTCATTAGTCTCATTGTGATGTTCTTAGAAAATTGCCACATAAAAACAAAAACTGTACAAGAGGCGGCGGTATCGGCGAGTACCAGGGAAAAAATATCGATACTCGATCCTTAAAAAGTGGTATCAGTGCATCCCTAGTAAATAACACTATAGCATAATAAAGTAATTTATGTGAACTATTATATAGTAAAAAAAAATTCAGTTACCTGACTATTCATGTGATGAACTGGACTTGCATAATCCTTGATGACAACAGATGTTTTATATTTGTGCTACAACTGTTTGGCCTCTGAAGCACTAGTGCTATGTGCAAAAAAAGTAAACGTACAGCCCTACCTTTGTTCAATGGCAATCATGGAGAGTATTAACAAATGTAGGTGGCCGCAGTGGACCCCTATGTAAAACACTTACAGTAAAAGCAAACTTGAACAGAATCCGATACAATTATATTGACACATCAAATAAAATATTTTTCTTTGGTAAGTTAGTAATTTCTGAAGGATAACAACATGACAATTCTTTATGTCAAGCCCTGCAAGAGTAACAGCAAAAAGTGACTCCACCCAACCAGTCGACATCGGTTTGGATTGAAAACAGTTGTACTGTCTATTGTTATGGAATAATTACATACTACATCATACAACATCATGACAATACTGCTTTGTATCACAGACAGCGAGCAGAGCTGTGTGTACGAGTGGGTGTACGGCTCTTATAGCAAGCCTTCTGGACGTGATGGACAAAGCCATGGAAAGTTTAACACCCCTGCATGTGGTGTACGTTCTGGGTGTGCATGTGTGTGGTGCGAAGATGATAAAGGGTTCACTTGGAGGCTGCCATGGATACAGAAATCTCTGGCTGGCAGGATGGCAGCTCTGATCCCTGGGATAAATAAATACATGCATCACGGTATGGCCAATAAATCAGACTCTGGTCAGTTTCCCTCGCTTGTGTATTTTTAGTTACTGTGTGCTTTAAATCAAAACTCTTGAATAACCTTTAAAATGCTGACACAGAATCCATGAAAGGAAAAAAGTAGTCTAGTGGATTAAAAAATAATAACAAACTGCAAACTGCAGCCCTATTTCGACGAATGTTGGTCACTAAATAACAATGGTCCCCATCACTTAGCCTATCTTTTGGCCACAAAACCAATGTCAATGGGTATAGCCGCGGAGCTACCAACATTTTCGAATGATCTTCAATTGTGTTCTGTAGAAGAAAGAAAGTCTTACATGTTTGAAATGACAAGATGGTGATTCATTTGGGTGAAATATATAAAAATCCCTAACAGTTAATTTAAAAAGAACTGTGAGGAATACTATGATTCACATTTAACAACTAATGTCCAACATTTTGAAAAATATATCTATGGTGAGGAAGGCGGGACGAGAGCCGTGATGCGGGGCCGGTGGCGTGAGTGATAAGTGGAAGCAGCTGTGCGCGCACCGGTCCCGCATCTTATCACGGAGGAGATTGGGAGCTTAAAAGGATGTTCGGCAGGACTGTTGACGAGAGAGGACCGGGCCCGGACATATGTTTAGTGTGTGTATGTTTTATGGCCGGCAGTCGACCGTGAGGTGGCTGTCGGTCAGTTACTTCCGTGTTTATTGTTTATTAAATTAAAGTTTTAGTGTTCAAATGTTCGCCGGGTCCCGCCTCCTTCCTTCCTTTCTAACGAACTTTATTACAATATCTTTATTATCGATAACATCAAACTTCATTTTGTTAGATGTTTTGCTTAAAAGATGTACTTGTGCTATCTTTAATCAAACTAAACTATCAATTACTCAACAACATTCATATTTTAGTTAACAATTTTGTGGCATAAGTCAAACTATTGCTAATTAAAATATTCATATTAATTTCATTCTGAAGTAATAACATCACATTAAAGTTAAAACACTTCTCTCAGTACAATTCATTGTTTTCCGGACACCATGACTATAGTCTATCTTGGTGCAGAATGGTACATGTTTTTCACTGTATATCAATAATACATTTTAAAATGATCTGAGCTCTCTCTTTCTGTTACTCTGCCTGCTTATATCTCCTTCTATCTGAAATGAGAACAAAGACCAAATATTTTTACCTCAGGCAACTCAGTTTATTCAATTTCAGACACAATGTGTGGCAATATGTAGCTCCCGGTGAATGAAATATATAGCCTATACTGTATAATACTGTACTTTAAGAAAGTAAACCATTAGAATTCCAATTTGTATCCACTGCAGTTGCTTTGCAAGGGCACGATGCTGCCTATACGATTCTATTGACAGGTTTTTGATCCAATAATTAGAGGATCTAATGTCATGCAAATAATCCCTCTAGAGATACAGTAAAATGGCTATATGACAATCCTGATGATAGCAATACAAGAATGAAATTCCCTTAGATTAGAGAAAATTATCTAAATTTATCTTAAATTTTTATGAAGCTTAAAATGGAGATCCTAAATAAGGTCTATTTGGTTAGAACCTATTGTATATTCCGGGCTGTTATATGAAATGCAGTACATTCTACACACATTTTGCCTGCCACGTGAGCAAATTCGGCAGCTCTTTCATCTTGTTGGCCTAACTTTGTCAAGACAAACTAGACTGAGCAACCACCTCAGCTGCTGGCGGCTCTTAGTTTAGATGTCGTGGGGAGTTTTGGTGATGGATATGGGCTGAGTAAGGCTAGTGAAGGTGCGGACAGGTGTGGTGACGTCGGTCCTGGAGAAGCACTGTCGCTGCTGGAGGAGGAAGAGGGTGTGTTGGTGCGAGGGGGTAACGATGGCGTGCTCTGAGAGCATATATCCATACCTGCTCTCAGATCAATCCTCCCTGAGATACCCTGTGAGGCCAGTTCTATGAGGATTGCCAGGGCATTTTCCTCATCGGTGCCCAGTGCAGGCACAGAGCTGGGTCCTCCACCCGTTCTTTCCCTGTCTCTCCGGACTGCAGCCCCTCTTGCTTTGGCAGCGCTGGCAAAATTGTGCCATTTTTTACGAACAACGTCCCACTGTCTCAGTGGGCAGGAATTAGACTCTGCCATTTTCATGGCTATGCTTTCCCAGATTTCTTTTTTTGTGTTTATTTGACACTGTTGTCCGGAAACTAGAAAAAAGTACACCTTTGAGGGTATCCCACCTCATCAAGGCCATTTCTGCAGCAGTAAAGCTGGGGGCTCTCTTCTTGCTGTCTTTTCCCCCCGCCATAGTGGTTGTTGGTATGTCTCGCATGTTTGTGCTTTTATTGGGTAAGTCATCAATTCACAGAAATGAGTGATTAACGGCAGTAATGTGATACGGCTGGTGGGTAATCAAAACAGATTGTGGGGAACATTAACACACTATGGCAAATTATGAGATTATAAATGACCCTTGCAAAAGCAAGCGAAGCCAACAGCCAGTTAATGTAGCTGGTTAACGCAGAAAACTTATGACCACGATGGTTCGAGATCGCACACTTGCAAAATTATAAATACATACACGCGTATTTCTTTACTTCTTTATATTATTTCAGTGAGCCCTTACAAATGCCATTTCTACTATTTCTAAAGCGCTTCTTTATAATGAACAATGTTTTCTCAATACTTTACCCTATACGCAGTGAAGGTTAGAGTGAACAATCGATTCTCGAGGCATAGATATCAACCTATTCACGACCTGCTAACATCGCCTGCTTTACCTTAAGCAACAAGGTCTAAGGTATAGTTCGGGGAACACATGTAGAAAAGCTATAATGGGAGTTAAGGTGTACCTTTAGAGTCTTCGTAGCGCGTTAAGACACAACGTTATCGGGAAACGTAGCCATGGACAATAAAAAATATATTTATAAGGGAACTGCATGCAATATAAAAATCCAAATCAAACTGCTTTTGAAATACTTGACTATAGTCTCAAAAGATCAGCATTGATTTTTCACATTTCACACATTAAAACTCCTTAACACTTAATTAAAATAAATTATTTGCAAAACAACAATCCTAAAATCAATCAAATAGAGTTGAATCCTAAAGTAAAAACTCAAAAGTCAAATGTATTGTTGATAAACAGTCAGCGCTTGCACGAAAACTGAACACATAATTGTTCCTTAGTTCATGTTTGCTATAATAACAAAATAAGAACCCCCTATTTAATTAATTTCCAAAGTATCTTACCTATGGGTTTTCCACATTTATGGGTAATCCACATTGTGATGTAGTGTGCGTTCACGCTAAGATTGTTGTATAGCATACTGCAGGCATGCATACCACATTATATTAAAATATTTACCCCTTAGTTACAGTACACTGCAAATATTTTTGGAAACTTTGCATATTGTTCCCCTTTACCTACAGATATGTACTGTAGATTTACATTATTGTTACACTTAGTTACGTGGTAAATTCTGTTTAATTATGCGGTACATTGCGGGCCGTAATCTAAAGCCTTACCAAACCAATTTATGAATGCCCCTATACATTAAATAAGGGATAAAGTATATCCAGTCGGTTGTTTTTGCTAAATAAACCCTGACATGGTCATCAAGCCTTGTATCACGCTGTCTTGATTTATTTTGCAATAACAACCATTATCCAAGTTCTCACACTTGCCACATTAGTAAGTAATTGGTCTTGAAATATTGATTAGAATTGTTTTATTAGCTCATTTGTAACACATTCAAGATGGCATGAGAAAGAAAGACAGTAAAGTGATAAATTAAACATAAGTCCTGATCAAGTTGACTCAGAATGGCACCACTGAACAATCAGAATCATGTATTCCAGAGATCTGTGTAATAAGCTAGAAGAATAGTACCCTAACATCCATTAAATGATCTCAGCTAGAAGTGTTTAACTCACATGGTCCAGTCAGTAAGCAACGAGTGCGTACGGCTAAGGTGTTGAGTGAACGTGTGTATCTATAAATAGTTCTTCTTCTCGTCACTCAGTATGAATAAGCTGTCTCTCCTGACGCTGCTGGTCCACTTGCCCATTCAACCACAGTGCCACTTTCCCTCTGACACACACGGTTTTGAAAGCACATCTTTGTGTACACACGCACACGCACGCACACACACAAACGCAACACACACATACATACACACACACACACACACACACACACACACACACACACACACACACACACACACACACACACACACACAGGCACAGATATAGTGTTAGGTGTTAGCATCAACCTCTCTCTGTATAAGTGCCTTTAGCTTTTCTACAGTACTGTACTGATATTCTGTAATGACACTTAAAGCTAAGAAAACTAAAGCACCTCCCAACACCTCTTAGCACTCAAGCTATTAAAACATAAACTGTCTCAAAGACAGCAAATGCAAACACAGACATCCACAATGTGTGCTAAGGTTTACTGTTCATTTCTAAACATGTATACAGGGACCATTATACTATATCGGAGAATTAAACTACTCTACACACAAACTGGAACGCTCCATTAAACTAATATTAAACCATTAACAAACACCAACCATTTTGGTCTCAAATTAAGTTTCCATGAATGCTTGTATACATAAAACCAAAGAAATTATTAGGATATGTATGTAGGCATTGTGGTTTATAGGTTCGTAATTAAAACGGCATAAGCCATAGGACACATTGTATGGGTAACTTGTCAACTACACATTTCCTGTGCAAAAGTCAATATACAAATACAAAAGACTACTTCTTACTTTAAAGAACACCCTACAGCAGCAGAAAACCTGAATTTGTTTTTTAAATGTTGATTAAAAACCTGATTGATGTCTATAAATACTGTAGTTCAAGTCAGTGAGTCACTGCCGCGATTTCATAAACTGTGTGTTAAAATCATTACTCCTGTTCGGAGAATCTACCAAAACAAGCAATGCTCAGGAAATGCCAAAAATATTACATTTATTCTTTCAGCAGATGTTTTTTTCCAAACTATAGAAAGATTCAAAGCAACAACATAAACAAACGTAACTGCATGCACGCTTTTGTGGCCCAAACTTGACTTCCTGTACACATCCGCAAATAATAGAGTCCTTGTAGATTATTTTTGATAATAAGAAAAATAAATAACAAGCAAATTACATTAGCTAGCAAGTTAAAAGTATGTCTAGCAAGTATTATTTTTGGTTACAAGTAGAAGACCCTCTTGCTTTGGCAGCGTTTTCCCACTGTCTCAGTGGGCAGGAATTAGACGCTTCCATTTTCATTGCTATGCTTTCCCAGATTTATTTTTTGTGTTTATTTGACACTGTTGTCCGGACTAAACTTGGCGCCAGTCCAGAGCCTGCTCACAAGTAGGCCGCTAGTCTAGAGCCTCCAGTCATCGTGGCGGCCACACTGATGGTTCCAAATCCGGTAGTCCCGGAGGCATCTGTCCCTGTTCCTGTCCTTGGAGTCAGCTCTGCCGGTTTGGGCTGCAGCCTTGTTGTATGTCTGGGCTATGCACTGCTCTTCCCCTCCAGAGGCCGCTGTCAAGATGGCTGCCGCTCCAGAGGATCTGCCGACAAGATGGCTGCTCAAGATGGCTCTGCCCCACCTCTGAGCTCCCTGCCTCACCAGGATGGCTGCATCTGAGCTCCCAGCCTTTTGAAAGATGTCCACCACTGGTCTTCCAGCTCTGCTTGTGCCTCCTCGACTTCCAGCCCTGCATGTTCCTCCCTAGCCTCCAAGCCCGTGCCATTACTTGAACCTGGCCCTGCTTCCCGCCCCCTGTTCCGCTCCACCACCCTCCTGGATTGCATTATTAGGAGCATCTGGTATCGCTCCTTATAGGGGGGGCTCTGTCACATGTCTCCTCCCTGCTACCAGAGGTCGCCACACACCACCCTGGACTCTATTTCCCAAGATCCCCCCTGATAACACCTACACCTGTTGCCAATCACCCAGACACTATGGCTGCCAGAAAATATGATCACATAACCCCAATTTTATCAACCCTTCACTGGCTACCCATTAAGTATCGTATTGACTTTAAAGTGCTTTTAATCACTTATAAAGCCTTAAAGGGTTTAGCCCCTACCTAGCTAACAGAGCTTCTATCACACTACAACCCATCACGCTCTCTAAGATCTCAAAACGCAGGACTTTTGATAATACCTAGAATAACTAAATCCACCAAAGGGGGTCGAGCTTTCTCATACGTAGCACCTAAACTCTGGAATAGCCTTCCTGATATTATTCGAGGATCAGACACACTCGCCCAATTTAAATCTAGATTAAAGACACATGTTTTCAGCCAAGCATTCGCTTAATGCAAAATATGCTAAATAAACCACCAGGAGATGCTGACATTAGATATTATTTACTAGAATAATTGGATTTATTATATAAAACACCATGTAGTGTGTTTTACCCTTTCTTGGGTTTTTCGTTTTTCCCCTGTAAAGCTGCTTTGGAACAATGCAAATTGTGAAAAGCACTATATAAATAAAATTGAATTGAATTGAATTGAATATATAAGCCACACTCACTCCATTTACGCTCAGTATTGTTTGTCTTGTGCTTCATTTGAAGAGTTTATCCTTGCCTTGTTTTTGACCCTTTGCTTGTTCCTGTTTTGTTACCATTTTCTGCCTTTTTAGACCTTTTTCACTGGATTATCCCATGTTTTGCTTCCTTGGATATTGTTTGCTGGCTATCAAACCTTGCTTGTTTGACCCTGCTGTCTGTTAAAAAAGCTGCATTTGGATCCAAACCTGCCTTCCCAGCCTATATGTTACAGTGACATAGTTACATGACCCTGCAGGTCACTTTGGTTTTAACTGCCAAATGCGACAAAAACAAATAATACCTTATAGCACAGATACACTGTATATTTAATGAGTATAACCCGATTGCCGCAATACCTGAAGTTAAAATACTAGAGTTTAGCTACCCAAGCACAAAAAGTGCTGAGTTTATATATTTGGTAATGGCCTGCAAAAAAGACTGGTATAAAGTAAAAGATAACTCCTCATACTGAAGCAGAGCCAGATCTTTTACTCTGTATAGTAGAGGCTGGAGTATATTGCCATCGATCAACGCAATTATTCACCTGAGCGCTATTAGAGGCCAGGAAATGAGGCTGTCTGTGGCGGTGTCTGGCTTAACGGGTCCATTCGTTTCAGTTAGGCCATGAGAGACTGCAGGTACCTCTCCTTACCAATAAGATCTTTCTACAGTCTCTTTGTGATGACCTCAAGATCCATGACAGATATAGAAGATGTTAGAAATACACTTGCTATACACATACGTAACATAATATATATATTTTATGATTATATGTTTATATTAAAGCCAGCAACAGTCGAGAGATGGGCAGAGAAATTACAGTTCAAGTATTACCTATTGAGATTATTTGGAAAATGGCACATATTGCCAAAAAAAAATAGAAATAAAAAAGTTTGTTTCATCCTCCAGAGTGCAGCATGAGAACACTAGTTACATTTCTTATTTGTTATTGGAAAATGGCATAATATGCATATTATTATTAATTTTCCGTTCAAATTTCTCCGCTGTTGGAGACAGTGAGATGTTGTGTGTTGAAGTAATTGACTCATCATGAGAAGCTTTTTAGGCTTTCAGACATATCTTGAGAGCTGAGTGAAATAATTACCAGTGGAAGGAAAACATGGCGATCACTTCTCTGGTATATGATATATCATTATTGAATTAATGGAGCGGAACAATATCAACAAGCTCACGTATAGCCTACTAAGCAGACACTGGGAAACTTTTTGAGTTTGTGTTCATGGTGGGACTTTAAATTAGCTAATGAATGAAATGCATGGCTGGCTGCCATTAGCTCATTTGTGTTGGTGCAGTAATGAGAAACTTTATGTTTCCACTTTTACTCTTGTTAATCACGAGGTCTGCTGGCAGCAAAACATCAACACCAGTGTTTCTATATCTATCTTCCACTGCACGTCTTAATTCCTCTTTTATTGTGAGAAGACGCATTTATGCAGGACACGCCCACTTATTCATAAGCATGTCAATTGAAACACTGTTTATCCTAATGGTATATGAGGATTTATTTGCTAGTGATGAGTGGTAGGTAAAATGGTTCAATATAGACACACACGATTTGTTACTCTCCTCTGGACCTGCATGTTAACAAAGCTCTCTCATGGGTGGGTCACTTATGGTGTTTTTTATTTTTATGTTTATTATGCAAATCAGAAGTGCTACTGCAAAAATTTTGGACTGAGCGCAATTTTCATGCCACGGTTCCCTCCCTTCTAGGTTTGGAGGATGTTATCATGATTTGGGTCCATCCTTGTGATCTGGGAACTGAAATCCCCTGTTTAAAGATATGTGCCCGCTTGCACCACCTTTCTCTATCATTGGACAAATTGCTGCCTGGTTAACAGACAAACCTTGGCCTTTCACAATATGGACAAAAAACCCAGAGACATTTCTCAAAATATCTTGTTTTGTATTCCACTGAAGAAAGAGTCACATACAGGTTTTAGCATAGGTAAATAAATGATGACAGAATTTTTATTTTTCGGTTAACTTTCCCTTTAATTGCCCCATGCAAAAAGTACGGTGATTAGAATTATGTTTTGCAAATAAGACATTATACCATATACCGTGAAGAAGGTGTGTTTACTGTGAAAAGAATAGTGTCAAATCACATCATATAGCAGCTGGTCAAATTAGACTGTGACAGTTAAATGAATAAGACAATAATTAAGTTTTTTTGCACTGAAACACCAACATCAATCAATTGAAAGCTCAAAAACAAAGGAACATCTGGTAATCTTTTAAGTATGTTTATCTGCATTGGCGTGTGTATCCGTGCACGTTCCTGTTTTAAGCTATAAATCAAACGTGTTGATAAATGGATCGCTTAGGAATAGGCAGAAATAGAAAGCAATGAACTCAACAACAGCAAATTGCACACTATATCTCATCATTAGATTACAGCCATACATCACTCTCAAAAAACCAAACTACTGAGTGCAGTTTCTGTAGAGCTCCACTGTCTGTAAAGTTTCCATCAGTATCATTATTGTCACATATATGTGGTTGCTAAATTACTGCCTAATGTGGAACTTTGGTTTAATTCCTAACCGTTGTTATAGAACCTCTCAAAGTATTAAACACGTACATAACTTAAATTACACATCAAATCGTGAGGCTGGTTAAGGAGAGGTGTGCTATTAAAGCGAATTCAAACTGGTAGCAATATGTAGTGAAAAAACAAGCAGAAGTCATTCAGTTTTTCAAGAAATGTGACAGTGTATGACAGAGACAGTTGGCGATACAACCAAGTTGAGCAGGACTTTATGCAAATAAGCGGTGACACAACTTAGTGACAACCAATAGGAGTTCAGATGGTAAACCTGCATTATAAAGTTGGATAAAGCAGTTGAGAAACATTGCCTTGTAGCATCCAACAGTACAAGACAACCTCCAGCACTATCATCTCTGTTAGTGTAAACAGGACTTTGCTTTTCTAAGCGATCAGACACATTTTCGCCTGAAGGATGATACGAGCAAAACTAATAAAAAAAACAAAGGTACACCAAAGGGGAAACCTGAGCTATAAGGAGCAGAATATGTTAGGAGTTCTACAGGTGTGGGTTCTTTTAACAACCATGTCAGAAAGTTACAAAGTACAGCAGTTCCGTGGCAATCTCTCAAAACGGCTTGCCAAGTAGTTCTGCACTATTCTCATTTTCTCTCCAAAAAGTCAATTTCTTTTTCATTGATTTCTAATAAACACTTAGTTTTTACTTGAGAACATTGAGGTCTAACTTGGAACATCTACCTCTAATATGCAATATAGTGTTCTTACTTCCGTTCACGCAGAAACACACACAGTTCTTGCAGCTCAGATATCACACAATTCACGCTCATCTTGCATTATTCTTCAGCTGTGTAAAATGGTTTCTACACACACGCACGCGCACGCACGCACACACACACACACACACACACATACACACACACCCACACACTTGAATCAGCAACTAAAGACATGACATATTGCACAGTAAACCAATGATTCCTGTACTGTATGTACTGGTGAACCAACTTTAATCGCGGTTGCCTCAGATACAGGAAGACGTAAACGAAAATATATTTAGCATTTCAACATTAAAAAAGTACAAATAGAGCATCAGTTCTTTCTATGCACAGGTATTGCTTTTGTGCTGCCTCTTAGCAGACTGACGTTGTCCAGAACATTTATCTGTCTCCCTTTATAGCAACAGTAACACCAAAATCCAAGTGAAGTTTCTCAGGTGTGAAATACTTTCCATTAACAGAATGGGATTTTGGCCATCAGGTTTGATTATCTCCAATCTATCTAAACAAATGTTTGATCGGCTTCATTAAATGGCTGGAGAGTGAAACAGACAACAACACTTCAAAATGCCAACAACGAAAGAGTCTTTAAAGGGAAAGTGCATAGAAAAAAATACTGTGATTTATTTGGCCTTTTGTTCCGAACCCATATGAATATACAGGAACATACAAGTCAAGATCAATAACAACTTAAAGGGATAGTTAACCAAAAAAATTTAAATTATTTCACCATTTATTCATCCTCATGTCATTCCAAACCTGTATGACTTTCTATCTTCTGCATAACACCAAGAAGATATTTTGAAACTAAGTTGGTAGCCAAACAACTTTGGTCCCCATTGACTTCCATTGTGTGGACGCAAAATCACGGAGACATTTCTCAAAATATCTTCATTTGTACTCCAAATTATCACAATCAAACCACCCAACTGTTCTAACATCTCCGTGAAACAGCTGAGTTTTAGCTTTACTACATCTCATCGCATGCTTCCAGTAAAGACATAGTCTTACAGTTCATACCTGCAG